>NC_053390.1:273398801-274629426 GCF_905171765.1 Bufo bufo | reverse complement strand
GGGTGACGTGAAGCCTGATTCTCTGCTATGACATGAAGACAGATTCTGCGCTGACATAAGGCCAGATTCTCTGTTACGGGACCTCTCTCCTCTGCCTGGGTGCCTGGGCCTAAATGTGTGACAGTGGCCTGTTCCAGTGGTGGGTGACGTGAAGCCTGATTCTCTGCTATGACATGAAGACAGATTCTGCGCTGACATAAGGCCAGATTCTCTGTTACGGGACCTCTCTCCTCTGCCTGGGTGCCTGGGCCTAAATGTGTGACAGTGGCCTGTTCCAGTGGTGGGTGACGTGAAGCCTGATTCTCTGCTATGACATGAATACAGATTCTGCGCTGACATAAGGCCAGATTCTCTGTTATGGGACCTCTCTCCTCTGCCTGGGTGCCTGGGCCTAAATGTGTGACAGTGGCCTGTTCCAGTGGTGGGTGACGTGAAGCCTGATTCTCTGCTATGACATGAAGACAGATTCTGCGCTGACATAAGGCCAGATTCTCTGTTACGGGACCGCTCTCCTCTGTCTGGGTGCCGGGGCCTAAATGTGTGACAATGGCCTGTTCCAGTGGTGGGTGACGTGAAGCCTGATTCTCTGCTATGACATGAAGACAGATTCTGTGCTGACATCAGGCCAGATTCTCTGTTACGGGACCTCTCTCCTCTGCCTGGGTGCCGGGGCCTAAATGTGTGACAGTGGCCTGTTCCAGTGGTGGGTGACGTGAAGCCTGATTCTCTGCTATGACATGAAGACTGATTCTGCGCTGACATGAAGCCAGATTCTCTGCTATGGCATGAAGAGACTGATTCTCTGCTGACATGAAGCCAGATTCTTTGCTATGGCATGAAGAGACTGATTCTCTGCTGACGTGAAGCCAGATTCTCTGCTATGGGACCTCTGTCCAATTGATATTGGTTCATTTTTATTTTTTTAATTTTAATTTTAATTCATTTCCCTATCCACATTTGTTTGCAGGGGATTTACCTACATGTTGCTGCCTTTTGCAGCCCTCTAGCTCTTTCCTGGGCTGTTTTACAGCCTTTTTAGTGCCCAAAAGTTCGGGTCCCCATTGACTTCAATGGGGTTCGGGACGAAGTTCGGATCGGGTTCGGATCCCGAACCCGAACATTTCCGGGAAGTTCGGCCGAACTTCTCGAACCCGAACATCCAGGTGTTCGCTCAACTCTAGTTATCGCCTCTAACCATCTGTGTGGATTTATCAAAGTTTCTTAAAACCTCACAGAGGTCTGCCATCAATGCCCACTCCTCGCTTGTGAATAGTGGAAGTTGACTCGAAAAGGGACGACCATGTTGCAGCTGGTATTTCATAACTGCCCTCTGCTACTCACAAAGCCTGGACAACATGTAGAACGTAGAGTTCCAGCGCGTACTCACGTCGCACAACAGTCGGTGAGCTGGAAGCCCCAAGCGCTGCTGCAGCGTTGACAGACCGGCTGAAGCTGTGGACGACTTGCGGAAATGGGCACACACGCGGCGCGCCTTTACTAGTAGCTCTGTCAAATTTGGGTATGTTTTAATAAACCGCTAAACCACTAAGTTTAATACGTGCGCTAGGCATGGCACGTGCATCAGGTTGCCGAGCTCCAAAGCCGCCACCAAGTTACGGCCATTGTCCAAAACAACCATGCCTGGTTGTAGGTTGAGTGGCGACAGCCACAGCTCGGTCTGGTCCCTTATACCCTGCCACAGCTCAGCAGCGGTGTGCTGTTTGTCCCCTAGGCAGATGAGCTTCAGCACGGCCTGTTGATGTTTCCCCACGGCAGTGCTACACTGCTTCCAGCTACCGACTGATGGCTGACTGCTGGAGGTAGAAGTGGTGGAGGTAGCGGTGGAAGAGGAAGAGGAGAAGTGGGGGTTGGAGCCAGTAACATAGCTGCTGGCGGAGACCCTGATAGACGTAGGGCCCGCAATCCTGGGCGTGGGTAGCACCTGTGCCATCCCAGGGTATGACTCACTCCCGGCCTCCAAAACATTCACCCAGTGTACGGTAAGGGAATTGTAGCGTCCCTGGCCACCAGCACTTGTCCATGTGTCTGTGGTCAAGTGGACATTCCCAGTAACTGCGTTGGTCAGGGCACGGGTGATGTTCTGGGACACATGCTGGTGTTAGGCGGGCAGGGCACACCGTGAAAAATAGTGGCGGCTGGGGACTGCATACCGAGTGACGGCCGCCGACATCAGGCTGCGGAAGGCCTGAGTCTCCACAAGCCTATATGGCAACATTTCAAGAGCCAGTAATTTTGAAAGATGCGCATTTAGTGCTATGGACAGTGGGTGGGTGGCTGGGTATTTCCGCTTGCGTTCAAATGCCTGGAGTAAGGACAATTGGACGCTGCGCGGAAGGACATATCTGAGCCCGAGCACCGTGCCAAGGTATCTCAAGTAGCTCAGGTGGTACTCACAGCCTCCTCACTCCTCCCATTGCAAGCATGGCTGTATGCTGGAGGTAACTGGGAGTTTGCTGTGAGTCAGACCTTATGCTCTTGTAATTTGCCCACTGGCTTCTGGCATTGCCCATACTGCACAGGTAGGTTAGCGTTAGGTCCCGAGCTACTTGAGATACCTTGGTCTCAGATATGTCCTTCATATAAGGATATATTGGCTAAATTCTCAATTTTAACACCAGTTTGAGGGTTTAGTCAGACTTGTTTGTTTGCATCCACAGTAGTGCACCTTCCTTATTAATGTTTATTTCATATAGCTATTTACATCCACACATTTTTCTATATTGTGTAGGATGTCTTTTTGTGGTACTTGTGGTCTGCTGCGGGCATCCTCCACTGTATGCATTTTTGCTAGGGGTCGCTATTAGCAACGGGCCACAAGTGCAGGATCTGCTCCCCTGGGTATAGATGCACAACTGCATATAGGGTTGACCACTTCCTGCCTTTTGACACCACACAATTTTTTGTAAATGTGAACACACCCTTTAAATTGAAAAGCATCATTAGGTCCATTCACACGTCCGTAGTATATTGCAGATCCGCAAATTGCGGATCCACAATACACCCGGCCGGCACCCGCAATTGCGGACAAGAATAGGACATGTTCTATTTTTTGCGGAGCTGTGCCCCGGAAGTTCGGGGCCGAAGCCCGGAAGTTCGGGGCCACTGCACAGAAATGTGGATGCGGACATCACACTGTGTGCTGTCCGCATCTTTTCTGTCCTCATAGAGAATGAATGGGTCAGCACCTGTTCCGCAAAATTGCGGAACGGATGGGGACCCATTTGCAGACGTGTGAATGGACCCTTAACAAAAAAGATTAGTTTTTTATAAATAATTATAAGATATTTATATACTTATATGAATTAATAGATTATTAAGCATAATTTGAGCTTTATTAAGGGCTGATTCCCATGATTGCACTCAGTCCAGGAAACATGGGCTGTTTGTCGGCCTCATTCCATGACCAACCGTAGCTTCCCTGACCTGAATTGACAGTGCTAACAATGATTAGCACTGTTGCTTGCATCGCTGGGGTCCCGGGTTCGAATCTGACCAAGGACAACATCTACATGGAGTTTTTTATGTTCTCCCCGTGTTTGCGTGGGTCTCCTCCGGGTACTCCAAATTCCTCCCACACTCCAAAGAACTTAGATTGTGAGCCCCATATGGGATAGTGTGATGATAATGTCTGTAAAGCGCTGTGAAATATGTCAGTGCTATGTAAGTGAGCATAATAAATAAAAATTATAGTAATTTATGATTGTGAGTTTATTGTACTGTGTTTACATTATGATGTGAGCACAGTACAATATACCCAAAATCAGATAGGAAATTTTAATTAAATTAAACATTGCTAAAGGCATACATTACTATGATGCAGTCCCTTTGGGTCAGGGGAGCTGTGGTAGGTCCAGGAGATGTTTCCCAGACCAAGCACAGTCATGAGAATCATCCATAACAGGCGTATTTTACAGCTTTTCCAAATATATACCAGTCAAAAATTTGGGCATTCCTTTTAAATCCATGATTTTTCTTCTGTGTTTTTATTTTCTACATAGTAGATTCATATTGAAGACATGAAAACAATAAAGGAACACATATGAAATTAAGTAGTAAAAAAAGTGTTAAACAGGAATGTTTTTATTTTAGAATCATCAAAGTAGCCCCCTTTTTCTTTGATTACAGCTTTGTACACTCTTGATACTCTCTCAATCAGATTCATGAGGTAGTCTGTCGCCTGGATTGGTTTTTAATAATTAGGTATGCCTTTTCAAGAGTTAGTTTTTTGGAATTTTTTGCCTTCATAAAGAAAAGCCAGTACCAGTCAAATATCATGTGTCCAGACATTTGACTGGTACTGTATATATTTGGAAAAGCTGTTAAATATGCTGGTTAATCGAGACCTAATTATGTTTAAGATTCTATTCATTCATATCATTATAGTAATATCTTAAAACTTTTTTAACATACTTATCTTTCCTTGTAATGATGCACTTTTAATTTCAGGGGAGAGGCATTTTTTCTACTCTCTTTCCAATCAAGGACTGCTGACTCATTCGGGCAGTCATGGCTAAGTCCGTGTTCACCTACTTACTTACTTACTTACTTACCTACCTATGCTGTTATTTTTTTGTGTTATTTCAGAGGTGGGAAATATTTTCGTGGTGAGTTGCAACTTCTTAAATTTTGTTTTGTGAAATTTTTCCATTCTCCCATCTGCTGAGAGAACTGTTTATAATGCATGCATATTACAATATATATATATATATATAAACTGTAAAATGTCACAGAGTCCGTCATTCAGGCAATGGTGGGAGTCTCAAATCAAGAACCACTGTTGCTGCACTCACCTTTTAAGTATCTGTTGAGACTATGAACATTAGCAATTCTTTTAAAAATTAAATGCAAGTATGCCAAAATAAAGAATTCAGGATGTATTATCCCACTTTAATGAAGAAAGATATCAAATGCGATTAAGTTTATTTTCCCCCTTTTCTTATTTTGAGCACAATAAATTGATTTGACATACATGTTTTCTTCTAAGAGATGATCTTCTTAAATACTAATAATCAGATATGGAAATGTACACGAGACTGAGCGATCCTCCAGGCTCAGATGAGATTTTTCGTTAATTTATTGAACGTTAATATTACGGAAGGTGATACGGAACCACTGTGCCAAGTTTGACATTGGTCCAAACCCTAAGGGCTTTATTCCAGCACTCTCCTGGTTTTTAGCTTTTAACCACTGCACAAGTATGTGGACTTTGTTTCAGGGGAGTAACCAGACCGCTACCTATTGGGTTGGTCCAAGTGTTCTTGCCAGCTGACCTCTGAAGGTCAGAGACAATAGTGCAAAGCACCAGAGGCACAAACTATGCACTAATACAGAACCAGGTAGAATACAGGTGAATCAAAGGAAAACAGAGGCAAAAACCAAACACGGACCACAGATTGACGGACATTCCAGAGACCCAGACATAGGGATTGCAGGAACCCATTCAAACAAAGTAGATACTGGACAGCAGTGGTCAAGATGACTAGGCAGAAGGATGCACAAGATGCACACTGACGCTATTAGACACAGCGTTACAGGAATGCAGACTGAAACCAGCACACACAGACAGAAAAAGCTCCATTCAGGCTCAAACTTAAAAGCCCAGGCAGATATTCAAGCAAAGATAGACATATTACACAACCACGGCAGGCCACAAAACTCGAGAGAGACTCAGGAAAAAATATAGCAGACTTAACAATGAACAGATGCACACAGCAAGGGAAAGCCAATAAGCATAGTGGCACAATATACACCACAAGTAACCAATGCTGGGATACATGGAGCAGTGCCAACATAAAACACCACTGAACACGATGGCATCAATTCAAACCCACAAGCTGCTGACGCACACGGTACAATTGTACAAGTGAAACGCCATTGTAACAGTTAAGCTCTTTAGTGTTGGACTCATAACTGATTATGGGATTAAGTTTTATATTGTAATTCCTGATCTATTCTTGGTGAAAAACACCTAAAACGGTTTATTCAAACTCACACAGTAGGTAGAAGCACTTTTTGTGAAAATTTCCATTTCCCCATTCTCCCTGTTTTCTGTGATCATGGTTGTTTTCATTGCTGTCTTCCTGGTGTGCAGGAAGTCTGTAGTTTCAACCTGAGGTGGAAAACTGCCATTCCCAGCATGCAAAACAACAGGATCTCCTCATCCTCCCCTGTTGTCCTGCACACATCCTTCCTGCTGTTTTAGACTACAGTCACACGAACAGAAAAAATGGCCGTATAATGAGCGTTTTTTGTAACGGCCATCACACAGACATTTTCAGAACCAATGAAGTCTATGGGGACATTCACATGGCCATTTTTTTTTAAAGGCCAGTAAATAGTGGCAAAAAATAAGACAATGGAGCCAGACAGACCACTTTAAAATCAATGAGCCTGTTAAAGAGGACCTTTAATGGGTTATGGGTCAACAGGTTATGTAGGGCACTGTGCACAGATGTAATATTGCTTACTAGTTTGTCTGGGCGCCGCTCCGTTCCCCCACTGTGCCCTCCTGCAGTTTTCCCGCCTGGTATGCTAATTAATAGCATCGGTACAGGGAGGAGGAGACTGCCCTGTTTCTCAATGAGCGTCTTTCTCTCCTTGGCTGTAGCGCTGTCCAATCGCAGCAAAGAGCATCACAGCCAAGAAGAAAAATAAAACTCACCTTCTCCCCGGCTGTGTTACATTGTTACATAGTCTTTTCTAGAAATATTAATTATCTTAATGAATTTACATAGTGTTATCTGTAGGATGATGTCAGATTTGAGTACAGTATTTTTACGGAACATCCAGTAAAAGTTTGTTAATTAGTTCCCCACCTGTCCTTGTCATAAAATGATTGGCAAATTAATTTGAATTAATAGTATCTTTCTATGCTTTGTTCACCAAACTGACATCAAATATTAAGCACTGCAATAAATCACCTGAAAATGCTCATTTAGTTTTTACTGTGGAAACGCTTTGGTGGTTATAAACTTCACACAGCAAAACTTAGTATGACTTTATTTTCTGTGCTTCCATTTTAAAAAGATGCAATAGCATATTTTTGTAAGGATTGTATTTATTTTGTGGCATCTATGCATCAAATAAATCCAATCATATATAAAGCATATGTTTTAATCTATGCCTTGATAGATGCCATAGAGTACAACGAGAACTGAGTCAGCATGTTGAGAAATAATAAAGTTTACAGCAGTATTCCTTTCTGTCAATGTCATCACATTTTGCTGGGAGGAGGTAAGGTGGTTGTTTTACTCTTTGAAGTTTCCATGTGGATCCATGGAAGGATTAGTAAATCTATTCAGTAAAGAAATGGAAATATTCCAAATGGATGAGGGACTGTGAATATATGTTTCTTGGTTAATGGATTGACAGTAACTGGGCTGTGGGGAAAAGCAAAGAAGAAGACATACCATAAGATAAGTACATCCAATGTCTCAGAGGCATACCTTCATCAGTTGTGCTTGAATAGGCACAATCCTATTCAGATAGTCTCACAAGGTGTAATTTCCAGGTCCATAAGCTGTCAATATCCAGATGACCTCAGCATTAGGTGCTCATCTCTCAAACAAAATTGGAAGTAGAGCGATGGTAACACAGTACTACATTAAGTACCAAAAGGAGAGTCTTTGAGGATGCTCAGGACTAGCAGAATATTCCAAGCTGGAATCACAAAGTTCTTTAATGTTAAAATCTTCTAAACGCATTTCAGGGCTCACAAGGCCCCTTTTTATCAGGTCACAGAAAGACTCTTATGCAGTAACCAAATTAACTTCCATTTAAATAGAGAAAACATCAATCAAAACGACAGTGATGAGACGCACAATGCAATGGGTGCTTCTTACTATCACAATCCACATCCATAGACAATTAAATAAAACATACTACATATTGTTGCCATAATGAACATAGAGAAAACATAGAAAGAAGAGAAGTCGTTAGCTTAGGCGTAAATGGCATACTTTAGAAATATTACCTGTTTGTATCCTGTGTATGCGAGCAGAGTGCTGGTAGGTCACTAAAAGTGAAAGAAGATGAGCATATCAATAGCCAACAACTTTGGTCAAATGTTGAGGCTGGCAGTCTTATGCTGCTGAAAAACATATGCATAAATGCAGAAGCCAAGATTGACCGATCTTCTCTGTTCCATTCATGTGACATGTGAATTAGGTTGCTGATAGGTGAATGTTTTCCTATAGCATCTGTAGCCTAGCTGTCAGGAACTTACTCAGTCTGACCATTCAGATCCCTGCCTCAGTGTCCAATCATAGAGATAGGTGGGGGATTTAGGTCAAACTCTTTTTGTGTCTCCTTGTCTGTGATTGTATATAGTGTCTTGGCTATATTTGTGCTTCTGTTCTTTGTATCTGAACTCAAGATCTGCTTTTTAACCCTCTGTGTACAAATCTTGGCTTGTTTTCTGCATTAATCCATTGTCTGTTGATTTGGATTACTGATTCTCCTGGTTTTCTGACTATTGCTTGTTTCTAGATTAACCCTCGTTAGCTGTTTTAGCATTATCTGTCCCTCCTGGTTTTTACTCTGCTTGTCTACTACTCTTTGCACCCCAGTCATTCTGGTAGGTCTGCTTCTAGAGAGTTTGCACAAGTTTTCTGCTGCCTTACTCCACGGATTTAACCTGAGTCCCTAACAACCAAGTTCATCCTTAAACCAGCATACATAAATTGAATGGACATTTATTGGAGAAAATTGGCCAAGATGCTAGGAAGATGTAATGGTTAAACATTATAAATGATGAAACCAAGACAATAAAATATGAAGTGAGGAAAGGCTATCTACAGGGCTGGAAACACACATGGAAAGTATCCCATAATATTGCCATGAGTACAAATTAATAGATACATTGGTAAGTATTAGTGAGAATTGAGTAAATAATGGTTGATTAATAGTTTGGGAAGTATGAGTTCTTTGAAAAGTCTGCAGTTATACAGTATGTTAGAATTTTTTGCTAAGATATGCCATAATAACACTCTGGTCAGTTGGTGTTAGATCTCTAAAATGCCCACAAAACCCAAAGGTGAAGGAACAAATGTCTTTCAGCAGTTTCCAGCTACCTGTTGAACAAAGTAGCTCCATTCTAAAGAAGAATACTGTGCTGTAGGGCATAATGAGTGACCAGGAGCGTTGTTATCCAGGTAAAATCAATAAAGGGTTCACAGCAGTTCTGTCATTACCCTATTAAACACAGAAACAGAAGAACTTGCCTAATCGTACAAAAATATGACATTAGGGTTACTATTGTTATTCACTGGTCGAACAAGCCAAGTGTACTGGGTAGATTTTGATAACATGTTTTACATGTACTCCTGATGCAATTAGTTGGTCAAAAGTATATATTAGTGAATAGATTCTAAAATTTGGAAATTCAACTCGAATTTTTCAAAAAGAAAGAGGTACAGGAAATGGGAGAGAGAGGAAGATCAGTCAATAGGGATACTTTTGATGCAGGTTAAATTTAATTTTGACCAAAATTGAATCGTTTGACTGATTCATCCAAATCAGACTGAATTAAATTTAAAAAAAATTCACTAATCTCTAATCAAAAGCTATATGATGGTAGTGAAATAAAGTTGCTTAGATACAGAATGGACCAGTATGAAACTGCCAAGCTCAGTACTGGAACATATGGAATGAATAGGTATTTGTTAATTACTGTAGCTGATAGCTTGAGCAAACCTGAACTGCAGAGTTCGGGTCCGTACAGAACTTTGCGAGTTGGGATACCCGGACCCGAACCCGAAATTTGCAGCAAAAGTTTGCCTTTGAGTTCGGTGTTTGGGCAGTTAATAAAGCTTGTTTAAAGGCTGCAGGACAGCCAATCAACAAGCCTTTAAGCTGTAGGTACTTAGAAGCCATCACAGCCATACCTAGTAATGGCATCGCTGTGATTGGCCGGTGCATCATGTGACCCAACCTCTATACAAGCTGGATCATGTGTAGCACTGCCCATCAGCTCTGAGTAGTGCAGGGATAGGAAGCAGGCAGCTAAAGTGAGTGAGAGTGTTTGGAATCTCATCTGGCTATTTATTCTGTGGGTGACCTAGAATATTTGCAATTACGAAGATATAGCACTATATTCTAGATATTCGCGAATTGCCAATATTCGCTGAAAAAAATAGCGATCAACATTATGGGTGACATATACTCATTTTTGGTGTGAGGTACACCTGCACTGCATCCGTGACAGAGAAATTAATATAGTTAATCCGTCTGCGAGTTTGGTGGGTGACATATTCCCACTTTTGGTGTGAGGCACACCTGCACTGCATCCGTGACAGGAAAATTATTATAGTTAATCTGTCTGTTAGTTCAGTGGATGACCTCAAAGAATGAGGAGAGCATGAAATATAGGACGTGTCCCTGGTCGTTGTACTGCTGGTGTTGGTGGAGCTCCTGTTGCAGGGAGAGGATGTGGTCGATCTCTGCCAGCTACACGCCCAAATGAAACACCTTCCTCAGGTACACGTAGGCGACAGAATGTTCAGCGTTATTTTGTAGGCCCGAATACCGGTGTACGAATGGTGAGACCAGAACAAGTAGAGACGGTAGTAGATTGGGTGGCTGACAGTGCCTCCAGTACCTTCACATTGTCTCCCACCCGGTCCCCTACTAAAAGTGCAGAGTTGGCACCTGCAGCCCATGGGCATCTGTCTTTCAACTCACCCCCTTGCAAATCAACCAAGCAGTCTGAGCCCCAAATCATGCAGCAGTCTCTTATGCTTTTGATGACTCTGCTGGCAGTGTTTTCATGGGCCATCCACCTAGCCCTGCCCCAGAAGTGGAAGAGATTGAGTGCACTGATGCCCAGCCACTTATGTTTCAGGATGTAGACATGGGAGGACCACCGCAGAATGTCTCTGATGCAGACCGACAAGGAGGGCAGGGGTGAAGAGTGGGTAGAAGATGATGTGGAGGATGATGAGGTCCTAGATAGTGATGGATGAACATCGTCCGGATAGGTTTCTGAAAGCGCGTTCACGATCAAATGTTCGCAAACCGCGTTTTCGCGGCAGGCCCCATTGACTTTAATGGGAGGCGAACCTGAAAAACCTTCAGGTCATATTTGCAGCTACCAAATACTTACTAGAAGTGCACAAATTGTCCCACAACAGGGACAGTGACATACCAGAAGGGGGTCATTGCCAAAAATTCCCACAAAAAATATGTATTTTAATCAGGGGCCATTTTTATGCGCCTTAAAGGGAAACTCTCAAAAATGTGCCCTGCTGAAGAATAGAAACATTTTATTTTAGGCCAGGGGAGTACAGGCTCCAAAAATTAGGCATTCACCCTACATAAAAGAACTTATGATGATGTGGCTGGAGGTACATTAGGCTGTCACTGGATTAAAATTTTACTGTAGCACACTGGAGTACAGGCCACAAAGATTAGGCATTCACCTGACAGAAAAGAACAAGTGATTATGTGGCTGGAGGTAAATTAGGTGGTCACTGGATAAAATTTTTACTGTAAGCCAGTGGAGTACAGGCCCCAAAAATTAGGCATTCACCTGACAGAAAAGAACTTGTGATTATGTGGCTGGAGCTACATTAGGCGGTCACTGAATAAAAATTTTACTGCAGGCCAGTAAAGGCCTCAAAAATTAGGCGGTCACTGAATAAAATTTTTACTGTAAGCCAGTGGAGTACAGGCCCCTGTTTCGCTGTGGGTGGAAATTCCTCTGCCAGTGCCCGCAACAGCAGAATGCAGCATCTCTCGCAGCAAGGCCTGGAAATGCTGCATTCTGACAGCCCTCTGTGATGCTGGTAACATGTCCGCCATTTTGTGTTTGTACCAGGGGTCTAAGTACATTGCCACCCAGTACTGGTCTTTGTACTTTATGCTTTTTACATGGGGGTCCTTCTTCAAACACTGGAGCATGAAGGCCCCCATTTGCACTAAATTGGAAGCGGTGAAGCGCCATGGCTACTGCTCATCGCCCAGGAGAATGTTGTCCTCGGTCCCCTCCCCCCAGCCACGGACAACACCAGGGATCCCCGAAAAGTTGAAAGTCCCCCTCAAACCCTGCTCTCTCTTCTTGCTACTCCTCCTCCTCATCCAGCCACCTCCTCTGACTCCTCTTCAGACTCCAGCTGACTTGTCTCAGATGGAGTAGCCCCCCCTGGGAATTCATTCAGCATTGCGACTTCCTCATCTTCCAGCTCCTGCTCCTCGACGGCTTGATCAATGACACGACGCAATGCACGCTCCAGAAAGAAGGTGTAAGGTACGATGTCACTGATGGCGCCCTGGCTGCGACTGACCAGTTTGGTGATCTCATTAAATGGCTGCAGAAGTCTGCATGCATCGCGCATGAGCAGCCACTGGCGCGGTGAAAAGAAACCAAGCTCCCCAGAACCTGTCCTGCCGCAGAGTTCGTACAGGGTAGTCGTTAACGGCATGTTGCTTCTGGAGTAGCCTATCTAGCATATACAAGGTGGAGTTCCAGCGCGTTGGGCTGTCACAAATCAGACTTCTGATGTGCAAGTGGTGTCGCCGCTGAGCATAAGCAAGGCAAACAATGGCCGTGTAAGATCTTCTAAAATGGCCAGATATTTTCCTGGCCTGCCGCAAGACGTCCTGGACCTGGGGTATTTGGCAACGAATCTCTGCACGACTAAGTTCAGGACGTGTGCCATGCACGGCACGTGTGTCATTTTGCCCTGTTTCAGCGTGCTTAGCAGATTGGCACCGTTGTTGCACACCACTTTACCAACTGTCAAAATGAGCGGGGTTAGCCACTGATCGGCCTGTGACTGCATATCTGAAAGCAGTGCAGGACCGGTGTGGCTCTTGGCTTCCAGACTCAACTGCTGCAGCACAGCATGGCAACGTCTCACCTGGGATGTCGAATAGGTTCTGGGGAGCTTGGGGGGCGCAGCGGAAGAGGCGGTAGCAGTGGAAAAGGAGGGGTCAGCCAAGGAGGAAACGGAGGATAGAGTAGGAGGAGGAGAAGAAGACACAGGCCTGCATGCAATCCTTGGCAGTAACACCAAAAATATGAGAACACATATAATATAACATGATCCTTTATTGTTAAAAAGACATGCAAAACACAAAATCTGACATAATGCATAGTTTAGCAGCAATGCAGGAAAGTGGCATAGTGAAAAACGGTCCTCCCAGAAGCCTCAAGAAGGTCAGCATATATGAGTCTCAATGAAGTGTGCAATCTCTCTAGTTTGGGATCCTTGGCACATGTTTATCAGCTTAAGTATATAGGCCTGTGCAGGTATGTTTATAGCATAATGGGTGTTCTTATGTAGTTAGCATTAACAGACATTGTTTATGTCTTTTGCTACAGAGATTGCACACTACATTGAGACTCATATATGCTGATCTTCTTGTGGCTTCTTGGGGGGGACCGTTTTTCACTATGTCACTTTCCTGCATTGCTGCTAAATTATACATTATGTCAGATTTTGTGTTTTGTATGTCTTCTTAACAATAAAGGATCATGTTATATTATATGTGTGTTCTCATATTTATGGTGCACTATTTGATATATACACACATATTCAGCTATTTGTGTTTTGATAATATTGGATGGGCTATAGAGATGGTCTTGCGGTTTGCCCGTGGGTCGTTCAAGGCACCAGTGCTAATTACTGAGCCACCATGCTGCTCATTTGGCTATAGATAGGACAAATACATAAATCTTCATTGAAATATTCTATATTCAGAGCAGTTTAGATGGATGACACAATAAGAATAAGACCAGAATCCAAAGTTAACATTGTCAATTAGAATGTCTGAACTTCTTTAGCACTTCTTTCTTCAAATGTAATTATTTTACCAATTCTTAAAATTAAGTGTTTGCTGGCTCTCAATCTTTTACTATATTTTTTACCAACTCTCTGTCAGTAGAATTGCGCCCCCCACCTCCCAATAAGGTATTAAAAACTCTAAATAGGTCTTAGGGAAAGCATATAAAATACCCTGATGTTTACTGTGAAATTGTAAGAATATCTGAGAAAATTATATGAATACAGTACACTGCAATAGCCCCACGATCAGGTACAAACTGACTGTATCATAAATGACTATGATACAGTCAGTTCGGGTGAGCGGAGCTGTGGTTTGTCCCAGAGATACGGCCGTCACATGGGCTGTGTTTCCTGGGCCGATCACACAGTCATGTGCATCAGCCCTAAATGAAAGAATGAAGATTGCAGTCTAAAATACAATTCTTTTTACTTAAAGTAACCACTAACATATGTAAAATCATGGTTTGTACATCAAAGGTACCAATAGCCTTTAACTTCACTTTTCACTTTTAGCTAAGACTATGGAATTATTTGTTTTTATTGCTCCAATGCATGTTCAAGAAAATGAAGCAACAATGCAAATAGTCTTAATTAAAAATCATCTTCTATCTTGTGCCTACAGTTTGTATACAAACCTATGTGTTTCCATGGTAGCAGACTACAGACAACTTCTGTGTAGTCTGATCCTGCAATCACATGCTCTTCTATTATTTTCTTACGTCTTATTAACTTATTTTTTAACAAGTGTCATACATGCCATTCTGTGTGCAGCTACTCTTTTATTTGTTCACAATGCACAAATTTAAGCATTATGCTTGAATACCAAAAAGCAGTAATACCAAAATAGACAAATGAAAACATTTTTATGTGCGTATTTGTAACATTTACTTTATTTGCTGTGTGAAGCAATATGTTCAGTGGCATAACCAGTGATAAGTATCAGCCACTTTCACCTTACTATTCAGGCAGCTAAATCTTGGAACAACATCACATGGCATACAGGGTTTAGGAGCATACATCTATTCTGAAACTATCAGTGAATGTCACAGGTGATGATGATTAATAGAAGTAATCTCCCACATCTGTCAAGAGATAAGAGGAAAGAAACATTGTCTGCTGTGAATCTATCTTTCACATTAAACAAGCTCTGCATTGTCAAACCTCCTTCTCTGAAATGTGGAGTAAATAGCTGTACTTTCCTAGTTCAGCATGTCAAGGGTAAGAGACATCATGCTTGTTAATATTTATTCAGTATGCAGGGCTTGTAGTCTTCTCATGTAGCATCTGGTATATACCAGTCCCATGATTCATATATAATATTTTCCTCCAAGTGTTGCCAACGCAGTGTCACGACAGGTGGCAGGAGATCGGTGAGACTGGCAACACGTGGTTTGATCTGACAGGTTTTCCCTGTGGATCAATAGGCGTCTGTGTTGTTTCTGGTAATGGCCACACCGCTTGCCTCATGTGTTGCTGATGTGGTCATTTAACCTTCCTTATTTATAGTTGCTTCTCCCACTATGCTATGCGGTTTATAGCTTCAGTTTCAGTTTTGTATTGCTGGTGTGTGGATCTCGGCGGAGTTCCTGGTGCCTCCATAGATCCTTTGAAGTTAAGTCTTTCCTTTCCCTTCTTGTGTTTTGTTTGGGTTCTGTGTGTTCAATTTCCCTATTGTTTCTATTAGGCCTGAAGGAGACTCCTATTCATCCTTCCATTTGGAGGAACAGGTAGTGTCATCCCTGCCATTAGTACCAGAGTCCTATAGGGCTAGATAGGACTCTAGGTATTCCTGTGTATGAACACACCTACCTCTGGGGTCTGTTCATACTGGTAGTCTGTCACAATATTGGCTAGGGTTTTACTAGGAGGTGTCCTTCTTTCTTCCCTAGTTCTCAGGCCTGATTCCCTGTTTCCCCCTTCCTTCTTATGCTCGGTGTGATGTATCCCTCCCACACCGAAGCGTGACATGCGGGTCCTAAGCCTATACCTTACCCTTAGGCCACTTTCCCAAAAGCTTAATGCTGGTGTATTTCTGTGCCTACATTATGGTCTCAAGCCCTGGCCTGACCACTGGTCTATTGAGGCAAACTGACAGCATCATAGATCCCTATTCTGCAGTTTGGGTCATTAGACCAAGATGTCTGACTGTAATATCGGTGCAGAAATGCACTTGTATTATGTTCATGTGAAACTGGCCCTAGGCCTCTTTCACACGTCCATGTCATTGATGATGTCTGTAACAGGACAGTCAGTGTTTCATCTGCAAAGATATCTGTGAAGAGTCTGTGTGTCTGTTTTCCCCCCTCTATGAGTCACCTGTATTCCACATGCATTGCTAGGCTGAAAATTTTCAGAGCATCTGCTACCAATGGTCAATGAATATCATCTATGTTCTGCCAAGGGTTTCAAAGACAAATTAGTGCATGTCTCCATTGCTTTTCCACTAATGTATGAATAAACACCCAAAAAATATATTTGGGGCAAAATAGCTCAACTCGGAACTGTGCCCCTCAATTATCACACCAAAAGTGATAATTAATAAACCAAGGTATATAATACACTACATGATACAATGTTGAGACCCAAATAAAGTGCAAGTGCATGCATTGTATCATGTAGTGTATTATATACCTTGGTTTATTAATTGTCCAACCATATGCCTGTATTTCACCATTAGTCTGTACCTCTTGCTAGGGCATTGTTAGCCTTGTTTATGCTTGTACCACCAACCATTTTAATACTGTGATTTCTTGTTTTATTATGCATTAATAAAGGCAGATTTTATTGTTTTCTACTCGGATTTGCCTTCTTTTGGTGTGATGTATAAATAAACATAGTATAGTATAGTCAATGGATCCATGTGCCATCAATGAAAAACACGGACAGCATAAGTTGGGATGTGAAAGAGGCCTTAATATTACTTTTTCACTATATATGTCTAACCCACCAGACACTAGGGACTGTGGCCCCAATTTATTATTTATTATTGCTTATTCACATAGTTTCAGTAAACTTCTTAAGTTAAAAAGTTGCATCTAAAATTATACCAAATGTGTGCAAAAATTGTGACATTTGTTTGCTCACTTTAGTTATTTTCAAAAGTGAGGTGTAAAAATTCAAACAGACAATTCCAATTAAACCAGATTTATTAGGAGGCATATGCCTTTATAAAATTTCATGAAAACTGGTAGAATTGAAGACAAAAAACAGTCAACCATATATTGAATTTTAAACCAGATGTGAGCTTTACCATGGGACTAACAGTCTATTCAGAGCAATAATCAACCTTTACTCATCCAAATCTTGTTGTTAGTTGTGTGAGGAAATCTTTAAATTTAAATTTCAGGGAATTTAGGGCACTTGTCCGCATGAACATGTAGCCCTGTCTGTGGCTAGCATGATATAGAGCAGAAGGAGCTGAGCATATAATATATAGTTTTTTTGGAAATAATTCAGTAAAATTTGTACTTTATTTATTGAAATCCCTGCTCTTTGTATGCATAAGAGTCCAGTGGGTGGGCATTCGCAGTAATTGATGGCAGACTCATACAGAGAAGTATGTCAATGATTGAGTAGGACCACTCACTTGACTCCCAAGCATAGAAAGAGCAGGGATTTCAATTAATAAAGTGCAAGTTTTATGAATCATTTCCAACAAAACTATATATTAATCTGCTCAGCTCCTCCTGCTTTTATATAATGCTGTCCATAGAGAGGACTGCATGTTCATGGTGACAGGTTAATTTAATATTTGACTTCCATGCTGAGATCTTATCATGATATCGAACGCATTTTCCTATTTCACTATTCCATCACTTCTACTTTCCTGTGCTCTCTAGTAAATCGTGTTTGATTTAATCATAATAAATCCACTGAATTTCACATAAATTTTGGGGTGCTAAAGTCTTTTTAACTGTACTAAAGTGGTTGGCACCCTACTTAAAGGGAACCTGTCATCAATTTTATGCTGAACTCACCGAGGACAGTATAGTGACAGACGTGCTGATTTCAGCAGTGTGTCACTCATGAGCTAAAAGTAACTGGTTGCCGAGAACCAGCATCATAATCATTGCAGCCCAGGCCTTCAAAAGAGTCAAATCTACCTGAGAAGAGTCAGAGTTATTCATAAGCTCCTGCTCTTCCAGTCCATCTGCTGATGATTGGTAGTTTTCTTCTAGGCAGAAAAGCAAGGAAAAGACTATCAATCATCAGCAGATGGACGGGGAGAGCAGGAGCTTATGAATAACTCTGACTATTCTCAGATAGATTTGACTCTTTTGAAGGCCCAGACTGCAATGATTATGATGCTGGTTCTCTGCAACCACTACTTTTGGCTCATGAGTGACACACCACTGAAATCAGCTCGTCTCTCACTACTTTATGCTGTCAGCATAAAATTGATGACAGGTTCCCTTTAAAGCAATTGGTTTGGAAGAAACAGAATGCCTTGGAACCTCTTACTCTCGTTCACCATAAAACTATACATTAATCTGCTCAGATCCTCCTGCTTTATATTATGATGCCAGTATATTGGACTGCGTGTTCATGGTGACAGGTTCCTTTTTTACTTCCATACTTAGATCTTATCACTAAGTTTCATGCCCAAAACCTAGGGCGGCACTACCTAAATATCCTAATGACAACAGTACCCCTTAAATTTCTGTCAGCTGCACCATAGACATCTTACATGACTTCAGATCAGCAGACATATCAAAATCTACATCCTAACTGGCTTTATGTGAATGTTGTGTGTGAACATCGATGAGGTAGATCTTATGTACCTACAGTATATTATACATATATTCAAGCAAAGATTTAACACATCTTTTTGTATGGTTTAAAATTAGGGTAGGAATTGGTGAGAGGTTCAACAAAAAAGAAATCTCGAGCTGACTTTGAAGCAGATCATGGACCACACTGTGATTTATAGCTTTTGGAAATTCACCTCTTCTACTTAGCTGTAAGGTACTATAGGCTTCAGAATCATTTTGTTTGGTGGGCTCAAGGTAACTAAATCCAACATGGTTTAAAATTGTCCTTTTATGAATTAAGGGGACATTATCCGAATTTTTTATTTTTTTTTACTCAATATTCATAGAAAACTATTTTTATGAATTTTTGTTTTCTTTTTTATTTGGCATTACTGGGCTATTGAAAATTAAATGCAATACAGTGCCCTACTTTAGCAGTCTCTACAGAAATATAAAAAAAAATATATAAACTATATAGATAGGTAACCATTTGTTAGTTTACTGCTGATGTGTGGGAAAGATATCTGGTAGTGTAATAATAGATTAGTGGAATTTAGATGATAGTATAACAGCACTATAGGCCTGGATAAACATGTCCACAGAAGGGCACAGCACTTACCAGTGTAATGTACGTTGCCCTAATAGAGACACTCACCCTCTTCCCTATCTGAGTTAATAGTCTGACTGAGAAATTCAAGTGAGGCATTTTGTCATGCTAAAAGTCCAAACAAAGGATTATGTTAAGAAGACAAGAAGTGGAATACATGGAGTGACTTCAATTACATCCAGAAAACCATCCACCCGTTTCATTTTCTGTTTTGTTTTGCTGTTTGTATGTTAAATACAAAGAATATTCACATGTAAGCTGTTAAATTAGATATTGTAGTGTCCCTTTAAAAGTAAATAAAAAAAATGATTGTTATTGGTTAATAACTAAAACTGACCAGTCAATACATTTAAATATGGCTGCTATGTATTTAATATTTGTATTCAAACAAGAAAAGGAAAGCAATAGAAAGTTTAAAGCCTATTAGCAGAATAATATCCCAGGTAAGACAACACAGACATTAATGCACTTTAAATATACCTTAGGGGTCTTCCTTTTAAAATCACTGTCTGCACTTCAAAGGTTAATGGAAATTTCAGGATACAAGTAATTTTAACAACCTGATGAAAAATAGTAGAACACACAATTAGTCTAATTTTACTGCAAATAATTAGCCAAGGACGTAATGGTTCCATGCTACATTGTAATTGTTATGTTCTTCATAACATGATGATCTATAAACCTGATTATTTGTGTTCCAAAAATGCAGATTATGAAAGGTTTTTAACCAAGCCTCTGGAAATATAGTGAACATTTTATAGCCACTGGAGATATCGCACACTTACATTGCTTCCAATGAAATTATTATCTTGTTTTTTTCGGTGAAAGAACTGCTTGTTGCAATTGTTATAAAGTATGAACAATATGTTAAAGGCATTGTAACAATATCATAACTAGATATTACAGAGTAATGGTAAAAGTGTCCCCAAACCATAATTTCACTATAGTATGAGTTCAAGCTTCCAAAAGGTAATTGAGGCAAATCAAATGTCATTGGGGAAATGGTTCAGTTACCTCGGATACTACACTAGTAACCAGTGGAAGTGTGCTGTTCAGTTGTCCATGTACTGTCCTCTGCCTGTTTGCCGACTATGACCCTCCTCTGCTTGTCTTAGCTTGTTTTCTGTATTGACTCATTGCTGCCTGCCCTGACCTCAAACCTGTTTCATGTAATCTCACAAACGCTGTCTACCCTGATCTAAGCTACAAGTATTGCCTGATCCCTCAGTTCTTTGAACTGCTGTCTCTGACCCCAGTGAGTCATCTACCAACCACATGAGCATTAATCCAAGAGGTAATGGCCTGGTGGCTCCCCCGCAGCATAGGCTAGATACCTGTATTGCGGTTAAAGAGTGAAAACCAGGGAACTATCGGGACAACACTCGTAGGTCTAGCCCCTTGGTTGCTGCAATGGTTCCACACCCACTGTCCGTAACATAACAAAAAGTGTTGATCGAGCATGCTTGGCTGAACTCCAGTTCGGCTCGAGCATCTCGATGCTCGGCACATGGCGGTACTCGGCCGAGTACTGCATGTGCTCGAGCGCAATGCTTGAGTCTTCTCCCCACACGTTTCTTGGCTGCTACGCAGCCAATAAACGTGCAGGTAAGTACTGCTCTAACTGTAATGCCGTAGCCATGTTGGATACTGGCATTACAGTGAATGGCTGGCCGAAACGCGTCATCGGGTGCTATATAGCACCCGATGACACGTGTTCGGCTCAGCCTTACTCATGGAGAGATGAGCATAGGAAGGGACAGTGTAGGGAGTGTTATTGGAAGATTTTTATTAGAAAAACTTTTCAGAGACCCAAAAGTCAGTTTAAGGACTATTGTGTGTGACAGCAGCAATATATATTTTTAGAGTATCCTGCGACAAATAGCGTCTAATAGGCCGCTGCGGACAGTTAAATTATCCGCGCCACATCTCCTGTGTAAAGTGTGTGCATCCCTAAAATATCAGTGGCATCCAGTGTACTTTTTCCGTAGACGGTGTCCGCTGCAGACAGTAAAATTATTCGCGCCACATCTCCTGTATAAAGTTTTCGCATCCCTAAAATTTCTGTGACATCCAGTGTACTTTTTCCGTAGACAGTGTCTGCTGCAGACAGTAAAATTATCTGCGCCACATCTCCTGTGTAAAGTGTGGGCATCCCTAAAATATCAGTGACATCCAGTGTACTTTTTTCCGTAGACAGTGTCTGCTGCAGACAGTTAAATTGTCCACGCCACATCTCCTGTGTAAAGTGTGCGCATCCAAAAAACATCAGTGACATCCAGTGTACTTTTTCCATAGACAGTGTCTGCTGCAGACAGTTAAATTGTCCACGCCACATCTCCTGTGTAAAGTGTGCGCATCCAAAAAACATCAGTGACATCCAGTGTACTTTTTCCATAGACAGTGTCTGCTGCAGACAGTTAAATTGTCCACGCCACATCTCCTGTGTAAAGTGTGCGCATCCAAAAAACATCAGTGACATCCAGTGTACTTTTTTACGTAGATGATGTCTGCTGTGGACAGTTAAATTATCTGCGCCACATCTCCTGTGTAAAGTGTGCGCATCCCTAAAATATCAGTGGCATCCAGTGTACTTTTTCCGTAGACGGTGTCCACTGCAGACAGTTAAATTATCCGCGCCACATCTCCTGTGTAAAGTGTGCATCCAAAAAATATCAGTGACATCCAGTGTACTTTTATCTATAGACGGTGTCCTCTGCGGACAGTGACATTAGCTGTGCCACATCTCCAGTGTAAAGTGTGCGCATCCAAAAAATATCCAACATCCAGTGTACTTTTTCCGTAGACAGTGTCCGCTTATATATATTTTTCATACTAGGCCACGCCTCTAACTCCTCCCAAGACCAGCACATAGTAGTAACTATGCCCCCTTCACAGCACTTATGCCCAGATATGTGCCCCTCACAGTAGTTATGCCCAGATATGTGCCCCTTCACAGTAGCTATGCCCAGATATGTGCCCCTCACAGTAGTTATATCCTGATATGTGCCCCTCACAGTAGTTATGACAAGATATGTGCCCCTTCACAGTAGCTATGCCCAGATATGTGCCCCTCACAGTAGTTATATCCAGATATGTGCCCCTCACAGTAGTTATGACAAGATATGTGCCCCTTCACAGTAGCTATGCCCAGATATGTTCCCCTCACAGTACTTATATCCAGATATGTGCCCCCTCACAGTAGTTATGCCCAGATATGTGCCCCTTCACAGTAGCTATGACCAGATATGTGCCCCCTTCACAGTACTTATATCTAGATATGTGCCCCCCAGGGGTGGAAACAGAAAGCAGAGGGCCTGAGCCCTCTAAACATAGGCCATAGGCAAAGATTAATACATAGTGAAGTGTGACAGCAGAAGGCACACCAGATTGTCAGCTCCTCCCGATCCTTCAGGGGGAGGAAGGGGTGATCAAGGGCATCAAAGATGGTGGAGACCATTTAGATCCTGTGGTCCATATTAATGCCCCCTTAATGCCCTCACACAGTAATTATTGCCCCTTTGTGCCAGCACACAGTAGTAATATACATATTGTGCCCTGTCACAGTAGTTATGCCAGATATGTGCCCCTCACACAGACCCATTGAAATGAATGGGTCTGGATTCAGTCTGGATGATATGCATTTCTGCACACATCGCATCCAGTAGGAAAATTCACTATTGAAAGAGGATTTAATCTGACATCACACGTGGAGGGACACCAGTGCATGCCATTTGCCGACACCAGACAAAGAAACCATGCGACGCTCAGCAAGTATCGTACATGGACCCTTATGGTTTGATAATTGTTGGGTGTCGGAAATGTTTTTGCTCTTTCTCCGTGTCTGATCAGAAGAACCTGAGGGGGTAAAAAAAAATAACATACCAAGTGTCAAGTTCAGTGTCTGGCAGGGACAGTGGGCACAGGGGCCACCTCCAGTCCTTACTCACTTTCTCCTGAGTTGCTGGTTTGCTGCAGGCCTCACACATTAAGCACCAATTCTGAGGTGCTGAAAAGCTAGGAGAGGACCAGATGTGGGTGAAGCTACCGATGTGGGCTACCACCATCACTAGATGGGGGCGGAGCTACCGTCATCACTAGATGGGGCGGAGCTACCGTCATCACTAGATGGGGGCGGAGCTACCGTCATCACTAGACGTGGCGGAGCTACCGACAGAGTGAAGTGGCTCAGCACATGCCTGGCTGAGCTCATTTCTAACTCTTCATGGCTGCTCCAGTGCCCCCCACACAGCAGGACTCGGCTGTAAGGAGGCAGGGCGATCACAGATACAGCTCAGGATGGGCTGCCCAGGCCCTGCTGCTCAGAGCTGTGGACGGCACAGCACGTCCTCAGACTCAAGACAGTGAGCCGCAGATTGCCATGGGGGCCCCTTCTACATGCTGGATGGAGTTATGAATGGTGAAGCTGGGAGCGGGCGGCTCTCTGCTTCACCATTAGAATTAGCTGTCTGTGCGTCCTGTGGAGGGCCCCCTCCCACGCTGGGCCCCTGTGCAGCTGAACCGGCTGCACAGGCAGTATGTCCGCCCCTGCTCAGTTGGTGTTCTCAGCGCAAATTGAACGATGAAGAGGAGGAGCAGGAGACGGTTGCCTCCGCTACATAGGGTAGTACCCATGGAAGTTTAATTCCATCTGTTCAGCGTGGGTGGGCACAAGAGGAGGAAGAGGATGAGGAGATTGCGAGTGATCCTCCTAATGACGATAGCGAAGTCTTGCCTGTTGGTACTCTGGCACACATGACTGACTTCATGTTAGGCTGCCTTTCCAGCGACCTGCGCGTTATGTGCATTTTAGACAACACGGATTACTGGTTGTTCCCCCTTCTCAACCCCCGCTACAAAGAGAACTTCTCATCTCTAATTCCTCTGGTGGAGAGGACGAGCAAAATGGTGCAATACCAGAAGATCCTTGTTGAAAAATTGCTCCAAAAATTTGCATCTGACAACGCTGGCAGCAGAGTCAGTAGTTCCTTGGCCAACCGAGGAGGGGAGACAAGGGAAACACACAGCAGTTTAAACAGAGGCAGGGCAACACTCTTCAAAGCCTGGGACAGTTTCATGACACCCCGCCAGCACCCTCACCCTGATGCGCGGCCTAGTGTCACAAGGAGGGAAACATTTTGGAAGATGGTGATGGAATACATAGCAGACCGTGTATGCATCCTCATTGATCCCTCAGTGCCTTACAACTACTGGGTGTCCAAGCTGGACACATGGCACGAACTGGCGCTCTACGCCTTGGAGGTGCTGGCCTGCCCTGCCGCCAGCGTTTTGTCTGATCGGGTATTTAGTGCTGCTGGTGGCATTATAACAGGTAAGCGTATCCGCCTGTCAACTGAAAATGCTGACAGGTTGACTCTTATAAAAATGAACAAGGCCTGGATTGACCATGACTTCTCGACTCCACCAGAGGAAAACTGATGAACATAAAGGCACTTTTAAATGTGTTGTTTATAATGTACTGAATACACTGTATTCCCATGCACCCCTTCCACCACAAACAAAGGTATATGGTTGAATCTTCCTTTTCTCATCCCCCTCCTCCTCTTCCATCATATCAACATGCTTATTCGTCACATATAATGCCCTCACATATATGCCCTTCGCATGTTATGTTTTACAGGGTTAGCTCAGCTGCAGGCCCTCACATATAATTTTTTAGAGGGTCACCTCCCCAGCAGGCCCTCAACTACAATGTTTTACAGGGTCAGCTCACCAGCAGGCCCTTGCATATAATCTTTTACAGGGTCAGCTCACCAGCAGGCCCGCACCTAAAATCTTTTACAGGGTCAGCTCACCAGCAGGGCCACACCTAAAAATTTTTACAGGGTTTGCTCACCAGCAGGCCCTCACATATAATGTTTTACAGGGTCAGCTCACCAGAAGGCACGCATCTAAAATCTTTTAAAAGGTCAGCTCACCAGCAGGCCCTCGCATATAATGTTTGACAGGGTCAGCTTACCAGCAGACCCTCGCATATAATGTTTTACAGGGTCAGCTCACCAGCAGACCCGCACCTAGAATCTTTTACAGGGTCAGCTCACCAGCAGGCCCTTGCATATAATGTTTTACAGGGTCAGCTCACCAGAAGGCCCGCACCTAAAATCTTTTACAGGGTCAGCTCACCAGCAGGCCCTTGCATATAATGTTTTACAGGGTCAGCTCACCAGCAGGCCCGCACCTAAAAAATTTTACAGGGTCAGCTCACCAGCAGGCCCGCACCTAAAATCTTTTACAGGGTTAGCTCACCAGCAGGCCCTCGCATATAATGTTTTACAGGGTCAGCTCACCAGCAGGCCCTCGCATATAATGTTTTATAGGGTCAGCTCACCAGCAGGCCCTCGCATATAATGTTTTACAGGGTCAGCTCACCAGCAGACCCTCGCATATAATGTTTTACAGGGTCAGCTCACCAGCAGGCCCGCACCTAGAATCTTTTACAGGGTCAGCTCTCTAGCAGGCCCTTGCATATAATGTTTTACAGGATCAGCTCACCAGCAGGCCCTCGCATATAATGTTTTACAGGGTCAGCTCACCAGAAGGCCCGCACGTAAAATCTTTTACAGGGTCAGTTCACCAGCAGGCCCTCGCATATAATGTTTTACAGGGTCAGCTCACCAGCAGGCCCGCACCTAAAAATTTTTACAGGGTCAGCTCACCAGCAGGCCCGCACCTAAAATCTTTTACAGGGTTAGCTCACCAGCAGGCCCTCGCATATAATGTTTTACAGGGTCAGCTCACCAGCAGGCCCTCGCATATAATGTTTTATAGGGTCAGCTCACCAGCAGGCCCGCACCTAAAAATTTTTACAGGGTCAGCTCACCAGCAGGCCCGCACCTAAAATCTTTTAAAGGGTCAGCTCACCAGCAGGCCCGCACCTAAAATCTTTTACAGGGTTAGCTCACCAGAAGGCCCGCACGTAAAATCTTTTACAGGGTCAGTTCACCAGCAGGCCCTCGCATATAATGTTTTACAGGGTCAGCTCACCAGCAGGCCCGCACCTAAAAATTTTTGCAGGGTCAGCTCACCAGCAGGCCCGCACCTAAAATCTTTTACAGGGTTAGCTCACCAGCAGGCCCTCGCATATAATGTTTTACAGGGTCAGCTCACCAGCAGGCCCTCGCATATAATGTTTTATAGGGTCAGCTCACCAGCAGGCCCTCGCATATAATGTTTTACAGGGTCAGCTCACCAGAAGGCCCGCACGTAAAATCTTTTACAGGGTCAGTTCACCAGCAGGCTCTCGCATATAATGTTTTACAGAGTCAGCTCACCAGCAGGCCCGCACCTAAAAATTTTTACAGGGTCAGCTCACCAGCAGGCCCACACCTAAAATCTTTTACAGGGTCAGCTCACCAGCAGGCCCTCGCATATAATGTTTTACAGGGTCAGCTTACCAGTAGGCCCTCGCATATAATGTTTTACAGGGTCAGCTCACCAGCAGGGCCGCACCAAAAATATTTTACAGGGTCAGCTCACCAGCAGGCCCTCCCATATAATGTATTACAGGGTCAGCTTAACAGCAGGCCCTCGCATATAATGTTTTACAGTGTCAGCTCACCAGCAGGCCCTCACCTACAATCATTTACAGGGTCAGCTCACCAGCAGGCCCTCACCTACAATCATTTACAGGGTCAGCTCACCTGCAGGCTCTCGCCTACAAGTCTAGTCTCACTATCCAAGAGTCTGATCAACACAATCCTCACCGCAGGGGGTCGCGTAACTAGTTATCTCGGAGGAGTCTCGTTCGTTATCGGAATTAACCAGACAAATCGCTCCACCAACTAAGAACGTCCATGCACCACCACCCACAGAATCGGGAAAGAGCTATCAATCTGTCAATCCTTTCTGTGTCCGGGCCAGGTGAGTTTTCCCGTGTTAAGTCAAATTAAGCTGCAGGCTCCACTCCTGGTGGTGCCCTTCGGTCAATTCCTTTAAGTTTAAGCTTTGCAACCATACTCCTCCCAGAACCCAAAGACTTTGGTTTACCGGAAGCTGCTCGGATATCCCTGGCTGTCCCTTTTAATCATGGCCCCAGTTCTGATAACCAACAAAATAGAACCGGAGTCCTATTCCATTATTCCTAGTTGAAGTATTCAGGCGACCCGGTCTGCTTTGAACACTGTAACTTTTTTCAATGGTCAGCTAAGCAGCAGGCACTCTCCCATAATTTTTTAAATGGTCAGCTCAGCAGCAGGCCCTCAACCATAATGTTTTAGAGGGTCAGCTCACCATGAGGCCCTCACCTACAATCTTTTAGAGGGTCAGCTCACCTGACCTGCTGGCCCTCACCTAATTATACCTAATAGGTAATTTGCGCGCATGCTGCCTTGCTTGGAAGTGATAGCCATAGCTGTTTCTCAGGCTCCCTCTCCAGAATCAAACCCTGATTCCCCGTTACCCCTGGTCACCGTGGTTGGCAATGAAAATAACATTGAAAGTTGATAGGGCAGACATTCGAATGGATCATCGCCGTCACGGGGACATACGATCGGGCCCAGGTTATCTAGAGTCACCAAAGTGGCAGCAGGCCCTCGCCCATAATGTTTTAGATGGTCAGATCAGAAGGCCCTTGCTCCAAATGTTTTTGAGGGTCACCAGCAGGCCATCAATCATAATTTTTCGAGGCTGTGTATGATGCCCTCCATTATGTGTAACAAAGGGTGAATTGTAGTGTCGGTTCCTTGTAATTTTTGGCAGCCCTTTCACTTAGTGCATAGGCTTTATGAGTGTAGGAGTTCCACTACCTGAACCATTGTACCACAATGTGAATGAGGCCCTCCTTTATGTGATATACAGGTTGTATCTGCTGGCCTAATTCTGCTGGCCTAATTTGTATCTGCTGGCCTAATTCATTAGCTGCAAGTACTACCTTGAAGTACTACATTAAAGTACAGTGAAGAGATATTGCAGGAGACTGAAGAGACACTGCAAGAGATTGCAACTGGCTCATCTGTGTTTTTTTTGCTGACAATTGCTTGAGAAGAGGTAAGGAATTTGGTCAGGTTTTTCCTATTGTGCGTTTGCTAATGAGCCTAGCTCACTAAGGTGTTACATTTGTTGCTGGGGGAGGAGTGTGTGTATATATAGAGACAGACTCATTAGCTGGCCTAATTCATTAGCTGCAAGTACTACCTTCAAGTACTACATTAAAGTACAGTGAAGAGATATTGCAGGAGACTGAAGAGACACTGCAAGAGATTGCAACTGGCTCATCTGTGTTTTTTGCTGACAATTGCTTGAGAAGAGGTAAGGAATTTGGTCAGGTTTTTCCTATTGTGCGTTTGCTAATGAGCCTAGCTCACTAAGGTGTTACATTTGTTGCTGGGGGAGGAGTGTGTGTATATATAGAGACAGACTCATTAGCTGGCCTAATTCATTAGCTGCAAGTACTACCTTCAAGTACTACATTAAGTACAGTGAAGAGATATTGCAGGAGATAGTCATGAGGTAGGCTGGAAGGTGGAAACAATACAAAAAAAAAAGGTAAGATTTGTTTGATTTGTTTGATTTAAATTTACAATTTTTTTTTTTATTTTTTTTCCTCTTTAAAATGGCAGACTTGGTTCAGTGCAGGAATTGTTGTGCATTTATTTCATGTTCCACTCTTTGGAGATTCGGATGCTGTCAGATCTGTAGACAGTTCTCCTTACTGCAGCAGGAAATTGCATTTTTGAAAGCTGAAATATTTAAATTATCTGTTAAACAAACTCCAGCTAGGACTGCTGCACTGCCACAGAGGACCCCCAGAAATGGCAGATGGGTTACTGTAGGTTCTGGAAGACTTAGAGTGGTGGATAGAAGACATGTCCCACAGTCGGTGGTTCTCCATAATTCATTTGCAGCACTCTCAGAATGTAAGGACAACATGGATATGGACTCAAGCACAGAGGGTGTGAAACCATCGACTCCTATGTCTAATGTATGCAAGACTGCAGCCAAGGACAAAAAAGATAAAGTGAAGTCTCAAAGGAAGCAGCTGTTGCTGGGTGATTCAATCATAAGAAGTGTGGAGCTTAAAGAAAATGGTTTTGTGAGATGTCTCCCTGGGGCTACTGCTAGAAGAGATAGAAGACGTATTATTAATATTGTTAAGCAAGCAAAGCAGGAAGGGGACGTGGATGTTCTTGTCCATCTAGGGACAAATGACCTGGCTTGCAATGAAGTGTCAGAGGTGAAAAAATCTTTTATCACACTTGGTAATGACGTACAGGATTTTGCATCCACCATTTCATTTTCTGAAGTTCTGCCTGTGCATAATGTTCAGAATGATAGGCAGAGGCGCATAAAGGAGTTCAACATATGGCTTGGTAAATGGTGTCAAGAGCAAGGATTTGGCTTTGTTTCTCATGATAGCTCTACTTGGAATAGAAAGGAACTGTACAAAAAAGATGGTTTGCATCTTTCTTTTAAAGGAAGAAATGTACTTAGTGAACAACTCCAAGAATTTGCGAAAGAGTATTTAAACTAGGAAGGGGGGGCAAAATGGTGAAAATAAAAGAGTCCAATTGCCCCCCGAAACAATGCCAGAACAGGTCAGAAGCACAGAGGTTAAGAAATGATAAGCTCAGAGTCCTGTCTACAAATGCTCGCAGTTTAGGTAAAAAAATCAATGAACTTGGGTCAATAATGGCATCTGAGAATGTAGATTTAGTGGCTGTTACGGAGACATGGTTTAATGAAAGAAATGACTGGGACATAACCATACCAGGGTACTCTTTATACAGAAGAGACAGAGAAGGCAAGAAAGGAGGAGGAGTGGCCCTGTATGTGAAAGATAGCATTAAATCTAACCTAATACAAGTTGGTGAGGCCAACATAGAGTCAGTTTGGGTTACGTTGCAGTTTGCTAACCATGCAGTAACTCGTGTAGGTGTAATATATAGACCACCTGGTCAAGTTAAAGAACTAGATGATCTACTAGTTGAAGAAATAGCTAAAATGACAATGAAAGGAGAAGTTATCATTATGGGAGATTTCAATCTTCCAGATATAAACTGGAAAACCAAAATAGCAAGTTCTATCAGGAGTACAGATATTCTAAATTCCCTACTGGTGTTATCTCTACAACAAGTGGTTGAGGAGCCAACCCGGAGGGAGGCCATTTTGGATTTGGTATTCACAAATGGGGATTCGGTATATGATGTCATTGTAGGCGAAACCTTGTGATCTAGTGATCACCAGTCAGTGTGGTTTAATATAAGAACTGTGAAAGAGTCCCACCACACAAAAACAAAAGTTTTAGATTTTAGAAAAACAGACTTTTCAAAAATGAAATTAGTCATAAATGAGTCCTTATCAGACTGGAACGGATTACATGGAGTCCAAGAGAAATGGGACTACTTAAAAGGTGCATTATTGAAGGCAACAGAAAATTGCATTAGACTTGTCAGTAAAAGCAAAAAAAGGAAGAGACCACTGTGGTACTCAGCAGAAGTGGCCCAAATCATTTAAAAATAAAAAGCTAGCATTTTGTAATTATAAAAAAAAACAGAGCAATGAAGATAAGGAAATCTACAAGATTAGGCAGAAAGAGGCCAAGCAAGTTATAAGAACTTCTAAAGCGCAGGCAGAAGAAAAACTAGCTCAGTCTATGAAAAAAGGGGATAAGACATTCTTCAGATATATAAATGAAAAAAGGAAATTAAAACAAGGAATAACTAAATTAAAAACAAAGGACGGAAGGTATGTAGAAGAGAATAAAGGGCTAGCCGACTGCCTTAATGAATACTTCTGTTCAGTTTTTACAAAAGAAAAAGGAGAAGGACCTCCACTAGAAAGGATGACTAATAAATCGTTTGATGCATGTATCTTTACAGAGGAAGATGTTCTAAGTTTGCTGTCTAAAGTAATGACAAATAAGTCACAGGGGCCTGATGAGATACACCCAAAATTATTAAAAGAGCTTAGTGGTGAGCTGGCAAAACCGTTAACAGATTTATTTAACCAATCATTAGTAACAGGAGTCGTCCCGGAAGATTGGAAATTGGCAAATGTCGTGCCCATTCACAAGAAAGGTAGTAGGGAGGAATCGAGCAACTATAGACCAGTGAGTCTGACATCAATAGTAGGCAAATTAATGGAAACCCTATTAAAGGATAGGATTGTGGAACATCTAAAATCCCATGGATTGCAAGATGAAAAACAACATGGGTTTACTTCAGGGAGATCATGTCAAACAATTCTTATAGATTTTTTTGACTGGGTGACTAAAATAATAGACGGTGGAGGTGCAGTAGACATCGCATATCTAGATTTTAGTAAGGCTTTTGGCACTGTCCCACATAGAAGACTTATCAATAAACTGCAGTCATTGAGCATGGACTCCCATATTGTTGAGTGGATTAGGCAGTGGCTGAGTGACAGACAGCAGAGGGTTGTAGTCAATGGAGAACATTCAAAACAAGGTCATGTTACCAGTGGGGTTCCACAGGGATCTGTACTGGGACCAATTTTGTTTAATATCTTCATAAGTGATATTGCAAAAGGCCTCGATGGTAAGGTTTGTCTTTTTGCTGATGACACAAAGATATGTAACAGGGTTGATATTCCTGGAGGGAAACGCCAAATGGAAAAGGATTTAGGAAAACTAGAAGAATGGTCAGAACTCTGGCAACTGAAATTTAATGTGGATAAGTGCAAGATAATGCACCTGGGGCGTAAAAACCCAAGGGCAGAATATAGAATATTTGACACAGTCCTGACCTCAGTATCTGAGGAAAGGGATTTAGGAGTAATTATTTCAGAAGACTTAAAGGTGGGAAGACAATGTAATAGAGCAGCACGAAATGCCAGCAGAATGCTTGGATGTATAGAGAGAGGTATAAGCAGTAGAAAGAGTGAAGTGCTTATGCCGCTGTACAGAACACTGGTGAGACCTCACTTGGAGTATTGTGCGCAGTACTGGAGGCCATATCTCCAGAAGGATATAGATACTCTAGAGAGAGTTCAGAGAAGAGCTACTAAACTAGTACATGGATTGCAGGATAAAACTTACCAGGAAAGGTTAAAGGACCTTAATATGTATAGCTTGGAAGAAAGAAGAGACAGAGGGGATATGGTAGAAACTTTTAAATACATAAAGGGAATCAACTCGGTAAAGGAGGAGAGCATATTTAAAAGAAGAAAAACTACCACAAGAGGACACAGTTTTAAATTAGAGGGGCAAAGGTTTAAAAGTAATATAAGGAAGTATTACTTTACTGAGAGAGTAGTGGATGCATGGAATAGCCTTCCTGCAGAAGTGGTAGCTGCAAATACAGTGAAGGGGTTTAAGCATGCATGGGATAGGCATAAGGCTATCCTTCATATAAGATAGGGCCGGGGACTATTCATAGGATTCAGATATATTGGGCAGACTAGATGGGCCAAATGGTTCTTATCTGCCGACACATTCTATGTTTCTATGTTTCTATGTATCGGAGTGCCTCTTTCTTGTAATTTTTGGCAGCACTTGCACTTTATATACAAGTAAATATACAGGAAACAATGTTTTCTAACAATTTTTCCTCTAAAATCAATTTTATCTTTTGTTTTGTGCATATTATTGTCAGTCTGTAAAAGTGGCGTACTACTCGGACAACATCATTCCCAGCAGCGACCCAGGAATCCAAGATGCATACAGACATCATCCCCATGCTGTGGGGAACCATTTTAGTGGTGTTTCCATCAATTTCTGACCTTTTTCTATGAACCAGGCAACCTCCCCTCTTCAGAGCAGGGGGTGCCTGGTTTAAAGCTCGGGTTCTCCCATTGACTTCCATTATATTCGGGTGCTTGGTAGAGCACCCGAGCATCCCAATGTGTTTGGCCCGAGCCCCCACGCAGCCCGAGCACTATGGTGCTCGATCAACATTAATAAAAAATCATCTTATTTTACTGCATCAATAGCAGTAGATGTCGCAGCTGTAGAATTTTGAATGGGCATGTTTTTTTGGGGTTTTTTTATACCAAAAAACACTATGCAATTTATCTAATGTTTCTAAGTGCACAGTTAAGCATATTTTACTGCACCAATACCAAAGTGTTTTTTTGTTGCAGTGGACATCAAATTAGACCTATATTTTATCCCCAAAAACTTGTTTTAAATTTTTCTACTGTTTTTATAAGTGCGGAAATTAGCAAATTTTAGTGCATCAATAAATACCACTGTTTGGTAGCGGCAGGAGTCTGCTTCCTATAAGTAACAATTTTTGGAACATTTTTTATTTAAAAGTATACCAAATGCGGTGCCATGAGTTTTTAAACAGGCTGTTTGTTCATAAAGTCAACCATGAGTTTACCCATAGCTATACATGACAGAAAAATTTGATCCGCAACGAAGCTGAATTTCCTCACGCTTCATGGTAATGAATCGCATTTTTTCCTAAAATGGCTGCGCACATGTTAGGACATGGAGCAAAGTACTCTGGGAACAAGGGATCACCCACAATGCTAAGCATGCAGCCAATCAGCAGCCAGCCAGCCCCTGTGATGTCACAGCCCTAAAAATAGCCTCAGCCATCTTGGATTCTGCCATTTTCCAGTGTAATTAGTGCAGGGAGAGACATCAGCAGGCGCTAGAGACAGTGCTAGGAAAGACTTCATTGTGCTGAAAAAACAATTAACAAGTTCAGGGAAAGATTATTCAAGGTGTAGGGAGAGGATTGGGAGGCATCATCTACACTATAAAAGGAGAACAGGGTGCAGTAGGAGAATGTACAGTCTGGGTAATAGGAGCGATTCTATTACACCTCGTTGCACTTATTGGGGATCCAAATTGCTATTATACTGCTGCTTTTAGGTTTGCACTATATGAAACTCAGTAATTCCAGCAAACCTTGCTTGTTATTGGGGTGTAAGTGTTGTGTGATACAACCATTTACGGGGTATATTAATAGGAAAGATACAAATGTCCTATTAGCCGTTCTGCGGTGAATTGTGATTGTTATATTTCTTTTTTGGGGGTGTATTAATAGGAGAAAAAAATACGTCTTAATTGCTGTTCTGAGGTGAAGTTACATTGTACTACAGCCATTTACGGGGTGTATTAATAGGAAATACACTGCTCAAAAAAATAAAGGGAACACAAAAATAACACATCCTAGATCTGAATTAATTAAATATTCTTCTGAAATACTTTGTTCTTTACATAGTTGAATGTGCTGACAACAAAATCACACAAAAATTAAAAAATGGAAATCAAATTTTTTAACCCATGGAGGCCTGGATTTGGAGTCACACTACACACTACAGGCTGATCCAACTTTGATGTAATGTCCTTAAAACAAGTCAAAATAAGGCTCAGTAGTGTGTGTGGCCTCCACGTGCCTGTATGACCTCCCTACAACGCCTGTGTATGCTCCTGATGCGGTGGCGGACGGTCTCCTGAGGGATCTCCTCCCAGACCTGGACTAAAGCATCTGCCAACTCCTGGACAGTCTGTGGTGCAACGTGACATTGGTGGATAGAGCGAGACATGATGTCCCAGATGTGCTCAATTGGATTCAGGTCTGGGGAACGGGCAGGCCAGTCCATAGCATCAATGCCTTTGTCTTGCAGGAACTGCTGACACACTCCAGCCACATGAGGTCTAGCATTGTCTTGCATTAGGAGGAACCCAGGGCCAACCGCACCAGCATATGGTCTCACAAGGGGTCTGAGGATCTCATCTCGGTACCTAATGGCAGTCAGGCTACCTCTGGTGAGCCCATGGAGGGCTGTGCGGCCCTCCAAAGAAATGCCACCCCACACCATTACTGACCCAATGCCAAACCGGTCATGCTGGAAGATGTTGCAGGCAGCAGAACGTTCTCCACGGCGTCTCAAGACTCTGTCACGTCTGTCACATGTGCTCAGTGTGAACCTGCTTTCATCTGTGAAGAGCACAGGGCGCCAGTGGCGAATTTGCCAATCTTGGTGTTCTCTGCAAATGCCAAACGTCCTGCACGGTGTTGGGCTGTAAGCACAACCCCCACCTGTGGACGTCGGGCCCTCATATCACCCTCATGGAGTCTGTTTCTGACCGTTTGAGCAGACACATGCACATTTGTGGCCTGCTGGAGGTCATTTTGCAGGGCTCTGGCAGTGCTCCTCCTGTTCCTCCTTGCACAAAGGCGGAGGTAGCGGTCCTGCTGCTGGGTTGTTGCCCTTCTACGGCCTCCTCAACGTCTCCTGATGTACTGGCCTGTCTCCTGGTAGCGCCTCCATGCTATGGACACTACGCTGACAGGCACAGCAAACCTTCTTGCCACAGCTCGCATTGATGTGCCATCCTGGATAAGCTGCACTACCTGAGCCACTTGTGTGGGTTGTAGACTCCGTCTCATGCTACCACTAGAGTGAAAGCACCGCCAGCATTCAAAAGTGACCAAAACATCAGCCAGGAAGCATAGGAACTGAGAAGTGTACTGTGGTCACCACCTGCAGAACCACTCCTTTATTGGGGGTGTCTTGCTAATTGCCTATAATTTCCACCTGTTGTCTATCCCATTTGCACAACAGCATGTGAAATTGATTGTCACTCAGTGTTGCTTCCTAAGTGGACAGTTTGATTTCACAGAAGTGTGATTGACTTGAAGTTACATTGTGTTGTTTAAGTGTTCCCTTTATTTTTTTGAGCAGTGTATATGTACGTCCTATTAGCCGTTCTGCGGTGTATTCACATTGTTATACACAGGGTCTCCTCACGCTGCTGCCACCTCAGCACTCTGTCACTGGGCCACTCTGTGGTCTCCTCATGCTGCTGCCAGCTCACCACTATGTTACTGGGCCACTCTGTGGTCTCCTCATGCTGCTTCCACCTCAACACTCTGTAGTTTCCTCATGCTGCTGCGACCTCAACACTCTGTGGTCTCCTCATGCTTCTGCAACCTCACCACTCTGTCACTGGGCCACTCTGTGGACTTCTCATGCGTTTCCCACCCTCCCCATTCCATGACTGGGCCAATATTTTGCCTTTTTGGTCTGGTTGACATCATCATTTATTTGACCCTTCTTTTGATCTGTCAGAAGGAAGGAAAAATGAGACGCACAACAGATCCTGTCTATGTAGCATCTGTAAGGCTTGTATGACATGGTCCCTATTTTGCATCAGAATTGGCTTATGGTTTGGTAGCCAAAAGCAGGAGTGGGTAAAAAACACAGAAGACATACAAACATTCCATTAATGTGTCATCTCTGTTTTGGATCCCCTCCTGTTTTTTTTTTGGGCCTTAGCAATACTGATAGATTACTGACCAAATGCTGACCATGTTAAGGCAGAATCTCAACAGAAAGGTTACTGTTCTGACGGATCAGAGGAAGGGCAAAATAATCTGTGATGTCAACACAAACTTACTGCTGACACCCTCTCCACTCAGGGGGGCTCTACTTGTATAAGCATTTAATAACAAGCATGTTCTGTAGACATCTATGTGGTATCAGCTGACGACGGTCTAAAAGGAGTGCACTCTTTCACGCTATAGTAGGATCTTGGGTCTCTGCACGGTTCTTTATACCTGGCGCTAACATTGACCTGTAAGGCTGAGTTCACACTTGGCCCCATGAAGTGTGCAGTGATTCTAAGAGTGACGCCTGTAATCTACGTGTCATACTGACTCACAGTATTGTATCACTACCACAGCAGACTCCCTATGCGTGTTACTACAAGGCACAGTGTTCTACAATCTACACCACTTTAAAGGCTCTCTGCAGCCAGGAAATAGCTGTTTTTAACGAGATTCATCACAATTAAATTTGGATCGAATCAAATCTTTTTGGTAAATTTAGCAAACCAACTGAATAAAATTTTTTGAAAAATTTGCTCATCTCTAATGACAGTGTCATTCTGAAATGAATTACAATTGCTTCCTTTGTATTAAAGAGCTGGAATAGATATAATAGAGATAAAAACATGAAAAAATAAGAAAGAGAAACACAAGAGAGAAAAATTGGTCATACATGGATTTTCTGACCAGTTGGACCACTTTTTCAGGTAGAATTGATTTGGACCCGAATAAATTTTTTTCACTGATTCATTAGAATCAGACCCAAAATAAATGTCAATAAATTTTCTCATCTCTACCATTTACCGTTTCTGCATACATTGATAAATCTCATAGATCCAACTATCTCTAAACTAAAAAATTAATGGCGTATGACACCTAGGAGAGTCCACTAATCACTGGTGCCCATCTGTTGGAACTCTACTGATTACATTTTCAGACCTGTGTCAATGACGTGCCAGAAAATGTATAAAAGTCAAACTAATTTTGAATGTATGTAACTATCAGGCTCTAATGTGGATTTTAAAGGGCATCTGTCAGCAGATTTGTACCTATGAAACTGGCTGACCTGTTGCATGTGTACTTGACAGCTGAAGGTGTCTGTATTGGTCTCATGTACATATGTGCTCGCATTGCTGACAGGACCAGGCAGGTTTGATGATGTTTTCACTACTAGCCCTGTCAATCAAAGTGCAGCGGGCACAGCAGTTGCAGAGAGAGAGCAGAGCCTCTAGGTGTAACGGCAACACCTCCATTGCTCCTAGAGGCTCATTTGCATATATAAAAAAAAAAAATTCTCAGCAATGCGGGCACCTATGAACATGGGACCAACACAGATGCCTTCAGCTGCCAAGTGCACATGTAACAGGTCAGCCAGTGTCATAGGTACAAATCTGCTGACAGATGCCCTTTAAAGGGATTATCCCACAAATGTAGTAAATTAATGGACCACAGTGAAGCTTATGTTTCCGGGGGGAAAAGCAGCCAATTTTTTTCTATTGAAAACCCCATTTAAATAATTTTCGTTTTGCTTTAAGACAGACATAAATCTTTATTATAGAAGGAAGTAGCAAGGATTCATATGACATGATTTTATTTACAGTATGGGAGCTCATAGACACAGAGCTTCTACTTGAGGAGGTTGCTGCTGAATATTTTTACTTGGCGGACAGTGCCTGTCTTATTTTGTTTCTGAAATTGCTATTCTGTTAGCATATTGTATTGTCCTCACCAACATCTCATGAGATATAAAGACCAATTTAAAGTACTGTATCTCCTACTTCACTCCCTTAAGCAACTGGAAGGAGAAATAATGTTAATAGTTTGTGCGGCACATTTTAATACGTGTCTCTATGCTGTCCGACAAGCAGATTGCATGTTACCAGCTGGAGACTTCTTGCTCAATAGCTTTTATGGTGATAATGAAGAGAAACTAACCTTCAATCAAACAGGAGTCATAATATTCTGAAGGCTCAGGGGCACTTAAACACTTAAAGGGAAACATTGTTAAAATCAAGTTTTATGTTAAACATGTTTAAAGAATTTTTTTATTATGTTATTTTTAATTTTCCATGTCAATATCTCTATAAAAAAAATCATAAAATTCTGCAGTTTTCCACTGACCACTAGTCCTAATACACTTCTTGGCAGGGCTGCATCTGCCATGAGGCAAGATGAGCATTTCGCCTCAGGCGGTAGTCAACCCTTGGTTTACAGCGAGTCACAAGAACTTCTGGCTCCCGTCTCTGCCGTTTAGCCTCATAGACCTCACAGTCGTGAAGCCTGTGAGGCAGTAGAACTGCACAAGAGGTTGGGATGAAATCACTGTGACCCCCTGCATGGGTCTCATGTGATCACTGGCACTACAGGGGGGATGGAGAGAATTATATACTGGCACTACTGGGGGCATGGGGGAACTTTACATATACTGACACTAGAGGGTGGTGGGGAGCATTATATACTGGCACTACAGGGGGAATGAGGGAGTTATACATATATTGACACTATGAGGGACAGAGGAGCATTACATATACTGGCGCTAAATGGGGGAATGGAGGAGCATTATATATTGGCACTACATGGGCGGCAGAGGCGCATTATATACTGGCACTACAGTGGGAAGCATTATATAAACTGGCACTATGGGAGCAGGTCGCGGATGCACAAAATATGGATGTGGTTCATGTGCCATCTGCATTCTTTTTGCGGACCAATTGACTTCAATGGGTCCGTGGTCTTCATTTTGTGGACATAATCTTTCTTTTGGCAGAACAGACATACAGTTGCGGAAAGCACACAGATGATCCATGTGCTTTCCACATCCGTATGTCCATTCAGCAAAATGTTAGAATATGTCCTACACTTGGCCACAAAATGGGTCTGCAAAAAAATGCGGATGCAACACAACCGGTATTTGTATTTTGCGAATCTGCAATTTGCGAACTGCAAGTTACATACGGCCGTGTGCATGAGGCCTTTATCTATGTTGCTTTATCTGCTATGACTAAGATTAAGCAGATAATTCATACATCTCTAATTAGAACTTCAAACTGAGCTGCTCTTTGCATTGATTATGTGTCTTTTATTAGGCTTAGCTTTGTATAGCATGCACCAAGCCATGTCTACTATGAATATTTGATGCACTTCTTTAATTTCTGTCTGTACAAGATAGAATAATAAATAACCAATGCAGATGGATTCCAATTAACTAAAATAAGGGAACCAGTTGCCTTGATCTGTTCAGGGAACATTAGAAATGCTATGCAACATATCCGCTCAGTTTTGAAAGCCGAGCCTGAGCTTCCTTTGCTCTGTTTTGTTCTCAGCAATGGCTTTATTTGGTTTTCTTCAAGGTGAACTCAAGGGAAAGTTAATGGAGAATATAATAATAATTCTTTTAGAAACTCAGTATTCAAATGCTACAGCGGGGAGTTAAGTGTATGGCTGTGTGCGAATTCTGGTTCATAGTGGGTGATAATCTCACAAAATAAATTACGGAAATGCTTTCATTGTATTTCCTTGTAGGGTTTTGCAAGTCTCTCTGTCCCCATAAGTGCATTAGTGAAATTATTTTTTTTTAAATTGCAGAAACTGACATGGCATGAAGAAATATCTTTTTTATTTATACTGAGCATCTGTCGACATGTTTCTTTTAGAATAGTTTCATGTGTTTAATATATTCATAAAAATGTCTGACATGTTCAATTTACACTTTATGTTGTTAAAGAGGACTTTTCACTAGATTAAAAAATCAAAACTAAGTATATAGACATGGAGAGCGGCGCCCAGGGATCCCCCTGCACTTACTGTTATCCCTGGGCGCCGCTCCGTTCGCCCGGTATAGCCTCCGGTATCTTCATATGTTAGGCTCCACCCAGTGGAACCTGCCGGCGTCTCTTTCTCCCATGCTGTAGCGCTGGCCAATCGCAGCGCTCAGCTTATAGCCTGAGGGGTTTTTTTTTCTCTCAGGCTATGAGCTGAGCGCTGCGATTGGCCAGCGCTACAGCATGGGAGAAAGAGACGCCGGCAGGTTCCACTGGGAGGAGCCTAACATGTGAAGATACCGGAGGCTATACCGGGAGAACGGAGCGGCGCCCAGGGATAATAGTAAGTGCAGGGGGATCCCTGGGCGCCGCTCTCCATGTCTATATACTTAGTTTTGATTTTTTAATCTAGTGAAAGGTCCTCTTTAATTTAAAGGGGCTGTCTCACTTCAGCAAGTGGCATTTATCATGTAGACAGAGTTAATACAAGGCACTTTGATTAATTTTTCCATCACATTATACACTGATCATTTCCATGGTCACGACCACCCTGTAATCCAGCAGCAGTGGCCGTGCTTGCATTCTGTAGGAAAAAGTGCTGGCCTCTCTGGTGGTGCTTTTTTCTATAGTGTGCAAGCATGGCCACACCTGTTGGATTGCAGGGTGGTTGTAACCATGGAAACAAGCAGTGTATAATGTGATGGAAAAATGATTCAAGCCAGCAAAGGAAGCAATATGGATAATAACAATACATTAGTAAGTGCCTTGTATTAACTTTGTCTATATGATACATGCCATTTGCTTAAGTGACACAACCCCTTTAACCCTGATTTCATTACTGCAGGTTAAGTGGAGATAAGGATCATTTTATCATTTAATTATCTCCTGTCAAACCTGTGATTTTAAAGGGAACCTATCACCATGAATATGTTGTATAATCTACTGACTTCATGTTATAGAGCAGGAGGATCTGAGCAGATTGATACATAGTTTTTTGGGTAAAGATTGAATATTGGTTTAAATCCCTGCTCATTCTGGGCTTGGGAGTCCAGTGGGTGGTCCTATGCAGTGATTAACAGCTGTCTCAATATGCACACATTTTATAAAAAAAATGCAGTAGCCTGATATTAGCTGTAAAAATGTATGTAAAAAAAATATTAAACCTGAAGTTATATAGTGGACTCATTGCAAGTAGTATATGGTCTGCTCACCATGCCTGCAGTTAAATCTCGATGGTTGCTATGTATTTTTCATGCCATAATTGTAGATCGAAACGCATTGTTGGTACCTGTTGTTGGTCTTAAATAAATTTCAGAGGCTTTTAATCCGATCTTCATCTGGAGTGTTGGTGATTAATCGTAATGATTTTGGACTCATAGTTATGAGTCCATTGTATTCGCGAAGGGGGTGCTCCGCCACTTTCTCCCACCCCACTCATGGTCTATGATTATGCCTGTGGTGGGCTATTATGTGTTGATTTTGTTACTTTGCTGAGACTGTTATTTGACCTACTCTAGTAAGTTCTTGCCCAATGTGGGTCCAACAACTTGGACCTCCACCAATCAGTAGAGCAAAGTGGGCAAAATGCTAGTGAAGCACAATCTTTTCTCCTGCACATCTTGAAGAAATGGCTTATCCTAGCAATTTTCCATAATTTCATAACACCAGAATACCGCAAACTGCGAGCTTGGAGATGTTCCAAGATCCCATCTAATGAACTCATCTTACTGCTCTTTATTGCTTTATCTGACACCATTTCCAAAACGAATGCATAAAATTCCTTTACTGACGGAAAACATAGCTCATTTTACAGGCTTTTGAATCTGTGTTAAATCATCCCGTGTGAATATCTTTTTTTTTTGCATCAGTACTAATTACCAAGCTAATTAAGTTATTACGCGCTAAGATAAATGGAGGCAGGTGTTAAAACATTAGAATGCAGTATTGCACCTCAGATATACTGTAGCTCATTGTGACAACTCTAATTGATTTACAGATTCTGTTTTAATTCTTTAACAGTTTTGAATTTCACCTCAGTAATTAGTATCAGCAGCTGAATCAAGTTCACAACTCCTCAAAATCTTCATTTTAGCCCTTCCTTAAGTTTGGTTCACACATAGCAGTAATGTGCCATTTGGGTAATTACCACACAGAAAAACCAGACACGAATTGTTCTGGTTTTGCGATACAGTTATTGCCCGTAGTTTTTAACAAGGGAAAGATGTTAAAAAATATGTTTCTCCTAGTATTCAAAAACCATGCCAATACTCATGCAGTTTTGTTTAATGGTAAAGCGCCATGCAGCACATTATGTTGATAGATATCCTCCACATTGATAATTGTATACAGAATTTCCTTATAGTATAAGGCCTAATGCACAAGACCACATTATGGCTCCATTTAAACCCTGTCTCTGTATGCCTCTGATTTCATAGGCATAAAGATTCTTTTTCTGTCAGATTCCATCTGTAAAACAAATTGGGATATCCTCCATTGTTTTCTTGGAAGAATATCTACTATATGTATATATGGCACTCAGAGGAGCCGATACAGCGGCACATGGAGATTGTGTGGTTCCAGCTGCCACTGTTTTCCAAGATATCATTGAAATATATCATTTCTAGGATCTTATTTCAATAAAAATGAATTACTTATTTTTCTAGTGAGGAGAGTCAGGAGTTCACCCAGCCAAAACACTATTCAGAGCTGTACTGTGAGGATACTGTGCCAACCAGCCAAGTCCCAGCTGGTTGACCTGACAGAGTCCATGGAAGCCAAGCCAAACTATGTCCAATCCCAGAGCTATGTGGTGGTTTAAATATTGCTGATTCCCAATTGACTTGCCTATGATTTTGTTATATACTGGTTCTATACTGTGCAATATTCTATTCCTGTTTATTGACCCTCATGGTGAACTGACTACTTGCTTGTTTCTGGATTCATCCTGTGTCTGCTGTTCCTGCCTATATTTAAAGTGATTTTCCACTTTAAAAACCAACTATCGAAGGTATTCAACTAAGTCTCGTGTGACTTTGCAAATAACTGACTTTGGCTCATTGGAGCCCGTACATTTTAATGCTGTACAGAAATGTATCTCCGTACAGCATTAATTGAATGAAGTGACTTTGGATGTAGCATCCGAATCTCACTTCACTATTCACTATTCTGGTAGGTCTGCCATTAGTGTGCCTGCACCAGTTCTCTGCTATCAAGCCCTCTGCAGAAGTAACCTGGGTCCCTAGAAGCAAAGTCCATCCATCCTTGCATCGGTGAACCTATGGGTATCCTTAGCTTCCTACCTCATGGAGTGGTTTTGGTAGACTAATAGCAGTTTTGGGGTTCACTGGCAGTGGTCCAGACGATGATCTTAAAACTCCTTAACAAGGAGGTCTTCATAAACATTCGCTCATGTAATGGCACTTTTTCAATGAGTTAGTCCTGTATAGTAAACAAAAATTGTGAAAAATAAAGAGTGATTCTGCTCTAATTTGTGCCACTGGTGACCTATGGGTTCCCTAAAATTGGGAACTTTATGGGATCACATGGTAGGCAAGTCCTTCGTAGAGAATTTTTTTAGATATTTACTCTAATAAGTCCGGATATAGGAATGCCTTTTAATATTCATGACCGGCCATTTTAATGTTTTCAAGAATCATAAAGAACAGTTATTCAATTATTCTGCATGAATCTTCTAAAAACTGAAAATTTACATTTTGGTGACAGAAACTTTTCAAAGTTCCCTTTTCACTGGCTATCCAGTCATTGTATAATTTAATTTTTATTCAAATTTTAATTTATTTCATATGAAAAATATCCTGCTGCTACCTCCTAGCTTAAGACTGCTGAATGAATCTCATTATGTCTAATTATGGGTTCTGTGAATATGTAAGACAGCTCAGTATAAGCCTAAAAGTTACTAATTTGACAGCTCCATCAACAGCAGCTTTTTGATGCAGGTCAGGATCTGCTGAGAAAAATCCCTTTTTTCCTGTTTTTTTCTATGCTTTACAAATATTTTTTCTTACTTTTTGCAACCAATCATTTTTTTTTTTTGCAAAACCCACTGATGTCATAGCAGGTCAACTAACTGGAACCCACTTGTAATGTCACAACACCTTACCTGCTGGAAACTCAATTGTGATGTCACAACAGCTTACCTGATGGAATCCTATCTGTGATGTCACAGCCACATGCTTGACAATAAAACAGTTGTGTTAAAGTTTACCTGACAGAAACATTTTGTGGCATTGCAGTTAGCTGACCCAAGGACAAACACTAACAACAAAGGACCCTTTGCAGCAACTTTATATTGATTTAATTCTAGTATCTAGAAAATAACAGCTGGGGTCTAGAAACCTTACCCAAAATTAAGAAATTAAAAAATCCGGTTGATGGGCGTGAATACATTATTAGAGATTTTTTCAACTGTCGAATAGTGGGATAGTATATGTGGCACCCTGGACCTGCCTGAAATTATATGTGGGCAAAACGGTGCAGGAATTAAGAAGGAGAATATCAGGACACATTAGTGCCATAAATACGAAAAAGGATACTTCCCTCTACAGACATTTCACATATGCCCATAACAACAACCTTAAAGTCCTTAAATTTTGGAGACTAGCAAAAATAAAATTGGGTTTGAGAAGTGGGAATTTGGACCAAAGATTGCTTCAGGAGGAGGCAAAATTGATCTACAGACTACAAACCCAAAAGGCCTGAATGAAGGATTTTCATATATGACCTTCATTTAAGCATTTTCAATAAATTAAATGGATAAATAAAAAACAACAACTAGTTTTAAAAACGTTGAGCTAGGATAAATTATGTTAAAATGTGCCCGTATAATTGCATCCATTTATTCCCCAGTTCTCCATATACAATCAATATGATTCTATAAAATAATATAACATGGATTGATATGGTATATCAAAATGGTGGAGTCAATTAATTTCATAACTACAATTATTATTATTAATTAATATGATATCATAAGTAATATGATGGTTTGTGGAATATTAATAACATGATAAAATAATCGAAAAAAAATTCATGTCACATTGGGATAGTTATGGTTAAGTAGAATGCATGAATAAACAATATAATAGGTAATTATTGTGCACGTCATATAGTAGAATAAAAAGATGGCTGAGTATTATGGATTGTCACAAAGAAAGTTTATATTTTATTAAATTATGATTTCATAATTTAGGTACACATTGTTATCATATTGATTGATTTTGAAATATTAAATCATGATAGTGGACGATATGTATGTGTGGAGATACTGTTCCTTTATTAATTTGAGTGAATTGTGTTTGATTAGATTTTTATAATTGCTTTTTTCCATCATGTATGTATTTATATCATATTCACCCTTGCATTGGAAAATTGTGTCCATCATTGGGACTGTAACTAGGTTTTTAAATGTCCCAAGGTACATCTCATATGTTTAGCCTTTGGTGAATATACAGGTAACTATATGGAGAGCAATCCATTCAGCCCTGATCTCCTCCCATTGGTTACAGCGCTCGCTATAGGTACAGGCGCCTGCCACTCACTAAATGAGGGACAACGAAAATGGCTGGCAGAGGGTGGGAAGTGGATGTCTATTTACCAGGGCAAGTAAAGCGCGCGCACACTAGTACCCTTATCTCCCCTGACGAAGCCACACTTATGGCGAAACATGTAGGAAGCGGCGGCGTGGTGTGTTCCATTTTAGACAGAGGACAGTGGAGGGATATAATATCTATGATTACAGGGAAAGTGTGAGGGCAATTGCGCAACAAGAAATGTATGTGTGGTGAAATTACATGATTTTCCTATTTTATGACGTAAAGTCATGATTTTATTAAAGACACGGAGGCGAGTATTGCTTTCTCTTTCTTTACTAAAACTTATAGCAGCAAAGAAAAAAGCATCAATCAAACTGATAACCATGGCAACCAACTCCTCCCCACTGTGCCAGTATAATAGTCTCTGACTCTGTTAACTCCTCCTCTTTCTTTGGTGACGACCGATGTCCAGAACTTTGAAGGCTAGAACCAAACTCTCCAACCACGGAAACTGTAATCCAACGGTAAGCAACACGACTCTTCAACGGAAGAATGAAGCTGGAAAATCAAACACCAACCGCACCCAGAAGACAGCATATTCAACCTATGAAAAGAAACAAGACAAAGGTAGAAAACGTCCCAATATTGCACAAAATATCATCAGCAGTGCACAGTAATGAACATACAGCATAATCAGATGATGAAAATCAATGTACAAAGACAAGTAAACAATGCATAAACAGAAACCCCAGGGAGGGCAAACAAAATGGGAGGGGCAATACTCGCTTCCGTGTCTTTAATAAAATCATGACTTTACGTCATAAAATAGGAAAATCATGTAATTTTATTACACGACACGGAGGCTCCTATTGCGAGTTTAAAGCTGACCTACAACAGAAGAAAAAACATGAACCGTAGGACTGAAATAAAACTCACGAAATGTAGATACACGAGACCAATCAGCCATCTTCATAATATCCTCCAAACGCGCTCCAGCTACTGCCATAGAGGTCGCAGAGGCTCCTCTAGTGGAATGAGCAGTGAAAATCGCAGTATCCACTCCTGCCAAAGCCATAACCCATTTCACCCAACGGGCTAAGGTGATCGTGGAGACCGGACGGAAAGGACGCCGATAGGACAGAAAAAGCTGAGGAGAAGAAGTGGAACGATAAGAGGCCATACGAGCCTCATATTCCCGAAGACATGACACTGGACAAAGAGCAGGAGAATCCGGGAAACTGGGGTACGAGACCGACCGAATACTGCTTTTGGTGCGACGTGTGATGTTGAACACGACCCCATCAGGAGTAAATGAACGAGCGTCGTGATCCAAAGCTCGGACGTCTGACACTCTCTTGCAAGTTATTAAACAGAATAAAGAAACCAGTTTGGCTGCAAGTTGACGGAGAGAAAGGTCCGCATTAGAAGGCCACGAGGAGAACAAGGAAAGCACCAAAGAGACGTCCCAAGTGGAAGAGAAACGAGGCCTGGGAGGGCGAGAGAGGCGGGAACCCTTGAGAAGGCTGCAAACAAGAGGGTGCTGACCAGCGGGACACCCGCCAAACCCTTGGTGAAACGCAGAAATGGCAGAACGGTACAAATTGATGGTACGGTAAGCCTTACCTTCTTCAAAAAGTGAAGCAAGAAACTGAAGAACTTCCGTTACAGCACTTGAAACGGGATCCAGGTGCCTAGCCAGGCACCAATCACCCCAAGACCTCCAGGCTGATCGATAAGCTCGTCTGGTTCCCGGCGCCCAAGCTTCGTCCAATAGACGTCTAGCTGCTTCCGAAATTCCAGCGATGTCCCAGGGTTCCCTCAAATTCTGCATGCCAGGAGCTGAAGGGAGCCATCGAGGACGAGAGGGTGTCCTAGACCCGCTGGATCCAACAAGAGGTCCGGCAATACCGGAAGAAGTAGAGGGCATTGGATCAGGCATTCCATAAGCTGAGGGAACCACGATTGCGTGGGCCAGAACGGAACTATGAGTACAAGATCCGCTCCCTGACGGCGGATCTGAGATAATACTCGAGACACCATCGCAAACGGGGGAAAAGCGTATGCGAGGTGGCCGGTCCAATCCTGGAGGAACGCATAGACTGCTTCCGCGTCCGGATCCGGACGCCTGCTGTAAAAGCGTGTAAGTTGGGCGTTCAAACGGGACGCAAAGAGGTCCCAAGAGAATGGACCCCAACGGGAAGATATGGATGAGAACACTGTGCAATCTAACTTCCAATCTCCCGAGTCCGACAGGAATCGTGAGCTCCAGTCTGCGTGAGTATTGTGGAGTCCCGGCAAATACTCCGCCGTAACTGTGATTTCTCTGGCCAGGCAGAATGTCCAGAAATCCCGAGCCAATCTGGACAGAATCGCAGAATGTGTGCCTCCCATGGCATTGACATACCGAACTGCGGAAATGTTGTCCATCCGCAGTCTGATGCAAATCCTGGACAAGCCGCCCGCAAAACTGCGAACTGCAAAAGAACCCGCAAGAAGTTCCAAGGCGTTGATGTGGAGCTTGTATTCCTCTGGTGACCAGGGCCCTCCGGTCATCACACCCTCGCAGTAAGCACCCCAGCCGAGAAGGCTGGCATCCGAGTCTATCGTGAAGTCCAGTCGGGGACCAAATATCGCCTTCCCGTTCCAGGTCTCCAAGTTGTGGATCCACCACTTCAGTTCTTCTCTGGTGTCCTCGTCCAAGGTGACAATCCGCGTAAGAAGCTCCCGCATGGAGGTGAGCAATCTTGAGACGCTGCATGCCGCGATAGTGCAAGGGAGCTGGAAACACAGCCTGAATTGACGAGGAGAGGAGGCCTATGACTCGGGCAAGATGCCGTAGGGGAACCTGCTGGAGAGACAGAGTATGAAGAAGTTCCTTGCGGATGGCACGAACCCTGGCAGACGGAAGGCTGAGAGACACTGTGGAAGAATTGATAGCGAAGCCCAAAAATTCTATGGACTGGGCCGGAGTAAGTGACGATTTCTCCAAATTGAGGAGGAATCCCAGCCGGGATAACAGGTCCATGGACCACTGTAGATGGGTCAGAAGGACAGAAGGACTCTGGGCCAATATAAGGATATCGTCCAAATAAATAATCAGACGAATTCACCGACTGCGGAGACAGGAAATAACCGGACGAAGAAGCTTGGTAAAACACCAAGGGGCGGAAGAGAGACCGAAGGGTAGACAGGTGAACCTCCATATCTCCGAGTCCCAGAAAAAATGAAGGAGATCCCTGGACGGTTCGGCCACCGGAACCGTCAGGTAGGCGTCCTTCAAGTCTAATTTGACCATCCAATCTCCCTGGAGGAGCAAATCCCTGAGGAGGTGGATACCCTCCATCTTGAAGTGCCAATATTTTACAAAAGCGTTTAGTGCCCGGAGATTGATCACGGGTCTCATCTGGCCTCCTTTTTTGGCCACCAGGAACACACTGCTGATGATACCCTCCGAGGAAGGTGGGGCCCGCTCTATGGCGCCCTTCTGACACAGCGCTGACAGTTCCTGTCGTAAAAGCAGGTGTGATGAGGCTGGGAGAACCGTAGGATACGGGGAAGGAATTTGGATGTGGGGGCAAACTAACTCTATGTGAAACCCCTGGACGGTCGAAAGAACCCATGGGTCTGCAGTGATGGTTTTCCAAACACGAGAAAAAAGACAGAGTCTGCCCCCTACACAAGGAGTCAAAGAAACGGTGGCATTAGACTTACCGAAAGGACATCTGGAACCTCTGGCTCCACGTGAGCGCCAAGACAATCCCCGGGTGGGGAAGAAAGTGGGTGGTTGACGGAACTCCTGGTTGGAGGGTCGATAGGAAAAGGAGCCTCTGCCGGACCTGCGGGTCTGGTATGATGAACGGCCAGACAGGCGGTCCCTAGAGCTGCCGGCCCTGTTAGAGACCCGTCCTTGGAACACTCTTTTCATGGACGTTTGAGCCTTATCGAGAGCAATGAAGGCTCCTACAAATCGGGAGAGATCCTTAATGAAGGAATCCCCAAACAGCAATCCTTGAGCCTCTTGCCTGTCTCCGTCAGGGCCAAATTGGATAATTTAGGCTCAATTTTAAAAAGAATTGCTTTACGACGCTCAATCGAGAGCGACGTATTTACGTTTCCCGTGATACACACGGCACGTTGTAGCCATCCCCGGAGTTCTTCCGGGTCTACCAGAGTGTTCTGGGTTCTGGCTGACTCAGCCAATTCAAATATTTTTGTCAATGGGCCCAAAAAGTCCAATAATTTGTCCTGACAGGACTTTAAGGCTGATTCAGGACCCTTCCTGGGGTTCCAGCCCGACTTTGCTAAAAATTGACACATTTTTGGGTCAACTACGGGCGTCTCGCAGAACTTGTTAGGGATAATAGGTCTGGGACATTCAGCCTTGAGTTTATTACGTGCCTCTTTAGATAGAGGTTGGCGTATACGGGCCTCCAAATACTTGGCAATATGTGAGGACGGAAGCCATTCCGCCGACCTCGGATGGTGGAGAGCATCCGGGTCAAAAAGGGGGTCCCCAGCAGGATCCAAAATTGCCGAGGCGTCAAGTGGAACCTCAATGGGCGCTGCCGACGCCGAGGACGGACCTGGCAGGTCCGAATTCAAGGGATCATCCTCCTCTATATCCACCAAGTCTAAAGACTGGTACTGAGCCTCCTCGTCAGAATCGGGTTCGGAAACCGATCCGGCATCATGCTGCGCTCTAGCGCATTTCCATTGCCTCGCCTTTTTTGCCTGGCGGGCGTAGGCTCTTTTGCGCGAACGATGCGCACCATCATGGGTGGCTATATTTCCACCAGTCGTAGTGGTTCTGGAGGCAGGTAACACAAATTCAGGTGGCAAGGGCCCCAAAGGTGTAGAGGAGGAAGGACCAGCCATAAGGGCCTCAGTAATTGAACTAGAAATGGCTGAGGACATAGACCCCATGGCGGCTTGTATTGCAGCAGTCACAGAGCGTTGTATTGCTAAAGACTGTGCATCAGGAGTAATAGCGTTTGACTCCTGAACATGAGGCATTGTATCCATGCTCTCAGGGACAGGGTTAGTTACATGTATAGAATTCTTGGACATGATGCTCTGAGCCCAAGGCTATGACAGAATTAGCTATCACAGGTTAACTATATAAACGCTGTATATATATCGATATATATCTTAGTTTGGGCTCACCTAACAGACAAGAGTAGTATGCAGGGGTAGGAAGGGCTTATACACTGCGTGCAGAATTATTAGGCAAATGAGTATTTTGACCACATCATCCTCTTTATGCATGTTGTCTTACTCCAAGCTGTATAGGCTCGAAAGCCTACTACCAATTAAGCATATTAGGTGATGTGCATCTCTGTAATGAGAAGGGGTGTGGTCTAATGACATCAACACCCTATATCAGGTGTGCATAATTATTAGGCAACTTCCTTTCCTTTGGCAAAATGGGTCAAAAGAAGAACTTGACAGGCTCAGAAAAGTCAAAAATAGTGAGATATCTTGCAGAGGGATGCAGCACTCTTAAAATTGCAAAGCTTCTGAAGCGTGATCATCGAACAATCAAGCGTTTCATTCAAAATAGTCAACAGGGTCGCAAGAAGCGTGTGGAAAAACCAAGGCGCAAAATAACTGCCCATGAACTGAGAAAAGTCAAGCGTGCAGCTGCCAAGATGCCACTTGCCACCAGTTTGGCCATATTTCAGAGCTGCAACATCACTGGAGTGCCCAAAAGCACAAGGTGTGCAATACTCAGAGACATGGCCAAGGTAAGAAAGGCTGAAAGACGACCACCACTGAACAAGACACACAAGCTGAAACGTCAAGACTGGGCCAAGAAATATCTCAAGACTGATTTTTCAAAGGTTTTATGGACTGATGAAATGAGAGTGAGTCTTGATGGGCCAGATGGATGGGCCCGTGGCTGGATTGGTAAAGGGCAGAGAGCTCCAGTCCGACTCAGACGCCAGCAAGGTGGAGGTGGAGTACTGGTTTGGGCTGGTATCATCAAAGATGAGCTTGTGGGGCCTTTTCGGGTTGAGGATGGAGTCAAGCTCAACTCCCAGTCCTACTGCCAGTTTCTGGAAGACACCTTCTTCAAGCAGTGGTACAGGAAGAAGTCTGCATCCTTCAAGAAAGACATGATTTTCATGCAGGACAATGCTCCATCACACGCGTCCAAGTACTCCACAGCGTGGCTGGCAAGAAAGGGTATAAAAGAAGAAAATCTAATGACATGGCCTCCTTGTTCACCTGATCTGAACCCCATTGAGAACCTGTGGTCCATCATCAAATGTGAGATTTACAAGGAGGGGAAACAGTACACCTCTCTGAACAGTGTCTGGGAGGCTGTGGTTGCTGCTGCACGCAATGTTGATGGTGAACAGATCAAAACACTGACAGAATCCATGGATGGCAGGCTTTTGAGTGTCCTTGCAAAGAAAGGTGGCTATATTGGTCACTGATTTGTTTTTGTTTTGTTTTTGAATGTCAGAAATGTATATTTGTGAATGTTGAGATGTTATATTGGTTTCACTGGTAAAAATAAATAATTGAAATGGGTATATATTTGTTTTTTGTTAAGTTGCCTAATAATTATGCACAGTAATAGTCACCTGCACACACATATATCCCCCTAAAATAGCTAAAACTAAAAACAAACTAAAAACTACTTCCAAAAATATTCAGCTTTGATATTAATGAGTTTTTTGGGTTCATTGAGAACATGGTTGTTGTTCAATAATAAAATGAATCCTCAAAAATACAACTTGCCTAATAATTCTGCACTCCCTGTATAACGCCCTAATAACCACAGGCGACCTGAGGGAGACGGAGCTGCAGCAGAGGGAACTCCGGATGCGGACGTCTGGGAAGCGAGAGAAAATCTTGCACGCTCCCGCGAGAACACCGCGGAGAGCGCGAAACACAGCTGCAGAAGAGGTAAGAAGATGGCGGCCGAGATCTCGCGAGATCTCAGCTGACAGAGACGAAGCGCACGGAGGAACGCAGCTAGGGGAGGACGCCGCAGACTGACACAGAAGGATTGAAAAACCGAACGGAGGTAGACAGGTAAAAACAAGTAAATGAGGAGAAAACCTGAAAAGTAAAACGGGAATGAGGGGAAAGGCAAAATAATAAAATAAACCCCACAAGGAAAAGGTTACCAAAGCCCAGAGGGCCAATATCCCTAGAAAACTAAGAGGATACTACAAAAAATACTAAAAAATACCATATATTTCCCATATAGAGCATAAAATAAACATCCACCCACAGATATAAGGAGAAGTACTTATCTGTGAGGGGAGCAGCAAAGAAAGAGGAGGAGTTAACAGAGTCAGAGACTATTATACTGGCACAGTGGGGAGGAGTTGGTTGCCATGGTTATCAGTTTGATTGATGCTTTTTTCTTTGCTGCTATAAGTTTTAGTAAAGAAAGAGAAAGCAATAGGAGCCTCCGTGTCGTGTAATAAAATCAAACATCAGTCTGCCTGAATTGTTGAACGGTGTGGGGAGAAAAGATACATAGTATCAGTGCGTGTGAATTGTAAACCACATTGTATCAAACTGAGCAATGTGGACTAGTATATTTGAACTCACAAGAAAGCTGATAAGTGAATGTAGCTTGCAAGAAGAGTGAAGCTACATGACAGCAAACTGTTAGACAGTGTGGTTACTCTGAACAGCACTGAGATTAAAGAGAAATACCACTGGAAGCACTTATCTCAGGCACAATATAGCTGACGTCTAGTGTATCCACCCCCACTTTATTGAATATCTGCTGGTAATCAGCAGTAAATATATAAAAAGAAAGCACTACATAGTGCAAATAGATTCCAAGAAGTGGAAGGGTGGATAAATACTAACAATAATAACACCACACAAATTAAATTAAAAAGCAGTGTTTATTTAAACACAAAATAGACAGTCTTTGCGCAGATAGCCCTGCAGTTACCAATGGCAACCATTAAGCCTCTTTCACACGGGCGTCATGGTTTTGGGCTGGATAAGATGCGGGTGCGTCTCGGGAAAATGCGTAATTTTTCTCCGCGAGTGCAAAACTTCACAGAAGTTCGGGTTTGGGTTAAGTGTTGTGTAGATTGTATTATTTTCCCTTATAACATGGTTTTAAGGGAAAATAATAGCATTCTTAATACAGAATGCTTACTAAAATAGGGCTGGAGGGGTTAAAAAAAAATAATAATAATTTAACTCACCTTAATCCACTTGTTCGCGCAGCCCGGCTTCTCTTCTTCCTTCTTTCTACAGGACCTGGGTAAAGGACCTTTGATGACATCACTGTGCTCATCACATGGTCCATCACATGATCCATCACCATGGTGATGGATCATGTGATGGACCATGTGATGAGCGCAGTGATGTCACCACAGGTCCTTTTCCTGCACAGCAAAGATGAAGACAGAAGAGAAGCCGGGCTGCGCGAACAAGTGGATTAAGGTAAGTTTAAATATTTTTATTTTTAACCCATCCATCCCTAATTTACTTAGCATTCTGTATTAAGAATGCTATTAATTTCTCTTATAACCTTGTTATAAGGGAAAATAATAAAGATCGGGTCCCCATCCCGATTGTCTCCTAGCAACCGTGCGTGATAAATCGCACAGCATCCGCACTTGCTTGCGGATGCTTGCGATTTTCACGCAGCCCCATTCACTTCTATGGGGCCTGCGTTGCGTGAAAAACACACAAAGTAGAGCGATGCGTGAAAATCACCGCTCATATGCACAGCCCCATAGAAAGATGAGTAGCCATAGACATATGCACAAGGAAATGTAAAAGTAAGGAAGCGAGCACTCACTCTATGGCAAATACTCAGATTTAATAATAAAATGTCAATTGATCAAATACAATACAATAAAATTAATAGCATATAATATGTAAAATTAATAGCATACAATATATAAAATTAATGGTCGACCATGTATAAACCACTTCTTGAGATGACGTATCACAGTTCAATAGAGCATAAAAAGCACTCCAATGGTGTCTTGGTGAAATAAAATAGCATACAAATAAAGTGACAATGCAATAGTGAATACAATGGAATGTATCTCATGTGAAAAAAAATATATATAAGTGTGTTCATAGAACCAAAAACATAAAATTTGTGCAATAAAATGTGAAAAAAGGGGGCATGTGCACCGTAGATAAGGACACCAGATGGAGCCCTGTAGTACCCAATCGTACGTGCTGATACGCTTATAGTCCTTTCTATGAAAATTGAGACTGAAGCAATAAGTCCGCAGTGAACCGCATCAAATGTACCGGCCGTTTGTTTGTACTCGGCCTATTGTAACATGCGCTCATATGAATAGTCTGTAACAACTTCTCAACTCTCTCCTCTATATATAAAGGGTAATGATTTTCCAAGGAGCGAGGAGTCTTACCTCCTTTAATGCCGTGTTGCACGATCTCTTCCTTGGTGCGTTGTAAGAGCTCGGCTGGAAACGCCGCTCCGTGCTCACAGCTGCAGGCTCTGACAATCCGGCCCAAATCTCGCGGTACTACGAGTGGGACTTCCGTCCGATCTCCGTACTCACTGTGTTAAGGGCAGTTCAATCGTCACAAAGTTGTAATATTTTAGTCCTTTATCTTTATAGCATGGCCATGCAAAAAGTCTTCTCTGGAACCTCCATAGAGAAGACTTTTTGCATGGCCATGCTATAAAGATAAAGGACTAAAATATTGCAACTTTGTGACGATTGAACTGCCCTTAACACAGTGAGTACGGAGATCGGACGGAAGTCCCACTCGTAGTACCGCGAGATTTGGGCCGGATTGTCAGAGCCTGCAGCTGTGAGCACGGAGCGGCGTTTCCAGCCGAGCTCTTACAACGCACCAAGGAAGAGATCGTGCAACACGGCATTAAAGGAGGTAAGACTCCTCGCTCCTTGGAAAATCATTACCCTTTATATATAGAGGAGAGAGTTGAGAAGTTGTTACAGACTATTCATATGAGCGCATGTTACAATAGGCCGAGTACAAACAAACGGCCGGTACATTTGATGCGGTTCACTGCGGACTTATTGCTTCAGTCTCAATTTTCATAGAAAGGACTATAAGCGTATCAGCACGTACGATTGGGTACTACAGGGCTCCATCTGGTGTCCTTATCTACGGTGCACATGCCCCCTTTTTTCACATTTTATTGCACAAATTTTATGTTTTTGGTTCTATGAACACACTTATATACTTTTTTTTTCACATGAGATACATTCCATTGTATTCACTATTGCATTGTCACTTTATTTGTATGCTATTTTATTTCACCAAGACACCATTGGAGTGCTTTTTATGCTCTATTGAACTGTGATACGTCATCTCAAGAAGTGGTTTATACATGGTCGACCATTAATTTTATATATTGTATGCTATTAATTTTACATATTATATGCTATTAATTTTATTGTATTGTATTTGATCAATTGACATTTTATTATTAAATCTGAGTATTTGCCATAGAGTGAGTGCTCGCTTCCTTACTTTTACATTTACTTTTTACATTAAGGTTGGGACGTCCTCAATTTGAGTTAGTAGCACCGTACCACCCACTATCAGCAGTGAGCCACTTCATTCAATTAATTAATATGCACAAGGAAGTTGCTGACCTTTCTGTGACAAGCATAACCTCTAACTAATAACTACGGAGTATACAATAACAGCAGGAGACATGCAAAATACCACAATATGTATTAACATATAAACATAAATCTAGACATACCAACGATGGATGGATGAGGAGGATTATGTCAGATGCTGCTGATTTAGCAGGTACTGAGAATAAAAATGTTTCTTAGGCTCCATTCACACATCCGCAATTCCGTTCCGCAATTCCATTCCGTTCCGCAAATTGTGGACCTATTAATTTCTATGGGGCCGCACGACGTGCAGCCCGATCCGGAATTGCGGACACGCACTTCCGGGTCTGCAATTCCGATCCCGAAAAAAATAGAACATGTCCTATTCTTGTTCGCAATAGCGGACAAGAATAGGCATATTCTATTAGTGCCGGATCGCACATTGCCGGTTCCATGTTTTGTGGATCCACGGATCCGCAAAACACACACGGATGTGTGAATGGACCCTTACATGAGCTCACTTGATGTCACCAAGTCATGTGAGAGATACAGTGGCTCCCTAGGGACATACAGGGAATTGTAAGATAGCTAACTAAACTGACCGAACAGACATCCACTAGATAAAGCAATTTCACCTGGAACACAAAGTATAATACATATGCAATATAAGAAATATTTCTGAAGGCATGAATATATATATATATATATATATATATATATATTACACACATTTCTGATTTGTTTTCCTACATTAGGAGAACATTATTCGATCCCTAACTCAAAGTTATTCCACATACAAAAAACAGCTGCGAGGATAGAGCTATAGTTTAAATTCACTTATCTCACCGTGCAGTGCTTACTTTTTGTTGGCAGATTTATTGCCACCCAGACTGCATAAACAGAGATTTTATTTTCGCACGTCTGCTGTTTTGAAGTTATTATGATAATAACATAATCATGGTATTGTTATGAAAGTGTAACACTTCTTTGAATGTGATCTTTTCTCAAGGGAATAGCAGATGTTTTTATATAGTACCTTACTATTTTGGTTTTAGAAATGCTTTATCCAGTTCATATTATGGAAGTAATCTTGCATGACACTTTGCTTCGACATGGTTGATGAAAGAATGTACTTTAATGATGCGGCTTTTCTTATACAAAATGTTCTAGAGATTTCCCCTTCTCTCTCCCTGAGTACAGAGGTCCTGCTGATTAGTTCTGTACAATATTAACGTTTAATGTTCATCAGTTTACCGTATTTTGGAAGATTTTCTTCTAAATTATTTTTCTAACACTGTCAGATAATTTGACTAGTATCTGAAAAGCAGTATTGTCTGGGACTTTCAATTTCAAAGCTTTTCGATTGCAAAGCTTTTCAATTGTGCAGATGCTCCTTAACCCCTTAAGGACACATGACATACCGGTACGGCATGTTTCCCGAGTCCTTAAGGACACATGACATACCGGTACGTCATGGCTTTAAATCGCGATTCCGGTGCCGCAGGGGTTAATCGGAACAGAATGCCGGCTGAAATCATTCAGCCGGCATCCTGTAACAACGCCAGGGGGGGTCACTTGACCCCCCCGTATCGGCGATCGCAGAAAACCACAGGTCAATTTAGACCTGCGGTTTGCTCCGTTTCTGATCCATTCGGGTCTCTGGTGACCCGATGAACCGGAAAAAAAATGCGATCGGTGGCGTGATTATACACCACCAATCGCAGTATGAAGATTTGAAAGAGTCGGTGCTGGCCCTGGTGCTGAATGCTGCTGTCCAGGGTGCTGATTGGTGCAGGGGAGAGAGGCGCGAGATTCAAACTTCCTGCGCTCCTCTCTCCCCTCCTCTTCCTGTTCTTCCTAACACTTGCCCATTTTTCTGCTTGGACTTTTTAGTACGCGTACACCCGTGCCCCCACACACACACATATGCAATAAAGGTTTACACACACGCACATACCAGGTGTGGTCCCCCATACTGGAAAGAAGGGACGAACCCAAAAAAGATGCAGAGTGTGTCACAAGAGGGGGATACGGAAGGACACCACTACTCAATGTGACACGTGCCCCGATCATCCGGGCCTCTGCATTATCAATTGCTTCAGGGAGTATCACACTTCCATGGAGTACAAAATTTTTGTAATCTCCAACAGTCCCCTAGAGAACATAAAAAACTATGTCTCTCAGACTTTGGAGACACGGAAACAATTTTTTTTCCCCAAAAAATATTAGTTTTAGTGCAGGCATCCTCAAACTGCGGCCCTCCAGATATAAAATAAAAACGGTGCCAAAACACCAATTTTTGGGCAAAATTTCCATTTGAATCCTTTTTTTCCGGTAATAAAGCAAGGGTTAACAGCCAAACAAAACTAAATATTTATGGCCCTGATTCTGTAGTTTGCAGAAACACCCCATATGTGGTCGTAAATAGCTATATAGCCACACGGCAGGGCATAGAACGAAGGGAACTCCATATGGTTTCTGGAAGGCAGATTTTGATGGACTGTTTTTTTTTACACCATGTCCCATTAGAAGCCCCCTCTGATGTAGCCTAGACTAGAAACTCCAAAAAGTGACCCCATCTAAGAAACTACACCCCTCAAGGTATTCAAAAGTTACTTTACAAACTTTGTTCACCCTTTAGGTGTTTCACAAAACTAAATAGCGATTGTAGAAACAATTTTAGAATTTACATTTTTTGTTACCATGCCTCAAAAAAGTGTAATATAGAGCAACCAAAAATCATATTTACCCCTAAAATAGTCCCAAAACAACAACCACCTTATCCCGTAGTTTCCTAGATGGGGATTCTACTCTAGGGGTGCATCAGGGGGCTTGAAAGGGTACATGGTGTGAATAAACCAGTCCAGCAAAATCTGCCTTCCAAAAACCATATGGCGTTCCCCTTCTTCTATGTCCTGCAGTTTAGCCAAATAGTAGTTTACGACCACATATGGGGTGTTTCTGCAAACTACAGAATCAGGGCAACCCATATTGAGTTTTGTTTGGCTGTTAACCCATTTTTTTCAGTAATAAAGTAAGGGTTAAATTGTTTCTCCATCTGCCATTAACTCTTGCGGAACAAAGTTTGTAAACCCAGTTTTGAATACCTTGAGGGGTGTACTTTCTTAGATGGAGTCACTTTTTTGGAATTTCTATTCTAGGAGTGCAAGGGGGGGCTTGAAATGGGACATGGTATAAACAAAACCAGTCCTGCAAAATCTGCCTCCCAAAACCCATATGGCGTTCCCCTCCTTATATGTCCTCCCGTTTGGCCAAACAGTAGTTTACGACCACATATGGGGTGTTTTTGCAAACTACAGAATCAGGGCAACCCATATTGAGTTTTGTTTGGCTGTTAACCCTTACTTTATTGCTGGTAAAAATGGGTTAAAATGGAAAAAAAATAAAAAAATTGAAATTCCAAAATTGTTTCTCCATCTGCCATTAACTCTTGTGGAACACCTAAAGGGTTAACAAGGTTTGTAAACCCAGTTTTGAATACCTTGAGGGGTGTACTTTCTTATATGGAGTCACTTTTTTGGAATTTCTATTCTAGGGGTGCAAGGGGGGGGGGGCTTGAAATGGGACATGGTATAAACAAAACCAGTCCTGCAAAATCTGCCTTCCAAAACCCATATGGCGTTCCCCTCCTTATATGTCCTCCCGTTTGGCCAAACAGTAGTTTACGACCACATATGGGGTGTTTTTGCAAACTACAGAATCAGGGAAACCCATATTGAGTTTTGTTTGGCTGTTAAACCTTACTTTATTGCTGGAAAAAATGGGTTAAAATGAAAAATTTGCCAAAAAAATAGAAATTTCTAAATTGGTTCTCCATCTGCCATTAACTCTTGTGGAACACCTAAAGGGTCAATAAAGTTTGTAAACCCAGTTTTGAATACCTTGAGGGGTGTACTTTCTTAGATGGAGTCACTTTTTTGAAATTTCTATTCTAGGGGTGCAAGGGGGGGCTTGAAATGGGACATGGTATAAACAAAACCAGTCCTGCAAAATCTGCCTTGCAAAAACCACATAGCGTTCCCCTCCTTCTATGTCCTCCCGTTTGGCCAAACAGTTGTTTACGACCACATATGGGGTGTTTCTGCAAACTACAGAATCAGGGCAACCCATTTTGAGTTTTGTTTGGCAGTTAACCCTTGTTTTTTTCCTGGAAAAAATTTATTATATTGGAAATATTTTCCAAAAAATCAAAATTCTTAAATTTTATGTCCATCTGCCATAAAGTCTTGTGGAACACCTAAAGGGTTAACAAAGTTTGTAAAAACAGTTTTGAATACCTTGAGGGGTTTAGTTTCTAGAATGGGGTCATTTTTGGGTGGTTTCTATTATGTAAGCCTCACAAAGTGACTTCAAACCTGAACTGGTCCATAAAAAGTGGTATTTGGAAGATTTCTGAAAAATTTCAAAATTTGCTTCTAAACTTCTAAGCCTTGTAACATCCCCCAAAAATTAAATATCATTCCCAAAATGATACAAACATGAAGTAGACATATGGGGAATGTAAAGTAATCACAATTTATTGGGGGTATTACTATGTATTACAGAAGTAGAGAAACTGATACTTTGAAATTTGCTAATTTTTCAAAATTTTTGTTACATTTGGTATTTTTTTATGCAAAAAAATTTACTTTTTTGACCAAATTTTAGAAGTGACATGAAGTACAATATGTGACGAAAAAACAATCTCAGAACAGCCTAGGTAAGTCAAAGCGTTTTAAAGTTATCAGCACTTAAAGTGACACTGGTCAGATTTGCAAAAAATGGCCTGGTCCTTAAGGTGAAATAGGGCTGTGTGCAAAATACCTATGGGGTTAACATATTTTAGTGGGTTGTATGGTTTAGAAAATCATTTTACAAATACCCTAATTAAGAAAATTAAAGTCTTAGATGGGGTCTCCTATTCAGGATCTGGATCCTGAGCTACAGTGCAAAGAATGTCTATATTGAGATTTTCTTTCTTTGGAGGATCCACCTTGTCCATAAGTTACAAGAAAATTGGTCTCAAGTATTGTGTATTCCTCAATTTCCCCTATGGTGTCACTGCAAGAAAATTGAATACTTGTTGGAATACCCTACAGATTACAGCTGACCATTGCAGTGGGAAACCCTGCAATCAATACAGTGTTGAAAGGCCTATGTCCCAAGTACATTAGACATCCTTTTTATTGAGCAGGCAGGGAGTTTAGCTCTGGAATAGATTTTTTGATAGTTTTTTTATTAAGAAGGTCTGGGCTACACAGAGGCTTTTTGAGTCATACTGTGCCCACTGTGCCACTGTTCCCAAGGAATGAAGAGCCTGTATACAGCGTCTTGCTTCACCTTCATTAGTCATGTGTATGAGATCAATAATTAGGATCTGTCAGCCTAAGGGTACGACCACACAACGTAGTCTTGTCTAACTTAAACAGCCACGCTGTGGTCGAGGGTCATAGCAGGCACCAATAAAACTAAAGAGAGAAAACTTAATGAGACTGCACTGTTTTGTTGGTCTGTATTGTTAATGGTCATGCAGTACTGCAAGTGTCACAGGGTGGGCTTGTTCCCACCACACCGTGTGGTCGTACCCTAAGTAAATCACAAAACAATTAACATATGATATGTAAAAACAAATCATTGCCAACAAGCATTGACTTACAGTGTATTATAATAGGAGTTGTCTAACCTTCCAAGTACACAAACACTTTGCATCTTAAAATTTCACAAGTCAATAATAAAGTTGGTGCAACCTTCATGATGCTTCTTTGTGAAAGGATTACAATTGGTGCACATCTGTGATAACACGGTGCACATTACATATGCCATTTTTCTAATACTCATTATGCCACTTTTTAATTTATAAATGATCCCACTAACCACTCAGAATTATTTCTATTAAAGTGTATATATCAGTAATATTTGGGATATAATCAGTATTACGTTATGATATATTCCCTTGCGGACATTCAGTAACATGATATACTTTATATTTTTAGCATCGCTATTAAATTTTTCAGTAACTTCCACTCTGAGGTAAAAGAGTCTAAAGGGTTGGCTTGAGTGGCGTAACTAGAAATGACTGGGCCCCACCTCCCCCAGCAACTTCAAAGCAACTTCCGACTCCTGTGTAAGCCCCACTCCTGAGGCTAGTCAAGATCACGCCCCCAGACAAGGCCCAACAGCGACGCTATCCATTTCCTACAGTATTAGTGTATATAATGTTATTTTATAATACTGTTGAGGGGACCCTGACAATAAAATCTTTTTGTCCTTCTCCTAGGTTGGCCCCTTCTGAGTTTGGGCCCCAAAGCAGCTGCTTCCCCTATAGCTACACCCCTGGTTGTCATATATCTGATGAAATCTAAAGGCTGAAGCTGCAGTCTAACCAAATAGATAATGCGGGGTATTTCAGGCGACATTATCTACCAGTCAGAGGCTAAGTACTTCCAAAAGGATTGAACATGGGCAGACCCCCAAATGAATTTATTAGCAGCTACTTTAATCTACATAAGTAAAATTGATAAGAGTTCTTCCAGCCAAATCACGATACAGGGCTGTTCTGGGAGGGTTGTCATGCCGACCAGCCTAGTAATGGCTGATCGCCCTGTCACGGTGAACAGAAGCCAAGGCAATCAGGTTTCTGACTCTGTTTCCAATCCTAGAGCTAGGAAAGGGATATAAGATTGATGATTCCTAATTGACTTGCCTCAGGCTCCATATTCTGTAGCTTCCTATTGACTTCTGGCTTGTTTTTGGATTTACCCCTTGATCGGTGTTGCTGTTTATATCAACTCTCTTGGTAACTGACCTTGGCTTACCTTTGGAATTACCTTTCATTTACTGCATTTACCGTGTCTGTTTCTCCTGGTTTTCACCCTGGATCCTAACTCCTCTTTGTACCTCCCTGGTCATTCTGGAAGGTCTGCCATTAGTGTACTTCACACCAGTTTTTTGTTATCTATTCCACAGACGTAACCTTGGTCCCTAGCAGCAAAGTCCATGTGGCAGGCTCTAGTGAAAAATCTAGGGATAGCTTAGCCTCACACTACCCAGAATGGTCTTACAAGGCTGGTAGCAGTTTTGTGGTTCACTGGCTGTGCTCTGGACATCCCTAACAAAAATTCAGGAGGGCTGCAGTGTAAATTACTGAAAGAAAATCACTGTCCCATAGAGCAGAATAAATGTATCATGTCATTTTAAAATAACTGCTCAAAACACCTAGAAAAGCAGCATTTTGGTGACAGCTGCTCTTTTAAGTGGTGTTGCTCTAGCTACCAGTCTGTCCCAAATGGCTATTAAGCTAAATGATCTATTAACAACATGTTAGAAGGAGAAAATCAGGCAGAAGTGAACTATGCCAGCTTCAAATTATATTCAGGTGGAGAGCTTCTTTAAATTATGAACATATTTGTCCCCACCACAGTTCAATAGTAGCACGTTTATTGGTTTGTACTTTTGCTAAACATACTCAACTCTCAAATGTTGCTGGAGAACATCTAATTCCAGTATCGGACTGGGGTATCTAGGGCCCACCAGTAAAATGTATTTTGGGGGCCCACCGTATGGATAGATTCAAATATTACCCGCTCACACAGCAGCAAGATGCTACCAGATGATTGAATATGGGGGTCCCTGCAGCAACTCTGAGAAGGCAGGTCCTGGGGAGAAGAGAACACTGGTGGTTTTCCTCTATACCTAGAAGTCATCTCAGCTCTGATCGTGTGTATAATATTAAACTGTTGAGTTTCTTTATTAATCTATCAAGTGTTTTATATGAACATAGGCTGGTTGAGGTGCTGTACATTGAATATATGTATGTAGTGCAGTAAGTTTACTGTGTTCTGTGCCACTCGTGCATGGGGTGGGAGACTAGGGGTTCATCTTGCTGGGGTTCAGCGGCCCACCAGGGGATTTACCTGTACCCCTGTGGGCCAGTCCGAGCCTGTCTACTTCACTTGGAATTTACAGAGTAACATATTTGATGCAAATTTATTTTGCACATAATGTAGCTGTTCTATGAACTGCAAAATTTTACTTTAGATATTTAAACATAATTTATATTCTCAGCATCTTCCTTCCTGAATTGTTTTCTTAGATAATTGTATTATATTACGTGTTGTACATTATTTAAGCAGAACAACAAAAAAAGTTCCTAATTGCTTTAAATTTTTTTAATGTGTTCAACTATTTAATGCAGAGACCCATTTGGTGCCAAGTTCTACATTAGTTATTTATCTACAATTTTACCATCATAATATGCTTTCTTTCATACGGTATATGTACTTATGCTGTACACTGTAAAATAAATTCAGTTATATATAGGCAGGAAGGGAAGAACTTATTAGAACTCTCCAAATTAACAAAATCAAAAGTGCCCTCGATGTGGACAGCCAGTCAGTCCGACGGTCAGACCCTCACTGATTTTGCCTACACCTATATGTGTGTGGTGATGTCACCATAGATCGCAAGCAATTTTTTAATTTTTAATATCTTGCCCAACTCTGTTCTGCTCCTTTGTTTTCATGCTGCTAGAGCTTACAGTAGACAAAAGTTGACCATGTTAGGGACTATAGTTCCCATGATTCCTTTCCCCTTTAACAGACAATGTGGCAGATTTACTGGCATTTCCTAAACTAATATTTAGAGATGAGCGAATCAAAGTTGCCGAAGTGAAATTCAATCAGAATTTCAGGAAAAGTTTAATGCGCACCGAATCCGAATTTCCTCACACTTTGTGGTAACGAATCGCATTTTTTTCTAAAATGGCTGCTGCATGTGTGAGGACATGGAGCAAGGAACTCTGGGAAGGCGAAATCACCCATAATGCCATGCATGCAGCCAATTAGCAGCCAGCCAGCCCTGTGATGTCACAGCCCTATAAATAGCCTCAGCCATCTTGTATTCTGCCATTTTCCAGTGTACTTAGTGCAGGGAGAGATGTCAGGAGGTGCTAGGGACAGTGCTAGGAAAAACTTCATTGTGCTAAAAAAATTATTTACAAATGCAGGGAAAGATTATTCAAGGAGAAGGGAAAGGATAGGGAGGAATCATTCCACAGCATTTATGTTGAACAGGGTTCTGTAGGGGAGGTTACAGCCTGGGTAATAGAAACAATCCTATTACACCTTGCTGCACTGACTGGGGACCCAAATTGCCATTATACTGCTCTGTAATTCCAGCAAACCGTTCTTATTATTGGGGTGTTACAGCCATTAACACGGTTTATTACAAATAAATATTTGCCCTTGAGCGGTGCAGTTATATCTTCTAAAGCATTTTTTGGCTTGTATTAGTGGGGGAAAAAATGTTTTTTTAGCCATTGTGTGGTGTAGTGCTAAAATTACAGCACTTTTTGTTGTGTATTAGTGGCAAAAGTAAAATAAATTTGCCATTCAGCGGTGCAGTTATATGTGATAAAACCTTTTGTGGCATATATTAGTGGCAAAAGTAAAATATATATTGCCATTCAGCGGTGCAGTTTTATGTTATAAAGCCCTTTTTGTCGTGTAATAGCGGCAAAAATTTAATATATTTGCCGTTCAGTGGTGCAGTTATATGTTCTAAAGCTTTTTTTGGCGTGTATTAGTGGCAAAAGAAAAATATATTTGCCGTTCAGCAGTGCAATTAGATGTTATAAAGCCCTTTTTGTTGTGTAATACTGGCAAAATAGAAATATATTTGCCGTTCAGCAGTGCAGTTATATGTTCTAAAGCCTTTTGTGGCGTGTAAAAGTGGAAAAAGAAAAATATATTTGCCATCAAGCGGTGCAGTTATATGTTATAATGCCCTTTTTGTTGTGTAATAGTGGCAAAATTAAAATATATTTGTAGTTCAGTGGTGCATTTATATGTTATAAAGCCCTTTTTATCGTGTAATAGTGGCAAAATAAAAATATATTTGCCGTTCAGCTGTGCAGTTACGGGTTAACACACATGCTTTATGAGACATGTTATCTAAACTAAATACAACTAAATGCGTTAAGCAATTGCTTTTCAATTGCTTTTGTTTTAAGATAACGCGATGAGTTAAGAAATTTGAGTTAAGAGTGTTTGTGTTACACCTGCTACATCTGTATATGTTCTAAAGCCTTTTGTGGTGTGGATTAGTGGCAAAAATAAAATATATTTACTGTTCAGCGGTGCAGTAACATGTTATAAAGCCCTTTTTTATAGTGAAATGGTGGCAAAATAAAAATATTTTTTCCGTTTAGCTTTTCAGTTAATTGTTATAAAGCCTTTCGTGGCGTGTATTAGTGGCAAAATAAAAAAATATTTGCCATTCAGCGGTGCAGTTATATGTTCTAAAGCCTTTTGTCGCGTGTATTAGTGGCAAAGAAAAAATATATTTGCTGTTCAGCGGTGCAGTTATATGTTATAATGCCCTTTTTGTTGTGTATTAGTGGCAAAATAAAAATATATTTGCCTTTCAGCAGTGCAGTTATATGTTATAAAGCATTTTTTGTCGTGTATTAGTGGCAAAAGAAAAATATATTTGCCGTTCAGTGGTGCAGTTATATGTTCTAAAGCCTTTTGTGGCATGTATTAGTGGCAAAAGTAAAATATATTTGCCGTTCAGCGGTGCAGTTATATGTTCTAAAGCCTTTTGTGGTGTGTATAAGTTGAAAAAGAAAAATATATTTGTCGTTCAGTGGTGCAGTTATATGTTATAAAACACTTTTTGTAATGTAATAGTGGCAAAATAAAAATATATTTGCCATTTAGCGGTGCTCAGTGAGAAAATTACAGATTTTTTGTGGTTGTTTTAATTTCTTTATTATTTTCTTATTTGATCTAACAGTATGTCAGACAGAAAAGTGCCAAGCCCTGCACAGGGGAGTGGCAGAAGCCTCAATGTTTCTGGCGCAGGCACAGGTTGCAGCAGAGTAAGGGCACGTGGTAGCAAGAGTCGCAGAGAGAGGCTTGATCTCCCGGTGTCATCTAGCAGTCGTTCCTGGACCAGCAATCCAGCGGTTCTTGAATAGTTGACTTGGTCATCCACTTTATCCCAAGTGAAATCAGACACCCCCAGCTAATAGTCAGTCGGTTCGTCAGACACAACCCTTAGTTGGCATGGCCCGTGAGCAGGCCCTGTGCCCTCACCTGTCCTCAACCTGCCTCTGTCCTTTTCTGTTCCCTCAGCCAGAGAAGTATTGTATGCTGTAGGCTCAGCTCCACTATACAGTGAGGACGAGCTACTAGAAGACAGTCAGCAGCTACTGGCAAGCCAAGATGAGGAGGAGACATCCGCCGCTTCCTCCAGTAGGTGGGCAAGTAGTGATGAGGAGAGTGGCGTGGGAGTTCAGGCTCCTGACCCAGAGACTGTTTCCTCAAAAGTACTCGATGATGTAGCTGATTGCACTTGGGAGCCGGGTGACGAAGGGGCTTCATCATCATCGGGAGAAGAGGGTGGCAGCATGCCTGCGAGGCAGTAGCAGAGCCAGCAAGTCGCTAGCCTGGCTGGGGGTCAGCAGAGTGGCAGCAGTGGGAGGTCAGGAGCCAAAAGTGCCTGGGATAGACCACCTGCTTCGCAGAAGCCTACCTGCCTGGGAAGTAGCGGTGCATGGCTTCACAGAGGCAGCGGCGGTGGCAGCCAGTCAGTGCAGAGTGTTGGGGGCAAAATCACCTACTCAGAGGTGTGGCAGTTTTTTTTAAGCTGCCAGGGGAAGTAAACATGGCCATATGTAGAATATGTGAACAGAAGGTGAAGAGTGGCCAGGGTGCTGCTGGACTGATTTACAGCCAGGTGAGGTCAAATACCAGACCAGATTTTAAGTGTTTTTGGCTCAGAAGCCATGTCTCTGTGTTGGGATCTGAGAGCCTTGAAAACAGGTTGGTGCTGCTATGGTCAAGGACTCTTTGAGGCAGAATTGCCGCATGGTATGAATTACCACCAACACCGCAAGGTGACTTTTTGTTTGAATATGATTGCTTGTTTTGTCACTTGCCTAAAGTGTGAAAAAAACACTGAACTGTTTGATCAAAAAAACTTGTTGTTGCCTCTATACTGCGTCCGCTAATCTTGTCTACCAGAGCGAAACCCCACAACTGGTATACATTTAAGGTACAATTTATGCCAGTTTCTTGTGTAAATGTTACAAAATCCATCGGGTCACAGCTGGCCACACCTCCTCCCACTAAGCGATGCCCACTTTTTTCACTACTTTTGAAGGGTGGTGAGAAGTGTAAAAAGTAGCAAATTATCATGCAAATATGGTATGAGCAATAACTTTTCTAAGGTAGTGCTATAAACACTCATTGTCTTCACACACAAAGCAGCTCTGCGATTGAGAAATTGTGCTGCTGCAAAGCAAGAGAAATACTATCCCTCCAGAGAGAGAGGAAAGGGTTGAGCCAGCGGATAGTGGAGATAAGATGCATGTAAAGTGTGTTTTCCTGTTCAATCTTCATATAAGCATTAATTAGTCCCTCATCTCCCCTCATACATAAAGGCATGATCAGCAGATATCTACCTAGATTGTGAGATTTAAAGAGTGCTCAGAGTGGCTTGGACCCACCCTCAGTGCACTAAAACTGGTCATTTGCATATAGATTAAAAGTATTTTTTCTTTTAAATGAAGCAACAGATTGCTGCTTGAAAGGCGTCGTTACATTCAGCTAACAAAGCTCTGCAAGGTATTGTGTCCAGTTTAACAATTACTTTTCTGTTTACAGAATCCCTACAATTAATTTTATGGTGAGAGAATCCCTTTAAAAGGAATATGTCTTCCCTACCAAGCCCTAATAATACATGTATAGAACACCTGCCGCTGACTCCGGATCAGTCATTTGGAATGCATTGAGAGGTCTCTTGTGTATGCACATATAATGGAGAGGACTTCAGGATTAATGAAGTTTGTGGGTGGGTATCAGAGAATGGGAGTGAGTATCAACTTCCAAATTACTGATCTGGAGTCAGCAGCAGGTGCTCTATACATCTATTATTGTACTTAGTAGGGTTTGCTGAAAGTGACAGATACCCTTTAAAGCAGGTGAACAGGCAGGACAAACAGGCTTCTTCTACTGCTCCACTGAATGGGCCCAAAGGTTGGGCTATTTTTTAAAGAATATTGTTAAATTGTGTCATTGATTAGATACATCACAATATTGGGGAGGGAGGTTATCATATCATTTGCACCAGAATTCTAAGGAAAAAAAGTTGCAAACGTCACAAATTTTGGCAAATGCCATTATTGTCACTCATGGCACTTTGGAAAAGTGGATGAAAAGTGCAAGGGGTTAGCTATGTTAATTAGGTGCACAGGCACCTCAGATTGATCCACTGTGACTTTTTAAACAAGTGCAATAGCTCCAGTAGGGGAGTGGAATACAAACACTGGAGTAAAAACTATAGACAAAAGTTTTTATGTTTGAAGGTATGCCAAATTTATCAAATAACTCCTAGCGTTTGAAAGTTTTAGTGCAACATATTGCACAACATGCTCACAGTGCTCAGTTTAGTCATCTTTATTTAATACTTTTGTATTCCTTTAAGCAGGGGTAGTCTGGTCATAGACACTTCAGGGAAATTTCCCGGTGGGCAGATGCCCAGGGGGCCAGCCAAGCCCTCCTCTCTGCTGCTGGCCAGGCTTATAATGAGCTCTCGGCGGTATTTAACACTGAGAATTAAGATACTCTTCTACCCTGCCAGCGACCACACATGCCCTCCAGAATTCAACTGCAGTGGCCCTCGTCTCCCCTACTAAGCCCCCTGCTCCATATGTTAATAAGAGACAACTGGAAGGGGAGGACAGAAAATAGCAGCTATTGATGGTCACAACAGAGGAACAGCTTTTGGGGCAGTATATTGTGCTGCACTGTATTTGGTTCTGCTGGGATGGTATTTTGCACCATGTTATAGCTTAGCGCGCCTTCTTGTGTTGCCTCGCCTTCTGGCAATTTGGACCCACCTTCAACATGGGGCCATTTTAAGTTCCCAGTCCACCCCTGCCTTTAAGTGTACTCTGTGGGCCATGCAAATATTTAATTGTTCCTACATGATTATGAGGTACAAAGCCGCAGTAAAATTGAAGGAGGATACACCAATAGCACAGCTTGACCTCACTTTTCTCTATGATGACCATCGTGTGCTCTCGATCTTAATTCAAGCATCAGAAGAAAAAAAAGAGCTGATAAAAAAAGTTGCAGCATCTTTTAAGTTTTATGGTTACATCTTTTGTTGAAGTAGGAGAGAATTATGATTTCAGAAGGACACCAAGAGTTTCCTATATAATGAGTTTTTGGAACTGCACACAAAATAATTCCGTCCAAATGGTTAGCTGAAACTAGGAGGAATTCATATGGGACTCATCCCCTCTGAGATACAATTTTCATTATACTGAAAAGGCCATTTTCTCAATATCAGAGGTAATAGCACAGGCTTCAAGCACACAGCCAATCTCATTATTTTATACCCATGTGAGAGTCAATCTATTCCCGTGATAAATCCTGTTAGGGAAATCTACTGTGACTCTTTGGACTGCACACCTTGAGACAGTCAGTGTGAGTAAAGTGCACCGCTTTACCTTGGCTCTTTAGCTATTGAGATATTGTAACATGCAAACATGTAATGGAATATAATTGTGTTGTAGATAAAGCCCATTAGATATGTTTATACTGTTGTGGCCAAGAGTAGCTCTAAGGACCCTATTACACTGTTCCGGCAGGACAAGCACCGATCAACAATAAACTCATTGATCAATGCATGTTTGCTTTAGCCAGGCTGATGCAAAGTGAATAAAGAATGAATGGTCACTACCATAGCCGTTCCTGACTCATTCAGTTCTAATGATTATCGGCAGCACATTCCTGATTACACAGAGAGAGATATGCTGTGTAATCATATATGTTTCATCCTGATGAAAGATGCTAATCGGCCAATTGGCAGCACAAATATACGGCACAAGCACCTACTCTTATAGAAACCATGAGAAGCATAGAAGTGTGGCATGATCTGAGACAGTCATACATGTAGCTGCTGATGGGTTGTTAAAGGGGTATTCCCTTTTTTAATAAGTTGTAGCATATCCACATATCTTACTTTCCGGTAGTTGCAGCTGCTGTGAACCCTGTTCTTTCAAACAATTGCAAGCAATTCTTAAAATTATATGTTACACAGTTACATATACAGAGAGTGAAAAAATATATGACACACATGATCATCACATTCAGTCCTCCTAAAACCAATAAGCCCTGGGTGATTGTAGCCATGTATGCCTCTTTTGAAAAATAATCCTTTATGAGGTTCTGAAGCACATCATTTTTCAGAAAAACTCAGTTCTTGTATAGTTTTTTTGCAGTTTTGCTAGCCAAATCCAGAAGTGAATTCAAAAGGAATAGGAAATATAAGGGAAGGACTTATTATTCTCCTTCCCACTGGATCCACTTCTGACTTTGGCTCAAAATACTAAATCAAAAACTGTAGTGGTATTTTTCCTGAATCAAGTGTGAGAAACACTGCGGGCAAATACCTGGTTCCAAAGTCTGCATCAAATCAGGTTATATTCTGCTGGTTTTGTGGGGCTTTCTAAAGCTGGACAATAGACATTATACTTTTGTCAGACGAACCTGCCAAGAACAATGGGTTCGGGCAACAAACTAACCTGTATTGGGGACTCCCGACTTTCCCCTGACATATGAAGTCAGGGGAGACAAGGATTGGGCGAAATTAATATTTTCGCCCAATCCTTTTTATCTCCCAGGAGATAAGCTGCTGCCAAAGCTGTCTTGCAGCAGCTTAACTTCCAAGCCTAGGGTCATTAGAGGACTCTTTGGTAGGCCAGTAAGATCCTGTCCACAGTTCTGTGCATGTTACCACCTATATTTCTACATATCTGCACTATACACCTTCATTCAATCACATGTCCTCCCAACTTAAGCCCAGGACACTAAGCTTTCTTCCATAACTGTTTCTGGTGTCATAGATAAAGCCCAGTTGTGGTCACCTATAAAGTGAATTATTGTAAGGGTTGTCAATATAAAGAAGTATAACAACAACTGTGCCATTACCTGAACTGAGCATTTTCCAAGACTAAAATAGTGTATTCTACTTATGGTAAAAGGTAGAAAATACAGTTTTTAGCGGATAACTGAAAAATGCTAACATAACAGAAAAAAAAGCAACAAACAAAAAAATAACTCAATACCATTTATGACAGTTTCCATTGTGTAGGAGGCTATTGTTTGTATTGTTGTTACTTCTCTACTTTATCTGAAATATTTCCTGCTTGAATAGGCTTGCAAATTGTGTTTTCAAACATTACATATAAACTTTTCAATGTGTTTTGTATCAAATTTATTTCTGTGATGATGCATTGTTGATTTAGAAGTGTATGAGAAAGCTTTTGGCAAAAGTGATGAATTTCAAAAGCCCATGATCCCCCTTCAAAGGAATGTATGATCGTTAACTGATCTGTTCAAATTACATTTTCTATTAAACATATTTCTTCGATATTTTGATGGTGTCTTTTTATGTTCCATGTCATTATTACTTAATTTTGCGGAATGGGTGCAGACCCATTCATTTTCAATGGGGCCGGAATGTGCTGTCTGCATCCGCATTTGCGGCTCCGCATCCGCATTTGCGGATCCGCACTTCCGCATCCGTGCTTCCGTTTCCGCCCAAAAAAATAGAACATGTCCTATTCTTGTCCGCAATTGCCATTTTCGATTATAGTGCTGGTGATGTGCGGTCCGCAAATTGCGGAATGCACATTGCCAGTGTCCTTGTTTTGCGGATCCGCAAAACACTTATGGACGTGTGAATGGACCCTAAAGCTGGAAGCAGACAACAAAGGATCACACCAGTGGCAATAGTTGAGAGGAGAGATGTACCTCCTTCCCATCACTGCAAAGTGATCTCTGCCCAGAGCATGCTTTGTGGAGCCAATGGAGAGAATGTATTAAGACCTCTGCAAATAACACTGAACATGCACATAGCGGACTCAATGGGAGGAATTTATTAAGACCACTGCACATCACAGAGTCTGTACACAACATACTCCGTTTGGGGAAATATATTAAGACTGATGTTTTATATGCGTGCTAGAATAAGATTAGCCAAATTTTTTAAGAGATTCGGGCCTCTTAAAGGGGTTCTCTGGTAATGAATTAAAATGGACGCTAGCAACCAGTCCTAGAATATGAACAGGACTGGTTGTCTCCACTTGCAGAGCTTCCTTGGGGGGTGTGAGGGGATCTGCCCTCACTACACGCTACGCCCTGGCATTTGCATATAGTACATATTGATGGCATATCATAGGCAGGATCGCATCATTACATCTATTGTACAGCAGAGTAGTGTGTACTTAGGCCTCAACCCCTCACTCCCACAGGCTGCTCTGCAAGCAGTTCTGCTCACATTTTAGAGTAGGTTGGTTGTAGCCATTTTAACTTATTCCCAGAGAACCCCTTTAAGAAATATGGTGCATCTCCTGGCAATCTATGCGCCAAAAAAACTAATGCAAGGCAGCTATGAAGTAGTGTAGATTTGTGCTATAATTTAGGCCTCTTGCACACGACCGTATGGCTTTTTCAGTATTTTCCGGTCCGCAAAAAAAGGATCCGCAAAAAAACGGATGCCGTTCACGTGCATTCCATTTTTTGCAGAACGGAACAGCTGGCCCCTGATAGAACAGTACTATCCTTGTCCGTTATATGGACAATAATAGGACATCTTCTATCTTTGAACGGAACGGAAATACGGAAACGGAAGGCATACGGAGTACCTTCCATTTTTTTTGCTAATCCATTGAAATGAATGGTTCCGTATACGGTCCATACACGGAACGCAAAAAACGGAGCGTAAACTAAAAAAAATGTGCAAGAGGCCTTATACCGGTTTCTGGCCTAAACTATAGTAAATATGTCAGGTTTCTGCAGCCCACGCTCATATTGCAAAGCACCACCCACATTTCTAAAATAACAAGGCATAAAATTAAAAAAAAAATTATATTTGTGCGCAAAATGCTGCTTGTGCAAAAATGTACCCGAAAACTTTGATAAATTCTCCCTAATGAGTCATTTTCTATTTGAAGTTTCTGCAATTTAATTACACAGCTAACTTAGAAATTTTTTATTTTTTTTGCTATAGCAAGAATTTCGTTTTGGTAGAGACGTCCAATATCTAGGTAGATGTTCAGAAAATATTTCTAGCTTGTTGCAGATTAGAAGTTCTCTTGATGATAATTGAATGAGACGTCATGTCATTCTAATGAGATTTTCTTGGAGAATTGCAGTGATGGTTCTTTGGTCTCTACATTAGGACCAGTTTCTACTTGACTGGCACTGTGATAGAAAAATGCCAATGTAGGTACTTATTTGAAAGTACAAAAAGTACATTTCCTAAATAAGAGGGGGATAATATCTAACATTATCATTAATAATATTTCACCCATGAAGCAAGGTTTGTTTTGGATAAATGTCTTCTCTTTATAATGCATAGTGAATTAGAGATATACAATTGAATGTTAAACCATATAGACAGGTATTGTACCTTTGTGTGACATTACTCAAAAACCTAAACATTTACGTTGGGCTACAGCTAACCCCAACATTCCTCCTCATGAAAGACAAGGATTTAAAAGGCTGAGATATTAGGAGTTCTTGGTGGGTTTATCACTATGTAGAGCTGATTTAGCTGTCCCCACATCTACATGTCAGTAAAGAGGAAAAGGAGACCCCTTATTTTCAATTCAAAACTTTAAAGAATCCAATATGGTGGAAAACTCAGGTCCGCTTTGTTAGTAATCTGACGTGCAACACATTTTGTACTTCTTCTGATAGAAAATACAGTCAGGTCCATAAATATTGGGACATGGACACAATTCTACCATTTTTGGCTCTATACACCATCACAATGGATTTGAAATTAAACTAACAAGATGTGCTTTACCTGCAGACTGTCAGCTTTAATCTGAGGGTATTTACATCCAAATCAGGTGAACGGTGCAGGAAATACAACAGTTTGCATATGTGCCTCCCACTTGTTAAGGAACCAAAAGTAATGGGACAATTGGCTTCTCAGCTGTTCCATGGGAAGGTGTGTGTTATTCTCTCATTATCCTAATTACAATGAGCAGATAAATAGTCCAGAGTTCATTTCCAGTCTGCTATTTGCATTTGGAATCTGTTGCTGTCAACTCTCAAGATGAGATCCAAAGAGCTGTCACTATCAGTGAAGCAAGCCATCATTAGGCTAAAAAAACACAACAAACCCTTCAGAGAGATAGCAAAAACATTAGGCATGGCCGAAACAACTGTTTGGAACATTCTTAAAAAGAAGAAACACATCGGTGAGCTCAGCAACACCAAAATACCCGGAAGACCACAGAAAACAACTGTGGTAGATGACCGAAGAATTATTTTCCTGGTGAAGAAAACGCCCTTCACAACAGTTGGCCAGATCAAGAACACTCTCCAGGAGGTAGGTGTATGTGTGTCAAAGTCAACAATCAAGAGAAGACTTCACCAGAGTGAATACAGAGGGTTCACCACAAGATGTAAACCATTGGTGAGCCTCAAAAATAGGAAGGCCAGATTAGAGTTTGCCAAACGACATCTAAAAAAGCCTTCACAGTTCTGAAACAACATCCTATGGACAGATGAGACTAAGATCAACTTGTACCAGAGTGATGGGAAGAGAAGAGTATGGAGAAGGAAAGGAACTGCTCATGATCCTAAGCATACCACCTCATCAGTGAAGCATGGTGGTGGTAGTGTCATGGCGTGGGCATGTATGGCTGCCAACGGAACTGGTTCTCTTGTATTTATTGATTATGCAACTGCTTATAAAAGCAGCAGGATGAATTCTGAAGTGTTTCGGGCAATATTATCTGCTCATATTCAGCCAAATGCTTCAGAACTCATTGGACGGCCCTTCACAGTGCAGATGGACAATGACCCAAAGCATACTGCAAAAGCAACCAAAGAGTTTTTTAAGGGAAAGAAGTGAAATGTTATGCAATGGCCAAGTCAATCACCTGACCTGAATCCGATTGAACATGCATTTCACTTGCTGAAGACAAAACTGAAGGGAAAATGCCCCAAGAACAAGCAGGAACTGGAGACAGTTGCAGTAGAGGCCTGGCAGAGCATCACCAGGGATGAGACCCAGCATCTGGTGATGTCTATGCATTCCAGACTTCAGGCTGTAATTGACTGCAAAGGATTTGCAACCAAGTATTAAAAAGTGAAAGTTTGATTTATGATTATTGTTCTGTCCCATTACTTTTGGTCCCTTAACAAGTGGGAGGCACATATGCAAACTGTTGTAATTCCTGCACCGTTCACCTGATTTGGATGTAAATACCCTCAAATTAAAGCTGACTGTCTGCAGTTAAAGCACATTTTGTTCGTTTCATTTCAAATCCATTGTGGTGGTGTATAGAGCCAAAAATGTTACAATTGTGTCCATGTCCCAATATTTATGGACCTGACTGTAATTCCTGTGTTCATCTTTTTTCTGTCTAAAGCTATTCTTCATATTGGATTCTTCATATTCTTTGGAATGGAGTTTGGCCTGGAGGGTGTCCTGTTTTTCTTCCTCTTTATTGCCAAGTTTCCACTTGAAAGCCAATGTCTCTTAAAGCGACAACCGCAGCACTAGTGTTGATCGAGCACCGTAGTGCTTGGGGGCTCGGGCCGAACACATCGGGATGTTCGTGTGCTCGACCTATGGTTCATAGGAAAATGTCAGAAATTGATGGAAATACCACCGAAATGGTTCGGGAACAGCATGGGGAGGATGTCTGGATGCATCTTGGACTCCCAGGTCGCTGCTGGGAACAATGTTGTCTGATTAGTATAGCACTTTTACAGACTGACAATAATACGCACAAAGCCGAAGATGAAATCGATTTTAGAGGAAAAATGTTAGGAAAAATAAAGTGCTTGTATATAAAGTGCAAGTGCTGCCAAAATTTTTGTTGATTTTCGGAACTGGGGCCATGATTAAGAGGGATGGCCGGTGGCATCCGTATTGCGCCGCAAGAGGTGACATTTGTGGACCAGCACAAGACAAACCACAGTGAAAGCATTTGCCAAGAATGTTTTCATTAATCAACAATGAAAGTCAGAGGTTCGAAGACGATCTGACAGGCGATCCGGCGGCATTATTTCCATGACCCGCCGAGCAGCTTCCGGGAAACCAAAGTCTTTGGGTTCCGGGGGAAGTATGGTTGCAAAGCTGAAACTTAAACTAACTGATGGAAGGGCACTACCAGGAGTGGAGCTTGCGGCTTAATTTGACTCAACACGGCAAACCTCACCCGGCCCGGACACAGAAAGGAATGTCTTTGTTGACTCTAGATAACTTCTGCCTGATCGCACATCCCCGTTTTCTTTTATGCACCTAACATCGTGACCACGGGTAACAGCGAATCAGTGTTCGATTCCGGAGAGGGAGCCTGATAAACGGCTACCACATCCAAGGAAGGCAAGCGGGGGGGGGGGCGCAAATTACCCACTCCCGACTTGGGGAGGTAGTGACGATAAATAACAATGCAGGACTCTTAAGAGGCCCTGTTATTTGAATGAGTAATAAAAAATTACAGGCAATGTCACTGGTATTTAGGATGAGGAAACGTTATACAGGAGAGGTATCACAGGTAATGTCACTGTTCTCAGCGTCTACGCAAAAAGTACACTGTATGTCACAGATATGCGAGGGCCTGCAAGTGAGCTGACCATCACAAATATTATAGGCGAGGGCCTGCTGCCGCTTTTTTGACTCTAGATAACTTCTGCCTGATCGCACGTCCCCGTGACGTCGATGATCCATTTGGATGTCTGCCCTATCAACTTTTGATGTTCTGTAATGCGCCTAACATGGTGGCCACGGGGAATCAGTGTTCGATTCTGGAGAGGGAGCCTGAGAAACTGCTACACATCCAAGGAAGGCAAGCGGGGGCACGCAAATTACCCACTTCCAACTGTCACAAGAGGACACCATCTATTGAAAAATTTAATTTTATGTCACAGAAAAAATGTTGAAGCACTCACGTTACACAGCAGATGTGGGCCTGGTCAGGTCACTGTCAGAAGCATATTTTTATTATCTTATTATATCCATCCAAAAGTTTTTTGGAGCCACTGGCCAACGTTTCGGTCAGCGATAGACCTTGATCACGGCCGTAGTCATGGTGCTATGTGGTGGAGTAGGATGGCCATCCTACTCCACCACATAGCACCATGACTACGACCGTGATCAAGGTCTATTGCTGACCAAAACGTTGGCCAGTGGCTCAAAAAAACTTTTGGATGGATATAATAAGACAATAAAAATAAGCATTTGACGTAACAGCAAAAAGAGAGTGCCGTGGTCTTTTCTTCAAATACATGAACTTTGTATACCACTGAGCACCTCCCTGCACACGTTGAGGAGTGCCGTTCAACCTTTTCTTCATACTGTCAGAAGCAGACACCGTCTATTGAAAAATTAAAGGGAAACTGTCATCAACTTTATGCTGCTCATACTAATGGCAGAATAAAGTAGAGACAGGTGAGTTAATTTCAGTGGTCTGTCATTTATAAGGTAAAATTAAGTGGTTGCCGAGAACCATCATAATCATTGCAGCCCAGGCCTTGAAAAGAGTCAAATCTAATCTTGAGAAGAGTCATGGTTATTCATAATCTCCTGCTCTCCCTGCCCACCTGCATAAAGTTGATGACAGGTTCCCTTTAAATTTTATGTCACAGAAAATTTTTTGAAGCGCACACATTACACAGCAGATGCGAGCCTGGTAAGGTCACTGTCAGAAGCGGACACCGTCTAAAGACAAACTGCACTGGATATCACTGATATTTTAGGGATGCGCACACTTTAAACAGAAGATGTGGTGCAAATAATGTAACTGTCCGCAGCGGCCTATTACACTGTATTTTGCGCAGAATGCGCTAAAAATATATATTGCTGCTGTCACACACAATAGTCCTTAAAAGGACTTTTGGGTCTCTGAAAAGTTTTTTGTATAAAAATCTTCCTATTACACTCCCTACACTGTCTGTCCTTTTCTATGCACAGTTCTCCCTAACACTTAGCAATTTAGCACAGGTTGCGCAACAAACATATATTGCTGCTGTCACACACAATAGTCCTTACACAACAAACGGAGTGCTGCCACAATATTTGCCAATAAAAAATCAAATTTTATTCATATCGCAATTAAAATAATATCATACTATACACATCATAAGTATAAATACGTGGGGACAACACAGTCATGCATCACCCTGTCAACACACCCGTGTAGAAACTGCTGAATAGTATACCCCCATATAGTCAGTAATCATGGAAAAATTTCCTGGTAAATAATCTGAAATGGGGATATGCAGTATGGAAACCTATCTAGGATAAAGGCATGCCTCCCTTACAACTGATTACCGCATCACCAAGGCATAGACCACATAGGTCAAACACAAAACCGGGGGTGCAAGTGGTGAGATGGAACATACCGATAAAGCAGGGGCTGCTGGCAGGGTCAAAAGCGCTCCTCAACGCGCGTTTCGCGTAATTGCTTCCTCAGGAGGAGTTAGATAAAGGGGGAAATAAGGGAGATTTAAAAAGGGGCCGCTCACCTATCAAATGCTCTGATTGGATCACGTGACCTATTCCATGATTCTACGTCAGTGTGTCGGCGCATGGCTAGCCGACGTCCGCCACGTCCTGAGACTTCCGCCCTTCCCCTGAGGCCGGTGGAGGAGAGGGCGGTCACACGTCAATGACGTTGATCGCCGTCGCCACCACCAAGCCTATACAAGAGAGGAACAGCCGAAGCCGGCGCGCGGATCGGCCAGACATGCGCACACATAACGCAGATGAATCACAGCAATGGCGATCACTGCAGGTATTCACATGTATACATTCAGTGCATTAAGGGAAGTATAAAACTAAGTCCTATCTATTGCAAACAATTCAGATGGTGTCTAATGACAAAACACACTTGCAAGGACTTTTGGGTCTCTGAAACGTTTTTGCACAGAAATAATATTCAATTACACTCCCTACACTGTCTGTCCCTTCCTATGCTCAGCTCTCACTGACTTCGAATGAGCCAAATAACTTTGAATATAGCACCCGATAACGCATTCCAGCCAGCCAATCACTGTAATGCCAGTAGCCAACATGACTACTGGCATTACAGTGAGGGCAGTACTTATCTGCACGTTTAATGGCTGCTTAGCTGCCACGAAACGTGCGGGAAGGAGACTTGAGCATTGCGCTCAAGCACATGCGGTACTCGGCCGAGTACCGCCATGTGCCGAGCATAGGGATGCTCGAGCCGAACTGGTAATCGGCTGAGCATGCTCGCTCAACACTACACAGCACCTATACTTATAAGCCAATACAAGCCACAATACAATTATAAGTCTATTGCACAAACCATCCCAGGTGAGAAAGAGAGACATTTGCTCTCTGGTATTTCCCATTGTTCATCCTACATACTGTCCTGTGTAGGCCTCTGCTTGTTTTTTCCAGCTTATTTTCCAGTTTGTGCCTATATGCTACAAGGTTACATATATTTTTTTTCACAAAGCATACTAAGGCAGCTCTCCAATTTAAGGGCAATAACAAATATCTTCCAGCACCCTGTGAGGGTCGCAAAAGCAGAATGTTGGTGTTAGTGTACATTCATACCTAAATTTGAGGTTTTGATTAACGTTACTCTTAAGCAAGTTTAGCCTAAAATCAATTAACTATTTTTGGAGGTCGGAATGAAGTTCAGTTCTAAGTTCCATCAGGCAACCCATTCTTCATGTTTTAATATCATTTTTTGTTTTATGAATGATAGTTATTTTGTTTTCATGTATTCAAAATGTTTTTTTCTAATCTTAGGTTAAAAGTGTTAACCTCTCTGAAGGCGAGCACCTGTCTATTCGAGGTATAAATGAGGATGGTCTTGTGGTCTTAGCAAATGAAACTCTTCTGGTTGAAGGTCAGGTCATCCGAAGTCCAACCAATACCCTTGCAGTTTACTTCAAAACATTCCAAGATGATACAATCGGAACCTTTCAGCTGCATTATCAAAGTAAGTATGTTACGTTTGAACTCCAATAAACCCATTAAAGTCAGTGTACCATTCACCATATAGGCCTGATTACTAGTGTTGAGCGCGAATATTCAAAAAGCAAATTTTTATCGCGAATATCGACACTTCGAGATTATTTGGAATATAGCGGAATATATTTATAAAATCAAATATTGTTTTTTTTTGTTTTTTTTAGCACAGTACACATCAGGTGATCATCACTCCCTTCTTCTAGCTTGTGGGCCAATGAGAAGGCTTTGTCACAGCTTAGCAACATCTCTAGCAACCAATAGAAAAGTTGCCTACCCCTTACTATATAAGAACCTCCCGAGTAGCTATTTTCTAAAGTGTATTGCAGTTATGAAAGAGACAGGAGTGTGATTGCTGTGCTCTGTGCTGTGTGTTATTACTGTATTTTCCTCCGTATAAGACTACTTTTTAACGCATGAAAATCTTCTCAAAAGTCGGGTGTCGTCTTATACGCCGGGTGTCGTCTTATATGCCGGTATACGGCGTGCTGAAACTTACTTCCTAGCTGGACTGGAGATGCTATCCTTCTCCAGCTTCAGGGACAGGCGCCCTTTAGCTGAGCCACCGTGCGCTGCATCCCGGCCAGCCACTCCTGAAGCAGCCCCCTCTCCCTGCTCTCAGTGGTTTTCTCGTGCCGGCAGTATCACATTGCGTACTACCGCTCAGATCGTCTTGAAGACAGGGAGGGCTGGGCAGGCAGGGAGAGCTGACCCACCCAATCCAAACAGGCTTTGTATGCAGTGTGCACAGAAAATACGGGTACATTGCTTGCCGTGATTGGCTGGTTGTTGTATACTTGGTTGGATTGGCGATTCTGAGGGAAGGCAGGGGGAAGCAGGAGCATCTGCACTTCAGCCAATTCTAATGTTGGAATGGCGAATCTCTAATGAAGTTTGGTGTGCGTCTTATCTGTGGTGAAAAAACAGAGTCTATCTGGGGAGCAGATACATGTGGTGGTGAATACAGTACAGCAACAGTATCTGTACCTGTTCATACAGTACAGCACCAGTATCTGTACCGGTTCATACAGTACAGCACCAGTACATACAGTACAGTATACAAATGGCTAACAGTCAAGACCCCATCATGGCTCTACCAGCAAGAAGAAAGAAATATGAAGCCAGTTTCAAACTTAAAGTTGTAAACTTTGCCATGGAACATAATGAATGCGCTGCTGCAATACAATATGGAGTACCAGAAAAGATGGTTCGGGACGGGAAAGAAAATGAAAAAGCATTAAAGAGTATGCCAAGGGGTAAGTGTGCATTAAGAAGAGGCACCCCACATTGGCCAGAACTCGAAAAACATGTAGCAGACATGGTGAATGACCATCGCCAAAACGGTTATGTAGTGACACGAAATAAAATACGTGTATTTGCACTTCAGTGGGCCAAATCTAACCCAGATTACAGCAACAGATTTAAGGCCACTGTATCCTGGTGTACTAGATTCTTGGAAAGGCATAATATGGTACTGAGGCAAAAGACGAAAATTGCACAACAAAGTAAATTGCGTTGGAGGGGTAGTCTTATACGGCGAGTATACCCTAAATCCTATATTTTAACTGGAAAAGTTGGGGGTCGTCTTATACTCCCAGTCGTCTTATACGCCGCAAAATACGGTACATTAGACAGTTAACTTATATATATAATTCAGATAGTTAGGGGGAAATAGTCAGTGTAGGTTAGATTGATCTACAGTGTAGGTGATTCCAGTGCAGGGTGTTAGGCAGTGTGATAGGTTCTGCTGTCCATACATACATGCTACAGACATAGTGCTGTGATGTCACAAGTTGCAAGTATTGCAAAAAAATATGCGCATCATTAATTGCCGAAAATTCGCAAGTGCAAATATATTGGAGCACTCTATCTGCATATAAAGCTATTCTAATGTTCTGCCGTGCCAACCATTTTCTCCAGTCTCAGGAAACTTATACCAGCTTGAAAAATGTAGCATAAGTGACCCACGCCGGTATTTCGCGCGCATAATACATAATCTTGAATCCTGGAATTCGCAAATATATGACGAATATTCTACAAAATACTCAGGAAATATCGCGAATTTGAATATTGCCCCTGCCGCTCATCACTACTGATTACTATATTCGCATGATCAGACGTATATCCCCAGTAGAATTCTATGTGAACACAGTTGTTAATGGGCTAAAATAGCAAAATAATTTAAAGGGTTTTCCAATTTTTTTTTACTGATGACAGCTGTTTGAAAAGACAACGGCGCTCGCAGTAGCGCCACGGCCTTCTCTCTACTCACTAAACACAGCACCTTTCATTTGATAGTGGCTGTGCTTGGTACTTTTCACCCCTGCCTCTTCCAGTGGGGAGCTCCAATTCCCCCTGCAGCTATTTATTTACCTGGCTGCAGCGGTGACATTCTGTGCACACCACATTACCACCACAGCCAATCACTGGCCTCAACAGTGACATCCCATATACTACTGAGTCTGTAATTAGCTGCATGGACCAAAGGATAGTGCTGTGAGAAGCAGGGAGAAACGGTGTAAGTAGTGCCTTTTTTGTTATTGCCATTTACAACAGACGCACAACTTTTTCTTTCATTGAAGAACCGCTTTAATATCATATATTGATTGGCTAACAAAATGCGGATGTGAGTGGTGTACAAACAAACAAATAAAGAAAATTCTGTTTTCTGATGAATTACAGACATACATAAGTGAACCTAGCTAGTTTTTCAAAGTCCTTAAGAAGCAAGAGCATTTTGTTTTTAAAAGCCGAGCCATCTGTGTACATTCATTTCCCATGTGTTGGTTTTGTTTGATTAGATGAAAGTTGAATTTTTGTTCTCTAGAGTATCACGTGAATGGATGTATTTTAAGATGTGAGAGACTGTTCTTCAGAAAACATAACAAAGATACGGTATACTCTGAAAATGTGCTGAAAACACAAGTTCTTGTTCTATGTACATCTGTATCTGCACATATCACACTGGATTCATGAAAAGACTGCTGCCTGACAAACAAAGCTGGATGGAAATATTATACAGAAATTGGTATAACCCACCGATTTCAAAAGGATAGGTCAATGATGTATAAATTAGATGCCAGGGAAAGAAGTATCTCGCATGTAGGACTTCAACATGCCCAATTCTTTGTTTCTGTGGGAGAGAGAAAGCTTCCGGTGCTAGGATCGGATTCCCCCGTATGCCGGATATGGTAAGGTTGGGTCCCGATCCTTACCCCCCCCCCCCCAATCTAAGATGGCAGTGGCCAGCAAGCGAGGCATGCATGCACAATAAGATTTCTCTTTCCTCTCACATAATAGAGGAGAGAGAAAGCTGGATACCGACACCCAGCCCCCATTACTATTGGTCCCTGTTCATGTCATCTCCATTACAGTATATTAACTAAACACAGCCAGGACATGGCTCAGTACAGTTGTTCTGGGTAGAGAGATCAGACCATTGTCCTGGCTGTGCATTTAATGATAAAAAAAAATAAAAAAAACACACAAAACAATTTATAAACTGTCCGCCCATAACTGTTGGTCAGTGGGCGTCCATCACTAGGCATCTGTTACTGTTGGTCAGTGGGCATCTGTTACTAGACATCCGTTAGTGTCCATATCTAACTGTCGGTCAGTAGGTGTCCATTACTGTCTGTCTGTAACTATCAGTCAGTGGGCATTCATTATTATCGATCCACTACTGTCGGTCAGTGGGAGTTTGTTACTAGGCGTCCATTACGGTCCATCCATAACTGTCGGTCAGTGGGCATCCGTTACTGTCCATCCATTACTGTTAGTCAGTGAACATTCATGATTGTCCATCCGTTACTGTCGATTAATGGACGTCTATTACTGGGTGTCTGTTACCGTCCATCCATTACTGTTGGCCCGTTAGCATCCATTTCTAGGCGTCTGATACAGTCCACCTGTAACTGTCGGTCAGTGGGCGTCTATTCCTAGACATCCATTAGGGTCAATCCGTAACTGTTGGTTAGTGGGCATTCATTATTGTCCCTCGATGGGTGAAGCGCACAGCATATATATGAGTTTTGATGCACCGACAGTTCAGATAGTGAGATGGACAGAGCTTCAGAGGTGGAAATGTATTCAGACAGCGGTAACTCAAGCTCCGCTTCCATCCACGAACCCCGTAGCCCTATTGAGGTGGAAGACGTCGCCACATCATCACATTCATGGCCCAGTGTTGCTGTCCCTTCCACAGTGTGGGATCCTGCAACTTCATTTTCACTCCAAGTACCCCACTCAAATTAATATGGATTTTTTTTTTTTACCCCTTATGATTTTTCACATTTGTTTGTGGACGATAAAGTCCTGGAAATAATTGTACAGCAGACTAACCTGTATGCTACACAGTTTGCTGTACAAAAGCTGTCATGTGTTTACTTAAAAAGGTCGACCCCCACAAGTATTTCTGAAATTAACACATTTTTGCGCATTACCATAATATGGGCATAGTAAAAAAGCCTTCTGTCCATTCCTACTGGGCTGCAAGTACTGTCCACTTAGGGTCCATTCACATGTCCGCAAGTGTTTTGCAGTCCGCAAATTGCGGATCTGCAAAACACGGACACCGGCGGACCGCACATGCCAGCAGTGGAGTAACGTGGGTTGCCAGCTCCCGGGGCAAGGCAAGTATTGTCCCCCCCCCCAACCTGTGGCCACGCCCCTTTTCACAGATAATGTAGTATATATCACCTGCAGTCCTATGTAACACCTCAGATAACACGGTGATAACTCTCTGTGTACAGATAATGTAGTAGATGGGTGTGAGGCCCCAGATTTCAGAACACGCACAGTGTGACCTGAGGTCTGGGGCCAGGCTGCTACAGCATGGGCCAAATTCTATATCCAGCCTCTTATCACTATAGAACATACAGGGTAATACAGCGCTCCATACCTCTTACATCCCGTGACGTCTCTTTGATGTAGATGTTCTCTTTCCTCATCTTCTCCTTTCAGACCTTCAGACCAGACCACCAATTTTCAGCCATTTCTCATCTCTGCAGTTTGACTAAAAAAATCGTAGTTTACTACTTTTCCATCATCCTCCCATCTTCTGGACAAATCATCCTACCATCCCCAATACTGTGCCGCTGTGATCCCCAATACAATGCTGCAGAAGCAGATAAGCCCCCTGGTAATACTACTACTATGCAGATAGTGCCCTTCAATAATTATTGGCACACAGTGCCCTAAAATAACTGCGCCCAGCAAATAGTGCCCCTGATACTAATAGTGTAAACGTAATGTCCCCCAAAAATAACTGTGGTAAGCTGATACTGTGCCAAGGTGCCCCCACAGTAATAGTGCTCCCAAAAGTCCCACCAATAGTAATAATTCTCTGCTAGAGCACACATGGTAGTAATAGTGCTCCTACAGTGCCCCCAACATGTCCCCACTTTGCCCCAGAAGTAATAATGCTCCTATAGTGCCCATACTAGTAATCATGTTCCCACTAGACCCCCAGTAGTAATAAAACCCACCATAATGCCCCCCGTAGTAATAATTCTCCTTATAATGTGACAGTGCAAAAAATAACCCCTTTTAATGCCAGTTGAGCTAATGTCCCCATAGTGCCCCCATAATGTGCCAGTATAAAATATCCCTATATAGTGCCCCCAGTAAATGCCCCCATAGTGCTCCTCTCCCCCTTCCTCCTAGTGCCCCCCATAATGTATCAGTATAAAATGCCCCATATATAGTGCCCCTGTAGACTTCAGTTTCCCCATAATTTGCAAGTATAAAATACCCCTTCTTAGTGCCCCCGTAGATGACCTCATAGTACTCCTCTCCCTCTTCTCCATAGAACCCACCATAATGTGTCCCAGTATAAAATGCCCCTATATAAAATAATCCTTATTTGTGGCCTCAGTAGATGCCCCCAATAATGTGCCAGTAAGAAGTGCCCCCATAGTGCCACCCAATAATGTGCCAGTAAAAAGTGCCCCCAATAATGTGCCAGTAAGAAGTGCCCCCATAGATGCCCCCACAGTGCCCCCCAATAATGTGACAGTAAGATGTGCACCCATAGATGCTCCCCACTGTGTGCTGTCCGCATCTTTTCCAGCCCCATTGAAAATGAATGGGTCCGCACCCGTTCCGCAATTTTGCGGAACAGGTGCGGACCCATTCATGCGGACGTATGAATGGACCCTTAACCTCTGTGTTTGTCCAGAAACCACTATGAAGCCCAAAAGGGGTTTATGCATTTTTGGGATAATTGTCCCCCAGAACTGACCCAGCCTAGGATCATCTAAAAAAATTGTGGCCCTTTATTGCCCTCCTTAAGGATTCATTCTTAAAATTATACACTGATAAAAATCTGTTTGTCGATGAGTCCCTTTTCAGTTTTAAAGGTCGCCTTTCCTTCCAACAATTTATTCCCTCCAAGCATGCAAGGTATTAGGTAAATTAATATAAGATGTGCGAGAGCACGACAGGCTGTGTGGATGTTTGTTCAAAGCTTTTTTATACATCTCCTTTGTGAGTATAATAACATTTTTAAAGACTATTTTTCTGGTGGATCTTTACTATGTGCACAAAATTGTAACCTCCGCAGAAGGATCGTTCGTGATAGGGCTATCCTTGCTGGAACTCGGATGTTTGGCTGCATGAGAGGAGCCTGATATTTCCTGATCTCACTTGGTAGTCATTAACTACACTTGGCAGCGCGATCACCTTCATGAAATAAATACTTTTGAATGTGAACTGTGCCCACTTCACACGGAGATCAGCAGCGCCGAAAAAAAGAAACCATCTCAATGTAAAAAATAACTTTTTCATTTAATTTTGCGACAGGCTATGCCTGGAGTCTCTCTGTATATGAGGGCAGAGACCGCCTACTTAACCCCCCAGGCTCCGAAATTATTAGAACATCAGGGAAAATGTTGTGGGACCTATTAGCGCCATTCCTGCACAAAGTATATCACGTATATACTGATAATTTTAGAATCAGTGTACCCCTTTAACGATATGTAGATATTTATATGTGCCCATTAGTCTTCATGCAGTGTTTACAATGATCCCTCTGTTTATGCTCTGTGTGCCTTATATTCTTATAAAAAGCGATCTTATTCATATGTAAATCACCTCTGTCAGGAGCCCAAGGGGTTGTCCCACAATCTCCTGGAGCCCAGCCGCGCCCATCGATCCGGAGCCCAGCACCGCCTACTACTTAATTTATTCACTGCACTATACTGACATCATGTAATCTCTGCTCCGTAGTCTCGCGCAGGCGCAGTGGGCGAGACTACTGTACTGTACTGTACTGTAGTCTGTGCCCATGCGGACTACTGGCATCGGCTTCAACTTGTCCACTGCTCAAGCACCGACTCCCTGCACACCCCGATCGGACTGAAAAAGACTCTTTCTCTGCGCAAGTCAGTCCTAGGCGGAGGAATCTTCTGGCAGAGAAAAAGTATTTTCCGGTCTGATCGGGGTGCGCAGGGAGCCGGCGCATGCGCAGTGGACAAGTTGAAGCCGGTGCCAGTAGTCCGCACGGGCGCAGACTACAGTGTCCACTGTGCCTGCGCGAGACTACGGAGCAGAGATTACATGACGTCAGGATAGTGCAGTGAATAAATTAAGTAGTAGGCGGTGCTGGGCTCCGGATCGATGGGCGCGGCTGGGCTCCAGGAGATTGTGGGACAACCCCTTGGGCTCCTGACAGAGGTGATTTACATACGAATAAGATCGCTTTTATAAGACTATAAGGCACACAGAGCATAAACAGAGGGATTATTGTAAACACTGCATGAAGACTAATGGGCACATATAAATATCTACATATCATTAATCCTGGTGACAGAATCCCTTTAAATCACTCCATACTGCAAGCACAGATGCTTAAAGAGTGGGATTCCTACAACTGCTGGTGTCCAAGCATTTGGCGAAAGGAGCATCCTTTGCCCTTGCAGGTGACCAGCTGCTTGCAGCGAAGTGGAAGGACAGGAAGGATGTCTACATTCTGAACACCCTGGACGCAGACAACACAGTTAGGGAGAGCGAGACTACTGTTGAAAAGCACAAACTGATCCGTGTAACAGACTATAACAACTTTATGGGAGGAGTGGAATTTTTGGACTAGGCACTTCAACCCTCTCTGGTGAAGCGAAAAAACAAGACCTGGTGCAAAAAGGTAGCATTCAGATTGCTACCTATAATAGCTTTGTTTTATTTAAAAAGGCCCAAGGAATGCTCGGCTTCCTCGAATTCCAGGAGAGGTGATTGAGAGTCCCCTATTTGAGTCCTCTGCCCCTGAACATGCCTTTGAATCTGAGGATATTTGAAGATGATCAGAACACCATTTCCTTCACCCCATCCCTATTACTGCCACCCAGAAATACCCTCAAAAATGATGCCAGGTGTGTAGCAAGCATGGAAGGAGGAGGGATACCGATTTTACTGGCCCAGTTGCCCATCACAACAAGGCCTTTGTAATTTCCCTTATTTTGAAACATACCATACGGTTTCCAATTATAAATTTTATTTCTTACCAAAAATGGTGGGTAGGAGGGGGCTTTTCAGGAAGTTAAATTATTCTCATTTTCTGTTTAGTTCCAGGGAGAGAGGGTCATTTATTGGGTCAGACAACCCAGATAAATGTAGTTATGTGCCCAAATGTACAGTGTATAAGAAAATGTATCCATATCCTGCAGCCTATTGCTAGGGTCCATTCCTATTCTGCAATGTGAGGTTGTCTTTCAAATGTAAAATAGCCCATAAAGCCGTTATGACTTCATGACAGACTAATCTTTCACCATTAAAGAGTACTCCCCAAACTTTAAAAATGGCCAAACACTAGTAAATCAGAAGTTCAGAAGTTACAGTTGTTAATTATGCCAAGTATATTTAAAAAAATATAACTTTAACTTTATTGTTTTGTTTCTGTGGTTTTCTTTTTGTTTTGTTTTTGTGGCAGCCATTTTTTTCAACAGCCATTTATTAATCTATGTTTCTAGGATCATTCATATGAACAATCAGAATCCCTCAAACAACTAATCAGCCCCATTCTTGCCAGTCAAACTTTTATATACCGTATATATATATATATATATATATATATATATATATATATATAAAAAGATGAGTGAATCTCTAAAATTTGATTTGGCTCGGATTGTAACGAATAGGTCGTCAGATTCAATTCTGGTACAAATAAGTTCTACTTGAATCAAATGTGCTCAGATTGCCTGAAGTCTTCTAGGCCTGTATCCAACCCCTTTAAAAATGACAAATATGATTATGGGTAAACAGATGGTCACCGTTGGTAACAGTCAGATTTTTATTTTTTTATATAAAAAAACAGAATCTGCATTTTTTTTAAATTTGAGATGAATTTGATTAATTTAGAATTGATTCCCTCATCTCTATGTGTATGGGCAGCTTTAGAAGTATTGCATTGAATTCAGAAAATACCAGTTGCTGTAAATAAAATCTGCTTTCTACTGTCAGTGTGTGCCTGCTAACCATTGATTGGAATTCCCTTAAACCCTCCAAGGTTATTATTGGGCATCTATTATAAAGGGAGCCTTACTGATAACAGCATGATAGCAGGGAATTGTTGTTTATGCCTTGCCTTAATGAAGTCATTAAGGTGGATTGGAACTGGAGCATGGCTTTAATGAAGGAAACATTCAGTCCATGACATTTATTCCAAAATCTATATTAACTACAGTGTAAATATGAATTAGCATTTATCTATTTATTACATATTCAGTTTTAATGTAAGATTGCTAATAGCATTCATTATATGCAGCTAAAGGTTCCAGAAGCAACTTTTTGTTTTCGTGGGGGGGAATCATTACAATGGACAGTAGACTTCTTCTTAATACACACATCAGTCAGCCTCTTCATGACTTGAAATAAGGTTGATGCTCTGAACAACAGTGTGAAATATCTCAGTATCCATTAATGATGCTTCAAAATGTCTTGACATGCAATGAATGTTGAATGCATGGATTCAGAACACCAAAAAATATGTAATTTTCGTTTTGCTTTAGTTTTTATGCTGAGCTGCAGTTTTCCTCGAAGGCCAGACTACGGAGAAGTTACTGTCATGGATCTTCATGCTGGAGGAACAGCCCATTTTCATTGTAATATGGGATATCAGTTGGAAGGATCTAGAAATCTTACATGCATCAATGCTTCAAAACCAAGATGGAGCGATAAAGAACCTGTCTGCTTAGGTATGTATTGTATTACTATGTTCTTTGCATCACTCTTCAGAATCAAGTCACACTTATACTCATTGGCCTCATAGCAGGGACAGATTGGAAACTTAAAGTGACCCCAGTGGTATATGTCCCAAGTGGCCAAGGAACATAAAAAATTAAATAAAATGCATTCCATGCTGCTATGTGCAGTGAAGGCCACAGGTCTCTTCCAGTATGCCTCCTGAGATGGAAATGATAATGCCTCAGATTTCATTATTTTACCATTTAAGAGAAACGAAAGCTGACAGAACAGAGTCTAAGACTGCTTTTAAAGCATACCTGAGTAAAAAAAAAAAAAAGTTTGCATAATGGCTGTGCCTCTTTGTACAATCATAACTGTGAAGGAACGGGTCTTTTTGGGGCTTCCTAATGTTTTTTTCAGCCTAATTATTCCTCTCTTCAGCTGCACAGATAGATGCATTTCTCTCACAAACAGGGGGTTATCTCCCTTCTGTGGAACCTGCCAGCATTGTACTGCTGAGACGTCCTTTCCCTTACTTCCCATTATGTTTGTTTTCAGCTTCAGAGGTCACAGAACAGATATGGAGGGGTCATTCACATTTACAGGAAAAGCAGGACACTATCTTCAGAAGGACTGTAGAAGCAGTTTTTTTTATCAGGCTCAGGATCTCAGCTTGCACTGACATGCCCCCACTTCCTCTCTGCTGTCTTCTGTGTCTTTCTTACTAGGAACCGATCTTTCCTGAGAAGAGGCAGTAGACTGCAAATTCGGTGGAAGTGAGACCCCTGTTGGCCATTATTTAGAAATTTGCTAGTTACACCATCCTCTATTAAATGCAATTGTGTGACTATTTAACCCCCTGTTATTTTAGGGTCATTATTCTGTGCTGATTAACTTCTTAATACATGATTATAGTAGTCTGGGCTCTGTGTTCTGATACTGAACCCAAATCCTTTACACAGACATGGATTTATTTAAAGAATAACATTCTTGCAGCCTACAGTCCCCACAAGGGGAAGAGCAGAAGTGGAGAAGCTTATTGCATATGGTTATATTTCAATGTATCCTTGTGTCTTTCTTTAGCTCCTTGTGGAGGAAGAATTCAAAATGCCACCATTGGAAGAGTTCTGTCCCCAAACTTTCCAAGCAACTATAGCAACAACCTCTTTTGTGCATGGACAATAGATGCTCCGGGAGGACAGAAATTACATCTGCATTTTGAGAAGTTCATTTTGGCAGAAAAAGACAGGTAATCAAACATCTACTAGGCATGTACTAGGGCCATTAAACATACCAAGGCCATTAAATCTTTCATTCTCATAATGTCTAAATGCTCCCTAAATGTTAGGCCCTTAAAGGGATTGTTCAACTTTGCAATTTTTCAAGCCCCCCCCCCCCCCCCCCACTCCTCCAACATAGCCAGACCTGCAGTGGTGAGAATACTTTCCTGATCCCCATTGCTGGTTTCCATCTCCATCTCTAGCTCATGGGTCCCTCTGGTACTGACACTGGCTGCCACAGTCACTTGTCACTCATGTGTCTAGCTGCTTCATTTCAAACATAGTGCCACACCTGATCACAGGTAATACAGCTTAAAGAGGACCTGACCCCTCTCCTGACATGTCTGTTTTAGTAACTACTTGCATTCCCCATGTAATAACAGTTCTGGAGCATCTATGCTTGTGGCTCTGTGCTGTGCCATTTCTGTATTATTCCTGCTAGACATTTACAATTAAATTACCAGCAGTCAGCAGTCAACATTCTGCTGGGTGTTACCAGTAGGAGGTGTGTCTGACTCTGTCCTATCAGCACTGTTGGTGTCAGACTGTGCAGGGACACACCCATGACTGCTAACACCCATCTGTACTTTTACTGGAAGCTGCTGACAATTCATTCATAAACTTCTTGAAGAAATAAGAGAGGAATGGTATCACATAGAATCATAAGAATACCTTATCCAGAATACACAGGGAATGCAAGTAGTTACTGAAACAAAGGGGGTCATTTATCAACCTGGTGTAAAGTAGAACTGATTCCACCTTTCATTTGGGACAGCTCCTTTGGAAAAGGAGGAATGTGATTGGTTGCTATGGGCAACTAAGCCAGTTCTAATTTATTCCAGTTTGATAAATGACCCTATAGTTTTATCCTGTACTGAAGAGAAGCAGGAGACATAGAGCTGTATGGGGGAGATTTATTAATTTATTAATACCAGTGACATATTTTTGAAGCATGTGTTCCCCTTTTTCCAACATAGAAGTCAGGTAAAGAGGGTAAGATAAAGCAGAACCTTTTGTAATAAAAAAATTCCTCTACACAATACAAAACAATTGCAAGTTTTTCAGAAATCTAACTAGGAAGAGGGCAGACTTTGCTATGGGAACTGTGCTATGGCCTTGCCTGCTGCATGTTACTGAAGTGTAAAGGAGTAGCTGCCAAAATGATTCCCTCTTTTCTGACATAAGCCAGTGCTCTGCTGTCACACTTCTGGTCCAGCGTGGACCTGAAACGGCAGTGATGGCAGCTTGGCGCTTGAATCGGAGCACAATTGACGGGTGAGTCTATTTTTTAACCCCTGACCATATTAAAAGGGTTTTCCTGTCTCAGAGAACCCATTTAAGGCAGCTACCACCATCAAGGAAAACCACTTGTAGAAGTTTATATAGTTAGACTGTATTTTTTGCAACAGAAAACTGTTCCTATACCATAAGTGGGGAAATTAATGGAACCCATACTTAAGGAGAGGATTGTGGAACATCTAAAATCCCATGGATTGAAAGATGAAAAACAGCATGGGTTTACTTCAGGGAGATCATGTCAAACTAATTTTATTGATTTTTTTGATTGGGTGACTAAAATAATGGATGGCGGAGGTGCAGTAGACATCGCTTATCTGGACTTTAGTAAGGCTTTTGATACTGTCCTACATAGAAGGCTTATCAATAAATTGCAATCTTTGAGCTTGAACTCCCATATTGTTGAATGGATTAGGCAGTGGCTGAGGGACAGACAACAGAGGGTTGTAGTCAATGGAGTATATTCAGACCATGGTCTTGTTACCAGTGGAGTACCTCAGGGATCTGTTCTGGGACCCATATTGTTTAATATCTTTATCAGCGAAATTGCAGAAGGCCTTGATGGTAAGGTGTGTCTTTTTGCTGATGACACAAAGATTTGTAACAGGGTTGATGTTCCTGGAGGGATACACCAAATGGAAAAGGATTTAGGAAAACTAGAGGAATGGTCAAAAATCTGGCAACTAAAATTTAATGTTGATAAGTGCAAGATAATGCACCTGGGGCATAAAAACCCAAGAGCAGAATATAAAATCAGTGATACAGTCCTAACCTCATTATCTGAAAGGGATTTAGGGGTCATTATTTCAGAAGACTTAAAGGTAGGCAGACAATGTCATAGAGCAGCAGGAAATGCTAGCAGAATGCTTGGGTGTATAGGGAGAGGCATTACCAGTAGAATGAGGGAGGTGCTCATGATGCTCTACAGAGCACTAGTGAGACCTCATTTGGAGTATTGTGTGCAGTACTGAAGACCATATCTCCAGAAGGATATTGATACTTTGGAGAGAGTTCAGAGAAGAGCTACTAAACTAGTACATGGATTGCAGGATAAAACTTACCAGGAAAGATTAAAGGACCTTAACATGTATAGCTTGAAAGAAAGACGAGACAGGACAGAGGGGATATGATAGAAACTTTTAAATACAAGGGAATCAACAAGGTAAAAGAGGAGAAAATATTTAAAAGAAGAAAAACTGCTACAAGAGGACATCGTTTTTAATTAGAGGGGCAAAGGTTTAAAAGTAATATCAGGAAGTATTACTTTACTGAGAGAGTAGTGGATGCATGGAATAGCCTTCCTGCAGAAGTGGTAGCTGCAAATACAGTGAAGGAGTTTAGGCATGCATGGGATAGGCAGAAGGCCATCCTTCATATAAGATAGGGCCAGGAGCTATTCAAATTATTAAGTATATTAGGCAGACTAGATGGGCCAAATGGTTCTTCTCTGATGACACATTCTATGTTTCTATGTTTCTATATAATTGCCAAGCATTTGTGCATTCATTCATTGACAATTGTAAGGCATTACTGCCCATATTGTAAAACCTCCAAGATTCAGAGCCTGAACTGCTGCTGAATTTCACTAAAGTGTCTCCTGCCTGTTTCAGTAGGTGGTCATCACCAGAACCCTTGCTTTTCACCCTCACCCCTGTCTCAACCATTTTAGGGAGCCTTCACATGCAGCAGATTTGTTTAAAAAAAATTCTGCAACTGAAAATCTGAATCATTCACCTAAATGGAGTTGTTTTGGCGGGAAGCACATGAAGCACGACCATGGGAAATTTTAAGCGATTCACAATCCCCATTAAAATCAGTAGGCTGCAAATGTAGTGCAGAGATGTGACAGGTTCATAGATGTTCTTTTTAGCCACCATTAGCTTTAGCTGATAGATGACAGTCCTAAATTTATGGCTCACACTATCAGAAATATAGAACAAATATGCCAAGTTTGCAAGTTCTGGTATCCTCAGACGGTATCTGGTATCCCTGCTGCTGAGAGTTATTGTGCAGACTGTGTAGAAGACTTCTGGGCTGGCTGCACTGTTTAATTCCACAAAACTTATATAGAAAGTTGTGTATGCACTTGTGCTTTGATCTGGCCTCCAGATGCCTGGTTATGTCTCCTGCCAGGATCAGAGAAAGCAGTTTATTACAGTTTATGAGGGCCATCATGTACACACATATTAGAGAGATGCAGTTGATACTGTAAATATTAGACTAGTGGATGCTATGATATCGTAGCTATATGTGTTACTGTCCCCTTCATCAGGAGCCAAGAATGCCTATACTAACTCATCCAAACGAATCGCCAATTGGGAACTTCTCATTTAACTCAAAGCTCCCATATAAGTCTTTGAAAATGATTTTTCTAAAACAGAAAGCTGCTTTCACAAAATAGCTTAGACTGAAATGTTCTTTTTAGTTAGCTGTGGGAAGATTTTGGCAACCAAATTCTAAAAGTAATTATGAAGCACAAATTTGCATTGTGTTCAGACTTAACACTCGTTCCCATGAAATGATTGAGAACATTTGTTCAACGTTACTCCAGTAATCTCTGTACTTGTTACAAGTGAACTGATTGAACAAGCTCCGGCAATGGATGCTGCACCTGCTGTTCTAATAGTTAGGCCGAGGGAGGGTAGATAGAATTCAAATCAAATTATCTACTATCTGCAAAACATACTGCTCGGAATACAATTGCCCTGACAGCTGCTTGCCTAGCAAGCAAGCTACTTAAACTAATTAGTGTTATTTCAGGTAACGGAACTAGACTTCTTAAATAATACATGCATTTTTGCTTCTCTTACTAAATAAAGGTCAAGTAATCATATAACAAGAAATCTGGAATTTTCTAATTTTTTAGGGCTCATGCATATGAACGCGTGCTGCCCATTACGTACATTGGGGACCACAAATTGCGGTCCTAATGCACGGGCACAGTCCGTGTGGTTGGTGCAGACTGATGCAGCCTCTTTCTTGTTGAATGTGTCCGTAATCCGAAATAGAGCGTCTTCTATTTTTTTGTGGTGCGGAAGCACGCACAGAAATGCCATGGAAGCACTCCATAGAGTTTCCGTGCCCTTCTTGTCCGTGCCTCCTCACCATATTATCCAGATTGCGGACCCAATGGGTCCGCATCCATGATCCGGTGTGCAAATGGCCGATGCCCGTATACCGGTCAGTATGCGGCCGTGTGCATGAGGCCTTTAGTTCACCTAAAAAATTATTTATACTTTATTTTTCTAGCAACAATTTAAAAGGGAGCCTCAAAAATTGGTTTAAAAGTAAGCATATTGCCCTGTAGGTTAGGTCCCCTGAAAAATAAACCTTTCTTGTGAAAATATGGTTCTCTAACTCTAAAAATGCATCATCGGCGGGGCCGCTCTGGTGCACCATCACTCGGCCTATAATATCTCCCATGCCTCCCCCACTTGTTTTATTGATGACCCTAAGCACACAAGTCATTCTCCAAGCTGATGTGCAGGACTCATCAACAATTACTGGAAATTTTTACTTGTAGTTTTGGCTGCACAAGGGGGTCTCACCAGATACTGAAAGCAAAGGTTCACATATACTTTTTCTCCTCACAGAAATGTGGTATTGGATCATTTTCCCCAATAAATAAATTACTAAGTTAGAGATGGGCGAAATAGTCAAGATTTGTTTCAGGTCCGGTTTACCAAACTTTTTAAAAAGTTTGGTTCGGACCCAAATCGGTTTCGGCCACACCGAAGTTACTCCAATTGCCCTGAAAGTGTCACACTTCGGTGTGGGAGGGAAACACCACTCCGAGCATAAGAGGGAAGGGGGGAACAGGGAATCAGGCCTGAGAACTAAGGAAGGAATGCAAACAGGCCTAATACAAACAATAGGGAAATGCAACACACAGAACAAAATACAAAAGTGAAAGGAAAGACTTAACTTCAAAGGAGCAATGGAAGAGCAAGGAACTCCGCCAAGATCCACACACCAGCAATCCAAAACTGAAACTGGAGATATAAACCGCACAGCATTGTGGGAGAAGCAACTATAAATAAGGATGGTTAAATGTCCACATTAGCAACACCTGAGGCAAGGGGTGTGGCCATTCCAGAAACAACACAGATGCCAATTGATCCACAGGGAAAACCTGTCAGATCCAACCACGTGTTGCCAGTCTCACCGATCTCCTGCCAACTGTTGCGGAAACATCTGTGACAGTACCCGCCCTTCTACGGGTGACTTCCGTACACCCAGAACCAACCTTATCCGCATGAGATCTGTGAAAAGCTTTCACCAAACGACTGGCATTCACATCAGATGCCGATACCCACATCCTCTCCTTTGGTCCATAACCCATTGAACAAGATACTGAAGAGATCTATGGAGAACTCGAGAGTCAATTATCTTTGCGATCTGAAATTCCAAACCACTGTCCACCATGACAGGATCGGGTGGCAAGGAAGACGGCTCCAAAGGTTCAACATATCTCTTCAACAAAGATTTATGAAACACATTATGAAATTTCAGGGCCTGAGGAAGTTCAAGATTAAAAGCTACAGGATTAATAATAGCAGTGATCTTATATGGACCAATAAATCTTGGACCCAACTTCCAGGAAAGTACCTTCAACTTCACTTTCTTGTGGACAGCCACACAAAATCACCCACTCTTAGGTCAGGACCATTCATATGTTTCCTGTCAGCCACACATTTATACTTGTTGCCCAGTTATTTTGAATTTTCCGCCATATAGATGACAATGATGACGAAGAAGGTTCCTCCTCAGGGATACCAGAAGTATCTGAACCAGAAAATGTGCCAAACTGCGGGTGAAACCCATATGCGTCGACTTACCAGTGGACTGCTGTCTACGATTGTTTATGACAAACTCTGCCAAAGACAAAAACAAAGACCACTCCTCCTGGTCTCACATCTCAAGTAAGTCTCCAGACTTTGATTAGTGTGTTCCGTCTGTCCGTTCGACTGAGGATGAAAAGCCGAAGAAAAGGACAGTTGTATCCCCAGTCGAGTCCAGAACGCCTTCCAGAATCTGGAAACAAACTGAGTCCCACGATCCGAAACCACGTCAGAGGGAATGCCATGGAGTTTCACAATTTTGTCAACAAACACTTGTGCAAGTGTTTTAGCATTAGGTAGGCCCAGCAATGCTATAAAGTGCACCATTTTACTAAAACGATCAACTACCACCAGAATAACTGTCTTTCCTGAAGAATTAGGTAGATCAGTGATAAAATACATGGATAAGTGAGTCCATGGTCTGGATGGGATGGGCAACGGAAGAAGAGATCTTGAAGGCTGAGCATGTGTCACCTTAGCACGTGCACAGGTACTACAGGGCTGACACATAGTCCTCAACACACTTACGCAACCCCGGCCACCAGAATCTACGAGAGATGAGATCGGTAGTGGATCTACTCCCAGGGTGTTCCGTAAGAACCGTACAGTGATGTTCCTTAAACACCTTGTGACGTAATTCCGATGGCACAACCAGTTTCCCAGAGGGACAAAAATCCGGTGCTTCTCCCTGGGTCTCTAACACCTTCACCTCTAGGTTAGGGTAAAGAGTGGATATCGGTCAGGGGTTTCCGACAGTATAGGACTCGGATTTTCAAAATCACCACCTCCAGGAAAACTACATGACAAGGAATCTGCCTTGACGTTCTTAACCCCAGGACGATAAGTGACAATGAAATTGAATCTGGTGAAAAACAAAGACCATCTGGCTTGTCTTGGGTTCAGTCGTTTAGCCGACTCCAGGTAAGCCAGTTTTTTGTGATCTGTGTACACCGCGATCGGATGAACCGCCCCTTCCAACCAATGATATCATTCCTCAAAAGTTCTATGTACATATGTTTGTTATGTAAATAAAGAAGATTCACCTACAGAGACCTGCTTGAACCAGTGATTTTGCGCCTGACTAGAATTTACTTTACTACAAGCACCCTTTGGGGGATTGGGCATCCGATCCCAAAGATACTTCTTCTGCGGCTGCATTCCTAGATCCTAAAGGTCTATATACTGTATATATATACAAGTCTACAATAGAGTTGTGTCTATTATTAACACAACCCTAAAAGTGAGCACCTTTATCTTGCAATCAATTCATTTTGTATTGAACGTACTACCCTATTGTGCGCCCCCCACCCTCTTTCTTGTTTCTTTATTCCCCTCGTGACCGAGTGCAATTTAGATTCGCCCGTGGTTGCTAAGATTCCTCAAAAGCCAACTTAATAGCCAGTAATTCTCTGTGACCCACATCACAATTTCTCTCTATGGAAGAGAGTTTTTTAGAGAAAAAGGCACATGGGCGCCATTTACCAAGTGACGGGCCCTGCGATAAAACTGCTACTACCCCCTACCTCGGATGCGTCCACTTCCTCAATGAAAGGTTGTGATACATCCGGCTGCGCCAATATAGAAGAGAAGCATTCCTTAATCGCAGAAAAGGCTTGCAACGCCGAATCAGACCACACTGGGACATTTGTCCCTTTCTTAGTCATGTCAGTTAAGGGTTTTACTATTGTCGAATAATTCTGAATAAATGTTCTGTAATAGTTGGTGAAAAAACGCGTAACAACCTTCAGATTTTCGGGTCGATCTTAGTCCAATACAGCATGGACTTTCTCTGGATCCATTTGAAAATCTGAAGATGACAGCAGGTAGCCCAAAAATTGCACCTCGTGTACAGCAAAAACACACTTCTCTAATTTTGCGTACAATTTATTATCTTTTAGAATCTGTAACACCTGTCTAACATGATCCTGATGTGTCTCTACATCTGGAGAATAAATTAGAATGTCATCCGAATACACGACTACAAACCTCCCCACAAGGTGATGAAAAATGTCATTCACAAAATTCTGGAAAACTGCAGGAGCATTGGTCAACCCGACAGGCATGACCAGGTTCTCAAAGTGCCCCTTAGGAGTATTAAAAGCCATCTTCCATTCATCCCCTTCCTTGACCAAAACCAGATTATGCGCCCCCCTTAAGTCCAACTTACAGAACACCTTGGCACCAATTTGGTTAAACAAATCGGGAATCAAAAGAAGAAGGTAAGGATCACGGACAGTAATCCGATTTGAGTTCACTGAAATCCAGACATGGCAGAAGACCTTCGTCCTTTTTTTTAACAAAAAAGAACCCTGCTGCCACTGGAGACTTGGTAGGTCTTATGTGTCCTTTAGCCAAATTCTCTCTCTCATGGCCAAATATACTCTCTCATGGCCAGTCTTTCTGGTTCTGAAAGGTTATACAACCTATATTTTGGCAATTTAGCTCCGGGAATAGGATTGACAGGACAATAAATCCTGGCGTCCACTCTCAGAAAACATGTCGGCAAAATCAGATATAAAAGAGGGTAATGTTTTAGTAGTTAAAACAGAAAAAGATGTATTCAGACAATTGTCAATGCAATAATCACCCCAGAATCTGTCTAGCTTGCCAATCGATAGTTGGATTGTGCTTGCTTAACCATGGTAAACCCAGAACCACCGGTGCAGGGAGACCCTCCAACACAAAACACAAGATTAATTCTTGATGAAAGTAACACACTCTTATCTGATATCATGCACTACCTGAGATAAACACTTCTGAGCTATAGTTGCAGAATAGTGTTGATCGAGCACCAAAGTGCTTGTGTGCTCTGGCCAAACATATCGGTATGCTCAAGTGCTCTACCGAACACCCGAGCATAATGGAAGTCAATGAGAAAACCCCAGGCACCCCCTGCTCGGAAGAGAAGAGGATGTCTTGTTCACAAAAAAAGGTTAGAAATTGATGGAAAACCAATCACAATGGTTTGGAAACAGTATTAAGAGAATGGCTGGATTCGTCTGGGACTCCTATTGTTGAGGACATACAATATACAACCACACAAAGGCTATATTCCAAAAGGCAGGTATGTGGAAGCCAACAATCTATCAATGAGACAGATAACAGTCAGCATACCTTACAGAGGCAGCCTTGTGCACTATGAAACATTCCAAACCAGCTATCATCTGACTGAGAGCCAGAAAGCCTCAAAGTTGCTTCACATCTGTTGGATGGCTTGGGTGGACCTGAGCACCTAGATCAATATCATTAGGGTGACAAAAAGTTTTCTAATTGTCCTAAGATAATATTCAATAACCTTTCTATACAGTTTTGTCATGTAAAAACAAATTTGCATAAACATGGGCATATGGGAAAAACATGCAAATGAGCAAAATCTGCCTCGTTTTTCAGCTGAAAAACCATTTGCATGGAAAATTCACGATCTACACTACTCATGAACAGCGCCATCTATTGGATTTATAGTCTTGTCATAAGACTATGAAACCAATAGATGGTTCTGTTCATGAGTCATGAACAGCGCCATCTATTGGTTTCGTAGTCTTATGACAAGATTATTAATTTTGTCATAAGACTATGAAACCAATAGATGGCGCTGTTCATCTTGTTGTGGGGCACCCTGCTCAACAGAGTCCACACACCGTGTAGCACTCAGCCTATAATAGCCTGCGTTAACACTGAGGTGTACAAACCGGATTCCAAAAAAGTTGGGACACTATACAAATCGTGAATAAAAACTGAATGCAATGATGTGGAGGGAAAAATATGTTGAATCAGAATTTCATGGTGTCAACAAATCCCCAAAAAGTTGGGACAAGGCCATTTTCACCACTGTGTGGCATCTCCCCTTCTTCTTACAACACTCAACAGACGTCTGGGGACCAAGATAAGAAATAGGAATGCTCTCCCATTCTTGTCTAATACAGGCCTCTAACTGTTCAATCATCTTGGGCCTTCTTTGTTGCACCTTCCTCTTTATGATGCGCCAAATGTTCTCTATAGGTGAAAGATCTGGACTGCAGACTGGCCATTTCAGTACCCGGATCCTTCTCCTACGCAGCTATGATGTTGTGATTGATGCAGAATGTGGTCTGGCATTATCTTGTTGAAAAATGCAGCGTCTTCCCTGAAAGAGATGACGTCTGGATGGGAGCATATGTTGTTCTAGAACCTGAATATATTTTTCTGCATTGATGGTGCCTTTCCAGACATGCAAGCTGCCCATTCCACACGCACTCATGCAACCCCATACCATCAGAGATGCAGGCTTCTGAACTGAGCGTTGATAACAACTTGGGTTGTCCTTGTCCTCTTTGGTCCGGATGACATGGCGTCCCAGATTTCCAAAAAGAACTTCGAATCGTGACTCGTCTGACCACAGAACAGTCTTCCATTTTGCCACACTCCATTTTAAATGATCCCTGGCCCAGTGGAAACACCTGAGCTTGTGGATCTTGTTTAGAAATGGCTTCTTCTTTGCACTGTAGAGTTTCAGCTGGCAACGGTGGATGGCACGGTGGATTGTGTTCACTGACAATGGTTTCTGGAAATATTCCTGAGCCCATTTTGTGATTTCCTTTACAGTAGCATTCCTGTTTGTGGTGCAGTGTCATTTAAGGGCCCGGAGATCACGGGCATCCAGTATGGTTTTACGGCCTTGACCCTTACGCACAGAGATTGTTCCAGATTCTCTGAATCTTCGGATGATGTTATGCACAGTTGATGATGATAGATGCAAAGTCTTTGCAATTTTTCGCTGGGTAACACCTTTCTGATATTGCTCCACTATCTTTCTGCGCAACATTGTGGGAATTGGTGATCCTCTACCCATCTTGGATTCTGAGAGACACTGCCACTCTGAGAAGCTCTTTTTATACCCAATCATGTTGCCAATTGACCTAATTAGTGTTAATTGGTCTTCCAGATCTTCGTTATGCTCAAATTTACTTTTTCCAGCCTCTTATTGCTACTTGTCCCAACTTTTTGGGGATTTGTTGACACCGTGAAAATTGGAATCAACGTATTTTTCCTTTAAAATGATACATTTACTCGGATTAAACGTTTGATCTGTCATCTACGTTCTATTACAAATAAAATATTGACATTTGCCATCTCCACATCATTGCATTCAGTTTTTATTCACAATTTGTTTAGTGTCCTAACTTTTTTGGAATCCGGTTTGTATATCGGATTGCTGCTATCATTCACACATCTTCTAGCACTTTATCTGCGGTAATATAGGCTTGCTAGGGTGTATCTGAGGACAATTGCCCTGCTTGTAATGACTCATGAACAGCGCCATCTATTGGTTTCATAGTCTTGTTACAAGACTATGAATCCAATAGATGGCGCTGTTCATGAGTAGTGTAGATAGCGAATATTCTAATAGCAAATTTTTATCGCAAATTTTCCATGCAAAAGGCTAAGTGCTACATGGTTTGTACATGCCCCAACAAGATGAACAGCATCATTTATTTGTTTTTATAGTCTTATGACAAGACTAATAGTCTTGTCATACGACTCATAGTCTAATAGTCTTGTCATAAGACTATGAAACCAATAGATGGTGCTGTTCATGACTCATGAACAGTGCCATGTATTGGTTTCATAGTCTTATGTCAAGACTATGAATTCAATATATGGCGCTGTTCATGAGTAGTGTAGATCGCGAATTTTCCATGGTTTTTAAGCTGAAAAACAAGGCAGATTCTGCTCATTTGCATGTCTTTTCCATATGCCCATGTTTATGCAAATTAGTTTTTACATGACAAAACTGTATAGAAAGGTTATTGAATATTATGTCAGGACAATCAGAAAACTTTTTGTCACCCTAATGATATTGATCTAGGTGCGCAGGTCCACCCAAGCCATCCAACAGATTTGAAGCAACTTTGAGGCTTACTGGCTCTCAGTCAGATGAGCGCTGGTTTGGAATGTCTCATAGTGCACAAGGCTGCCATTGTAAGGTATGATGCTAACTGTCTCATGGATAAATAGTTGGCTTCCACATACCTGGCTTTTGGCATATAGCCTTTGTGTCATTGTCTATTGTATGTCATAGATAATAGGAATCCAAGACGCATCCAGCCATCCTCTTAATGCTGTTTACAAACCATTTTGATGGGTTTTCCATGAATTTCTAACCTTTTTTTGTGAACCAGACACTCTTTTTCAGAGCAGGGGGTTCCTGGTTTGATGCTCGGGTCTCCCATCGACTTTCATTGTATTAAATTGTACTCAAGCACCCGCAGAATTCAGCCGAGCACTGAAATGTGCCGAGCATAGCGATGCTCGAGCCGAACAGCAGTTCGGCTGAGCATGCTTGCTCAACACTAGTGCAGAATCAATAGCAAAAACAGAAATGTTTTTTTCTAATAATGCACTCGGTGACAACCCATGCATACGGACAAACTGAGCATCAATCAGATTCACCCCGGCCCAGCTGTCAATAAACACAGTCCCCACAGTTTTTTACTCTAGCGCCACCTCAGCAGACAGGAAAAATCTGGTACTACCAGTAAAAGACAAATGCACATTTTCTGACTCTCCTACCCCTACAAGAGTCAGATGGGAATTACATTTCCCTCTTTTTTCTTTTTGCAGTTGAATGCATGGACATACTCTGATACAATGTCCCTTTTGTCCGCAGAAAAAGCACACTCACTTCTTATTACCAGTATGCCTAAAAGCGGATCCAGGAGTAGCTCCCCCTAATTGCATGGATTGGTCCCCAGGCATAAACCCAGGAGTAGCTTCACCCAAAGTATCAGAGGAGGACGATACATCATGTGATAGTACGTCCTGAGAGTAGGGGCCCATAGATCTCTCTCTCAGGCGTCTATCCATGCGTATAGCCAGAGACATAGCTGCCTCCAGAAACACTGGGGTTTCATGAAATGCCAAGGCATCATTCAGCTGCTCCGATAACCCCTGAGAAAACTGGCTACGGAGGGCAGAATCATTCCATTCCATATCCGTAGCCCACCTCCTAAACTCAGAGCAATAAATCTCAGCGGAACAATCGCCCTGACGAAGGCCGCGCAGCTTGGTTTCAGCTAAAGAAGTCCGATCCGGATCATCATAGATAAAACCCAAAGCTTCTAAAAATTCATCTACCGACCAGAAGAGACATCGATCCGGTCGGCAGAGAAAAAGCCCATGACTGCGCATCCCCCTTAAAGAGAACCTTTCACCCGAAGAAAGTATGTAAACTCACCATAAAGACGTGTAGAGCGGCGCCCAGGGATCCCCCTGCACTTACTGTTATCCCCGGGCGCCGCTCCGTTCTCCGGTTATAGCCTCCGGTATGTTTGCAGTTAGGCTCCACTGCCAGGCTATGAGCTGAGCGCTGCGATTGGCCAGCGCTACAGCATAGGAGAAGGAGACCGCGGCAGGCTCAACTGGGTGGAGCCTAACTGCAAACATACCGGAGGCTATAACCAGAGAACGGAGCGGCACCCGGGGATAACAGTAAGCGCAGGGGGATCCCTGGGCGCCGCTCTACATATCTTTATGGGGAGTTTACATACTTTCTTCGGGTGAAAGGTCCTCTTTAAGCAAGGAAATAACCACACAACTCGCTGTTTCTCATCCCCAGATAAGTGTGGATGTAGCCTAAAATACAGTTCATACGCCTCCCTAAACAAAATGAAATTATCACATCCCCCAGAGAATCTGTCCGGGAGGGCAACTTTAGGTTCAAGACAGGCCTGGTAACCACCACCACCCCCACTAGGACCAGTAGCCTGTGGTCTCTGCATCTGCGAGACGGTCGTGTGGAGGTCAGCTACCTCCAAAGACAGCCCTTGCAGCTGACCTGCCAGTGCAGCAATAGGATCCATGGCTGCACACAAACCAAAAATGATGGTTTTGGCGTCTTTTAATGTCACACTTCGGTGTGGGAGGGAAACACCACACCAAACATAAGAGGGAAGGGGGGGACAGGGAATCAGGCCTGAGAACAAAGGAAGGAAGATGGACACCTCCTAGTAAGACCCTAACCAAAATCCTGACTGACTACCAATATGAACAGACCCCAGAGGTAGGTGTGTTCGTACACAGGAATACCTAGCGTTCTATCTAGCTCTATAGGACTCTGGTACTAACGGCAGGGACGAGACTATATGTTCCTCCAAAAGGAAGGACGAACAGGAGTCTCCCTCAGGCCTAATACAAACAATAGGGAAATGCAACACACAGATCTCAAACAAAATACAAAAGGGAAAGGAAAGACTTAACTTCAAAGAAGCAATTGAAGCGCAAGGAACTCCGCCGAGATCCACACACCATCAATCCAAAACTGAAACTGAAGCTATAAACCGCACAGCATTGCGGAAGGTTAAGTGACAACCTTAGCAACACCTGAGGAAAGGGGTGTGGCCATATCAGAAACAACACAGACAGCAATTGATTCACAGGGAAAAGCTGTCAGATCAAATCACGTGTTGCTAGTCTCACCGATCTCCTGCCACCTGTCTCGGGAACGTCCGTGACAGAAAGTTGGTTTATAACCCCCACTAGCCTCCAAGGACTCATGATTTTAGGATAGCTTGTTATCTCTTTTGTTTATTTTTTATTAATTTTACGTAAATAGACGATTGAGGTTTGGCACTAATTTTCTCGTTATTACACACAGGTAGATTGCTGCCACACCAGGAGTACTGCTGCAGTAATCACGTATATATGCAGCTTAAGTAAATTGAACCCCACAAAAATAACGATTTCTGTGAAAATGGGGGGGTAAAAGTATTTGCTTGCAGGTAGCTGCTTTTGAGTTGTACCTGCATTTCTGATAGCAGGCACAGCCACAGGTTCTGTCTCATCTTTTCCTGTCTTGTCAGCTGCTCTGCTTCTCTCTGTTGCACACAGCACATACAATTCTAATTTGAAATCCCAGCCTTTTCCCTTCACTTTCCCTAGCAATAAGCTTGACTGATTTCTGACTGTCTCTGATTTTTCACTCTCCCTGACTCATTAAGATCGTTTTCCTGGCAGACACTGTAAGACCCAATCATCATCATTCAGCATTCTGCTTGTTCTACTAGGGCACCTCCCTGCTTGCTGCAGCACTGATTGGCTCATCCAGTCTGTCTACCCTCCCCCACTTCCTCTCAGTGTCATTCATATGAGAACCCTTCTTCTTCCTCCGTAGTATTTTTTTCCCCGCCGACATGTGCACTAAAATGACGCTACTCGGCATTTTCCTGGAATTGTCCGAAACAAACCTGAAAAGATTCGGGTTTATCTGCTGTCTGAAAAATAACAGTTAGGGCCGAACTTGGTTTGGTCTGGACTGGTTTGCTCAGTCTTATAACAAGTGTAATATTTTTGACTCATTTGTTTGATTTGGGTATCTCTATCTACTTATTAGGACTTGTGTGAAAATCCAATGTAATTTTAGCTTAAATTTATTCAGAAATATGGAAAACTCTGAAGAGTCCGCAAACGTTCAAGCACCACCATATACAGTATATATGTGCACACACTGCAGATACATAAATACCTGTACATGTTGCATACACATTCACATTACAAAAATATTACAGATACATAAACATTACACAATAATTTACACAAAATACTTACCTCTCCTGCAGAGCTGTTACATCCTGGTAGTAGAGAGCCATGGTGAGCAGAGCCTGCAGCTTTCCTGAACTGCTCTCTGCATTCCCTCTCTTCTGTCAGTCTCAAAACACCTACTGCCTGGATCAGGTTACTACAGCCAGTAGGAAACTCTGCAGTATAGACTGAAGAAGGAAGGGGAATAGTTTTGATCGAGCACGAAAGCGCTCGGGCACAATGGAAGTCAATGGGAGAACCCGAGCATTAAACCAGGCACCCCCTGCTCTGAAGAGGAGAGGGTATCTGGTTCAAAGGAAAAGGTCAGAAATTGATGGAAACATCACCAAAATGGTTCGGGAACAGCATGGGGAGGATGTCTGGATGCATCTTGGACTCCCAAGTCGCTGCTGGGAACGATGTTGTCTGAGTAGTACGCCATTTTTACAGACTGACAATAATACGCACAAAACCAAAGATAAAAATCAATTTTAGAGGAAAAATTGTTAGAAAACATTCTTTCCTGTATACTTACTTGTATTTAAAATGCAAGTGCTGCCAAAAATTACAAGGAAGAGGCACTCCGATACACCCTGTATATCACATAATGGAGGGCCTCATTCACATTGTGGTACAATTGTTCAGGTAGTGGGACTCCTACACTCATAAAGCCTATGCAATAAGTAAAAGGGCTTCCAAAAATTACAAAATAAAGGAGGGCATCATACACACTTGAAAAATTATGATTGATGGCCTGCTGGTGACCCTCAAAAACATTTGGAGCAAGGACCTGCTGGTGACCCTCTAAAACATTACAGGCGAGGGCCTACTGCTGAGCTGACCATTTAAAACATTAGGAGTGAGGGTCTGCTGCAGAGCTGACTCGCTAAAACATTAGGGGCGAGTGCCTTCTGCTGATCTGAGCATCGAAAAAAAATTATTGGAAAGTGCCTGCTGCTTAGCTAACCATTGAAAAAATTATGGTTTAGGGCCTGCTGGTGAGCAGACCCTCAAAAACATTATATGCGAGGGCCTGCTGGTGAGATGACCCTCTAAAATATTGTAGGTGAGGGCCTGTTGGTGAGCTGACCCTCTAAACCATTACATGCACGGGCCTGCTGGTGAGCTGACCCTCTAAAACAATATATGCAAGGGCCTGCAGATGAGCTGACCCTCTAAAAGATTGTAGGTGAGGGCCTGCTGGTGAACTGACCCTCTAAAAGATTGTAGGTGAGGGCCTGCTGGTGAGCTGACCCTCTAAAACATTATATGTGAGGGCTTGAAGGTGAGCTGAACCTCTACAACACGGGTGTCAAACACAAGGCCCGCGGGCCGAATCCAGCCCGCCAGACCTCGTCATGTAGCCCGGGCAGTGAGCGAGCTGGCGGCGGCGGCTGGGCACAGGGAGATGAGCGCTTCCATTGTGGAAGCGCTCATCTCCAGTCATCTGTATGACGCAGTCCTCAGGACAGCGATACAGATGCCTGCCTGTGCTGCGGTAGGGGAGGGAGAGGCGTGTCCCTTTCCCTTCCTCTGATAGGCTGCAGGCACTAGGCCAGCAGCCTATTAGAGGCCGGCGCAGGCGGAGCGATGACGTCATCGCGCTGCCTGAGCCATACAGCATGGGACACAGACCAGAAGAGGCCTGCATCGCATCACTGACATGGAGGTAAGTATGTGTTTTTTTAATTTTTTTTACTATGTACAATACTTTTACTGGTGGGGGCTGTTATTACTGGCAAAGGGGGGGCTGTTTGTTATTACTGGCAAAGGGGGGGCTGTTATTACTGGCGGGGGCTGTTATTACTGGCAAAGGGGGCTGTTATTACTGGCACAGAGGGGCTGTTATTACTGGGGGCTGTTATTACTGACACAGAGGGGCTCTTATTATTGGGGGCTGTTATTACTGGCACAGAGGGGCTGTTATTACTGGGGGCTGTTATTACTGGGGGCTGCTATTACTGGTACAGGGGGGGCTGTTATTACTGGCGGGGGCTGTTATTACTGGCAAAGGGGGGGCTGTTATTACTGGCGGGGGCTGTTATTACTGGCGGGGGCTGTTATTACTGGCACAGAGGGGCTGTTATTACTGACACAGAGGGGCTCTTATTACTGGGGGCTGTTATTACTGGCACAGAGGGGCTGTTATTACTGGCGGGGGCTGTTATTACTGGCACAGAGGGGCTGTTTTTACTGGGGGCTGTTATTACTGACACAGAGGGGCTCTTATTACTGGGGGCTGTTATTACTGGCACAGAGGGGCTCTTATTACTGGGGGCTGTTATTACTGGGGGCTGTTATTACTGACACAGAGGGGCTCTTATTACTGGGGGCTGTTATTACTGGCACAGAGGGGCTCTTATTACTGGCACAGGGGGGGCTGTTATTACTGGCAAAGGGGGGGCTGTTATTTCTGGCAAAGGGGGCTGTTATTACTGGCGGGGGCTGTTATTACTGGCACAGAGGGGCTGTTATTACTGACACAGAGGGGCTCTTATTACTGGGGGCTGTTATTACTGGCACAGAGGGGCTGTTATTACTGGGGGCTGTTATTACTGGCACAGAGGGGCTGTTATTACTGGGGGCTGTTATTACTGACACAGAGGGGCTCTTATTACTGGGGGCTGTTATTACTGGCACAGAGGGGCTCTTATTACTGGGGGCTGTTATTACTGGCACAGAGGGGGTCTTATTACTGGGGGCTGTTATTACTGGCACAGAGGGGCTCTTATTACTGGGGGCTGTTATTACTGGGGGCTGTTATTACTGACACAGAGGGGCTCTTATTACTGGGGGCTGTTATTACTGGCACAGAGGGGCTCTTATTGCTGGGGGCTGTTATTACTGGGGGCTGCTATTACTGGCACAGGGGGGCTGCTATTACTGGCATAGGGGGCTATTATTACTGGCACAGGGGGGGCTGTTAATACTGGCACATGATTGGGGGCACTATAGGGGCATCTACTGAGGCCACAAAGAAGGCTCTCCCTGCTCTGCTATCCCTCTGCACCTTCTCCAAATACTTATTATGAAATCTTTCTCATTAGGATAAAACACCTCATCAGCTCCACCGAGCCCCCGGCCAAAGTGTGGAAGTGGCGTCCGAGATCCCCAAGGGCCAAGTAACTGTAAGTTTTCCGGCCCTTTGAGGGTGACCAAACTGCTGATGCGGCCCCCGATGAATTTGAGTTTGACACCCCTGCTCTACAACATTAGGAGCGAGGGCAGACTAATAAGCATGTTGATATGATGGAAGAGGAGGAGGAGGACAAGAAAAGGAAGAATGAACCATATACCCTTTTTTGTGGTGGAAGGGGTGCATTATTCAGTACATTATAAAAAAAACAGATTTAAAGTGCCTTTATGTTCAGCCGCTTTCCTCTGGTGTAGTAGAGAAGTCGTGGTAAAATCCAGGCCTTGTTCATTTTTATAAGAGTCAACCTGTCAGCATTTTCAGTTAACAGGCGGATGCGCTTATCAGTTATTATGCCCCCAGCAGCACTAAATACCCGCTCTGACAAAACACTGGCGGCAGGGCAGGCCAGCACCTCCAAGGCATAGAGCGCCAGTTTGTGCCATGTGTCCAGCTTAGACACCCAGTAGTTGTAAGGCACTGAGGGATCATTGAGGATGCTGACACGGTCTGCTACGTACTCCTTCACCATCTTCCAAAAAATTTCCCTCCTTGTGACACTAGGCCGTGCATCAGGGTGAGGGTGCTGGCGAGGTGTCATGAAACTGTCCCAGGCTTTGATGAGTGTTGCCCTGCCTCTGTTGGATCTGCTGTGTGTTCCCCTCGTCTCCCTTCCTCAACACTTGCCAAAGGAACTACGTACTCTGCCGCCAGCGTTGTCAGATGGAAATTTTTGGAGCAATCTTTCCTTCTGGTATTGCACCATTTTGCTCGTCCTCTCCACCAGACAAATGAGAGATGAGAAGTTCTCTTTGTAGCAGGGGTCTAGAAGGGTGAACAACCAGTAATCGATGTTGTTTAAAATGCGTAAAACGTGTGGGTGATGGGAAAGGCAGCCTAACATAAAGTCAGCCATGTGTGCCAGAGTCCCAACAGGCAAGACTTCACTGTCGTCATCAGGAGGATGACTCTCAATCTCCTCATCCTTTTCCTCCTCTTCTGCCCATCCACTCTGAACACATGGAATTAAACTTCCATGGGTACTACCCTCTGTAGCGGAGGCAACCATCTCCTGCTCCTCCTCCTCCTCATCATCCAGTTTGCGCTGAAAAGACGAACTGAGAGTGGTCTGGCTATCACGCTGTGTAATGTCTTCCCCCATTTCCACCTCTTTCACATGCAAAGCGTCGGCCTTAATTGTGAGCAGCGAGCGTTTGAGCAAACACAGAAGTGGGATGGTGACACTGATAATAGCGTTATCGCCGCTCACCATCTGTGTTGATTCCTCAAAGTTTCTTGTGAAGAGCGGAAGTTGACTGGAAAGGCGACAACCATGTTGCAGCTGGTATTCCACTACTGCCCTCTGCTGCTCACAAAGCCTAGCCAACATGTGGAACGTTGAGTTCCAGCACCTGCTCACGTCGCACAACAGTCTGTGAGCTGGCAATTGTAAGCGCTGCTGCCGTTTTGACAGACCGGTGGAAGCTGTCGATGACTTGCGGAAATGGGCACACACAAGGTGCACCTTCACCAGTAGCTCAGGAAAATTGGGGTAGGTTTTGAGAAACTGCTGAACCACTAAGTTGAAGACGTGGGCTAGGCCTCCGGGGGCTGTTCTCAGAACTGCCCGCTCCCGGAGACCGCATTTCATTTCAGACCGGCTCGCGCACAGGCACAGGTAAGAACTTACCTGTGCCTCGCCGGACTTGTCAGTTAAGATGGCAGATCACATGTGTTTTTAGAAACGGTTCAGAGAAATAGTTTTTTGAGAGCACGTCAAAGATATTTTTTTTGCATCATAGTTAGCTATTGAACTCACATACCGAGTAACAAATAAAAAAGTAATAATACACTAGTTTAAAACCCTATGCAGTAGGCAGTGTGGCACTATGCAAAGTAACCAACCATCACTAAAGGAATGATATGATTTAGTGTGCCAATAAAACGTAACTTAGTAGTAATTAAAAAGCAGAACACAAATTGTGTCAGAAACACGTATGGTAGAGGAAAATAATGAGGAAAATATAATAGTGTGCGTGAGTGTGGGGATGTACTCTGGTAGACAGGGGTGCGGGTGCAGTATAGAGGCAAAATGGAGTCCAGGAAATAAAACAAAAGAGCATTTATTTCACACTTGCTCAAACAAAAAAACAGAACAGTCACTTGGTGTTAATTCACACACAAAATAACAGAGAGCTTCACCTGGCTCCTTGACTGCAATCAGTCCTGTCTTGGCTGATTGCACAGCCACATAAAGTTTCCTCACAGGATGCTAGGCACTCTGTACACCTGTGTCGGGGTCCAGGCCTCAGCTCCAAACAGTGCAAAAACCACCCAGACTCACAGTGATTTTCCTTCCTTTTTTTTCTCCCCAGCTGAGGTTGCTGCCTGGGAATTTAAATCCCAGCTCCAAAACCTGGTTCTGGAACGTGGGGAGTAGGCACCCGCCCAACTCTTTACCTACTCCCAATAAAAGCCGGCCCGGATTGGCTTTGCAGCCATACTAAGTATTAAAGGTGTCAACAGCTTCTACTAACACACAAAACCCGGCTCTTACTTCACCAGGCCAGGAACCTCGGTGACACGTATCTGCCATCCATTGCAGTACCCTGCACCTTACCACAGTGAGCCAAACACTTTTAATATGTAATCTTTTGTAGCACCTGCCCTAATAGATTGTTGGGGTTCCATACAGGGGCTACAGTTTACAGGACTTATCAAGTTTTCCCCTATTAGAGCAAGTACTATGAGGGATTAGGAATCAGGCTGGGGCTGCACGGTGATTTTGGCCGATACACCTGTCTCCTGACTAAGGATTGCTTTATAGCAGTGCAGCAGCGCTACTCGTAAAGTGCCCCAGCTGCAATCCCAGAATGACAAAAAACAACCTTGTTTTTGTGACTCTGGAGTTTTGTCAGCTTTCGAGTTGCGCTGCTACCCCATTCAGTTCTATTGTGGCTGCACTGCTACAAAGCAACGCTTGTTCGCACAGTGGATGCCTGAGGAGTGGTACACTCACACAGTAGACTCCATTAAAAAATTATTCTATAGCTCACAGCACATTTCTTTGTGTTAAGTACATACATGTCTTTGATACCATTTGTGTTGTACTTTTTAATGACTACTATTAAAAATTACATCTCAGTGGCCGTCTAAATTATATCATTTATTCAGTGACAGCTAAAAATAAAGGAAAATAAGAGAAAAATCAGAGGGTCCTATGGAGTTGTTATCCAGTAAAATACCACAGTGAAACAATTCAATAGACAGTTCACTATGTATACTGTCTAATATTTCCAATTTTGGATCTTAAAAATGTATCTCTCTTAATCCAGTCCAGAGAAATTGTTTTATCACTATATTGCTTCTCACAAGGGGACTTTAGAGCATCAGAATATCTATATTAGGGATGAGCGAATCAACTTTGGATGTTTCACCCGAAGCCGATTCGCTCATCCCTACTCTATATATTCCAAAGCATAACTTCCACAGGTATGCCCTAACAGAAATGAACATAGGATGCTGTCCCTTAAGACTAACATCGGGCAAATTGGGGTCACTGGGAGTCTTCCTCCGTTGTGATGGTAAAATTGTTCATGATTGTGGGTTAACTAGCTGGGATCTGAGATTTTCCCTAAACTCACTGTTGCAGCTGGGTGGCAGGTATCAACCACAGTAGTAATTTCAGATTACCTAAGTCTTAACTACAGGATATTTACCATGCGTATACATTGTTGTCGCCATTGCTATTATCTGCGTGCATATCTTCTTTCTTAATTCTACAGTATATAATTTATCAAATATACCATCATTCATGTTCTTTATCTATGAACAGTTTCCCAGCTTTCCACCTGTTGAGCAGTTAAACCAAGTATATTATTTTCTAGATGGAAGTGATAATACTATGCAAAAACTAGAGAAAGTAAAACTCGTGCTGAGCTGTAGATTTAAATATTCAACTTAATTTGAGTGACTTCAGCCTTCTGGGGTAGAGACGCGAGACTGGGAAAAATATGTCATATGCCTTAAATCAGATTAGAAAATACATTTTATTTCACAGCAAAATGAGACATATACAGAATGAATATTTGATTATGAAGATTAGTTATGTTTTAGTAATCAAATATCTACATTTTAATTCTTTTTGTATAATAAAATGAAAACCACCAAGGATCTAGAGCAGAACATGTTACAATAACTCGGCAGCCTTTTTGTTTATTTGGGCAACAGCCAAAAATTACTGTCAACTTTTTTACAAATTGGAAAGCCAAAAATGAAGAATGAATATTATTAGTAACATGTGTCTAAAGATCAGATACTAATCTGAACATATTAGCATAATTGACATTAACACCTTCCTGATGCATTTTTTTATTTTCATTTTTTACTCTCTGCCTTCCCGGAGCCGTCACCTTTTTTATTTTTCCATTCACATAGCCGTATGAGGGCTTGTTTCTTGCAGGACAAGTTATACTTTCCAATGGCACCAAACAAAATTCTAAATGTAGTGGAGTTGGAAAAAAATACAATTCTGCCATACTTTTTTGAGTTTCCTTTTTACAGTGTTTCCTATGCTGTAAAAATGAAATTTGATCTTCATTCTGGAGTTCAGTACAATTACAGTATATCATTTTTCTTGTGCCTTAATACTCTTAAAAGATAAAAACTTTGGAAAAATACAGTTCAGATCAGGGAGTGTGGACCCACTGAGCCAACTAACTGGCTTGGCTTTGGACTAACCCCTAAGGACATTATACCAGTAATCCCCTGGTATTCACCCTTTAAGTCCTGTACAGGGATCTGGACTTCTTTGCAGGGGAGCAACCAGAGCGCAAGACCTCTTGGTATAGTCCCTGTACAGTTGTCACCAGAGACTCTAGGCACAGAATACGCATAAAAAATGCACCAAAACTGCAGGTATTGTCTGATCAGTTACTTAGGCTTGAATACTGGTTCTGAGGTCCAGGGTAGATGAATGCAGACACAGGGTCCATTCACACATCCGTGTGTGTTTTGCGGATCCACTGATCCACGGATCCGCAAAACACGGACAGCGGAAATGTGCGTTCCGCATTTTGCGGACCGCACATTGCCGGCACTAAGAGAATATGCCTATTCTTGTCCGCTATTGCGGACAAGAATAGGACATGTTCTATTTTTTTCAGGATCGGAATTGCAGACCCGGAAGTGCGGTTCCGCAATTCCGGATCGGGGCCGCGCGTCGTGCGGCCCCATAAAAATGTATGGGTCCGCAATTCCGTTCCGAAAAATGCGGAATGGAATTGCGGATGTGTGAATGGAGCCACAGAGAGAGATTGGTAGGCAGTGTAGTAGTGCAGACACTGGCAAGGATACAGACTGGGCAGACTGCCAGGGTAACTAAAACATGAACACAACTCAAAATAGACTTCAAAGTGCAGGAGTGCACAGGCAGGGTGAGAACAGGCAAGAAACACACCAGGAACACAGGCTGGAGATAATGTAAGATAAACACAGATAAATTGCAAAGGCACAATAACTCTCTACACCTTAGCTGGTCACCAGGGAAACTAAAGCTCAGGCACCTGGGACTGGTGACGCTGCCTTAAATACCCAAAGGCCCCAGCCAGGGGGAAGGATTTTGAAGTGATTGTACTGGCCCTTTAAGAGGCCAGAGATGAGCATGTACCTTTAAAGAGAGGCTGGAGCACAAGGCAGAAGAATGGAGGCAGCGTGACCCCAATGACATCTGTATTTTTCATTGAGGCCATTTTAAGGACTGTATGATTTTTTTGATCACCTTTTATTTAAAAAAAACATATTTTTGGGGGGTGAAGCGACCAAAAAAACAACAAATGGGCCATTTTGATTTTTTTTTTTTGTTACACTATGGCAGGAATGGCCAACCTGCGGCTCTCCAGCTGTTGCAAAACTACAACCCCCAGCATGCCTATTGCCTACAGCTATCAGCCTACAGCAGGGCATGGTGGGAATTGTAGTTTTACAACAGCTGGAGAGCCGCAGGTTGGCCAGCCCTGCACTATGGGATAAATTATTTCATATTTTAATAGTGTGGACATTTTGTGACATGGTAATACTAATGATGGTTATTTTTTTATTGTTTAATAATTTATCAGAGATTTCAACTCTGCTACGGGGATACTGTGGTATCTTTCCCATCTCCAAATGTTGTTTTCTGTGTATTTTTATGTATTGATGTATGGTAATTTTTATATGTCTTCCTTCCATTTGTATTTTGAAAAAAAAAAAAGACCAGATCTCAAAATCTCTTCTACAGACTCCAAATCTGTATTTAATTGCTGGTCATAAGTACAAGTGCTAGTCACAACCATCCTGGCACTAGCTAAGTCTTGTGTGGCCCTTTAATGGGGTCCTCAGTTCTTTTCTACTGATATAATGTGTAGAAGCAAATAAAAGTTGAGAAAAAGGAGGATGAGAATGAGAAAAGAGAGATATATGGGATTCTGGAATGTATCAGGATTATTGGATGTAAGTTATTCATAAGACAATTACCAATTTTATTTCCTGTTGCTTATATACCGTTCACATCAGGCCCTGTGTAAAGAGGGCTCACAATGTAATTTACCTATCACGCACAGGTTCATAGACAATTAACCTATCACATGTTTTTGAAGTGTAGGAGGAAAATGGTTTAGTTTGAGAATTTTGATTTTAAATATTAAATGGTACAAATTATTATCTATCATTAAATGAAAAATAATAAAAAGTGAAATTTTCTAAGCAGGTTTAGAATGTTGTATCCATTATGCATAACTGCAATACATTTTACTGGAAATGTTTGCATTTTCATTTATACCTGCTCCAGTACGGTAGCTTTGCTTTCGCCGTTCTGCCACTGTAAGCATCTAATTAAGTCAGCATGTTTACATAGCGCAGTTTGTTAAAAATCAATAGTCATTACTGAGCATTACCAAACAAAAGCACATCTCAGAGACTTACTATGGGCTCTGGATCTAAGGCACAATAAATATCAGTAGATTCTGTGTATTATATTTGTTATTATATAGGGGTTTTCAGACTTTTTTATACTGATGACCTAACCTCTGGAAGTGGATAGGTCATCAGTATCTGATCAGTTGTGGTCCGACACCAGGGAGCCCAGCCAATCAGCTGTTTGAGATGGCAGCCGCCACCTTCTTGGCTTCAAAGCCCAGAATGAGCAGGAATTTAAATGAATCAATTATACATTATTCTGAATCTTGTCCTACAAAACTATATATCAATCTGTTCAGTTTCTCCTGCTCTACAAAATGATGCTGGCAGATTACACTGCATTGCAATGGTGACAGGTTCCCTTTAACTTAGTGTCTCATGAAAAGTATAACAGTTAAAGGCAATGTATTTTTTTACCAATTAAAACCAGATACTTATACATATTAGGCTACTTTCACACTGGCGTTTTGGCTTTCCATTTCTGAGATCAGTCATGGGCTCTCACAAGCGGTTTAAAACGGATCAGTTTTGCTCTAATGCATTCTGAATGGAAAAGGATCCGCTCAGAATGCATCAGTTTGCCTCCAAACAGTCTCTATTCCGTTCTGGACGAAACTTGACGAAACTGAGCCAAACGGATCCATCTATGACAGAATCTGGCACAATAGAAAATTGATCCGTCTCCCATTGACTTTCAGTGGAGTTCATGACGGATCCGTCTTGGCTATGTTACAGATAATACAAATGGATCCGTTCATGACGGATGCATGCGGTTGCATTATTGTAATGGATTCGTTTTTGCAGATCCATGACGGATCCGCCCAAAATGCGAGTGTGAAAGTAGCCTTACTTGTTTTCTAATTTTATTTAATTTTTTCAGATTGTAGATTTTCCATTCTATTTTCTGTTCACAATTATGGCAGCAGCCATCTTGCCTAAACTGCTGCTAACATTAGTTAGAGGTATGCTCTACAGCAGCCACCATGGGTCACCATGGGTCATAGACACAGAAGTTCATTGAATTCTGAGGGAGAGTTAGGTGGCATGCTCTGTGATCTGTGCAGAGGTCACTGTGGAGGGAGGGGGAGGAGTTAAGCTGTAACCATCCTCTAGTGGGCGGGTTCACATTACCGTTATGGATTCCATTTTTGTTCTCTGTTATAACATGGAAAATAACGGAATCCATAGGACGGAAGTCAAAATGGAAGCCTTTAAGAGGCATTCTGTTTTACATTCTGTCATAATAAAAGTCTGTGGGCAGCATAACGGATCTGTCCTGGTTTCCATTATGCAGGAGTCCATTTAATTTCCGTCTTGCATAACAGGAACCAGGCGTATCCGTTATGATTCCCAAAGACTTCTATTATGATGGATTAAAACGGAATGCCTCTTAAAGGCTTCCGTTTTGAATTTCTATCTTATGGATTCCGTTATTTTCCGTTATAACCATGTTATACGAAAAACAAAAACTTAATCCTTAATGGTGATGTGAACCCACCCTAATAAAAGTGTAACCTTGTAATCCTGTCTGCAATGAGATGACTAGTGGAAAGCAGTAGAAGGTATCAACGTATTAAGAGTGTCAGTGGGAAGGGTCAAAGCTGTAAGATTTCTAGCTTTCTTAAAAACATGGATCATGACATGAAAAAATTAAAAAATAACCATATTTCTTAAAAATATGTTTAACATAAAAAACTGATCAATAGGTCATTTTCTGATGACACCTGCACATTAAGGCAAGAATCCCTTTACAAACATTTGGTAAGTGCTTTTTGGTGAATGACTCAAGGATATTTTCTTTTCAACTGGATAATAATAGTGCTTCAGTTATTCCATCATTACAATGGTTTAGGATGCTAAAGCATTGCAATGTTATTCTGTGGAAAGCGGTCGCTTCAGCACAAACATTGGTGGTATATTGCTATATATTGCCACTGGAAGTCAAAGAACTAAGTGGAAAAATTTATGTTAGCAAGTAGAGATGAGCGAATCGAAGCTAACGAAGTGGAATTCGATCTGAATTTCAGGAAAATTTTGATTTGCACCGAATGCTAATTTACTCGCGCTTTGTTATAACGAATCACATTTTTTCCTAAGATGGCTGCTGCACGTGTGAGGACATGGAGAAAGTAAATCTGGGAAGGCGGGATCACCCATAATGCCATGCATGCAGTCAATCAGCAGCCAGCCAGCCCTGTGATGTCACAGCCCTATAAATAGCAGAAGCCATCTTAGATTCTGCCATTTACCAGCGTACTTAGTGCAGGAAGAGACGTCAGCAGGTGCTAGGGACAGTGATAGCAAAGAATTGATTGTGGTGAAAAAACGATTTATAAGTGCAGGGAAAGGATAGGGAGGAATCGTTTCACAGCATTTGTGTAGAACAGGGTTCAGTAGGGGAGGTTACAGACTGGGTAATAGGAACAAACCTGTTACCCCTTGCTGCACTAACTGGGGATCCAAATTGCCATTATACAGCTCTGTAATTCCAGCAAACCATTCTTGTTATTGGGCTGCAAGTGCTGTTTAATACAGCCATTAACAGGGTTTATTACAAGGAAATGTTTCTAGAGTACGTCTTATTTGCCCTTGTGCGGTGCAGTTATATGTTGTGAAGCTCTTTTTGCTGTGTATTAGAGGCAAAAGAAAAATATATTTGCCCTTGTGCGGTGCAGTGATATAATCTATAGCCCTGCTTGCCATGTATTAGAGGCAAAATAAAAATATATTCGCCGTTCTGAAAAGCCTTTTGTGTTGTGTTAAAGTAGAAAATAATTAGGGCCTAATTGCCGTTCATCGGTGCATTGATATATTGTAAAGCCCTGTTTGCAGTGTATTAGTGGCGAAATAAAAATATATTCGTCTTTCTGCGTTGCACTTATCTGTTGAAAAGCCTTTTGTGTTGTGTAAAAGTAGAAAAAAATAAGGGCCTATTTGCTGTTCAGCGGTGCAGTGATATATTGTAAAGCCCTGTTTGCTGTGTATTAGTGGCAAAATAAAAAATATTTGATCTAAAATTTGGTTATTTGATCTAACAGTATGTCAGACAGAGAAGTGCTAGGCCCTGCACAAGTGAGTGGCAGAGGCCTAAGTGTTTCTGGCGCAGGCAGAGGTCGCAGCAGAGTAAGGGGGCGTGGCAGCAGGGGTCGCAGCGAGAGGCCTGAGCTCCCAGTTGTGTCTTGGTCAGCAACCCAGCGGTACTTGAATGGTTGACTTGCTCATCCACTTCGTCCCAAGTGACATCAGACACCCCCAGCCAAGAGTCGGTGGGTTTACTCTGACACGACGTTTAGTTGGCATGGCCCAGAAGCAGGCCCGGTGCCCTCACCTGTGGTCAACCTGCCGCTGTCCTTTTCTGTTCCAAGAGAAGTATTGTATTCTGTAGGCTCAGCTCCACTATACAGTGAGGACGAGCTACTAGAAGACGGTCAGCAGCTACTGGCAAGGCAAGATGTGGAGGAGACATCCGCCGCTTCCTCTGCTAGGCGGGCAAGTAGTGATGAGAAGAGTGGTGTGGGAGCTAGTGTTGTGAGCGGTCAGGCTCCTAACCCAGAGACTGTTGATGAGGACATCAGTGACGTGCAGACAGTACTCGATGCTGATTATGTAACTGATTGCACTTGGGTGCAGGGTGATGAAGGGGCTTCATTATCATCAGGAGAAGAGGGTGGCAGCTTGCCTGCGAGCCAGCGGCGGAGCCAGCAAGTCGCTAGCGTGGCCGGGAGTCAGCAGGGTGGCAGCAGTGGGGAGCCAAACATGCCCGGGGTAGACCACCTGCTTTGTGGGAGCCTACCTGCCCAGGAAGTAGTATTGCAGGAGTTCAAGGAGGCATCAGTCAGTCAGTGCGTAGTGTTGCGGGTAAAATCACCTACTCGGCGGTGTGGCAGTTTTTTTTAAGCTGCCGTAGGAGGTGAACGTGGCCATATGTAGAATCTGTGGGCATAAGGTGAAGCGTGGCCAGGGTGCCAATGTTGGCACTGGGGCCCTGCATCAACATATGCAGCATCGCCATAAAGTGGCCTGGGAGAACCGTGGCTCTGATGTGGTAGTCCAGCCTGCCGCAGCAACCGCTGCATCACCAAGTGGCACGCACCTGGTTTCAGGCAGTCAAGGCTCCACCACCTCAGCCACCTCAGCCGAAGGGAGCTGTCTGTCCTTCCCATCATCTGCTGGTCCTGATGCTCCTGCTCCTCCTCCTCGTCACTCATTCCGTCAGAAAGTGGTGGACTCTGCACCTTTCAGAGAACTGATGGCTTGTGCCGAGCCAAGGTGAAGTGTCCCAAGCCACCATTTCTTTGCCAAAAAGGCAGTACCAGCCCCGCACACACATGTAGAACAGAAGGTGGACTAGTCCTTGAGCCTGTCGGTGTCTGCCAAAGTCCATGGCAGCGCCGATGTGTGGAGCTGTAACTACGGTCAGGGACAATACATGTCCTTTATGGCCCACTGGATGAATGTGGCTCCTGCACAGCCACACTAGCAACTTGGCCAGGTGATTCTGTTTCCGCCTCCATGTTCTCAGGTTGTTGGTCCTGCGACAATGTCCGCCTCTGCTTCCTCATCCTCCACTGCATCCTCAGCCTCCACTTCAGGGACAATTCACAGTGCCCATCCAGCGTACCACATGTGCAGAGCACGGCGGTGTCACGCTGTTATTCACCTCGTTTGCCTGGGTGAACGGAATCACACAGGGGAGGAACTGCTCCGTGTCTTTCATCAAGAAATTGATTCCTGGATTTCTCCGCGACAACTGAAAATCGGAACCATGGTGACCGACAACGGGAAGAACATGTTGTCGGCGCTGTGTCAAGGAGGGCTAAGCCATGCGCCCTGCATGGCACATGTGTTTAATCTGGTTGTCAAGCGGTTCCAGAAGTCTTCCACCCATCTGCAAGACATCCTAAAAATGGCCAGGAAACTTTGCATGCACTTCAGCCACTTGTACACCGCAAAGCAGAACGGCATCCCCAAACATAGGCTGATATGCGACGTTTCCACCCGTTGGAATACCACCCTACATATGTTGGACCAACTATACGAACAGAGAAAGGTCATAAATGATTTCTTGATTATTCAAGCAGACAGGAGTACTCCCCTGTGCAGCTTCGATGTCAGCCAGTGGCAACTCATGCTTGACACCTGCCGTTTGTTTGGGCCCTTTGAGGAGGCCATGTTATTTGTCAGTCGCCAGGACTATGGGATGAACGACTATGCAATTCCACTGCTTCATGTCCTGGAACAGATTCTGGTAAATCTGGCTGGTCAGGGGACTGGAGACGTGGCGCCTAGATCTCACGGCCACATGAGCCCTGTAGGGGCTGAACTGGAGGAGGAGGAGGACATTGGAGCACAGGCAATGTGTAGCGAAATGGGTGGCTTTGCTACACAGGTGACAGGAGAGGAGGAGCAGGAGCAGCCAGAGGAGCTACAGGGCGATGAGGAAGATGAGGCAGAGGACCAAGACACATCATGGCAGTATGCAGTGGAGATGGAGGCAGGGAGTCCCTCCAAATCACTTGCGCAAATGGCCCGCTGCATGCTCACTTGCTTGGATAGTGACAGCCGAATTATCACCATTTGGCAGAGGGTTGACTTCTGGCTCTCCACCTTGTTGGACCCTCGCTACCATTCCAAAATGGGGGCCTTTTTTATACCCGCTGAGAGGGAGGACAAACTTAACTACTATAAAGACATCCTATGTAGTCAGTTGGACGCTGCCTATCTGCGCTCACGTTCAACTGCCATGGCTGCTGGGGAGGAGTGGGGTGGCAGGAGCAGTACCAGCTCCACCAGCAGCAGCCTGAGTCTACAGTCGCTGATGAGCATCTTTCTTCACCCGCCTATTGAAGAAACTACTCACCAGTCACCCGCAGCTAGACATAGAGCAGAACCTGAACCAGCAGGTGGTGGCATTCTTGGAGTGCATCCTGCCAGCCGTCATTGAACATCCGCTAGACTACTGGGCAGCCAAACTGGATTTGTTGCTGCAACTGGCAGAGTTTGCCCTGGAAAAGCTGTCCTGCCCGGCCAGTAGTGTGGCATCAGAGCTGGTGTTTAGTGCGGCGGGGGCCATAGTTACCCCAAGAAGAACTCGCCTGTCCAAAAATGTGGAGAGACTGACCTTAGTAAAGATAAATCAGGCGTGGATCAGCCAGGATTTCCACCCACCAATTCCAGATGCATCAGACTAGATCATCCATGGTGCCACACCAACACTTTGACAAAAGAGACTGGTTTCTTCTGGCTACCTGCCTCAGCTACTATTCTGATGCTGCCTCCTGCCGATGACACACATCTGATGCCAAGTGCTCTTTCTTTCACCCATCATCTTCAGCGGGTACTGGTATTGCCACCCACCTCCACACTATGTCACCTTGCCACTCTGTGGCCTCCTGATGCTGCCGCCACCTCCACACTATGTCACCTTGCCACTCTGTGGACTTCTCATGCTGTTCCCACCCTCCCGACTTAATGACTGGGCCACTGTTTAGACTTTTTGGCTTGGCTGACATCATCATTTATTTAAACCTTCCTCTGATCTGTCAGAAGGAAGGTAAAATGAGATGCACAACGGATCCTTTCTGTGTAGCAGCTGTAAGGCCTGTATGGTCCCATCAGAATTGGCTTATGATTTGGTAGACAAAAGCAGGAGTGGGTACAAAACACAGAAGACTTGCAAATATTCTATTCACGTGTCATCTCTGTTTTGGATCCACTCCTGTGTTTTTTGGCATTAGCAATACTGATGAATTACTTACCAAATGCTGACCGAGTGAAGGCGGATGCTCCACAGACAGGATCCGTTTTTTGTGGGTTATTGTTCTGATGGATCAGAGGAAGGGCAAAATAATCAGTGATGTCAACACAAACTTACTGCTGCTGACACCCTCTCCACTCTGTCAGGGGGGCTCTACTTGTATAAGTGTTTAATAAAACAGGTTCTGTTGACACCTATGTGGAATCAGCTGACGACGGTGCAAAAGGAGTGCGCTTCTTCATGGCGCTAACATCGACCTGTAAGGCTGAGATCATACTTGAGTTATTTGGTCAGTTTTCACCCCATCACTGTCCAAATAAGTGAAGTGTGCAGTGATTCCAAGGGTGACGCCTGTCATCTGCAGGTCATACGGACTCACAGTATTATTTCACTACCAAAGCAGACTCCCTATGCGTGTTACTGCAAGGCACAGTGTTCTACACCACCATAATGGCTCTCTGCAGCCAGGAAATAGCAGCTTTTTAACGAAATTCGCCGCAAATATATTTGGATCGAACCAAATTTTTCCAAAGAAATTCGGCGAGCCGGCGAATCTAATTTTTTTAAAAATTGCTCATATACTAAACTTTTATGTTGGAATGTGAGAGGCCTTGGGGAGAAATTAAAAAACTTTGCAGTATTTGATATTATTGGGAGATATCTTCCAGCGCTTGTTTGTCTGGTAGAGACTCATATGGTTAGAGTCAGACTAAACTTGTTTAAAATAAAATGGATAGCTCACCAATTCCACTCTGTGTTCAATGGGTATAGCAGGGGGGTTAGCATTATTATTCATAAGGATATTATGTGCTCTATAATCTCGACGAACATTGATGTGGAGGGACGGTATATATTTTTATACGGATACTTTGAAAATGTAAAATGTGTACTGGCTGGGGTATACATTCCCCCACCTTATAGACACGAGGTGCTCTTAAAACTATATAAGTTTCTGCTAGATAAAGGTGACTCTTTATTAATATTAATGGGTGATTTTAACTGCACAATGAATAATGACTTAGATAGAGTAACAAAAAGTCAAAACCCCCCCAAAAAAACGGTAGTTACCCCGCTGAAAAAACTAATGCAAGAATTTGGGTGGGGGGACATATGGAGGATTCAGAATCCAGAAGCAAAACAGTACTCATGTTATAGTAAGAGCTATGATTCTTTGTCAAGAATAGAGTTGATATTTGGTAATCAGTTAACATTACAAAAAAATATAAAGGTCTTGTATGAACCGAGATGTATCTCAGATCACTCTCCAGTATTGGTAAAGGTGGGTTTGAAAGTTGAGAATCTGAAAGGGAAGCGTAAAAACTACATGATAAATCCCATATGGCTTAATTTGATAGGCAAATAAAATCAAATATTAAAGGACTTGACTTTCTTTATCCAAATTAATAAGGATACAGCTGGAGTGAATGTGGTTTGGGACACTGCTAAGGCCTACATGAGAGGATTGATAAATAAAAAGATCATTGAGCTTAAAAAAGGATATAACAAAAAAGAGGAAGACCTAAGAACTAAGGTGATAAATAAGGAGGCACAGATGACAGGGGAAAAAACACAGGAAACCAAAGACGAGTGGATAAAAGCGGTTAATAATTATGATAACTACATCAAGGAAAGGGTGCAGAATAAAGAATTATTTGTCAAAACTAGAAATTACTGGGAGGGAGGTAAACCGGGTAAAGTCCTAGCCAAAATAATTAAGAACATGGAGGCGGTTGAGAATATCGCCGCAATTAGAGGAAAAGATGGCCTACTATATAATGATCAGGAAAAAATACGGGATATATTCAAGACCTTTTATAAAGAACTGTACTCAGTAAAAACCCAGTTACATGGAGAAGAGATGATAAAATATGTGCGAGAAATAAGAACCCCAAAACTCAATGATGATCAACAGACAGCATTTGACCGCCCTATATCCATAAACGAGATATTAGTAGCAATAAATGAAGCACCACTTGGTAAAACATCAGGCCCGGACGTTATTCCAAATGAATTATATAAAAGAGATAAAGAATTCTGGGCAAATAGACTTATGGAAGTATTTAAATACTCAAAAGGTACAGGATCCCTCCCAGAGTCTATGGGAGATGCCACGATTATTTTAATCCCCAAAAAAGATAAGGACCGATTGGATCCCATATCGTATCGCCCAATTTCACTTATGAATCACTTATGAATAATGACTGTAAAATTCTGGCTAGGATTTTGGCGAAAAGGTTGAGGAAGGTCATAGTACAGCTGATCCATGTGGACCAAAACGGATTCATTCCGGATAGGTCTACAACAATGGGCTTGCTTAGGGTCTTTGCAAATATCCAGTTTACAGAGAATAATAAAGAATTGTGCTCTATTCTATCATTAGATGCGCATAAAGCATTTGACTCTGTGAACTGGGACTTTGTATGGGAAGCTATGACAAAATTTGGTATTGGCCCAGGATTTATAGACTGGATGAAGATTATATATAAAGACTCCAAAGCCAGAATATCAGTTAATGGTATATTATCTGATAGCTTCCGTATAGAACGAGGGGTGAGACAGGGTTGTCCTCTCTCCCGCTTGGTTTTTGCCCTGACAATAGAAATCCTGGCTATAAAGGTCAGGCAGGACGTGGATCTGCGGGGCTTTGGACTAAGGGGGAGTGAGGACAAAATCTCTCTATATGCAGATGATCTGCTCTTCTTCCTGGATGATACAAATAAGGATCTGCAACGTGTCATGTCGCTGGTGGAGGAGTTTGGTAGACAATCGGGTATTCTAATTAATTGGGATAAATCGATTCTGCTTCCTCTGAATGACAAGAATGTGATCTCAGAGGCAAAATTAAAGATTCTTAGCCCCCAAGACAGCTTCAAATACTTAGGCCTGGAAATATCTAAGGACCCTAATAAATTTATAGCACTGAACATTAAACCATTACTTGATAAGATGAAGGAGAGGATTAAAGTCTGGAATAAACTACCAATAAACAAAGCAGACCGAATTGGACTAATTAAAATGATACTGTTACCCCAGTTGCTCTACGTTATTAGAAACAGTCCCATTTACCTGGGGGAATCGGTTTTTCATGACATAGAGAAATTATTCAATGTATTAATCTGGTCAAACAAAAGGGTAAGGAAAAAGATGTATTGGCTTACAAGATCTTACGAACAAGGAGGACTAGAGGTCCCAGATATCAGATTGTACTATATGGTAGCTAATACTGCAACAATGATGAATTGGACACAGGTGGACTTTCGGAGCCATTTGGTATATAAGAGTGAGGGTGGCTTACAAGATATATTTACTTTACTCGAATCAGGACAACTGGAAAGTACGCACCTATATAAAATCCCATTGGTAAAATCATTGGTGAAGGTATGGAGTAAAGTCAAAAAATCACTGAATTTAGAGGGGCAGATTAAAGTCACACCATTATGGTATAATAGGAGGTTAGGTAATGCTACCTTTTTGAAAGAGACCAAATACTGGACTGATAAGGGTTTATGGTATATTTCACAATATTTTCAAAATGAAACACTGAAGGATAGGGACACATTATTAATGAATGTAAGGGAAGATAGACAAAGTTATTTTAGATATATTCAGATGGTGGATATTGTTAAAACGGTTATAAAAAAGGAAGATAGTGATAAAACCACATGAGGTGATTAATTACATACTAGGCTGGAAAGGTAAGCACAAATTGGTGTCAAGCTTGTATAAAAAGTTACGAGAAACTAGAAGTGAGGGATTTATTTGTAATAGTAAATTAAAATGGGAGAATGATATAGGGATAATAACAGACGATCAGTGGGGGAAAATTTTTGGTGTTTTAAACCATATCTGAGGAACCCCTCTCATAGGGTAACTCAGTTTATGATATTACACCGTTTATATATAACACCAAAATGGCTCAAGAAAGTTTCAGCTAAAACGCCCGGATTATGTCCTAGATGTATGAATGATAAAGCGGATATTATCCATATGTGGTGGAGGTGCCCAAAGATTCAACCATTCTGGTGCAGTTTGATTGAATTAATCGGGGATATTTTTAGTTTCAAAATCCAATGGACGGCTTCTGTATGTATTTTGGGTGAAACTTCCCATGAGCTATCAAAGGAGAATGAAATTATGTTATACAAATCATGTTTTATAGCTCGCTTACTGATAGCAAGAAAATGGATGCACCCTGAGGTACCAACAATAAAAGAATGGGAAAATTTGATGAAGTCCAATTGTATAATAGAAAGAGTAGGATATATTAAGAGCATCATAGGTTATAGACATGAAAAAATTTGGGCTCAGTGGTCAAAACATATAAACAAATAGATATGGATTTTTTTTTTTTTACTTATTTGTTTTTTGTCCCCCCCCCCCCCCCCCCAATTTTCCCAGTGGATATAGGGTGGAGGGATATGGGTTTGGGAGGGGTGGGATGGGGTGGGAGGGGGGAAATGAGGTTTAAAGGCAATATAAGTGATGTGCATTTACTGTAATGTATTGGATAGGTTAAGTATCTCCATGTAGAGGATGTTTTAGTGGTAGGGGAACGAATACCCTACTACATTTTATCGGTGCAATTGTATTAAGCACGCTTACTTCCTCTTGGTTGATACCTGATGCTTTTTTGTTTTGTTTTTTATTATGTAACTGTTAAATGTACTATTATTGTTCTTTTTGTACTTTATTGGATTAAATAAAAAATAAAAAAAGGGGGGAAAAAAATAATTGCTCATCTCTATTACCAAGTAGTAGGGCATATCAGACAATACAGGGTTTGTTTGTAGTCTGTAACCACTGAGACACATAGATCTACATAAGAATTGTAGACCCAAATAGATAGACTGCTTGCAAAGTTGTTTAATTAAAAAATATTAATTCCAACAGATATAACCTTTCATATTACTGTATTACCATTGTGTGCATATACACGTGCCCCTTACACACCCTGTGACATGTTCTACCATGTTTTAAATAATTCAGCTTTCACTTCTTTTATCAGGTTATCTATAACAATATGTCTTTATGTATGTAGTAAACCCTGATGAACACAAATGAACTGCTAACACACAGCAACTAACACAGAAACTATCCAGAAATGGGGTCACTCCTTTAGTCAAATCCTACTATGCTCTTGTGCAGTCCATTGCACCACAAGACTGAGCCATTCCAGACAATTCACAGGCAACCTCTCCATACACGCTGATCACCTCTATGTTTTAGCCTCCCCAGGTATGAGTCTAGCACCAGCCAACTTACTTTAACTTCATTCCAGGATGATATCTCTCAATGCCCAATCAGACTTCCCCAAAACTGAACCCTTCCACGTACGCCTGACCAGTTGTCCCTTCCCATGGTTAGGATTGGTGTCTGGGCATGTGTATCACTGCTTTAGCTGTCTTCCTAACTCACATAAACTTCAGTAGTGAGGACCATGTGCCACACGTATGTGGTTCCAATCGGGAGTCAGATAGCTTCTGGGTAAAAGAAGTGGGATAGGGCCTTCCACCAAATCTTATGCTCAAAGGCCACCACCAACCATAATCTACCCCTGCTTCCACCCCGTGGTCCATTCTTTCATGTATTTCCAAAGTATCTGTCCCTTCATAATTTGGGTGTGGCCATTTTCTTTTATGTCATTTATATTATAATATGATCATTTTATATTTTATCTTTCCTATTGCCATAATCAATTGCCTCACTTCAAAGATGTCTTTGCTTTTATTGTATTTACTCGTCTGCTTCCTATCTTCTGATCTTGCAATGTGACTATTATTGCATTTATATTACATTTCCTTTACCATTTCCTTCTACTCATTTCTGTTAATCTTATTAATATTTCCTAAGCCATCACCTTGACGCTCCCAATGTGATGATGTAACCCCAATACATATCCAAGCAATCTTTTATTTGAAATTGGTGAATGCATCAAACAAATGAAATGTGCTTTTATATTTTACCTCTGAATAAAATGCATTTATTTTATTCACATCATCCACTGAGATGTGTATGGGGAAATTTAGAATAGTAAAGAGTAATACCAGCTTTAAATGATTGGCTCATATATTCACTAAAAGGCCCAAAAGGCTAATGTTTTCCTTTTAAATCCTTTAGATTGGCAGTGTACAGCAATGGGAAGATTCTCTTTGATTCTGCAAAAACAGAAATGGTGCCGTTTGAAGGTCTGATTAGTGAAGGGTCTTGCATTAGGATTGAATTCTCCACAGATGAGTCCAAAACAGCCCCTGGGTTCAATGTTCGCTTTGAAGGTAAATGAGACTTTATGAATCGACTGTATGTAAGAAATGTTCTTTATCTCATCAATGTGCTAACTTTTTCTCTTGGAACATTTTTATTACTTAATAATCAGCCACCAAAATGTTCTCCAATCCATATCAAGCATATACAGTAGGTATGAATATGAGTTATTTCCACTGCTATTAAAAGGAATCTGTCACAAGGGAAATCATTATCAAACCAGGGACAATGCCTGGTAGGTTTCCCTCTATTAATTAGATACTTACCCAATCCAGTTTTAAAGGGGTTCTCCAGGAATAAATAAAAAAAAAATGAAAATACTTAAATATTATTTTATAATAAAAATAAATATTCACAAATACCTTTCATTACTTAGAATGGCTCGTTTGGTCTAGGAAGCAATCATTAGGAGAAATAAAATCGCCGCCGTCCTATTAGTACACACAAAACCTGTCCTAATCACACAGGAGGTTACTTCACCACAATGAACCATAGTGCTGCCTCATCCTCCTCTCTGCTTGTCAGGAATCATGATCCTGAATACAGGTGAATCTCTGGGGAATGGAGAGGATAAGGAGACATGAGAGGAGGGTGAGATGTGGCTGATGAGCAGCAGCACTTGTATGCAGTCTCCATTACCACAGCCTGTCCTGTCAGTCCTCTCTCTACTTCATGTCTCCTCATGAACTAAATTCCCCAGAGATTCAGCTAAAGTTCTTATTATCTATATTTAGGATCCTAATCCCTGACAAGTATAGAGGAGGAGGAGGCAGCTCTTTACCTCAGTGTTGTAAAGTAACTTGTCCTCATGTGTGATCAGGGCAGGTTTTCTGTGAACTAATGGGACAGCGGCCATTTTGTTTCCCCTGATGATTGCCCACCAGACAAAACAAGCCATTATAAATAATGAAAGGTATTCGAGAATATATCGATAATAAAGTAATATTTAAGTATTTTCATTTTCTTAATTACCGGAGAACCCCTTTAAGAAGAAATTGCTTCTTAAATTCCCCTGAGGTGGGCCCAAGCCACTCAGCACACCCTTTGCTAGCCACTTCTTCTGCATTCACATGGTCAGGTGTGCTGTAGATCCAGGAACCTGTCCTGTCAGTCACCAATGTGAGCTCTGAAAAAAAGCTAAATGGAACCAACAAGAGACAAAGTGGGAGATTTACCCAGACTGGCGTTCTTAATGCTGCTCTTGACATCCCTTGCGCCACCAAAAAATGTTCTTAATTTATGACAAGGTACATGCCATATTATAAACAAGGGCGTAGCTAAAGGCTCATGGGCTCTGGTGCAAGAGTTCAGTTTAGGCCCCCTTCCCTCAGTGCTTTGTGGCCAGGGGCAGAGAAGCACATAGCCTTCGTGTTGTATGAGGCAAAAATTGAAACGGCACCCCCCCATGCTAAATTCTTGACCTAACCCCTTCCCTCCAGCCAGAGGTGTACTGTAACTTGACCAGCATGCACTTTATATAATACCAGTGTCTTCTTATGTGGCACAAAGGTCTTTGGGTCCCCTCAGGCTCCTGGGCCCGGTAGCGACTTTTACCTCTGCACCCTCTATAGCTAAGCCCCTGGTTATAAATGAAGCATATCTTCCGGGAGATAGAGCACCTATAATAAAATCTTCACCAGCTTTAAGCTGGCCACATTTCAGTCATCATTTACACCAGGAAACTGTCGCAAACTATGATTCATCTGCAATAGCCGGGGCCCTGTCCACACCACCCCGCGTCTTTTGAGAAAGTGGCGAAGGCGGCAGTAAAAAACTATTTGCAGAAATATTTGACTACAAATGCATTTAAAAAGTCAAGAATCTGGGGCTTGCTTCTTTTAATGCCAGTTTTCTGGTACATGGAAATGATAAATCTCCCCATGGTGTCATAGAGCTTTCCCACCACATTACCCTTACACTTGTACACTGTCATATCTTTTGGGCCCCCAATGATTGCACACTAATAGCCTAGTCTATCCTTGCCATCAATTTCTACACAATACCTCTTTAATTAAAAAAAAAAATCCAGTTCCCCCAAAAAAACCTCTGAAATTAATTGCTCCATTTGTGCACTTAGCTGCCATGTTTTTTCAAGCTGAAGTTTCTGCTTCAATCACTTAGGCTGGGTTCAGACCTGAGCGTATTTGATATGCGCGTTTAACGCGCGTTTTTGTCGCACGTTTTTATGCGCTTTTTTGCAATAGTAAACGCGCGTTTGACGCGCGTTTCTGTAATTGACTGCAGTGTCCTATGGCCACAAACGCGCGTCAAAACGCCCCAAAGAAGCTCAAGAACTTGTTTGAGCGTAGGGCGTTTTTCAGCGCGTTCAAACGCTCTGTAAAACGCTCAAGTGAGAACCAGGGCCATAGGGAAGCATTGGTTTTCATGTGTTGAGCGTTTTACAGCGCGTTTGAACGCGCTGTAAAACGCTCAAGTGTGAACCCAGCCTTAGTGTTGTGCAAGCAACTGAGGGATGGCATGACTAAACACAGGGAAAAGCGTGGGGCAGTACAATTTCTGCTTCTATGTTGTATTCACACTGCATTTTCCTCTTTCACGCACTTCCATACACAGGCCCCATATCATAGTTAGTCTGTTAATCTATAAGTACTGTATGTTTATCGAAACCACAGTAGCCAAAGGAAATCCACACAAGTAAAATGCACAACCTATAGAGATGTTGTCCTTGTTGTATTTGAACCCAGGACCACAGTATCACAAGGTAACAACACTGAACCCTAAGCACATAAATAGTCATCTTGCTGCTAATGTAAGTGCATATCCATTTAAAAAAATACTTGTAATAAAGAAGGGACAAGAATTTAAAGGGCTTGTAAGGTCTTGGAGCCAACAGCACCTGGAAGTCCTCCCCTGTCCCTCTTAACACTGTTCCATTTCCAGCTGTTTCTGGTAGCCACAGGACGAAGGAACTGGCTTGGTACTGTGACCACTATGGGCAATCACAGGCCTCAGTGGTCACAGTAGTGATGTACTGTTCAAGCTGCTGTGACTACTGAGACCTGTGATTGGTCACAGAGGTCACAGGATCAACCTGCTTCCTGGTCTTACAAAGACCGGAAGCGGCTGGTAATTGACCAGTGGTGGGACTGCAGAGAGGTGAGTTGGTGTTCTATGTTCAGGGGAGCAGAGGAGGACCCCAGGGGTTGACAACTCATTTAAGGGTGATTGAAAATATGAAGAACATTATCTTTGGATGAACTGAGAAAGTAAATAATATTATATAATAGACTGTAACGTCAAAATGTACTACTATATTTCTAAGTGGTAAGAATTACTTTTATAAAGTCTTCAGTTGTTGATGTTCGGCTTGTATTATTTATGAAATGATATAAGGCGTATCCAGCGATCTGTGTCTCACTCCACAGTGTGAATTATGTCAGAGAGTGTAATCTTTCGTTCAGCTACTTTTCTCATAGGGCCTGTCAAGATCTGAAGCAGCCTTTCAGATGTTATGTAGATGTTTAGCCTGCTGAGCACAGGAGAGCTGATTCAAATGAATTGCTCTTGACTCCAATCTTTGTGATTTCCAGAGCCTGAATGAAATAATTTTGTTCCGGTTTTCTAAGCATGACCTAAATAGCTAAACTGATGATGCGCTGTTCTGGCAGTGTCCACATACTGAGTACAATAATCCAGATGTAAAATGCATCATTCAGACAGCAAGTCATGTTCGGGTCATGCTCTTTCATACAGTGAGGACTTTCAGGGAACCAATATTGTGAAACTGTAGGTAATAAAGGATGAAAGGACTGACCAATTTATATATGGCGGTTCTATTTATTGCATCTATAGGTTCTTATTTAAAGTGTACTGTATGCCACAAGAGTGCCTATTGGGTGGTATGCACCAGTGTATTATATTTTATCTGTAATAAAAAGCATAGTTGATTATGCTTTTGAGTATAGAAGTGCAACTTAGGCCATACCCCCTTCCCAGTGAAGCTCTGCCTCTTACCAATATACTCTTCCCCATTTTTGAGCAAGTCAGAAAAAACTGTAAAAACCCTAGTTGCACCAAATTATATCAATATGCACCACTTTTTAGACAGATTCTAGGCGCAGACACATTAGTAAATCTGGTCCTGTGTGAATAAAGACGTTTTATTGTTATATCTGGGTTTAATGAGCACCCTTTCACACAATATAGTGTCAAGAATTTGAGTTTGTCCAACAAAGAGAAAATATAGTTTAGTACATTAAATATACAGTTGAAGAAAATATGACACTTAACACAACAAATTCCACCGAAAAAATCAACTTCAAGTTTACTGCAACTGTGTGTTTAATGCGTTAAAGGACATCTGTCAGCAGATTTGTACCTATGAAACCATCATCACACCTGCCCCTGTCAATCAAAGTGCAGAGGGCGCAGCAGTTGCACAGAAAGCAAAGCCTCTAGGTGTAACGGCAACACCCCATTGCACTTAAACTAAATTTTCCTCAACAATGCAGACACATATGAACATGGGACTAACACAGATGCCTTCAGCTGCAAAGTGCACATATAACAGGCCAGCATTTTTTATAGGTACAAATCTACTGACAGATGCCCTTTAAGACTTTGTTCACATCTCCAGCATGGATGATCGGCAGGTTGTTCAGGTATAAATGCGGGCTGTTGGCCAGACAAAAAACACTGCATGCAGCAATATTTATCCAGCCGAAACCCGGCATTTAGGCTGGAAACCAGCCGGATCATCACCAAATCCCATTCTAGTCAATGCAGATCTGACAGTACGTGATCGTGTCTGGCAGTGCCGGATATGGTGAGCTCCAGTAGCCTGATCCTTTGTTGGATTAGGCCACTGGATTCGCAACACTACTGTGAACATAGCCTAAGTGTCAAGGTTAAACTTTGCTACATTCATATTATAAGACATTTATTTACTGATTATAGAACAGCTACATTCACAAAAAAATCTAAAAGTTATGGCTCCTGGAATTCAATCTAAAGGTCCAAAAAGGGTTAAATACACACTGGCAGCGGTAATTGCCAAACACGTTTAATATTAGTGTATTGCTGATTCCATGCATTCATCATAATCCTTTTATTATTACTTTAGATTTAATTTTGCACTGCATTCCATTATAATGCAATGAATTATCAGGAGAATAATGGAAGCATGAACACATGCTGACACGGGCTAATTTTCACTTAGAATATTAATAAACGGCAATGTATTTTTCCACTCGAAGAACAATGTACGTTAATCTTGCAAACTCCTGCTGTTCATGTGAAGTATTAAAAAAGCTCCTGAACATCCTTGTCACTAAGAACAGTCTAAGGGTACTTTCACACTTGCGTTGTGAAGATCCGGCAGGCAGTTCTGTCGCCGGAACCGCCTGCTGGATCCGTAAATCTGTGTGCAAATGGATAGCGGATCCGTCTAACAAATGCATTCAAACACCACATCCGTCTCTCCAGTGTCATCCAGAAAAACGGATCAGGTATTTATTTATTTTTTTGGCATTTTTAAAGGTCTGTGCATGCGCAGACTGGAAAACCGGATCCGTTTTGCCGGAACACTTGGTGCCGGATCCAGCATTAATGAATTTGCCGGCATTCCGGCAAGTGTTCCGGAATTTTGGACGGAGAAAATACTGCAGCATGCTGCGGTATTTTCTCCGGCCATATATCGTAAGAGTGACTGAACTGAAGACATCCTGATGCATCCTGAACAGAATGCTCTCCATTCAGAATGCATTAGGATAAAACTGATCAGTTTTTTTCCAGTATTGAGCCCCTGTGACGGAACTCAATACCGGAAAACTTTAACGCTAGTGTGAAAGTACCCTAAGCCAGTTATTGTCAGTGCCTGGACCTTCTCAAGAAGAGATTAAGGACATCTTGCTTAGAGGTGGAAAGATCAGGCAATGATGTTATCACCATTTCAAGGGTGTGTAAAACCAGATGAAATAATGTTTTGAAAAAAACTGATGAAAACAATTTTTATTAATATTTGTATGACAAAGGTTAAAGTACATTTAGTTTTAAAGGGGTTCTCTGGGCTACAGATATTGATGTCTTATCCTCAGGACAGGTCATCAACATCAGATCGGTGGGAGTCCAACACCGAGCGTCACCACTGATTAGATGCTTCGGGATACTAACAATGTAAGGAGCGGAAGCAGAAGGTTCCGTACAAGTTACCGAAACCAGTGTTCTGAAGCTCAGCTCCCATTCATTCTGACTCCAGCTCTGTGCACTGTATATTTTACAGTGTCGCAGCAGCCCAAAAAAAATAAAAACTGATTGGTCAGGGGTCCTGGGTGTCAGACCCCACCCGATCTGATACTGATTACCAGTACAGACGAAAGGTCATCAATATCTGTAGCTCAGAGAACCCCTTTAATTCTTTGGTAACCAAGCTATGACAAGAATGTGGTATTCATTTTCCCAGTAAAGGTCATGAGGCTAAAATGGAGAGCAACAATTTTGCTGAAATTCATTCTCCCTTCCACAAGAATAAATGATGGTAATTGTATAACTGTTTGTCTTTCATCCACTTCCTAAGCCTTTGAAAGAGGACACTGCTACGAACCATATATACAAAATGGCAACTTCACAACAACTGACCCTACATATAGTATGGGAACTGTGGTGGAATTTTCATGTGACCCCGGCCACTCTCTGGAACAAGGACCAGCTATCATAGAGTGTATTAATATGAAAGACCCTTATTGGAATGACACAGAGCCACTCTGCAGAGGTAAGAGAGCCATTTTAAATTACATTGCACTCCAGAATTCTGGATTTAAAAAGTTGTAAAATATGACTTTTGCAACTTTTGGGACTGATTTGAGCAAAAAAATCGTGACTTTTTCCATCCTAAGGATAGCCTATCAATAGTAAAGGAGTGGACAATCCCTTTAATGTGGCAAAGAAGAACAATAATATAAGAGATTGCTGTCATGAGGAACTGAGCTACTAGAGCAAGTGGCAGGAAGTGTTGTCATGAGGACACAGGAAGAAGGCACCCAGTCATTTGAAGCTCAAGATAAAATTAGATTTCACATTTCTAAATTTTCTGTAAGAGCATGCGTTTCCGTTACTTAAGATTTTAGACATCCACTTAAACTAACTGCCACCTCTACAAGAGACTGAACATGATACTGTAAATGACCAATAAACTCCTTAAAGGGCTTGGCCACTTTCTGCTTATTGTTAATCAATGTGTTTGTAAGATGACTATAAGTTACCGAAATGTTGAAATTCTGCACCATTTTCTATATTTATAAGATATGCCCCTTGTTTTCCAAGTCTTTTGCGCTGTCCACACAGAGGTTCTGTCCATAAGATGGCTGCTAATGTAGGGTGATGTGACCAGGCTAATCACCTCCATGTGATGTCTCCTCCATTCAAATACACAGTACATGCCATATGCACTTGCACTTTTGGGAGCTTAGTGCAGGTGCACTGTGTTTGAATGGAGGAGACTGAGTGATTTGCCTGGTCACATGACCCTCCATCAGCAGCCATCTTATGGACAGGACCTCTGTGTGGACAGCACAAAAGATTTGCCTAACAAGGAGGCATAAAATAAAACAAACGGCACAGAATATTAAAAAAGACTATATTATTAAGTGACATATAGTCATCTTACATAAACATTGGACACAAGTAGCCAACCCCTTTAAAGACGTTCATGGAGTTATAGTCTATTGGGTACCTTATTTTATACATAATAAATCACTATAGAGCATCCACCGATATTTCTCCAAAGACCTGTAAAAGCGAGAGTTCATCAGGATGTGCTGATTATACAGTAAAGAGACTGTTGCCCGGTCTTCTCGGCACCACCTACCCTCTCACGGTTCCTTCAGATGAAGCACTGTTTGATGGCTCTGTGCTCTCTATTGTAACACATTTCTCCTATGTACATATATGTGAATTTTTTCACATTCTGGTTTAAAACCCATAGTCCTGCATGTAAAATGTTTCTGTGTTTTCACACCATTGTTAATAACTGAACGGAAACAAAACTCCTATAGCCTGGTTATTTTGTTTAGATGGGGACATGTGTGACTTGTAATAGTCTTATAATTTACAGAAGAGTGTGCATTATGCCATAAATACAGTTCTGCATCACTTTAATGTTTATGTCTTACTGGTGTTATTGTCTTTTCTTCATCCAGCAATGTGTGGTGGTGAGTTGTCTACCCCTGCAGGGGTTATATTGTCACCCAACTGGCCTGATTTATATACAGAAGGAGAAGACTGCATATGGCGAATCCATGTTGGAGATGATAGAAGAATATTCCTTGATATTCAGTTGTAAGTTCTAGAATATACAGTAAAGCAAATCTGCTTCTTTAGAGCTCTCACCCTATAGATGAATATAGTGCAAGCTGCACTGGGGTAGAGACTGGCTTACATCTCAGAGATTGTACTAACATTAATATGTATTTTTTGCATGTGAAGAAGTTTAAAAATGTTAGCTGTGCAACAATGTAGAAGTAGTCCCTTATTTAATATGTGGCACATTACCTGAAATTTTCTGAATTATCTAAAATACTACATGTGCAGCCTGTGGAACCACACAGGAGCACCAAAAGCACAACGGTTGCGACCACATTAAAAATGCAGTGCTGTGGTCCTCGGTTGGAATCTGACCAAGAACAACCTCTGCATGGAGTTTGCATGGTTTTAATTAAGGTACTTCACTCTCTGTCAAAATCATAGCAAGAGGTTAATTGGGTTCCAAGTAAAAAAAAAATTACCCTAGTGGATAATGGAGAATGAGCAGCTACTGACTCCCTTGCTCCACAACTCTTCAAGAACGCTGAGTCCTTGGGGTGAGAAAAGTGCATTACAAATGCTTGTTTGAGACCATAAGACTCACATGCCATTCTTGTACAGAGCTCCTCTGCTGATCATTACTTCACTTTTTCTCATGCTATGTTCTTCATCATGGTACATTATATATATTAAAAGGGTTATTTTATCAAGACAACCTCTGTCCATATGCCCTATTAGAGAATATGACCATATAGTGATGGGTTATCAGGTCTCTACTCTATAAGCTAGAATGGACAGCTGTTCAGAATTACATGATTAGCTATTCATTTAATTGGCTAGCATGTAATGGCACAATTTCCATACAACGGCCATTGAGGGGATACAGTTGTGGCTACCCATAACAGCCGCAGTCTGACTAGCCGATTACCAGACTGAATTGTTTCTAAAAAGTGGTTGTCTTTATGAGACCCACTTTAAGTCTTAAGAGAAAGTAGGTAGGATCAGTTCTTGGAGTGTAAGAATACCTTGAATTGTTTTTACTGTGGAAAAAGTGCAATAAAAACATTTGCATGAAGTATTATTATATTATTTCTATTTGAAAGCGGCATTAATTCCATGGCACTGTACATCTAAGGGGGAGTATACATTAAGGTCATTCAGAAAGTATTTCCCTTTTTTCTCATTTTTTTAAGTTGTGGTCTTGTGTTAAAATAAAATAAAAAATCAAGTTTTGCCCAATCAATCTGCTAAGAAAGTGAAAACAGAATTTTATAAAATGTTTGCAAATGTGCTAAAATGGAAAAAACTATTTTGCATGGATGTAAGTATTCAGACCTTTGCTACGACACTTGAAATTTAGCCCTGGGGCTTCCTGTTTATACACCTTGATTGGAGTCAACTGGCTCGAAATTCAGTTGATACTACTACAATTCAAGATTATAGTTTTTCCTTATCAATAAATTAACAAAGATTTTGAACATTCTATTTAAATTTTGTCATTACTGAGTGCAGAATAATGGGGAAAAACTTGATTTCTTTTTTTAGCACAAAGATACTCCGATCTGATGGTATATTAAATGTGACCAATGTGGCCCCCCTCCCTCTATATTCATTGGTGGCCAGTGCGGCCCCCCCTCCCTGCCTCCCCAGTATTAATTGTGACCAGTGCGGCCCCCCTCCCTCTATATTCATTGGTGGCCAGTGCGGCCCTCCCTCCCCAGTATTAATTGTGACCAGTGCGGCCCCTCTCCCTCTATATTCATTGGTGGCCAGTGCGCCCCCCCCCTCCCACCCTCCTCAGTATTAATTGTGACCAGTGCGGCCCCCCCCTCTATATTCATTGGTGGCCAGTGCGGATTCCCAGTATTAAATGTGACCAGTGCAGCCTCCCCTCTTTCCCCCCTAATTAAAATCACCCCCCCCCCCCATCATTGGTGGCAGCGGAGAGTTCCGATCGGAGTCCCAGTTTAATCGCTAGGGCTCCGATCGGTTACCATGGCAGCCAAGACGCTATTGCAGTCTTGGCTGCCATGGTTACTTAGCAATAAATAGAAGCATTATACTTACCTGCGAGCTGCGATGTCTGTGACCGGCCGGGAGCTCCTCCTACTGGTAAGTGAAAGGTCTGTGCTATAAGCAATGCGCCGCACAGACCTTTCACTTACCAGTAGGAGGAGCTTCCGGCCGGTCACAGACATCGCAGCTCGCAGGTAAGTATAATGCTTCTATTCATTGCTAAGTAACCATGGCAGCCAAGACTGCAATAGCATCTTGGCTGCCATGGTAACCGATCGGAGCCCCAGCGATTAAACTGGGACTCCAATCGGAACTCTCCGCTGCCACCAATGATGGGGGGGGTGATTTTAATTAGGGGGGGGGCGAAGAAGGGAGGCCGCACTGGTCATATTTAATACTGGGAATCCGCACTGGCCACCAATGAATATATAGGGAGGGGGGCCGCACTGGTCACATTTAATACTGGGGAGGGAGGGAGGGGGGGCCGCACTGGTCACATTTAATACTGGGGAGGGAGGGAGGGGGGGCCGCACTGGCCACCAATGAATATAGAGGGAGGGGGGCCACACTGGTCACATTTAATACAGGGGAGGGAGGGGGTCTGCCCCCTCCTGCCTGGCAGCACCTGATCTCTTACATGGGGCTATGATTCGCACAATAATTGTGCAGATCACAGCCCCCTATAAGAGATCGGGTGCTGCCAGGCAGCAGGGGGCAGTCATGTACACAGTTCTTTTAGTATATTCTAACTTAAAGCGTCCCCATCACCATGGGAACGCCTCTGTGTTAGAATATACTGTCGGATCTGAGTTTTCACGAAGTGAAAAATCAGATCTGTAAAAACCAGTTATGCAGACGGATCCGTTCTGAACGGATGCAAGCGTTTGCAATATAGGAGCGGATCCGTCTGTGCAGACACCAGACGGATCCGCTCCAAACGCAAGTGTGAAAGTAGCCTTAGCATTATGAAGGGAAGATATGATGGACAGCAGTGAGAGAGAGTCACAGAACATGTAAATAGAGAGATGTTTGAGGTTCCTACAAGGGTGTGCTGGTTTATGGACTGGAGAGGCAGTTGGAGAGAGTGGTTGAGAATGTTTGTGGTCAGAGAGGGGGAGAGGAGAGTTTGAGAGATTAAACAGGGAGCAGAAGCAGGTGAAAACAAGGTATAGTGTGTGTCTATCTCAGTGGATGGCTTTGGAGGATCATTATGTGAGGCCAAAGAAGGAAATAAGAGATAGGAGTTTGGAGGCAGTTGACTGACATGTGTCAACATAAATGTTGAAATTCCCTCAAGACGATGGTGGGGATGTCCAATAGGAGGAAGTGTAGAAGCCAGGCACTAAAGTGGTCATAAAAGAGAGTAGTGGGGATTGATGGAAAGCAGATGATGGCTATTTGGAGGCTAGAGGTAGAGGAAGAGTAGATGTGGACAGAGTGAATCAAAAGAAGGAAGGTTGAGGAAGGGTAGTGATGGGTTGAAACAGTTACCTGATAGGAGAAGGCCAACACCTCCACTATGTCTAGCTTGATGGGAAGTGTGGGTAAATTGGAGTTTTCCATAGGAGAGTGCAGCAGCGGAGACAGAGTCTGAGGGTATCAGCTTTGTTTCTGCAAGATCAACGAAGGTATGTTTTTGGGAAATTAAGAGGTTATGAATGTAGGAATGCTTATTGCAAACAGAACAGAGCTCCATAATGCTCCAGAGTGAGTCTGGGGAGAGCAGGGGTCAAGTCAATGAGGTTTAAATGGTGAGAGCAGTTTGTTGTAGGGGTTTAGTGGTAGGAGAAAGGATAGTGGGGATCAGTTGAGGGGGGCCAGGATTAGGTGATATGTCTCCAGCAGTCAGAAGGAGTAGAGAAAGGGATAGCAGGTATGAGTAGTATTATTCTGACTCCGACTGTTGTAATAGCGATTTATCCCTAGTGAGACCTCTATGCCTGGCCTGTATAAGCAGATATAATTACTGCGGACAATCCTTATCAGATAGCTTGAACTCACCAACACCGAGTTTATCCGTGTAAGTTGCTTTATTCTGTAAGCCAGATAACAGCGTACAGCAGAACAGATGGATTCCGGTATTGTGCGGTCAAAAGATGATGCTTTCATAAACGTACATGAGAATACATGTGTACCTGTGCAATGCCTGGAGCAGTATGAAGAAACAGAAGAAGGGGTGGAGCAATGAAATGAATCACAAATGAATCACAGATATCACGAACAGAAAAACAAGTGCAATACCAAAAAAGGCCACTAGATGGGAGCATATAACCAAATATAGAATATATGAATGGTTCAATGAATGAAAATATATAGATTTAACTGCGTAGCAGCACAAGTATAGCTTATGAGGTGGCTAAATGTGTGAGAGAAAGGTTTTAGTGTTTAAAAATAGTTAAGTGGAAGCCAGTGAGAGGATATAAGGGATGGAGAGATATAATGTTCATTGATGGGTGTGGTGATAGTGGGATAATTAAATATTTTGAGGTGTATGGAGGCAACAACGGTAAAGGGAAAAAGATAATGGAATATATAGTAGTAAAGTGTATGGAAAAGTCTTGGAAGGGGTGTATATCTCACCCAGGTTCCTCAACTGGGTGAGGTGAGTAAAATCCAGAAAAGCTAAAGTGGTTTCAGCAAGGTGTAGATTGCTGAGACAGTTTTGCTAAAAGTTCAAGAGCTGGATTTTATTTGGACTGGGAAGGTAGGTTTGGTAGTGGGACCTCCCCAGTCCACCCCTATTCCAAGGCAGGTTTTCCCCTAGCCTGAGGGATCCCCAGGTGTATCCAGCTGGGATCATTAGGGGGAAATAAAAGCACATCCCAGGCTGTCAGTCAGAGAGAGTTATGCCTGGAAGAAGTCTAGGGAGCTGGCTGCCTTGCTGGCTAGAGACGCTGGACTCTCTGTGTGTGATCTGTGCTCAATAGGTGAGCTAGAAACTAATTTGTATTAGTTAGAGCCCAGACGGGCAGGAGTTTATTTTGATTGGTTTATGTTTTGTGGTGCTGGAACTTCAACATACCTAGCGTTAAGGGAAATATGGCTTTCAGCCATAACCTCATCCTGATGACCACACAAATATGCCTAATAATTGGACCCAGTGGTATTCACCCATTCAGTATGGCCAGTAGCATTGTGTCCCTTGTTAGCATATCTAAGGCAGGAAGGGCACATTGTAAAAGCAGTTGAACAACATTCTCTTGTCCAAGAGATGGGGGAAGATATTTGGGTGGTCACAGGGTGGAGTCTATGGTGGGGGGGCTGGGACACAGGAACATATAGGTGAAAGTTGGGAGTTGGGCTTTCTCTTCTCTTCCTGGACACCCTTGGATGAACAGCATTTTAGGCCCAAGCTAAGTTATATGTGTGCTTATGTGGGTATGTATATAAGTATAATATCTCAGTAGATTTTATAGGTGTACATATAGATATTTGTAGTCTGCAATTGTATTACCAGTAGATTATATATGCTGTTTATGCATGAGTCTCTATATGTAGATGTACTAATGGTCAGGTACTGGATGTGAGTTGGTTAGAAGAGTAGATTCAGTAGAATGTAAATTGGTGGACTCTGGATGTACTGTATATACATACACATTATTAGACACATTTGCTTAGCATCCAGGGTGGGCAGGAATGGAGGTGGCTGTGTGTGGTGGTGTCCTCTATGTATTGTGTAATCTGTATCTTTATGTATAATGTCCATTGCTTTGTCATCTCTATGTTATCAGTAAACTATTTTTATATATAAGTATCTGTGAGGGTTGTGTGCTGCTCCTGGGGTATATGAAGAACTGGAAGAGGTGTAATTATACACAGAATAATCGGGTTATATGGGAAACAAGGGCAACATGCTAGGAATAGAATAGAAGGGATGGAAAACGGAGATATACATAAATCTCCAATTTCCAAGAAGCAAAAATCCCCTCATCACCTAGTGAATTATAATTGGGTTTGCGTGTAAATTGCTGGAGTGTCATAAAATAAAGCATCAATTTTAACTTTAATCCTGTTGTCTGCAAACAAATCTGTCACCACCGCCCTGCTTGAGAGAGCAACCCCTTCAATTGGTGGAGGGTGGGTGCAACAGCAAGTTGCTGGGGACAACGGCGTGGCAGTTGATTCTTTAATGTCCTGGGTGAAAGCTGCTGCAGCTTTGCAAAGTTCATCGACTGCAATGGAGGAAATCCTGAAGCAGCCTGTACAGGCCCAGGCCCAGCAGCAGGAAACCAATAGTTTACTGGTGGAGCAGATTGCTGTATTGAGAGAGACTGTTGTAGCTCCAGTAATAAAGAAAGTGGATCCAGCACCTTAAAAGTTCTTGAGTGAAGATTTCTTTATTTCCAGCAGTGAATATTACAGTGGTAATAAAACACGTCCTCATCAAATCCCGCTTTAGTCTACTCGTTTCGAACAAACCATGTTCTTACTCATGACTATCGAACCAACTCAATAATCAACATATATAAACATTTCTTCCTCTCTCCCACATGAACAGGGGGAGGAGAAAAAAAATCTGGTGTATATACTAATTTAGTTAATTAAGGGTGGGTCGCTTGATTAACTTTGTTTTCAGAGAACAAATACATAGAACTTTATAAAATTGCATGACATATAGCCTGAACGTGTATGGGGGGTGACAGACATTGAATGGCGTAATAAATATAACGTGGCTGAACTCTCAGTACAAAAATCTTCAAAATCTTCAAAATTAAAAAGAGACAGCCAACAGTTATTCTATATAGAAAACCGCAGTGTCTGAACCTCCACCAATACTTCCAGGTTGTCTTGGGTATGACATGTAAAAGGTAAATTTAAAAACAAAGATAGAACAACTACATAAGGCGAATGCAACTATGAAACAACACCAGATGTTACAGAATACAAATACTAATCAATAAATATGCATCAGTTCCTTTCTTAAATTCAAACCTGCAGGATGTCTGGTGTTTAATCTAAAAATCCAGAATGCTTCTCTCTGGGCAATTAACCTTTTCAGGTCTCCTCCTCTCTTCGGGGTGAAGACACATTCAATGGCATACGCTTAAAAAGTATTAAGGCTTCTGTCATGTACTGTAATAAAGTGTCTCGCCGCATTAGAGATATTAGTATATGCAGAATTTGTGATGTAATTAAGGTATTCCAAAAGTCTGGATTTAAATTTCCTCACTGTACATCCTGCATAAGTACCTTACATTCCCTGCATTCTATAACATACACTACCCCCGTGGAATTGCAGTTAATATAAGACTTAATAGGGAAGTGGTTAATGTTGGCAGAATCATGGAATGATTTTTTAGGGATTACAAAACTGCAGGCTCTGCACGGATGACTACCGCACTATGTAAATCCAACATATTTCATCCAGGTTTTATTACTGTTCCGTTTGGAATTGCAGGAAAAAAGACTGGATCTCACAGGCAGGAAGCTGTAAGTGTATTACAGCGTGTAATACACTTACAGCCAATGCATTACAATACAGAAGTATTGTGATACATTGTAAAGGGGATCAGACCCCCAAAAGTTGAAGTCCCAGAGCGGGACAAAAAAATAAAGTAAAAAAAAAATAAAAAAAAATTTGTTTTACAAAAAAATTTAAAGTTTCAAGTAAAAAAAAAACACATGTCCTTTTCCCAAAATAAAGTTAAAAAATAATTGTAAAAAGTAGGGGGTAGAGGAAGTAGACATATTAGGTATCGCCGCGTCCATATGGACCAACTCTATAAAAATATCACATGACTTAATCCCTGTGCTAAAAAGAAAAAAAATTTGTCCCCTTACATCACTAAAAGTGCAGCACTGAGCGATCAAAAAGGCGTATGCCCCCCAAAATAGTACCAATCTAACTGTGACCTCATTCCACAAAAAATGAGCACCTACCTAAGAAAATCACCCAAAAAAACAAACAAACTATGGCTCTCAGACTATGGAGACACTAAAACATGATTTTTTTTTGTTTCAAAAATGCTTTTATTTTGTTAAATTTAAAATAAAATAAAAAGGAGACATATTAGGTATCGCCGAGTCGGTAACAACCTTCTCTATAAAAATACTACATGATCTAACCCCTCAGGTGAACACTGTAAAAAAGATAAATAAAATAAATAAAAATGGTGTAAAAAAAAAACATTTTGTCTCCTTACATCACAAAAAGGGTAATAGCAAGCAATCAAAAAGTCATATGCACCCCAAAATAGTGCCAATCAAACCGTCATCTCATCCTGTAAAAATTATACTCTACCTAAGACAATCACCCAAAAAATAAAAAAAACTATGGCTCTCGGACAATGGAGACACTAAAACATTATTTTCTTTTTGTTTCAAAAATGATATTATTGGGTAAAGCCTAAATAAATAAAAAAAAGTATACATATTAGGTATTGCCACATCAGTAAAATGAAAATGATATTATTGTGTAAAACTTAAATAAATAAAATGTATACATATTAGATATTGCCATGTCTGTAACAACCTGCTCTATAAAAATGTCACATGACCTAACCCTCAGGTGAACATTGTAAAATAAAAATATATGAAAACTGTGTCAAAAAAGCAATTTTTTGAGGCCTTACATCACAAAAAGTGTAATACAAAGAGATCAAAAAGTCATACGCACCCCAAAATCAAACCAATCAAACCATCATCTCATCCCGCAAAATATGAGACCCTACCTAAGACAATCGCCCAAAAAAATAAATAAATATGGCTCTCAGAATATGAAGACACTAAAACATGATTTTTTGGGTTTCAAAAATGCTGTTATTGTGTAAAACTTAAATAAATAAAAAAGTATACATTAGGTATTGCCACATCCGTAAGAACCTGCTGTATAAAAATATCACATGACCTAAACGCTCAGGTGAACACCGTAAAAATAAAAAATAAAGTGTATCATAAAAAGCCATTTTTTGTCACCTTATATTACAAAAAGTGTAATACCAAGTTAGCAAAAAGTCATATGCACCCTAAAATAGTACCGTCAGCTCATACCCAAAAAAATGAGCACCTACATAAGACAGTCGCCCAAAAATAAAAATGCCTTTCGGAAAATAGAGACACAAAAAAATATTTTTTTTCAAAAATGCTTTATTATGTAAAGCTGAAACAAACAACCAAAAAAAGTCATATTTCATATTGTCACATCCGTAACAACCTGCTCTATAGAATACCACATGATCTAACCCGGTGATGGCTAACCTTGGCACTCCAGCCGTGGTAAAACTACAACTCCCAAGATGCCCCCCTTGCTTGGCTGCACTCAGAACTCTATAGAAAAAAATGGAGCATGCTGGGAGTCATAGTTTCACCACAGCTCGAATGCCAAGGTTAGCCATCACTGATCTAACCTGTCAGATGAACATTGTAAATACAAAAAAATAAAAATGGTGCCAAAACAGCTATTCTTTGTTACCTTGCCTCACAAAAAGTGTAATATAGAGCAACCAAAAATCATATGTACTCTAAAATAGTACCAACAAAACTGCCACTTTATCCTGTAGTTTTCAAAATGGGGTCTTTTCTTGGAGTTTCTACTCCGGGGGTGCATCAGGGGGTCTTCAAATGTGACATGCAACTTAAAATTATCCCAGTGAAATCTGCCCTCCAAAAACCATATGGCGTTCCTTTCCTTTTGCGCCCTGCCGTGTGCCCGTACAGCAGTTAATAACCACATATGTGGTGTTTCTGTAATTTACAGAATCAGGGCAATAAATATTAAGTTTTGTTTGGCTGTTAACCATTGCTTTGTTATTGGAAAAAAATGATTAAAATGGAAAATCTGCCAAAAAGTGAAATTCTGAAATTTCGTCTACACTTTCCTTTAATACTTGTGGAACACCTAATGGGTTACCAAAGTTTGTAAAATTTTTAATACCTTGAGGGGTGTAGTTTCCAAAATGGGGTCACTTTTTTGGAGTTTGTACTGTAGGTGTGCATCAGGGGGTCTTCAAATGTGACATGGTAACTTTAAAATTATCTCAGTGAAAATCTGCCCTACAAAAACCATATGGCGTTCCTTTACTTCTGCGCTCTGCCGTGTGCCCGTAGGGAGTATTTCACCTATACTGACCATTATAGAACACTAACACCATTATCAGCATTATAGTCCCCATATTGGAATGCTACTTACTGTTTAGCTGTCCATCGCTTATTTTCTTAAAAAAAAACACTTTTATTCAATATGCAAGATTTTTGCAATATGCAAGCAGCCGGTGCCCAGGCCTCTCGTCGCTTTTAATATAAAACCCCTCCCCTTTCACCCCTCTGGCCCGCCCTAGGTTCTTCAGAAATCCAGCGCCAGTGCCGTTCACAAGCTTCGCCGCGCCTGCGCACTTCATTCCCCATTATAGACAGAGGCACAAGAGCGTTTAATGCGCATGTGCCGTAATGGGGAATGAAGTGCGCAGGCGCGGCGAATCTTGTGAACGACGCTGGCGCTGGATTTCTGAAGAACCTAGGGTGGCCAGAGGTGTGAAAGGGGAGGGGTTTCATATGAATAGCGATGAGGGACCTGGGCACTGGCCGCTTGAACGCCGCCCCTGGGCACCTTCAGACCTAATTTGCATATTGAATAAAAGTATTTTTTTAAGAAAATAAGCAACGGACAGCTAAACAGTAAGCAACATTCCATCATGGGGATTATAATGCTGATAATGGTGTTAGTGTTTTATAATGGTCAGTATAGGTGAAAGATTCCCTTTAACCTTTGCTTTGTTACTTGAAAATAGATTAAAATGGAAAATCTGCCAAAAAAGTGAAATTTGGAAATTTCATCTCCATTTTCCTTTAATTCTTGTGGAACACCTAAAGGGTTAATAAAGTTTGTAAAGTTTTGAATTCCTTGAGGGGTGTAGTTTCTAAAATGGGACCATTTATGGGTGGTTTCTATTATAAAAGCCTCACAAAGTCACTTCAGACCTGAACCGATCCTTAAAAAGTGGGTTTTGGAAATTTTCAGAAAAATTTCAAGATTTGCTTCTAAACTTCTAAGCCTTCTAACGTCCCCAAAAAAGAAAATGTCATTTGCAAAATGATCCAAACATGAAGTAGACATATGGGAAATGTAAAGTAATAACTATTTTAGGAGGTATCACTATATGTTTTAAAAGCAGAGAAATTGAAATTTTGAAAATTGCAAATTCTTTCACATTTTTGGTAAATTTGGAATTTTTTATAAATAAAAATGAAATATTTTGACTCAAATTTACCACTGTCATGAAGTACAATATGTGACGAGAAAACAATCTCAGAATGGCTTGGATAAGTAAAAGCGTTTTAAAGTTATCACAATATAATGTGACATATGTCAGATTTGCAAAAAATGGCTTGGTCCTTAAGGTGCAAAATGGCAGGGTCCTTAAGGGGTTAATGTGAGGAGGGCTGTGCAGCGGGCCTTGGAAAAGCTGACGCCCGATGGCGACATTGAGGCCTACCTGACCGTGTTTGAGAGAGGCGGAGAGAGAGAGACTGCCAGTAGCAGAGTGGGCAGAGGTCCTTGTGCTCTTTCTGTCCAGTGAACCACAAAAGGCCTACTATGACCTCAGGGAGCAGGATGTCCGGGACTATGCCAAGTTAAAAATGGAGGTCCTGGCTCGCTTGGGCGTTACGCCGGTTGTTCGTGCCCGGAGGGTCCACACGTGGAGCTACACCATGGACAAGTCTGCCCGGTCTCAGATGTATGACCTCATCCATCTCTTACGGAAGTGGCTGGAACCCGAGTCTTCTACACCAGCCCAGATCGTGGAGAAAGTAGTGGTGGATTACTATTTCAGAGCCCTCCCTGCAGAGCTACAGCGGTGGGTCAGACATGGAGACCCCAAAACTGCTGACCAGCTTGTTAACCTGGTGGAAAGATTCCTGGCAACTGAGGACTACCTCCGTGATGTCCCTGCCACACCAACACATCACCGGAGCATCAGACCCGTGTCATCTGTGGGTAAGAGAGTTCCGGCTGTTGGGGGTGTATGGAAGGGTGCAAGAGGGAGCAAGGCTCTAGAGGTTAGGCGTGGGCATAAGACTGAATCCCACGGGCAGTCTGGTTAGTGCTGGAGGTGCCGTGAGTGGGGATACATTGCTGCCCATTGCCCTCTAACCTCAGAGCCCATAGAGTGTGGAGCTAGCCGGAGACAGTCGCTGTATGCGGTGCCAGTTTGGCATCACCAGGACTAGAGACTGAGCCGCAGATATGTACTCTGGTGGTAAACGACTGCTCTGTAGTCTGGTCACCTTGGTGCATGCCAGCTTCATGGCTGGGAATTATGTGCTAAACAAAAGAATAAATGTGCTGTGCATCCACGGGGATGCCAAGTCTTACCCAGTGTCTCGGGTTAAGCTGGTGACCCTAGCTGGGACTGTAACCTATAAAGTCGGGGTAGTCAAAAGACTTATGCATGATGTGATAGTGGGCCGGGACTTCCCATTGTTTTTGAAATTATGGGATAAGAAAGACTCTTCTGTAGCCAGTGAAGAAACTCCTGCAGAATCTGTGCCTTCCCTTTTAAATAGTTCAAGGGAAATGAATGTTGATGATGACACTTTTCCATTGCAGGTGTTAGCGGGGTAAGAGGAAGCTTCCCCATCTGGGCAAAATGTGTTGGACTTAGAAGTGTTTCTAGGTAACTTTGGTACGGAGCAATTGAGAGACCCCACTCTTGTGAGGAAACCTACTTTATCGAGTTACTAAATGCAACAAATAAATTGTGGGGCAGCATCTGGTACCAAAACCCTATCGCCGTATGGTACTAGATCTCGCACATAACTACTTACTTGGGGGTCATTTGGGCACTAACAAAACACAAGAGAGAGTACTACAAAGGTTTTACTGGCATGGAGTGTATAAGGAGGTAAGATTATACTGCGAGTCGTGCCCCACCTGCCAGATAAGTGCCCAGGCCCTTATAGTCCTTTAGTACCTCTTCCCATCACTGAGGTACCTTTTGAAAGAATTGCAATTGATTTGGTGGGTCCCATTGTTAAGTCGGCTAGGGGACACCAGTATATCTTGGTTGTATTGGACTATGCCACTCTGTACCTGGAAGGAGTGCCCCTACGAAACACGTCGGCAAAAAATATTGCCCGGCAGTTGTTTTTCATGTTCTCCCACACAGGGATCCCTAAAGAAATTCTCACAGACCAGGGTACACCCTTTATGTCAAAAGTCATGAAAGAATTATGTAAATTGTTAAAAATCACCTAAATACGTACATCCGTGTATCACCCCCAGACAGACGAGTTGGTCGAGAGATTCAACAAGACCCTGAAGCAGATGTTAAAAAAAGTGGTAGAAAAGGATGGTCGGGAGTAGGACTGCCTCCTCCCCTACCTTATGTTCTTCATCAGAGAGGTGCCCCAGGCTTCTACAAGGTTTTCGCCGCTCAAGTTAGTATATGGCCGTCACTAGAGATGAGCGAATTTTTCAGCATTTGGTCAATAATCCATCAGTATTGCTAATGCCCAAAAAAACAGGAGTGGATCTAAAACGGAGATGACACGTCAACAGAATATTTCATGTCTTCTGTGTTTTCTACCCACTCCTGCTTTTGGCTACCAAATCATAAGCCAATTCTAATGGGACCATACAGGCCGTAAAGCTGCTACACAGACAGGATCCATTGTGCATCTTATTTTTCCTTCCTTCTGACAGATTAGAAGAAGTGTCAAATAAATAATGATGTCAGCCAGGCCGAAAGCCAAAATAGTGGACCAGTCATGAAGTGGGTAAGGGTGGGAACAGCATGAGAAGTCCACAGAGTGGACTTATGACATAGTGGTGAGGTGGAAGCAGCATGAGGAGACCACAGAGTGGCCCAATGACAGGGTCTGGAGGTGAAAGCAGTATGAGGAGGCCACCGAGTGGCACAATGACAGATTCTGTAGGTGGCGGCAGCAGCGGCATTAAGAGAAGGCCACCGAGTGGCACAATGACAGATTCTGGAGGTGGCGGCAGTATGAGGAGGCCATCGAGTGGCGCAATGACCGTGTCTGAAGTTAGCAGCAGTATGAAGAGGCCACAGAGTGGCACAATGACCGAGTCTGGAGGCGGCAGTAGCATGAGTAGGCCACAGAGTGGCACAATGACAGAGTCTGGAGGTGGCAGGAGCAGCATCAGGAGGAGGGCACAGAGTGGCACAATAACCAAGTCTGGAGGTGGCAGCAGCATGAGTAGGCCACAGAGTGACACAACGACAGTCTGGAAGTGGCAGCAGCATGAGTAGGCCACAGAGTGGCACAATCACAGAGTATGGAGGTGGCAGCAGCATTAGGTAGCCACAGAATGGCACAATCACAGAATGTAGAGGTGGCAGCAGCATGAGGAAGCCACAGAATGGCACAATGACAGAGTGTCGATCGACCAAGATACTTCTGGGGGAACCTGCCTGGCATGAACAGGCCTCTAGTAGCTACAGACAATGAGAAGACAAAGTGTCAAGATAGCTTTGAGCCTGGAAGAGTCGCGAAGTTCATTAAAAAAAGTCACTACGGTAAAGATTTTACCGCATATAACCGCAGCGCTGACCACTGAATTAATTTGGTTTTTCGACCAACATGCTTCAATAAAGATTTTACCACATATTACTACAGCGCTGAATGCTGAATAAGATTTGTTTTTCAACCAAAATAAGTCACAAAAGATTTTACCGCATATAACGGCAGTGCTGAACACTGAATAAATTTTGTTTTTCCACCGAAATACGTCAATAAAGAATTTACCGCATCTAACTGCAGCACTGACCGCTGAATATAATTTGTTTTTCCCCCGAAATACATCAATAAAGATTTTACCACATACACTCACCTAAAGAATTATTAGGAACACCTGTTCTATTTCTCATTAATGCAATTATCTAGTCAACCAATCACATGGCAGTTGCTTCAATGCATTTAGGGGTGTGGTCCTGGTCAAGACAATCTCCTGAACTCCAAACTGAATGTCAGAATGGGAAAGAAAGGTGATTTAAGCAATTTTGAGCGTGGCATGGTTGTTGGTGCCAGACGGGCCGGTCTGAGTATTTCACAATCTGCTCAGTTACTGGTATTTTCACGCACAACCATTTCTAGGGTTTACAAAGAATGGTGTGAAAAGGGAAAAACATCCAGTATGCGGCAGTCCTGTGGGACAAAATGCCTTGTGGATGCTGGAAGTCAGAGGAGAATGGGCCGACTGATTCAAGCTGATAGAAGAGCAACCGAGGTATGCAGCAAAGCATTTGTGAAGCCACAACACGCACAACCTTGAGGCGGATGGGCTACAACAGCAGAAGACCCCACCGGGTACCACTCATCTCCACTACAAATAGGAAAAAGAGGCTACAATTTGCACAAGCTCACCAAAATTGGACTGTTGAAGACTGGAAAAATGATGCCTGGTCTGATGAGTCTCGATTTCTGTTGAGACATTCAAATGGTAGAGGCCGAATTTGGCGTAAACAGAATGAGAACATGTATCCATCCTCTGATGGCTACTTCCAGCAGGATAATGCACCATGTCACAAAGCTCGAATCATTTCAAATTGGTTTCTTGAACATGACAATGAGTTCACTGTACTAAAATGGCCCCCACAGTCACCAGATCTCAACCCAATAGAGCATCTTTGGGATGTGGTGGAACGGGAGCTTCGTGCCCTGGATGTGCATCCCTCAAATCTCCATCAACTGCAAGATGCTATCCTATCAATATGGGCCAACATTTCTAAAGAATGCTATCAGCACCTTGTTGAATCAATGCCACGTAGAATTAAGGCAGTTCTGAAGGCAAAAGGGGATCCAACACCTAATAATTCTTTAGGTGAGTGTATAACTGCAGTTCTGAACGCTGAATGAAATTTGTTTTTCCACCTAAATAAGTCACAAAAGATTTAACCGCATATAACAGAGCACAGAGATGGAGAAGGTCTTCAGATTCCCCACGCACTATACGGACATCTCAGAAATGAACCACTGCCCCCGATAGCAGCACCTAGGAAGGTCATGGAGCGTCCCGGTCATCCAGCATCAATTTGCTCCGCTGAAGGATTATTTTGAAAGTGTGTAGAAGCCACACGGGACATACCGCATATAACTACAGCACTGAACACAGAATAAAATTAGTTTTTGGACTGCAATACATCAAGAAAGATTTTACCACATATAACTGAAGCGCTGAACGCTGAATACATTTTGTTTTGAGATCAAAATACATCACAAAAGATATTACCACATATAACTGCAGCACTGAATACAATTAGTTTTTCCACCGAAATACATCACAAAAGATTTTACCGCATATAACTGCAGCACTGAACGCTGAATAAATTTTGTTTTTCCACCTAAATAAGTCACAAAAGATTTTACCGCCTATAACGGAGCATGGAGATGGAGAGCGCCTTGGGATTCCACCCGCACTATATGGACGTTTCAGGAATGAACCGTTGCTCTCGATAGCAGCTTCTGGGAAGGTCATGGAGCATCCCGGTCATCCGGCATCTATTTGCTCCGCTGAAAGATTATTTTGAAAGTGTGTAGAAGCCACACGGAGCCCCCACTCTGCAGATTTATCATGGAGACATCATGGAGATTTTACTGCATATAACTACAGCGCTGAACGCTGATTACAATTTGTTTTTCCACCAAAATACATCACAAAAGATTTTACCGCATATTACTACAGCGCTGAACGCTAAATAAGATTTGTTTTTCCACCGAAATACGTTACAAAAGATTTTGCCACATATAACTGCAGCGCTGAAAGCTGAATACAATTTGTTTTTCCACTGAAATACATTAATAAAGATTTTACCGCATATAACCGCAGCGCTGACCGCTGAATAAATTAAGTTTTTTGACCAAAATACTTCAATAAAGATTTCACCAAATATAACCGCCACACTGGCTGACTGCTACTGCCGCTGCTTCCGTGAACCCCTGCACCACTACTTCCCGGGTAGGTAAGCTGCTGCGAAGCAGGTGCTCTACCCCGGGCACGTTTGTCTCCCGACCTCCCACTGCTTTCAACACATATAACCGCCGACGTGAACTGAGAGTATATTTTTATTTTTGTACTGAAATAGGCTAGTAAACACTTTCAGCAGAAATAAATGCACCAGTAAAGTGCATATATATTTTTCTTTTTGTACTGAAATAGGCCACTAAACGCTTTTGCCACAAATAACTGCACTAGTGAAGTGCGTATATTTTTTTCTTTCTATAATGAAATAGGCCACTGAACGCTTTTGCCACAAATAAGTGCACCAGTGAAGTGCGTATATTTTTTTATTTCTGTACTGAAATAGGCCACTAAACCCTTTTGCCACAAATAACTGCACCAGTAAAGTGCATATATATTTTAATTTTTTTACTGTAATACGCCCCTATACCCTTTCAACAGAAATAACTGCAGACGTGAACTGAGAATATATTTTTCTTGTTGGGCTGAAATAGGCCACTGTATGCTTTCACCAGAATTAACTGCAGAAATGCACTGAAAATATATTTTTCTTGTTGAACTGGAATATGACCCTATACGCTTTGACCAGAAAAAACTTAGAGTGAAGTGCGTATATATTTTTCTTGTAGTACTGAAATATGCTCCTATACGCTTTCACCAGAAATAACTGCAATAGTGCAGTGCGTATATATATATATTTTTACTGTAATACGCCCCTATACTCTTTCAACAAAAATAACTGCAGAAGTGAACTGAGAATATATTTTTCTTGTTGGACTGAAATAGGCCACTATACGCTTTGACCAGAAAAAAAATTAAAAGAGTAAAGTGCGTATATATTTTTCTTGTAGTACTGATATAAGATACTAAAGATGCTAAGATATAAGCCACTAAAGGCTTTTCATCATAGAACTTGCATCCCAATAACAAATAGCTGGAATGACAGAGCTGTCTAATGGCTATTTGGATCCCCAAATAATCTTTCCCTGCACTTGTAAATCGCTTTCCTATCAATGTCCCTAGGGCCTTCTGACATCTCTCCCTGCACTAAGATGCTGTGAAATGATTCCTCCCTATCCTTTCCCTGCACTTATAAATCATTTTTTCTGTCTTTTTTTTCCACAATCAGGTTTTTACAATTGCTGCCCCTAGTGCCTTCACACATCTGTCCCTGCACTCTGAACGCTGTAAAATGTCTGACTGTAAGATGACCGCCATATTTATAGGGCTGTGACATCACAGGGCTGGCTGACTACTGATTGGCTGCATGCAGGCATGTCAATCTGGGTGATCCCGCCTTCCCAGAGTTCCTTGCCCTATGTCCTCAGTCTTCACATGTGTAGCTGCCATTTTAGAAAAAATGCGATTCGTTACCATGCAGCGAGAGCAAATTTGCATTTGTTGCAAATCGAATTTTTCCTGCAATTGGGATCGAATTCCACTTCGTCAGCTTCGATTCGCTCATCTCTAGCCGTCACCCACGGGGTTTATTAGATGTGGCCAGAAAAACCTGGGAGACCGAGGCTACTCCCTATAAAAGCGTCATCGAACATGTGGCTCAAATGCAAGACTGGATAGCGACCGTGATGCCCATATTTAAAGAGCATCTGCAAAGAGCGCAGAAGGCTTAAAGCAGAATATACAACAGATCTGCCAGGGTAAGGGGCTTTAATCCCAGGGACAGAGTCTTGATCTTAATTCCCACCGTAGAGAGTACGTTTCTGGCAAAGTAGCCATAATAGGGTCCATAAGAGATTGTGGAAAAAGTGGGCGAGGTGACCTGTAAGGTGCACCAACCAGGAAGGAGAAAACCCTTCCAGATTTACCACGTAAAACTGATCAAGCCGTGGAAAGATCGGGAATCCTTGGTGGCCACATAGACCATGACTAAGGAGGTGTTGCAACCAATTACCCTGGTAAAAATTAGTGAGGCATTGTCAGGGCACCAGCAAAAAAAAGTAAAGGAGTTTCTGCAGAAAAATAGAAGGAGATTTTCTGACCTACCAGGCCACACCGCCTGATAAAACATTACGTGAGAACTGAGCCCCACAATAAGGTGAATCTAAAGCCCTACAGGATACCAGAAGCACGCAGAAAAGCGGTATCCTCGGAGGTCAAGCTCATGCTTGAATTAGGGGTCATTGAGGAATCTAGCAGTGAGTGGTCGAGCCCTATTGTATTAATCCCGAAGCCCACTGGTACTTGGAGGTTCTGTAATAATTTTCAAAAACTAAATGAGGTGTCAAAATTTGACGCAAACCCCATGCCCAGAGTAGATGATCTAATTGAGAGGCTTGGGAAAGCAAGGTACATCACAACCCTTGATCTTAAAAAGTGCTATTGGCAGATACCATTGTCAGATGGGGCTAAAGAAAAGATGACATTCTCCACTCCAGAGGGGCTGTTCCAGTACACAGTGATGCCGTTCGGGTTACATGGAGCCCCTGCCACTTTTCAGAGAATGATGGACCTAATCTTGAGGCCACATTGTGACTATGCTGCCACTTACCTTGATGATGTGTTCATTTTTTCACCTGATTAGAAAAGTCACCTCTGGCCTAACCATAAACCCTGAGTAATGCTGGCCTAACCATAAACCCTGAGAAGTGTGCAGTAGGGCTAGAGGAAGAAAAATATCTAGGCTACATTATTGGTAAAGGGCTGGTTGAGCCCAAAGAAAATAAAGTAGAGGCAATACAAAAGTGGCCTGCCGGTTCGCACCGAATTTTGCCTCGATTGCAGCACCATTGACTGACTTAACGAAAGGCCCTAAGTCAGTAATCGTGAAGTGGACCCCAGAGGCAGAAAAGACTTTTCAGAGCTCATTTCCCTGGATTTCGTAAAGGAGTTTCTGGGTCAGATGGATGCGTCTGATACAGGCTTGGGAGTGGTCCTGTCACAAGTAATAAATGGGGAGGAGCACCCAGTGATGTACCTAAGCAGGAAGTTGACCCCGGCCGAGAAAAATTATGCTATAGTGAAACGAGAATGTCTGGCCACTAAATGGGCTCTGGAGTCACTTAAATATTACCTGCTGGGTAGAAACTTTCTGTTGGTGACAGATCATGCTCCTTTAACCTGGATGAAACAAAACAAGGAGAAAAATGCAAGAGTGACCAGGTGATTTCTCTCCCTGCAAAAGTTTAATTTCAAGGTTGAGCATAGGCCAGGGAAGTTGCAGGGAAACGCAAATGCTTTGTCCAGGATACACTGTATGTTTGCTAAAAGTGCCCAGACCTTCGGTCTGGAAAAGAGGGGGGGAAGATATGTGGTAAAGTGTATGGAAAAGTCTTGGAAGGGGTGTATATCTCCGCAACTGGGTGAGTTAAGTAAAATCCAGAAAAGCTAAAGTGGTTTCAGCAAGATGTAGGATGCTGAGACAGTTTTGCTAAAAGTTAAAGGGCTGGGTTTTATTTGGATTGAGAAGGTAGGTTTAGTAGTGGGACCTCCCCAGTCCACCCCCATTCCAAGGCAGGTTTTCCCCTAGCCTGAGGGATCCCCAGGTGTAGCCAGCTGGGGTCGTTAGGGGGAAATAAAAGCACATCCCAGGCTGTCAGTCAGAGAGAGATATGCCTGGAAGAAGTCTAGGGAGCTGTCTGCCTTGCTGGCTAGAGACGCCGGACTCTCTGTGTGTGACCTGCGCTCAATAGGTGAGCTAGAAACTAATTTGTATTAGAGCCTGGACGGGCAGGAGTTTATTTTGTTTGGTTTATGTTTTGTGGTGCTGGCACTTTACCGTACCTAGTGAATTATAACTGGGTTTGCCTGTAAATTCCCGGAGTGTCATAAACTAAAGCCTCAATTTGGACTTTAGTCCTGTTGTCCCAGAATTGCTAATCATTGATACCAGGTGTGACCAAAAGGAGGGAGGAGAAGTAATCAGGACAGACTCAGAAGGAAATACAGAGATATATACATGTATCATGTATCACCTATACTGTGGAAAGTTTGTAGAAAACCCTATTAAAGGCTATGAGCACCTTTGGAGCAATTTCTGTTATCATTCTGTTCTACTCATTTTGCAATAAAATCTAATTTTCAATCGGTCGTTAAAAAAAAAAAAAATTCAACAGTCCTTCCTCTACAGCTTTCAGTTTCACTGTATCTGCAGACCATTGCTCTCTGCTTCATACTGAATCTGTCAGGGAGCTCCTCTGACAACTCAGTTTGTAGGACCTACCTGTATTTTCCTTACAGCTCTTAAGCACTATTATAGCTAAATTAGTTTGATAAGAATTTAGGTTAAATGAGTGTTTATGAGCTGCTGGGAGTTCAGAGATAAGGACTAGTGATGAGCGGCAGGGGCTATTTTCGAATTCGCAATATTTCTCAAATATTTGGGGGAATATTCGCAAATGAGCAAATTCGAGATTATTTTTTTGATTGCGAAAAATAGGCAATGTAATATTCGCATAATGCGCGCGAAATAGAGGCGTGGGTCACTTTTGTTACATTTTCCAAGCTGCTAGAAGTTTTCTGAGACTGGAGAAAATAGTTTGCACGGCAGAACATGGCTTTATATGCAGTTAGAGTGTTCCAATATAATCGCAATTGTGCTAATCGGCACTAATGATGCGAATATTAATACGTGAAACTTCACATTTTAGCAGGTCTGCATGTATGTATGGAGAGCAGAACCTATCACACTACCTAACACACTGCACTGCAACAGCTACACTATATCAGGATATAACCTACACTGACTATCTCCCACTAACTATCTGTATTATACATATATAAGCTATCTAACTATATATCTAATGTAGGGTGGAAAGCACAGTGCACAGCAATGACATTGTAACTGTAGAAAATGGCTGCTGGTGAGGCTCTTATATAGTAAGTGGTAGGCAACTTTCCTATTGGTTGCAAGGGATGTTGCTAAGCTCAGACAAAGACATTGCAGCCTTCTCATTGGCCCACAAGCAAGAAGGGAGGTTACTGATGAAAACAAAAATCTAGAATCTAGAAATTACGAATATACACTCACCTAAAAAATTATTAGGAACACCATACAAATACGGTGTTGGACACCCTTTTGCCTTCAGAACTGCCTTAATTCTACGTGGCATTGATTCAACAAGGTGCTGATAGCATTCTTTAGAAATGTTGGCCCATATTGATAGGATAGCATCTTGCAGTTGATGGAGATTTGAGGGATGCACATCCAGGGCACGAAGCTCCCGTTCCACCACATCCCAAATATGCTCTATTGGGTTGAGATCTGGTGACTGTGGGGGCCATTTTAGTACAGTGAACTTATTGTCATGTTCAAGAAACCAATTTGAAATGATTCAAGCTTTGTGACATGGTGCATTATCCTGCTGGAAGTAGCCATCAGAGGATGGATACATGTTCTCATTCTGTTTACGCCAAATTTGGACTCTACCATTTGAATGTCTCAACAGAAATCGAGACTCATCAGACCAGGCAACATTTTTCCAGTCTTCAACAGTCCAATTTTGGTGAGCTCATGCAAATTGTAGCCTCTTTTTCCTATTTGTAGTGGAGATGAGTGGTACCCGGTGGGGTCTTCTGCTGTTGTAGCCCATCCGCCTCAAGGTTGTGCGTGTGGTGGCTTCACAAATGCTTTGCTGCATATCTCGGTTGTAACGAGTGGTTATTTCAGTCAATGTTGCTCTTCTATCAGCTTGAATCAGTCGGCCCATTCTCCTCTGACCTCCAGCATCCACAAGGCATTTTTGCCCACAGGACTGCCGAATACTGGATGTTTTTCCCTTTTCACACCATTCTTTGTAAACCCTAGAAATGGTTGTGCGTGAAAATCCCAGTAACTGAGCAGATTGTGAAATACTCAGACCGGCCCGCCTGGCACCAACAACCATGCCACGCTCAAAATTGCTTAAATCACCTTTCTTTCCCATTCTGACATTCAGTTTGGAGTTCAGGAGATTGTCTTGACCAGGACAACACCCCTAAATGCATTAAAGCAACTGCCATGTGATTGGTTGACTAGATAATTGCATTAATGAGAAATAGAACAGGTGTTCCTAATAATTCTTTAGGTGAGTGTATATCACTATATTCTAAATATTTGCGAATTCTCGAAGTGCCGATATTCGCCATTAATATTCGTGATTCGAATATTCGTGCCCAACACTAATAAGGACTACAGATTGAGCCATCACAACAGGTCCCTAACAGATTCAATGTGAAACAGAGAGCGGTGGTCTGCAGATGCAGTCAAATTGAAAGCTGTAGAGGAAGGATTATTGAAAACTTATTGAGAACAACTTAAAAAATTATTTTATCCTAAAATAAGTAAAATGCAATGACAAAAGGCCTCTAAAGGTGTTCAGAGCCTTTAATAGAAACTGTTGGCAACTGTTCAGAATGGTGCATCAGACTAATGGACACTCAACCAGGTTTCCTGTTGATTGGGATCAGCTACTTACTAGTTATGTACCATAACCAGAATGAGGTAATGCTTCCGTCATTTTTCCGTCAGTATATCCATTTCTTCTACTCTCAGTGGAAAGGCCAGAATATTTATACTATACAGACAAACCCAATAAATCTGTCCAAAAACGAAAGATCTGTTACCAGGCTTAGTGCCTCTATTATTTTAGAAAATACTAATCCAAAGCCGCAACTGTTTTCTTCTTTGTTTTCACAGAGTTACAATGACATTCATTCCTGTAGAGAAGGTTACACTTGGAGTCTTGGCATCCATAGAAAAGCCATTTCTGGAACAGACACAAACACTGTAGCAACAGCAGATACACATTTTATATTGTACCAGTTAAAAGGATAAGGTTATTTCCATAATAAACCCTCATCATTATTCTAGGACAAGCTGCAGTCATGAATTTATTCAATGCTGAAAATATTTATCTTTCAGCATATTCAATTATATTTTATATTTTTATTCCTGGCCTAGAATTTCAGAAATGAAAAAATAAATCTCTTGCTGAATTATAATGGAATAATTAACAATTATACAACTGTGCAAAAAAAACATAAAAAGAGAGTAGCATAAATAACCAAATGCTGTTAGAGGATTTTTGAATTTTATTATTTCTTTTTGCAAAATGTTATGATTAAAATGTTATTACTTCTGCCTTTCCTGAACTGAAGAATAGGTTGCTATATATACAGCTTTAAGGACATGGAGCTTAATTTTATAATGCTAGTAATGAGTACTTAATCTTTTCATATTCACAAGTTCTGCAACCAACATGTCATTGAGGCTAAATATTGTACCGTAAACCAAGGCAAAGGCTACGTATTGCCACTGTGGCAAAGTGGCAGGTGTGAATCTGCAGTATTAATAACATTTTTCTAAAAATAAACCCTTCACCCCTTGCACAAGTGGCACATAACATAATAGACATATATTCAATTTACAGCACCTTAACCAGCCTATGTTCATATAAAAAAAACTTGAAGATTATTAAAGAAACTACCCAGTTTGTTATTATAGATATGATCAGAGCAGAGATGACTTCTAGGTATAGAGGAAAGCTAGCCAGTATCCTCTTTTCCCCAGTACCTACCTTCTTAAAGTTGCTGCAGGGGCCCCCATATTCAATTATCTGGTAGCATCTTGCTGCTGTGTGAGCAGGAAATATTTAAATGTATCCATACAATGGGCACCCTAGGCACCCCAGTCCGACACTGTGTATATCAAATATTGGGCAGACTAGATGGGCCAAATGGTTCTTATCTGCCGACACATTCTATTTTTTATCTATTTTTTTTAAATCTTTTACCTCATTGGATTTGAATACAGCAGTCTTTTCCTCCCAGATACTCTATGCTGGTCATAAAGGGGCTGTATGAAATTATAATGGGGCTAAACTGCAGTACCAGATGAAGCCCATAGACAAGAGTGCCACTATCTCTGGAAAAAATTAATTTGTCCAGTATTAGGCCGAATGCACATGGCCGTGTTCCGCGGCCGAGAGTGGTCCGTGGTATGCCGGGCTGGATTCCTGTTCAGAGCAGGAGCTCACGGCGTCATTGGTTGCTATGACGCCGTGCACTTCATGCCGCCGCTGCTGTACAGTAATACACTTGAATAGTGTATTACTGTAGTGCAGCGGCGACATGAAGCGCACGGCGTCATAGCAACCAATGATGCCGTGCGCTCCTGCTGTCAGCAGGAATCCAGCCCGGCATACCACGGATCGCTCTCGGCTCCGGAACACGGCCATGTGCATTCAGCCTTTGTCAGTCTGTGAAATAGATGTGTGTTGGCTTAAAAACTAATAAGATTTATTTTCTTGGTTTTACAGGCTAAATTTGAGTAACAATGACATCCTAACTATTTATGATGGAGATGAAATTACTTCAAAGATTTTAGGACAGTTTGTTGGAAGTAGCAATCCTCAGAAGCTCTACTCATCCTCTCCTGACCTCTCCATTCAGTTTCATTCAGATCCAGCTGGGATGATCTTTGGAAAGGGCCAAGGTTTTATCTTAAATTACATAGGTGAGCATTTTATGTTTGTCTGTTTAATGGAAAGAGTAGTAAGTAGGTAACTTTCTATACAAGCTCATACAACAGGAAAAGGTAACACTCAAGTGTGATATGTGATACACCCTACAGAGAGTTCACATCTCCATTTCATTTTCCGTTCTTCTGATCCATCAGAAGAACAGAAACAAAAAAAATTGGATCCTGTAAAAAAAATATATATAAAAAAACGATCCTGTGCATGAGCTATGCACATTTGGCATCCGTTTTAGCCATTTCCATCATGGATCCATTATTTCTAACGGAAAAAAAAAAGACTTTGTTTCCATTATAAATAACGGATCTGTGATGAAAAGGGCTCTAACAGAAACAAACAGACAATTTTTTGCCACCATGGAAATGAATGGCACTTGAGATGGATCCGTGTAACAGAACATAGAACGGTGAGGTGAACTCCCCCTTACACCTTTAATCGGGAAAAATATGACTAGGGTGCCACACCTGTCCACAAGTAGTGTGTGATATTGCAGCTCATCCCCATTTACTTAAAGGCTGTAGACAACTTTGGGGCCATCTTTTATTATTTTATTCTACATATTTTGAGCTAAAATAATTTTTTTAATTGGTCTTTATCAAAAATTTTATATTTTGCTTATTTTGCTCTAAAGCTTTCAGTTTTACTGCATTTGTGGACTATTGTTTTTCCTTCTCAGTAAATCTGTCAAAGAGCTACTCAGGAAGCTCTTAGCTTTACTTTCCTAACAGCTTACAAGGATACATTTAAAGAGGACTTCTCACCACAACATGCAATCCAATCTGAAAGCACCATGTTATAGAGCAGGTGGAGCCAAGTGGATTGATATACAGTCAGGTCCATAAATATTGGGACATCAACACGATTCTAACATTTTTGTCTCTATACACCACCACAATGGATTTGAAATGAAACAAACTAGATGTGCTTTAACTGCAGACTGTCAGCTTTAATTTGAGGGTATTTACATCCAAATCAGGTGAACGGTGACAGAATTACAACAGTTTGCATATGTGCCTCCCACTTGTTCAGGGACCAAAAGTAATGGGACAGAATAATAATCATAAATCAAACTTTCACTTTTTAATACTTGGTTGCAAATCCTTTGCAGTCAATTACAGCCTGAAGTCTGGAACGCATAGACATCACCAGACACTGAGTTTCATCCCTGGTGATGCTCTGCCAGGCCTCTACTGCAACTGTCTTAAGTTCCTGCTTGTTCTTGAGGCATTTTCCCTTCAGTTTTGTCTTCAGCAAGTGAAATGCATACTCAATCGCATTCAGGTCAGGTGATTGACTTGGCCATTGCATAACATTCCACTTCTTTCCCTTAAAAAACTCTTTGGTTGCTTTTGCAGTATGCTTTGGGTCATTGTCCATCTGCATTGTGAAGTGCCGTCCAATGAGTTCTGAAGCATTTGGCTGAATATGAGCATATAATATTGCTCGAAACAGTTCAGAATTCATCCTGCTGCTTTTGTCAGCAGTCACATCATCAATAAATACAAGAGAACCAGTTCCATTGGCAGCCATACATTCCCATGCCATGACACTACCACCACCATGCTTCACTGATGAGGTGGTATGCTTAGGATCATGAGCAGTTCCTTTCCTTCTCCATACTCTTCTCTTCCCATCATTCTGGTACAAGTTGGCTTTCTTAGATGTCGTTTGACAAACTCTAATCTGGCCTTCCTGTTTTTGAGGCTCACCTGGTTTACATCTTGTGGTGAACCCTCTGTATTCACTGTGGTGAAGTCTTCTCTTGATTGTTGACTTTTACACACATACACCTACCTCCTGGAGAGTGTTCTTGATCTGGCCAACTGTTGTGAAGGGTGTTTTCTTCACCAGGGAAATAATTTTTCGGTCATCCACCACAGTTGTTTTCCGTGGTCTTCCGGGTCTTTTGGTGTTGCTTAGCTCACCGTTGCGTTCTTTCTTTTTAATTTTTTTTTGTTCCAAATAGTTGTTTTGGCCACGCCTAATGTTTTTGTTATCTCTCTGATGGGTTTGTTTTGTTTTTTTCAGCCTAATGATGGCTTGCTTTACTGATAGTGACAGCTCTTTGGATCTCTTCTTGAAAGTTGAAAGCAACAGATTCCAAATGCAAATAGCACACTTGAAATGAACTCTGGACCTTTTATCTGCTCATTGTAATTGGGATAATGAGGGAATAACACACACCTGGCCATGGAACAGCTAAGAAGCCAATTGTCCCATTACTTTTGGTCCCTTAACAAGTGGGAGACACATATGCAAACTGTTGTAATTCCTACACCGTTCACCTGATTTTGATGTAAATACCCTCAAATTAAAGCTGACAGTCTGCAGTTAAAGCACATCTTGTTCGTTTCATTTCAAATTCATTGTGGTGGTGTATAGAACCAAAAATGTTAGAATTGTGTTGATGTCCCAATAATTATGGACCTGACTGTATATCAAGAAAAGAGTCAGTAACAACTGCATTTTATACATTTATATCTTTGCTTTTCCACTTTCTGTGAACAACTGTAAGTACAGGGAGGAGGTGTTATTAGTGATTGATGGCATTGTGTGCATAATTGTGCATAACTGCCAGTTACTGATAACCCCTCCTCTCTGTACCGATCGCTGTTAGAAAAAGCAAAGATATAAATGTATAATATGCAGGTTTTACTGAGTCTTTTCCCACAAAAATATATCTCAATCTGCTCATCTCCTCTCTGCATAATGGCTGTGCTGCTTTGTTCAATCATAACTATGAAGGAACAGGTCATTTTTGGGCTTCCCTAATGTCCTCCTCAGACATATTATTCCCCGTTTCACCTGCATAGCTAGATGCATTTCTCCCAGAAGCAGGGGGCGTATCCATTTTGTGGAATCTGCCAGTTAGTGCAGTAATGTCTTCTCCCTTACTTCCCACTATGTTTATTTTCAGCTCTGGAGCTCACAGAACAGATAAGTAGGGAGTTAGGACACTTACAGACACACAGGCTGTGTCAAAAGCTGCATAGAAGCAGTTCTTTTATTAGGCTCAGGATCTCAGCCATCTTTGACACACCCCCATTTTCTGTGAGCCGTCTTCTGTGTTTCTGTTAGTAGGGACGGATAGATTTAGGCATATTTTTTTAATGAAGTTATTTGGAATTTTGCTAGTTACACCATTCTGTATTATATTAAATAAAATTGTGTGAAAGTACAGTGACTACTTAAAGGTTAAAAAAATGAAACTACCTAAAAATGACTATAGAAATATATTTCCAAATAGCTTTCATTAGTTATAATGGCCCTTTTTTAGGGGGGACCAATCATTAGGAAAAATAAAATGGCCACCGTCCTATTAGTACAAATAAAACCTGTCCTAATAACACAGGAGGACAAGTTACTTCACAACACTGAGCTAAAGAGCTGCCTCATCCTCCTCTCCTACTTGTCAAGGATTATGAGCATGAATACAGATGATAATTTTAATCTCTGTGGAATGGAGTTCATGAGGAGACATGAAGTACAGAGAGGCCGGACAGGACAGACTGTGGTAATGTAGGGCTGTGGTAATGGAGACTGCTGCTCATCAGCCACATCCCCATTCTCCTCTCTGTACTTTGTCTCCTCATGAATATAAATGGAAATATATTTAAGTAATACTTAAGTATTTTCATTTTCTTAATTCCCAGGGAACCCCTTTAAGATAAATTATTTTCAAACTAATAAAAATATGGATGCAATAAGCATTTAGGCTACCAGGGATCTAGAGATAAGGCCTACAGATTGAGGTGTTAGGCTAGTTTCACACTTGCGGCAGGATGGATCCGACATGCTGTTCACCATGTCGGATCCGTCCTGCGGCTGTTTCGCCGTGCCCCCGGGCCGGCGCTCCGTCCCCATTGACTATAATGGGGACGGGGGCGGAGCTCCGGCGCAGCACGGCGGTGCACGGCTTAAAGCCGCCAGACTAAAATTACTGCATGTCAGGTTTTTTAGTCCGGCGGCTTTCTCCGTGCACCGCCGTGCTGCGCCGGAGCTCCGCCCCCGTCCCCATTATAGTCAATAGGGACAGAGCGCTGGCTCGGGGGCACGGCGAAACAGCCGCAGGACGGATCCGACATGGTGAACAGCATGTCGGATCCGTCCTGCCGCAAGTGTGAAAGTACCCTTAGAGAAGCTCTCTGACAGGTTCACTGGGAAAGAGAAACAACAGTCTGCAGACGCACTGAAAGTTGTAGAAGACAAAGTGTTCCAATATAGGCCAATTGAATAAAAAAAAAGATTTTAGCCCCAAATAAGTAGAATGCAATAATACTAAAATTGCCCCCAACAGTGTCCATAGCCTTGATGTATGACCTGATCTGCAATACCAGACACAACCCATGGACAGGAGTGGCATTGTTTCTGGAAGAAAGTAGCAATGTTTCTAAGGCCTCCTGCACACGAACGCATGTGCCCCATGGCCGTGCTGCGGCCTGCAAAATGCAGGCCGCAATGCACAAACACCGTCCGTGGGGCAGCCGCAGCAGATCGTGGACCCATTCACTTTAATTGGTCCGTGATCCAGCCGTTCCGCAAAAAGATAGGACATGTTCTATCTTTTTGTGGAACGGAAGTACGGGACAACACCCCACGGAAGCACGATGTAGTGCTCCCGTAGGGTTCCGTTCCGTGCTTCCGTTCCGCATCTCCAGATTTGCGGACCCATTGAAGTGAATGGGTCTGCATCCGTGATGCGGAATGCACACGGAACGTGCCCGTGTATTGCAGATCTGCAAATGCGGTCCGCAATACGGCCACGGAGCGCACACGTTCGTGTGCAAGAGGCCTAATCCTGTACAACCCCTTTAAGTTGTCCATGCTACTTTTGGTAAACAGATACCTGTTCACACTTAGTTACTGTTTGGACATTACTAAACATCGCTCTTCTTTTTTCATTAGGTTGTGTACATGGCCTACAAAAAGTCAACTTTCTTAAACTAAGATATTAGGTGGGCCATTGTGCTGGATTCATATTATGTATTGAGCATTACATTTATACCAACACTGTGTTTTGCCTGGTGCTTGCTGCCATTCATGGCACACTGACTTAAAAGGGTTAAGGGGGGCCTTATTTCTGCTCTTAACACACAGCCAGCATCATGGTAATTACTGCATGCTGCTCTTTGAGATAGGATGCTACTGTTTGTCACACAGCCCCATTATTTGGATAGATTGCACCAGTTTAGTGCCTGCTGAGCTTCAACGATGTAGTGTTACAGAAGAAGAAGAGAAAAAAATGTCATAAAAAGGTTCTAACCTACCTTTAATAAAACACAGATGAAACTAATGTATATAGACAAAATTTGATATATATACATAAAGTGCATGCACCAGGCAGACTCTGTCAAGGAGAAGCTCATAGACCAACGAACAGGACAAGAGTACACACAGGAATATACACATACTCTTGCCACTTATAGTCGGTGTGTCTATATGCATAGATTAACACCATACAGTTAAGTTTTGAGGTTTTAACAGCATATCCCACAAAAATGGATACTGTTACAAGAAGATGAAGTAGGATGCCTATACAGATAGATCTTGCAGTCAGTGACTTCCATTGTAAAAAGCAAACATCTGGAAACTATTTTTCAACATGGCAGAGAAACATAGCAGGCTACAGTTTCCTATCCTGTCGAGAAATAATGTTGAAATGTATACTGTTATTTTTACAATGGAATTAAACAATTGCAAGATCCAATTGCAGAGGCATCTAGTGTCATTCTGTCGTCCTGATGTAGCAGTACATGCTTTTTTGGAGTGTAAAGCAAAAAGTATGACTTAAGTGTGTGGCCAGAACATAGTGTTAATCTAGCCTTACAAAGTCCTCAAAAAAGTACTAGCGATAGGGTATCTATATCAGTAACATCAACAGACCTCCCATCAAAGAAAGGAAACTGCAGCATTCCCACACAGGTAGTCAACATGCTGCATTCCTGTTAAGTTTTGAAAGGATTAACTTCCCATAATTTAACATCCATGGGAATGATGTAGGTTCTATTCTGTCTGTTGTCTCATACTGTACCAGTGATAGTCACATCCCCCATAACAATGCCAACCACATCCTCCTTTACAGAGCCAGCAATATGCCCCATAAACAGTGACAGCCACATGTTTGATGCTGAATTACCTCCAACCTAGTCCCAGAATCATACTTGGAATTAGACTACTTATTATAAAGTCTTCTTTTATAAATAAATATCCCAAAAAATATTTCACAGAACCAACTAAGATTTTTTTTTACCATATACTTTAGAGGTGTCCAGAAATGACTCATGTTCAGACCTTCCTGAAATTCAGAATGGATGGAAAACAACATCTCACACAGATCTTGTCAGAGGAGCAAAAATTACTTACCAGTGTGACCCAGGATATGATATTGTGGGAAGTGAAACCTTAACCTGTCAGTGGGATCTCAGCTGGAGCAGCGACCCCCCATTTTGTGAAAAAAGTAAGACACAAACAGTTTTATTACTCCATTCTAGATTATTCCATGGCCTTCTCGAATCATCTGCAGTTGATTTTCATCTTAAGACGTCAAGTGGCTTCTCTTGGAATTGTAGTATTGAAAATGCCATTGCTCTTGTGCTTGTCTTGAGCAAATATTTATACTTTTAAAAGTGATGAAGGGGTTAAAATAAAATGACACATGTGAATGTTACACTGTATGAATTGGAAGATAGGTAGATGTGGGAAGAAGTACTGATGCACTAGAAATATCAAGACACGTAACGAATTAACTATTATATTTTATTTGGCATCATAAAAACAAATGAACAACACAAAGCTGTACTCTAAAAATCACATTTAATGCAGCAAGAAAAGGTTTTTTATTAAATCTGAGGAAGTGGGTGTGCCCTCTTATTAAAAAGACAGCAATTTGGATTTTTTGCTGTTATTATTTTATATTAACTCTCATATAGTCTACAACTATATAGTTAAAGATAGAGCAGACACCATTAAGTACCCAGTGGTACCTCTGTACTTAACTAATCCGGAAAGGAAGAATTTAAATTGAAAATATAATGAGTGTTTCTCTAGCACTAGTTACACCAAGGACATTGTTAGTAGCTAACAATATATTTATATACTCTCCAGCTTAGAGGGAACATTACTGTTGCGTGATAACGCCTAAAGTTGTTCGAAATTTGGCTTAAAAGTTATGGACACCTTTGCATTGATTTTTTTATTGTTGCAAATGTCCTACCATTTTGCTTCCGCAGAGTGTGTGTATGCCCTTTACCTAGCGGATGGTGCTGCTAAATAAATATATATAAATCCATTGAGGTACTGCACCTGTTTCTGATGCCTCTCTCTATATTCTCCCTCTCCCTTGTCGCATTGGTAGAGATACTGTAGCAACAGGAGGTTGTACACAGCATATGCGTAGAGAGAGGGGAGAGGATCCATGGAGGGCAGCCCACAAATGCTTTAGATAGGAAGGAAAGTACATACTGTACAAGGCAGTTTGCAGGGGGAAGACAGTAGCATTCTAGACACACTGATTCACATTAATTAGATGTATTATACTGTGAGGGACTCATCCACATAAACAAGTCTAAAACTAGGAGCACATTACAAACTGAAACAAAGGGTCTGAAAATGAATGAGGGAATGAAGATTGCAGACTGAAACGTGTGCAACTGTTTATGCAAGATAACCACTAACAAATGTGAAAATCATGTTTGTTCATGTCAAAGGTGTCCATAGCCTTTAAGGCAGTGTTCCTAAAGTTGTAGATTGGGATGAACATTAAATACCCTGCATCGGGTTCATCAGATATACAGTACAGACCAAAAGTTTGGACACACCTTCTCATTCAAAGAGTTTTCTTTATTTTCATGACTATGAAAATTGTAGATTCACACTGAAGGCATCAAAACTATGAATTAACACATGTGGAATTATATACATAACAAACAAGTGTGAAACTAAATATGTCATATTCTAGGTTCTTCAAAGTAGCCACCTTTTGCTTTGATTACTGCTTTGCACACTTTTGGCATTCTCTTGATGAGCTTCAAGAGGTAGTCCCCTGAAATGGTTTTCACTTCACAGGTGTGCCCTGTCAGGTTTAATAAGTGGGCTTTCTTGCCTTATAAATGGGGTTGGGACCATCAGTTGCGTTGAGGAGAAGTCAGGTGGATACACAGCTGATAGTCCTACTGAACAGACTGTTAGAATTTGTATTATGGCAAGAAAAAAGCAGCTAAGTAAAGAAAAACGAGTGGCCATCATTACTTTAAGAAATGAAGGTCAGTCAGTCAGCCGAAAAATTGGGAAAACTTTGAAAGTAAGGGCTATTTGACCATGAAGGAGAGTGATGGGGTGCTGCTCCAGATGACCTGGCCTCCACAGTCACCGGACCTGAACCCAATCAAGAGGGTTTGGGGTGAGCTGGACCGCAGAGTGAAGGCAAAGGGGACAACAAGTGCTAAGAATCTCTGGGAACTCCTTCAAGACTGTTGGAAGGCCATTTCAGGGGACTACCTCTTGAAGCTCATCAAGAGAATGCCAAGAGTGTGCAAAGCAGTAATCAAAGCAAAAGGTGGCTACTTTGAAGAACCTAGAATATTACATATTTTCAGTTGTTTCACACTTGTTTGTTATGTATATAATTCCACATGTGTTAATTCATAGTTTTGATGCCTTCAAAGTATTACTGAAACTTGGCTCTAGAGTCAATATCAAATGGCTCACAACAGATACAAGGCTAAGAAACATCATTGTCTTTTGGCTCCAAGGTCAGGTTGATATAAGGTTGGAACTTAGTACAGTGACCAGGACCATTTCAATGAACTGTGTCCCAGTGCAGTAAAGCATTTTCAAAACTTTAATTTGTGGTAATTGAAGGTGTTCTTCTAAGCAATTAAAATATTTATTATGCATTTGATATAGTTTTTCATTAATACCGAATGATACTCAAACCTACCTATATGATTGTGAGTCTCAAGCTGCAAAGTTGTGATCTTTTATTTACAGAAAAGACACACTCTATGCCATGTTGTAGCCATTGGGTGATGCTGTGTTACGATATCTGGATATACAGTAGTACACAATGTAATAATAAAAATATGGCTTCTTTTATAAGTTCCTGGGCCTGCGTACCCCTAATATTGCAGCCACTTAAAGAGAAGCCACCTAGAAATGAACATACCATATAGTGATCAGTTGACTTCCTCCTAATGGACCAGATGAGGGATGAGCAAAGTGATTCTAACTAATCGATTTTTCTCCGAGTAGTGGCACAAGCTGGAAAGCTCTGCTTCATTTTTGGGAGCGACTGTTCATGTGCTGCTACCAGGAAGTGTAGTGGCTCATGCGCAGTCACCGCTACAGTAGCAGATGCAGAGCATCTGCGCCGCTACTTGGAGCAGCGGCGCAGGCGCCAGATTGACAGGGCAGGGCCCTGTCCATCAACAGGCAGGTGGGCGCTTCTCCACCTGTGCGGACAGCCCTTTCCCAGTTGAAGAACTCCTGCTAATGAGACAAATTGATGTATGTAGTTCATACTAGTAAAAGCAGGATGCATATTTTTTATGCAGGAAAAGTTTCCTAAAACGAAGTCTTATGTGCACCGAAAGCGTTCACGTTTTGTAGAATACCACTTGTCATAAATCCCTTTGATAAAAGCTGTCATTCAGATATTATGACTATTGATGCAGTGACTATAATTGATGGGTCTTGAAAACAAATATATATAATGCATTTGGAAAGTCTTCAGACCCTTTCACTTGAACATTTCATGCTTACATTTTGTTACGTTGCGGCCTTGTACTAATAAAAAAAAAATCTATACCCTATAATGACAAAGTAAAATTAAAATGTTCAAAATCTTTGCTAATTTTTTTTGAAAAAGAAAACCTAAAGCATGGCATTGTCATAAGTATTCAGACCCTTTATGCAGTACTTAGATAAAGCACCTTTGGAAGTGATTACAGCCTCCAGACTTCATGGGTATGATGTTACAAGATTTACACCTGGATTTGGGGGTTTTCTGCCATTCTTTTCAGCAGATCTTCTCAAGCTCTGTCAGGTTGGATGGGGACCTTCACTGGACAGCTATTTTCAGGCTTCTCCAGAGATTTTCAATTGGGTTCAAGCCAGGGCTCTGAATGGGCCACTAAAGGATATTCACAGAGTTGTCTCTAAACTCTAAACTACTCCTGTGTTGTCAGGGCTGTGTGCTTAGGGTCATTGTCAAGGTAAACCTTTAGCCCACTCTGAGGTCCAGAACACTCTGGACCAGATATTCATTTGTACTAAGCTCCATTCAGTTTTCCCTAAACTATGACTAGTCTCCTTGTCCGAGTCGCTGAAAAACACCCCCACAACATGATGCTGACACCACCATGCTTCACTGTAGGTATGGTATTGGGCAGTGCCTAGATTCCTCCAAACATGACACTTACTGTAGAACTAAGGCCAAAAAGTTCAATCTTGGTTTCATCAGAACAGAATGTTGTTTCTCACAGTCTGAGAATCCTTTATGTGCTTTTTTGCAAACTTTCATGTGTCCTTTACTGAGGAGAGACTTCTTTCTGGTCACTCTGCCATAAAACCCAGATTTATTGGATGCTGCAGTGATGGTTGATATTCTGGAAGTTTCTCCCATCTGCACACAGGATCTTTGGAGCTCAGCCAGAGTGACCATTGGGTTCTTGATCACCACTCTTGGTCAGCTCTAGGAAGAGTCCTGGCTGTTCCAAGCTATGGAGGCTGCAGAGCTCTTGGGAACTTTCAGTGTAGCAGAAGTTTTTTGTATCCTTCTCCAGATATGTGCTTCCATGCAATCCTGTCTCTGAGCTATACAGGCAGTTCTTTCCTCCTGATGGCTTAGTTTTTAGTCTTATATATACATTTTCAGCTGTGAGACCTTACATGTTTTTCCAAATCATGTCAATCAAGTGAATTGACCACAGGTTGAATCAAATCAAGATGTAGATTATCAAAATGGGGGGGGGGGGCTAAATTTCAAGTGTTAGAGCAAAGAGTCTGAATCATTATGTCCATGCAAATTTTTTATTTTTTATTTTTAATAAATGTGCAAACATTTCTAAAATTCTGCTTTCACTTTGTCATTATGGGGTATTGAGTTCAGATGAACGGGGGAAAACTAGATTTTTTTTTATTTATTTTTTTACCACAAGGCCGCAACATAGCAAAATGGGAAAAAAGTGAAAGGGTCTGAAGACTTTCTGAATGCACTGTATATATTCTGTTCTTACAATACATACACTGTCAGTCCTTTGGGTGAAGAAGCAATGAAAAGCCAAATCTGAAAATCTGAAATGTACCTTTATAAAATGAAATGATAAAGGAGAATGGAAAAAGTGTAAAATAAGAGAAATGAATGGGACAAGGTGGAAAGCAGGAGATAATTAACAGCTTATGAGGAATTCATAGGTTGGACATCAAATGATATGTGGGCGGTGAAATGTTACATACTCATATTCATTAGAAATCTATTATTCAGAATGGCAGTACTATCACTAGTTAATTATTCATATGATTATTAAAAGGACTGTTGCAAAAGAAATCTGGTAAATGGAGAAAGTGCAGAGTAATGTATGCATGAGGTGCATACAGTATGTATATTATTCTTGGTGCGCAGCCTGTAACCAACTGAACAATGTAAAAATCATTTATAACATTTAATTCATTACACACGCCATTCCCTTCAAGAGTGCATTCACCTTTGAGCACAATTTTACAGTTTATATTTAGATATAACCTATAGCGCATGGTCTAAAGTTGAGCAACTACTTATTTTATATTTTCCTCATCTGAATGAAGTAGCTGTAAGGGATTTGGAAGTCAAAACCAGGTCATTACACTTAGGTTTTTAGGGAGGCAGTGTGGGACTATATCATGGTTCTTGCACAATGATGTGTCCAGATGATATAGAGCTATCTCATCATACAAATTAACATTCATTCTTACAGCATATATATCCAGAATAGAATAATGCCTTTATAAACACTAAAATTCAGAAGTTGTGCCCTGTTAGCAAAAGTAACCAGGCAAACCCTGTTCTACAGGTATCAATGCTATGTCCACGGATGTATTTCAAATTCTGTTGAATTCTGAGCTCAATTGTCCCAAATTACCTGCTTGTTCAGTGTCAGCTCAAACTTTCTCTGGTTATTTGCTTCCCAGGAAAGTAGTTAAAGGCTATGTACACCTTTGGGGAAATTTTTTTCTATTATTGCATTGTACTCATTTTGAGCTAAAATTATTTTTTCAATTGGTCTTTATTAAAAATATGGAATCCTTTTTTGTGTACAGAGCTGACATACTCAACTAGCTCCCTGTGGATTTGTTGTCTTTTCCGTCATCTGAGGAGCAGATTGACTCTTTATCTCTGCTCTCTGACATTATAAACACTTAATCCTCAATCCTTAGCCTACTGATAAGAATGTGGCTTAAATAAGTGTTTATGAGCTTTTAGTAGTTTAGAGATAAGGGTAATTAGATGACCACACAAAGTGAAAGTACCAGTAACACAGCTAGAAACACTGTTAACCCTTTGTGACAGAACAGCTCGATATTTTTAATAAAAGCCTATTGAAAAAAATGTTTTTCAGACAAAAATAATAAAATGCAATCATAAACAAAAAATGCTTTCAAAGGTGTACATAAGAAACCAGGTAAAGCTTTTTTTACAGTGGCCAAAAGTATTGTCATGCTATACTAAATTTATTTCAACAGTATAACTAAAATTTTCCTGAGCTCAATTCCTCCCAAGTTTCTGTAGATCAAATTCTTTTGGATCCTGACCTCAATCCTCCCACACGACCTGCTTGTTCAGTGTCTGCACAGAACTTGCTCTGGCTTTTTGTCTCCCAGTAAATGTAGTTAAGAAATAACATAAAGATTTTTTTCCAGAGGCCAAATATATTGTCATGCTATACTGAATTTCTTTCAAAAATGTAACAAAAATCCTACTGAGCTCATTTCCTCCAAATTTCTGCTCGTTCAGTGTATCAAATAAGTGCTGGTCATTTGCTGCAAAGTACAGAAATATGATTTCTAAATTAAAACTCAACCCCCCAGAATACAATGTAATAAAGATCTGTGCATTGTAGTAGTTCAGCTAAGCTGTCTAAAAGGGACTATTTATAGTTCCATTATTCAGAGAATTCTGAGTTCAGTTCTCAGCACTACGCTATAATACATTCTGTAACTCAGAACGAAACTACAATAAAAATGGAAGATATATGGATGGTTATTCATCTGTTTATGTAGATTATGTCTGTACTTATTCAAAAAGTGGTCACATTCAAAGGTAAGCATACAACTTAACTTAAACATCCAAGCATTTACGAGAAATATGAGCTCTGGGAAACTTCTTGGGATCTTGGTTTGAAGGTTACACAAAGCCTTAAATATTTTTTAATCAACATCTTCTCTAGACAGCTCTGACATTTATGTAGAGCACTACAGCATTGCTACAGCAATATGAAATATATCCTATGGAATAGATTTGGTTTTTAGTACAAAAGTTCTATAATACATTTTGGCTATAATATCTATAATAATAATGCTATTAAAAGACGAAATGCTTTTTTCAGTTAATTATAAAGTAAGAGTGAAAATTAAAGTGCTTATCTAACTAACCCTGCTTATGCCCTATCCACAGGATAGGGGATAAGTGTCTGGTCAAGGGGTGTCTGACCACTGGGAACCGGATCATGAGTCATGAAAATGGAGGGCCCACATTATCCTATGAGAATTAAGAGGTGGTGTACATGTCTGACTACAGCTCCATTCGCTTCTTTGGGACTGACGGAGGTAGCCCTGAGCGCAATACTCACCAGACCCATAGAGGTGAATAGAGAGGTGGTCATGCATGCACACTATAACTTTTTTTTCTCACAGAGGACTCCAGGTCCTTTGTTTTCATGGTCGCTAGGGGAAAAGTCAGATACCCAGTGTCAGACACTTATCCCATATCTGCAGGATGTTTCTAGCTAACAACCACTGACAAATAAATTAGACATGTTATGTTGGTATTACTTGAAGGGGTCCAGCCTCTATCTATAGTTAAAAGGTCAATACTTCTTCATGAAAAGGGAAAGGGAGCTGCCAAATATATAGCACTGTAATCCAATGCAGTTGCATAGTGTATGTCTGCATTAACTCCCATCATAACATTTTTTATACAGGATCCCCTTGTATTGAAGAGTGAAGTGGGCTACACTTAATGTAGTTTTAAGATAGCCTGACCAGGCAAACATACTGTATGCCAAAAGGACACTTTTGGCATCAGTTTGGCTGATAAAAGTCTATGGTATTGATATATACACTGAACACAATTCACAGAATTGATGTCCTGACAAGACCCCCACTTTCGTTACTTTTATGACTTATCTGATTGACATGCCCTAAAGCCCCTTTAACATATTTATTGTTCTGACATTATCAGTTGCATCTATAGAAAAATCTATAGGCTTCCAATATTATGCCTTTGATGAATTGTCTGTTTTCTTGTATGACTTTTCTCTGGTTATTTATGAATCAGTTCTCATTTGACCATTCTTTAACCACCTTAGCCTTCTTAGTATAAAAGTGACTGCCCTCACCTAGCCAAGATTCACAAGGATCAACATTTCATTATCAGCTATGGATACTTTCCTTTTTTTCATCATATCATCTTCAGCGTGATAAATAAAATACTCTCATCTTTGTTGTGGATGAAAAAAATGGACTGGAAATCAAATAACTCACTCTGAGTGATTTTTTCTGAAGACGTCATCATCATTAAAAAAAAGTGGATGGATTGGCAAGACCTAGGAATTATTGTCTGACAGCTCCATGAATAGATTATAACTTGTGGTGTGAAATATCATGTGACGTGTGATGAATTACAAATACTTTATGGAACTCATTGTAATTGTGCCTGTCAAAGTGCCTCCAAATTAGAAATTGTTCTTATATATTTGTTTGTGAATGATATGAAAATGATTTTAGTTACTTGTAACATGTAACAAAAACCATGGTGAAATAAAAAAGTTTAAAAATACTATGGATCTGGGACTCTTGCATACTGTTTCTGGATATAATCCATTTGCCACACAGATGAATGTTACATTATGTTATTCTATTGTATCCTATATTAACGCTTTCTTTAAAGTGGTTTTTCACTTTCATGATACTGATGACCTATTGGTCATCAATATCAAGTTGGTGGAGGTTTCATTCCCATTTTGATTGCAATTCAGTTAGAAATTATTGTACATTAAAGTTTTAACTTTTAGGTTAGGATCAGTTTTAGGTTAAAGGGTTTCCTTGGACTACATATATTGATGGCCTATCCTCAGGACAGGTCACAGGTATGAGATCATTACAATGATCAGCTGTTTCGGACAGCCACAGGCACCATAAACTATACAGTGTACAGAGCTGGAATCAGACAGCTCCATAGACTGTATAGTTTCTGACTCCCGGCTCTTCAGCCAAGTTCCCATTCACTTGAATGGGAGCTCAGCTGCAATACCTTGGAACGGCCACTACACAGTGTATGGAGTTATCTGCATCCAGCTCGGTACACTGTATAGTTTGTCTAAAAGAGCTGATCATGATGATGCAGGGTGTTTGTCCCCTGCCGATCTGATATTGATGATCTATGCTCAAGTCCTGTAAGTTAATGAGGGTATCCCATGTTTAATGCAAACAATAGAAATCAGACTGTACTTGACAATCTCTTTCTAACAAAGCTAGATCCAGACCTCTACCCCACATAAATCCAGGGCTCCAGTTGCTCTGCTACATTTGTTTCAAGCTGGTGGCATATGAAGGATGGAACTGAGCATGTGTGTCCACCCCACTGAGGTGGACTTACAAATTAGAAAGAACAAACAGCAGGTGGTGCTATGCAAATAGATTTCATTGAATAACTTAGTAGCTATAATAACTTTTAAATTACATACATCAAATTCAGGTGCTGTTTTGAAGAATGTAGAATATTTTTTGTGGGACAACCCCTTCAATGGCTAAAGCTTAATAATAGGGGTCATATGAAAATTGGTTAACAATAGAGTGTATCTGTAGGTTTTTAAGGTTGCATTTAAAATATAATGTATTGTTATACTTGTAGTAATCAAAATAGTGGTTTATGGTCATGATGGGCCCACATATTACACACTACTTTCCAACAGACATCAGCTAACTGTTTTAACACACCCTACAGATCTCAGGATCATTAATTATCATTTATGATACAGCAGAAGTAATGATACTATTTTGTTACAAATAGATGCTATCCTATTTATAACATTTATATCCACTAGTCTACCTCATTTCCTTTCATACGTTTTTGTATTTATCTATTTCCCAGCCTATGTATATAATACATGTGTGGGTATATTAATCAGAATTCATCTTTCTCTTTGTGTTGCAGTCATGTACTGCACAGATCCTGGAGAGGTGGAGCACTCCACTCGTCTTATTTCAGATCCGGTCCTCTTGGTGGGAACCACCATCCAGTACACATGCAACACTGGCTTTGTTCTTGAAGGAAGCTCTCTTCTAACATGCTACAGTCGGGAGACGGGGACACCCATCTGGACTTCAAGAATTCCACACTGTGTTTGTAAGTTACTAAAATCTGGACTTTAAAACACTAAATGTGGTCATATGTAAAGGTCATAGGTTCCAAAAAGTTTCAATGCCCATTTAGATTTTCTATGACTTAAAAGGGTTTTCTTTAATATTGATGACCTATCTTTAGGATAAGCCATCAGTATCGGATTAATGGGGGTCTGACTCAAGGCACCCCCACTGATCAGCTGATTTTAGGGACACAGCTTCATATACTTTGCAGCAGCTGTATCTGGCACTGCAGCTTACTGCGGCTCAGTCTAAATCAAGTCAATGGGACTAAGATGCAATATAGGTGCAGCCTATGTCTAATGTATGCAGAAAACAATGAAGAAGCTGCAGCTGATCGTTAGATCCCCTTCAATCAATTAATTGCCAGTTGTTGGACCCCTACCAGTCGGATTTTGATGGCCTATAGTCAGGCCATCAAAATTAAAGTTTCAAAATAACATGTAAAGGAAAATATTACAAAGTAACAGGTTCATAACATATTTGGATGGTGATGCCTGCACAAGTCTATGTGGTATTCCAAAACCTACTGAGGTGGGCAATCTGCATGTGTATGGAAGTTCCTGGCATTGCAGACTAGATGAAAGCCATATATCTAGAGCTACCTAGGTTGCATATAAACTCCTTTTTCTGGAAAGAATGACAATTCTTGAATTAAATTTCATTAACATTTACATTGAATATCTAACATTTCTTGTCTCTTTGTGAACCATAGATATGAATCAAAGCTTGGAGGTCAACAGTTTTTATTACTGCTATTTTGTTCTTATTAACACACCACTACAATTAATTTATTAAATTTAGCTTATGATTACAACAGAATGCTATGTTATATTTTTGAGACTAAGTTTTCTTAGCTTATGGTTTACTATTAAATAAGGTGTAGATTTTAGTTAAGTTAAATAAAAAGAGTCAATTTAACCATTAAGTATATAAAGCAGGTGTCAAGGAAAATAAATTACTGACTTCCAAGAAGCTTAATTTCTTTATGTGAAAACCCCATTACTTACGCCTTAACAAATTAGCCTTTCAGATTTGTATTCTATCAACTCCTGCAATTCCAAAGACAATGGTACTTTTTTTCAGAATCGCAAGTTATAATAGTTATATAACTTTGTATTACGATGAGTCTGCTCTCTTCATGAACATCATAAACATAGAAATATACTACATAGTAACGTCTCGCTGTTATATTCTTTGATCCAGTATCACATGTCTGCAGGGCCGATGCAAGGATTTTTGCCGCCCTAGGCAAAGATCCATTTTGCCGCCCCCTCATGTCACTCACTCACTGACAGACAGACACACACACACACACTGACAGACAGACACGCACTCAGACACTCACTCAATGACGTACACAGAAACTCACTGACAGACATACATACACTCACTGACAGACAGGCACTCAGACACTCACTGAATGAAGTACACAGAAACTCACTGACAGACATACTCACTGACAGACACACATACACTCACTGACAGACAGACACACACACACTCACTCACTAACAGACACTCACTGACAGACATACACCTACCCACTGAAACACACACATGGAAACACACTGACAGACACTCACTCACTGGCAGACAAACACACACATATACTCAATGACAAACACACAGACACTTACTGACTGACTGACATCCACACTCACTGACATACACTCACTCACTGACATACACACACAGACACTCAATGACAGACACACATACATTTACTGACAGAAAGACAGACATACATACACTCACTCACTGACATAAATACACAGGCAGACACTCACTCAGTCAAACACTTAAACACTCACCTTCCTGGGGTCCAGTGTGGTGCAGCTCCTCAGTCCTCCAGCGCACCGTTTAGTATGCCGGGGCCGTAATGATGTCATATTCCGGCATCACAGAGGGCGCACGAGGGAGGAGTGGGGAGCTGCTAGAACAGCCTCCCTTGCCGCCAGCCTCCTCTCCTCCGGTAATTTACTGGTAGAGCAGGCACCTTACATCAGGGTAAGCAGATGCCTGCTCTGCCATATTTAAGAAGGACCTCCACCTCCTGGCCCCCCTGTAACGGCGCTGGGGGCGGCTCGCCCAGGGCTGCAGCCCCAGTCAGGGGGAGCCCACCAGGGCGCCCCCAGCAGGCCGGCGCCCTAGGAGAACGCCTAGTTCGGCTATAGGGTTGCACCGGCCGTGCATGTCTGTGAGTGGCAAAAGTATGTGGCTCTTTGCTTTCAGTACCTGGTGTGACCCCTTTGTGCAGCAATAACTGCAACTAAATGTTTCTGCTAATTGTTGATTGGTCCTGCATATCAGCTTGGAGGAACTTTAGTCCATTCCTCCATACAAAACACTTCAACTCTGTTATGTTGGTGGTTTCCTCCCATGAGCTGCTCGCTTCGGGTCCTTCCACAACATGACTTTGACTTGGCCATTCTAAAACTTTAACTTACACTATTTTCTTTCCCCACTACCTTTAACTCTGTGTCTAGTCTCTTATTTCCCTCTCCAAAAGTCATTAAATGGGATTTACCCCAATTTATTTTTAACCCTGAGTAGTATCCAAAAGTCCCAATAGTGCTCATCACCTCCCCCAGGTCTGCATCAAGAGTATCCAGAAAGCGTAAAAGATCATCATGGAAAAATGTAGTGGAGCACATGATAAAAAAAGAAAAAGTTATATATACAAACAGGGACAAGAGCAATAGATTTAACCAACTGTGGAGTACTTGGCTTACACAAAGGGTTTTGTAAAATTGCAGAGGGTTCTTTTTTATGCCTTTTCACCCTTTAAGGAAGGAGGGGCAGGGGTGTGATAGAAATGTTTACTATATACTAGAACCCTCCTCCAGCTAAACGGATGAGGGGCTGTCCTGTGTTTTAAAGAATTAAATCTAATAAAGAGATTTAAAAAAAATATATATTTTGCTAGATCACTGCTATTTAAATAAATCAGGTCACCCACTCACCCCGATTGTCATCCCATTGAAAACATCTGACCCTAATTTCACTTTTAATTATCTGCTAATCCTAAAGGTTCACCCGCATACATGTAATATTTAAATTTTACCCTGTCTTAACCAGGGTATATGGATAAAAGGTTAAGGCTGCAAGCTGAATTCATGTTTCTATAGTAGAGTAATGGTATGGATTCCCATAATTTCCTGTCTGGGGCTGACAATCTAGTTTGTCCATCTCATACACACAGTAGAGTCAATTTCATATTCTGCAAATTAGGTTATCACCATGTTATTGGAATGGGGGGTGGGGGGAAACCTATACATACAGGGAGAACATAATATGTTCATTGTTCAGGACTTAAACCCTGGACCCCAACACAGCAAGACAACAGTGCTAATCACTAAGACATCCTGCTGCCCATAACCTTGACACCAAAATGAGGAGTCAGGATTTATCTCTAATAGATAGAAAAAAAATTGTGCCCAATAATTTTTTTTTTAGTAGGACTTGTAAATAGATAACCAGCTTCCTAATAGCATATGGATCACTCTGCCTAATGTCTCTAGTGATTGGCATTGAGTAACTTCTGGTGAACATGCAATGCCAGAGACTCATGGAACAGAAAATATAAAAAGCCATTCAAGTAAATGGAACAATGCTGCAATCTTCAGAATCGCCACACGGCGCTCTTAGTGCGAACATTGCGCAGAGCAATGTAAACATTGAAGAGACTGCAGTTCTCATATGTGTAATGTAGTCCCTTCAAACAGCTAAATGATGGAGGTGCTGTGAGTCAGACCCCCACCGATCAAATGTTGAGGCTGCAGCTCTCACATGAGTAATATAGCCCCTTCAAACAGCTGATTGATGGGGGTGCTAAGAGTCAGACCCCCACCGATTTAATATTGAGGCTGTAGCTCTCACATGAGTAATGTAGACCCTACAAACAGCTGATTGACAGGAGTGCCGAGAGTTGGACCCACAACAATCTAATATTGAAGCTGCAGCACTCACATGAGTAATACAGCCCCTTCAAACAGCTGATCGATGGGGGTGCTAATAGTTAGACCCCCACGATCTAATTTTAAAGCTGCAGCTCACACATGAGTGATGTAGCCCCTTCAAACAACTGATGGACAGGGGTGCTGAGAGTCAGACCCCCACCGATTTAATGCTGAGACTGTAGCTCTCACATGAGTAATATAGCCTCTTCAAACAGCTGATTGATGGGGTTACTGAGAGTCAGACCCCCACCAATCTAATATTGAGGCTGCAGATCACACATAAGTAACGTAGCCCCTTCAAACAGTTGATTGATGCGGGTGCTCAGAGTCAGACCCCCACAATCTAATAGTGAGGCACACATGAGTAATGTAGCAAATAATTGACGGGGTAATGAGAGTTGGACCCCCACCAATCTAATATTGAGGCTGCAGCACACACATGAGTAATGTGGACTGTTCAAACAGCTGATTGACAGGGGGGCTGAGAGTTGGACCCCAACCAATCTAATATTGTGGCTGCAGCGTTTACATGAGCAATATAGCTTCTTCAAACAGCTGATTGATGGGGATGCTGAGAGTCAAACCCCCACTGATCTAATATTGAGGCTGCAGCACACACATGGGTAATGTAGTCCCTTCAAACAGCTGATTGACAGGGATGCTGAGAGTCAGAATCCAACCAATCTAATATTGATGGCCTGTCCTGAGGATAAGCTATCAATATTAGAAAGCTGGATAACCTCAGATAGAAAATAAAGTATGATTATGATGGATATTACTACTCTAACATAGCAAGGTTCCCTAGTTATAACATATTGTGCAGGTAACATAAATTCAACTAAAACTATTTCTAAACATGTAATGGCTTTGCGCTCTGGAATATGAAGCTAACAATATTATCTAGTGTCAAATATAAAGCTAAATTGCATGGTACCGGTGAACCAAAAGTGATGTGAGAGACAAAGGCACTGTTACTTTGTTTAGAGGTGACTCACCAACACTGTCCCTCTGTCATATCAGCAGATCTATTGAATGCATTGATTGCGGCTGTCACAATATGTTTGCTGCATCAAAGAGATAGTCAAGGAATCAATACAAGTAAACTCCCATATAATTATATACAGTGTCAGTGTCAAAATGCCAGCTAATTTGACTTTTCCTTTTGTCCTTGTTATTTACTGTCTCACTTAACATATCAGTTGTGAGATAGTAGATGTGGTAGAACTGTGCTAAAATCCTTTGTGAGATATTATCAGGTAAAAATGTACATGTCATCTAAAAACAAAAAAGATACAATAAATTAAATTTTCATAAACAAAAATGACCATGTATTCATAGACATACCTCAGATATGATACCTGCTAAGGGCCCTGTTACACGCATTCCAGATAACTGCCTTGGGTAAATGTGCCACTGAACACCCGACAAATGAGCAAATGCTAACTTTTCAAGCAGTCACATCTTTCATCCAGCAGCTAGAATTGTTTTTTTTTTGGGCAGCACATCATCCTGTGTAAGGGGGGAATGTGCTGCCGACAAATAATGAATCTGTATGGGAATGAATGATCACAGTAGTAATCATTCATTTCATATACAAGGGATGATTGTTGCATGTAACTGCAGCTGAACCAGCTGGTAATGAGGACTGAATAGTAAAAGTTACGGTAATGAGTGCATTAATTTTTACTATATAATTATTCATAGCGCAGAAAAACTCAAAGGGCTTCTGTCACCCCGCATTGTGCAATTTTCATTAGCCGACATTAGCTATTTGCTAATGTCAGCTGAGTGCAATCATACATGTCCTACCTTTGTCTGTGGCTTATTTCTTGTAAAAATCATACTTTTATCATATGCAAATTTATTCACTACCAGCAAGTTGGGCGTGTACTTGCTGGTAGCCGCCGCATCTGCCGCTTCTAGACACGCCCCATCTCCTCTTGATAGACAGGGCCAGCGAGCGCTCTCCTCCTCCCGTTGGCCCCGTCTGCTGCTGAATTCCCGCGCCTGCGCCGTAACGTTCCTCGATCGGCGCAGGCGTACTGAGTGAAGGATGTGCGCTTGCCAGCTCCTTCCTCTGTGCGCCTGCGCGATTACGTCACACTACACCCGGAAGAGAAGACTGTCGGCATCAACGATAATCGGCAGTCTTCTCTTCCGGGTGTAGCGTGACGTAATCGGCGCAGGCGCACTGAGGAAGGAGCTGGCAAGCGCGCGTCCTTCACTCAGTACGCCTGCGCCGACCGAGGAACGTTACGGCGAAGGCGCAGGAATTCAGCAACAGGCGGGCCAACGGGAGGAGGAGAGCGCTCGCTGGCCCTGTCTATCAAGAGGAGATTGGGGCGTGTCTAGAAACGGCAGATGCGGCGGCTACCAGCAAGTACACGACCAACTTGCTGGTAGTGAATAAATTTGCATATTATAAAAGTACGATTTTTACAAGAAATAAGCCACAGACAAAGGTAGGACATGTATGATTGCACTCAGCTGACATTAGCAAATAGCAAATGTCGGCTAATGAAAATTGCTAAATGGGGGGTGACAGAAGCCCTTTAATGTTGGCAGTCGTAAATAAATCAATCATAGTGAATGCTTCCTTCTAGAATGTGTAGTGTCAGCTGTAAATTGTTGAGAAGAAATAATGGTCTGACGTTGTTTTTCTTGATTTTGGCCAGACTTCTTTGTTCCTTATACAGCATACCTTCATAAAATACGGTCCATACACAAGCACTTTGGTGAGGATGAACTTGACTGGCCTATCTAGAGCCCTGGTCATAGATAACGGTTTGAGGGGCCTAAGGCTAGTTTCACACATGTGGTGTGAATTCCAGCAGGCTGTTCCAGCAGATAATGCCGGGAATCAGACGGACACAAACCGCAGCGTGCAGTGGTTTGTGTCCGGCTGATTCTCCGCATTATCTGCCGAAATGTGGACCCCATTATACTTAATGGTGCTGGCAGGCATTCCGTTTGTATCCAGCAGTATCCGGAGAATATCGTCAGGTTGTTCTCTGCTGTAACCTGCTGAAATTCACACCGCAGGTGTGAAACTAGCCTTAGGCCCCTCAAATCGTTTCCTGTGTGAAACTAGCCTCAGTAGCAACCATTCATTGTTAGTTATCATTACATCTGTTCCAGTAAGAGGCAATGGTGATCTTAAAGACCTGGCGAGATTGAGAGATTACAATGTTTCTCAGCATTACAGACACAAAATCATAAATTAATAATTCATGCGTGTCATTACAGCTGAAGAGTCGCTTGCCTGTGATAATCCTGGCCTACCAGAAAATGGCTATCAAATACTCTACAAAAGGCTTTATCTTCCTGGAGAGTCACTCACTTTTATGTGCTATGAAGGGTTTGAATTAATGGGAGAGGTCACAATAAAGTGTATCCTAGGTCAGCCATCACAATGGAGTGGACCACTTCCGATATGCAAAGGTACAATATGTTTATTCTACCATCCACTCTAGTTGTCCTTTTCTACCATGTACTTATACCAGCAAAAACAGGAGGTCTAAATATATTAAACTCTACCATCCAAGCCAGGAGATACTGTATTATTACATGCCCTTCCAGCATCAAAGGAGTTACATATTTTCTTGCTCTTTCCTAGCAGTCTTCTGAGACTAATCCTATAAATCATGTTGTGCCAACAAAACTATGAAGTAAAGTGGATTTTAGAGACTTATTGAGTCCGCCTCTTAAAATAAGAACAGTCAACTCATCTTAGTCATTTACTGCTTGATAGTTTGAAGTTTAAGAGGCCTTAAAACAAATTGTTGTATACAACAGTGGCCTTTCTAAGCAGATGGCATCTTTAACACCCAACGCATTTCATGTCACCCAGAAGAGACGAAACAAGAGATTCTGGCAGGTTACGCTAAGCAGATGTCTACATGTTATCCTGCAATAGCTGCTGTAGATAACATAGTGTGGAGCATCTGGTATAATATAAGCTTTTGATTTCAGAAGCAGGCCTACTTTTGTTATTCTCAGATTGTGATGTCATCCCGGCAAGTTATCAAAACTTAACAAAAAACTCAAATGTCTTTTATACTATTTACTGTACTAAGAATAATTTAAATTGTATTTACTACCACTAAGAAAAGAAATCTATTGAGTGAGATATGATATATATCAGGGTCGATATTATACTTTATCAAGAGTTCCCTTCTATGGTCATCAATAGGTAGAATACAAGAGACATTTTCAGCACGTTTTATAGCATCAGAGCTTCAGGGTAATTGACCCTGCTGAAATCTTTATTGGGTATTTATATAGAGCAAAAGTAGGGAGTTACAAGTCATCAAACTCCATTACCTCTTAATGTGGCTGTTCTGTCCGTAGCTCCCATTCAAATAGACTAAACCTGCAGCCAGAACAACCTTATTAATCAGTAACACTTTGATAAATGACACCCACAATGTTATACGATCTTCTAAATTCGACAGCCAGGAACACGCATTTACTTCTTTGTATGGAACCTTATTCTTCACTTGTGGTTTGTAGTTCTCGTTGATTTATTGGGTTTGAAAAAAAGACGTAACTTTTGGCTTCATTTCACAAATAGTGAACATTTAGCAAACATAATATATTATATCCAGCTTTTCATTTAGCAAACATAATATATTATATCCAGCTTTTCATTTAGCAAACATAATATATTATAAAGAAGAAATACTGATCTTTAAAAGTTGTTGATAATTCCCATCACATGATCTTCAAAGGTTCATTATAATACATCAGTGGCATTAAAATGTATGACCTCCCCACCCACCGATCCACTGTGTAACCTCTTAAAGCTGAATGAACACTACCCTACAACTCTGACATAAGTCAATTCTTCTGGCCCCCTAATTGATACACTACCTTAGGTAGGTAGGTTGTTTGGGTGAAGAAAATAACACCTCTTTTTACAACAAATGGAGGCTAAATATATAGAAAATTAGAGGAAAATTTCCTAAATTTGTCACCATGACAATGCAGTGCAATCTGCAGGCAGCATGTTATAGAGCAGGAGGAGCTGAGCAGATTGATATATAACTTTATAAGAAAAGATTTGGTATAACTTGTTCTTTCTTCATGTGAATCTCTACTCATTTTTAGCTTAGGAATCCATTGAGAGGTCCTACTCAACGGACTCCTAAGCCCAGAATAAGCAGGGACTTAAATTAATAAAATCCAAGTTATACAGAATATTTTCACATAAACTATACATCATTGTGCTTAGCTCCTCTCTGCTCTATAACATGCTGCCTGCAGATTGTACTAATTTTTCATGGGGACAGGCTCCCTATAAAATTTTAAAACCTTTACCTTCATTACTACTAGTTTTGATTTACTGCTCTATTTCTGTTCTATTCCAATTCAAAGCTAACTTTAAAATTATTCTTGTATCATGTTACCAAAGTTTATTGCATTTTGGGATCTCAGTTGACAGCTGAACTGAACAGTTCCCAAGGGCAGTCAGGAGAGTTTTGAAAGTAGTGATCTATATGATTGAAGAAAAAGACACGATAATGCTCAAAAAGGAAAAACAAAAAGTTACACAACTTGTATAGATTGAGAATTGCTTTAATGAAGGTTGCCATGAAAATGCTTTGCATATAAGTCCCACCCTTAAATAATAACTATTTCCCGATATATATACAGCAATAAAACTTCCATTACCTTTCATTACCAGTGCTAGATCGTCTGTAATTTCATATGATATTGATTTTATTTCCTTTTTTCATAGCAACACAAGACAGATTTGAACATGCATTACAAGGTAAGTGACATGATGAGGCGAAATATAAATATAATGGAGAACTGATTAAGTGTTTTTGTGTAAAAAAAAAAAAGTTGCAGGTTGAATTTGCAGTATAATTTGTGACTTTCCTCAAAAGTGGCAAGAAAAGTGGGTTCAGTTATGGGACAGTGGAGCAAATTGCAGCCAAATTTCTTAGAGAGTCGCTAAGTGTTGAGAAAACTTTTGATATGTCATAGAGCCATATCAAAAGTTTTTGTCAGTGGGGGTCTGAGAGTAGATCATAGGAAAAAATGCGTATAGCAGCACAACAAAAAATTAAAGTCTTATCTTGTGGTGGTGCCAGCCGTGTTGGGAGCCAGTCAGAAGTTCCCCCTTGGATGCGTCATATAGAAGAAACCACAGCACTCTCCTGTCTTCAATTCAGTGGAATTTATTTCACCAGCAAAAAAAATGCGACGTTTCGACCGTAAAGGTCTTTCTCAAGCAACCTTTGGTTGCTTGAGAAAGACCTTTACGGTCGAAACGTCGCATTTCTTTTGCTAGTGAAATAAATTCCACTGAATTAAAGACAGGAGAGTGCTGCGGTTTCTTCTATATGACGGGTCTGAGAGTAGAGGTAGCAAGATGTACTCAGTAGAAAGTCTATGGGTCCATCTGGATTGCATCCTCTGCAGTGAGTGGGGAAAGCATGATATGCGAGCGCTTCTCTCTCCTCGTTCTAGTGTTTGGTGAGGATCTCAGTACTCAGACCCCAACTGATTAATACTTTTTATATGTCTCTATATCTTCAAAGCCAAGAGATGCATCTAAAGTGGCTGGTTGCTTTAGAAAAATCACAGGTAGAGACTGATCTTTCAGGCATTAGTGAAATGCTCACAGGTCCCACAACCGGTAAGTGATCACTGCTACTTTCAGAGTTTACAAAATTTGAATGCAGGGCATGCAAAAAAAAAAGCCAGTTATAAGTGCTGTCTGAGTACAATCTATTAACCCAACCTGAAGTGCATCAAGGCTCTAGCAATTAGTCGGTCTGTTGTTTATTAAGGAGCTATGAATGTATGTCTATGAATGGGTGCGTCTACTATACTTATCAAGCAATTGTGTCAAACGTATATTCCTTATTTCTTCCAGTGGCAGAAGCAGCCGAAGAAACATCCTTGGAAGGAGGGAACATGGCATTAGCAATATTCATTCCAGTAGTGATCATTTCTGTGCTGCTTGGAGGAGCCTACATTTACATAACAAGGTAACAGCGACAGAGAGACAATGGTGATCCATGAAAAATGGGGGGAAATCATAAAACAGTTGTATAGTTTAAAACCTCAGGGTCTCCTTGGGCGGTCCGCATTTTGCGGACCGCACATGGCCGGCACTTTAATAGAAATGCCTTTTCTTGTCCGTGTCTGCAGACAAGAATAGGACATGTTCTATTTTTTCTGGAACAGAAGTGAGGATGCGGAACGGAAGTGCGGATGCGGACAGCACACTGTGTGCTGTCCACATCTTTTCCGGACCCATTGAAAATGAATGGGTCTGGACCCGTTCTGCAACGTTGCGGAATGGATCCGGAAGCATTTTGCGGACGTGTGAATGGACCCTAAAAGGGGTTGTCAGCAGGGTTGCCAACCGTCCAGAAATTTCTGGACAGTCCGTAAAAATTGTCCATGAGTTTTTTTGAGGCTGGTGGTGCTTGACAGGTGGTAATTATCATCATTATACAGCTCACAGTAAATGCTGGTAATGAGTACTTATCAGTATATTGAGCTATGTCCGTAAAAAATGTTGGCTAAGTTGTCCAGAAAAAAGCTAAATTCTGGTTGGCAACCCTGGTTGTTAGCGGTATTACATTTATTATATCTGGCTCTCAGTGGGCCATACTCACCCTCAACGGTCCCCCACCACTGGCATTTTAACACTTACCGGTCACTGCTGCGTTCCACTTCCTGGTCTCAGCTCAACTAGCAGGAAATATCTGGAGATGCCTGCTCAACCAGTCGCTAGGTGCCGTGGTGACCTGCCTTAACCAGTGATTGGCTGATTGAAATTTTCCTGGTGTCTCAAGCCGTGAAGTGGGTAATGCTTATTCTTTTAATTTTAACTCATAGTGATCCATATACATATTTTAATACCCACTGAACAACCTCTTTAATTGGCATGACTATTTTGCTGAGTATTTTAACAATGTACAGTAGGTTTGCAGTTTGAATATACTAATGCGATTCTACAGTGGGCCCATCTAGCATTTATTGATGGCACTGTGGTAATCATTGTGGCAATGCCGTTAATTGGATTTAGACGTATCACGTTTTCTAGAATAAGCATGAAACCATACTTAATAAGTGTAATCCTACTTTTCTTAATAGTGCTCTCCTTTTCGAAAACTGTTAGCATTTACATAAGGTAGTTCATCTAGTGAACTGTGGAAAGAGAATTTTCCCTTTTGCATTAACCTCTTAAGGTCCAAGGTGATTTTGAGGGGTGACATTTTCATTTTCTCTCCCTGCAGTCAAAGGCAATGAGTTATAAGTTGCTTTATTTTTCCGCTGACAAAGTTGTTTACCCCTTTTAAATGATCTATTTTCCAGATAGGTCATCAGTATCTGATCAGTGGGGGTCCGACATCCAGGACCTCTGCCAATCAGCTGTTTAAGAAGGCACCGGCACTCGCAGCAGCACGGCGGCCTTCTCCAGCTTCTCCTAGGCCATGTGACATCACGTTCATCAGTCATGGCCTAGGCGCAGATCAACCCCATTGAAGAGCTGCGGTACCAAGCACAGCCACTATACAATGTACGGTGTTGTGCTTTGTGAGCCAAGAGAAGGCCATAGCGCTCAGGGGGAGGGGCTTTCTCAAACAGCTGATTGGCGGGGGTCTTGGGTGTCGGACGTCCACCGATCAGAAACTGATGACCGATGTTTTTTGGGGTTTCCATTTTATGATGTTTAGGTAAAAATGACATGTGAACCTTATTATGTGACTTAGTACCATTACCGCAATACCCAATTTATATAGTTTTTTTGTCCTACTACTTTTATTCTGAAACCTATAACTTTTTTTATTTTTCTGCCACTGGAGGTGTGGGGGGTGGGGGGGGGTTGTTGTGGGGGGGCATGCAGTGAACTTCTCTTTCCAGTGTGAAAACACTGCATTTTCAAACTAAGGGAAGCTCTGTGCAAATTATTACAGCTTTCATTTCAGGCAATTGAAAATGTATAAATTCCTATGCACTGAGCTGCCCCTAATAGTGACTGCAAGCAGACAGCTTTGTAAGGAAGTAGGAAATGTATCAGTGTATTTATTCCAGTTGTCTGGTGTAAATACATTTAGAAATACGGAGTTCAGCAAAAGCATATTTTATGAAGCATCTGTTGCACATTTTCTGACATAAAAGGCAGTCTCGTACTGGGAAACTGGGTTGAGCAGGGGGGTGCCATACTATGTTTTGTGATGGGGCCCTATGAGTAGGGTGGCCAGAGTTCCCGTTTTAGGCCGGACAGTCTGGCTTTCAGACCCCCTGTCCTCCGTCCGGCACAGGGCCTGGATAGACACAGGGATGTCCTTTTGAACAGCTCACTCTCAGATAGCAGCACTATGCTGTCTGAGCGTGAGCTGCAGAGAGGAAGTCACCCTCCCTCCCTCGCCTGCAGCTGACCTGCAGTTTATTTTACCTTAATTTTTTTAATCCCTGTCGGCTGTGGAGTGGGAGGGGCGTGGCCTAACCAGATTGGGGCATGGATTAGCGGAGCTGGGGGCAGGGTTTTACAGTCCATCTTTTGAGGGTGGCCTAAGTGGCCACCCTACTCATGAGATCTGTGTATGCCCCTCCACTCAGATGCCACAATTAGACAGATAATCACCCACCGTGATTATCAAGACAGAAGAGCCTGTGGCAGGGTCAGCATTTTCAGTGTCAATTAGAAGAAAGTCCCTTTAACTGGAAAAACCCTTTAGGCTATGGCCACATGTGCTGAATCCACAGTCCATCTACCCGAAATCTGCAGCTACCAAGTCCACACCAAAAAGAGTTTGGTGCATAAATGTTGTGGTACCACATATTTCACCCTTTGCATTACAAAGGGTGAAATCCCCAGTGGAAATCCACCTCATAAATTGACATGTTGCAAATTTTAAATCCCTGCCACATGTCAAGTTATGTGAGAATTTGATTGTAGAAACTTTCCGCAGCATGGCGATGAGATTTTTTAAAATTCCATCCATTTGATGTTCCTGTAAATGCTGCAGATTTTCTGCACGCAATCTTCTGTGGAAAAGGGGCAGCATTTACTGCACATGTGGCCATATCCTAAACATGCACTCATGGAATAATTCTAACTCGAGCGCTTTTAGAGATCCTTCTGTTACTTTCTAGAAACCATCAACAACTGACACAAGTGCTGTTGACAGAGGTTCAGACTGACATTACCTTCCCCCTGGGTATATATGTCATGGTTACTTAATGGATTTAGCCTATTGATCAGCCACTGAATAAGAGGTCGAAAGAGGGTGAGAAGGAGACGTTCTATAGCATGCTGTCATTCATAGAATTTTTCCCCAAGGGCAGAAGAAAAAGAACCAGAGCTTAAACAACTTTTTATTATCAGCACATAAAATATTTTATGTTCATATAGAGTCCATGGGAGGAATTTGTCAAGTCCTGCTCTCCAGAATTCTGGCTCCAAAAAGTCGCAAAATAAGCCTTTTGTGACTTATTGGGGTTATTTGCGCAAAAATTTCACTTTTTACACCACTCATTTCAGTTTTGAGAAAGTGGTTGTGGTAAGTTATGTTAGTTTCACGCCAGATTTATCACTGCAACTTTAAAAAAAAAAAAAGCCACAAACTCACAGGAGGGGATGGCAAAAAATTGGACCATTTCTAGACAAAAGTCTAGATTTGGACCAAATTTAACAAACAATTAGAAAAATTTGATAAGCATACCACAGAGTACACCAACACAGACTCATGCAAAACTGACTTCATGATAACGCTGAAATCATGGGGCAACTTTAAGACAAGGGCAATCTGTGCAGCTTTTCCATCTTGCTTCTCTCCTGTTCTTAGGAAGCATAAAGAAAAACGAAAAGTTCTGGTACCGTGTTAGTAGAAAACTAGTTTAGTGCTCTCATTAAGTAAAACATAATAAGGGGCTTGAAGTTCTGATGCCTTTTAACCTCTTCAGGACATAGGGCATACCGGTACGCCCTGATGTCCTGGTACTTAAGGACACAGGGCGTACCGGTACGTCCTGAGAATTTTCAATCACCGCACTTAGCTATAGGGTAAGTGCGTGAACACCCGTGCCCCACACACACACGCACACCTAATAAAGATTTACACACACGCACATACACACGCAGACACACACTCCCCTATGGCCCGCCGGACGTTCTCAACCGAGGAGGCATATGCCCTCCTTGCCTCCGAGAGCCCCAGTGAGGATGAGGATGACCCCACGTTCCTGTTGTCATCCGCATCCTCATCATCAAGCGATGATGAGCCCCCAAGGCGGCGGAGACGCTGCCAGGCGGATCGAGGGGACCCCCATACTAGGAACCCTGTGGCCCAGCCTAGTACGAGCAGCTCTGGGGCTCGTACTAGTTTTCCGGCCCACCAGGTCAGTCCACCTGAGCCCCCTGCAGGTGGACTTGTCTGGTGTACCCCAGATAACTTTGAGCCTGCAATTCCTGATTTTGTTGGTGAATCAGGAATCCATATTTACACAGTGGGCTTCACTGAATACGACTTTTTCAGTCTTTTTTTCAGTGAGGAACTGGTAAATCTGATGGTGGAGCAGACGAACCTGTACGCCCAACAGTTCGTCGCTCAACACCCGGGCTTGTTTTTCGCTAGGCCCGGTGGCTGGACCCCGGTCAGTGCAGCCGAGATGAGGATGTTTTGGGGCCTCGTGCTGCATATGGGCCTAGTCAAAAAGCCCAGTGTCAGGCTGTACTGGAGTGGGGACGTCCTCTACCAGGCCCCACTCTACAGTATGGCCATGACACATTCCCAATTTGAGGCCATCCGGAAATGCCTGCATTATTCAGATAATGCAGCATGTCCCCCCCAAGGTGATCCTGCCTATGACCGTCTGTATAAGATACGGCCGGTCATCGATCACTTTGGAGCCAAATTCATGGAGGCCTTTGTACCTGGAAGGGAGGTCGCGGTTGATGAGTCTCTCATTGTGTTCAAGGGGAGACTCATTTTCCGCCAGTATGTTCCCTCAAAGCGAGCGAGGTATGGTGTGAAGCTGTACAAACTTTGTGAGAGTACCTCAGGGTACACTTACAAGTTTTGTGTGTACGAGGGGCGAGATTCCCGTATTCAACCCCTAGAATGTCCCCTCACTCTAGGTGTTAGCTGGAAACTTGTGTGGGACCTTATGCACCCACTGCTAGATAAGGGTTACCACCTATACGTGGATAAATTTTATACTAGTATCCCCTTGTTCCAGTCCCTCGCTGCCAGATCAACGTTCGCTTGTGGGACCGTGCGGAAAAATCAGTGCGGCCTCCCTGCCTACCCCCTCCAGGTACCTATCCACAGGGGTGAGACCCCTGCCCTTACCACTGGAAACCTGCTGCTGGTCAGCTATAAGGACAAGAGGGATGTGCTTGTACTGTCCACAATTCATGGTAACGGCATCACCCCTGTCCCTGTGCGAGGTACCGCGGCAACGGTCCTCAAGCCCGATTGTATCGTCAACTACAATCGGTATATGGGAGAAGTTGATCTCTCTGATCAAGTACTCAAGCCATATAACGCCATGCACAAAACCAAGGCATGGTACAAAAAAGTTGCCTTGGTGCAGGTTGCCATGTACAACTCTTTTGTACTGTTCCAGAGCGCTGGCTACACAGGGACATTCCTCCAGTTCTATGAGGCAGTCCTCAAGACCCTGATCTTTTGTGACTGGGAAAAAGCAGGTGGGAGTACCTCGGGAATTGGAGGCGCCCGGAACGTCCCTGGCCAACACTTTCCAGGTGTGGTCCCCCATACTGGAAAGAAGGGACGAACCCCAAAAAAATGCAGAGTGTGTCGCAGGAGGGGGATACGGAAGGACACCACTACTCAATGTGACACGTGCCCCGATCATCCCGGCCTCTGCGTTATTGGTTGCTTCAGGGAGTACCACACTTCCATGGAGTTCTAAATTTATAATCCCCTTCACCAACTTAGCCACTGACTATTCAAAAAAACTATGGTTCTCAGACTTGAGACACCCCAAAAAAATTTTTTGTAGAACTAAAAAAAATAAAAAGTAGACTTACTAGGTAGCACAGCGTCGGTAATAATATCCTCTGTAAATATACCCCTAACCCCCCAGATTAACACGGTAAAAAAAAAAGTACAAAAAATAATTTTGTCACCTCACATAAAAAAAAAGTGGAATAGCAAGATCAAAAAGTCATATAGCCCCCAAAATAGTGCCAATAAAACCATCCCCTCATCCCGCCAAAAATTATCCCCTACCTAATACAATCGGCTAAAAAACTTAAAAAAAATGACTCAGACTATAGAGATACAAAAAAATTCTTTTTTGTATACAAAAAGATAATATAGTCTAAAACCTAAATAATTGTAAAAAAATAGACTTATTAAGTATCGCCGCGTCCGTAATAATTTCCTCTGTAAAAATACCCCATGACCCAACCCCCCAGATTAACACGGTCCAAAAAATTTTTTAAAATGGTGCCAAAACAGCTATTTTTGGAACTTTTCCATTTCAATCCGTCGTTTCCGGTAAAACCCAAGGGTTAACAGCCAAATAAAACTTAATATTTATTACCCTGATACTGCAGTTTACATAAATGCCACATTTGTGGTTGTAAACTGCTGTATCAGTAAAAGGGAGGCGCAAAAGAAAAGGACCGACATGGTTTCTGGAAGGCCGATTTTGATGGCCTTTTTTATTGACACCATGTCCCTTTAGAAGCCCCCCTGATGCCCCCCTAGAGTAGAAACTTCCTAAAAGTGACCCCATCTAAGAAACTACACCCCTTAAGGTATTCAAAACTGATTTTACACACTTTATTAACCCTTTAGGTGTTCCTCAACAGTTTATGGCAAATGAAGATGAAATTTCAGAATTTCATTTTTTGGTAACCTTACTTCACAAAAATGTAATATAGAGCAACCAAAAAACATATGTACCCTAAAAATAGTCCCAAAAAAAACGCCTCGTTATCCGTAGTTTCCATAATGGGGTCACTTTTTGGGGATTTCTACTGTAGGGGTGCATCAGGGGGTCTTGAAATAGGACACGGTATAAATAAACCGGTCCATAGAAATCAGCCCCCCAAAACCCACACAGCGCTCCTTTCTCTCTACACCCCGCCGTGTGGCCGTACAGTAGTGTACGGCCACATATGGGGTGTTTCTGTAAACGGCAGAGTCAGGGCAATAAAGATACAGTCTTGTTTGACTGTTAACCCTTGATTTTTTTTGTGGAAAAAAAGGGTTAAAATGTAAAAATTGGCAAAAAAATGAAATTCTCAAATTTCACCCCCGTTTGCCAATAACTCTTGTGGAGCACCTAAAGGGTTAACATAGTTTGTGAGATCAGTTTTGAATACCTTGAGGGGTTTAGTTTCTTAGATGGGGTCACTTTTATGGAGTTTCTACACTAGGGGTGTATCAGGGGGGCTTTAAATGGGACATGGTATAAATAAACCAGTCCAGCAAAATATGCCTTCCAAAAACCATATGGCGCTCCTTTCCCTCTACGCCCTAGTGTGTGGCCGCACAGTAGTGTATGACCACATATGGGGTGTTTCTGTAAACGGTAGAGTCAGGGCAATAAAGATACAGTCTTGTTTGACTGTTAACCCTTGATTTGTTAGTGGAAAAAATGGGTTAAAATGGAAAAATTGGCAAAAAAATGAAATTCTCAAATTTCATCCCCATTTGCCAATAACTCTTGTGGAGCACCTAAAGGGTTAACATAGTTTGTGAGATCAGTTTTGAATACCTTGAGGCGTGTAGTTTCTAACATGGGGTCATTTTTGGGTGGTTTCTATTATGTGAGCCTCACAAAGTGACTTCAAACCTGAACTGGTACCTAAAAAAATGGTTTGTTTTTTTAATTCCTGAAAATTTCCAAGATTTGCTTCTAAACTTGTAAGCCTTGTAACGTCCCCAAAAAATAAAATAGCATTCCCCAAATGATCCAAACATGAAGTAGACATATGAGTATGTAAATTAATAACTTTTTTTGGAGTTATTACTATGTATTGTAAAAGTAGAGAAATTGTAAGTTAGAAATTTGCAAATTTTTCCAAATTTTTGGTAAATTTGGTATTTTTTTATAAATAAAAATGAATTTTTTTGACTCCATTTTACCAGTGTCATGAAGTACAATATGTGCCGAAAAAACAATCTCAGAATGGCCTGGCTAAATAAAAACGTTTTAAAGTTATCACCACATAAAGTGACACTGCTCAGATTTGCAAAAAATGGCCTAGTCCTTAAGGTGAAATAAGGCTGTGTCCTGAAGGGGTTAATGACCTTCTACAGACATAGTGGAAGCACCAGGTCTCTGAGATAACATCATTTATGAGACCATAAAACTTTCACACCCCTTATCTGTAAGATAATTAAGGACTCATTTTCAACATTTTTTATATTTTGTTTCTGTTTTTCAGATGCCCATTCATTACAGCAGGTCTCTGCTCTTATATTATATATATATATATATATATATATATATATATATACAGTACAGACCAAAAGTTTGGACACACCTTCTCATTCAAAGAGTTTTCTTTATTTTCATGACTATGAAGGCATCACAACTATGAATTAACACATGTGGAATTATAAATATATATATAACAAACAAGTGTGAAACATCTGAAAATATGTCATATTCTAGGTTCTTCAAAGTAGCCACCTTTTGCTTTGATTACTGCTTTGCACACTCTTGGCATTCTCTTGATGAGCTTCAAGAGGTAGTCCCCTGAAATGGTCTTCCAACAGTCTTGAAGGAGTTCCCAGAGATGCTTAGCATTGGTTTGCCCTTTTGCCTTTACTCTGCGGTCCAGCTCACCCCAAACCATCTCGATTGGGTTCAGGACCGGTGACTGTGGAGGCCAGGTCATCTGGCGCAGCACCCCATCTCTCTCCTTCATGGTCAAATAGCCCTTACTTTCAAAGTTTTCCCAATTTTTCCGCTGACTGACTGACCTTCATTTCTTAAAGTAATGATGGCCACTCGTTTTTCTTTACTTAGCTGCTTTTTTCTTGCCATAATACAAATTCTAACAGTCTATTCAGTAGGACTATCAGCTGTGTATCCACCTGACTTCTCCTCAACGCAACTGATGGTCCCAACCCCATTTATACGGCAAGAAATCCCACTTATTAAACCTGACAGGGCACACCTATGAAGTGAAAACCATTTCAGGGGACTACCTCTTGAAGCTCATCAAGAGAATGCCAAGAGTGTGCAAAGCAGTAATCAAAGCAAAAGGTGGCTACTTTGAAGAACCTAGAATATGACATATTTTCAGTTGTTTCACACTTGTTTGTTATGTATATAATTCCACATGTGTTAATTCATAGTTTTGATGCCTTCATAGTCATGAAAATAAAGAAAACTCTTTGAATGAGAAGGTGTGTCCAAACTTTTGATCTGTACTGTATATATATATATATATATATATATATATTGCTGTTTCTTCATACACTCTTGTAGTACACCTTCTGAAGGTACTAATGATGTCTTGAAAGCTCGTTATGTAGCATCATTGCTACTATTTTTGTTAGCCATTAAAAGGTATCAGACCTGTAATACTCTTATTTTGTTTCTCTAAATTAGAGCACTAAACTAAGGTAGGAAGTATTGCACATATCGGTAGTTGTTGAAATGCTGACATCTGCTGGTCACACTTTGAAGTAGTCATTGCGAGTACTAAATGTATCAACGTGTCGGTATATATGGAAAAGTGAGATTTAACTGGAAAAAACCCCAGGGAATAAGTGTGACAAAAATGTATGATATATGGTCACAGAGATAGAAGTTGCTTACTTAGGGTGATCAATAATATTTTTTGGAATGGTTCCGGTATTTTATGATCTGTTCCTATTTTTGTGCTAAACAAATGGAAGAGACTAAGGGGGTCATTTATCAAGCTGAAATATGCCTAAATTAGTGCAATGGTTATTTGCGTCGCAATCTGCGACTTCTCCCCGCTCACTCCAGGTCTAAAATTGTGGACATGGCATGGGCGGGGAAAGTGACGGGCCGGCAGCCCCGTCTGATTTACCATTTTCTACGCCTGTTTCAGGCGTAGAAAAAGGTCTAAATGTAAGAAAACTCAGAAGCTGTGTTACATTTAGAACTGGCGCTGGATACCCCAAAGTTATGTAGAGGCATGCGCCTCTTCATAACTTCGGCGATCCACTGCCAGCATCTAAAACGCCGGTCTTAATAAATGTGCCCCTAAATATACATATAATCCTACCACTTTGTGTATGCAGCTTCTATGTCAACCCATGCCTTCATGACCACAGAGTACACACAACCCCCTTATATAGTCTGGTCCAGCAGTTATCTATAAATCCATTCCCCCTGCTCCCTCTTCTTGCTAACCTACTAAAATAGTAATGATTTATTTTATAGGCTTTCAAAGCATATCTCCATTAGCAACTGCAAGTTATATCAATTTAGGAAGTAGTAAAGAAGAGCCCTTGTTTGTAGTCACGTTAAATAGCATGATGGGAAATTATAATATATGCAATGCATCAATAGTATGGGATCATTGGAAATATCAATGACTTACTAGTATGGTATCATAGGAAATATGAGTAACACCTTATTAGCATAGTACCATTGGAAACACTACAAGTAACATAGATAGCTTATAAGGAAAAATGTGGGGGATACAGTCAGGACAACCCTATATGCAGGTGCACATCGCTATGGCGAAATACATATACAAAGAAAAAGACACAAATGCAATAGCACTCTGCAACCAGCACTCCGCCCTGCCTCCATGCTGGATGTTGAATGAGGCATTGGTGTACATTTTGGTCAAAGCGTAATAAGCCACTCACCACGTCAAGGTCGCCTCTATGAGTGGTCCCTAACACTAGTTCCTACCTGTTTATGGGCCATGACAGCCACACAAAGTCCAGGGAGCGCAGGTACAGCATGAACGCCAGGCACACTCTGCTTTTAACCCCGTCCGGTGCCATTACAGCTTTCATTGGATCCAGGGATGCAAGTACCAACATGCATGCTGAGCCCACCATATACTTCTCCTGGAGCCAAATGGCTACTGGTAGGCCCTGTAGAAGTAGACTCAGTTTTATACTGACTTTAAAACCAGCCTCCACGGCAGATTAACTGGTCAGGTGTGCATGACTGTATGGAGATCGCCACGCCTTCAATATATACTACAAAGAAAAAATGGGGGGGATACAGTCAGCACAACCCTGTATGCAGGTGCACATCACTATGGCGAAATACATATACAAAGAAAAAGACACAAATGCAATAGCACTCTGCAACCAGCACTCCGCCCTGCCTCCATGCTGGATTTTGAATGAGGCATTGGTGTACATTTTGGCCAAAGTCCAGGGAGCGCAGGTACAGCATGAACGCGCTCCCTGGACTTTGTGTCGCTGTCATGGCCCATAAACAGGTAGGAACTAGTGTTAGGGACCACTCATAGAGGCGACCTTGACGTGGTGAGTGGCTTATTACGCTTTGGCCAAAATGTACACCAATGCCTCATTCAGCATCCAGCATGAAGGCAGGGCGGAGTGCTGGTTGCAGAGTGCTATTGCATTTGTGTCTTTTTCTTTGTATACAGATAGCTTATAGTCTAAAGTAAAGCTAAAGATAAATATCATAATTTACATAAGTTACCATAGCACAATGTATATAGAGAAAGGGTCATGTATGGGCTGGACCAGTCAGGCGAGCATCAAACATTGTAATACTTTTATCTTTTACAGTTTTGTCAGAGCATTTAGACAATGCACACAGTGATATTCCACCTGAGGTATAAGTGCAGAGATGATAAAGTGACATCATAGTACAGGGAAACTATGCCCACCAATATCAGAGTACAAGAATAAGGCAAACATAGATGTCACAGTAATGAGATGATAAACAGTGTTGACAGTGCACAAGGAATAATAAAACAGTGATGTCACAGTGCAAAGATGATAAACAGTGTGGTCACAGCACAGGGACAATAAAACAGTGATGTCACAGTACAGACATAATACAAGCATTGATGTCAGAGTGCAGAAATAATAAACAATGATGTCACAGTACAGAGATAATAAAACAGATATGTCACAATATAGGTACAATAAACATTTATGTCACAGTACAGTGATAGCAAACACAATAGCCCAGATTTACTAATGTGTTTGCGCCACAAATCTGTCTAAAAAGTAGCACAAATTGGTGTATGAACCTTTGCTTTCAGTGCAGAAATAACTGCAGCTAAATGTTTCCAGTAATTGCTGATTAGTTCTGCATGTCAGTTTGGAGGAATTTAGTCCATTCCACCATACAAAACAGCTTCAACTCTGTTAATGTTGCTGGTTTTATTTTTCTCTAAAGAGATATTTTGGCCATGTAAAGTTATCCCCTATCCACAGCATCCTAAAGGAAAATTTCAGAACATCTTTCTGTGAGCTAAATCTTAACAAGATGTTGGTCATGCAGCAAAACAACAACCCAAAGCATACAAGTCGTTCTACCAAAGAATTGTGGAGACCACAAAATGAATGGCGACGCCAATTAGGCATGCACGCGGCCACTCTTTTCATTTGTATGGGAGTACCAGAGATAGCGGAGTACAGAGCTCTGCTATTGCTATCTCTGAGACTCCCAAAGAAATGAATGTAGCAGCCCCATGCATGACCAACCTGCTGCTCTGTTCATTTTGGGTGGCTCCACAGGGTACAGAGCTCCTGGTCTCATGATCAGTGTGGGCCTCAGTGGTAGGACCCCCACCAATCTGTTATGCCCTATTATGTGGATAGGGGATAACTTTATATAACTGGAATACGGAATGACTTGTGTGCTTAGGGTCATTCTTTTGCTTTATGACCCACGTTTTCTTGAGATTCAGCTCACAGAAACATGTCCTGATATTTTCCTTTAAAATTTGCTAGTATAATACAGAATTTATTGTTCCCTCAATTATGGTAAGGTGTCCTTTCTCAGATTCAGCAAAACAGACCCAAACACTACCACCATAAACATCTTTCACAAATGAGATGAGATTTTTATGCAGGAATGCAGTTTACTTTCTCTAAATATAATTCTTCTCTTTTAAACCAAAAAGTAATATTTTCAAGCATCACACAGAGACATCACTGTACTCAGATGATAAACAGAGCATGTTTATTCTTTTCGTTCACATGAAGGATTTTTCTGCTGTAAAACTCCATCAAGGAATCTGCAGCAGAAATCCAAGTCTGGCCTTCAGATTTCTCCTTCAGATTTGTGTTAATTGATGTGGATTCACATATGGATTAGGCCCAATCTATGGGGTTAAGCACTGTATGGCTAACCCACCACAATGTCTATGCAGAAAAAAATCAATAACAGTATGAACAGCAACTTAGATTCCTATTGGAAACAATTGGGGCACATAGAATATATACCAAACCTAGAGATGAGCGAATTTCTCAAAAATTCGATTCGGCAGCTTCACCAAATTTTTTGAAAAATTGGTTCGATACGAATTTAATTGTGGCAAATCGCATTTAAAAATGGCTATTACCTGGCTGCAAAGAGCCTTTATAGTGGTGTAGAACACTGTGCCTTACAGTAACATGCATAGGAAGTCTTCTGTGGTAGTGAAACAATACTGTGAGTCAGTATGACATGTAGATGACAGGCGTCGCTCTTAGAATCACTGCACACTTCACTTATTTGGGTAGTTACGGGGCCAAAACTGAACAAATAATTAAAGTGTAAACTCAGCCTTACAGGTCAATGTTAGCGTCAAGAAGAAGCGCACTCCTTTTACACCGTCGTCAGCTGATTACACATAGATGTCTACAGTACCTGTTCTATTAAACGCTTATACAAGTAGAACCCCCCCCCCCCCCCCCGACAGAGTGGAGTGGGTGTCAGCAGTAAGTTTGTGTTGATGTCACTGATTATTTTGCCCTTCCTCTGATTCTTCAGAACAATAACCCAAAAAAACGGATCATGTCGGTGGAGCATCCACCTTCACTCGGTCAGCATTTGGTCAGTAATCCATCAGTATTGCTAATGCCAAAAAAAAACAGGAGTGGATCCAAAACAGAGATGACACGTGAATGGAATATTTGCATGTCTTCTGATTTTTGTACCTACTCCTGCTTTTGGCTACCAAATCATAAGCCAATTCTGATGCAAAATAGGGACCATGTCATGTAGGCCTTACAGCTGTTACATAGACAGGATCCGTTGTGCGTCTCATTTCTCCTTCCTTCTGACAGATCAGAAGAAGGGTCAAATAAATGTTGATGTCAGCCAGGTAAAAAGGCAAAATAGTGGCCCAGTCATGAAGTGGGGAGGGTGGGAACAGCATGAGAAGTCCACAGAGTGGCCCTATGACATAGTGGTGAGGTGGAAGCAGCATGAAGAGACCACAGAGTGGCCCAATGACAGTGTGAAGGTGGCAGCAGCATCATGAGGCCACAGAGTGGCACAATGACATTGTGGAGGTGGCAGCAGCATCAGAGGGCCACAGAGTGGCAAAATTACAGTGTGGAGGTGGCAGCGGCAGCATCAGGAAGCCACAGAGTGGCACAATGACAGAGTGTGGAGGTGGCAGCAGCAGCATCATGAGGAAGCCACAGGGTGGCACAATGACAGTGTAGATGTGGTAGCAGCAACATCAGGAGGCCACAGAGTGGCACAATGACAGAGTGTGAAGGTGGCAGCAGCAACAGCATCAGGATGAGGCCACATGGTAGCAGAATGACAGTGTGTTGGTGGCAGCAGCAGCATCATCAGGAGGTCACAGGGTGGCACAATGACAGTGTGGAGGTGGCAGCAGCATCAGGAGGCCACAGAGTGGCACAATGACTGAGTGTGGATGTGGCGGCATAAGCAGCATCAGGAGGAATTCACAGGGTGGCACAATGACAGTGTGGAGGTGGCAGCAGCATCATCAGGAGGAAGCCACAGGGTGGCACAATGACAGAGTGGAGGTGGCAGCAGCAACATCAGGAGACCACAGAGTGACACAATGACAGAGTGTGGAGGTGGCAGGAGCATCAGCACTTGCCCCCCAATAACAAGAACGGTTTGGAATTACAGAGCTGTATAATGGCAATTTGGATCCTCAGTCAGTACAGCAAGGTGTCATAGGATTGTTCCTATTACCCAGGCTGTAACCTCCCCTACTGAACCCTGTTCTGCTTCAATACTGTAGAATGATTCCTCCCTATACTTTGCCTGAACTTCTATACAGCAAAATAAAAGTTTTAAAGTCTTTTCTACCACTGTCCCTAGCGCCTGCTGATGTCTCTCCCTGCACTAAGTACACTGGAAAATGGCTGAATCCAAGATGGCTGAGGCTATTTATAGGGCAGTGACATCACAGGGCTGGCTGGCTGCTGATTGGCTGGCTTGTGGGTGATCCCTCGTTCCCAGAGTTCCTTGCTCCATGTCCTAACACGTGCAGCAGCCATTTTAGGAAAAAATGTGATTTGTTACCACGAAGCATGAGGAAATTCGTATTTGGTGCGAATGAAATTTTTCCTGAAATTCGGATCAAATTCCACTTTGTCAACTTCGATTCGCTCATCTCTAGCCAAACCCACCTGTCTTTTCCGCCATGTGGACATACCCTAACACAAAGATAATGCACACAGTGATGTAATAGTAAAGAGATAATGAATACAGTGATGTGGCTGCAATGTCTGCATCTGATAGATGAACTGATGAGGATGTTGGTTTATTGCAGTTCATTTGTTATCTTATTATTTAGTAACATTATTACTGGTGCAGATGTTCTACCTGCCAAGAACGTGTTACAAATACCAGTCACTCAGTATCTATTATCTAAACGGGTTGTCCGGGTTCAGAGCTGAACCCGGACATACCCTTATTTTCACCCAGGCAGAACCCCTGATGTTGGCATTGGAGCATCTCATGCTCCGATGCGCTCCCTTGCCCGGCGCTAGATCGCGCAGGGCACGGGCTCTTTTGTTTACAATAACACACTGTCGGGCGGAAGCTTGTGTTTGGTGACATCACCGGCTCAGATGGGCGTGCTTTAGTGCTTCCCTAGCCGTTTTACTGGCTAGAGCAGTGCTAAAGCCCGCTCATCAGTGCCGGTGATGTCACCGGGCTTCCTGGCAGCCCCATGGAGAGCCCAGTACGTCACCGGAACCCTTGAAAATGCCTTTGCCCTGCGCGATTTAGCGCAGGGCAAAGGAAAGCATCAAAGAATGAACTGCTCCGGTGCTCAAGTCAGGGGGGCTGCCTGGGTGAAAATGGATGTATGTCCGGGTTCAGCTCTGAACCCGGACAACCCCTTTAAGGCTATGATCCCCTGATGTTAACCTCTGTTGTTTGTTTTCAAGGCCGCTCGTCTTGTAATGCACATACACAGTGTCTAAGCTTGGTACATTGGCACTGACAGACACAATAAAGACAAAAATCGCTTAGACAGGAAGTAATTTTATATAAACATTTTAGTGTCTGGACAAAGCGCACAACATCAATATCTGCTGAGAAATAATCGCTCCGATGCTTTGTTCCATGGACTTTTTGTACTATAAATGTGTAATAAGATACTGGATATTAGAATGGTGTCCTATACAGCAGCACATTATTATCCATAAAGTTCAGATGAGAATGCCAGACTCTACTCTTGCCAATATCCCATATTGTATAGAAGTTGTCATGGTAATTAAGGATGAGCGAGTCAATTCTAAACTAATCGGATTTGTTTCGAATTTCACAAAAATTAATCCGCCAAATGAATCTAAAGATTTTTTATTTGTTTCAGCTGAATCGTTAAAAACAACACACAGTGCCATTTTACTGTTGATATTGGTAGAGAAAAACCATGAGGGAGGAAGAGGATGAAAGTTGGGGGAAGATTTGCCCTGATTGGCTCAGAGGCTGAAATCCTCATAAGCTAATCAGGGGAGCAGTAGGCAGAGAGAGGTCTATGCTGACCGAGAAGAAGCACCATACTGTGTTCATTTTCTAAACTGGGAATAGTGTGTTTGGCAGTGTCTGTCAAAAACGGATTACAGAGCCACAAGCAACTATTGTAGTATGATTATGGACACTATAGGAAAACTGTAGGGAAAGAATAGAAATATAATTGTGTAGATTTTAGGGAATTTGATCAGGGAGCTAGTCACAGGGGCAAGTAAAACTGTGCTAATAGGTGCCTTCTGCTGTAATTTAGCCTAGCAGTTCTACATTACAAAACCAACCCACTGCAAGAAAAAAAAAATCATATTTTTTTTTATATGAAACTGCTTTAAAACAAAAAAAAAACAACTCAAGTTTCTACATAGGTTTATGGGCAGCACAGTACCCCAATAGCATTCTGCTGCAAAGATAGCTGTTGCATTTTTTTTTTCAGGGCATTACAGTATATCAGTCCGTGTTATTAAACACATTGCATTATAGCAAAAGCATTTTACAACGCCAATTTTATATCAGTGATATTAAATGCACAGTTTAAAGACATTTCACCACCAACATTGTATTGTTATATTGGTGGTAGGCGAACTCATTATTGCATTACACAATGTGTTTATAGTACAAAAATTAAACAGTTATTAAACACATACATAATTCATAGAAACTATGCATGATTATTTTGGTGGTTTCGCTGGAACTCCATCTTGCAGATGCTAGAGCGTCTATACGAGCATTGTAAAGTCATGAATGATTTTGTCATGCACCAGACCACCTCAGTAGGGAGCATCTGTTGTTTCGAAAGTCAGAGACAACTGTTGCCTACGGAAGCCCTCAGTAGGGACAACTGAGTCATAAACAATGTCACCCCCTCGATATTTATCTTAGAACAGATGCATACGCTGATGCAACAAGCACTAGCAGAAGAAGAGCAGCTTACGTATTTTGCTGTCCATCCTGTAGCTGTTTGGGACCCACAAGGAAAAAGTCCCATGAAGGAGGAGGATGAGGAGCTGCCACTGGAGGAGATGGAGGAGTTAGTGCTAGAGGATCAGGAGGATGATAATGATGTTGACGATAACACCGGGCACGATGACCAAACATTTCAGTGAGGGGCAGAGTTGGAAAGAACTGGGTCCTCCAGCACGCTGGCCAAAGTAGCAAAGTGTATGCTTGCTTCTTACGTAATGACAGACATATCATTCACATGAAACAGTCCGATGATTACTGGATAACCATGCTTTCAGACCATATCTATCAAAGCAAAATGGGGGAATGTTTTCCTCTTGCTAAAAGTGAGGCCAAATTACTTTATTACCAGGATGTATGCAGCATGCCACAGTTTTCAATGAGCAGACGCTTGCCGCCCACATGTCTGAGTCCCCTTCTCCAGTCCCTGCAGAGTCACCCACTTCTCGCCATCTCCGCTACCCCAAGCAGTAAAATCTGCAGCAGCAGCCATTTTAATGTCATCAACATGATAGAGCAATTCTTTTTCAGGCTTTTTCAGTGTAGCAGGGAGCGTTGTGCCACCCAAATGGATGAAGTTGTCCTCTGCTAGTGTACAAAACCTCACTTTTGTTAAAATGAACGAGGCATGGATCCACAAGGATATTCACACCTCTCCAGCTGACAGTACCCCATCATGCCACTACTGCTGTCTGCCTGCCTACCATGATGTTCTGTACCATATGGCTGATGCTGCTGCCATCATCATGCCATTGGCACTGTCTGCCTGCCATCATGTTCCATACTGCATGGCTGCTGCTCTCGTCATCGTGCCACTGCTGCTGTCGGCCTGCCTACCATCATGTTCTCTACCATATGGTTTCTGCTGTTCCCTGCTACCAATCCCCTGCTGCTACTTCCATTACTCCTACTGCCACTAAAATTACTGCTACACAGTCGCCGCTACTGCTGCAACTACCCCTAAACAGCCACACACACATCTACTGCCTTGTCTATTCCATGCTGTGCTGCTGCTACTGCTGCTGTTATTATTGCGGCCATATGCCACTATTACCCTACCATTTCCACATCCACACTGTACTGCTGCTCCCAATTAAAAGGGATACTTTTTCTAGGCTAGTTCAGAACAAGCCATGCTGTCTTATGACAAGTAACACTTGTGTGTATATAAATATGAGCAGGCATTCTGCAGAACAAGCTACTCTTTCCTCTTACATTAACATTTGTGTGCGTATAAATAGGGACAGGGAACACCGTTTGTGCTTAAAAACCATCTGCCCCTGATAAGGAACATTTTTTGGAAGGTTTCTAATATGAAAAAGCATAGCACATATGACGGCACTGTGTTATTAACTCCTTCTCGACATGTGACGAATTTTTACGTAATAGTACGTCATGGTGCTCGGGCGGGCACCGGAGCGTTCTGCGCCCGATCACTGCAGGTGTCTGGCAGTCCCTGATAGCCGGGCCCCTGCTGTATCCGCCAACATAGCTGTTTACAGCGATGCCGGCGGATTAACCCCTTCTATGCCACGATCAGCGCTGACCGCGACATAGAAGGGTTTGTCATGGGTGACAAGGCAGCCCTATGCCGTGCAGAGGCTGCCCAATGCCTTGCACAGCATTGGGACCTGCCTTCTATGGGTGCCGAGGAGATCCAGCCTCAGGCTGGGTCTCCTAGGCAACCTGTTAGTGTATTACTTTGTGTAATATGCTAACAGCCAATGCATTACAATACAGATGTATTGTAATGCATTGCAGAGGGGATCAGACCCACAAAAGTTGAATTCCCAGAGTGGGACAGAAATAAAGTTTAAAAAAAAGTTTAAAAAAAAGTGTTTTTAGTAAAAAAAAATTATAGTTTCAAGTAAAAAATTTTTTAAAAAAACGCCCCTTTCCCCAGATTTCATAATAAAAAATAGAAAAAAAAAGGAAAAACACACATATTAGGTATCGCCACGTCCGTAACAACCAGCTGTATAAAAATATCACATGACTTAAACCCTCAGGTAAACACCGTAAAAAAATTAAAAATTAAAACGGTGTCAAAAAAAGCCATTTTTGTCACCTTACATCACAAAAAGTGCAACACCAATGAGACCCTACATAAGAAAATCGCAAAAAAAAAAATTTTTGTTCAAATATGCTATTATTGTGTTAAAGTGAAATAAATAACTGAAAAGTATACATATTAGGTATCTCCGCGTCCGTAACAACCAGATCTATAAAAATATAACATGATCTAACCCCTCAGGTGAACACCATAAAAAGAAACTGTCAAAAAAGCCATTTATTTTTGTCACGTTACTAGGGGCGTTGCTTGGGTCTCAAAAGATTCAGGGCCCAAGCCCCAATGCATATGGTCCAATTCTCTAAGTAAACCAACCGACCCCTAAGCCCGCTATAGCTATAGAGCTATACAGCAGCACATACCTCTCACATCCAGTTTCTCCCAGGTGACGTCTCCTCTGATGTAGATCTTCTCTGTCATCATCTTCTCCATTCCGTCCGGACAACTTCTCTCAGCCGCGCCTCGTCTATACAGAATGTGACACACAGACATCTTAGCTTCCTCATTTTTCTGTACCCCCAAATACTATTCTGAAGAAAAATGAGTGTCCCCCATGGTAATAGTGCTCCTTATAGTCCCACCAATAGTAATTTCCTTCTAGAATGCCCTCATTTGTAATACTGCCCCCTATAGTGCCCCCAACTATGATAATGCCCCCCAAGAGAGCCCCCATTAGTAGAAGAGCCCTCCAGTATTAATAATGCCCTTACAGAGCCCCTAGTAGAAATAAGGCCCCCCCTATTGTTCCCCCAGTGGTAATAAAGCTATCTACTGACCCCTTAGTAGTAATAAGACCCCCACAGTGCTTTTAGTAGAAAAGTCCCTCTTATAGAGCCCCCAGTAGTAATAAGAACGCCTAATGTCTTCTGGATTTAAAATGCCCCCACAGTGCCCCCAGTATTTATAATGTCCCCTACTGTTATAATGCTCACCATGAAGTGCCCCAGTATTTATATCGCCCCCTACTGTTACAATGCTCGCCCTGAAGCACTCCAGTATTTATAATGCCCCCTGCAGTACCCCTTGTAGTTATATTCCTCCATTTACTGTCCTCAAAAATTATTATTCCTCAGCCCTCTCCACCATACAGTCCCATGTAAATAACATTATTTCCCTTCTCCGCCATAAAGTGCCATGCAAATACCATCACACCATCTCTCCAGCCCCCTCCAATATACAGTCCCATGTAAATAACATCCCTGTCTATCTACAGCCCCCTCTAAAATACAGTCCCATGTAAATAACACCACACCATATCTCCTGCCCCCCTCAATATACAGCCCCACGTAAATAACATTACCCCCTTTCCAGCCGGCTTCAACATACAGTCTCATGTAAAGAACATAATCCCCTCCCCAGCCGCCTTCAACATACAGTTCCATGTAAATAACATCACCCCCTCAATAGTCAGTCCCATGTAAATAACATCACTTCCTCCCCCAGTCACTTTTAACATACAGTCCCATGTAAATAAAATTACCCCCCCAGCCACCTCCAACATGAAGTCCCTTGTAAATCACATTACCCCTCAACATTCAGTACCATGTAAATAATATCACTCCCTCCCACAGCTGCCTTCAACATATAGTCCCATTTAAATAACATCACCATGCCCCAGCCACCTCCAACATGCATTCGCATGTAAATAACATCACTCCCTCAACTTTCAGTCCCATGTAAATAACATCACTCCACCCCACTGTCCCATGTAAATAACTTCCCTCCCTTCAGCCCTAACATACAGTCCCAGTTAAATAACTACAACTCCCAACATTGCTCTGCCTATCACACTGAGTAATCTAGCCCTTCACTTACCTCTCCTTATGTAGCAGACCTCACCACAGCTTGTTCCCAGGACTTCTTTTCACTGCTGAGTTGTCCTCTCCTGCACTAGCCACAGGACGGTGACATCATCGCAGGTCCTTTTCAGCTACTACATTTAGCACTGATCACATGACCTGTGATGTCACCACAGGTCCTTCAACTCTTGCAGGGCATTAGATTCAATTGTATTGCCGTCCTGAGGATGGCAATACAGTTGTATCTAGCAGACAGGCAGGACATTCGGGGCCTGGGACAAAACATCAAGGGCCCAGGCCCCGAATGTTTCAACCTAGCAACGCCCCTGCACCTTACATCACAAAAATGTGTATGTATGTCCCCCAAAATGGTACCAATAAAACTGACACTTCATCCTGCAAAAAATGAGACCCTACCTAAGACAATCGGTCAAAAAATAAAAAAGCTATTGTGTAAAACTTAAATAAATAAGAAAAAGTATACATATTAGGCATTGCCACGTCCATAACAATCTGCTCTATGCAAATATCACATGACCTAACCCCTCAGGTGAACGCTGTAAAAATAAATAAATAAAAACTGTGCCAAAATTAAAGTGTAATAATGAATGATCTAAAAATCATATGTACCCAAAAATTGTACCAATAAAACTAGCACCTTATCCCCTAGTTTCCAAAATGGGGTCACTTTTTGGGAGTTTCTACTGTAAGGGTGCATCAGGGGGGCTTCAAATGGGACTTGGCATCTAAAAACCAGTCCAGCAAAATCTGCCTTCCAAAAACCATATGGCGTTCGTTTTCTTCTGCACCCTGCCGTGTGCCATTATATCAGTTTACGACCACATGTGGGGTGTTTCTGTAAACCGCAGAATCAGGGTAATAAATATAGAGTTTTGTTTGACTGTTAACCCTCGATGTGTCAAAGAAAAAAATGGATTAAAATGGAAAATCTGATAAAAAAGTGAAATTTAGAAATGTCATCTCCATTTTCCTTTAATTCTTGTGGAACAACTAAAGGGTTAACAACGTTTGTAAAATCAGTTTTGAGTAACTTGAGGGGTGTAGTTTCTACAATGGAGTAATTTATGGGGGTTTTCTACTATGTAAGCCTCACAAAGTGACTTCAGACCTGAAAAGGTCCTTAAAAAGTGGGTTTTGGAAATTTTCTTTAAAATTTTTAAGAATTGCTTCTAAACTTCTAAGCCTTGTAACGTCCAAAAAAAATGTAATTACATTTACAAAATGATGCCAACATAAAGTAGACATATGGGGAACGTTAAGTAATAAGTATTTTATGAGGTATCACTTTCTGTTTTAAAAGCAGAGAAATTGCAATTTTGGTAAATTTGGGATTTTTTTCATAAATAAAGGTAAAAAATATTGACTCGAATTTATGAATATCATAAAGTACAATGTGTCACAAGAAAACAGTCTCAGAATGGCTTGGATAAATAAAAGTGTTTCAAAGCTATTACCACATAAAGTGACACACGTCAGATTTGCAAAAAAATGACCTGGGCAGAAGGGTGAAAACTGGCCCGGGGTAGTCGGGGTTAAGCACACTGTTTGTAAATACATCCACACACCTGCGTTTAGCCATACCTATATATATCAATGTCTGCCATTATTTGCTCCTGCTGTCATTGCATTCAAGAGCTTAAAACAGAGTGTAGAAAGTGTAGAAAGAGCAAAAATTCATAAAAAATAAAGAAAAAAAGTCCTAGGAGACTATTGGGTGTTATATACCTCATGTTATATCATGGTAATTAGAGCAATGTTGATTCATGAAGAATACATTTGGGCACAAATCAAATGGAATTAATCAAACACAAAGGAAATTTCTATTCTAATGGATAGACCACAAATATTGAAGGGTTGTCCAGGTTTTTTTTAACTCCCCCCACCCACCAGTACCTGTGAAGAGATTTGTAATATCTGGCTGCGTACTGCTCCATTCTGGCTCCATGGCTCCTGCTCTGTCTTCACTAGAATTCAGGTCTCTACCTGTTAATGTCTGTATGGACTAGATCACATGTACCACTGCAGCCAGTGACTGGCCTCAGCGGAGATGTATCCCAAGTGGCATGTCACTGTTGGGTAATGACACATCACCACTTAGGCCAGTCATTGGCTGCAGTGGTACATGTGATCTCATCCATGTGGTTGTTGACAGACAGGGACCAGAAGTCTAGTCAAGACAGTCCAGGAGCCACAGAGCTGGAGTGTCAGGGAATAGGTAAGTACAGATCTCTTCACAGGTACCACTGAGTAGGGCGATTCAAATAAAAATCCCAGATAACCCCTTTATTTGGGGTTTGTAGGTCATGCTTCTGTTGCAGACTAGAATTCTGCCTCCTTGTCTTTATTATGGAGGTATATATGAAAGTTTGCTCTGTTTTGGGGCGCCTTTGTAGGATAATTCTGATATGTGGGTTCTGTGCCCTAAGGTTTGTTATGAGGACAAGGCAGTTGCCTCTTCACTGGTTACAATGTAGTTGCTTAGTGGTTAGCACTGTTGCCTTGCAGCGCTGGGGTCATAGGCTCAAATCTGACCAAGGACAACATCTGCATGGAGTTTGTATGTTCTCCCTGTGTTTGCGTGGGTTTCCTCCCACACTCCAAAGACATACTGATAGGGAAGTTGGATGCTAATGTCTGTAAAGCACTGTGGAATATAGTAGCGCTATATAAGTGCATTAAATAAATAATGGTTCTACCATTAATCAATTATGTATTCTATATACACTGAACAAAAATATAAACGCAACACTTTCGGTTTTACTCCCATTTTTCATGAGCTGAACATTTTCTACATACACAAAAGACCCATTACTCTCAAATATTGTTCACAAATCTGTCTAAATCTGTGTTAGTGAGCACTTCTCCTTTGCCAAGATAATCCATCCTACCTCACAGGTGGGGCATATAAAAGGTTCTGATTAGACAACATGAATATTGCACAGGTGTGCCTTAGACTGCCCACAATAAAAGCCCACTCTGAAATGTGCACAGTTTTGCCTTACTGGAGGGAGGTCAGAAAACCAGTCAGTGGTTCCTCACGCAGTGCAGTGCAACACATCTCCGTCGCATAGAGTTGATCAGGTTGTTGATTGTGGCCTGTGGAATGTTGGTCCAATCCTCTTTAATAGCTGTGCAAGTTGCAGAATATTGTCAGGAACTGGAACATGCTGTCATATACACCGATCCAGAGCATCCCAAACATGCTCAATGGGTGACATGTCCGGTGAGTATGCTGGCCATGCAAGAACTGGAATGTTTTCAGCTTCCAGGTATTGTGTACAGATCCTTGCAATATGGGGCCGTGCATTATCATGCTGCAACATGAGGTGATGGTCGTGGATGAATGGCACAACAATGGGCCTCAGGATCTCGTCACGGTATCTCTGTACGTTCAAAATGCAATCAATAAAATGTACCTGTGTTCGTTGTCCATAACATACGCCTGCCCATACCATAACCCCACTGCCACCATGGGCCACTCAATCCACAACGTAGACGTCATCAAACCACTCACCCACACAACGCCACACACACTGTCTGCCATCTGCCCTGAACAGTGAAAACCGAGACGTGAACACAAAGTCTCTCCAACGTGCCAGACGCCATCGAATGTGAGTATTTTCCCACTCAAGTCGGTTACGACGACGAACTGCAGTCAGATCCAGACCCCGATGAGGACGACGAGCATGCAGATGAGCTTCCCTGAGACGGTTTCTGACAATTTGTGCAGAAATTCTTTGGTTATGCAAACCGATTGTTGCTGCAGCTGTCTCGGTGGCTGGTCTCAGACGATCATGGAGGTGAACATGCTGGATGTGGAGGTCATGGGCTGGTGTGGTTACACGTGGTCTGTGGTTGTGAGGCCGGTTGGATGTACTGTCAAATTCTCTGAAACGCCTTTGGAGATGGCTTATGGTAAAGAAATGAACATTCATTGCACGGGCAACAGCTCTGGTAGACATTCCTTGATATGACATACCTATGAGGTAGGATGGATTATCTGGACAAAGGAGAAGTGCTCACTAACACAGATTTAGACAGATTTGTGAACAATATTTGAGAGTAATGGGTCTTTTGTGTATGTAGAAAATGTTTCAGATCTTTGAGTTCAGCTCATGCAAAATGGGAGCAAAACCGAAAGTGCTGCGTTTATATTTTTGTTCAGTGTATAATTGCATTTTACTCCTTTTAGGATAAATATCATTTTTTAATTTGGTCTTTATTAAAAATGTTTAGCCATTTCTGAGATCCTGTCAGCCAAGGACTCATTAGCTCTTATCTCTGATCTCCTAACCTTATAAACACTTATTTAACACATGTTCATATTGGTTTCATTAGAATTGAGCTATAATGAGTGTTTATGAGGTCAGGAGAAAAGAGGCACACATGAGATGCCAGATGATGGGATTCAAAGAAAACAGACTGTATCAGCTTGCAAACTGTCTGTTTTTTTAACCCTTGTATTTCAGAAACCGCTGAACATTTTTTATAAAGACCAATGGAAAAAAAATTAGTTTTAGCCAAAAATTAGTAAAATGCAATCATAAAAAAATTGCCCTAAAGGTGTCCATAGATTTTAAGCAAGTAACATTACAATGTACATTATATAAAGAAATCTGATATAGACAATGGCCAAGTGCCTTTAAAACCTAAAGTAGTGCAAAGGTAGAGGTTTAATTGAATACATAACCGTATGCATTTTAGCCCTCTCATTTTTAATATTTAACCATCCAAACATGATCTCTGAATGATGTCTGAGTATTATAAGTGTAGGATCAATACAGTGCGGCTCAAAGAGTGCTGAGGCTGTAAATACTAGAAAATATGATGGCTTTTACTTTGTGATGCTTGTTTATCAGTCTTCTGACTGCGTCAGCAACACACGAGACAGCTGCAACCCACACTTCTAGTGATGTCACATGCTGCATGTATTGATGTGACTGGGTAAAATGGCAAAGGTTAAACAGCCACCATAGATGAAGATTAGATTATGGTATAGATTATAAATGTCATCGATGGGATAATAATTTTGTGAATATCACAAAAACAGATATGAGAAACTCAAATAAAGCTAATATAAAATCATAGCTCATCACTGGATTGTGTGTAATTCCTTTCTATTGAATTCTCTTGCACATATTACAACTAGTGTTGGGAGCGAATATTCGAATCACAAATTTTAATCGTGAATATCGGCACTTTGAGAATTTGCGAAGATTTAGAATATAGTGCTATATATTCGTATTCGCGAATATTCTAGGTTTTTTTTCACAGTAACCTCCCTTCTTGCTTGTGGGCCAATGAGAAGGCTGCAATGTCTTTGTCAGAGCTTAGCAACATCCCTAGCAACCAATAGGAAAGTTGCCTACCCCTTACTACATAAGAACCTCCCCAGCAGCCATTTTCTGCAGTTTTATGGAGTTCTGAGAGAGAGAACAGTGACATTGCTGTGCTCTGTGCTTTACTGTTTAATTACATTAGATAGATAGTTAGTTAGTTAGTTAGTTAGTTAGTTAGCTTACATATATAATACAGATAGTTAGTTAGTTAGTTAGTTAGTTAGCTTACATACATAATACAGATAGTTAGTGGGAGATGGTCAGTGTAGGTTATATCCTGATATAGTGTAGCTGCTGAGGTTCTGCTGTCCGTCCATACATACATACATACATACATAGTGCTGTGATGTCACAAGTTCACAACAATACTGACTATATGTAGTCAGACCCGCTAAAATGTGAAGTTTCATGTATTGTGCAAAAATATGCTCATCATTAATTGCCGATTTGTGCAATCGCGAATATATTGGAGCACTCTATCTGCATATAAAGCTACTGTAATGTTCTGCCGTGCCAACCATTTTCTCCAGTCTCAGGAAACGTCTAGCAGCTTGAAAAATGTAGCAACAGTGAGCCACGCCTGTATTGTGCGCGCAATATGCGCATATTAAATTGTCGGTTTTCGCAATCAAGAAAATAATCGGGAATTTTTGAATTTGCGAATATATGACGAATATTCGCCCAAATATTCGTGAACTATCGCGAATTCAAATATTGCCCCTGCTGCTCATCACTAATTACAACAAGGATGTCTAATAATCTTTTGTTTCCTTTTGTTTTCAGATGCAGATATTATTCCAGCCTTCGCCTTCCTCTTATGTATTCTCATCCATACAGCCAGATAACAGTAGAGACAGAGTTTGACAATCCAATCTACGAGACTGGGGTAGGTGTATGTCCATGTATGAATTTACTTACTAATACTTATGCAATGAATAGTGCATTTCAAATGAAGTATTATTGTAATATAGATGCAATAAAAATATAGTTTATTTTTTTATGTACACTCCTTTTTCATCTCCGGTAGCACCCCCTGTAGTTTATCCTTCTGGGCCACCTCCTGCATTCAGTGGTGGACTAACATGCTCAGGAGGGCCCCTGTTCCCTTCCCCTCCCCTCAGTGGTGGCACAGTGATCTCATAGAGAAGCAGGTGCAGTGATCTCCAGGAACCTTTCATTCATTCATTCCTTCCTCTAAATTCATAAAAGCATATAGCTACGGAGAAGGAAATTGTGGGGGCATTAAATATCATATGTATCATTGGGGCTATATGTGAGGGACTATTTTTGATGCAGGGGAGGAAGGGGATAACAAGAGCTAATTGCATTGCATCCTAGGAGAGATGTGCTGCCCACCCACAGTAAGGGAAGCGAGTCCAATAGAACATGCCATGATGTTTCTCTGTCAGATCTATAGAGAATTCAGCAATAAAAAAGCTATATATGCCTTTGCACAAAATCAAAAACGTACAAGGCTACAGTGTGCTCATGCACCTCTATGGAGGATCCATTTTGGCTCTGTATGCAACATCTTAGTGCTTGCTCTCACATAAAGGGAGCAATTTAAAAAACTGATTTATTATGCAATTGTTGATATTAGAAATGAGCAAATCAAAGTCAAACAAACTGACTTTGATCCGAATTTAAGGAAAAATTTGATTTGCCGCCAATCCAAATTTCCTAGCACTTCTTGGCATTGAATCAATTGTCCTTGAAATGGCGGGGAAAAAAATACACACTCACTTCATCCATTTGCGCACAAAGAGGCCACCTTGAGATTTTGCGCGATGCCTTTAATCAAGTTGATCGCAACGGCCTCTTTGCGATCAAATGGATAATGTGAGTTTCTTGGGAGGGTTTTTACCGGATTAATCCCTGAAAGCCCTCGATCACCAATAAATGCAGCATCTGAGGGGTTCAATGATGGGGGCAGCGGGATCGCCGCTCCCCGTCATTGTGCCCGCTACATACAAAGAAATGCATTTCTTGACAAAGTAATTCATCATGAAGCAAACTTCTTCGCGAAATTCAGCAAAGCAGCCAAATTGAATTGTTGATAACTTCGCTCAACACTAGTTGATATGTCCATTTTCTTATACTATATAAGTGGTCGGCAACCATTTTCAATTACGTACTGCAGTTTGTCATGTTAGTCATGTTACGACAGCTAGAGAACCACAAGTTGCAGACCAAGTTGGCACATCAATTTAAAATGGCCGTATGAGATTAGCAGTATTCCTGGTATTTGCAGCATTTTCCAAAAATTTTTCATAGAGAACAAACAGTATATATTTTTGTGTGATTTTATGTACAAATCGTGAGATAAAGGGTAAAAGGAAAGGTGAGAAATAGTTCTTCATGGGTTATGGTGTTTGACAGTTGTGTCCTTCAGTAACATCCTAAAATGATGCTTGTTTGTGGAAACTCAACTAAAGTGTCCACAATGCTCTAGCCATGATTCACTCGTGCTTGGCTTTCGAAACTACATGCAGAAACCTGACCGTGTGGCCATACCCTAATGATTCATGGTAAACAGTCATATGATGGCTCTATTTTGTACAATGCATTAGAGTGGCATTGTTTTGGACTAAGATGGAGACTGAATGACTTGTACAACTCTATGCACTGCCATACAGGCATGGCCTTGTGCATGAGCACCTTTGGGCACTCAAATTTCAACCAAGTCTTTATCTTCAATAAACTATTGTATGTACAGCAGCATAAATCCAAAACTGATAGCAGCCAATACAATTCCATAAAGTGTATATTTCCAATGAACGGTGCATAGCAAATTTGTCCTTTAGATATTTGATACCTGGAGATGGTGCCTAAAGGGGAAAAGACACTGGAGCACATGAGTGCTATGTTATGGGGGCTCTGCCCCATTTTCATTTGCTGTACAAAGGGACAGAGGCCCCAAAATGTTGCAGTGATGTACTCATGTGCCTTGCCTCCCCCCAGGCAGCATCTTCAGGTATCTAAATATCTAGATGAAAAGTTTGCTATGCACAGTTTGTTGGAAATATACTCTTTGTGGAATTATTTTGGCTGCATTTGAGTAGACAATGGAGGGAGGTGGCAGCCCTGGGCCCACTTGCATGGAGGGGCTCACAAGGAGAGTACTCAGGCAAACACTATTTACAACTCAATACAGTCTATGCCTACAGCCTATGGCTTTCTGGACTGTCATTCTCTGTCTTTTAGGCTGCAGGCCACTTTAGGCCTATAGCCTATAAAATGTTGAGGCTACACACAGAATATCAGTGTTCTAGCACAGTCAGCGCAATGATGTAATTGCATTGTGCCACATGTGTCGGGACCCGAACTATGCTGGTAAAAGGATGCCTGACTGCACTGATTGGAGGATCGAGGTGAGCGGAGTATACGTATTTTTATTTTTTTAAATATTCTAGTGTGGCACTCTGGTGAGGGCATCATTTCTTTTTAGGGGGCATTATCATTTTTACATATGACATACAGGGGGCATTATTAATGTCTAGGGGGAAAAAGAGGAACACATAAGGGCATTTTAACTTTATACCAGACATCATCAGCATGGGAAGATGTAGGTTGGGAAAAGATTGGGAGGATTCTGGAAAAGTTAGGAGCCAAAAATATCTCTGTTGCAAGCTCTGCAGACACAAGTCATAAAATAAGTCATCATGGAGGTCTGGTCCATATAGAAAGACTGGAAAAGTGAACAACTACAATCAGAGAAAATGTGCATGAACACAAAATAACTGAATTTTATTGCACAGTACCTTGTGTATCCACCACTGATTGTTTTTTGTACAGTGGATTCTATTCAGCGACTCTGTGGTGGTAGTTATATAGTGGTATTATTGGTAATACTGATTTGTACAGTGTTGTGTTCACAAGCAGTATGATAAAATTATTCTGTCACTCTTTAGTGGTATTGGTAGTGGTCAGGTTGTAATGTTATCTGGGTTAGGGGCCCACTCGGGAGATGGGTGTGTTTTTTGCTCACTCTGCTGAATCCCTAGCTACACCTCTGATTGGCTGCTATCAATTTCAGATGTAAGCTGCTTTATTTACAACAGACTTTAGCAGAGACAAGCTTTCTTTGCTTCAGTGTATATATATATATATATATATATATATATATATATACAGTGGATATAAAAAATGTCTACACATCCCTGTTAAAATGTCAGGTTTCTGTGATGTAAAAAAATGAGACAAAGATAAATAATTTCAGAACTTTTTCCACCTTTAATGTGACCTATAAACTGTACAACTCAATTGAAAAATAAACGGAAATGTTTTAGGCAGGGGGAAGAAAAAATATAAAAATAAAATAATATGGTTGCATAAGTGTGCACACCCTTAAACTAATACTTTGTGGAAGCACCTTTTAATTTTATTACAGCACTCAGTCTTTTTGGGTATGAGGCTATCAGCATGGCACATTTTGACTTGGCAAGATTTGCCCACTCTTCTTTGCAAAAACACTCCAAATCTGTCAGATTGTGAGGGCATCTCCTGCACACAGCCCTCTTCAGATCACCCCACAGATTTTCAATCGGATTCAGGTCTGGGCTTTGGCTGGTCCATTCCAAAACTTTAATCTTCTTCTGGTGAAGCCATTTCTTTGTTGACTTGGATATATGCTTTGGGTCGTTGTCATGCTGAAAGATGAAGTTCCTCTTCATGTTCAGCTTTCTAGCAGAAGCCTGAAGGTTTTGTGCCAATATTGACTGGTATTTGGAACTGTTCATAATTTCCTCTAGCTTAACTAAGGCCTCTTTCACACTTGCGTTGTCCGGATCCGGCGTGTACTCCACTTGCCGGAATTACACTCCGGATCCGGAAAAACGCAAGTGTACTGAAAGCATTAGAAGACGGAACCGTCTTCCAAATGCTTTCAGTGTTACTATGGCACCCAGGATGCTATTAAAGTCCTGGTTGCCATAGTAGGAGCGGGGAGCGTGGGAGCGGTATACTTACAGTCCGTGCGGCTCCCGGGGCGCTCCAGAATGACATCAGAGCGCCCCATGCGCATGGATGACGTGATCCATGCGATCACGTGATCCATGCGCTTGGGGCGCCCTGACGTCACTCTGGAGCGCCCCGGGAGCCGCACGGACGGTAGGTATGCTGCTCCCCCGCTCCCCGCTACACTTTACCATGGCTGCCAGGACTTTAGCGTCCCGGCAGCCATGGTAACCATTCAGAAAAAGCTAAATGTCGGCTCCGGCAATGCGCCGAAACGACTTTTAGCTTAAGGCCAGATCCGGATCAATGCCTTTCAATGGGCATTAATTCCGGATCCGGCCTTGCGGCAAGTGTTCCGGATTTTTGGCCGGAGCAAAAAGCGCAGCATGCTGCGGTATATTCTCCGGCCAAAAAACGTTCCGTTCCGGAACTGAAGACATCCTGATGCCTCCTGAATGGATTTCTCTCCATTCAGAATGCATTAGGATAATCCTGATCAGGATTCTTCCGGCATAGAGCCCCGACGACGGAACTCTATGCCGGAAGACAAGAACGCAAGTGTGAAAGAGCCCTTAGGCCCCAGTTCCAGCTGAAGAAAAACAGCCCCAAAGCATGATGCTGCCACCACCATGCTTCACTGTGGGTATGGTGTTCTTTTGGTGATGTGCAGTGTTGTTTTTGCGCCAAACATATCTTTTGGAATTATGGCCAAAAAGTCCAACCTTGGTTTCATCAGACCAGAACACCTTTTCCCACATGCTTTAGGGAGACTTCAGATGTGTTTTTGCAAAATTTTGCCTGGCTTGGATGTTTTTCTTCGTAAGAAAAGGCTTTCGTCTTGCCACTCTACCCCATAGCCCAGACATATGGAGGATACGGGAGATTGTTGTCACATGTACCACAAAGCCAGTACTTGCCAGATAGTCCTGCAGCTCCTTTAATGTTGCCGTAGGCCTCTTGGTAGCCTCCCAGACCAGTTTTCTTCTTGTCTTTTCATCAATTTTGGAGGGACGTCCAGTTCTTGGTAATGTCACTGTTGTGCCATATTTTCTCCACTTGATGATGACTGTCTTCACTGTGTTCCATGGTATATCTAAGGGCTCTTTCACACCTGCGTTATTGTCTTCCGGCATAGAGTTCCGTCGTCGGGGCTCTATGCCGGAAGAATCCTGATCAGGATTATCCTAATGCATTCTGAATGGAGAGAAATCCGTTCAGGATGCATCAGGATGTCTTCAGTTCCGGAACGGAACGTTTTTTGGCCGGAGAAAATACCGCAGCATGCTGCGCTTTTTGCACCGGCCAAAAATCCGGAACACTTGCCGCAAGGCCGGATCCGGAATTAATGCCCATTGGAAGGCATTGATCCGGATCCGGCCTTAAGCTAAACGTCGTTTCGGCGCATTGCCGGAGCCGACATTTAGTTTTTCAGAGTGGTTACCATGGCTGCCGGGACGCTTAAGTCCTGGCAGCCATGTTAAGTGTAGTGGGGAGCGGGGGAGCAGTGTACTTACCGTCCGTGCGGCTCCCCGGGCGCTCCAGAGTGACGTCAGGGCGCCCCAAGCGCATGGATCACGTGATCGCATGGATCACGTCATCCATGCGCATGGGGCGCTCTGACGTCATTCTGGAGCGCCCGGGGAGCCGCACGGACTGTAAGTTTACCGCTCCCCGCTCCTACTATGGCAACCAGGACTTTAATAGCGTCCTGGGTGCCATAGTAACACTGAAAGCATTTGGAAGACGGTTCCGTCTTCAAATGCTTTCAGTACACTTGCGTTTTTACGGATCCGGCGGGCACCTCCGGCAACGGAAGTGCATGCCGGATCCCAACAACGCAAGTGTGAAAGAGGCCTAATGCCTTGGAAATTATTTTGTACCCTTCTCCTGACTGATACCTTTTAACAATGAGATCCCTCTAATGCTTTGAAAGCTCTCTGTGGACCATGGCTTTTGCTTTGGGATGTGACTAAGAAAATTTCAGGAAAGACCGACTAGAGCAGCTGAACTTTATTTGGGTTTAATCAGAGGCACTTTAAATGATGGCAGGTGTATGCTGACTCCTATTTAACATGATTTTGAATGTGATTGCTTAATTCTGGACACAGCTACATCCCCAGTTAGAGGGTGTGCACACTTATGCAAACACATTATTTTATTTAGTATTTAGTTTTTTTTGTTTATATATATATATATATATATATATATATATATATACAGTGGATATAAACAGTCTACACACCCCTGGTAAAATGTCAGGTTTCTGTTCTGTAAAAAAATTAGACAAAGATAAATCATTTCAGAACTTTTTCCGCCTTTAATGTGACCTATAAACTGTACCACTCAATTGAAAAACAAACTGAATTCTTTTAGGTGGAGGGAAGAAAACAAAAAAACTAAAATAATGTGGTTGCATAAGTGTGCATACCCTCTTATAACTGGGGATGTAGCTGTGTCCAGAGTCAGCATACACCTGTCATCATTTAAAGTGCCTCTGATTAACCCCAAATAAAGTTCAGCTGCTCTAGTTGGTCTTTCCTGAAATTTTCTTAGTCGCATCCCACAACAAAAGTCATGGTCCACAGAGAGCTTCCAAAGCATCAGAGGGATGTTAAAAGGTATCGGTCATAAGAAGGGTACAAAAGAATTTCCAAGGCATTAGATATAGCATGGAACACAGTTAAGACAGTCATTATCAAGTGGAGAAAATATGGCACAACAGTGACATTATCAAGAACTGGACGTCCCTCCAAAATTTATGAAAAAACAAGAAGAAAACTGGTCTGGGAGGCTACCAAGAGGCCTACAGCAACATTAAAGGAGCTGCAGGAATATCTGGCAAGTACTGGCTTTGTGGTACATGTGACAACAATCTCCCGTATTCTTCATATGTCTGGGCTATGGGGTAGAGTGGCAAGACGAAAGCCTTTTCTTACGAAGAAAAACATCCAAGCCAGGCTACATTTTTCAAAAACACATCTGAAGTCTCCCAAAAGCATGTGGGAAAAGGTGTTCTGGTCTGATGAAACCAAGGTTGAACTTTTTGGCCGTAATTCCAAAAGAATATATTTGGCGCCAAAACAACACTGCACATCACCAAAAGAACACCATACCCACAGTGAAGCATGGTGGTGGCAGCATCATGCTTTGGGGCTGTTTTTCTTCAGCTGGAACTGGGGCCTTAGTTAAGCTAGAGGAAATTATGAACAGTTCCAAATACCAGTTAATATTGGCACAAAACCTTCAGGATTCTGCTAGAAAGCTGAACATGAAGAGGAACTTCATCTTTCAGCATGACAACAACCCAAAGCATACATCCAAATCAACAAAGGAATGGCTTCACCAGAAGAAGATTAAAGTTTTGGAATGGCCCAGCCAGAGCGCAGACCTGAATCCGATTGAAAATCTGTGGGGTGATCTGAAGAGGGCTGTGCACAGGAGATGCCCTCGCAATCTGACAGATTTGCAGTGTTTTTACAAATCTTGCCAAGTCAAAATGTGCCATGCTGATAGACTCATACCCAAAAAGACTGAGTGCTGTAATAAAATTAAAAGGTGCTTCAACAAAGTATTAGTTTAAGGGTGTGCACACTTATGCAACCATATTATTTTTTTCTTTTTTTTCTTCCCTTTACCTAAAAGATTTTAATTTGTTTTTCAATTGAGTGGTACAGTTTATAGGTCACATTAAAGGTGGAAAAAGTTCTGAAATTATTTATCTTTGTCTCATTTTTTTTTACATCACAGAAACCTGACATTTTAACAGGGGTGTGTAGACTTTTTATATCCACTGTATATATATATTATTTATATATATATATATATATATATATATATATATATATATATATATAGTTTGCTACTAGAAATGAGAGAACCTTGCTCAGTGCATGGTACTGAAAACACAGACTTTCATTCTTTCACTCCTGGCACCCCCAGCTAACAACTGATTTTACCAGGGGAAGACATGGCCAGCCACTGCAGTTACAGTTACTGCTGTCCACGTTTTAAAAGGACTGGTCAAGTCCACCAGAATGGGAGCAGCTTGTACACATTGTCTCTCTGTAATGGCTCATGGTAAGAGGACCCAAGAGTGGTCCCCATTTCTTCATTAGAAAAAAATAACTTTAAATTTAAATATATTCCTTCTTTTGTTTCAGGAAACGAGAGAATATGAAGTTTCAATATAGAAGCTGTTGTTTCATATAAAAGGAAAAGTTGGACACCTTCAATCAAGATGTCAGTTCTGCAACATGATAGAACTTCGTGCTTAATCCAGAGACTATGTGGAGTTGAAATGAACCTTTTAGTATTTTAGTTGTATTTCCTTTTGACTCTTTCTTGAAGATTTCCATCTCTGTATTTATAACATTTACATTTAGGAGACTCAATGTGTTTTAGGAAACACTATTATGTTGCAGGCTACAAGAAAAACTTGTGCCAGAACAAGGACAGCTAATGCTCCCGGGATTAATCTAACATGAAAATAGCAAAATTGCAGTGGTAATAAAGTTATAGCCCTCAGCTTCTCAGGATTTGCTTCAAGTCTTGAGTATTTCAATCCTAGCTTAATTTGTGTTACAGAACTAACTGGCAAACGATATCAGCAAAAGTGTAGGGCGCCTTTCATGCACTTTATAGTATTGCACATAAAAGCAAAATTGGAATGTGTAGGAGACAAATGAGGAGACATTTGCAACCTTTTTTGTGGAAAATTTATAAAAAAAATAAAAATACACCATACCGAGATGCAATTTGAGTGAAATGGAAAAAATAAGTAAAATGAAAATTGGGGGTGTCATAAAAAGTATACTTTGATGTGATCTAGGATAAGAGGTTTAAAAAATTCCGAACCCTATGAATTAAAATTGTATTTGATGTAATTCATCCACTGTATGACTGTATCAGTAGGCCATTGTTCTCATACCCCAAGTGCTTTATTTTACCCTGACGCTTCTTAATAAAAGTCTTGGCACAAGGGAACTCAACAGCTGGCACTCTTCCTAGAGTCCACATACATAGGATGCATTCTTCTGTCTACATTTTTTCTCACTCTGTTTTTTCTTTATATAGGCTGGACTATGTCTGTGGTGATATTTGTTAGACATAGAGGTAATACGTGTTCTGTGTAGTCCATGGAAAGGACAGGTTGGTAACAGACTATTACTAACAGACAGAATGAAGACAATAGAGAATTGATAACATGCAACTGTATTCATGGTAGTGGCCCACATAACGGTGAAGCCTGGATTTTTGTGAAGTGGTACACATGTGACCCTGGGGGATATAAAGTGACCTTGAGGTGAAGGCGTTACATAAGCACGGTAATGCAACTATGTGCAGCATCAACATTGCAGTATTTGAATAAGAAATTCATGGTAAATGTGGGGGAAAAGGACCTATAGCTCTAAGGCCAAGTTCACACAGGTCAGTTTGGTGCATTTTTTGTATGATCCTAAAGACAAGAAAGTACAGAGAAAATACTTACGTTATTAGTTTATTTTTTTTTATCCACTCCTGGTTTGGGTAAAAAACTAGCTGCACTATGTGAATAAAGCTTGATGCTGCCCAGAGACTATGGTATCTTTATTATGCCAAGTACTGTATATATTTGTCAGTAATGAAAAGCCGATTTAGAAATTGCAGAATTCGACATGTGGCGCAATAAGGGAGCAGCATGGAAAATGCAACATGTCTCTTTTTAGTAATGAAATAGTTAACATTATGCTAACCTATTAGATCCTGGCACCTATAGGACATGTCAATTCCACTTATAAGAGCCCAGTGCATACAATATAGTGAATATGGCATAAATGGTTAAATTACCCAAATTCTCAGCAAGTGTTCATGGATCAGAGCTTCCCAATAAGAAGTGCCAATGTCGTTTAGCCAATTATTGACCTGTATATTTTCTATTCCTCAGTATACAGTTAATGTACTTGGCTTAGCCAAGAAATATGCCCCACAATGCCATCTTCCCGTGCCAGCGAGTTTACAGAGAATGGATGTCAGACTATGATATATTGATAAATTATCAATTTTGAAACATTTCTATAAATTATTTTATTTCTTAATCTGTAATAAAAATAAAAAGCCATAAGAACAAAATTGTACAGGGTGGGCCATTTATATGGATACACCTTAATAAAATGGGAATGGTTGGTGATATTAACTTCCTGTTTGTGGCACATTAGTATATGTGAGGGAGAAACTTTTCAAGATGAATGGTGACCATGGCGGCCATTTTGAAGTCGGCCATTTTGAATCCAACTTTTGTTTTTTCAATAGGAAGAGGGTCATTTGACACATCAAACTTATTGGGAATTTCACAAGAAAAGCAATGGTGTGCTTGGTTTTAACGTAACTTTATTCTTTCATGAGTTATTTACAAGTTTCTGACCACTTACAAAATGTGTTCAATGTGCTGCCCATTGTGTTGGATTGTCAATGCAACCCTTTTCTCCCACTCTTCGCACACTGATAGCAACACCGCAGGAGAAATGCTAGCACAGGCTTCCAGTATCCGTAGTTTCAGGTGCTGCACATCTTGTATCATCTGAAGGCAATCGTCTATGCTGTGAAGATATGAGATGTGCAGCACCTGAAACTACGGATACTGGAAGCCTGTGCTAGAATTTCTCCTGCGGTGTTGCTATCAGTGTGTGAAGAGCGGGAGAAGAGGGTTGCATTGACAATCCAACACAATGGGCAGCACATGGAACACATTTTATAAGTGGTCAGAAACTTGTAAATAACTCATGAAAGAATAAAGTTACGTTAAAACCAAGCACACCATCGTTTTTCCTGTGAAATTCCCAATAAGTTTGATGTGTCACATGACCCTCTTCCTATTGAAAAAACAAAAGTTGGATTCAAAATGGCCGACTTCAAAATGGCCGCCATGGTCACCACCCATCTTGAAAAGTTTCCCCCCTCACATATACTAATGTGCCACAAACAGGAAGTTAATATCACCAACCATTCCCATTTTATTAAGGTGTATCCATATAAATGGCCCACCCTGTAGAATTTGTTACAACCATTTTAAATAATGGCATATATTGGTATACATCAATCCAGGTCACTGCTATTAAAGGTATATTTTGGAGAGCCAATTGTAATTAAAAAATGGGGTCAGAGCAGGGTAAAATAACAAACAATATTTACTCACCGTACCACAATGGTGACCCACCTCGGCAAGTGATTACCTAAGTGCAGTCCCAGCCATTTTTGGCTCGCCGATATCAAGACTGGGAAGTCAAGAGGAGTTAGGACTGGAGGATTGTTGGAGAGGCAAGCCGCCAGGCCTGTCTCATTTATCATTTTCTACACCTTTTTTAGGTGTAGAAAATGTTCTAAATCTACGCCAACAAGTAAGCTGGTGTAGATTTAGACCAGCGGTGGTTGTGCTTAAGTTATGTATGCCAATACCTCTACATAACTTCAGCGGATCCACCGCCAGCGCAGGTAGTATTAAGAAATGACCCCCTAAGTGTTCAGGAAGCCAGTACTTATCATGGTAGTCCCCAAGCAAAGACATATCCATTACATCATTTAACTACTGTTACCTATAAATGCATCTTTATACAATTTAAAATGAAGCTCCATCTTGGATGTACCTGAAAGAAACACCCTGCGCAAAATCCAAACACTGTGTAATGCCTAATGCATGGCGTCACTCACGGCGCAATGCATGACAGTAAGATTCAGAGAGAGAATGTCATGCACATCCAAGGCCCTGCACTAAACACAACACAGCATTTCACTTTTGCATGGTGAGTTCATCTGCATATAATTTTTTCTCACCTTACATTGGGTAGTTGTACCAGTGCAAGCAAAATACATGAGCCAGTTATGGCAGCCTGTCATCTGAGAATGGGAAGAATCTTCTTAATTACATCAGGGCTGTATTTACCTATAGGCACTGGAGGTCCAGTGCCTAGTGTGCTGCCTTCCAAGGGAGCCACACCAGCTAAAGGAAGTATGTTTTTTTTAATCCCCTACTCCCCTGCTACTTTTGGTCTGGCCCTCAGGCCGTGGATACAGTTGAAACCTATGCCAAAGCCAGGTGATCATAACCTCCTAGCCTTGCTCTCTTAGGACTGATAGCATCTAGCACATGATGAAGGTCCTCAATAGGCCTGAGACCCCCACCTGACACCATGGTCTGGGGATGTTCAGGCCCCTTATTTATAGATGGTTCTACTGGCTTTAACCTGTGATGGAATGCTAAAGACGGGACACCCTACAGCTAGCCCACTTGCACCTAACTGTACTCTAGTAGGGCAATCATGTCAGATTTAGGATGTGGAACAGTGCCTGAACCACTGAAAGAAAGCGGCCTGCAAGAGGTGACATAACCCTTGTGTAATACTGACTCTCTGCACTTCAGTCTCACCAGACACACTGACCGTAAGGAAGGTGTTAGGAACTTTGGATTCCTAATTATGTGTTTTGAGGCATCCTCCTGATCTACAGGTAACATCAACTAATTTTTCTGTGTTATTTGTGGTGTTACACAGGACCACAGATAACATCTACTACATTATCTACACTAAGAGAGTTATCACTGTGTTATACAGTATGTGGTGTTACATAGGACTGCAGGTGAGATGCACTTCAGGGGCCCCATTCTCAAGATAGGAGTGGGTCCCAGAGGTGGGACCTGCACCTTTCTGACATTGATGGCATATCCTAACAATATGCCATCAATATACCAGATGGGCCAACCTCTTTAAGGGTAGACAGCTTGTACGGATGGTGCACATGGTTTTAAACTGTGGCAAATTGTGGTGGGGCTTGCATTTGGTTCTTGGTCATGTAGCATGCCACCACCCTGAATCCACAAGGTGTATGGGCACCCAGATGATGAGTGTAATTAAGCTTAGTGCTTAGGGCAGCAGGAGCTGAAATACGGCCCTGATACGCATGTGTTTATTCTCATAGCCAAAACTCCTTTGCACACTCCATTTAGAAAATACAGGCCTTAACATTCCTAACCAGCCCCTGGACAATCATAAACTTGAAAATGAGCAAATCTATCAATTTCTAAGTATTTTTGCTTTAGATTACTATACATACAAAAGCACTGTATACAAAAATATGGCATAACAGGACGTATATTGACTCTCAATTAGCAACCATTCAATATAGAATTTAGAAGAGGACTCACTGACCACTAACCTTCAGCAAAGCAAGTTTTTTATATGCCAATGTTGACTAAACAGACTTAATTTCTTTCAAATTACTGTATCATTGTTTTTTTGTATGCAACTTTTAGATTGTAACATGTCGTACTGGATTTAGAAAAGAGAAAACTGAAATATGTAATTTTCCAGCATCCAAACCAAATACATATTGCAGCAGTTGTTTTGGACGTTCGAAAAGTCCTTTATCAATGCCGTGTGTAATCCCAGGACCATTTCAGTGATGGTGATTGTGTTACTGTCAACCTGACCCTTCTCTACTGAGCCGTGTTTTGTGGGAAGAAGACCTTTTAGATGTCTTTTTTTATGCTGTATTTTTATTGATATGGTATGCAATGTGGAAACAGGGACTTTTGTAAAGGATAACTAAAGATGTGACTACTAATCCCTGCATGGATAAATCTACTGCCCAGGACTGAGACTGGAAAGGACTACTAACTCTTATCGGATGGCATTGTGTTTATTTTGTCAGATTTTTTTTTCTCTTTTCAGTGTCTCCTATTTTAGCCATTTGGAAACTACAACAAATATTTTAATAGTTTACGTTTGTTTTGAAAAATAACAAAATGCATTGGACTTATACCTGGAATATTTAAAATTTAATAAAAAAGACGAATGTGTATTTGTATGGTTGAAAAAGTGTGACAAATATGGCGTGTGACATTCTCTCCCTTGTTAATCCGACTTAGCAAAAAAGTTAATTCCGAATCTATGTAAATTTCTCTGAGTTCCAATTCTTAGTCAACGATAAATCTATAGGAATTGATTCCTAACAAAAACATACAGTGCACCGAGATCAATGATATATGGAGGGCTCTTAAATAGGTGCATGTAGGGCTGATAGCCCCATAATTCAATGTCAACACTGTCTCTGTAAGAAATATACAATATCGTAGCTATCTATCGCAGCTGATTTTGATGCTTTTGTTCACTTTGGATACCATGGACCCACTCGCGGTTTAGCTCCATTGATGGGAGCTATACCATGAGGGGACACCCGCCACAGCTTAAAGTGGCAACCATCAGAACATTGCTCCAGGAAGGGACATGTCCCTTCTTGGACAGTCTTGGCTTTAAATTGCCAGCTCATGAACTGCAGCACTGCCTCCAACTGAAAATACTAGGAAGCAGACACCGCGTATCCACCATTGGAATTTTGGTGCATTGTCAGCACCAAAATTCCGATGGCAAGTTCCGTCGTGTGAACGGCCCATGTAGCATTCATAAGTCTGCAGCCTAGTCTATCTAATAGACTACACCCTTGCCTGCAAATTTGCTTGATAGGGTTAGGTTCCTGCATAGTCATCTCACCGAACCTGTCAATTAAGAAGTAAAGGGAGGGGCTTGCAGTAGGAGGAACAAGGGTGCGCGGAGTGGTTTCCAGCCAGCATTCATTTAACTGCTCGTTCACATATGGATTAAAGGTACTATTTTTCCAGAGGAAACAGATTGGTAAGTGAAAGGTATCATTACATTCAGCTGAGCTAGCCCTACAAGGCACTGTGCCTGGTTTACCGGTGAATTTCCTGATTCCCTTTAATCGATATATAAATGAGCAGTTAAGTGGACGAGCCCAAGCTACTTTGTGCATCCTTGCTACTCCTGCTTCTTCCGCCATCCCCTGCCTCTCCTTTTGATTGACTGGGCCAGGTGAGATGACTATGCAGGAACCTGAACCAGAAGAAAAAAACGCAGCACTCCAACTTCTCAAATCAAACCCATGTTTATTTCTCACCCTGCGTGCAACGTTTCGACTCAAAATTAGTCTTTATCAAGCTTGATAAAGACTCATTTTGAGTCGAAACGTTGCTCGCTGGGTGAGAAATAAACACAAATTTGATTTGAGAAGTTGGAGTGCCGTGGTTTTTTCTTCTATTTCTGCATCTTGGGGGAATCTTAGAAGCCGGGATCTGACACCACAGGCACTGCCACCAATTGGACTTACTGAGACACCTCAGCAGGTAATGCGGTCTTACTTTTTTATTTGTATGCAGGAACCTGGCCATTTCTATCAAGAAGCAGAGGGATGAGGAAGGGTGCACAGAGTGGTTTGGGCCCGTCCTTGGTGCACTTAACTGCTCATTCACATATGGATTAAAAGTACTTTTTCTCCAGAATGAAGCAATAGATCGCTCAGTGAAAGGTATAAGGAGCATAGATGCCCGTGATGAGAACATAGTACTACCACTTTACAAATCACTAGTCAGACCACACATTGAGTACTGTGCACAGTTCTGGGCTCTTGCTGTGATCGACCAGTCAATGCAGACCAGACAATAGCAGCTTCGTAATTGCAAAAACCATTGAGGGAGCTGCAGGTGAGTACAAAAAACTTAAGTGTAGATAATCACATATGTTGGTCATGCAAAAATCAAAGTATTATCAAAGAAAGCAAAAACCAATTAAAACATAACTTTTAAATAAACTATATTATGTAAAAAGAGCCCAAATAGGGCTATCAATGTCTATCCCATTGCTATACCGATAATCAATGATAAACTTGGCATCAGGGGGAAAAAAGAGCTACATAGCAAGAAATCTGACTGTCATGGCAAGTGGGGATAAGAGGATGGAACACCAAGTAAACAAACTCTTCTTAACCAGTACCAAACAGAAAGAAAACACAGAAAGACCTGTCAGATAGACTCACATGCTGCAAGTCTATCTGATCTTCTCAGATCTCTCACAGGGCAGACAGTGACAGTACCCCCCCTCCGGGCACCCAGGACCTACCTTATCCGGGTGTGCCCTGGGAAAAGCATTTAGAAGGTGACTAGCACTGATATCAGTCGCCGGAACCCACATTCTTTCTTCTGGCCCGTAACCCTTCCAATGTACGAGGTACTGAAGGGAACCACAAAGAATACACGAGTTAATGATACTGGAGATCTGAAACTCCAGATTACCATCTACCAAGACAGGAGGAGATGGCAAGGGAGATGGTTCAGCAGGTTCCACATAGTTTTTCAACAAAGACCTGTGAAACACATAATGGATCTTCCAAGCCTGCGGAAGTTCGAAACGAAACGCAACCGGATGAATAATGGCAGAGATCTTGTAAGGCCCAATAAATCTTGGGCCCAACTTCCAAGAGGGTATCTTCAACTTAATGTTCTTAGTGGACAACCACACCAAATCACCCACACACAGGTCCGGACCAGCCACACGTCTCTTGTCAGCCATATGTTTATATCTTTCGCCCATTTTTTCTAATTGATTTGAATCTTCCTCTAGATAGATGACAATGAGAAAGAGAATCTTTCCTCTTAGGTATACCAGTGGACTCAGTCCCAGAAAAGGTACCAAACAGGGTAAAACCCATATGCACCAAAAAATGGTGACTTATCAGTGGACTCCTGTCTACGGTTATTTAAGGCAAAGTCAGCCAAAGACAAAAATGAAGACCACTCTTCCTGATTCTCGGAGACAAAACACCTCAAATAAGTTTCCAGATTCTGGTTAGTGCGCTTAGTTTGTCCGTTCGACTGAGGGTGGAAAGCCGAAGAGAAGGACAACTGAACTCCCAGACGAGTACAGAATGCCCTCCAGAACCTGGAAACTTGTGTCCCCTTATCAGATACCACATCAGAGGGAATGCCGTGTAATTTCATGATGTTATCAATAAACAATTGAGCGAGAGTTTTGGCATTGGGCAAACCTGATAATGGTATAAAGTGCGCCATCTTACTAAGGCGGTCCACCAACACCAAAATCACCGTCTTCCCAGAGGAACTAGGCAAATCAGTGATGAAGTCCATGGACAAATGCGTCCAGGGACGGGATGGGATGGACAAAGGAAGAAGAGATCCCGAAGGCCGAGTATGAGTCACCTTGGCATATGCACAGGTCTCACAGGCTGCCTCATAAGGCTGGGTTCACACCTGAGCGTATTCGATAAGCGCTTTTTACAGGCGTTTTTATCGGGCGTTTTTGAGGCGTATTTTGGGGAGTTTTTGTATTTTGGAAACGCGCGTAGTACGCGCGTTTGTGAGATTAACCACAGAGGCATCCAATGAAAAACTGCCACAATACGCGCGACAATACGCCCCAAAGAAGCTCCTGTACTTCTTAGGGTGTAGGGCGTTTTACAGCGCGTTCGTACGCGCTGTAAAACGCTCAGGTGTGAACCATGCCCATAGGGAAACATTGTTTTTTGCCTGTTGAGCGTTTTAAAGCGCGTAGGAACGCGCTGTAAAATGCTCAGGTGTGAACCTAGCCTAACCCTCCACACCTTTATGTAAACCTGGCCACCAGAATCTCCGGGAAATAAGATCCACAGTGGATCTGCTCCCAGGGTGGCCCACAAGGACAGTATTGTGATGTTCCTTGAACATCTTGTGCAGAAGCCCAGAAGGAACAAACAACCTCCATGGAGGACAGGAATCAGGTGCCTCACCTTGAGCTTCCAACACCTCCACCTCAAGTTTATGATAAAGGGCGGAAACCACCTCCCCATCAGCCAAAATCGGAGAAGGATCCTCCGAATCCCCCCCCCCCCCAGGAAAGCTATGCGACAAAGCTTCCGCCTTGACGTTTTTGACCCCAGGGGGATAAGTGACCACAAAATTAAATCTAGTAAAAAAAACAATGACCATCTGGCCTGCCTTGGGTTCACACGCTTTGCCGATTGCAGGTAAGCCAGATTCTTATGATCAGTAACTACCGTAATGGGACGAATCGCTCCTTCTAACCAATAACGCAATTTTTCCATTCTTTAAAGGCCAATTTAATGGCCAGCAACTCTCTATTACCAACATCATAATTTCTTTCAGCAGAAGAGAGTTTTTTTTTTAAAAAAGCACAAGGGTGCCATTTGCCAGGAGAAGGACCCTGCGATTTAACAGCTCTGACTCTCACTTCTGACGCATCAACCTCCGCAATGAAAGGCTGAGACACATCAGGTTGCACCAGAATGGGAGCAGAAGCGAAACATTTCTTTATAGCAGAAAAAGCATGTAATGCCTCTTCAGACGAGACTGAAAAATCCACACCTTTCTTGGTTATATCGGTCAAAGGCTTGACAACAGTAGAATAATTCAGGATAAATTTTCTGTAGTAATTAGTAAACCCCAAAAACATCATCAGTGCTTACTGATTCTCAGGTCGATCCCAGTCCAATACTGCATGGACCTTTTCGGGATCCATACGAAAACCTGAGGAAGAAAGCAGGTAGCCCAGGAACTGCAGCTCCTGAACAGCAAACACACATTTTTCAAAACACACTTAGCATATAATTTATTCTCTCGGAGGATCAGGAATACTTGTTTTAAATGATCCTGATGAGTTTCCATATCGGGCGAGTAAATTAGTATGTCCTCGAGGTAAATAACAACAAACCTCCCCACCAAATGATGAAAAATGTCATTGATAAAGTTCTGAAAGACCGCCGGGGCATTAGTCAACCCAAAGGGAATCACCAAGTTCTCCAAGTGGCCCTCAGGGGTTTTAAAGGCCGTCTTCCATTCGTCCCCTTCCCTGATTCTTATCAGATTATAAGCCCCTCTTAAATCTAACTTGGAAAACACCTTGGCTCCGACAATCTGATCGAATAAATCCAGGTTCAAGGAAAGGGGATAATGATCACGGACAGTGATACGATTTAGCTCCCGGAAGTCTAAACACGGTCTAAGGGTCCCATCTTTTTTTTTTTTTACAAAAAAGAAGCCGGCAGCCACCGGTGACTTAGATGGTCTAATATGTTTGTTTGCCAAACTCTCAGTAATATACTCTCGCATAGCTACTCTTTCGGGTTGGGAAAGATTATACAACCAAGACTTTGGCAATTTAGCTCTGGGAACAAGGTTGACTGGACAATCATACTCTCGGTGAGGGGGGTAACTCCTGATCTCCACCCTCAGAGAATACGTCAGAAAAATCAGAAAGAAACTGGGGTAACACCTTAGAGGATACCACAGAAAGTGACGCACCGAGACAGTTGTCTATACAGAAATCACTCCAGTTAATGATCTGTCTTGCTTGCCAATCTATGGATTATGTCTGGTCAACCATGGTAAACCTAGCACTAGAAGAGCAGGCAAACCCTTCAGTACAAAACAAGAAATTGACTCAACATGGGAATCACCCACCCTCAAATGAATATCATGCACCATATCAATCATACACTTTAGCAAACACAGATTATTCCCTTGTTTACTGCGCTTGTTTTAAAACCATGACTCTGAACGAACTGATAGTCCACAAGGTTAACCCCTGATGCACTGTCAACAAATACTTCAACTTCAATATTTTCGGAGTCTAGCGCCACCATGGCAGGCAGGAGAAATCGGGTACTACTGGTAAAAGACAAAAATACCTTCTCCGACTCCCCACCCACACTGCAAAGAGTAAGAGAACTAGACCCATTAGTTACAACCTTTGTTTTTTCTTTTTCACCTTGAGATTTAATAAGGACATACGTTAATAAAATGTCCTTCTTTACCACAGAAGAAACAAAGTCTTCTCTGAACCCTGAAGTTCCTATTACTAGGGCACGAAGAGACCTGTCCCAATTGCATAGGCTCATCACCAAACACGAGTGTCTCTGTACCCCGTGGGGCAGAAGAGGCTGTTTCCCCATATGGTAGTGCATCCCGAGTGAGGGGAACCTTGCATCTCTCTCTCAGGCGTCTATCAATCCGTACGGCCAGGGACATAGCCTCCTCCAAAGAATCAGGGTTTTCGTGGAATGCCAGGGCGTCTTTTAGTCTCTCAGACAGCCCTTGACAGAATTGACTACAGAGTGCTGGGTCATTCCACTCCGAACCAGTCGCCCATCTCCTAAATTCAGAACAATATGACTCTGCAGAATGTTCTCCCTGACTCAAACTACGCAGCTTAGATTCAGCCAGAGAAACCTGATCTGGGTCATCATAAATAAGGCCCAGGGCTCTGAAAATTTCTTCCACCAATCGGAGGGATTGGGAACCAATCGGTAGAGAAAAGGCCCAGGACTGAGCATCACCTTTCAGCAGAGAAATAATAATCCCTACTCTTTGATTTTCGTCCCCAGAGGAGAGCGGATGCAGTCAAAAATATAGTTTACAAGATTCTCTGAACCAAACAAAATTATCACTCCCCCCAGAAAACCTATCTGGGAGGGCAACTTTAGGTTAAAGACTGACCTGGTTCCCACTGACGGAACCAGACGCCTGAGAATTCTAAAACTGTGCAACTGAATTATGGAGGTCAGCTACCTCCAAAGATAATCCCTGCATGCGATCCACCAGTGCTTTAACAGCATCCATATCTGCACAAAGCAAGAAAAATAATGACGGTAGGGGCGGTTGATAATGCCACGGCAAGTGGGGATAAGAGGAACAAACACCAAGTAAACAAACAACAACATGTAAACAGACTAGGCCCCAAAGCTAGGGAGGAGGGAGTGGTAACCTCCTAACAATCCCTGAGCCTCTCGCTGACTGCTGACAGTATGAGCAAGTCCTGATGGTGAACAAACTCATACGCTGGAACCTAAGCCCTGCTGACACTGTAGCAAACCCTAACTTAGGGAGGAAGGAATGAGACAGCCGGTACCTTTCACTGTGAAGGGACCAGCGTCTCCCTGAGACCTAGCAGCAACTCACACACAAAGGAGAAAACAGGAGGACTTGAGACGAGCGGGAAGTAGAGGATCCAAAAAACAACCAGTACAGAACTCCAGAAGGAAAATATCAACCGCAAAGTCAGCAGTAAGAGGTAGACTTAAATAGAGCCTCTTAACCAGCTAACGAGCAGAACCTGTGGAGAGGTGGGATCCAGGCAACAACAAACAGAAAGGAAACACAGGAAGACCGGTTAGATAGACTCACGTGCTGCAAGTCTATCCGATCTTCTCAGATCTCTCACAGGGCAGGCAGTGACACTGACCCTGTCGGAACCCTAGATAGTGGCTCAGCCCAGAGGCACACCCTGATGGTGGATGTCCTCTGTCCTCGTAACCTAAGCCTAATATGCCCCTAGAGGCCCTAACAAAATAGTGAAAAAAATAATACCCTAAATCCCGAGTCACAAATCATGTGATAAATCACGTGACACATCATGTGATAAGTCATGTGATAAGTCATGTGATAAGTCACATGCTAAGGAATAGAAGAGACGCACATTATAGATCACGTGATACATCACATGCTGAGGAATGACCGGAACACACATGATGAATCATGTGATAAACCACATGATAAAGTGGCAGAAAGACACATATACCTGCTGATAAAAGGTAATATACCAATAGTAAAAGATACGCCCATTGTGTCTCTACCTAACACCCATCTAAAAAACATTATTTTAACTAACACCAGAATATGAAAATGGAGCTAAGGAAGGTCAAATAAATAGCAGATGAAACAATATTGTGACAGACCTGCACTCCAAACCAATACATACACAGCAAATTAGATGGTATACTATTAAATGTATCCCTCCCCAAATAGATACCAACGCACAATTAGGAATTGAATATTTAAATAATGCCAACTTGATTTAGGGTTAAAACTACTGTAAGGGATCGCATCATTCAGGGGGTCATAATCACCGACTTCTTCACAGACAACAAGTTTTGGTGTCCAAACTGTGCTTTTATTTTAGACCCTTCAGCACAATACAGATTAGTCCAGTTATCAGGCACTGGATCAGTTGCGGTTCCCACATACACAATCAAAATAAATGCCTGCCCGGCTCAGCTCTAACATATATAAATAAGTTCCTACCTCACTTATAGGGCACAGTTCACAACTGCTACTCGGTCCGGCTTTACCCAGCAAAATAGTCCACCCAGGGAATGTATCAGGTGTCACATAGCCTTGTGGCCCCTCAGCCCTCGTGACTGAGACCACCCAGACCCTCTGCAGGACTCTGCTTTACAAACACTCTCCTTCCCCCAGACTGGCACCCTGGAAGGTGCTTTATCCCAGCCTCATTAGAGCAGGCCTCATCTGGGAATCGCTTCCTGCTAGGGAAAAACCTGCCCCGGACTGGTGGGGTGGATTGGGAGGTCCCACTGCCAAAACCTACCAACCCAATCTAAGTAAAATCCAGCCCTGAATAAATAAAGAAAATTGCTCCTTTCATTTAGACCCCCTGGTGACTGAAAATGGAATCGATAGATCCATTCAGATTCCTTTTGCAAAAATACGACAGTTCCAGTCACCCTTTCTGGGGGACAGAGGAACCAATTCTAATGCTGAAAAGGTGAGAACATGAGAATCGCCTCCATGGACCTGTACAACATGATCAGCCACAGGGGTGTTATTCTTTTTCCTAACATCATTAATATGCTCACATATACTGTGTCTCAGTTCTCCATAAGTTTTCCCAATATAATCCTTAGGACATGTGCATTGACAAAAGTAAATGACGCCCTTACTTCTGCAATTAATAAAGTCCCTGACCGTAAATATAGGGCCAGTGAAAGAACACATGTTGGTTTTTGTGTTCCTCATAAACTTACATGCTTGACAAAAACCGCACTTAAAAGTGCTTAGAGGCTTGCGATCAAGCCAAGTACAGGGATGTCTTGGGCTTGTATAATGACTATGCACCAGGCGATCACCTAGACTTCTTCCCTTTGTTTAGGTGATACTAGGCCGTGGTGAAAGTACCTCTGACAGGTCAGGATCCATCATAAGAATTGGCCAGTATTTATTAAGAATGTCTCTAATTCTTTTGTTGGCTACATCATAGGTCAAGTTTATTCTAATGATGTTGGCTTTCAAAGGGCTAGATGTTCTCGGGACTGGCAAACAGTTTCTAACCTGTGTCTCCGCATGCTGAAATGTCTCCTTCAAAACGTATGTGGGGTAACCCCTCGCTTGGAATCTATGAAGTAACCCCCGAGATTCACCAAAAAACATTTCCGGGTCAGAACAATTTCTTCGCATCCGAAGATATTGGCCCTTCGGGATACCCCTTTTAAATACAGTGGGATGATAACTGCTCCATTGTAATAAATTATTGGTGGAGGTAGGTTTTCTGAAGATCGTAGTTGTGAATCATTCAGATTGTTTGATGAATTTGACGTCCAAGAACATCAATGTATCAGGATGGAATTCAAAGGTAAAAGTTAATCCTATATCGTTGTTATTCAAGGTACCCATAAACTTCTTAAACTCAGATACATTACCATTTCAGACCAAGAATATGTCATCAATGTAACGTGTCCAAATTACAATCTCGTCTCCCCACCATGTATGGTCATCAGGGAACACAAACAAGTCCTCCCACCAGACAAGGAACAGATTTGTATAAGTGGGGGCACAGGGGCTCCCCATTGCGGCCCCCCTGAGCTGGTGGAAGAACTTTGTGTCAAATAGAAAATAATTATGGATAAATACAAACTCAAGTAAAGTAAGCATAAAGGCATTATGTGACATAAAATGTGTCCCACGTGTGTTGAGGAAGTAAGCCACAGCAGAGATGCCCTTGAGCTATACAGTGACTCAACATCGATACTCGCTAGAGAACATGATGGATCAACTGTTAAAGTCTCAATCCTGCGCAGAAAGTCCATTGTGTCCCACATGAAAGAGGGGAGAGCAGATACAAACTGTCTCAGAATCTTATTTATATAGACACCACAGTTCTGTGTCACCAAGTTCACCCCAGACACAATAGGGCGTCCATTAAGGTGACAGGTCCCACTTTAACTCCTTTCCAACATGCGCCGTACATGCAGTGGGAAGTGACTGGTCTCTGATAGCCAGCCATCTTAGCCAGGCCCGTCGCTAACAGACAGGCAAAACAAGCAATTGCTTGGGGCCCCGAGCTGGCCCTGGGCCAAGCAGAGCCGGTGCTTGTTTTGCTTCCTTTAAGGCTGAGTAACTCAGAAGATCCGATGGTATATTCTAACCCCCAGGCGTTCCCATGGTGACGGGGACGCTTGCCTGGGGGTTAGAATATACCATCGGATCTGAGTTTTACGAGCTCAGTGAGATCGTAAAAACTCAAATCCGATGGTAAATTCTAACCCCCAGGCGTTCCCATGGTGACAGGGACGCTAGCCTGGGGGTTAGAATATACAGGGCCACGCCGCTCACAGCAGTATATTTATAAACTAATCAGTAACTACTTTAACTTTAATCATTGCTCATTGCTGAGCTCTTTACTTGGATTATTTGGATATCTTACTTTGTCTTAGCTCCGGTAATAGCAGGCAGTGCAGGGGGCGGCGCTCACTCACTGACGTCACGCGCCTGCTCCTCCCACTAGGCGGCGCAGGCGCGTGACGTCAGTGAGTGAGCGCCGCCCCCCGCACTGCCTGCTATTACCGGAGCTAAGACAAAGTAAGATATCCAAATAATCCAAGTAAAGAGCTCAGCAATGAGCAATGATTAAAGTTAAAGTAGTTACTGATTAGTTTATAAATATACTGCTGTGAGCGTCGGGGAGGGGGATCTGTGGATGGCACTGTAGGGGGATCTGTGGATGGCAGTGCCATCCACAGATCTCCCCCCTAAACAGTGCCATCCACAGATCCCCCCTAAACAGTGCCATCCACAGATCCCCCCTAAACAGTGCCATCCACAGATCCCCCCTCCCCTAAACAGTGCCATCATGCAGCACTGTTTAGGGGGATCTGTGGATGGCACTGTTTAGGGGGGAGATCTGTAGATGGCACTGTTTAGGGGAGGGGGATCTGTGGATGGCACTGTTTAGGGGGGATCTGTGGATGGCACTGTTTAGGGGGGATCTGTGGATGGCACTGTTTAGGGGGGAGATCTGTGGATGGCACTGTTTAGGGGAGGAGGGATCTGTGGATGGCACTGTTTAGGGGGGAGATCTGTGGATGGCACTGTTTAGGGGAGGAGGGATCTGTGGATGGCACTGTTTAGGGGGATCTGTGGATGGCACTGTTTAGGGGGGGGGGGTCTGTGGATGGCACTGTTTACGGGGGATCTGTGGATGGCACTGTTTAGGGGGGATCTGTGGATGGCACTGTTTAGAGGGGGATCTGTGGATGGCACTGTTTAGGGGGGAGATCTGTGGATGGCACTGTTTAGGGGAGGGGGATCTGTGGATGGCACTGTTCAAATTTCATGCACATTAAATGCAACAGCAGTATTTGCACTGTAAACCTCCTTTTTTATTTATATAAAGTGTAGGTGAACTTAAACTGTATGACTATACTGTGGTTCCTGTAGGCTTTGCGTGCGTAAGGTGGGGAGGGCGTGGAGGGGGGGGCCTCTATGTCTATTTTGCTTGGGGCCCCCAAATTCCTTCAAACGGACCTGATCTCAGCTAAGTGCCCAGGAAGGTTTTACCTCCCCCTGCAGCCCAGATTGCTGTGATTTACCAGTCAATGCAGACCAGGCAATAGCAGCTTCGCAAGTGATAAGGCTGGCCGCAGGCTAGCCTGGATTTGTGGGAGGGACCAGTACCTGTCATAAGCGGTCCACTTCTCCCAGGCAGCACGTCGGCATTCGGACATCGCTACTTCCGGGTGTGACGTCATCACCAAGCGTCCGCACGAGTTGGAGCTCCTAGACGCCGGGTGGTGCCTTTCGTTCTGCCTGCAAGCTGCCACAAGCTTTTCCAGACCGCTGGTTTTGTTCAGGAAGGTGGGGTAAGCGAGGGAGGGCAGGAGGTTATGAGGGTAGGGGGAAGTGTGCGGCAGGATCGCTTCTTCTTGCGATCAGGCACATGCGGTCTCAGGTTATGACACCGGGGGGCAGCGTTGCTACACGCACCATTGCCTGCTGCTCATTCTGATTTCCAAATACACATGGGGCTACAAGTTACCTGGACACAGCATGTCTAGGCTCTAGTGGCTGGGTCCCGATGTCATTGCTGGGTATTTGCTGCAAGGTTTTCTGTCTGTGCACACGTTTGACCTCATATACATACACTACATACTTACCTCTATACATGTAGTCCCGCACATGTGACAATTGGCGTATAATAAAGAAAAAGAAAAAAGAAAATAATAATAATAATAATAAATAAATAAAAAAAATTAGGGGGCGTGGTAAAAAAATAAAATAAAAATAAATTATAGAAAAAATTAAAGGGGGGATTGCTTAAAAAAAAAAAAAAAAATATATATATATATATACTATGTTAGGTGGAAACCTTTTCCACCAAGCGTCTTGCAGACACCACTAGCATAGGTACATTCGCTAGTACAGCCACACTCTCGCACAACAGTCAGAGACACCTCGCATCATCTCGTAGAATAGTGTCATACGTCATACGGTCTGTTTTCCACAACTCCTATACTTACATACATCACCTACCACGTCTGTAGGTTCGTTAGCCCGCAGTGTTCGTTTTTAATGAGTCTGCCACGTCACAGATTCAGATAAACTCGGGCTCGTTTCATACGTCAGTGGAAACGACTATCATACTCCCTGTGAGCCTCGTCGGCTGCTCATCATACGTTCACGCTGTCGGGGGGGGGGGGGGGGGGTTAGATTCTGTCAGTTTGTCTGTCGGCTTACGGGCTTCAGGGTGTAGGGTTAACAGGTTGTTTTTTTGTTTCTCTCTCTCCTCTCGTTTTTTTTTTTTTGTTTGTTGTTTGTTTTTTCTTTCTTCTTCGTTGTTTTGTTGTGTTGTTTCAGTCGTCATGTCTCAGCCATCAGATATTGAGGAGTTTGTGTCCTTGCCTCCGTCTCCAAGAGGGTCCGAACACGGCAGCACTCCATCCCTCAGGGCTTGGACTGTGCCTAAGTTGACGGCTGAATTACTCAGGAGAGGGATTCCGTTCGCGGCTACTGCCAGAAAGGCGGAGCTTTTCAAACTTCTGTTTCCCGCTACACCACAGGCCAGGCCTACTTCTTCCGGTGACAATACCACCATCACCAATTTATTGGTACAGATCCACTCGGTGTTAAACTCGCTCACTAGTTCCATTCAGGATTTACAAGCCCGGATGGAAGTAATGGAACAGCATCGCGTTCCCCCCCCAGCAGTTGGGCCGGCTGGCGGCGCGGCACCTCCGGCTGTAGTCACAGTTACCGTGCCTTCCCTACTTCCAACACCTAACCTGTCACAGGGCGGGAGAGTGCCTTCAGTGGCGCCGGTTTATTTCGTCAGGCCCAGTATAAGAAAGGACATTTTAGAGCGCAAGGATGTCAATCTGGCATCTTTGTTAATTACGTCTCACGACGTAACAGAGAACAAGTCCTTCGGTTGTAGCGAGTTGTCAGTGGTACTCAAGGCCAAAGACCCCAGGCTCAGTCGCAAGCTGACCCTGGCCGAGTTCGTCCTGGCTTTCAGTCTTTTCAGAGACGTTTTGTGTTCTGCCAGCCCCAATAGGAGAGAGGAGTTGGACATTTACCTCTACAGGGTGGTAGACTTGGCGCATAAGTACGGGGGCACAGCGGTGGGATCAACCCGGGTCCTAGCCAGCAGTCAACCCAGTTTGACAAGCTGGGGAGACCCATTCATTACTTGGGAAAAGCCCAGCTCTGCAACAATTTTAACTATGCTGTCTGCAACTTCAGCCAGTGCAGGCTCCTGCATATTTGTGCCACATGTTTCAGGGCACATCCGGTCACGGTCTGCACCGTGAAGCCGGCATGACTGAGCCGGGTGAATGTCGAGGTCCTAGACCAGCTGCTGCGGCTTCATCCCGTTCAGCCGTTCCGCGCTTTTCTGGTGGAAGGTTTTTCACGGGGGTTCCACACTGGGCTCATCGCCTTGCCTCAGCAGACGCATGAATGCCCCAACCTGCAGTCGGCTTCTAATCATGCTGATCTGGTGGATCTGCTGCTGGCAAGTGAGCTGGAGAAGGGCTTTATCATTGGTCCTTTCCAGTCCTCTCCTTTTTGCACGTGGAGGGTGAGCCCGGTGGGGGTGGTTCAGGGTAAATACTCAAATAAATTCCGTTTGATTTATGACTTGTCTGCTCCACATTCTTCCCACGTTCCAAGTCTCAACTCACTGATTCCGTCTGAAGAGTTTTCATTGAAGTATACTTCCGTGGACCAGGCTATCCAGGTCATTCTACAGTCAGGCAGGGGCGCTTGGCTGTCCAAGGCAGATGTCTCTGATGCGTTCAAACTGCTGCCTATCAGCCCATCTCTCTGGCAGTGGCATGGCATCAAATGGAGAGAGGCGTACTATTTCGCCACCAAGTTGACGTTTGGTTCTAAGAGCAGCCCCAGTCTGTTTGACAAGTTAGCGCAGGCCCTTGAATGGATTTTGTTGGAAGTACAGGGTTGCCAGAATGTCATTCACTACCTGGATGATTTTCTGTTGATAGAAGAACCCTCACGGGCGCCTGCTGACTTGCAGATTCTCTTGCAAGTTTTCGAGGAGTTAAACATTCCGGTGGCTGCCCACAAAACAGAAGGGCCTGCGCAGGTTGTCACGTTCTTGGGGATCTCTCTGGATTCACGCGCCATGGCGGCCAGTCTACCACAAGACAAACTCGACAGGATCAAGTCAGGTGTCCGTTCTTTGCTCATGTCTCAGGTTTGCACCAAGAGAGAATTGCAGTCTCTGTTGGGCATGTTAAACTTTGCCATGAGGATCATTCCTCAGGGTAGATCATTTATTTCAAGATTGTTAGTCTTACTGCAACAGACCAGTGATTTGGACGCATCAGTGCATCTTGATGCCAATGCCCGGGCAGATCTGTTCATGTGGGACGGATTTCTCAGCGGGTGGAATGGCATTTCCATGTTTATTCCAAGGGCCACTTCTGATTCTCCACACGTATTTTCAGACGCGGCTGCCTCAATAGGTTTCGCGGCCATATTTGGCTCTCATTGGTTCGCCGGCTCATGGCCCACGCACGTACTACAGATGCCGGGGTTTTCTCAGACGTCGGCATTGTTTGAGATCTATCCTATTGTAGCAGCTGCTATAGTTTGGGGGCATAGGTGGTCGGGTCACACGGTGGTTTTCCACACTGACAACATGGCGACTGCAGAGATCATTAACAAGGGTAGGTCCAAATCGTTACTCATCATGTCTTTCATGCGTAGGTTGACCTGGGTAGCCCTGGAACAGGGGTTTCATTTCCATGCCCAGTTTCTGGACGGGGTCAGCAATGTGGCAGCTGATGCTTTATCTCGTTTTGATTTTTCACGCTTTTTCTTACAGAACCCAGAAGCAGACTCGGTGGGCACCCCGGTACCGGACTGGCGGCTGCTGGTCTTGGACTAGACTCTCTGTTGGTGGTCGCCAGTTCACTCATTACGAAGTCTTTGTCGACCAGTACATTGAAGTCATACCGCCGAGCGTGGGTAGTTTTCTCAGACTTCCAGTTGGTATATCCTAGGGGTGACGCTGGTCAGGTCAAGTACATGGTGGCTTTCGTGTCTTATTGTCACTCGGTGTTGGCGTTATCCTACAATACCATCAGGCTATATTTGGCAGGGGTGCAGCATTTTTTGGCACTTCAAGAGCCAGATAGACCCTCTATATTTGCAGCTCACCCGATCAAGGCCATCCTCAGAGGCATCCAGAAAAGTCAGGTCACGGTCAAGTCGGTCCGTCAACCAATTACGGGGGACACGTTTCGTAGCCTGTCGAACGTCCTCTCGTTGTCACCATTCGGGGTCCTTCCCAGCCTGGTGATCAAGGCAGCGATGTACTTGGCGTTTTATGGGTTTTTAAGACCAGGTGAAGTGACACAGGCCAGACGAGGGGCGGTGGCTCTCCGCAAGGGAGACTTAGTCAGGGTGGGCAGCATCTTTCATCTGCAGTTGCCGCACAATAAAACTAGGCAGGTAGGTCTTGGCCATGTAGTCAAATTCTTCCAGACCACAAACGCATGGTGTCCAGTGACAGTCTTGGACAACCTCTTGCTGGCCCTTAGTCTCCACGGCCCCAACGACCCGTTACTTCCATTCCCTGTTGATCCCCTGACGGCCAGCCAGTTCACCAAACATATCCGTACCCTGTTGTCCAGTATAGGATTGAATCCGGCTCAATTCTCGGGGCATTCTTTCCGCATTGGTGCGGCATCCGCCGCGTCCAAACATGGAGTTCCTGCGCATATCATCAAGCACTTGGGGCGCTGGCGCTCAGGGTGCTTTGTCCGGTATATCCCGGAGCCTCTGGCAGAATTGGTCCAAGCATTCAGTACATTGGCAGAATAGTACGGCGGGCCATCCTTCCCTCACTGGTGGGTTTTGCCCCCTTTTCCAGGCATACCGACCTAGTGAGGCCAAGGCACACCTCAGGCCGTTAGGTAGGGGGGTGGTGGTTGGGCGTCCTCCATTCGCCAGGTCCTGTCCACAAGTGATAAGGCTGGCCGCAGGCTAGCCTGGATTTGTGGGAGGGACCAGTACCTGTCATAAGCGGTCCACTTCTCCCAGGCAGCACGTCGGCATTCGGACATCCCCTGCCCACCCATTCCCATTCTTCATTCAGTCATCCAACTTTCACATCCAGGGTATGCCCCCTTTTCCAGGCATACCGACCTAGTGAGGCCAAGGCACACCTCAGGCCAGTTAGGTAGGGGGGTGGTGGTTGGGCGTCCTCCATTCGCCAGGTCCTGTCTACAACTGTAAAAACCAGTGAGGGAGCTGCAGGTGGGTACACTGCAGGGTTCAGAAGGGACCATTTTGCTTCTCTAGTGAGATTTTGCTGAATTGATTTATGGGCGCCATGTTGCTTTTGAACAACCTGAACATACTCTGGGGTAATAGTACAGACATTTTCTGAGAACTGTACATTTTTTTTTCTCTCAATAGAGATGTGTGAGGGCTTTTTTTCCCCCTACAGGACAAGTTGCCATTATCTTTGGTTCTATTTAGTTTTTTTTATGTTCTGCCACTTTTACACAAAATATTTTTGTAAACAAAAATCAAGTTTTTGTGTTGCCATTTTCTGAAAGCCATATTTTTTTTTACTTTTCTGGTGATAGCTCATTTTTTGTAGGAAGGGGAGACATTTTTATTAGTATCATTCTGGGGTACATACTAATCTTATTATGATATTTGGGAGTTGAGGTGACCAAAAAATGTCTGTTCTTGCATGTTTTGTTTTTTTTTGTTTTTTTTACAGCGTTCACCTAGATCATGTCCTAGTCGATTGTTACACACCCTGAAATGCTCAACATGTTTTTTTTTTTCTTTCTTTCTTTTTTTTTCAATTTTAAATGGCTTGATGAGGGGAAAGGGGCGCTTTTTTTCAAAACTTTTTTTCTACTTACTTGTACTGTATTAAAACGGTCAGTTTTACCCTGTGGCATCTAAGGGGTTAATCCGCTGGCAATGGCGTTTTCACCCATGCCGGCGGTTACACCAGAGGCCTGGCTGTCAGTAACAGCCAGACCTCATCTGCTGATTGGGCAAACATCGATAGTACAGTGCTGGGCATTTAGTCACTTCTTACAGAGCTGTACTATTACAATGCTAGTCATCTAGGAGTTAAAGAGGATCTGCTTTCTCTCCTGACAAGTCTGTTCTCAGGCTCGGCCTGGCCCACGGGAGTACAGGTGAAGGTACCAGAGGGCACCTGAACAAGGTGGGCCCCTAGTCCCTCACCCCCTGCACAAGTGGCACATAACACAGTAGACTTACTGCACTACATATAGATAGGCAGTGTACAGCACCTCAACCAGCCTATGCTGATATGCAAACTGGGCAGAATATTTAACAAACAATCCAGTTTGTTATTTTAGATGCATTCAGATGACTTCTAGACAACCCTCATCTAGGAACCCTCATAATCAGCATCTTGCTGCGGCTGTGTGAGCAGGGAAAATGTGCAGGTATCTGTGCAGTGGGCCCCCAGAATGAATTTTACGGCTGGGCCCTAGGATCCCCAGTCGGACACTGTCTGTTTTAGTACATAATTGTATTCCACATGAAATGACAAGCCTGGGGCATCTTTTCCTATAAAGCCCCTTTCACACGGGCGACTATTCCGCGCGGATGCGATGCGTGAGTTGAACACATTGCACCCGCACTGAATACTGACCCATTCATTTCTATGGGGCTGTTCAGATGAGCGGTGATTTTCACTGACCTTAGTCCACTTGATCGCGTAGCCGGCATCTCCTTTGTTGAATAGGACCTGTGGTGAGCATTAAGTACCGTTACAGGACCTTTGATGACGTCACTCCGGTCATCACATGGTACATCACATGATCTTTTACCATGGTGATGTCATCAAAGGTCCTGGAATAAATGCTCACCACAGGTCCTGTTTAGCACAGAAGGAGACAGACGAGATGCCGGCATCGCCAGCAAGTGGATTAAGGTGAGTTAAATTTTATTTTTATTTTTTTAACCCCTCCAGCGCTATTTTACTATGCATTCTGTATTCAGAATGCTATTATTTTCCCTTATAACCATGTTATATAATAATACAATCTACTGCACACCTATCCCAAGCCCGAACTTCTGTGAAGAAGTTCGGGTTTGGGTACCAAACATGCACGATTTTTCTCACGCGCCTGCAAAACACATTACAATGTTTTGCACTCGCGCGGAAAAATCGCGGGTGTTCCCGTAACGCACCCGCACATTCTCCCGCAACGCCCATGTGAAAGAGGCCTAACTCTATGTTGTGCCACACCTCTGCTATTCCTCCTAGAGGTTTATGACTAAATTGTCAATTGGATGTTACCAGTTGGGGTTATGTCCCTGCGCAGTCTGACACTAACCAATCAGGGCTGGCAATGTCCCCTTTTAAAAGCGGAATGGTAACACCGTGTTGACAATTTACCTGTAAACGTCTAATAGGAATAATACATGAACAAAATAGCATATAGTTACAAGAAAATAAACATTAAACATTAGCTACCATGTATGAAAATTATGATTAAATCACACACAGCAACACATGTCACAACTGATCTTTTCCGTGATGCAAGGGGGCTGGTCGCCATCACCGCCTGCTATTGGCTGCCCCATCGACAACCACCTCACCCCCCCATTCCCTCCATCGCCAGAGGTTGTGATCTGCACGACGGAGAGATGCAGCAGTGGGCGAGCAGGGATCTGGGGGGACACAGGTAAATATGTTCTGTATGAGGTACCCGGGCATTTCAGGTGGTGTTTACAGGATCGGATAACGCCTTTAAATTTTCAAATATTAATGTGAACAGATACAATAGCATTTTCCTTCCTTTAACTAAGCATACAGGACTTTATACAGAGAACCTGCACTATGCTACCCAGCTATCACATGTCTTACAGTGTTAGCTCCATATGCCTCATAGATTTTGTGTATTAGGCTAGGCCTACACGGCGACATGTGTTGTACGTCAAATGTTGCCGTGTAGCCCTAGCCTTACACATCATCAAGATGAAATGTCCTTTTTATCTACAGCATACAGTAAACAAAGTTCCTGGGCACCAATGCAAAATCAATTCCATAGCCCCCCACCTGCCACATGGTATTTATAGTACTGGTGTCTAGGTACTTCTACTGTCTCAGGACCCCCTATGGCTGTGCCTTCATCGGAACCAACCGAAGCTCAGCTTTCATATTCAAATTGCACTGCAAAAGTGAAACACGGACTCTGTGTGCCTCATGTTATTTAACGCCTCTCTTATAAAACCACTAATAACTGAAAATTTCTGTATTTACCTGTATTTACCTGAATCCTGGCTTCCAAATTCTATAGACAATTGTCCCGATTCTAAGTCTATATAGGGTCAAAGTCATTGTGACATCATACAGTTATGCTATAATGGCCTCCTTTGCATATATGACATCATCTGTTCAAGTGAAAGATCTCTAATATATATATAAAAATCTAATATATACGTGTATAAAGCTAAAGTACTCAGTGGTTAGTTGACTGTGGATTGTCCTATTGTGGATCTGATAAATGGGAATTATTTTTTTTTTTACATAGCTGTCCATGATAATAAAAAATGCATATGTTGCTGTTCCCCTAAGGTATTATTGGCCACCACTATTATACAGCAGTGGCGTATCTATCACGAGGCAAACAAGGCATTTGCCTAGGGCGGCACTTGCCAATGGGGCGGCAAAATGCCTTGTTTGCCCCTGTCCCATCCGTCTTATATGTTGCCGCCGGTATACTCAGAAGATCCGATGGTATATTCTAACCCCCAGGCGTTCCCATGGTGACGGGGACGCTTGCCTGGGTGTTAGAATATACCATCGGATCTGTGTTTTCACAATCTCAGTGAGATCGTAAAAACTCAAATCCGATGGTATATTCTAACCCCCAGGCGTTCCCATGGTGACAGGGACGCTTGCCTGGGGGTTAGAATATACAGGGCCACGCCGCTCACAGGAGAATATTTATAAACTAATCATTAACTTTAACTTTAATCATTGCTAATCTCTTTACTGGATATCTTACTCTGTCTTGACTCTTAGCTCTGGTAAAACAGCAGGCAGTGCGGGCGGCACTCACTCACTGACGTCACGCACCTGCGCCGCCTAGTGGGAGGAGCAGGTGCGTGACGTCAGTGAGTGAGCGCCGCCGCACTGCCTGCTGTTTTACCAGAGCTAAGAGTCAAGACAGAGTAAGATATCCAGTAAAGAGATTAGCAATGATTAAAGTTAAAGTTAATGATTCGTTTATAAATGTTCTCCTGTGAGCGTCGGGCAGGGGGATTTGTTGATGGCACTATTTAGGGGAGGGGGATCTGTTGATGGCACTATTTAGGGGAGGGGGATCTGTTGATGGCACTATTTAGGGAAGGGGGATCTGTGGATGGCACTATTTAGGGGGGGATCTGTGGATGGCACTGTTTAAGGAGGGGGATCTGTGGGTGGCACTGTTTCGGGGAGGGGGATCCGTGGATGGCACTGTTTCGGGGAGGGGGATCTGTGAATGGCACATAGGAAGGGGTGGGGTTTAGAGAGAAAGGGGTTTGGCCTTGACAGGAAGGGGTGGGGTTTAGATAGAAAAGGGTTTGGCCTTGACATTAAGGGGTGGGTCAAATTTATATTAGGGGGGTGCCCGAGTTTAGTCTCGCCTAGGGCAGCACAAAACCAAGATACACCACTGTTATACAGTATGCAAGTAGATCTGTTGCTGCATACAGTGACTATAAAGGAAGTTTGATAAAAAAAATAGAAAAATAGCACACAATGGTATTAAATTTAGTGCATTTACCTGGCATCAAATCGTGCATGAGTTTTTGCAACCCAGAATTTTACTTTACAGCAATCACAGGACGTAAGGAAACTTCAAAGGGAGAGTGTTGTGGGTGTGCTCTTAGACATGAACATCAATTATCAGGGAAGGGAAGAAGAGAGGAGGATTGCAACGGTCTTTCTTTTTCACTGTAATCATATTCTGTAAGGATAATGAGATGACTGCTGATGTAATTCTAAGAAATTTTAATTCCACTGCAAAACCTCCAACAAAAATCACATTGTTGCATTGCAAAAGGTGAAATCGACAGAGGAAATCTGCAGCATACCACCAGCAATTCCATGGTGGAAAATCTGCCATGCATCTGCAGCTAGCCCGCAGGGGTGGCATGGTGGTGGTTGGAGAGAATGGGAGTGGTAGTGGAGATAATGATTCCTCATAGTTGTTATTTCCTGCTCCAGCACTCTCCCAGGCTGCACATGCAGTGAAGTGCACAAGTCTTATTCCCCTCGGGGTACTTTCAGGGTCTGGTGGTGGAAGGGGTGCCCTTGATGTTAGGTGAGAAGCCGGATGCAGGAGATAAATGGAAAAGGGCCCTGATCAGGTAGAGAGACCAATTACCAGTCTATCTTGTCCTGCACAAAATAAGCCCTCATACAGTTATGTGAATGGAAAAATAAAAAAGTTATGGCTCAAGGAAGATAGGGAAGAATAATGAAAACTAAAAAACCTCCAGTATCCTAAGGGTTAATAGACTGGGGCATTGCAGATGTGGCAATAATAAGTACTGTATAATATCTCCAGTCCCGGCAGTGAAAGCCAGGGTCCGGCTGCTGAGCTTGCGCCAACACCATAACGTACTATTACGGCACAGAGCATTAACTACCAGAGCTCTGTCACATAAAAATACACCACATAGTGTTAATGGGTTCATTCATTTTCAGACCTCCTGATATTCAGTTTACAATCTGCTCCTAGTTTCAGACTTTTCTCAAGTGAATAAGTCCTTGTAGTAATACATGCTGGATTTGTGTGTCCAGGGTTTTGGTTCCCCCAGAAAACTGCCTTGTGTGTGTGCTTTTTTAACTATCTGCAGCTTGTTTGGGATGTCCTCCATGGACCTGTCAGGCAGAGAGGGAGACAGACGCAGTCTCACCTGAAGCATTTCACCACGCAAAGACATGTCTGTCATTCTCCCAGGTTGTCGCCGGCCCTCCGGTAGTACATCCCTCACCTCTCGCTGGCCACAAGGGGACCCCTTAGAGGGCGGAGCTAGTAAAGGTCCCGGGACAACGGAACTTCTAGTGTCAGCTGTTGCCAGGGAACATCTGTTGTCATGTCTCCTGGCTTAGATATGTGGTAGGGGGTTCCTTCCTCTGCACACTCTCAGCCCTCACCTGTGCTTTCCTGGTCCGAGGATGGAGATTGGGCGTGACCTCAGCAGTGTCAGGTGATCTGTGGAGGGATATTTAAACCTGGTCTTTCCCCCACCCACTGCTGATTATTCAGTTACTTCCTGGTTCTGGATCTGAAGCTGTCTGGTGAGTGGTTTCTCTGGTGGTTGACTCTGGCTCTGGTTTTGGTTGTCTTCTGGTTCTTGTGCCCTGGCTTACGTTTACTGACAATTCTCGTGTTTGACTCTGGCTCTGGTTTTGGTTGTCTTCTGGTTCTTGTGCCCTGGCTTACGTTTACTGACAATTCTCGTGTTTGACTCTGGCTCTGGTTTTGGTTGTCTTCTGGTTCTTGTGCCCTGGCTTACGTTTACTGACAATTCTCGTGCTTCTCTATTTTTGCCACTGCGTAGTGTCACGGTATTTACTTTGGGGGTTTTGCCCAACTGCGACCGGTGTGCCCAGCCACCAGCCGCCCTGCTACTGACACCTGGGAAGTGCTCTGCCAAAGTCCCCCTTCCTGCTGGAGGCGGGTGAAGAGTACCCCGGCCCTCCAGGGTGTTCAGAGTGTGATGGCTTGTGCAAAGTGTGTCTGGTGCGCCGCGTTTGCTGGCCGTCAGTTTGGCTTTATTATTACATTAGAATTCCAAGACCCTTTCCACACACATCCACAGCATACAACCTCCTGCTGCCTATCTCTCACACTACCAGAAGGGTGGAGGGGTGCAGATAGAGTTGTTAGAAACAGAAGCAGAACCACCAGCTAGATGAAGGAACTGCACACCCTCCAGAAGCTAATTTGTCAGAATTTTTTTTTAATGAAGGCTATTAAAGAAAGTTGCTTCATTTTGCATTTAGGGAGCAAACAGACAAAAAAAATCTGCATAAAAGTGCCCATTGCCTTAAAGACATCACCTACTTTCAATGGGATGTTCATCAGTTTAGGTGTATATAAATGGGTTAAATGACAAAATCTAACATTAATAAAGCTGAATACAGTTAAAACTTTACTTTATAGCAAGTATGAAAAACTCTTGTGTTCCCTGGAATGTTAAGCAAAGACCAGCTAGTAAAAGAAATATCTTTTCCATAAATGTGTATACATTTATATTGAAGAGCAGTATTTTACAATGAACGGCTGTTGTAGAATTACGCAGATGACACTGAGAACATGAGCGGCTTATCATCAGCACCAGTACAAAACAGAAGAATGTAAAACTGCACCTGTAAATGCAGATCCTGTAAATAAAACCTTTACATGAAAATTACAAGGGAAATTTGGAAATCTGAATTTCTATATAGCTATGCCATCGACTCCAAAGAATCTGTGCACACTGGGACCTGTTACAGTAAAGATATAGAGATTGAGGTTTGCATTGTGATGTCTGTTATTACACTCCTCAACTAGGTTAAGCAAATCAAGGAACTGGCATGTGTTGCTAGGATCTGCAGATGATCAAGTTTTCAAGCACCTAGCTCTTATCTGTGGCCTGTGGGAGGGGCATAAAACCCAGATTTAAAGCAAAGTTTTTTAGCCACATGAAGATTGTGTGATGCCTCCTGTTCATAGACGTGCCAGTTATCACCACTTGTCACAAACTGAGATGGACAGAATCCTTGAACTGAGAGACCTTGGATTATCACTCCAGCAGATCACTACACACCTAGGCCAAGATGTCAGCACTGTTCAGCATTGTGTGTCCCATTGGTTAAGAGAACAACAATGAACTGGAATGATGTGCACAGAGATTAATGTTTTCACCGACAGATCACCTAATTAGAAGAATGGTTCATAGTGCTCCATACTGTACTGCCAGTGAAATTGGACATCACATCCCAAGCCAAGGGCGGCAAACAGTGTCCCCAAAAACCATCAAAAGGCATTTGCAGGACATTGGGCTACGAGCAATGAGTCCCACTCAAACAGTCTGGAACACCATGATAGTTGGAGAAGCCACATGGGCAATGCCATGAAGAGTCTTTCACAAGGGAATGTCAAACCGGTCCTACCGCTGGGAATATGGTCCATTTAGCCCCTCAGGTGCCATGGTCAAACACAACCAAGGCATCTGAGTGGTGAGACAGAGGGACAGGCAACAAGGAATGCTAGAAAATGTAGTTTAATGCTTTGTTCACATCTTCATCATGATTTCTATTTATAAAGAAAGCCATGATACTCTATGGGGTCCCTTATATGACAGACCCCTACTGATTGGCCTTTAGTATGCAAGAAAAGGAGAGCCGACATAGGCTGATACCCGTATAGAGATGGATGAAAATGTAAAGTGCGATTTCAGGCTCATCTGATGTCATTGTGATAAGCCACAACTAAACAGGTATGTAAGTAGTAATAGGCCTTCTGTAGAACTGCTGCTAATGTTCAGGAATCACAGTCTAGAGCTGAGATGACTAACCTCCGGCACTCCAGCTGAGGTAAAACTACAACTCCCAAGATGCACACTTGCTTGGCTGTCTCAGAACTCCATAGAAATGAATGGGGCATGCTGGAAGTCGTGGTTTCACCACAGCAGGAGTGCCGGAGGTCAGCCATCACTGGTCTAGAGCAGGGGTGGCCAACCCGCGGCTCCTTGCGCCTTCATTTGCGGCTCACAGGAGAGCGGTGCGGCCAGCTCTTACTCTCCTCTCTGCAGCTAGCAAATTAATAATCTGCAGCAGCAGTGCCTCACTTACGCGCTGCTGCAGACAGTTATAGACGGCCCGGGTCCCGTCAGCGCAGCTGTGGAAGGTTGGAACGAGGCGGAAGAGGGGAGAGGACTCAGAGCACCGAGAGCGGTCACGTGACTTAGTCACTTACTGCAGCTCCACCTCCTCATCCAGCAGAGAAGGCGAAGCTGCAGTGCTTATCCCCGCCTCCAGCCGCCGATGTGCCCGCTCACGGCCCCACGCCCCCATCTATGAGTGTGTCTGTGTGTGACCTAATGCCCGGCCCCCAGTCTTCTCAGTGCCAGCCCAGAAGCCAGATTTATCAGACCGCAGGCTGGGTTTGTAGGGGCAGCAAAAAATGGCACAGCAAGCGAAGAGGAGGACCTGCTTCCAGCTCCAGCAGCAGCCAGCTTCATCCACAGTAAATTTTAATGAATGTTAATAATGGGCAGGAGGGCAGGGCAGTGGGCACTCAATCAGAGCAGCAGTGGCAGAGAGACTCACTGAGGCCAGCAGCAGCCATTTTAGTCCGATTACAGCCACTCTGTAGCTTTGGCTCTAATCTGACTGAAATGGCTGCTGCTGGCCTCAGTCTCCAGCCACTACTGCTCTGCCTTTTTTCACAGGTGCCACTGCCCAGCACACCAAGTGTGTTTCAGCATATGGGCGGTCGTCTGAGCACGGGCGGTCATCTGAGCACGCGCGGTCATCTGAGCACGGGGCGTCATCTGAGCACGGGGCGGTCATCTGAGCACGGGGGCGGTCATCTGAGCACGGGGCGGTCATCTGAGCACGGGGCGGTCATCTGAGCACGGGGCGGTCATCTGAGCACGGGCGGTCATCTGAGCACGGGGCGGTCACCTGAGCACGGGGCGGTCATCTGAACATAGGGCGGTCATCTGAACATGGGGCAGTCATCTAAAAAATATTAAAACACATTGTGAAAAACAAAGATTGCCAAAAGTCTCACTAAAGCTGTCTACATTACAGGTAGGAAAGGTGGTTTAACCCCTTAAGGACTTATGACGTACCGGTACGGCATGTTTCCCGAGTCCTTAAGGACCCATGACGTGCCGGTACGTCATATCTTTAAAACTAGACTGCGGCGCGGCGGGGGTTAAAAGGGACAGGATGTCAGCTGAAATCAGTCAGCGGGCATCCTGTCACAACGCCGGGGGGGGTCCCGTGACCCCCCGTGTCGGCGATCGCCGCAAACCGCAGGTCAATTCAGACCTGCGGTTTGCGGTTTTACCTTATCCGGCGGGCGGCCGGGACAAAAAATAAAGTAAAAAAAAAGTTGGAAAAATAAAGTTTTCCCCCCAAAAAATTCAAAGTTTCAAGTAAAAATAAACAAAAACGTAATTTTCCCCAATTAAAGTAAAAATAAATTGGTAAAATAGAGGGAAAAAAGAAAAGTAGACATATTAGGTATCGCCGCGTCCGTATCGACCGGCTATATAAAAATATTACATGACTTAACCCCTCAGATGAACACCGTAAAAAATAAAAACTGTGCTAAATAAAAAAAAAATTGGCACCTTACATCACAAAAAGTACAACAGCAAGCGATCAAAATGGCGTTTGCCCACCAAAATAGTACCAATTTAACCGTCACCTCATCCTGCAAAAAATGAGCCACTACCTGAGACAATCACCCAAAAAATAAAAAAAATTAGGGCTCAGAATATGGAGACACAAAACATTATTTTTTTTGTTTTAAAAAAGCTGTTATTGTGTAAAACTTACAGGAATAAAAAAAAGTATACATATTAGGTATCGCCGCGTCCGTATAGACCGGCTCTATAAAAATATCACATGACCTAACCCCTCAGATGAACACCGTAAAAAATAAAAACTGTGCTAAATAAACCATCTCTAGGAGATTCAGGGAGTTTTTTGAGGGTAATAAAGAAGCAAAAAGAAAAAATCCTCTAAATACGTTCCATCTGTTACTATTGGCAAGGTTGATGCGGAAATTTAAGGTTTTCCGTTTGCTTGTAGTTCCCGTTTTGTCCTACCTGCCAGGGTGGCGCTAGAGAGCAAGAACATTGTGAGATTTTTGTAGATTTTTTTAATAGTATTTTTTTATTTATTAATTTAGCAAAAAGCATAACAAACACATCAAATACAGACAATCATCAATTGAGTCCAGTAAAAATCAAATACATGGGATCAATCATAACAGTTCCTCATGACCCAAGTTCGGGACAGAAGAAAAAGATATCACTTTCAGGATGAACAGTACCCAACCTATCAATCCTAAGGAAGATTAAAAGTACTGCACACACACACACATTCACACACGCCTTCATTGGTCAGAACAGTCTTTCAGTCATCTATGGTACTAGAGTCTGGGTTCCAATCCAGGGGTCCCATATCTTCATGAAGCGATCAGGGGTCCCTCTTCTCTCATACACAAACTTGTATAATTCAAGATCAGCATTAACTAGATGTACCCATTGTTGCACAGTAGGATTCTTAGGAGGTTTCCAGTTGAGAAGGATAGTTTTCCTAGCATAATATAAGAGTATTCTATACAGCTTCCTGCCAAATTTGGTTGGAACAATCTCGTTGGCTACTCCCAACAGACTAGTGAGCTCAGTACAGACGTTAGGAAAGCCTAGTTTGTCATTAAAATATTTATGGATCTCTTCCCAGAAGCCATGAATAATCGGACACTGCCAAACCATGTGTATAAGACAACCGTTTTCATGTCCACATCTTGTACAATGAGGGTTCGGCAATCTACCCATTTTAAATAGCCTCACAGGAGTATAATAAATCCTATGAAGCCATTTAACTTGAATCAACTGATCCCTAGCACTTACCACTGTAGATCTCCATGTACAGCTAGATTCTTTAACATGAACATCTTCCAAACCCTCAATGTCCCTTTTCCACCTAACAAATGCCCTGTCTAGGGGGGAGTCCCGCAACGCCATTAACGACGCATACAGGGTCGACACTGGTTTGACCAACGGAACCCTCCTAATCGCTGCCTCAACTGGACCACACTCCAGTTTTAAAGGTTCTCTACCAAACTGAGCCTGACAGGCATGCCTGAGTTGAAGATATCTATACAAACAACGCTGGGGCAAATTAAATTCCTGTTTCAAACTATTAAAGGTTCTAAATAGGCCCTTATCATATAGTTGGGTAAGGTAGCGCACCCCCCTCTGAGGCCAAAATTCAAACTCCAGTAATGAGAACAGCTCCGGAAGCACTCTGTTTCTCCACAAAGGCAAATATGGCGACCAAGTAACATCATTCTCATCAGGGTTACATTTCTGACCCCATTTGACCCACATCTGTACTGCAGCAGCCATCGATTGGGTGTAGTGTACTGTAGACCTAGCCCCCCTCCTATATGCCAAGTTCGTAAGTGCCTCATAGGACCCCAATAAAGCTGCCTCCAACACTACCGCCGGGTTACCTGAGTCAGCCCGTACCCACCACGCCACATAGCTCAGCTGCACTGCTACATAGTACATGTACAGGTTTGGCAAGGCAAGACCCCCCCGCAGGTAAGACGCCTGGAGGGTGGATCTCGCTATTCTGGGAGAAGACTTATTCAATAGAAAGGGAGCGATTATCCTATCCAAAGTAGCAAAATGTCTCTTGGGGAGTAACACTGGGGCAGCCCTATATAAGTATAGCAATTTTGGGAGAAGAATCATTTTTACCACATTGATACCCCCAACCAGAGTTAAAGGAAGGTTTTCCCAAGCCTCTAGCTTTCGAGTAATGGATTGCATTGTAGGAGCAACATTCAAATCATAAAATTTTGCCACTTCTTTATGAACAATAATCCCCAAATATGTAAATTGCTCCACAATCTGAAGCTTATTGTTCACCGAAATGCGAGCTGGGTCAACATCATCAACCAGACATAGACTAGACTTAGCCCAGTTCACACGGAGACCCGAGAAACCCCCAAATTGATCAACAACACCTAAAAGGGTATCCAAGGATTTCCCTGAATCTGCTAGGTAAACCAGCATGTCATCAGCATATAATGAAAGCTTTTCTGATATTCCAGCTATTTCCCAGCTTTCTATACCTGAGTTAGAGGATATGAGTATCGACAAAGGTTCCATGATTAATGCAAATAACAGAGGGGAGAGAGGGCAGCCCTGTCTAGTGCCTCTACCCAAGGGGAAGGAGTCCGATGTGTACCCATTCACCCTGACTCTCGCCGAAGGGGATCTATAAAGCATTTGTAACCAGCACAAAAAATTCTCCGGAAAGCCCATTTGGGTCAGCACTGCCCACATAAATTCCCATTCTACTGAATCAAATGCTTTTTCATTGTCTAAGGATGCAAGAGCCCTCATACCTCTGTTATCATGTTTGACCTGAAGATTAGTAAACAATCGCCTTAAATTAATATCTGTGGTTTTCCCTGGCATAAAACCCGATTGATCTACCCCAACCAAGGAGAGAATTACCCCCCGCAATCTTAACGCCAGTACCTTCGCAAAGATTTTGACGTCAAGATTCAGAAGTGAGATAGGTCGATAAGAGCTACATTGGTCAGATGGCTTCCCCGACTTGTGAATCACTACTATCGTTGCCTCCAGAAAGGACGGTGGCAACGAACCACTTTCCAGTGCATACCTCAACAGCTTCCCAAATCTACTAACCAGGTCTTTAGAAAATCGCTTATACCATTCAGCAGGAAATCCATCGGGTCCCGGGGTTTTCTTGGTTGCTAATGAACTAATGGCCGTTTCAATCTCCAGGTCAGATATGTCTGTCGCCAGGGCTCCCCTGTCATCTCTGTCCAAAGAAGGAATATTAATACCTGCTAAGAAATTGACAATTTCCTCCGAAGTACACGTGATCTTGGGGGCATACAATGTCTCATAATAGGAGGCAAACTGTCGGCAGACATCTCTGAGCTCCCTCAATAAGAGCCCCTGATCATTCAGAATTCCCGCCACCACCGTTTGTTGAGTCTCAGATCTAGTCAAGTACGCCAAGGCCCTGCCACACTTATCACCATCTGAAAAAATAGTTTGCCTCTGATTTAAAAGTTTCTTCTCAGTATATTCAGTTAAATGTAAAGTAAACCTACGCTGCGCCTCAAGCCACAAAGTCTGTTTCTCAGGGCACGGATCTAGTATATATAACCTCTCCTTATCAGCTAGTTCCGTCTCTAGTTTTATCCGTTTGATATTCAGTTCCTTTCTATGAGTTGCAATAGCAGCAATCAATGCCCCTCTCATTACTGACTTGAAAGCATCCCATTCTACCAGAGGATTCGTAGATCCTTCATTTTCTGCCCAGTAATTCCCCATTGCATCTAGACTCTCGCTCACCACAGGTAATACCTCGAGCCACATAGGGTTTAACCGCCACTGCTTATCAGTCGAAGCCAGCGGCTGTGACAGTATCAGAAGGAGGGGGGCATGGTCTGAAACTCCTCTCGGTAGATAATCACTAGACTTGATATAGGGGGATAAATCTCTGCTGACAAAGGCCAGATCTATACGAGAGAGTGAGTCAGTAGAAGCTGAATAGCAAGAGAATTGTGCATCTGTGGGGTGGAAATAGCGCCACATGTCTACTAAATCATAAGTATTAGCCCAATGTGATAGGACATTGTTGTGTGAGGCCTGGGGAACCCTTCTGTCCCATATAGGATCTAAAGTGGCATTATAGTCACCCATAATAATATAAGGCATTGCTGGAAATCCTGCTATTTTATCTGTAATTAAGTCTAGGACCTCTCTGCGGAATGGCGGAGGAATATATAGTCCCACAAATAGGTACTGCAGGCCTCTGACACAAGCATGTAAAATCACATACCTACCATAAGGGTCTAGCTGCACAGATAGTATTTGAAACGGAAGACTTTTAGCAATTAAAATAGACACTCCTCTAGCGTGGTTTGAGTAAACCGCATGATATGTGGGGCCTATCCATGGGCGCCGCAAAGCTAGTACTTTCTGGCCCTGCAGGTGCGTTTCTTGCAATAACATTATGTCAGGGTTATACCTCTTCAGATAATTAAACACTAAAGACCGTTTAATCTTATCATTCAGACCCCGAACATTCCACGAGAGTAGCTTAATTACCGCCATTTATTCTTCCAAAGATAACATCTCCATAGTTTCCGACCAATGAAGGCACATTCACGCACGCATACAATCCACATCAAAGAACCCCTCAACAGAGAAACTCTCTCCAACCCACCCGCTCCCAACCTCCGCAACTCACCCTGCCCAAACCTTCCTAACATGGTTGAGCCTGACACCCCAAACTAGCAACTCCTGGGTACAATAACCGACCCTAACTCATTAGAACATATATACCATATAGGTACGTTGGTGATAGGAAGCAAGTATATACGTCTACCCACAACAGTGCATAGTCATACAGGGTGTTGCCACCCAGCATACCAATATGGGGTTAAACATCTGATCAATAGACAAAGTCAAAGAACAGGGATTCTAACAGGAGTAATAATGGTGCATTTAAACCAGATACTCCCCCCCCCCTCCCCCAACCATCTTGTCAGCAAAACAATTTAACATTTAATCAAGTATTATTTGCTCCAGCTGCCAACACTATAGTGTAAACCATCAGCGGTGAGGCCTTGCATTTAGATTTCTCTCAATCCATTCAGTAGCCTCTTCAGGAGTACTAAAAAAACGGACTGTTTCACCATCTTGCACCCTCAAGCGAGAAGGGTAGATCATGGCATATTTCACATTTTTGTCCCTCAGCTCGGAACTGGTTCCTTTTCTTCTGGACCTCTGCAGTAAAGTCCGGGTAAAAGGAAAAACGGACATTCTCATAGCTGACATTTCCCTTCTGTCGAGCAGCTAGCAAAATAGCGTCTCTGTCCCTGTAGTTCAGGATCTTCATGATGAAAGGTCTAGCAGGGGATCCCGGCGGTAAGGGCCTGGTTGGAATCCGATGTGCCCTTTCTATAACAAAGCAACTGGAGAGTGAGATGGGATGTAACACTTCTTTTATGAGCTGTTCCGCAAAAATTTCTGGGGTAGACCCTTCTGCTCGCTCGGGTAAGCCCAGGATACGGACGTTGTTACGTCTATTGCGGTTCTCAGCGTCCTCCGCCCTGGCTTGCAGCATCTGTACCTGTTGCAGCAGCTGCCTGGTGTCATTTCCAGCTGCTCTGGACGCATCTTCCACATCACTCACTCTTTGCTCCACTGCAGATGTTCTTTCACGTATTTTGTCAAAATCGTGTCGCAAACAGCTAAGGTCAGACTGTAGATGGTCTATCTTTGATGTAAGAGCAGCTTGACAGGCAGCTATAGCTTTCATAATTTGAGAGGCTTCAGCAGAGGAACCAGGGACAGGAGACCCCTCACTTTCCTGTTCAGTTTGACTCATGGCATCCATGAATCGTTTAACAGATGATGGAGCCACAGAAGAAGTTTTGCGGCCCATAGAAATAGTCCACAGACACTTTAAAGATCTGCTGGGGTTTGTCACTCATGCAGCAAATCAAGATAAGGCTTTATTAAATTCAGCAAGTCCTGCCACACAGCCAAGTAGACTGTCAGATATCTTTACATTCCTCAGGGGGGAGGGGGATAAGTACACCAGCACCACCATTAAACTTTCATATAAACTGTGGTGAACTCTGCAGCTTTCATATATAAGGGCTCCTAACAGGATTACCACTGCAGGACTTCAGGATAATAGTGGAAGTAGGGAGATACAGAGCGTTTCGCCGATCCACTCCGTTTGCTGGGGCAGAGAGGAGCGCCGCTGCACATACACTTAACGGCAAGATGGCGCCCACCGCGCGGCTTCTTCCCGCCTCGGTCGTCGGGCTCAAGACTCCAGCAGGTATCGGCAGCAGTCCAAGGTAAGTTGTTAGCAACTTTCAGCAAGCCGTACCTGCGCTATGTACCTTGCGGCGGATCGTGCCCCGGCCTCACTCCACACTCTCCTCAGTTTGCGTCCCTCCGCTCCTCTCCCTCAATCCGTCGGCATCCACAGCGCCACAGCCAAAACTCAGCAATCCAGCACCGGGCAGAGTGTCCCCAAGTATGAAGGGATCCAACATATAATGAATGAGCTCAAGAAACCCTGATTATGCCAGGTGTATAAAGGATATTTCACAGGATTTTGTAGGAGCACTGCAATCCTGCTTCCTCACTCCATGCTGGCTCTGCCTCGCCCCCGAGATTTTTGTAGATAGTGGAGCAGCTGTCAATCTCATTGATAATCAATTTGCTATAACACATGGTTTCCAGGTATGCACTTTGGGAAAGGATATACAGTTGCAGGAAAAAGTATGTGAACCCTTTGGAATGATATGGATTTCTGCACAAATTGGTCATAAAATGTGATCTGATCTTCATCTAAATCACAACAATAGACAATCACAGTCTGCTTAAACTAATAACACACAAAGAATTAAATGTTACCATGTTTTTATTGAACACACCATGTAAACATTCACAGTGCAGGTGGAAAAAGTATGTGAACCCTTGGATTTAATAACTGGTTGAACCTCCTTTGGCAGCAATAACTTCAACCAAACGTTTCCTGTAGTTGCAGATCAGACGTGCACAACGGTCAGGATTAATTCTTGACCATTCCTCTTTACAGAACGGTTTCAGTTCAGCAATATTCTTGGGATGTCTGGTGTGAATCGCTTTCTTGAGGTCATGCCACAGCATCTCAATCAGGTTGTGGTCAGGACTCTGACTGGGCAACTCCAGAAGGCGTATTTTCTTCTGTTTAAGCCATTCTGTTGTTGATTTACTTCTATGCTTTGGGTCGTTGTCCTGTTGCAACATCTATCTTCTGTTGAGCTTTAGCTGGTGGACAGATGGCCTTAAGTTCTTCTGCAAAATGTCTTGATAAACTTGGAAATTCATTTTTCCTTCGATGATAGCAATCCGTCCAGGCCCTGATGCAGCAAAGCAGCCCCAAACCATGATACCCCCACCACCATACTTCACAGTTGGGATGAGGTTTTGATGTTGGTGTGCTGTGCCTCTTTTTCTCCACACATAGTGTTGTGTGTTTCTTCCAAACAACTCAACTTTGGTTTCATCTGTCCACAGAATATTTTGCCAGTACTGCTGTGGAACAGCCAGGTGCTCTTGGGGAAACTGTAAACGTGCAGCAATGTTTTTTTTGGACAGCAGTGGCTTCCTCTGTGGTATCCTCCCATGAAATCCATTCTTGTTTAGTGTTTTACGTATCATAGATTCGCTAACAGGGATGTTAGCATATGACAGAGACTTTTGTAAGTCTTTAGCTGACACTCTAGGATTCTTCTTCACCTCATTGAGCAGTCTGCGCTGTGCTCTTGCAGTCATCTTTACAGGACGGCCACTCCTAGGGAGAGTAGCAGCAGTGCTGAACTATCTCCATTTATAGACAATTTGTCTTACCGTGGACTGATGAACAGCAAGGCTTTTGGAGATACATTTATAACCCTTTCCAGCTTCATGCAAGTCAACAATTCTCAATTGTAGGTCTTCTGAGAGCTCTTTTGTGCGAGGCATCATTCACATCAGGCAATGCTTCTTGTGAAAAGGAAACCCAAAACTGGTGTGTGTTTTTTATAGGGCAGGGCAGCTGTAACCAACACCTCCAATCTCATCTCATTGATTGGACTCCAGTTGGCTGACACCTCACTCCAATTAGCTCTTGGAGATGTCATTAGTCTAGGGGTTCACATACTTTTTCCACCTGCACAGTAAATGTTTACATGGTGTGTTCAATAAAAACATGGTAACATTTAATTCTTTGTGTGTTATTAGTTTAAGCAGACTGTGATTGTCTATTGTTGTGACTTAGATGAAGATCAGATCACATTTTATGACCAATTTGTACAGAAATCCATAACATTCCAAAGGGTTCACATACTTTTTCTTGCAACTGTACCTGTTTTTTCTATCGATTCCGCTCCACTTTCTCAAAAATCGTTAAAGGGCATAGTTCACAATATCCGTTTGACTGGGGGTGATGCTCATGTTGAGGATGTGTCATGTTTCGTCCTAAGCGGATTACCTACTCCTCTAGTGTTGGGGCTACCCTGGCTCACTAAACATAACCCCACCATTGATTGGCAAGCGAGGCAAATAAATTGATTAAATGTTAATTTACCTTACGTTAAAAGCTTACACTGGCGCTAGTAGGTAGAAATATAACACATTAAATACAGTGGCTGGATGAATATTCCGCTATAGTAGAAAATTAATATCAATTGATGATCCAATGAAATAATAACCGCGATGATAATTACCTTTTCTCTAGATGTGGGCTGGAGAAATAGTCTAGGTTCTTTGAATGTTTGCACGGTTCCCGTTCCTGTGTGTAGAGAGGTGTGAAGAGAGGCAAAACTTCACTGCTCACCTACCAGCATTCACACTGCTCCTGCCGGTAGCTGTGTGGTGCGAGAGAGCAGACTATAGGTTCGGCGTCCAGGATTTTCTGTGCGTGTGACGTCACCGCGAAGTACTACTGGTGCTCCCAGAGATCAAAGTTCATCCGACGCGTTTCTGAGCCGTCGGGTTCCTTCATCAGGGATGGTCTGACTCTTCAAGTCAGACTTGAAGGGTCAGACCATCCCTGATGAAGGAGCCCGACGGCTCAGAAACGCGTCGGATGAACTTTGATCTCTGGGAGCACCAGTAGTACTTCGCGGTGACGTCACACGCACAGAAAATCCTGGACGCCGAACCTATAGTCTGCTTTCTCGCACCACACAGCTACCGGCCGGAGCAGTGTGAATGCTGGTAGGTGAGCAGTGAAGTTTTGCCTCTCTTCACACCTCTCTACACACAGGAACGGGAACCGTGCAAACATTCAAAGAACCTAGACTATTTCTCCAGCCCACATCTAGAGAAAAAGTAATTATCATCGCGGTTATTATTTCATTGGATCGTCAATTGATATTCATTTTCTACTATAGCGGAATATTCATCCAGCCACTGTATTTAATGTGTTATATTTCTACCTACCAGCGTCAGTGTAAGCTTTTACCGTAAGGTAAATTAACATTTAATCAATTTTGTATCCTGGGCGTTAGCAGCAAAGCCCATTATATACACTGTGCAGCGGACCTCCAACCGGAGGTTGGTAGATTTTTTGTATGGGAGCGCAGGAGTGTTTTTGATTTTCTTCGAGGCAAATAAATGGTTGGAGTGACTTTTGCAGAGAGAATTGCCTCTCAGCGTCTCTTTCAGAGGTTTCTACTAAGACTGTACCATCTTTTCTCTCTGAATTTTCGGATGTGTTTTCAGGGAGTGATGTCCAGGAGCTGCCCCCTCACCGGGAGTACGATTGCCCTATTAATCTCATTCCAGGCGCCAAGCTGCCTAAATCTCGTTTATACAATCTCTCCCAACCTGAAAGGGTCGCTATGCGTACTTATATCTCTGAGAGCCTGAGAAAGGGACACATCCGACCCTCGAAGTCACCTGTTGCCGCTGGGGGTTTTTTTGTTAAGAAAAAAGATGGTTCTTTAAGACCATGTCTGGATTTCAGGAAGCTGAACAGTATCACAATTTGTGACCCTTATCCGCTTCCTTTGATCCCGGACCTGTTTAACCAGATTGTTGGGGCTAAAGTTTTTTCTAAGTTGTATTTAAGAGGGGCATACAACCTGGTCAGGGTCAGGGAAGGGGACGAATGGAAGACGGCCTTCAATACCCCTGAGGGCCATTTCGAGAATTTGGTTATGCCTTTTGGTTTGATGAATGCTCCAGCCGTCTTCCAACATTTTGTGAACAGCATTTTTTATCATTTAATGGGGAAATTTGTACTAGTGTATCTAGATGACATTTTGTTTTTTTCTCCTGATTTCAAAACTCATAGGGACCACTTACGTCAGGTCTTGCTCATTCTGCGGGAGAATAAATTATACGCTAAACTGGAAAAATGTGTGTTTGCGGTTCCAGAAATTCAATTTCTGGGTTTTCTTCTCTCCGCTTCTGGTTTTCGCATGGACCCTGAGAAGGTCCGCGCTGTGCTTGATTGGGAGCTTCCTGAAAATCAGAAGGCGCTTATGCTTTTTTGGGTTTTGCCAATTATTACAGGAAGTTCATTTTGAATTATTCTTCTGTTGTTAAGCCACTCACTGATATGAATAAAAAGGGGGTAGATTTTTCCTCCTGGTCGGTAGATTGACGTAAGGCCTTTTCTAGTATCAAAGAGAGTTTTGCTTCCGCTCCCATCTTGGTACAACCTGATGTCTCTCTGCCTTTCATTGTTGAGGTGGACGCTTCTGAGGTGGGTGTGGGTGCGGTCTTGTCTCAGGGTCCCTCTCCTGCCAAATGGCGACCGTGTGCCTTTTTCTCAAAGAAGCTCTCCTCCGCAGAGAGAAATTACGATGTGGGAGATAGGGAGTTGTTGGCCATCAAATTAGCTTTTGAGGAATGGCGCCATTGGCTAGAGGGAGCCAGACACCCTATTACCGTGTTTACCGACCATAAGAATCTGGCCTACTTGGAGTCAGCCAAGTGTCTGAACCCGAGACAGGCCAGATAGTCTTTATTCTTTTCTAGGTTTAATTTTGTTGTCACGTTCCGCCCTGGGGTTAAAAATGTGAAGGCTGATGCCCTGTCACGTTGTTTTCCGGGAGGGGGGAACTTTGAAGACCCGGGTCCCATTTTGGCTGAAGGGATGGTCGTCTCTGTTTTTTACCCTGATTTGGAGGCAGAGGTTCAGGCAGCCCAGGCAGAGGCTTCTGATCTTTGTCCTCCTGGGAGGTTGTTTGTGCCTCTCGCTTTACGACACAAGGTTTTTAAGGAGCACCGCACTACTGTTCTTGCTGGGCACCCGGGGGGTAGAGCCACAGTGGATCGCATTGCTCGAAGATTCTGGTGGCCGGCTCTTCGTAAGACAGTTGAGGGTTTTGTGGCAGCCTGCGAGACCTGCACTTGTGCCAAGGTCCCTCATTCACGGCCATCGGGTCCTCTCCTCCCGTTACCCATTCCTTCCCGTCCTTGGACGCATCTGTCCATGGACTTCATTACGGACCTGCCTCGTTCCTCGGGGAAGACTGTGATTCTGGTGGTGGTGGACCGTTTTAGAAAAATGGCGCATTTCATTCCCTTTCCTGGGTTACCCAATGCTAAAACGCTGGCGCAAACATTTGTTGATCACATTGTCAAATTGCATGGCATTCCTTCAGACATAGTCTCTGATATGGGCACGCAGTTTGTTTCCAGATTCTGGAAGGCTTTCTGTTATCGCTTGGGGGTTCGCTTGTCGTTCTCTTCTGCTTTTCACCCGCAGTCGAATGGCCAGACGGAGCGCGTCAATCAGAATCTGGAGACATATCTGCGCTGTTTTGTGACAGAGAATCAGGAGGATTGGTGTTCTTTTTTGTCCCTTGCTGAGTTTGCTTTAAATAACCATCGCCAGGAGTCCTTTGATAAGTCACAATTTTTTGGTGCATATGGGTTTCATCCGCAGTTTGGGACATTCTCTGGAGAGGGGTCTTCTGGTTTACCTGATGAGGAGAGATTTTCCTTGTCTTTGTCATCTATTTGGCAAAAGATTCAGGGTAATCTAAAGAGCATGAACGAGAGATATAAGCGTGTGGCGGATAAGAGACGTGTGCCTGGTCCGGACCTGAATGTGGGTGATCCTGCGTGGTTGTCTACTAAGAATATCAAATTGAAGGTTCCCTCCTGGAAGTTGGGTCCTAAGTTTATTGGGCCTTACAAGATCTTGTCCGTCATCAATCCCGTTGCTTTCCGTCTTGATCTTCCTCAGACTTGGAAGATCCATAATGTTTTTCACAAGTCCTTATTAAAACCTTATGTCCAACCCACTGCACCCTCCTCTTTGCCTCCTCCTCCGATTGTGGTTGATGGTAATCTTGAATTTCAGGTCTCTAGGATTGTGGATTCTCGTATTATCTGCGGTTCTCTCCAGTAGAAGTTGGGTCCTAAGTTTATTGGGCCTTACAAGATCTTGTCCGTCATCAATCCCGTTGCTTTCCGTATTGATCTTCCTCAGACTTGGAAGATCCATAATGTTTTTCACAAGTCCTTATTAAAACCTTATGTCCAACCCACTGCACCCTCCTCTTTGCCTCCTCCTCCGATTGTGGTTGATGGTAATCTTGAATTTCAGGTCTCTAGGATTGTGGATTCTCGTATTATCCGCGGTTCTCTCCAGTACCTCGGTTATTGGGAGGGTTATGGTCCTGAGGAGAGGATGTGGGTTCCAGTGGCGGACATTAAGGCCACTCGTCTTATCAGGGCTTTCCATAGGTCCCATCCTGAGAAGTATCCGGAGTCCACTCGTAGAGGGAGGGGTACTGTCACCGCCAGATCTCTGAGAAGTTCTGACAGACGTTCTTCAGTACCTCTTGCATGATGTTCTTTTGTTTTGGTTTCGTTTTGTCATCTCTTCTCCCTCTCCCAGCTGTCATCTATTAGCAGTGATTGCCTCACTTTATATCCCCTCCCATACTGCCTCACTTTGCGGTTTATACTACTTCCTGGATTGTGCTCACTGCTAGATGCTGCAACTGCTGGTTCCTCAGATAAGTCTATTCTTTTATTTGTGTTTTCCTGTTGGCCTGACTCCCTCTGTATTGAGTGCAGGGAGCCGATGGTCGTGTCCCCTCGCTATTATAGGGTTTTCAGGTGTCACTCAGTCTAGGTACGAGGGCATGCAATTTTCTATCATAAAGATCTTTGCATGGGCTGAGCAGTCAGGGAGAGCTCTAGGGCTTTTATAGGGCTCACCCAAATATTCCTTAGTTTGGGATCAAGTCAGTCGGATCTTTATTTGTGACTTCTAGTTTTCTGCAACACCATCCGTGACAATATCATGCAGATGAGCTTAGAACTTTGAGGGGGCCTGGCCTTAAGTACAATGAAAATGCTGCGCCCCATTACATAAAGACTTTGGGCAGTAGGGTACACTACTAGGGGCTGTGGGAGGCACTAATGGGGCAATGTGGGACACTACTGGGGCAGTGGGGAACAATATTGGGGACACTACTGGGGCAGTGGGGAACAAAACTGGGGACACTACTGGCGGGGCAGTGGGGGACACTACTGGGGAAAGTAGGGAACACTACTGGGGGCAGTGAGGGAAACTACTGGGGGGCAGTAGGGGGCACTACAGGGGGCAGTGGGGGGACACTACTGGGGCAGTGAGAGACATTACAGGGGGATCAGAGACCATGGGTGTAACAATCTCGGACACAGAGTTTTCAACCTGGCATGGTGTGGGCGGGGGTGGCGATCCAAAGTTGCCCTAGGGACCCATAGCATTCTAGTTATGCCACTGCTCCATAGCAACCAAACAGTTCTTGCAATCTCGGCACAGGGGAGCTGTTAAAATCACCGGGAGCAGCCCACTCCAGTTAAAGGATTTATCCAAGTATGCATTTTTCCCTTTGCTTCCCCTGCCATGCCCTTCAACTTACTAATGCACTTGTACTACTTTTTCTGTCTCATTCCAGAGATCGGGGGAGTGGTCACATGACTGTGCCCTCTGTGCAGCCTGTATTTCCTCTGACATCACGGCCAGGCCTCCCATGATCCCCTCTGTCAGAATCTTTGCCCCAATGGTCGTGATGTCAGACCCATGTGATCTTGGAATTAGGCTGGTTGACGCTCTCAGTCCACAAGCAGGGTAGTTGGAGTCTACTACTTCTCAGATGGAAGTGGTATGGGAGGAAACATTAGGAGGAGACAGCAAGGGGATGATGGAGAGTATATTAGACAGAGGTTTTGGCCCAGAGAAGTGTTTAGTAGGCATTTACATTTCTGGCTAATCTTGCAGTGCACAGCAGTATGGGAAGTGTTGTGACAGCAGCTCATCTACATCCACAACCTGGATGATTGGGTTGTATACAATGGAGTACAGCAGGAGCATGGAGATTGAAGGGAAGACTCAGGAAAAGTTGACAGGTACACTATTATGCTGTGTAGCAGACTAGACGCGTTTTTCACAATTAAATGACTATTTTTAGGATCCTGCACAAACCCTTTAAATGACCCATAAGATGCAGTGGTCGCAAATTGAATCTCAGGGGTTAAATATCCGTAATCAGAATTATCTCCAATCACAGTCACCAGCTGGCTATGGCATCCCCTCAGCTTGTTTAAAACCCAGCTTTCTACTATATACAGTGAATATAAAAAAGTCTACACACCCCTGTTAAAATGTCAGGTTTCTGTGATGTAAAAAAATGAGACAAAGATAAATTATTTTGGAACTTTTTCCACCTTTAATGTGACCTAAACACTGTACAACTCAATTAAAAAACAAACTGAAATCTTTTAGGTAGAGGGAAGAAAAAATATAAAAATAAAATAATGATTGCATAAGTGTGCACACCCTTAAACTAATACTTTGTTGAAGCACCTTTTGATTTTATTACAGCACTCAGTCTTTTTGGGTATGAGTCTATCAGCATGGCACATTTTGACTTGGCAAGATTTGCCCACTCTTGTTTGCAAAAACACTCCAAATCTGTCAGATTGCGAGGGCATCTCCTGTGCACAGCCCTCTTCAGACCACCCCACAGATTTTCAATCGGATTCAGGCTCTGGTTGGGCCATTCCAAAACTTTAATCTTCTTCTGGTGAAGCCATTCCTTTGTTGATTTGGATGTATGCTTTGGGTTGTTGTCATGCTGAAAGATGAAGTTCCTCTTCATGTTCATCTTTCTAGCAGAAGCCTGAAGGTTTTGTGCCAATATTGACTGGTATTTGGAACTGTTCATAATTCGCTCTAGCTTAACTAAGGCCCCAGTTCCAGCTGAAGAAAAACAGCCCCAAAGCATGATGCTGCCACCACCATGCTTCACTGTGGGTATGGCGTTCTTTTGGTGATGTGCAGTGTTGTTTTTACGCCAAACATATCTTTTGGAATTATGACCAAAAAGTTCAACCTTGGTTTCATCAGACCAGAACACCTTTTCCCACATGCTTTTGGGAGACTTCAGATGTGTTTTTGCAAAATGTAGCCTGGCTTGGATGTTTTCTTCGTAAGAAAAGGTTTTCGTCTTGCCACTCTACCCCATAGCCTAGACATATGAAGAATACGGGAGATTGTTGTCACATGTACCACACAGCCAGTCAGTGGCGGATCCAGAGCCTGGTCTCGGGAGGGGCACTTTCAGATTATTTTCTGTCCGCCGCCACAAAACAATGGTGCTTATAGAACAGACTACACAGTGTAAAGGTATACTGTATATTGTGTGGCACAGTGTAGGCTATGTGTGTATAACAAACATATTTCACATGAAAACTTACAATTACTTGACTTGGCCCTTGGGGATCTCGGACGCCACTTCCACACTTTGGCCGGGGGCTCGCGGAGCTGATGTTGTTTTTTATCCTAATGAGAAAGATTTCATAACAAGGATTTGGAGAAGGGGCAGAGGGATAGCACAGCAGGTAGAGGCTGGTGCTGCTACTAGGGGGTCATACCATGGGGTAGTAATAAAGCCCACCATAATGCCCCCCCAGTAGAAATAATTCTCCTTATAATGTGACAGTGCAAAAAATACCCCCTTGTAATGTCCCCAGGTGAGCTAATGTCCCCATAGTGCCCCCATAATGTGCCAGTACAAAATACCCCTATATAGTGCCCCCAGTAAATGCCCCCATAGTGCTCCACACCCTCCTTCCTCCTAGTGCCCTCCATAATGTACCAGTATAAAATGCTCCAGTAGATGCCCTCAGTGTCCCCCATAATTTGCAAGTATAAAATACCCCTTCTTAGTGCCCCCCGTAGATGACCCCATAGTACTCCTCTCCCCCTTCCCCATAGTGCCCACCATAATGTGTCCCAGTATAAAATTGTACTGTACAGAGCGCCCCATATAAAATACCCCTTCTTTGTGGCCTCAGTAGATGCCCCTCATGTGCCAGTATTAATAACAGCCCCCCCATGTGCCAGTATTAATAACAGCCCCCCCATGTGCCAGTATTAATAACAGCCCCCCCTGTGCCAGTAATAACAGCCCCCCATGCCAGTAATAACAGCCCCCCCGTGCCAGTAATAACAGCCCCCCCTGTACCAGTAATAACAGCCCCCCCCCTATGCCAGTAATAACAGCCCCCCCTGTGCCAGTAATAACAGCCCCCCCTGTGCCAGTAATAACAGCCCCCCCTGTGCCAGTAATAACAGCCCCCCCTGTGCCAGTAATAACAGCACCCCCTGTGCCAGTAATAACAGTACCCCCTGTTCCAGTAATAACAGCCCCCCCCCTGTGCCAGTAATAACAGCCCCCCCGTGCCAGTAATAACAGCCCCCCCGTGCCAGTAATAACATCCCCCCCGTGCCAGTAATAACAGCCCCCCCCCTGTGCCAGTAATAACAGCCCCCCCCCCACTGTGCTAGTAATAACAGCCCCCCCGTGCCAGTAATAACAGCCCCCCTTGCCAGTAATAATAGACCCCCCCTGTGCCAGTAATAACAGCCCCCCCTGTGCCAGTAATAACAGCCCCCCCTGTGCCAGTAATAACAGCCCCCCTGTGCCAGTAATAACAGCCCCCCTGTGCCAATAATAACAGCCCCCCATGTGCCAGTAATAACAGCCCCCCTTGTGCCAGTAATAACAGCCTCCCTGTGCCAGTAATAACAGCCCCCCTGTGCCAGTAATAACAGCCCCCCGGTGCCAGTAATAACAGCCCCCCGGTGCCAGTAATAGTATTGTATATTTAAAAAAAAAAAAAAACACATACTTACCTCCATGTCAGCGATGCGATGCAGGCCTCTTCCGGCCTGTGTCCCGCGCTGTACGGCTCAGGCGGCCTCTGATAGGCTGCCGGCCTCGTGCCTGCAGCCTATCAGAGGAAGGGAAAGGGACACGCCTCTCCCTCCCCTGCCGCTGCCTCAGCACAGTCATCTGTATCGCTGTCCTGAGGACGGCGATACAGATGACTATGGAGATGAACGCTTCCTCAATGGAAGCGTTCATCTCCCTGTGCCCCGCCGCCGCCAGCTTGGGGGGGGGGATTGCCCCGTTGCCTCCCCCCTGGGTCCGCCACTGCAGCCAGTACTTGCCAGATATTCCTGCAGATCCTTTAATGTTGCTGTAGGCCTCTTGGTAGCCTCCCAGACCTGTTTTCTTCTCGTCTTTTCATCAATTTTGGAGGGACGTCCAGTTCTTGGTAATGTCACTGTTGTGCCATATTTTCTCCCCTTGATGATAACTGTCTTCACTGTGTTCCATGGTATATCTAATGCCTTGGAAATTCTTTTGTACCCTTCTCCTGACTGTTACCGTCTAACAATGAGATCCCTGTGATGCTTTAGAAGATCTCCGTGGACCATGGCTTTTGCTGTGGGATGTGACTAAGAAAATTTCAGGAAAGACCAACTAGAGCAGCTGAACTTTATTTGGGGTTAATCAGAGGCACTTTAAATGATGGCAGGTGTATGCTGACTCCTATTTACCATGATTTTGAATGTGATTGCTTAGTTCTGAACACAGCTACATCCCCAGTTATAAGAGGGTGTGCACACTTATGCAACCACATTATTTTAGTTTTTTTTGTTTTCTTCCCTCCACCTAAAAGATTCCAGTTTTTTTTTCAATTGAGTGGTACAGTGTTTAGGTCACATTAAAGGTGGAAAAAGTTCTGAAATGATTTATCTTTGTCTCATTTTTTTACATCACAGAAACCTGACATTTTAACAGGGGTAACAAAACAACAACCCAAAGAGTATGTATAATTCCGTACAAATGTATATATTTTATTGATGGTTAAAAAAGTGTACAAAACACTATCATAATAAATAGTACAAGTTTCCAATGTTTGAATATGGCATCTATAACATCCAATAAACTATATAATCAATCCACATGAGTCATAATCAATGTATTGGGGGAACACAATCAGCCTGACTATATTATCAGCAGGGTATGTGACTTCCTACTAATTACAATTGCATATGTGTCCCTTTACCTAAAACATGATATATAAAGTGACTAGTGCACAAACAATTTTTTTTCTTTCTAGAAATATAGGATGTTGTCTAGTATTGCATAAAATGGGCCGACCTTTACCAGTTGATCTACTGCATTAATAAAGAACATTATCAAAATAAAAGTGGAAGATAACTACAAGCAAGACACCATTAATCATGAATATTGAAATAGTAATGGATATTTCACTAAATCACTGTCACACTGATAAGTATTGTATTGTAATCTCTTTCATTATAGGAAGATTTGAACGTGTTGTTTTTTTTAATCATGTGATTTTATTGAGATTGTTTGATAGAATGCATCTATCTATTTATTGTTGTATAGCACCATGTCCATCATGTAACAATTGGTATTTATTATTGATTGTTTATCAAATCACCTTCAATATAATATTGATTATTATGTTATATATTAGCACTTTAAAAAGTCACAGATAGAAGGATATATTGAGATCATGAGGTATCACACTTAGTATTTAGGGAGTATAATTGGTGTATTCATAAATTTATAATTTTCACATACATGAATCAGGGTTTATTAAAACAGTTTGTCACTTTTATAATTATTTATTTATTGTAATGAGTCAAATAATTAATAAGAATGGCAATATGGATATTTTGTATCCATAAAATAGATGTGAACATATAGATAGTAGAGTAATACATCATACTCACCTTTCCTTCACTTTAGTTAATAGATTATATATACATATAGGATCCACACTATTGAGGATTTTTAGATTCACATATATTCAAGCATCAATAACATTGTTTGAAGGTTGAATTGCTGCTATATCTATACAATCTAGTTGTCTTCCACAATGCTGCGGGTGTCGGCGAGGTCAATCCACGTCATAAGTGACGTCAGTAATTGCCCTCTCCGAGACCGGACTCAGGGTGAGGGCGGAAGTTGCCATATGTAAATGGATGAGGCGGGTTATGCGCCGCATACATGACCCGACCAGCAGAAGGTGATCAACTATAATACATGATCCAACACATGACCCTGGTTCAGGCCTGCGATAGGACAACACTTTATTTAAATATATTACCATTGCCCCAATTGTTCACTCCTCCTGAGGAAGTCATTCACGACGAAACGCGCGTCGAGGAGCAGCACCTTTTGTCCATACCGCAACCACACAGGTAGTAACTTATTCCACACTCTGTCTTTCATTGTGCACTAGTCACTTTATATATCATGTTTTAGGTAAAGGGACACATACGCAATTGTAATTAGTAGGAAGTCACATACCCTGCTGATAATATACGGTAGTCAGGCTGATTGTGTTCCCCAATACATTGATTATGACTCATGTGGATTGATTATATAGTTTATTGGACGTTATAGATGCCATATTCAAACATTGGAAACTTGTACTATTTATTATGATAGTGTTTTGTACACTTTTTTAACCATCAATAAAATATATACATTTGTACAGAATTATACATACTCTTTGGGTTGTTGTTTTGTTTAATTATTGAGTATTCCAGTCACGTTTGACCACATTAGCAGCTGACCTTGTTGTGTAATAATATTTTAACAGGGGTGTGTAGACTTTTTATATCCACTGTGTGTGTATATATATATATATATATATATATACACTGCTCAAAAAAATAAAGGGAACACTTAAACAACACAATGTAACTCCAAGTTAATCACACTTCTGTGAAATCAAACTGTCCACTTAGGAAGCAACACTGAGTGACAATCAATTTCACATGCTGTTGTGCAAATGGGATAGACAACAGGTGGAAATTATAGGCAATTAGCAAGACACCCCCAATAAAGGAGTGGTTCTGCAGGTGGTGACCACAGACCACTTCTCAGTTCCTATGCTTCCTGGCTGATGTTTTGGTCACTTTTGAATGCTGGCGGTGCTTTCACTCTAGTGGTAGCGTGAGACGGAGTCTACAACCCACACAAGTGGCTCAGGTAGTGCAGCTTATCCAGGATGGCACATCAATGCGAGCTGTGGCAAGAAGGTTTGCTGTGTCTGTCAGCGTAGTGTCCAGAGCATGGAGGCGCTACCAGGAGACAGGCCAGTACATCAGCAGACGTGGAGGAGGCCGTAGGAGGGCAACAACCCAGCAGCAGGACCGCTAACTCCGCCTTTGTGCAAGGAGGAACAGGAGGAGCACTGCCAGAGCCCTGCAAAATGACCTCCAGCAGGCCACAAATATGCATGTGTCTGCTCAAATGGTCAGAAACAGACTCCATGAGGGTGATATGAGGGCCCGACGTCCACAGGTGGGGGTTGAGCTTATAGCCCAACACCGTGCAGGACGTTTGGCATTTGCCAGAGAACACCAAGATTGGCAAATTCGCCACTGGCGCCCTGTGCTCTTCACAGATGAAAGCAGGTTCACACTGAGCACATGACAGACGTGACAGAGTCTGGAGATGCCGTGGAGAACGTTCTGCTGCCTGCAACATCCTCCAGCATGACCGGTTTGGCATTGGGTCAGTAATGGTGTGGGGTGGCATTTCTTTGGAGGGCCACACAGCCCTCCATGTGCTCGCCAGAGGTAGCCTGACTGCCATTAGGTACCGAGATGAGATCCTCAGACCCCTTGTGAGACAATATGCTGGTGCGGTTGGCCCTGGGTTCCTCCTAATGCAAGACAATGCTAGACCTCATGTGGCTGAAGTGTGTCAGCAGTTCCTGCAAGACGAAGGCATTGATGCTATGGACTGGCCCGCCCGTTCCCCAGACCCAAATCCAATTGAGCACATCTGGGACATCATGTCTCGCTCTATCCACCAACGTCACGTTGCACCACAGACTGTCCAGGAGTTGGCAGATGCTTTAGTCCAGGTCTGGGAGGAGATCCCTCAGGAGACCGTCCGTCACCTCATCAGGAGCATGCACAGGCGTTGTAGGGAGGTCATACAGGCACGTGGAGGCCACACACACTACTGAGCCTCATTTTGACTTGTTTTAAGGACATTACATCAAAGTTGGATCAGCCTGTAGTGTGTTCTTCCACTTTAATTTTGAGTGTGACTCCAAATCCAGACCTCCATGGGTTGAAAATTTTGATTTCCATTTTTTAATTTTTGTGTGATTTTGTTGTCAGCACATTCAACTATGTAAAGAACAAAGTATTTCAGAAGAATATTTAATTAACTCAGATCTAGGATGTGTTATTTTTGTGTTCCCTTTATTTTTTTGAGCAGTGTATATATACACACAGTATCTCACATAAGCTAGTACACGCCCCACATTTTTGTAAATATTTTATTCTATCTTTTCATGGGACAACACTGAAGATATGACACTTTGATACAATGTAAAGTAGTTATTGTACAGCTTGTAGAACAGTGTAAATGTGGTGTGCCCTCAAAATAATTCAACACACAGCCATTAATGTCTAAGGCTACTGTCACACTCGTGTTTGGTGCGGATCCTTCATGGATCTGCACAGACGGATCCGTTCAGATAATACAACTGTCTGCATCTGTTCAGAATGGATCCGTTTGTATTATCTTTAACATAGCCACAGAGCCGGCGCCACCCATAAGCAGAGTAGGCAACCGCGTAGAGCGCACTCTTGCCTGGGGGCGCCAGCCGCCGCCTGCGCCCCGCCCCCTACTTGTCATCCATCTGACATCATCTCCTTCTTTTCCTGTACTTGCCGGCTGGATGCGCTCCGATGAGTGCGAGCATGAGTTTGTTCACTTCGGGCAGAGAGAGCGGCACGCAGCTGACACACAGCTACGAGACCCTGGTGTATTTAAATCTCATTTAGGCTTTCTTTCAGAAAAGTTTCTCCTGGGATTCGAACTCACGACCTTGACACATCAGAGACAAGGCATTTACCCTCACAGCTATGAAAGCTGTATTACCAGTTGCTTTAAAAAAAAAAAAAAAAAAAAAAATTGATATATATAAGACTTCTACTGTAGGTAACTTTGATACCTAGTGTACATCCATAAACATGTCAGCTGCCCCAACACACCCAGCTCTGCTACATCCATACAGTGTACTGGGGCAGCTGTCATGTGTATGGATGTACACTAAATATCAAAGTTATCTACAGTAGAAGTCTTATATATATATATATTTATTTTTTTAAGTAACTGTCTATACAGCTCTCATAGCTGTGAGGGTAAATGCCTTGCCTCTGATTTGAAAGGTTGTGAGTTCGAATCCCAGGAGAAACTTTTCTGAAAGTATTTTTTTATTTTTTTTTAAATACCGGACTGCTACTTAACTTTTTTTTTTAAGTAACTGGCTACACTGCTTTCATAGCTGTGTGGGTAAATGCTTTGCCTCTGATGTGAAAGGTTGTGAGTTCGAATTCCAGGAGAAACTTTTCTGAAAGTTTTTTTTTTTTTTTTTTTTAAATACCGGACTGTTACTTTACTGCCACGGGGGAGGGGGGGGCTATTGACGCCATGATACTGGCACATGGAGGGGGGAGGAGAGAGGCACTTGATACTGGCACATTAGGGGGCAGGGGGAGAGGATGGCACTATGATATTAGCACATGGGGGGGCAAGAAATGGACATGAATTATGAGGGGCAGAAATGTGAAATGATGGGGGGGGGGGGGCAAGAAATGGACATGAATCATGAGGGGCAGAAATGTGAAATGATTGGGGGGGGCAAAATGTAGATTTGCTTCTGTTGACAAAAATCCTTGCACCGGCCCTGACTTCTAGCGCGCAATCCCGCGAGACCAGTGATCTCCAGAGGTGGGTCTCGCGGGATCACGTGCCAAAGACACATGATCTTGGCAAGAGCCAAGGCAATGTGGACCTGGAGCACAGCGAGGAGCAGAACCTGGTGAGCACCCCTGGCAACAGCACTCTGACAACCTGCACTAGGGTGTCAGAGGCTGCAGGACAGTGACTGGCAGCAGGGTGGCACACACTTGTGTACAGGGGTCAGGGCACACCTGCTGCTTGACTAGGGGCCATAGATTCTGACTGGCATAGGGTGCCCAGCAGTGGCACATAAAGCCTAATAGGTGGCACAGACTGTCTAAAGGGCTATGAATGGTACAGGGTGCAGGACAGTGCCAGACTGGCAGAGGGCACAAGGCAGCATACTGTTTTATGTTGCCCTGGTGGCACAGGATTTCACACAGTGGCTGAATGGCGCCTGGCAGTGAATAGGTGGCACTGCTCGTGTTTGGTGTGGCAACCTGCTGAACAGCGCAGAGTGATTGGCATCACTGGGATGGTACTAGGTGGCAGACAATGGCTGGATATTATATATACATGACCATAGTCAGACTGGCACAGGGTACGCAACCATAGTCAGACTGGCACAGGGTACATGACCATAGACTGGCACAGGGTACACGACCATAGTTAAATGTTGCATGCAATAGATGGCTGAAAAAGGGGCGGGAAAAGGGGTGTGGTCAATGGGCGGAGTCAAGGGGAGGCAAAATTAGCTTTTGCCTAGGGTGGCAAAAATCCTTGCACCAGCCCTGCATAGCCAAGACAGATCCGTCTTGAACACCATTGAAAGTCAATAGAGGACGGATCCGTTTTCTATTGTGCCAGACTGTGTCATAGAAAACGGATCTGTCCCCATTGACTTACATTGTGTGTCAGGACGGATCCGTTTGGCTCAGTTTCATTAGACGGACACCAAAACGCTGCAAGCAGCGTTTTTGTGTCCGCCTCCAAAGCGGAATGGAGACGGAACGGAGGCAAACTGATGCATTCTGAGCAGATCCTTTTCTATTCAGAATGCATTAGGGCAAAACTGATCTGTTTTGGACCACTTGTGAGAGCCCTGAACGGATCTCACAAACGGAAAGCCAAAACGCCAGTGTGAAAGTAGCCTAAACCACTGGCAACAAAAGTGAGTACACCCCTACGTGAAAATGGCCAGATTGTGCCCAATTAGCCATTTTCCCTCCCCGGTGTCATGTGACTCGTTAGTGTTACAAGATCTCAGGTGTGAATGGGCAGCAGGTGTGTTAAATTTTATGTTATCGCTCTCACACTCTCTCATACTGGTCACTGGAAGTTCAACAAGGCACCTAATTTCATAAGGATGAAAAAAAGAATTGTAGCTGTACATAACGATGGCCTAGGCCAGTGATGGTGAACCTTTTACAGACCGAGTGCCAAAACTGCAATCCAAAACCCACTTATTTATCGCAAAGTGCCAATTTAACCTGAATACTACAGTCCAGTATCGTATATCCTCCATGTACTTTATCATTTAGCTATAATAGCCTACATTCAATGCGCTGCCTGTGGTGTTCATAGTGCGCCCTGCGCTGAAGAATGGCAGGAAAGGTCTAAGGCATATTGGTACACTATAGACTTTTTCCAGAGTGCGGGTGCCCACAGAGAGGGCTCTGAGTGCCGCCTATGGCACCCGTGCCATAGGTTCGCCACCACTGGCCTAGGCTATAAGAAGATTGCCAACACCCTGAAACTGAGCTGCAGCACGGTGGCCAAGACCATACAGTGGCTTAACAAGACTGGTTCCACTCCGAACAGGCCTCACCAGGGTCGACCAAAGTAGTTAAGTGCACATGCTCAGCGTCATATCCAGAGATTGTCTTTTCAAAATAGATGCTTGAGTGCTGCCAGCATTGCTGCAGATGGGGGGGGTCAGCCTGCCAGTGAACAGACCATACCCTGCACACTGCATCAAATTGGTCTGCATGGCTGTCTTCCCAGAAGGAAGTGTAACATCCCAGAGTTATGTTACTAAACTCTTTTACCCCGCTACAACCTGTTAAGTGCATCTGCATTGTCATCCTGTGTAATATAATATCACATCCTCACTAATGTGCATTGGAAGTCTTGTAAATCATATATTGCTGTAATTTTCATGTTCACCAGCAGGTGGCAGCAATGTTTAGCAGAGACTTAGTTCCGTTTAGCATATCTAGACTGGAAAAGTACATTCCAGTTTAGCTCCCCCCTCTGTGAGGAGGTGTGGAATGTTCCCACATCCTGCCTCATGGGTGGGGAAGGAAGTTAGAGTGTGTACCAGCCACCCCGGCTAGGGAAAGGCTGTGCTGGTAGGAGCTCCAAGTTCTAGGGATCCCAACCCAGGATCGTGTCTCGGCTGAGACCAAAGATCTTCATTTCCAGTCTGAGCCCTTCAGCCTCAGCTGGTAGAAAGCAAGCAGCTACCTCTAGAACTCCAGGAAGAACCATACCCTGTGATCATAACTGTGAGTACCGTCCAGAGACCAGGAGAAGCCAAATTCCTCCTCAGCTAGTCGGTCCCATACACAGCAGAAGACAGAGCAGAAGATAGTAATTCCTGCCATATTCTCCAGGCATATGATAGAAGCAGAAGACAGATTCCTGCCATACATTGCCAATACCTGCTGGGACCCAAGGATTATTACTGTATCTCGTGTGGATTAATGCTGCATCCAGTAAAGACCAGTTTGAATTATAGTCCAAGTCTGGATCTCATTCATTGCTACCAAGTTCCTCAATTACTCCTACTAGCAACACACTCATTTATTGAAAGTGAGCCAGGATCCAGGAGTCCAGCCATACCAAGGTAGGAGACACAGTTGACACTATTACTACTGCTACACAGAGACATTACACCACTCTGGCAATCCTAACCTGATACGTGAGTTGCAACACCTTAAAAGGGCCCTGTATTAGTACCCTGCGCACGCTGCAATTGGCGTCACGAACAAAAACTCTTAACTATCATTTACACCTGACCCAGTCATTGCATATTATAGCGTCAGTGTGCATTATACCAATCCGGCTTACTGCAGAAGCCTCTAAATATGATGTATAAGAAAGCCCACAAAAAGTTTGCTGAAGACAAGTAAATTAAGGACATGGATTACTGAAACCATGTCCTGTGGTCTGATTAGACCAAGATAAACTTAATTGGCTCAGATGGCGTCAAGGGTGTTTGGCGACAACCAGCTAAAGGAGTACAAAGACAAGTGTGTCTTGCCTACAGTCAAGCATGGTGTTGGGAGTGTCATGGTTTGGTGCTGCATGAGTCCTGCCGGCTGTGGGGAGCTACTGTTCATTGAGGGAACCATGAATGCCAACATGTACTGTGACATACTGAAGCAAAGCATGATTTCCTCCCTTTGGAAACTAGGTTGCAGGGCAGTATTCCAACATGATAATGACCCCAAATACACCTCCAAGACGACCACTGCTTGCTAAAGATACTGAGGGTAAAGGTGCTGGACTGACTAAGCATGTTTCAAGACCTAAACCGTATTCAGCATCTGTGGAGCATCCTCAACCGGAAGGTGGAGGAGCGCAAGGTCTCTAACATCCACCATCTCTGTGATGTCATCATGGAGGAGTGGAAGAGGATTCCAGTGACAACCTGTGAAGCTCTAGTGAATTCCATGCCCAAGAGAGTTAAGGCAGTGCTGGAAAATAATGGTGGTCATGCAAAATATTGACACTTTGGGCACAATTTGGCATTAATGGCTGTGTGTTGAGTTATTTTGAGGGCACACCAAATTTACACTGTTCTACAAGCTGTACAATAACTACTTTACATTGTGTCAATATGTCATATCTTCAGTGTTGTCCCATGACAAAAATGTGAGGGGTGTACTCACTTTTGTGAGATACTGTGTATGTGTATATATATATATATATATATATATATATACAGTACAGAACAAAAGTTTGGACACACCTTCTCATTCAAAGAGTTTTCTTTATTTTCATGACTATGAAGGCATCAAAACTATGAATTAACACATGTGGAATTATATACATAGCAAACAAGTGTGAAACAACTGAAAATATGTTATATTCTAGGTTCTTGAAAGTAGCCACCTTTTGCTTTGATTACTGCTTTGCACACTCTTGGCATTCTCTTGATGAGCTTCAAGAGGTAGTCACCTGAAATGGTCTTCCAACAGTCTTGAAGGAGTTCTTAGAGATGCTTAGCACTTGTTGGCCCTTTTACCTTCACTCTGCGGTCCAGCTCACCCCAAACCATCTCGATTGGGTTCAGGTCCGGTGACTGTGGAGGCCAGGTCATCTGGCGCAGCACCCCATCACTCTCCTTCATGGTCAAATAGCCCTTACTTTCAAAGTTTTCCCAATTTTTCGGCTGACTGATTTCTTAAAGTAATGATGGCCACTCGTTTTTCTTTACTTAGCTGCTTTTTTCTTGCCATAATACAAATTCTAACAGTCTATTCAGTAGGACTATCAGCTGTGTATCCACCTGACTTCTCCTCAACGCAACTGATGGTCCCAACATCATTTATAAGGCAAGAAATCCCACTTATTAAACCTGACAGGGCACACCTGTGAAGTGAAAACCATTTCAGGGGACTACCTCTTGAAGCTCATCAAGAGAATGCCAAGAGTGTGCAAAGCAATAATCAAAGCAAAAGGTGGCTACTTTGAAGAACCTAGAATAAGACATATTTTCAGTTGTTTCACACTTTTTTGTGTATATAATTCCACATGTGCTAATTCATAGTTTTGATGCCTTCAGTGTGAATCTACAATTTTCATAGTCATGAAAAAAAAGAAAACTCTTTGAATGAGAAGGTGTGTCCAAACTTTTGGTCTGTATTGTGTATATATATATATATATATATATATATATATATATATATACACACAGTATCAAATTGCACAAAGGGGTTACTCTTTGAATATAAAATTGATAAAAGGTTCTGCAACTGCCTAATGTATTTTCTGTTTCTGTTCTTCATCATGATCACAATCTCTACTTTTTGTCACTGACAGGAAACATGCTCATTTACTTATAAAACTATACTATAACTCAGATTGCTGGGTCTGATCGTTAGCTGCAGAGGGTCAGATTTACTATTCAAACTGAGACAGAATTCCACACGCTACGCATTTACTGTTTTAGGCGTGTTTTGTGCCTCACTAAAAACAGGGTGTGACTAGATGGATAAAATCCACCAGATTAATGGAGTTGGGCATGTATTTGATAATGCTGAAAGTAAGGTAGCATAATGTTCCTTGAGCTGGCACAAATAGGGAAAAGTATCTAACTTCTAGCAAGATGCACCAAATCTACTACATATCATGCACTACTGAGATAATGTTGGTGCCCCTCCTGACTCCCTTCTATATATCTACAATGTATAAATATTAGAGAGCACTAGTAGATGTTCCCCAGGGTTGTCAGTGTAGATCAATTGTAGCGAGGCAGCTATTTAGCTAAATATATAGCAATATTTAGTCATTGAAACATCGATGTCCTTGTACAAGCATGTAATGATAAAGTGAACTTGATGAACAAAAATATAATACTGCCATTAACACCTAGATTTTGATATTTTAATATTTTGTAATTTTATTTGTAAATTACATTGTTGTTCCATCAGATTGACTATGCAATTTATCTAAGTGACCAGAAGATGGTGCTGTTGTTTTAAAAGACTCAAAATTGCAACCAAAGTAAAGACTCATTCACAATTCAGTGTCCATTTGATGTCCATGGAAAATCCCTGGACATCTTTGACAATATCTGTGAAGAATCCATGCAACCGTTTTTTTCCCTCCATGTATCATCCATATTTCATAGATACTGCACAGTGAAAATGTATTAGTCCATGAAACACTGACAGCACATGGATGCCATCCATGTTGTGTCAGTGGTTTTTCACGGACCCATAGACTTTAGTGGGCATCTTTGGTCCGCATCACAGACCAAAGTTGTGCACGTCTCTGTACTACCTGTGACGGTCGGTGGAAAGATACTGATGTGTGAACGAACACACTAAAATCAATAGATACACATGATGTCTGTGGAAAATGTGGATAGTATATGTCCATTAAAAAACCGAAATGTGAACAAGGCCTAAAGGTTATAGTGTCCCGTTATTTACAACATGCAAAATGTGTTGCCATGATATTGCCATAAATTTCTAAAGGCTGAATTAAAGTTAGAGTAGTCAAAGTATGTAATGCCCTACTCCATTAGCAGATACTATGTCAGCGTTTAAAAAAACGGGGGATAGAATCTTATCTAATAGTAAACAGCATTAAGGGTTAGAAATAGTTTAAAAATGTATGTTTTAATAACTGATCTGAAAAATGTTGAACTTCATGGACATGTGTCTTTTTTCAGCCTAAGTAACTATGTAAAAGTATTTGCCTTTGTCCATGAGGTGCCTATCTCGCTAGGAAAAGTTGAAAAAAAAATAATTAAAGTATATTACTGTGAGGAATATGGATCATTATTTACTGGCAGCCATGATTTTTATCTGATTCACCTTTGTCAGTGTACATGCAAAACAAGTTCTCACTTCAACCCTCTGCTTGTCAGATAGCGGAGGTAGTTCTGGCTTCAAGGAGGCCACATGCGTACTAATTCACACCTCATCCAGTCAGCCAGGAATCAAGATGATATGACAGGAAGAATCTCTTAGCATGAGGTCTAAGCCATTCCCCAGTTCAATCAAATCTAGCAGACAGTATGGAACCGGCAATTTATAAGGAATTATGAATCGCCTGGCCATCACAGGCGCAAACCGGATACATATTTGTGTCCCGGTGGCCATGATGAACATGTCCTTGGTCATAGGTTGGAGGTCGGGTGCCAGGTAAGGAAGATATACACATCTCCCCACAGAAACCCAATAACGGAACCATGCTTGGACTCTAATTGTAGCCGGAACCCAGCAGGGTATGTTGGTACCAGAAACATCTCCCTGTAACCTCCTGGTCTGGAGCTATGGGCCCTAATGTGTTTTGTGGGTCCTTGGCTGCCAGCCCAGAAGAGGAGGAGGGGACCCTTCCTAGAGGCGGGGAGGGAAGTGGCCGGCTACAGGTCAAAAGCCCATGCAAGCCAGCGGGCGATGTCTTTCTCTGAAGGAGGGTCACATCGTGCCATGTGTTTAGAGGGACCTGCAACCAGCTGACATCACTGCCCTCCATGTGACTTCAGCAAAGGACTAATCATAACCTAAAAGAACATTCATCTGCCCGGTAACTGACTTGTACTCTGTGCAATCCTGTTTGTACCATATTACATGTATTTGTAACCTCAGACCACTGTATATATTTTTTGTGTATAGTGTGTTATCTAGTGTGCCCTTAAGGAGATTAAATATAGAATTTAATCTTGTGCTGTCTTGTATCTCGATCACGAATCCCCACGTCCGTGTTTCGGCCTAGTTATAAGATACCGCGGGTTGGTTTCTCACCTTATATAATCCCGTTAGCGGACCGGGCTTATATCATATGAGAAGCTGGTGGCAGATTTCCTGGGCTGAGAAAGCACTGTTTCACTGGGGCAGTGACCAGGCTCCCTCAGCTTGTTGCCTCTTTGTGCCCGTGTGGACAGGAGGAGTCAGTGTTAACTGTACCAAGCTGACCTTACATGCTCCTTCGGAAGGGTGTAACGTCAAGCTTTGGTAACCAGTGACCATACCGCATCTCGTGAGCTCGACGTAGTTGACGTCAAGCGGGCACGAGGGTGGTATCCCTCACAATTACAAATATTATTTCCTTCACAAGTAGAATAGGTTTTAAAAAAAGTTTAATCAAAGGTTTTACAAACGCTCTTTAGGGGTTTTCGGGGAATTTAGAAAATTAAAATACTTAAATATTACTTTATTATAAATATATTCCCAAATATCTTACATTAGTTATAATGACCTGTTTTGTCTGGGGAGCAATCATTAGGAGAAATAAAATGGTCGCTGTCCTATCAGTACACACAAAACCTGTCCTAATCACAAAGTTACTTCCAGCACCGAAGTAAAGAGCCGCCTCCTCTCCTACTTTTCAGGGATTATGAGCATGAATACAGATGATAAATTGAATCTCTGTGGAATGGAGTTCATGAGGAGACATGAAGTACAGAGAAGATGGACAGGACAGACTGTGGTAATGTGGGGCTGTGGTAATGGAGACTGCATAAAAGTGCTGCTGCTCATCAGCCACATTCCCCACCTCCTCTCTGTACTTCATGTCTCCTCATGAACTCTATTCCTACAGAGATTCGGCTGAAGATCATATTAAACCGTATTCAGGATCAGAGGCGTAGCTAGAACTGACTGGGCCTCACAGAAAAATTTTGCATGCCGCCCCCTTCTCTTCACAACCCCTCCTCCCTTTCAAACCCTACTCCTGTGGGTAGTCAATATTTTATATACACTCACCTAAAGAATTATTAGGAACACCATACTAATACGGTGTTGGACCCTCTTTTGCCTTCAGAACTGCCTTAATTCTACATGGCATTGATTCAACAAGGTGCTGATAGCATTCTTTAGAAATGTTGGCCCATATTGATAGGATAGCATCTTGCAGTTGATGGAGATTTGAGGGATGCACATCCAGGGCACGAAGCTCCCATTCCACCACATCCCAAAGATGCTCTATTGGGTTGAGATCTGGTGACTGTGGGGGCCATTTTAGTACAGTGAACTCATTGTCATGTTCAAGAAACCAATTTGAAATGATTCGAGCTTTGTGACATGGTGCATTATCCTGCTGGAAGTACCCATCAGAGGATGGATACATGTTCTCATTCTGTTTACGCCAAATTCGGACTCTACCATTTGAATGTCTCAACAGAAATCGAGACTCATCAGACCAGGCAACATTTTTCCAGTCTTCAACAATTTTGGTGAGCTCGTGCAAATTGCATCGTCTTTTTCCTATTTGTAGTGGAGATGAGTTGTACCCGGTGGGGTCTTCTGCTGTTGTAGCACATCCGCCTCAAGGTTGTGCTTGTTGTGGCTTCACAAATGCTTTGCTGCATACTTTGGTTGTAACGAGTGGTTATTTCAGTCAATGTTGCTCTTCTATCAGCTTGAATCAGTCGGCCCATTCTCCTCTGACCTCTAGCATCCACAAGGCATTTTTGCCCACAGGACTGCCGCATACTGGATGTTTTTCCCTTTTCACACCATTCTTTGTAAACCCTAGAAATGGTTGTGCGTGAAAATCCCAGTAACTGAGCAGATTTTTAAATACTCAGACCGGCCCGTCTGGCACCAACAACCATGCCACGCTCAAAATTGCTTAAATCACCTTTCTTTCCCATTCTGACATTCAGTTTGGAGTTCTAGAGATTGTCTTGACCAGGACCACACCCCTAAATGCATTGAAGCAACTGCCATGTGATTGGTTGACTAGATAATTGCATTAATGTGAAATAGAACAGGTGTTCCTAATAATTCTTTAGGTGAGTGTATATTTAATTTTTTGTTTGCATCACCATAAGTTTTTTAGATTTCGGTCTACAGAGCTGTATGAGGGCTTTTTTTGGTGGATGAACTGTAATTTTTGTTGGTACCATTTTTGGGGTACGTACAATTTTTTGATCAATGTGTTTTGATTGTTTTTAGTCATGGCATGCACCTTGCCAAAAAAATATTTTAATAGTGAAGACACTTTTGGACGCAGCAATACTTTTTTTGGGAAAGGGGGGTGATTTGAACTTTCATCCCAACCACTGCCCAGTCATTCCATTGCCAGCCTCCTGTACTAAGTTCAGCCCCCCCTCTCTACCGGCTTTTCCATCATGTACTAGTGCTTATAACATAATACCGATATAAGACCAACGTTAGCCCCCATGCCAAAACTACAATAAGTTAATAAGATTGCAGTATGGTGGCTCACTTCAAGCGGATTATGGAGTCAGGTGCTGCTAACCCAAATTAGAGGGACACCCACCCTCTGGTCAGGTATAGCTAATAGATAATAGAATAATGGGTGAGCACTCTGGCACTTGGACTTAATCTAAAAAATTTTATTAAATCAATTTAGTTGGTACATGTACAATTGTAAAATGAGTTAAAATAAGTAAAAACATCAAAGTGCTATTGTCAATGGAAAAACAATATGCTAGAATCTAACACTTCACATATACGCAGTCCACACAATGTCCAACCAATGCAGACTATCCAGATAGTGGTAGTTAGACGCGAAAATCCACTAGTTGGAATGTCAGATTTCTAATATGGACGTGGGTTCTTATCCCATATATATCAATCAATCAATCCGCGTCAGGAGCAGGTGGATATCCAAAGCATAGTTATGGTAATAGTTGTTGTCTATTCCACAGAGTTTACAGAGGTATAAGTCTCTGATGTAATCACCAGCTTAATAGCCGTAGGTAATGTTTATAACCTCATAGGTCGATCAATACTTTGGGAAGGAATAACTCTTACCTTCCTTCTTATCCAAACGAAGGTTGAGCGGTGCGGGTTGGTACCAGCGTCACGCTTCCAGCTTCTCTCACCGGCTATCCTGAACTATCGCGGGAGTTGGAGCGGGACTTGGTTTGTCCGTACCTGTTACTCTTCCGGCATGGAACGAAGAAAATGCCTCTTTGGTCTGTGCTTTCTTGTTCCAATAGTGTATGCTTTGTCTTGCAACTGCAATATTCGTAGCGTGGCCACGCTAATAGTACGGAGGTACTTCTTACAGGTGTCCGATCCGGCCCAGACGCGTTTCGGGAATTGCCTTCCCTTCCTCAGTGGTATCGTGACACCTGTATGCCTCCGTCTTTTATATCCCAGATAGCACCCAAAAATATGGAAAACTGGATTTTCATTTTGGAATGCGTTTCTTTGTCAGCGGTTTTTCTGCATGCGTTTTCCATGCGGTTTATTGGACACATATGCGTTTTTTTGTGCTGCATGTTGCTTATGTTCTTATAGACTTGGGGTATAAGTGAATTTGTAGTACCTAATTGCTTTACTGAGATATATCATTTTAAAGTTTCTCCCTAACAGATAATACATTCTCTAATATCTGTATGGGTAGAATTTGGCATCTCTTATTCTAGCCATCACAGAATATGCTGAATCATCTAAAACATATACAGACATAATTGAAGTATACAATGTGAATATAAAATATCAGATATATATAAAAATGTAAATACATAAAGACATAAAAATATGTAAAAAACATAAAAATATAGAACAAGAGATATTAGATATATCTTGACATAGTAAACATTTTATGGGGATCTTGCATGGACCCCAGAGATATGATCGATCTTCATATTAAATTATGGCCCAATTTGTCCCATTATAGCCAATTCCACTAGTTAATGGCTGAATCTACTAACAGGTGAATGTAGAGTGGATGTGTAGTTGATTGACATATTGATTAGATGTCTGAGGGCTGGGGGCCCCAGTCTGAGTCCACGACGCAGTGTCGATAACCAACCAAACTGCGGCGTGCGAGTCGGATCTGGGGCGCCCACCCTTTAATAATAATCACAAGAGAGTGCAGAAAATTATCAAAGCCCATTGGCACCATATTTTGAGTGATCGGGTGATTGGCCATCTAATGCCTACTGGGGCATTTTTAACATTCACCAAAGCCCCCAATCTGGGACTTAAAATAGCCCCATCAACTAAGAAACCAACAAAACAGGATAATACAATCATGGGTACTTGGATGAAATTAAAAGGCTTTTTTAAATGTGGTAGATGCATGGCATGCAAGATCACTCCGACACCAAGGAAAATAGTAACAATTTCCTCAACTCAAAACAGATATAAATGGGAGATGAAGGAATGTCTGACTTGCAATACCACCGGTGTTATCTACCTGATCCAGTGCCCTTGTAAAAGACAGTATATAGGACGTACTAAACGACCTTTGAAAACCAGATTGGCGGAACACATCTCTAATATCCGCAAGAGATATGACAAACATTGTCTTTCAAGACACTATAGAGATGTTCATAATAAAGACCCGTCCAATCTTGTTTTCATGGCACTGGAGAAGGTGGATATACACTGGCGTGGAGGGAATTTTATTAAACAGATGTCCAGGATAGAATCAAGACGCATTTATGAGTTCGGATCAATGCTACCAGCCGGTCTAAATGCTGAACTTGAGATTTTTGGATTTTTGTAGGCTGGGTGCCCCAGATCCAACTCGCACGCCGCAGTTTGGTCGGTTATCGACACTGCGTCGTGGACTCAGACTGGGGCCCCCAGCCCTCAGACATCTAATCAATATGTCAATCAACTACACATCCACTCTACATTCACCTGTTAGTAGATTCAGCCATTAACTAGTGGAATTGGCTATAATGGGACAAATTGGGCCATAATTTAATATGAAGATCGATCATATCTCTGGGGTCCATGCAAGATCCCCATAAAATGTTTACTATGTCAAGATATATCTAATATCTCTTGTTCTATATTTTTATGTTTTTTACATATTTTTATGTCTTTATGTATTTATATTTTTATATATATCTGATATTTTATATTCACATTGTATACTTCAATTATGTCTGTATATGTTTTAGATGATTCAGCATATTCTGTGATGGCTAGAATAAGAGATGCCAAATTCTACCCATACAGATATTAGAGAATGTATTATCTGTTAGGGAGAAACTTTAAAATGATATATCTCAGTAAAGCAATTAGGTACTACAAATTCACTTATACCCCAAGTCTATAAGAACATAAGCAACATGCAGCACAAAAAAATGCATATGTGTCCAATAAACCGCATGGAAAACGCTTGCAGAAAAACCGCTGACAAAGAAACGCATTCCAAAATGAAAATCCAGTTTTCCATATTTTTGGGTGCTATCTGGGATATAAAAGACGGAGGCATACAGGTGTCACGATACCACTGAGGAAGGGAAGGCAATTCCCGAAACGCGTCTGGGCCGGATCGGACACCTGTAAGAAGTACCTCCGTACTATTAGCGTGGCCACGCTACGAATATTGCAGTTGCAAGACAAAGCATACACTATTGGAACAAGAAAGCACAGACCAAAGAGGCATTTTCTTCGTTCCATGCCGGAAGAGTAACAGGTACGGACAAACCAAGTCCCGCTCCAACTCCCGCGATAGTTCAGGATAGCCGGTGAGAGAAGCTGGAAGCGTGACGCTGGTACCAACCCGCACCGCTCAACCTTCGTTTGGATAAGAAGGAAGGTAAGAGTTATTCCTTCCCAAAGTATTGATCGACCTATGAGGTTATAAACATTACCTACGGCTATTAAGCTGGTGATTACATCAGAGACTTATACCTCTGTAAACTCTGTGGAATAGACAACAACTATTACCATAACTATGCTTTGGATATCCACCTGCTCCTGACGCGGATTGATTGATTGATATATATGGGATAAGAACCCACGTCCATATTAGAAATCTGACATTCCAACTAGTGGATTTTCGCGTCTAACTACCACTATCTGGATAGTCTGCATTGGTTGGACATTGTGTGGACTGCGTATATGTGAAGTGTTAGATTCTAGCATATTGTTTTTCCATTGACAATAGCACTTTGATGTTTTTACTTATTTTAACTCATTTTACAATTGTACATGTACCAACTAAATTGATTTAATAAAATTTTTTAGATTAAGTCCAAGTTAATAAGACACATGTTGCGGCACAATAAAGGGGGTCAAGTATTAGAAAGTACAAAAAAGTACCAGCTCCTTTAACAAAACAACGACCTACAATGAGCGAAGCCAAAAGGTACAGATGCAAAAAATATATATTCTTTATTAAATAACATGATTACATACATAAAAGACATTATATTACAAAGAAGTAGCAGCAGGAAAAAAACACCATCCCAGTGGTGCACTACGCTGAAAATAATAACATGATAATTGTAACTGATGGATCTCTATAACATATGGCAGAGTCTCCTATATTGAGTACAATCAATATCTCTCTGTGGGACATGAGAGGCACTACCGGAGGTAGTAACAGCAGTCAGACCTGCAGATGTAACCAAAACATGTAAGGTCCAAATGGAATCATGGCGTCTAGCAGAGTACTGACCATAAAAAGCGAGTAATAGTCATGTATGGAGGAGACTCACCAAGAAAGATAGTGTATCCAGACCGGGATGGCATTACCCCAACGCGCGTTTTGGCATGCCTTCGTCAGGGGGTAGCGCCTTCACCGTGGATCAAAGGTTATAAAGGTCTCTCCTCCAATCAAGTTGCATTCAATCACTGAGGTATTTTAGTCACCTGGATGTTCGGTGGCAAAGACGCGATGGACGTAACCCGGCATGTGATCCTCCCCCCAGCCGGCGTCACCTCATACCGCTCATGACACTTGACGTCTCACGTCATGTGGCTGGCCGACGTCAAGACGCCAGGTGGGAGGTGCCACACACCGTCTCGTGCATCATCTGCACACATCACAGGGGAAGAAAATCGGAGCGAACAAGCGCTCTATGGTACTTCCATATAGGGTATCTCTCATATACGCCTCCTTGGCATATTATATCACCATTCATTTATACATAATTATACATAATTACAGTGTGTACATTAATTATAAGACATAAAACAGCCCAATGTTATGGAGTATACAAGTGTTTGTTCTGTACATGGGTTAATGTAAAATTCCATATAGGGGAAAGTATTATACATAGTATCTCCTATAGATGATAACAACAATGTATAAAATAATGAAACCCACTGTTATATAGTACAATATATGCATAACAACAATATATAAAATAATGCACAATCAAATATATGCATGTTCATTCTATACATCAGTATACTAAAATATATACAATCGACATATTATAGAAAATCACATAATACATGATTAGAAAAGAACTTTATAGTACATGATTGCACATGATGTGAGTAAGTATAAGGTGCACAGAAAATACATTTCACAGTAAGATAACTAACTAAACTAACAAAAGTAATAATAATAATGATAATAGATCAAGAGCTGAGTAACAACTCATGAAAATATTAAATTGCACTAAATGCGTGAGTGAATGGTGTCAAGGAGGGGGGGGAGAAGGGGTATCACCAGGGATGGGGAAGAGGGGGGGGGGGGAAGGGGAGGGAGGGAGGGCGACCTAAAAGGAAGGAAATAATGTCCGCCCTGCACAAATACATGTGATGGCCAACCCTCACCCAATATGATATCTTGAAAAGACCATATACAACTGCGTGTGGTGACAAGCTCTCACCCAGTATGATTTTCTAAAAGAAACCATTGGTCCCCAATCTCCCTATATCCCTGTCTTATATTGCCAAAATGTATATGATATCCTATATAAAGAACCAACATGGGTGTGCACACTTGAGAGGATCCCCCCTGACGAAGACTGTGCCAAGAGGACAGAATGGTCCAACTGGAATAAACCGAATGGTCCCAGGCCTGATGCAACCTGTGTGGGAGAGATGAAAGGAAGAACAAAGACATATTAAAAATAATCCAAATTAAAAACAATGGATCCACAGTAGGTGGTCCCGGTGGTTAGAGAAACGCAGAGAAACCCAAGTTATCATTCAGACCTGCGGGACGAAGGGTCCCCAAAGTCCAAATCCATCGGCTCTCTTTTTGAGCCAATCTTTTGGATATATCACCTGCTCGAAGATCCATCCTGATACAATCAATTCCCCTCATTTTCAAAAATCTGGGATTGCACGCATGGCACATCCTAAAATGTTTAGCAATGGGTTTGAGGTCCTCCCATTCCTCTACCTTTTCTGCTGCAATAATGTCCCTTACATGCTCTCGTACCCGAACTTTAAGTTCATGGGTCGTGAGTCCAGCGTAAATCTTTGGACACTGGCATGTGGCATAGTATATCACTCTGGAGGTAGAGCAAGTGATACAGTGTGTAATTTTGAACTTCTTCATGCCTCCAGAGTCCACAAATTTATTAGCTCTTTCCATATTTGGGCACGCTACACATTTCCCACAGGGTTTAAAACCCCATTGTGGGCCCTTATCCCCAGAAAAAATCTGTGGGGGCTTAGGTTTAAGGTAACTCTTTACCAAACTTGAGCGTAGCGTGTCCGCTCTACGAGCGGAAATGGAGGGGTACAGAGGCACAAGTTTCTCCAAAATCGAGTCCATTTGGAGCACATGCCAATGTCTGGCCAAAATGTCTCTCATTTCTTCCCATCGAGAAGGATATGTGGTTACGTACCTAATTTTTGTATCCGTAGCTTTCTGCTCCTTCGCCTGTAACAGATCAGATTGTTTCTGTGATTTCGCTCTATAATACGCCTTCTTAATAGATCTGCGTCAAATCGGTTGCATCCTGTTTTTCAAACGTGCTATCATCTGAACAGATCCTCCGTATACATAGGAACTGTCCAGTGGGGATAGACTTTATAGTGTTTCTAGGGTGCAAGGAAGAGGCGTGTAAGTACGAGTTGACTGCAGTGTCCTTTCTGTAGACATTAGTTTGTATGTATCCACTACGGTCTTTGGATAATGTCACATCCAAAAACTAAATTTTATCTTGATGGCATATATATGAGAGTTTGATGTTCCAAGAGTTTTCATTGAGGGCTATAAAGAAATCCTTTAGATGTTCTTCAGTTCCCTGTCAGACTAAAAAGACGTCGTCAATGTACCGCGCCCAAAAGATGGCGCGGTCCATGATGACGTGTCCATCTGACATGAAACTGTCCCTTTCCCACAGCCCCAGGAACAAGTTAGCATATGAGGGCGCACATGCCGCCTCCATTGCAGTTACGTGGAGCTGTAGAAAAAAGGAACCATTAAAAGTGAAACAGTTCTTAGTGAGTACAAAGTTCAAAAGTTGCAACAGAAGAGCCCTCATGTTGCTGTCCACATTATTTGCTCTAAAAAAAAACTCCACGGCCTGAAGTCCGTCTCTATGTCTGATACTAGTATACTAGGATTCCACATCACAAGTTACTAGGAGGGTATCGTTGTCAAGACATATTCCCTGTAATTTCAGCAATAAGTCAGATGTATCCCTGATATAAGCCGGGAGATTTGTCACCAGAGACTTCAAGTGAAAGTCTAGGAACCTACAGATGTTCTCTACCAAACTGCCCTGGCCAGAAATGATGGGCCTACCTGGGGGAACTGCTGCATCTTTGTGGATTTTTTGGTAGAGGCCCACAATGGGGTTTTAAACCCTGTGGGAAATGTGTAGCGTGCCCAAATATGGAAATAGCTAATGAACTTGTGGACTCTGGAGGCATGAAGAAGTTCAAAATTACACACTGTATCACTTGCTCTACCTCCAGAGTGATATACTATGCCACATGCCAGTGTCCAAAGATTTACATTGGACTCACGACCCGTGAACTTAAAGTAATGTAAGGGACATTATTGTGGCAGAAAAGGTAGAGGAATGGGAGAACCTCAAACCCATTGCTAAACATTTTAGGATGTGCCATGCGTGCAATCCCAGATTTTTGAAAATGAGGGGAATTGATTGTATCAGGACGGATCTTCGAGCAGGTGATATATCCAAAAGATTGGCTCAAAAAGAGAGCCGATGGATTTGGACTTTGGGGACCCTTCGTTCCGCAGGTCTGAATGAAAACTTGGGTTTCTCTGCATTTCTCTAACCACCGGGACCACCTACTGTGGATCCATTGTTTTTAATTTGGATTATTTTTTATATGTCTTTGTTCTTCCTTTCGTCTCTCCCACACAGGTTGCATCAGGCCTGGGACCATTCGGTTTATTCCGGTTGGACCATTCTGTCCTCTTGGCACAGTCTTCGTCAGGGGGATCCTCTCAAGTGTGCACACCCATGTTGATTCTTTATAGAGGATATCATATACATTTTGGCAATATAAGACAGGGATATAGGGAGATTGGGGACCAATGGTTTCTTTTAGAAAATCATACTGGGTGAGGGCTTGTCGCCACACGCAGTTGTATATGGTCTTTTCAAGATATCATATTGGGTGAGGGTTGGCCATCACATGTATTTGTGCAGGGCGGACATTATTTCCTTCCTTTTAGGTCGCCCTTCCCTTCCCCCATCTTCCCCATCCCTGGTCCTTCCCCTTCTCCCCCCCTTCCTTGACACCATTCACTCACGCATTTAGTACAATTTTATAATTTCATGAGTTGTTACTCAGCTCTTGATCTATTATCATTAATATTATTACTTTTGTTAGTTTTAATCAGCATTATATTAGTCCTTTGATTGTCTCTTTTCACCACACATTTTCAAACACATCACCCATTCACCACCCATAATGCCTTTGGGTGATAAATGCCATGCACTTTATTCATTCAGTTCACATGCATTATAGTTTTTCACTGTGTGGGATTTCCACATCACTATGGGAGTAAAGTTACGGCCCACCCATTACACTCACACTGCTCTAACCTAACTATTATGGAGGGTACTATTCCCAGTCTTCTTCATTATTATATATGCACATATTTTTAACATTTTTCCAATGAAATATGTTTCTTGCACTAATAACTGTTATATTATATCTTACTATGAAATGTATTTTCTGTGCACCTTATATTTACTCACATCATGTGCAATCATGTACTATGAAGTTCTTTTATGATCCTGTATTATGTGATTTTCTATAATATGTCGATTGTATATATTTTAGTATCTACTGATGTATAGAATGAACATGCATATATTTGATTGTGCATTATTTTATATATTGTTGTTATGCATATATTGTACTATATAACAGTGGGTTTCATTATTTTATACATTGTTGTTATCATCTATAGGAGATACTATGAGTTCCTGTATAATACTTTCACCTATATGGAATTTTACATTAACCCATGTACAGAACAAACACTTGTATACTCCATAACATTGGGCTGTTTTATGTCTTATAATTAATGTACACACTGTAATTATGTATAATTATGTATAAATGAGAGGTGGTATAATATGCCAAGGAGGCGTATATGAGAGATACCCTATATGGAAGTACCATAGAGCGCTTGTTCGCTCCGATTTTCTTCCCCTGTGATGTGTGCAGATGATGCCACCTAGCGTCTTGACGTCGGATAGTCACATGACGTGAGACGTCACGTGTCATGGGCAGTACGAGGTGACGCTGGCTGGGGGGAGGATCACATTCCGGGTTACGCCCATCAGGTCCTTGCCGCCGAACATCCAGGTGACTAAAATACCTCAGTGATTGAATGCAACTTGATTGGAGGAGAGATCTTTATAACCTTTGATCCACGGTGATGGTGCTACCCCCTGACGAAGGCACGCCGAAACGCGCGTTAGGGTAACGCCATCCCGGTCTGGATACACTACCCTTTTTGGTGAGTCTCCTCCATACATGACTATTACTCGCTTTTTATAGTCAGTACTCTGCTAGACGCCATGGTTCCATTTGGACCTTACATGTTTTGGTTACATCTGCAGGTCTGACTGCTGTTACTACCTCCGGTAGTGCCTCTCATGTCCCACAGAGAGATATTGATTGTACTCAATATAGGAGACTCTGCCATATGTTATAGAGATCCATCAGTGACAATTATCATGTTATTATTTTCAGCGTAGTGTACCACTGGGATGGTGTTTTTTTCCTGTTGCTACTTCTTTGTAATATAATGTCTTTTATGTATGTAATCATGAAATTTAATAAAGAATATATATTTTTTGCATCTGTACCTTTTGGCTTCGCTCATTGTAGGTCGTTGTTAGTGCTTATAATAGCGTAAGCCGTGCACCGGGGTGGGCTCACCAAGATACAGTGAAGTCACGAACGAGGAAAGCAACTCCAACACCAGTTTTTGCCAAAACAGTACTTTACTTAAACGTGCTAGTAACACACAATTAAATTTACATACACCCAGCCAGAAGGCTGCACAGAGCGGCGCCCTCCAATGGATGCAGGAGGTAAGAGCGGTAATTTACCTACTGACGGGCCCAACTAAAACAGCCACGCCTTACCTGTTATTACCCAAAAAATCACTAACAACTGTTCGGGTGCGTGGTGCGGGCTAGCCTGCGGTGCAGCACAACAGCTTACAATCTTATTATATTCTATATTAGAGATGGCCATGCGGATCGCCCGGCGGTCGTTTCGTGGTGAACTTTGCTCGTTCGCGATTCGCCGAACATGCGAACATATGGCGATGTCCGCCAGCGTCATATTCTTTTGCATTGCGCTGAACTTTGAACCATGACACATCCATCAGGTGGGACAGGACAGCCAATTGAGACATTTCAGCACATGGACACACCCCCACCCTTTCACAGAACCCGATCTGGCAGCCATTATACATTCTGTGTTTGCCAGTGTAGGGAGAGGTTGCTTTGTGGAGCAGGGACACCAAACGCTAGCTAAGAGGGCCACAAAAGTCCTTTAAGAACTGTTATAGGTGTGCTATCGATAGAAAGTATATTATAGGTATATCACACCTAACATAGAAAGTATATTATAGTGCATTTGTATTGTGCAGCAGTTGTGTGCAGTTCTGCTGTCATACCGCAGGTATATAGAGGGACAAGTGTTATTGGAACAACTGTTTGCAACGGGTGTGATATACCTGTTGCCCCAAAAAATACTGATTAAGGGGTTTGATATACCTGCTTCCACAAAATACTGATTGAGGGGTGCGATATACCCGCTTCCACCAAATATTGATTGAGGCCTGCGATACACTGGCTTCCACAAAATACTGATTAAGGGGTGCGATATACCTGCTTCCACCAAATATTGATTCAGGTGTTCTATATACCTGTTTCCACAAAATACTGATTGAGGGTTGCGATATACCTGCTTCTACAAAATACTGATTAAGGTGTTCTATATACCTGCTTCCACAAAATACCGATTGAGGGTTGCGATATACCTGCTTCCAACAAATATTAATTGAGGGGTGGGATACATCTGCTTCCACAAAATACTGATTGAGGGGTGCAATATACCTGCTTCCACCAAATATTGATTCAGTGGTTCTATATACCTGTTTCCACTAAATACTGATTGAGGGGTGCGATATACCTGCTTCTACAAAATATTGATTAAGGGGTTCTATATACCTGCTTCCACAAAATACTGATTGAGGGGTGCGATATACCTGCCTCCACAAAATACTGATTGAGGGGTGCGATATACCCGCTTCCACCAAATATTGATTGAGGCCTGCGATACACTGGCTTCCACAAAATACTGATTAAGGGGTGCGATATACCTGCTTCCACCAAATATTGATTCAGGTGTTCTATATACCTGTTTCCACAAAATACTGATTGAGGGTTGCGATATACCTGCTTCTACAAAATACTGATTAAGGTGTTCTATATACCTGCTTCCACAAAATACCGATTGAGGGTTGCGATATACCTGCTTCCAACAAATATTAATTGAGGGGTGGGATACATCTGCTTCCACAAAATACTGATTGAGGGGTGCAATATACCTGCTTCCACCAAATATTGATTCAGTGGTTCTATATACCTGTTTCCACTAAATACTGATTGAGGGGTGCGATATACCTGCTTCTACAAAATATTGATTAAGGGGTTCTATATACCTGCTTCCACAAAATACTGATTGAGGGGTGCGATATACCTGCCTCCACAAAATACTGATTGAGGGGTGCGATATACCTGCTTCTACAAAATATTGATTATGGGGTTCTATATACCTGCTTCCACAAAATACTGATTGAGGGGTGCGATATACCTACTTCTACAAAATATTGATTAAGGGGTTCTATATACCTGCTTCCACAAAATACTGATTGAGGGGTGCGATATAACTGCTTCCACCAATTATTGATTGAGGCCTACGATACACCGGCTTCCACCAAATACTGATTGAGGCCTGCGATATACCTGCTTCTACAAACACTGCTCTTCTCTAGGGACTTTAGAATAGGGTCATTTTGGAAAATGACAGGCAGAGGAAGAGGCAGGCCGTTCCGCAGGGTTGTTAGGGGTTGGGCAGGTGCACCAGGCCCGAGCCTAAGTGGGAAGTTGGAGAAGGTGCGTGCGATTACGTCAAAGGACGCACCAGAGTTGGTTGAGTGGCTCACTCAGGCTTCTGCTTCTGCACCCACCTCATCCTCTGTATCTGCACCCTCCTCACTCTCTGCTGTGTGCACCCCCAAAGACGCCACCACCACCATAGCCCCTCCACTCGAGTCAGAGGAATTATTTTCCCATCCATTCCCAGACCTTACCGATGCACAGCCATTCTTGGCATCGGATGAGGAAGAGGAGGTAGCAATGGCCGCCATCCAGCGGTCTGATGACAGTATCCAGATCAACCCAAGGAGGGTGGTCCCGCTGTTGCTGCCTACTCAGAGACATCTAATGTCAGTGGTGGTGAAGGTGAGGATGATGACGTGTCGATGGACTTCACGTGGGTGCCCACAAGAGAGGAAGAGGAGGGGAGTTCAGAGGGAGAGACGGAGCAGCAGATAGGGAGGAGGGGGAGAAGCAGGCAGAACTCGCAGTGCACAGGAGGCAAAAAGAAGACTGCAAATGTATCTGGAGCGAGCCATCCACCATGCACTGTGACATCTTGCGCTCCCAGGATGCCGGCACATGGCTCCGCATTGTGGGCTTTTTTTAACGTGTCAGCTGCTGACAATAGTGTTGCCATCTGCAGCCTGTGCTGTCAACGCATAAGTCGTGTGTAAGCCCAACACTCACCTAGGGATTACCACCTTAAGAAGGCACCTGGCCTCCCATCACTGAGCCCAGTGGAAGAAACGCCATCAGAACCCACAAAGTCAGACTCTCGGTGCTCCACGTCCTGCCTCTTCTCCTTCTCCTCCCATTTGTCCTCCACTTCACCGTGCCATCGTCGCGTTCATCTGGCAGAAGGCAGTCTTCCGTGGCCCAAATGTTCGTGCGTAAAAAGTTGAGCTATATGGCCAAGTGAATACCTCTCTGACACACAGTGTCGGTGCCAAGATACAGCTGACCACAGACACGTGGTCTAGCAAACACGGGCAGGGAAGGTACATAACTTTTATTGCCCACTGGGTGAACCTTCTGACAGCCGTCAAGCATGTAACCCGTGTGGATTTGGTGTATCCGCCATGGATTGCATGCAGGCCTGCCTCTTCTTCTCCTCCTCCTACTCCATCCTCCGTCTCCTCCTCGGCTGACTCCTCCTTTTCCACTGCTACCGCCTCTTCCGCTGCACCCCCCCAAGCTCCCTAGAACATATTCGACGTGTTAGGTGAGACGTTGTTATGCTGTGCTGTGGCTGTTGTGCCTGGAAGCCAAGAGCCCCACCGGTCCTGCACTGCTTTCAGCTCTGTGGTCACAGGCCGATCAGTGGCTAACCCCGCTCAATTTGACAGTTGGTAAAGTGGTGTGCTGAAACAGGGCAAAATGACACACATGCCGTGCATGGCACACATCCTGAACTTAGTTATGCAGCAATTCATTGCCAAATACCCCGGTGTCCAGGACGTCTTGTGGCAGGCCAGGAAAATCTCTGGCCATTTTAGAAGATCTTACACGGCCATGGCTCGCAAAACCTGCCCGTCAGACGTCTGATTTGTGACATCTAGTGATGAGCGGCAGGGGCAATATTCGAATTCGCGATATTTCGTGAATATTTGGGCGAATATTCGCCATATATTCGAGAATTTGAAAATTCATGGTCTCTAAGCATTATTTTCTTGATTGCGAAAATTCGCATAAAAATTCGCATGAACTGGTATTTAACCACTTAAGGACCACAGGTTTATACCCCCCTAGTGACCAGGCCCTTTTTTCCAAATCGGCACTCCACAATTTTAGCGGTTTATTGCTCGGTCATGCAACTTACCACCCAAATGAATTTTACCTCCTTTTCTTCTCACTAATAGAGCTTTCATTTGGTGGTATTTCATTGCTGCTGACATTTTTACTTTTTTTGTTATTAATCAAAATTTAACGATTTTTTTGCAAAAAAATGAAATTTTTCACTTTCAGTTGTAAAATTTAGCAAAAAAAACGACATCCATATATAAATTTTTCTCTAAATTTATTGTTCTACATGTCTTTGATAAAAAAAAAATGTTTGGGTAAAAAAAAAATGGTTTGGGTAAAAGTTATAGCATTTACAATCTATGGTACAAAAATGTGAATTTCCGCTTTTTGAAGCAGCTCTGACTTTCTGAGCACCTGTCATGTTTCCTGAGGTTCTACAATGCCCAGACAGTACAAACACCCCACAAATGACCCCATTTCGGAAAGTAGACACCCTAAGATATTCGCTGATGGGCATAGTGAGTTCATAGAACTTTTTATTTTTTGTCACAAGTTAGCGGAAAATGATGATTTTTTTTTTTTTTTTTTTTTTTTCTTACAAAGTCTCATATTCCACTAACTTGTGACAAAAAATAAAAACTTCCATGAACTCACTATGCCCATCACGAAATACCTTGGGGTGTCTTCTTTCCAAAATGGGGTCACTTGTGGGGTAGTTATACTGCCCTGGCATTTTAGGGGCCCAAATGCGTGCGAAGTAGTTTGAAATCAATCTGTAAAAAATGGCTGGTGAAATCTGAAAGGTGCTCTTTGGAATGTGGGCCCCTCTTTGGAATGTGGGCCTAGGTGGGCCCCTTTGCCCACCTAGGCTGCAAAAAAGTGTCACACATGTGGTATTGCCGTACTCAGGAGAAGTTGGGCAATGTGTTTTGGGGTGTCATTTTACATATACCCATGCTGGGTGAGAGAAATATCTTGGCAAAAGACAACTTTTCCCATTTTTTTATACAAAGTTGGCATTTGACCAAGATATTTATCTCACCCAGCATGGGTATATGTAAAATGACACCCCAAAACACATTGCCCAACTTTTCCTGAGTACGGCGATACCACATGTGTGACACTTTTTTGCAGCCTAGGTGGGCAAAGGGGCCCACATTCCAAAGAGCACCTTTAGGATTTCACCGGCCATTTTTTACAGATTTTGATTTCAAACCACTTCTCACGCATTCGGGCCCCTAAAATGCCAGGGCAGTATAACTACCCCACAAGTGACCCCATTTTGGAAAGAAGACACCCCAAGGTATTTCGTGATGGGCATAGTGAGTTCATGGAAGTTTTTATTTTTTGTCACAAATTAGTGGAATATGAGACTTTGTAAGATAAAAAAAAAAACTTATTTTCCGCTAACTTGTGACAAAAAATAAAAAATTCTAGGAACTCGCCATGCCCCTCACGGAATACCTTGGGGTGTCTTCTTTCCAAAATGGGGTCACTTGTGGGGTAGTTATACTGCCCTGGCATTCTAGGGGCCCTAATGTGTGGTAAGTAGGTAAATGACCTGTGAAATCCGAAAGGTGCTCTTTGGAATGTGGGCCTTTTTGCCCACCTAGGCTGCAAAAAAGTGTCACACATGTGGTATCGCCGTATTCAGGAGAAGTTGGGCAATGTGTTTTGGGGTGTCTTTTTACATATACTCATGCTGGGTGAGAGAAATATCTCGGCAAAAGACAACTTTTCCCATTTTTTATACAAAGTTGGCATTTGACCAAGATATTTATCTCACCCAGCATGGGTATATGTAAAATGACACCCCAAAACACATTGCCCAACTTCTCCTGAGTACGGCGATACCAGATGTGTGACACTTTTTTGCAGCCTAGATGCGCAAAGGGGCCTACATTCCTTTTATGAGGGCATTTTTAGACATTTGGATCCCAGACTTCTTCTCACTCTTTAGGGCCCCTAAAATGCCAGGGCAGTATAAATACCCCACATGTGACCCCATTTTGGAAAGAAGACACCCCAAGGTATTCAATGAGGGGCATGGCGAGTTCATAGAAATATTTTTTTTTTGGCACAAGTTAGCGGAAATTGATATTTTTTTTTTTCTCACAAAGTCTCCCTTTCCGCTAACTTGGGCCAAAAATTTCAATCTTTCATGGACTCAATATGCCCCTCACGGAATACCTTGGGGTGTCTTCTTTCCGAAATGGGGTCACATGTGGGGTATTTATACTGCCCTGGCATTCTAGGGCCCTAAAGCGTGAGAAGAAGTCTGGAATATAAATGTCTAAGAATTTTTACGCATTTGGATTCCGTGAGGGGTATGGGGAGTTCATGTGAGATTTAATTTTTTGACACAAGTTAGTGGAATATGAGACTTTGTAAGAAAAAATAAAAAATTTCCGCTAACTTGGGCCAAAAAAATTTGTGAATGGAGCCTTACAGGGGGGTGATCAATGACAGGGGGGTGGATCAATGACAGGGGGGTGATCAATGACAGGGGGGTGATCAAAGAGTCTATATGGGGTGATCACCCCCCTGTCATTGATCACCCCCCTGTAAGGCTCCATTCAGATGTCCGTATGTGTTTTGCGGATCCATGTATCCGTGGATCCGTAAAAAACATACGGACATCTGAATGCAGCCTTACAGGGGGGTGATCAATGACAGGGGGGTGATCAATGACAGGGGGGTGATCATGGAGTCTATATGGGGTGATCACCCCCCTGTCATTGATCACCCCCCTATAAGGCTCCATTCAGATGTCCGTATGTGTTTTGCGGATCCGATCCATGATCCGTGGATCCGTAAAAAACATACGGACATCTGAATGCAGCCTTACAGGGGGGTGATCAATGACAGGGGGGTGATCAGGGAGTCTATATGGGGTGATCACCCCCCTGTAAGGCTCCATTCAGACGTCTGTATGTGTTTTGCGGATCCGATCCATGTATCCGTGGATCCGTAAAAAACATACGGACATCTGAATGCAGCCTTACAGGGGAGTGATCAATGACAGGGGGGTGATCAGGGAGTCTATATGGGGGGATCACCCCCGTCATTGATCACCCCCCTGTAAGGCTCCATTCAGATGTCCGTATGTGTTTTGCGGATCCGATCCATGTATCAGTGGATCCGTAAAAATCATACAGACGTCTGAATGGAGCCTTACAAGTGGGTGATCAATGATAGACTCCCTGATCCTCCCCTATCATTGATCACCCACTTGTAAGGCTCCATTCAGACGTCTGTATGATTTTTACGGATCCACTGATACATGGATCGGATCCGCAAAACACATACGGACATCTGAATGGAGCCTTACAGGGGGGTGATCAATGATAGGGGAGGATCAGGGAGTCTATATGGGGTGATCAGGGGTGAATAAGGGGTAAATAAGTGACAGGGGGGGTGTAGTGTAGTGTGGTGCTTGGTGCTACATATTACTGAGCTACCTGTGTCCTCTGGTGGTCGATCCAAACAAAAGGGACCACCAGAGGACCAGGTAGCAGGTATATTAGACGCTGTTATCAAAACAGCATCTAATATACCTGTTAGGGGTTAAAAAAATCGCATCTCCAGCCTGCCAGCGAACGATCGCCGCTGGCAGGCTGGAGATCCACTCGCTTACCTTCCGTTCCTGTGTGCGCGCGTTCACAGGAAATCTCGGCTCACGCGAGATGACGCCAATCGGCGTTTGTGTGACCTGGGAGAGCCGCCGCGATGACGCCTTTCGGCGTTAGCGTGGCGGCATGTGGTTAAAAAAAAAATATTGAATATTCGCGATTACGAATATATTTTGCAATATTCTAAATATTCGCGAATTCTCGAAGTGCCGATATTCGCGATTAAAATTCGCAATTCGAATATTCGTGATCAACACTAGTGACATCCCGACGCGCTGGAACTCTACCTTGTATATGCTCGATAGGCTGCTCCAGCAGCAACGTGCTGTTAACGACTACCTGTACGAACTCTGCAGCAGAACAGGTTCTGGGAGCTTGCATTTTTTTCACCGAGCCAGTGGCTGTTCATGCGCGACGCATGCAGACTTCTGCGGCCATTTGATGAGATCACCAAACTGGTCAGTCGCAGCCAGGGTGCCATCAGGGACATCGTACCTTATGCCTTCTTTCTGGAGCGTGCATTGTGTCGTGTCATTGATCAAGCCATCGAGGAGCAGGAGCTGGAAGATGAGGAAGTCGCAATGCTGAATGAATTCCCAGGGGGCTACTCCATCTGAGACAAGTCAGCAGGAGTCTGAAGAGGATTCAGAGGAGGATGGTGGCTGGGTGGAGGAGCAAGAAGAGCAGGCTTTGAGGGAGACTTTAAACTTTTCAGGGATACCTGGTGTTGTCCATGGCTGGGGGGAGGAGACCGAGGATGACATTCTCCTGGGCGATGAGCAGGAGCCAGGGCGCTCCACCGCTTCCAATTTAGTGCAAATGGGGGCCTTCATGCTCCAGTGTTTGAAGAGGGATCTCCGTATAAAAAGCATAAAGGGCAAGGACCACTATTGGGTGGCAACGTACTTAGACCCCCGTTACAAACACAAAATGGCGGACATATTACCAGCATCACAGAGGGCTGTCAGAATGCAGTATGTCCAGGCCTTGCTGCGAGAGATGCTGCATTATGCTGTTGCGGGCGCTGGCAGAGAAATTTCCACCCACAGCGAAACAGGTGCAGCTACCAATCCTACCGAGCCTGAAAGAAGAGGGCAGTTTGAAGATGTGTTGGTCATTTCGGATATGAGATCCTTCTTGCAGCCAACCCATTGACAGCCGCCCTCCAGATCCAGCCTCAGGGAACGCCTAGACCGACAGGTGTCCGACTACATCGGGTTAACGGCCGACGTGGACACTCTGAGAAGCGAGGAACCCCTGGACTACTGTGTGTGCAGGCTTGACCTGTGACCAGAGATGGCACAATTTGCGATGGAACCCTTGGCTTGCCCCTCGTCGAGTGTCCTGTCCGAAAGGACGTTCAGCGCAGCAGGGGGGATCTTGACCGATAAGCGCACCCGCCTAGCTCACGACAGTGTGGACTACCTCACATTTCTAAAAATGAATGAGGCATGGATCTCAGAGGAATTCAACACCTGCGACGACCACTTTTAATTGAATTTCCTCATGACACTCCACAAATATCCACCACCACCCAGAATAAATAATGGTCCCTGTCTTAGGTAAATACAGCGGCATAAAAGGCCTGTCGGGTGAATGCCTAATGTTTGGGGCCTGTACTCCACTGGCCTGCAGTAAAATTGATATCCATTGACCGTCTAATATACCTCCAGCCACATAATCACTTGATCATTTATGTACGGTGAATGCATAATTTTTGGGGCCTGTAATCTAACTGGCCAACAGTAAAATTGTTATATGGTGACCGCCTAATGTACCTCCAGCCACATTATCCATTGTTCTTTTCTGTCCGGTAAATGCCTAATGTTTGGAGCCTCTAGTCCACTGCCCTGCAGTAAAATTGATATCCAATGACCGCTTAATATACCTCCAGCCACATAATTACTTGTTCATTTTTGTCCGGTTTATGCCTAATGTTTGGGGCCTGTACTCCAGTGGCCTACATTAAAATTTTGATCAATTGACCGAATAATGTACCTCGAGCCACATAATGACAATTTTTTGAATGCTGCACTCCCGTGGCCTAAAACAAAATTGTTCTAGGCGCCAGCAGGGCACATTTCTGAGAATTTCCCTTTAAGACGCATAAAAATGGCCCCTGATTAAAATACATATTTTGGGGGGGAATTTTTGCCATTGATCCCCCTCTAGTATGTCACTGTCCATGTTTTGGGACTATTTGTGCACTTCTAGTAAGTATTTGGTGGCTGCAAATATGACCTGAAGGTTTTTTAGGTTCGCCTGCCATTAAAGTGAATGGGGCCCTCCCGCGAACTTGCGGTTCACAAACATTTGATCACGAACGCGTTCGCGAATCATCCCAACTGATGTTCGTCCATCACTATCCAAGACCACTCCCAGAAATGTTACACTTGTAGAAGGTTAAAGACAGGATTTTCCTGGGTTCATCACCCAACTTAAGTCTGTCAGACGGGATAAAAATATTTTTAAATCAGAAGTTAAATGATCGACTGAGTCGCTGATGACTAGAAAGTAGTCTAGGTATGGTGCTAGAATCAAGCCCTCCTGCATCAGATAAGCAACCATCTCAACCACTAGTTTGGTAAATACTCTTGGGGCCGAGGAAATCCCGAAAGCCAGTGATATGAATTGGTAATGAAGAACCCTTTGTATCCCTGATCGCAAATCTTAGGAACTTCTGGTAACTGTGATGAATAGGAACATGGTAATATGCGTCTTTTAGATCGACTGTGCACATAACGGCCCCTAACTTTATTAGTGGAATTATGGATTTCAGAGATTCCATCCATTCCTGAACTTTCTGTATACAATAAATCGGTTTAGACTGTTAAAATTTATTAGATTACGAAAGGAGCCCTCTTTTTTCGTCACTAGGAAAAGTGTTGAGTAGAAGCCTTGTTCTCTTTGAGAAAGGGCAACAGGGACTAGTACTCCCAGTGTTATCAAATCTCGAACTCCTTGCAACACATTTTCCTGGGATTTTCTGGAACCTAAGTTGGTGTTCAGGAACTTTTTTTGGGGGGGAGGACAGTAGAAAACTCTATTTTGTATCCTGATCTTATTATTTCTAGGGCCCAAGGGTTTGAGGTTATATTTTCCCAGGGAACTAGGAGATTCTGCAGTCTCTTCCTTATTCTGGCATCACTGTCTGTCGCCAGATTTACTTTGGGGATTAAGGAGGAAACTCCTTTCTCTACTTCCCTTTGGGTAGCTCCTGCGGCCCGCTTTTCTCTTGCCCCTGTAGGACTTGTCCTGACTAGAATAGGGGCGAAAAGGAAATTTTCTTTTGTATGGCTTATTTTCAGGAAACATCGTCAAACAATTTGGATTCAGAAGGATCGAACAGCAGACGGTTCTTAAATTCTTTGGAAATGACCAGCCTTTTCTCAGGATCAGACCACTCTTCCATAATCATTTCTCGTTTATTGGGAACACTCTGGAACGTTTAACTCTAAGTCTACCAAACATTTCTTCCTGTATGGAATGTGCTTTCTGGACTTCCTCAACCCCCATGGTAGCAAGAACTGCCTTTAAGCGGTCATTCATTTCATCAGATGAAAAGTAGAACTTCCTATTTCCCTCTGACACCTCTCCCTCAGATAGGGTTTCGTCATCAGCCCATTGCTTGGAAGAAGACGCGTCATCTCCCATGCATTTGGAATTCGAGGAGGACACTACCCTCATTTTTAGTCGCTTAGGGGGTTGAGTTCCCTGGGTCATCTCTGTCATAGTCGACATGGAGGACCGTATTCCTTCCTGAATCATGGTTCTGATACCGTCCATATGTGATGGTTGCTCCTCACGAATAACATTAGATATGCAGTCCTTGCAGAGTTTTTTTTTTACACATATGACTCAGGTAATCTCTTGAAGCAAGAGATACATTTTAGAGGCTTTTTAGTTTTCTTCTGCGCCTCCTTTGCCTGAGGATATGAAAAAACAACCCATTCAGGAGGAATTATACATAGAGTTTGGTGGAGACACCCATGTGTAAAAAAAAAAAAAAAGAACACCAAGACTAAGTGCTCACATATTTCTATGTGCATAAAAAGCACAGATATAGATACATAAAAACAGATATCCCACAAGGGGAACTTACAGGAGGAGCGCTGGGGCATCAAGCTCCCTAGGACTTTGCAGCTCAACATATTGAGACAGTGGAAGTATCACTCAGACCTCACATCAGCATTTGTCCGTGGCTCCCCGCTGTTCTTTCATCCTGCTGCGACTGCCTCCCGCTCCTGTGAACTTCTGGGTCGTACCACATGAATGCCGCAAACGGGAAGTGACGTCATGTGTCTTCAGCATGCCTGCACGCCGGCCACGCTACCAGCTCAACCCACAGGGGGAGAGGAGGAGCCAGCAGCCCGGGAGCAGGCTCTGGATGTACCAGAGCGAGCCCTCCTGATTTCCCCAGCCCAGCATTAGCATGTGCAATGAGCAGGACCATGGTGCGGTTACACTGATGCCAAATTATGCAATGGGTCAGGATATGGGTATAGTAGTCTATAGTTTTGTTTGTGACGCCAATTGCAGCGTGCGCAGGGTACTGTCACAGGGTCCTTTAAGGTGTAACTCACGCCCCAGGTTAGGAATTCCAGAGTGGTGAAATGTCTCTGTATGGTAGTAGTAATGGTGTCAACGGTGTCTCCTACCTGGGTACGGCTGGACTCCTGGCTCATTTGCAATAAATTGAGTGTGGTGCTAGTAGGAGTAATAGAGGAATTTGCAGCAGAAATTGAGTTCCAGACCGTTAGATGCAATTCAAACTTGTCTTTACTGAGGGTAACTTTCATCCAAGCAAGATACAGCTTTACTCTTAGGTCCCAGCAGGTATTGGCAATGGTTGGCAGGAATTTATCTTCTGCTCTCTCATGTACCTGGAGCTTGCAGGAAAGGATGTCTGCTTGTTAGCTCTATACTGTGGCAGGAATTTGGCTTCTGCACTCTCTATCTTCTGCTGTATGGGGACTGACTAGCAGAGGAGAAATATGGCTTATCCTGGGTCTCTGGACTTTACTCACAGTTATCTTCTCAGGGTATGCTTTCTTCCTGGAATTCTGGAGTTTGTCTGCTTGCTTCATCCAGCCAAGGCTACAGGGCTCAGGCTGGGGATGATGATCAATGTCTCAGCCGAGACAAGATCCTGGCTTGATTCCCTATGCAGGGGGACTCCTGAAGACTAACACACAACCTTCCCCAACAGGGGTGGCTGGCACACTAACTCTAAACTCCTTCCCTCCCCATGCTACAGGATATAGGCACAGCCCACTCTGCTCACAGAGGGGGGAGCTAAGCTGGAATGAACTATTCCAGCCTAAAAATAATAAACTGAACCTAAGTTCTTGCTAACACATTGCTGCCACCTGCTAGTGAACATGGAAATTACAGCAATATACATTTAACAAGGTTTATAATGCACAGTTGTGAGGATATAATGTAAAATTACATCACATGACAAAGTTAATGCTCTTAGGAGATTATAGCAGGGTAAAAGAGTTTAGTAACACAACTCTGGGATGTTACATTCCCCCTTACTTCGAGTTAAACCGCCCTCGGCTTATGCTTAGAAGGGGAGAAACCAGCTCTGGGGTAGCCAAATAAATACAAAGTGCTGCATGTATTACATATAAAGACATACAAAGACAAAAAATATAACGGCTACCCGAGGTTCCTGCCCGCATGAGTAGGGTGTCCTAAGTAACAGTTTCCCTCTCGGAATAACCAGTGAACCAAAGGTCTGCACTAAGCAATCACTACTGACTAACTTTGAAGTGTTCTGAGCTCTGTAAACACCAAAGGAAGCATGGGGGAGGAATTAGCGTCTCCATGCACTTCTGGCATTCACAGGAGGCGGGTATAGTAATTCCATGAAACTCCTGGAAGACACCTCAGGATAGGAGCAATCCTGAACAAATAAGCAGGAAGGAGGGGTCAAAAACTCCTCTAACCATTCCCGAAGCAAGCGGGGTTACCCGTGTAGTTACTGGACCTGCCAGGACTTACCACTTGGTCCTACCCTGGATACCTATGGGTATATAACACCGGGTGTAGGCCATTAGTATTAAGCGTCTGCAGAGGCAGTCCGTATAAAGGGGGGAGAGAACAAGAGCTGTAAAATAAGGCACACAAGAGTAAGTTGCTACATATCTGGTTAAGTGCAAAGGTTAAGTGCAATTTCACAATCAATAAGTACATGAGGTCACATTGCGGCACCTAAAAGAGAATACACACAATGGGCATATGATACTTGAATGTTACATAACATGTAAACAATAGTGCATAAACAGTGCAATAATATCACATAGAGATCACAAAGAGCTCAGGTACACGTTTGAGTCTTTTCTTTGGGTGCAAGCTTTTTACGTTGCAGTAAACATTTTGGAAAACAGTGCACATATGTTATGCATTTATTAGGGCAATAATATGCTCAAATATGACTTGAGTCCTTTTACTTGAAGTACTTGATGTAGAATCATCTGGAAACAGGCAAAAGTCAATTGTAATCCACAAGAATAATAGAGTTAATTGTAATCCATTAGGCAGTATAAAATGTCATATAAAACACATAAAAGCAGCATATTAAGAACCGTAGTTCCATAAGGCTATCAAGTAACCTGAGAAAGGGGACAAAACAATGTGCAATCTTTGGCACAACGTGAGATGTGAAAGATTGTTGAAGGTGAAGATGGCAATATAACAAAACAATAACGAACACAGGTGCACTCTGCAGTAATACTAAATCCTCAAACCGATTTTAAAATTGAGAGATTAGTCAACATGTCCCACGGTGTAGAACATGTCTTAAGCCCGGACACCGCGACAAGGTTTCTCAAGTAGCCCGGGACCCTACACTCTCCAACCTGAGCCATATGGGCAATACCAGGAGCCAGTGGGCAAATTACAGGAGCATTGGGCCGACTCACAAACAACTCACCAGTTACCTCCAGCATGTGGCCATGCCTGCAATGGGAGGAGGGAGGAGTCTGTGAGTCCCACTCAAGACTTGCTGATATGTCCCAGGCCTCACAGGTGCACCTAAATGTGACCTGTAGATGGAAAACAGGCACATTTAAATAGGAGTTTATACACCTCCAGAAATCTATATATACAAACTAAGAAGACAGGTTGGCATTAGCAGGAGGTGCTTCAAACCCACATGCAGTTGTGCATATATATAGGGGAGCAGATCCTGCATTTGTGGCCCGTTGCTAATGGCAATCCCCAGCAAAATGCATACAATGGAGGATGCCCGCAGCGAACCACAAGTACCACAATAGACATCCTACACAAGGTAACAAGTGCGGATGTAATAATTAATATAACAATATAACAAAACAATAACGAACACAGGTGCACTCTGCAGTAATACTAAATCCTCAAACCGATTTTAAAATTGAGAGATTAGTCAACATGTCCCACGGTGTAGAACATGTCTTAAGCCCGGACACCGCGACAAGGTTTCTCAAGTAGCCCGGGACCCTACACTCTCCAACCTGAGCCATATGGGCAATACCAGGAGCCAGTGGGCAAATTACAGGAGCATTGGGCCGACTCACAAACAACTCACCAGTTACCTCCAGCATGTGGCCATGCCTGCAATGGGAGGAGGGAGGAGTCTGTGAGTCCCACTCAAGACTTGCTGATATGTCCCAGGCCTCACAGGTGCACCTTAATGTGACCTGTAGATGGAAAACAGGCACATTTAAATAGGAGTTTATACACCTCCAGAAATCTATATATACAAACTAAGAAGACAGGTTGGCATTAGCAGGAGGTGCTTCAAACCCACATGCAGTTGTGCATATATATAGGGGAGCAGATCCTGCATTTGTGGCCCGTTGCTAATGGCAATCCCCAGCAAAATGCATACAATGGAGGATGCCCGCAGCGAACCACAAGTACCACAATAGACATCCTACACAAGGTAACAAGTGCGGATGTAATAATTAATATAACAATATAACAAAACAATAACGAACACAGGTGCACTCTGCAGTAATACTAAATCCTCAAACCGATTTTAAAATTGAGAGATTAGTCAACATGTCCCACGGTGTAGAACATGTCTTAAGCCCGGACACCGCGACAAGGTTTCTCAAGTAGCCCGGGACCCTACACTCTCCAACCTGAGCCATATGGGCAATACCAGGAGCCAGTGGGCAAATTACAGGAGCATTGGGCCGACTCACAAACAACTCACCAGTTACCTCCAGCATGTGGCCATGCCTGCAATGGGAGGAGGGAGGAGTCTGTGAGTCCCACTCAAGACTTGCTGATATGTCCCAGGCCTCACAGGTGCACCTTAATGTGACCTGTAGAAGGTGAAGATGGGGTTAAATATAGTTGAAGATGGAGGGAGTCCTTACTGCACATGACCATCAGGGTGAGGACGAAATAAGGCAACCTGTAAAGGAAAACATTAAAACAATGCCAACGGGTCCTCACCCTTCAAGAACAGTCTGTGACGTGGCTCCCAAATAGTTCAGGTGTTGAAGAGAAGGGCATTTAGAGAAGGACGTCCAGGTCCTCCTCGCTGCTAAAGCTACTGAAGCTCATTAGAGGGCGCTCTTGCCTCTGGTAGCTTAATTTCGCAGCTGTAGTGGTGCGCCACTGCCCTCTGGTGGTGCTCTTGGTATTTGGCTGAGCAGACAGCCTGGTGAATGCAGCTGTGACATGCTGCAAACTGGGGTCCCTAGCCGGTGCAGAGGTGGACAATACCTCCGGCTGAAGGGGCTCTGGTAGGCAAACTGAGGGTGCCTGGGACAGCTTCCAAGGTAGGACATATGGCTGCACCCTGGGATTGAAGGTGAGAACTGAATTATTGATCTGGCCCACCCGTAGGGTTGGTGTTGCGGCCAGGTCAGGGATGAGGGGTTCAGGTTCTGGCTGAGGCTGTTCTTTGAACCACAACCTGCCATCTTTGGTCTCTTGAAGGCACCTAACTCTCCCTGCAGAGCCTGGATCTTCCTCCCAGGTCGCTGGGATAACTGCAGGGGACAAAGGTTTGGCCAGGAGGGTCATACCGGCAGCAAACGGGCCTTGGATGGAGCGCATAGAAGTATACTCCACTTGATCCCCTGTGTACAGGTTGTGACGGGCCTGTGGTAGGTAGTGGCGCTTGACAGAGTGGCGGCCCACAAATATTTCTTCCCCTGAATGGCTATCTTGTTGGAAGCCCACTCCTCTCTCTACAGCGAACCATAGTACAGTCCCTGTGCGCCTGATGAGCTTTGGGTCACCGGGCCGTGGGTCATCTAGGACTTTCTTGACCCATTCCTCTATGGCCGACTTGTATTCCCAGGCCGTCTCGGCATCAGCAGTGATTTCCAATGGGACTTCAGGATTTAGGCGTCCTGCTCTGGAGGTGTTGGCTCTGGGCGGCGGAGTGGAAGTTCCGGCCACCTTCGCCGCACCAATATGTGTGTGTGGTGGAGCTGACCTGGGCCTACCAGGGGTATCGGAGTCCACTGGGCCTGATGCAGGGGCAGCTTCGGACCGGGCCTGGGCCTCAGGGAGCGCAACTGCTCCTACCTGATGTTGCGGCCGGGTGGCCGGTTCCGATGCCTCCTGCTGGTGCGCGGGGACCTCCGTGATAGGTGACTTCTCTTTACCAGCTGAGAAACTCTAATCTCTGGTGGGTGGTCCTCATAGACGGGGTCTCCTCCGATGACCATCTGGTCCCACTTAGGTGAAGGGAGCGCCATGTTTCCTGCATCTCCTCTCTCACTTGGTACAGGGAATGAGGGTGGAGCCCAGAGGAAGGAGTCTGCACTCCCTTGGCTCACATTGCAAAGTTCTTGGTGGGCATGCTGCAGGATATGGGCACAGCCCACTCTGCTCACAAAGGGGGGAGCTAAGCTGGAATGAACTATTCCAGCCTAGAAATACTAAACTGAACCTAAGTCCTTGCTAACACATTGCTGCCACCTGCTGGTGAACATGGAAATGACAGCAATATACATTTAACAAGGTTTATAATGCACAGTTGTGAGGATATAATGTAAAATTACATCAGATGACAAAGTTCATGCTCTTATGAGATTGTAGCGGGGTAAAAGAGTTTAGTAACACAACTCTGGGGTGTTACACATGTGGCCGCCGGCAAACTGGGGAGCTCAAAGAAATGAAATGAGCTTAAGGTAAATAGGAGAGTGGAGACCGTTCCTACAGGTCTCCCAAGAAAAAAATAACAAATTTCCACTTCATTTCCCTGACGTGCAGGGAGACTCTTCTCTGCCCCTGGCCTCAGTAGGGACAGGAAACACTGGGGAATGGTGGTGGGATGAGGCTGTTTAACCAGATGATTCTACATCAAGTACTTCAAGTAAAAGGACTCAAGTCATATTTGTTCCTGCCCCTACAGAGGTCAGGGGTCAATCTCCTTGTGATGCCGTCATGGTGATGATATGGAAAAACTGATCCTGTAAAAAAACGGATCCTGTGCATCAGTTATGCACATTTGGCATCCGTTTGGGCCATTTCTGTCTGAGATCCGTTTTTTTTAATGGAAAAACTAAAGTACTGCAGGACTTTTTTCCATCAAAAATATCAGATAGAAATGGCTCAAACGGATGCCAAATTTGCATAACTGATGCACAGGATTCGTTTTTCCATCAAAAATATCAGATGGAAATGGCTCAAACGGATGCCAAATTTGCATAACTGATGCACAGGATTTGTTTGTTTTTTTTGTTTTTTTTACAGGATCAGTTTTTTTTCTTTATTTTTCTGAAAAATAACGGTCCCTTACTCCCTTACTGAAATAAATTAACTTTTCAATTATATTCTAATTTATTTAAATGCACGCATAGTGCACCGAAATGCGTTTGGTCTGATAAGAGACAGTACATGGACTTATGATATCCAAATAAGCTGAAAAAGACTTCTTTACAAAGAAAAACTACAGGTTAATATCCATTAAGCAGATCGCAGACCGCTGACGTAACCATCCAGCTGACCGGAACAACAGGCTGTTCCTTCCAGTCGCATAGAACGTCACTTCCTGCATTGCGTGGAACACAGCAGAGATCCAGGAAGCCGCAACAGAGAGAGACGCCGAGGACGCCGAGGACCACGTGCGCACCAACGCCATCCAGGACCGGATCATCGCTAATACAGACATTCTTCTACAACAGCTCCCTGAGACCCAGATTTATGGGGTAAGACTGTTCTTTTATCCAAGGTGACTGTCTTCCATGATATAAGCAGACTAACATCAGTGCAATTTTAACTTATTTTATGCAGACCACCCCACTTGGTCTTTTTACTTATATTGTGCACACTTATAAGTTTTAAATAGGACCTCTATGCAGACTGATCACCTGCACCTGCAAGTAGGTCAACCATCTTTTATACAGAGGTATATATACAGTATACTTACCTACCTATCATTTTAACTATCAGCTATATAGGGATATATATACTGTATACCTATCTATTTATCCTACACCTTGTGGCCAAGACATCACTACGATTGATTGATACATTTAAGTGGTGTATTTTTATATGCAAATTTTATATGCAAATCTCTATATACAATTAATAAAAAAACGGTTATATACCATATTTGTAATCTGACCATCTATATACCCAGCCATCTGAGTGCCCTCCACCTCGTGAATTTCTATAGTGTACCCAATACTTTGGCAATAGGTACTGCCATATTGGAGAGAGCACCAACCCGTGAGCTGTTGTCAGTAGAGCCTCTGTAATCCTCTTTTTACTATACATATGCCACAAAGCTTTTCAAAGCTGCTGAAAGGCAAATATGCAGTGAAAAAATCATCACTGCGTATGAATGTTATCTATTCAGCTGTACGTCCTACGGGTGGTACTATGTATATACTACAGCTGGTACTAACGTTGGCACTGTTACCAAATCCATTTTGTACTATCAGTATTCTTTCAAACAAAATGTCCATGCTCACTGTGTAGACAAAAGCTATCCAGACTAAACCCAGCGCCCTCCTCCTAAACTTCCTCGTTCACGTGCACTAGCATGAGAGGGGGGAGAAGACATGGATGCCGCCCCCACAGAACAATGTTCTAGGTTAGTTTTCATGGCCAGCAATTGTGATATTAGATGAAACAAAAGCAAATAAAGACTAATAAGGAGATTGTGTTACATTTTGTTAGTTGTTTTTGATTTGTTTTTTTGATTCTGGGTTTAAAGCATAGGCGTCTTCCCCCCCCCCCCCCCCCCCCATTGTGGAAGCGCTCATCTCCATAGTCATCTGTATCGCCGTCCTCAGGACAGCGATACAGATGGAAGTGCTGCAGCAGGGCGGGGAGGGGAGAGAGAGGCGCGTCCCTTCCCCGTTCCTCTGATACTAGGCCTGCAGCCTATCAGAGGCCGATGCAGGCGGCACGATAACGTCATCGGGCCACCTGAGTTGTACAGCGTGGGACACGCATCGCATTGCTACCAGCCTGATGGAGGGAAGTATAAGTGTTTATTTTTTTTATATAGTACTACTACTGGCACATGATTGGGGGGCATCTATGGGGGCACCTGTTACAGGCACATAATTGGGGGGCATCCATGGGGGCACCTGTTATTGGCACGATTGGGGGGCACTTGTTACTGGCACATTATTGGGGGACATCTATGCGGTGTGAGGCAGTGACAGACCTCACGGCTGCTAGGGGAGAGATATGGCAGGAGTTTTGTAAAGGGAGAATATTAATTACCAAAATTTATGCAAATATCAATAATTAATATTCATAAATAGGAGGAGCCGTCTACCTGCCTATTTATACCTTTAATAAAGAATAATACTATACTTTCACTTTACCTTACGCTAATCACTAAACTAGCTGCATGCGCCTTACTAACTACCGCTATTAACCACACGTTACACAGTAGATATAAATAACACACAATATTTATTAACACCTACAGTACATAACACACGCACTAACTATACAGTACTAAAAATACAGTACTAAACTAGACTACACAATCCCAAATTCCACCCACAAACTAACTATACATTACAAAAATACACTTACATACACACAAATATTGGTAACCCACCCGCCTGGCTACTCACCATCCCTACGGGGTAACAAGGGGTTAAACACACAATTGTGGCACTGCAGGGGTAAATACATGCAGGCCAAGGAACACAGGGTTCTGGGAAAGGCAGGGTAAGGGGTAACCCAGGAAAGGGTTAACATGAGGTGATTTCAGGGATACAAGGGTTTAACCCAGAGGTCTGGGATTCCACTGGGGCAGCAGGGATAATAGGCAGAGTACTGGGGTACAGGGACTCTGCAGTACAGGGCTCTGCTGGGCACTGAAGGGGTTATTGGCAGGGGCAGTTGGAATGCAGGAGTTAATCTGCAGCTGGGAGTTCAGCAGGGGTTCAGGGCAGCAGCAATGCTGCTGGGGTTACAGAGTCCTTCAGGGGGGGTGCCGGGGGTCCTGCGTCTGAGCGCCGGATGCGCTCTCCTTCAGGGGGGGGGGTCCCGATCTTGTCTCCTAGTGCAGCGCCCGGTATTTAAACCCCCGCGGCGCTCGCTCCCGTTTTCCCGCCCTGCACGCACGCCTGTAGCCGGGTCCACGTGGGCTGGCGCGGTGATATGACATCACTGCACCAGCCCGCGCTCCCAGGCAGGGGGATCCTTTGATCCTCCCGCCTGTGGAGATATCGCACATCCCTGGCACTGTAATTACAGCGCTGGAGGTGAGCGGCACACAGGTGCAGCATACGGGTAGGTTACCCGACACTGCTAGGTTTTATGTGTATTTCTCTTTAAGGAAGTTAGGCCTGCAGCAGGCAATGCAGATTCCAGTCAGCAGAGGGAGCTCCCAGTTCAGTATAAATAGGCAGGGCCTAGCCTAGGAAGGGAGTTCAGAAGTTTCTAGAGTCAGAGGAAGCTGAGAGAGAGACAGAGGCCAATCCAGGAAAGCAAGAGGTACTCAAGATAACAGAGGAGGTACTTGATAAAGATAAAACCAAGGATAAACGCCAGAGCTAGGGTATTGGGCCTTGGAGAAGATTTTCTATGTTCCAGGATCAGTCAGGAATAGAGTGCAAGCTCCTGTACTGCAAGTCCTGTGTTTAACACTCTGAAGTCACCTTGCTATGTCTATATTGCCTGCATCAAATGTACTGCAACAAACTGTCTGCAAAGGAACTGCGTTTCCAGCTATGCCCATGTATGATGACTACTAAAGTTTGAGTTCTGCTTTAACATCACGTGGTTCCTCAGTTATTCCTGCTATCAGCAAACGGCGTGCCACCGTTTAATTGGCACTGGCGTCACGAACATTTCCTATCATCACCTGCCCTTGCAGAGAGTCAGCCGTCTCAGGTTAGTGTCTATTGCACTACAACACCCACCTCTCTTTTGGCGTCGCGAACAGGATACGCACGCTTTCTAGTGCAAGAAGCGTGAACTTTGTGCCTTATACAGTTGCCCTGTGACCAAAGTGACAAATTGCCTGTTTATTTAAAGTGGACTTTGTGGACTGAAAAACATACCCAAAGTGTACCTAAAACCTCTAAAAAGCGCTGTGCAGTGTTGCGCTATCAAAAGGAAGAAAATTGCTGCTTTGGAGTGTGGTTTTGTGGACTTTTTACAATCCTGCTTGCTGTCAGTGAATGGACAGCGTTTTGCTAAAGATGGCCACCGGCCGCCTGGAGTAAAGTTTCCCGCGCTGCTGAGGACCTTCGTGGGCGGATCCCTGCAAAGACACAGAGAATCCCGCCCCTCGTCATCATCGCACCGCCGCGGCCCTGCTTCTTCTACGTCACCGCGTACTCAGGACGTCCGGAATCTCTCGAGACTTGGACTGCGCAAACCCGGCGATACCGGTAAGAACTTGTAACCGGAGGGAAGGGGATTGTTCCGGCCCCTTTAGTCGCCAGCGGCCATATCTCAATAGACTACCATGTCAGAACCGGGAGTGCCTGAGCAGCCGGCCCCGGGAGAGCTTGCGGCTCCTAATCATCCTACAGCCCCCAGCATGATGCCCTTTACCATGCCTTACTATTTCGGGGCCCCATGGTTCCCCCGCTACAGAGGAGAGACCCATACCCTAAGGGACTTTAAAGAAAAGTTGCTGGCATTAATTAAACTGTACCCCATAAATGCCGACCAGCAAATGGAAATCCTGCTAGCGCAGCTGGAGGGAGCTGCCCGCAGGGAGGTATTATCCTGGCCTGCTACTGAGCGGAGTACTCTAGAACAGATATTCACCCGCCTCAGGGCCACTTTTGAAACTAGGACTGCCTCAGAGATAAAGATGCACTTCTTTGGCAAGAAACAGAAGTCCGGTGAGTCCCTCCGTGACTATGCCCTATCACTTCAGGAGGCTTTAGGGGCTGTAATTCAGATAGATCCCAAAGAGGCTGATAACCAGGACCAGACCCTGAGGGAACAATTTATCAACGGGGTGTCTAGTGAACAAATAAGGACCCAATTAAAGATGCTGTCCGCCCAGCACCCTAACAGTACCTTTCTGGACTTTAAAGAACTGGCTATAAAAATTCTGGGGTCTGCAGTATCTCCTGAGTTGAGCACCCCACCTGAGTCATCAGCCTGCAGGCCAAAACCGCTTATCACTAACCGAGCTGAGGCCGGTCAAGCTGTTCAAGTGTCAACTACCGATACTATTGCCATGCTGACAGAGCAGGTAAATCACCTCACTAAGAGTCTAGAGAAAGTGTGCAGAAAAATAGAGGAATGGGAAAAACCCATAATGACAGAAGAAGAATTCCTGTCACCTCCTAGGCTGTTCCCACCTCCTTACCAAGAGACTCACCCCAGGGATCCTGGGAGGCGTAATAGAGATCGCAAGCGGCCCGTGTGTACATACTGCAAAAAGCTGGGACACACAGAATCCACGTGCTGGCAGTTAAATGGGCAACCCCTGAGGCTGAGGACCACCCCTCGGGAGGTAGAACACTAGGTCCAGAGGATCCAAATTGGATGCCACGCTATGTAGGATCCCATCCTAAAATCAATATAGAGATCAACGGGGTCCCCTTTGAAGCCCTATTAGATACTGGGTCTCAAGTCACTACTATTCAGCTGCCTGCATTTGAAAAGTTCTGGGACACCAACCAATTGACCCAGCCGCCTGAATCCTGGGTGGAGATTATCGCCAGCAATGGCAAACCAGTAAAGATTCATGGATACTGGGAACCCACCCTGCAGGTGGGAGAAGTAACCTTACCGCAACAGGGGGTGATAGTAGTACAGGCCGGCGACAGAGGAGGACATCCTGTCATTCTAGGCACCAATGTCTTCAAAAACTGTTATTCAGAAATACTTGCCGTATTACACCAGACTTTGCCCACTGCTTCCTCTGCATCCAAGAGGGTGATTCAAAAGACTATTACTGTGTTAAGTGCCCAGCAGAGGTTTGCTAATGGGAAAGGAGAAATTTGTACTGCCAGGATTCGTGATATTAAGCCTGTGACTTTGCCTCCTAATTCTCAAACTCTTTTATGGTGTCGTGCTGTCCTGGGAGTCCAAGGCCGAGATTATCCAGCCCTGGTGGAACCAATCCAGATGGAGGATTACCCTTATGTGAGAGCTGCCAAGTGCCTGGTGAACGTCTCCCAAGGTAAAGTACCTGTCCGTCTGATTAACCTGAGTGATCATCCTGTTGCGCTTACTAAGCATTGCCGTGTTGCCCAGCTGTCCCAGGTGTCCTTCCAAGACATCATTCGTCTTCCAGTGACAGAAAAGCCACCAGCTGCAGTCAGCGGACGTCCGTCGGTGACCCAGCCACAAGTGCCCTGGTGGGAAGAGCTCCATGTGGGGGACGAGACTACCCCCCAACAACAACAAGAAGGGATTATACAGCTTGTCAAAGAGTACCACCAGGCCTTCAGTAAGCATGCTACGGATTATGGAGAGGTGAGTGCCATACAACACACCATACCTACTGGCTCTCATCCTCCTATCAAGGAGAGATACAGACCTTTACCGCCTACTTCATATCAGACTGTAAAAGAAATGATCCAAGAGATGAAAGACTCTAATGTAATCCGGGACAGCCGTAGTCCGTGGGCTGCACCCCTGGTCCTTGTAAAGAAGAAGGATGGTGGTATCCGTTTCTGTGTGGATTATAGGAAAATTAATCAAATAACCCACAAAGATGCATACCCACTGCCCCGCATTGAGGAGTCACTAACTGCTCTGGGCTCCTCTGCCTATTTCTCCACATTGGACTTGACCAGTGGCTACTGGCAAGTACCCATGGCCCCTGCAGATAGGGAAAAGACTGCTTTCACCACTCCCATGGGCCTGTTCGAATTCAATTGTATGCCGTTCGGGCTATGTAATGCCCCAGGAACTTTCCAGAGACTAATGGAACGGTGTTTGGGTCACAAAAACTTCGAAACAGTGCTGCTGTATCTAGATGACGTCATTGTGTACTCAAAAACATATGAAGACCATCTGAAACATTTAGCAGAAGTATTTGAAATCCTTATCAAATATGGCTTGAAGGTAAAGCCATCCAAGTGTCACCTGCTCAAACCTGCAGTAAGATACCTGGGGCATGTGGTAAGTGGAGAGGGCGTGCAACCTGACCCTGATAAGTTAGCGGCTGTCCGTAATTGGCCGGTTCCTACTACTGTCAAGGAAGTGAGGGGTTTCCTTGGTTTTGCCGGCTACTATAGACGTTTTATCCCCCATTTTGCTCAAATAGCTGATCCTATCCAGGAACTTCTGAGGGGACAACCCAAGAAAAGTCCTAGAACTCCTGTGCCCATTGAGTGGAATGAGGAAAGAGAGATAGCGTTCCAATTGCTAAAAAAGAAACTGACCGAGCCTCCTGTGTTAGGTTATCCAGATTATAGCAAGCCTTTCCATCTTTATACCGATGCTAGCAAGCGAGGCCTGGGAGCTGTGTTAGCCCAAATCCAAGAGGGAAAAGAGAGAGTGATAGCATATGCAAGCCGCTCCCTGAAAGGAGCTGAGAAAAATGACCAGAATTATAGTTCCTTCAAACTAGAGTTCCTGGCATTAGTGTGGGCGGTGACAGAAAAATTCAAGGATTATCTAGCCGCCACCCCGTTCATTGCATTCACTGACAATAACCCTCTGGCACATCTAAATACAGCTAAATTAGGGGCCTTGGAGCAGAGATGGGCCTCTCGCCTCGCCAACTATGATTTCTCTGTAAAATATCGTGCTGGACGTACTAATGATAATGCTGATGCTTTATCCAGGCTTCCCACAGAGACAGCTCCTGATGATGTGCGAGATGCTTGGGAAGATGTAGAGATGCCGGCTTTCTATAACAAATTTGCTCAACAGGACCAGGCTCGAGCTACCAGTGACAGAGATGCAGTTCCTTCACCCTCCAGTAGGCCTGAACCTAAAGAAGAAAGGTGGGTGAAACTACAGTCTGAAAGTAGAGTGCTGGGTGAGTTGTTGGACTTCATTACTAGTGGCAGAGCCCCTGAGAGGATTCGGCGTAAGAGTGCAGATCCTGAGCTCATCAAACTGTGGAGACAGCGCCATCAACTCTTCATACAAAAGGGCCTGTTACTACGGAGAAGCCTAGACCCAGTGTCCAACGAGAGAGTGCACCAGATTCTCATACCCCGACGAGATGCAGGTATGGTGTTGGAGATGTACCACAATCAATCCGGTCACTTTGGGGTCCAAAAGACTGAGGCTACTATCCGCCAGCGGTTTTACTGGGTGGGCATGAGAGAAGACATGGAGAAGTGGTGTCGGGAGTGTGTAGCCTGTGCCTTAAAACGAAGTGAGCACCATGATCAGAGGGCACCAGTGAGACCCATTGTAAGTACTCGTCCTCTTGAACTTGTCGCCATCGACCATGTGAAACTGGAGCCTAGTCGCTCAGGGTATGCTTATGCCATGACTATTATTGACCATTTCACAAAGTTTGTTGTAGCAGTGCCTGTGAGAGACCAGACAGCCAAGACTACAGCCGAAATGTTCTGGAAGCACTTCCTCCTGCCCTATGGATGTCCAGAAAAGATCCTCACCGACCAAGGACCTGCTTTTGAGTCCCATCTGTTCCATGAACTGTGCCGCTTACACAACTGTAAGAAGATCCGGACAACGGCCTACCATCCTCAAGGTAATGGATTATGTGAAAAAATGAATCAGACCTTGATAGAGATGCTGAGGGCCATGCCTCCTGAAAACAGAGGAGATTGGCCTAATCTGTTGCCACAGCTCATGTTCACATACAATCATACCATACATTGTTCCACCGGGTATACCCCCTTTTATTTGATGTTTGGGCGCCAAGGGACATTGCCTGCTGATCATTCATTGGACATACACGTACCTGATTGCATTAACCCATTACCTAACACCGACTGGGTTGCTGAACATCAAAGGCGATTGAATACAGCCAAAGCCATTGTTCAGGAACGTATGGACTATGCTAGGGACCGACAGCAGAGAGATTATGATCAAGCAGCCCATGCAGAACCCTTGACAATAGGGGCCGTGGTATGGTTAAAGAATAACCGCCGTACCAGTAAATTGGACAGTAAATGGGAGCGAAGTCCCTATGTTGTCACTGCGATCCCAAATGGTGGAACTCACACTTATAAGATCACCCGGGAAGACAAGGGATCACAAATTGTACACCGAAACCAGTTGAAGCTCTGCCTGACACCAGAACCTAGTGCCGAGAGTTCTGGATCTGAATATCCTGTGTCAGAGTCAGCAATACAGCCCGAGGATCCTATGCAGGCTGTTAGTAATCTGAGGTATGACGCTGATCCCATGCATTGGCTTCTGACACCTTGGTTGAACTTGCTGGTGCCTGCTCCGGCACCTACTGTAGCTTTAGCTCCGGAAGAGCTGGTTCAAGATGCCCCGGATCCAGTTCCCCCTCTAGTGGATCTAGTTGTTCCAGTTGTTCCTGACCAAGATCTCCCTGATGGAGACCCTCCTGTTGCTCCTCTCTCTTCTACCTCGTTGCTAAGGGAAGAGGAGACCCCTGTATTGAGAAGGTCTACCCGGATGACCAGGGGACGCCCGCCAGTCCGTTTAGGAGACTTTGACTATTCTGGTGGTGTCTCCTCCCAAACAGTTGCTACTGGTAACACCTTGCTGGACATTTGTGCGCAAGAATGGACTCCTCCACGTGAGCCCTTGCCTGTGATACACCCACAGGAAACCCCTGGGTAGTTCTGTTATTATACTGCCACCAAAGACAAATGGACTAACCTGGTTCACCCCAAGTCCGCTGTGCCAGGTCAGCGGCCGTGCCTAAGAAGCAAGAAGACGCCCCTTTCCCTTGCTTCACTTATTTATGAAGTTACCAATATTATGTTTTTTATGTGTGAAACAATTATTTATCATATTATAATGTAATGTCAATGTTATGTACCATGTTATGCCGATTCAGGAAGGTGTGTGTGAGTACGAGGCCTTACTCACGTTAAAGTCTGGGGGTGTGCAGCATACGGGTAGGTTACCCGACACTGCTAGGTTTTATGTGTATTTCTCTTTAAGGAAGTTAGGCCTGCAGCAGGCAATGCAGATTCCAGTCAGCAGAGGGAGCTCCCAGTTCAGTATAAATAGGCAGGGCCTAGCCTAGGAAGGGAGTTCAGAAGTTTCTAGAGTCAGAGGAAGCTGAGAGAGAGACAGAGGCCAATCCAGGAAAGCAAGAGGTACTCAAGATAACAGAGGAGGTACTTGATAAAGATAAAACCAAGGATATACGCCAGAGCTAGGGTATTGGGCCTTGGAGAAGATTTTCTATGTTCCAGGATCAGTCAGGAATAGAGTGCAAGCTCCTGTACTGCAAGTCCTGTGTTTAACACTCTGAAGTCACCTTGCTATGTCTATATTGCCTGCATCAAATGTACTGCAACAAACTGTCTGCAAAGGAACTGCGTTTCCAGCTATGCCCATGTATGATGACTACTAAAGTTTGAGTTCTGCTTTAACATCACGTGGTTCCTCAGTTATTCCTGCTATCAGCAAACGGCGTGCCACCGTTTAATTGGCACTGGCGTCACGAACATTTCCTATCATCACCTGCCCTTGCAGAGAGTCAGCCGTCTCAGGTTAGGGCTCTTTCACACTTGCGTTCTTGTCTTCCGGCATAGAGTTCCGTCGTCGGGGCTCTATGCCGGAAGAATCCTGATCAGGATTATCCTAATGCATTCTGAATGGAGAGAAATCCGTTCAGGATGCATCAGGATGTCTTCAGTTCCGGAACGGAACGTTTTTTGGCCGGAGAAAATACCGCAGCATGCTGCGCTTTTTGCTCCGGCCAAAAATCCGGAACACTTGCCGCAAGGCCGGATCCGGAATTAATGCCCATTGAAAGGCATTGATCCGGATCCGGCCTTAAGCTAAACGTCGTTTCGGCGCATTGCCGGAGCCGACATTTAGCTTTTTCAGAGTGGTTACCATTGCTGCCGGGACGCTAAAGTCCTGGCAGCCATGGTAAAGTGTAGCGGGGAGCGGGGGAGCAGTGTACTTACCGTCCGTGCGGCTCCCGGGGCGCTCCAGAGTGACGTCAGGGCGCCCCAAGCGCATGGATCATGTGATCACATGGATCACGTCATCCATGCGCATGGGGCGCTCTGACGTCATTCTGGAGCGCCCCGGGAGCCGCACGGACTGTAAGTATACCGCTCCCCCGCTCCCCGCTCCTACTATGGCAACCAGGACTTTAATAGCGTCCTGGGTGCCATAGTAACACTGAAAGCATTTGGAAGACGGTTCCGTCTTCAAATGCTTTCAGTACACTTGCGTTTTTCCGGATCCGGCGTGTAATTCCGGCAAGTGGAGTACACGCCGGATCCGGACAACGCAAGTGTGAAAGAGGCCTTAGTGTCTATTGCACTACAACACCCAGGAACACATTTCTAAACACAACTTCAGTACGCTGCACAGGGGCATAGGAACTCTTTGTTCTCATGTCCCTGTTAGGCATATCATCTCCGGCTCTCCCTAAGTATATATATATATATTGTGGGGGGGGGGAGTTAGCTTTTCTCCGGGGGTCATTCTCACAGATACGCCTTTAGGACACCAGGTTTCAGGTCCAAACAGTGTATTTATTGTGCAACACCAGCAACACTCGCCCGTCCAGGCTCTAACTAAACAAAGTTTCCTGACTCACCTAGGTCCCAGTTCACACCTGTGAACTCATGCGGCTTTGTCAGCCAATGTCCCACAGCCTCCTGGCTACAGATTCCAGTACGCCCACTCTCTCCAGTTCAGTATTTCTTGTGGGGGATTGGGGCTCAGTAGTCTGCCTGACTATGGCCCTGCGACCCTCCCAGGCGTCGCTGCGTCCCCCAACTCCAGGCTATCTCCCAGCCTTGTGGTCCCTCAGCCTTGCCCAGCTGATAGCACACTGACAGAGCCTCCAGGCCTCTGTCCCCAGGTAACACACTCCACCCTTCCGACACCCTGGGAGGTGCTTTATGCCAGGCTGATTACATCCAGCTTGTCTCACCTGTGGTGGAACAGCGGTGTGGACCACACTATCCACCCCTTCCTTGCCTCTAACCTGAGTGAGACCTGTCACTGTCTCACAATATATATACACACACACACACACACACACAGCCAGGTCCATAAATATTGGGACATGGACACAATTCTAACATTTTTGGCTCTATACACCACCACAATGGATTTGAAATGAAGCGAACAAAATGTGCTTTAACTGCAGACTGTCAGCTTTAAGTTGAGGGTATTTACATCCAAATCAGGTGAACGGTGCAGTAATTACAACAGTTTGCATATGTGCCTCCCACTTGTTAGGGGACCAAAAGTAATGGGACAGAATAATAATCATAAATCAAACTTTCACTTTTTAATACTTGGTTGCAAATCCTTTGCAGTCAATTACAGCCTGAAGTCTGGAACGCATAGACATCACCAGATGCTGGGTTTCATCCCTGGTGATGCTCTGCCTGGCCTCTACTGCAACTGTCTTCAGTTACTGCTTGTTCTTGGGGCATTTTCCCTTCAGTTTTGTCTTCAGCAAGTGAAATGCATGTTCAATCTGATTCAGGTCAGGTGATTGACTTGGCCATTGCATAACATTCCACTTCTTTCCCTTAAAAAACTCTTTGGTTGCTTTTGCAGTATGCTTTAGGTCATTGTCCATCTGAACTGTGAAGCGCCGTCCAATGAGTTCTGAAGCATTTGGCTGAATATGAGCAGATAATACAGTCCTGATCAAAAGTTTAAGACCACTTGAAAAATGACAAAAAATCATATTTAGCATGGCTGGATCTTAACAAGGTTCCAAGTAGAGCTTCAACATGCAACAAGAAGAAATGGGAGTGAGACAAAACATTTTTTGAGCATTCAATTTAATGAAAACAACAAATAAACTCAAACAGGCTGTTTTTCAGCTGATCAAAAGTTTAGGACCACACCTCCAAAATAAACCTAAACCCCCCCAAAACAGAAATCCAACTTCCAAACATGAACTCAGTAATGAGTAGCTCCGCCGTTATTGTTGATCACTTCAAAAATTCATTTCGGCATGCTTGATGCAAGCGTTTCCATGAGGTGAGTGGGAACATTTCTCCAAGTGGTGAAGACGGCCTCACGAAGGCCATCTACTGTCTGGAACTGTTGTCCATTTTTGCAAACTTCCCTTGCCATCCATCCCCAAAGGTTCTCAATTGTATTTAGATCAGGGGAACACGCAGGATGGGCCAAAAGAGTGATGTTATTCTCCTGGAAGAAGTCCCTTGTCCTGCGGGCATTGTGTACTGTAGCGTTCTCCTGTTGAAAAACCCAGTCGGTACCACACAGACGAGGGCCCTCAGTCATGAGGAATGCTCTCTGCAACATCTGGACATAGCCAGCGGCCGTTTGACGCCCCTGCACTTCCTGAAGCTCCATTGTTCCACTGAAGGAAAAAGCACCCCAGACCATTATGGCGCCCCCTCCACTGTGGAGCGTAGAAAACATCTCAGGTGGGATCTGCTTGTCATGCCAGTAATGTTGGAAACCATCAGGACCATCAAGGTTACATTTTTTCTCATCAGAGAATAAAACTTTCTTCCACCTTTGAATGGGGCTCAATACCGGAAAAGAACTGATTAGTTTTATCCCCATGCATTCTGAATGGAGAGCAATCCGTTCAGGATGCATCAGGATGTCTTCAGTTCAGTCGTTTTGACTGATCAGGCAAAAGAGAAAACCGCAGCATGCTACGGTTTTATCTCCGGCGAAAAAAACTGAAGACTTGCCTGAATGCCGGATCCGGCATTTTTTCCCATAGGAATGTATTAGTGTCGGATCCGGCATTCAGAATACTGGAATGCCGGATCCGTCCTTCCGGACTGCGCATGCGCAGACTGAAAAAAAAAGGTGAAAAAAATAAATGCCGGATCCGTTTTGCCGGATGACACCGGAAAGACGGATTCGGCATTTCAATGCATTTTTTCGACTGATCAGGCATTTTTAAGACTGATCAGGATCCTGATCAGTCTTACTAATGCCATCAGTTGGCATACGTTTTGCCTGATCCAGCAGGCAGTTCCGGCGACGGAACTGCTTGCCGGATCTCTCTGCCGCAAGTGTGAAAGTACCCTTACTGCGTCCCACCTCAGCAGCGATGGCGCGCTGTGAGAGACCCTGCTTATGCAGTTCAACAACCCAACCACGTTCAAAAAGGGAGAGTTTTTTTGCCTTTGCCATCACAACGTGTGACTACCTGACAGAAAATGACAACGAATCCACATCTTTGCACAGATTTGGCCTTTTAAAGGCATGTGGTCCTAAAATTTGGATCAGCTGAAAACAGCCTGTTTCAGTTTAATCGTTATTTTCAATTAATTGAATGCTCAAAAAATGTTTTGTCCCACTCTCATTTATTCTTGTTGCATGTTGAAGCTCTACTTGGAACCTTGTTAACCACCTCCGGACCGCCTAACGCAGGATCGCGTTCCGGAGGTGGCAGCGCTGCGCACAGTCACGCATATATGCGTCATCTCGCGAGACGCGAGACTTCCTGTGAACGCGCGCGCTCACAGGAAAGGAAGGTAAGAGAGTTGATCTCCAGCCTGCCAGCGGCGATCGTTCGCTGGCAGGCTGGAGATGTGTTTTTTTTAACCCCTAACAGGTATATTAGACGCTGTTTTGATAACCGCGTCTAATATACCTGCTACCTGGTCCTCTGGTGGTCCCCTTTGTTTGGATCGACCACCAGAGGACACAGGTAGCTCAGTAAAGTAGCACCAAGCACCACTACACTACACTACACCCCCCCCCCCCCCCCGTCACTTATTAACCCCTTATTAGCCCCTGATCACCCCATATAGACTCCCTGATCACCCCCCTGTCATTGATTACCCCCCTGTCATTGATCAACCCCCTGTAAAGCTCCATTCAGACGTCCGCATGATTTTTACGGATCCACTGATAGATGGATCGGATCCGCAAAACGCATCCGGACGTCTGAATGAAGCCTTACAGGGGCGTGATCAATGACTGTGGTGATCACCCCATATAGACTCCCTGATCACCCCCCTGTCATTGATTACCCCCCTGTCATTGATTACCCCCCTGTAAAGCTCCATTCAGATGTCCGCATGATTTTTACGGATCCACTGATAGATGGATCGGATCCGCAAAACGCATCCGGACGTCTGAATGAAGCCTTACAGGGGCATGATCAATGACTGTGGTTATCACCCCATATAGACTCCCTGATCACCCCCCTGTCATTGATTACCCCCCTGTAAAGCTCCATTCAGATGTCCGCATGATTTTTACGGATCCACTGATAGATGGATCGGATCCGCAAAACGCATCCGGACGTCTGAATGAAGCCTTACAGGGGCATGATCAATGACTGTGGTGATCACCCCATATAGACTCCCTGATCACCCCCCTGTCATTGATTACCCCCCTGTCATTGATTACCCCCCTGTAAAGCTCCATTCAGATGTCCGCATGATTTTTACGGATCCACTGATAGATGGATCGGATCCGCAAAACGCATCCGGACGTCTGAATGAAGCCTTACAGGGGCATGATCAATGACTGTGGTTATCACCCCATATAGACTCCCTGATCACCCCCCTGTCATTGATTACCCCCCTGTAAAGCTCCATTCAGATGTCCGCATGATTTTTACGGATCCACTGATAGATGGATCGGATCCGCAAAACGCATCCGGACGTCTGAATGAAGCCTTACAGGGGCATGATCAATGACTGTGGTTATCACCCCATATAGACTCCCTGATCACCCCCCTGTCATTGATTACCCCCCTGTAAAGCTCCATTCAGATGTCCACATGATTTTTACGGATGCACTGATAGATGGATCGGATCCGCAAAACGCATACGGACGTCTGAATGAAGCCTTACAGGGGCGTGATCAATGACTGTGGTTATCACCCCATATAGACTCCCTGATCACCCCCCTGTCATTGATTACACCCCTGTCATTGATCAACCCCCTGTAAAGCTCCATTCAGATGTCCGCATGATTTTTACGGATCCACTGATAGATGGATCGGATCCGCAAAACGCATACGGACGTCTGAATGAAGCCTTACAAGGGCGTGATCAATGACTGTGGTTATCACCCCATATAGACTCCCTGATCACCCCCCTGTCATTGATTACCCCCCTGTCATTGTCAACCCCCTGTAAAGCTCCATTCAGATGTCCGCATGATTTTTACGGATCCACTGATAGATGGATCAGATCCGCAAAACGCATCCGGACGTCTGAATGAAGCCTTACAGGGGCGTGATCAATGACTGTGGTTATCACCCCATATAGACTCCCTGATCACCCCCCTGTCATTGATCACCCCCCCTGTCATTGATTACCCCCCTGTCATTGATTACACCCCTGTCATTGATCAACCCCCTGTAAAGCTCCATTCAGATGTCCGCATGATTTTTACGCATCCACTGATAGATGGATCGGATCCGCAAAACGCATACAGGCGTCTCCCTGGAGCCTTCCAGGGGGGGTGATCAATGACTGTGGTGATCACCCCATATAGACTCCCTGATCACCCCCCTGTCATTGATCACCCCCCCTGTCATTGATCACCCCTCTGTAAGGCTCCATTCAGACATTTTTTTGGCCCAAGTTAGCGGAATTATTATTTTTTTTTCTTACAAAGTCTCATATTCCACTAACTTGTGTCAAAAAATAAAATCTCACATGAACTCACCATACCCCTCACGGAATCCAAATGCGTAAAATTTTTTAGACATTTATATTCCAGACTTCTTCTCACGCTTTAGGGCCCCTAGAATGCCAGGGCAGTATAAATACCCCACATGTGACCCCATTTCGGAAAGAAGACACCCCCAGGTATTCCGAGAGGGGCATATTGAGTCCATGAAAGATTAAAATTTTTGTCCCAAGTTAGCGGAACGGGAGACTTTGTGAGAAAAAAATTAAAAATATCAATTTCCACTAACTTGTGGCAAAAAAAAAAAAATTCTATGAACTCGCTATGCCCCTCATTGAATACCTTGGGGTGTCTTCTTTCCAAAATGGGGTCACATGTGGGGTATTTATACTGCCCTGGCATTCTAGGGGCCCCAAAGCGTGAGAAGAAGTCTGGTATCCAAATGTCTAAAAATGCCCTCCTAAAAGAAACTTGGGCACCTTTGCGCATCTAGGCTGCAAAAAAGTGTCACACATCTGGTATCGCCGTACTCAGGAGAAGTTGGGGAATGTGTTTTGGGGTGTCATTTTACATATACCCATGCTGGGTGAGAGAAATATCTTGGTCAAATGCCAACTTTGTATAAAAAAATGGGAAAAGTTGTCTTTTGCCAAGATATTTCTCTCACCCAGCAAGGGTATATGTAAAATGACACCCCAAAACACATTCCCCAACTTCTCATGAATACGGAGATACCAGATGTGTGACACTTTTTTGCAGCCTAGGTGGGCAAAGGGGCCCATATTCCAAAGAGCACCTTTAGGATTTCACAGGTCATTTACCTACTTACCACACATTAGGGCCCCTGGAAAATGCCAGGGCAGTATAACTACCCCACAAGTGACCCCATTTTGGAAAGAAGACACCCCAAGGTATTCCGTGAGGGGCATGGCGAGTTCCTAGAATTTTTTATTTTTTGTCACAAGTTAGTGGAAAATGCTGATTTTTTTTTTTTTTTTTTTCATACAAAGTCTCATATTCCACTAACTTGTGACAAAAAATAAAAACTTCCATGAACTCACTATGCCCATCAGCGAATACCTTGGGGTCTCTTCTTTCCAAAATGGGGTCACTTGTGGGGTAGTTATACTGCCCTGGCATTCTAGGGGCCCAAATGTGTGGTAAGGAGTTTGAAATCAAATTCTGTAAAAAATGACCTGTGAAATCCGAAAGGTGCTCTTTGGAATATGGGCCCCTTTGCCCACCTAGGCTGCAAAAAAGTGTCACACATCTGGTATCTCCGTACTCAGGAGAAGTTGGGGAATGTGTTTTGGGGTGTCTTTTTACATATACCCATGCTGGGTGAGAGAAATATCTTGGCAAAAGACAACTTTTCCCATTTTTTTTTATACAAAGTTGGCATTTGACCAAGATATTTATCTCACCCAGCATGGGTATATGTAAAAAGACACCCAAAACACATTCCTCAACTTCTCCTGAATACAGAGATACCAGATGTGTGACACTTTTTTGCAGCCTAGGTGGGCAAAGGGGCCCATATTCCAAAGAGCACCTTTCGGATTTCACAGGTCATTTTTTACAGAATTTGATTTCAAACTCCTTACCACACATTTGGGCCCCTAGAATGCCAGGGCAGTATAACTACCCCACAAGTGACCCCATTTTGGAAAGAAGAGACCCCAAGGTATTCGCTGATGGGCATAGTGAGTTCATGGAAGTTTTTATTTTTTGTCACAAGTTAGTGGAATATGAGACTTTGTATGAAAAAAAAAAAAAAAAAATCATCATTTTCCACTAACTTGTGACAAAAAATAAAAAATTCTAGGAACTTGCCATGCCCCTCACGGAATACCTTGGGGTGTCTTCTTTCCAAAATGGGGTCACTTGTGGGGTAGTTATACTGCCCTGGCATTCTAGGGGCCCAAATGTGTGGTAAGGAGTTTGAAATCAAATTCTGTAAAAAATGACCTGTGAAATCCGAAAGGTGCTCTTTGGAATATGGGCCCCTTTGCCCACCTAGGCTGCAAAAAAGTGTCACACATCTGGTATCTCCGTACTCAGGAGAAGTTGGGGAATGTGTTTTGGGGTGTCATTTTACATATACCCATGCTGGGTGAGAGAAATATCTTGGCAAAAGACAACTTTTCCCATTTTTTTATACAAAGTTGGCATTTGACCAAGATATTTATCTCACCCAGCATGGGTATATGTAAAATGACACCCCAAAACACATTCCTCAACTTCTCCTGAATACAGAGATACCAGATGTGTGACACTTTTTTGCAGCCTAGGTGGGCAAAGGGGCCCATATTCCAAAGAGCACCTTTCGGATTTCACAGGTCATTTTTTACAGAATTTGATTTCAAACTCCTTACCACACATTTGGGCCCCTAGAATGCCAGGGCAGTATAACTACCCCACAAGTGACCCCATTTTGGAAAGAAGAGACCCCAAGGTATTTCGTGATGGGCATAGTGAGTTCATAGAATTTTTTATTTTTTGTCACAAGTTAGTGGAATATGAGACTTTGTAAGAAAAAAAAAAAAATCATCATTTTCCGCTAACTTGTGACAAAAAATAAAAAGTTCTATGAACTCACTATGCCCATCAGCGAATACCTTAGGGTGTGTACTTTCCGAAATGGGGTCATTTGTGGGGTGTTTGTACTGTCTGGGCATTGTAGAACCTCAGGAAACATGACAGGTGCTCAGAAAGTCAGAGCTGCTTCAAAAAGCGGAAATTCACATTTTTGTACCATAGTTTGTAAACGCTATAACTTTTACCCAAACCATTTTATTTTTTTACCCAAACCATTTTTTTTTTATCAAAGACATGTAGAACAATAAATTTAGAGCAAAATTTATATATGGATCTCGTTTTTTTTGCAAAATTTTACAACTGAAAGTGAAAAATTTCATTTTTTTGCAAAAAAATCGTTGCATGACCGAGCAATAAACGGTGAAAGTAGTGTAGGTCAGAAGTGTAAAAAGTGGCCTGGTCTTTCAGGGTGTTTAAGCACTGGGGGCTGAGGTGGTTAAGATCCAACAATGTAAAATATGATTTTTTGCCATTTTTCAAGTGGTCTTAAACTTTTGATCAGGACTGTATTGCCAGAAACACTTCAGAATTCATCCTGCTGCTTTTGTCAGCAATCACATCATCAATAAATACAAAAGAACCAGTTCCATTGGCAGCCATACATGCCCACGCCATGACACTACCACCACCATGCTTCACTGATGAGGTGGTATGCTTAGGATCATGAGCAGTTCCTTTCCTTCTCCATACTCTTCTCTTCCCATCACTCTGGTACAAGTTGATCTTGGTCTCATCTGTCCATAAGATGTTGTTCCAGAACTGTGAAGGCTTTTTTAGATGTTGTTTGGCAAACTCTAATCTGGCCTTCCTGTTTGAGGCTCACCAATGGTTTACATCTTGTGGTGAACCCTCTGTATTCACTCTGGTGAAGTCTTCTCTTTATTGTTGACTTTGACACACATACACCTACCTCCTGGAGAGTGTTCTTGATCTCGCCAACTGTTGTGAAGGGTGTTTTCTTCACCAGGGAAAGAATTCTTCGGTCATCCACCACAGTTGTTTTCCGCGGTCTTCCGGGTCTTTTGGTGTTGCTGAGCTCACCGATGCGTTCCTTTTTTTTAAGAATGTTCCAAACAGTTGTTTTGGCCACGCCTAATGTTTTTACTATCTCTCTGATGGGTTTGTTGTTTTTTTCAGCCTAATGATGGCTTGCTTCACTGATAGTGACAGCTCTTTGGATCTCATCTTGAGAGTTGACAGCAACAGATTCCAAATGCAAATAGCACACTTGAAATGAACTCTGGACCTTTTATCTGCTCATTGTAGTTGGGATAATGAGGAAATAACGCACACTTGGCCATGGAACAGCTTAGAAACAAATTGTCCCATTACTTTTGGTCCCTTAACAAGTGGGAGGCACATATGCAAACCGTTCACCTGATTTGGATGTAAATACCCTCAAATTAAAGCTGACAGTCTGCAGTTAAAGGACATCTAGTTCGTTTAATTTCAAATCCATTGTGGTGGTGTATAGAGCCAAAAATGTTAGAATTGTGTCCATGTCCCAATATTTATGTACCTGACTGTATATATAAAACAGGGGGTCTGAATGGGCAGTAATAAGCCCACCTACACATATATTATATACATAGAGATGTATGCTGACAATGGGGCATACATACATCTCTATGTATACACCTACCACCTGGACTGGCCCATGCAAAAGGGCCAATATATATGCATATATATGTAAGGGCATATATACATATATATTTAAATCCAACACTTCCCTCAACAAGTTTCCATTTCAGCAGGTCAGAGGCCGCACCAGGTGGAACAACCAGTCTGGGATAAGAGCCCAGTCCAGACTGTTAGGAGGAGGAAGAGTCTGTGTGCAGCAGAGGCCTGGGAAGACTCTGTACAAGTGGGCTCAGCCGAGCTGGCTGAGGGGCCACGGGGCTAGGTGTTAGCCTGAACTTTGGGGGACTCCGCGAGGTCTTGGAATTGACGGTCGCCAGGTGGACTTCTGGGCCACAATTCCCCAAAAGGTACTGGACTTTGTTACAGCCTGGAAGTGCTGGATTGTTAGGCTGGGAAAAGCCGCATGTTCTTCAGTGAGGTCGGGAGTCCTCATGTTTAGGGTCTATTCACACGTCCGTTTTTTCTTTCCTGATCTGTTCCGTTTTTTCAGGAACAGATCTGGACCAGATCTGGACCCATTCATTTTCAATGGGTCCTGGAAAAAAACGGACAGCTCAATGTCTGATTTTTTCCAGGACCCATTGAAAATGAATGGGTCCAGATCTGGTCCAGATCTGTTCCTGAAAAAACGGAACAGATCAGGAAAGAAAAAACGGACGTGTGAATGGACCCTTAGTTAGAGCCCAGCTGGGCAGGTGTTTTATTTGTATTGTTTGTTTTGGTGAGGTGCCAAATAAAAGCAATGTTTGGCCCCTAACCCTGTGGTCGATGAAGATCATTGTGAGAATGACCCCTGAATAAGAGGCGATCCCTTACAGGGGGCACATTTTACTGGCACATTATTGGGGGGCACTTCTTACTGGCACATTATTGGTGGCACTTTTTACTGGCACATTATTGGGTGGCACTATGGGGGCACTTATTACTGGCACATTATTAGGGGCATCTACTGAGGCCACAAAGAAGGGGTATTTTATATGGGGGAAGGGGGAGAGGAACACTATGGGGGCTTCTACTGAGGCCACAAAGGGGTATTTTATATGGGGGGCTCTGTATAGGGGCATTTTATACTGGGGCACATTATGGTGGGTACTATGGGCTCATTTATGGGGGGCAGTAAGAAGGGGTATTTTATACTTGCAAATTATGGGGGACACTGAGGGCATCTACAGGGGCACTATATATGGGGCATTTTATACTGGTACATTATGGGGGGCACTAGGAAGAAGGGGGAGAGGAACACTATGGGGGTATTTACTGGGGGCACTATATAGTAGTATTTTATACTGGCACATTATGGGGGCACTATGGGGACATTTGCTCAACTGGGGCATTAAAAGGGGGTATTTTTTGCACTGGCACATTATAAGGAGAATTATTACTACCGGGGGGCATGATAGGCTTTATTACTACTGGGGGTCTATGGGGAACATGATTACTAGTATGGGCACTATGGGAGCATTATTACTTCTGGGGCACAGTGGGGACCTGTTGGGGGAACTGTAGGAGCACTATTACTACCATGTGGGCTCTAGCAGAGAATTATTACTATTGGTGGGACTTTTGTGAGCACGATTATTTGGGGGACGTTATGTTTACACTATTAGTGTCAGGGGCACTATTTGCTGGGCGCAGTTATTTTAGGGCACTGTGTGCCATTAATTATTGAAGGGAACTATCTGCATGGTACTACTATTACTATTATCAGGGAGATTATCTGTTTCTGCAGTATAGTATTGGGAAGCACAGCGGCACAGTATTGGGGGTGGTAGGATGATTTCTCCACAAGATGGGAGGATGATGGAAAAGTAGTGAACTAAGATTTTTTTTGTCAAACTGCAGAGACGAGAAATGGCTGAAAAATGGTGGTCTGGTCTGAAGGTCTGAAAGGAGAAGATGAGGAAAGAGAACATCTACATCAAAGAGACGTCACGGGATGTAAGAGGTATGGAGCGCTGTATTACCCTGTATGTAGGGGTGGATGGAGGGGTTAGTAGTAAAAAAAAAAAAGTAATCTGCAAAATACTATGTATTTGTGTCAGAAGTTGTGCTTTTTTAATTTTTTTTATAATGATACAGCCATATTATTTGATACTTTTGTGCTGATTCTTCCCCCCCCCCTCTATATTAAGGGACACTATGGTCACCAGAACCACAACAGCTAAACATAGTAGTTCTGGTGTCTATAGCATGTCTCTGTAAGCTTTTTAATATAAACACTGCCTTTTCAGAAAAAAAGGGAGTATTTACATTACTGCCAAGGAACACCTCTAGTGGTCACTCATCATTATTAAAGTTTACTACTCTATGAGGTCTGTGGATTTATTTTATTTTTTTTGTGTGTGTGTGTGTTGTGGTGAAGGGTGGTGATTGCATGCTAGGGTGTGGGAAGGCGGGATCCAGGGGGCCCAAGTAAATTCTTGCCCAGGGTCCAATCAATATTAAAGATGACCCTGGATCTGTTAGTTTTGCCAAACTGAAAGTACTGCCCATGCTGCCCACACGCTTCACTACGGGCTCCTTGGCAGTTGGCAGCCAAGTGAATCTTCCCCCGCCCACCTCAGCTGCTATTGGCTGGGAGGGAGAGGGCAGCACTGCCATTGGCTGCCTATGTATTTCAGCCTAGCAGGGCCTGCAGTGGCAGAACAGAATGCGGCTTGGGGATTTAACATCAGTAAACATCGTTGCGTGCCCCTCCCCCTGCCACCACGCCTAGAGGAGAAAGGCACGAGGACAGAGCATATCAGAACTGTAAGTACCTTTACTATCTGCGATGCACCCCTGACCAGGGCCCCCCTGCGTTACATGCAGCCCTGACCAGCGCCCCCTGCGTTACATGCAGCCCTGACCAGCGCCCCCTGCGTTACATGCACCCCTGACCAGCGCCCCCTGCGTTACATGCACCACTGACCAGTGGCCCCTGCGTTACACGCACCCTTGACCAGCGCCCCCTGCGTTACATGCACCACTGACCAGTGGCCCCTGCGTTACACGCACCCTTGACCGCCGCACCCTGCGTTACACGCACCCTTGACCAGCGCCCCCTGCGTTGCATGCACCCCTGACCAGCGCACCCTGCGTTACACGCACCCTTGACCAGCGCCCCCTGCGTTACACGCACCCCTGATCAGCGCATCCTGCGTTACATGGACCCCTGACCAGCGCCCCCTGCGTTACACGCACCATTGACCAGCGCCCCCTGCGTTACACGCACCCCTGACCAGCGCACCCTGCGTTACATGGACCCCTGACCAGCGCCCCCTGCGTTACACGCACCATTGACCAGCGCCCCCTGCGTTACACGCACCATTGACCGCCGCACTCTGCGTTACAAGGAGAATGAGTAGTATTAGTTGCTCACACCAGCAACACCCACAGGGTTATTTCACAAAAGGGTGAAGAGTTTGGAGAAGTGAACAATATAGGACAACATAGCTGATTTGAAAAAAATTCTTCAATTCAGCTCAGTTTCCTATTCGGTTTTGTTGTCCTAGATTGTTCCCTTCTCCAAACTCTTCACCCTTTTGTGAAGAAGCCTGTGAGCGTCTGTTCATTGGTCTTCTTTAGGGACATGCTTAACCTATGGGATTATTTACACAGCCCTGGTGTTTGCTGAAACTGCTTTACACTATAAAGAAAAGTTTTGGAGAGTGTTTCTCTCTTTCTCAGGTCTGAAGCAATAAGGAGAAAGAAAGGAAAACTCTTGAAAGCTTGTCCTAAGTATTAGGTTAGTATAATAAAAGGTACCCCTGCATACCGCAATACTCTCCTATTTTGTAATCCTATTTCTATATACTTATTTCCTTTATTTCAGTAGTATGATTACGTGGTGAAAATCATTAGTGCCCCCCATTTTTCACTGTGGTATCTTATGTGCCCCCCCCCCCCATATATTGTTCCTAGAGTCGCCACTGGTTTAGAAAATATACTGGACTCATGGCTAAGAGTCCAGTATATTCATAAAGGGGGTAACTCCCCCTGCCCTCCTCAGTGAATGTCTAAGGACATAGCAATGTAAATTCAGCTCCACTGCATACACCTTATCCGCACAGACAGCTCCACTACATACACCTTATCTGCACAGACAGCTCCACTACATACACCTTATCTGCACAGACAGCTCCACTACATACACCTTATCCGCACAGACAGCTCCACTACATACACCTTATCGGCACACACAGCTCCACTACATACACCTTATCGGCACAGACAGCTCCACTACATACACCTTATCCGCACAGACAGCTCCACTACATACACCTTATCCGCACACACAGCTCCACTACATACACCTTATCCGCACACACAGCTCCACTACATACACCTTATCCGCACACACAGCTCCACTACATACACCTTATCCGCACACACAGCTCCACTACATACACCTTATCCGCACACAGCTCCACTACATACACCTTATCCGCACACACAGCTCCACTACATACACCTTATCCGCACACACAGCACCACTACATACACCTTATCCGCACACACAGCTCCACTACATACACCTTATCCGCACAGACAGCACCACTACATACACCTTATCCACACAGACAGCTCCACTACATACACCTTTTCCACACAGACAGCTCCACTACATACACCTTATCCGCACACACAGCCCCACCACATACACCTTATCCGCACACACAGCTCCACTACATACACCTTATCCGCACAGACAGCACCACTACATACACCTTATCCACACACACAGCTCCACTACATACACCTTATCCGCACACACAGCTCCACTACATACACCTTTTCCGCACAGACAGCTCCACTACATACACCTTATCCGCACACACAGCTCCACTACATACACCTTATCCGCACACACAGCTCCACTACATACACCTTATCCGCACAGACAGCACCACTACATACACCTTATCCGCACACAGCTCCACTACATACACCTTATCCGCACACACAGCTCCACTACATACACCTTATCCGCACAGACAGCACCACTACATACACCTTATCCGCACACACAGCCCCACTACATACACCTTATCCGCACAGTCCAATGAGCAATAGCGGAGGCAGCATATCCGGGGGAAAAAAATCCCTTTATTGGGAACTGCTTACATGTAAAAACGTGGTTACAGGAAAATTGCTACGTTTCGGCTATGAGATAGCCTTTGTCAAGCATAGTGTGATCCCCAATTACCCCTGCTTAAAAAGTATAAGCCACACCTCCACAAACGGACGTGGCCAATCACATACTTCAATAATGAATACCTTATCCACCATATATCCAGGTGTGTGAATACATAATCACCTCATATACATACAGCCATCCTCCCGTGTATAGGGTGAGTCGCTAGGGAACACATACCTCCATGAAGCATGCTTGTATCGCGCCCCCCTGCTTCGAGAGCGCATGTCCAGGGAGGCGGAGTCTTGCACTCACGTGCCCGGCTCTGGTCACATGATCGCAGACCAGCCCGTCCTTGCGACCAACAGTGCCGCCGAGCCGCCTCCAACTCCTCCCTCAGAACGCGCTCTGTTGCTAGGGACGCTTAGCTGACCGCCTGCCCCGAGCTGCTGACGTCAAACATCCCCACAGAATACTTAGAGCACAGCGATCATACATCAATCCCCCGCAATGGAGGGGGGCAAATTCCTCCACCGCTGCCTTCTGCGTCATGGAGTCGTGTTCAGTGTTCAGTATAACTCTACAGTAAAAACACGGACGTATTAAAAATCACTAGACTGAGTACATAATTCAGCATTCTGTCTCATGGACCACCTATATGTTCCCCACATTAAATTCAATATTCATCCCAAATGGTTGGAGTGCCTAAAATTCAAAAATCCACTTCAGTTCCTTCTTGCGCAAAATGCGGTCCCTGTCACCCCCTCGTCTCATTTTACCGACCGAGCCGATAATCCGGAACCGCAGCTGATTGACCGAGTGTCCACGTTCAAGGAAATGCTTAGCTACAGGTTTATCCACTAGTGCCCGTCTAATGTTACTCTGATGGGAGTTAATGCGTTGGCGGGCCTCCATTGTGGTCTCACCTATATACACTCACCTTTGGTTGGTTTATGGCAGATATCAGTAGCGATCACCCCATCCTTAATGTATACCCTTACATCTAGAAATTGTACTTCAGCCGGAGAGACCGTCATAGTAAACTCCAGACCAGGTACCATCATGTTCAGATATTGATGCAACATCTGCAATTCCTCCAGGGTACCACCCCAGATCACAAAAAGGTCGTCGATGTAGCGCCACCAACAGCGGGCTCGACCCATATATGAACTTGTCCTCCACCTCCGCCATGAACATATTGGGATCGACAAGGCTCTTATGAATCTTGGGAAGTACATAGAACAGGGGAGTGACCGGGTGTTTAATCCTGAGAAACTCAAGGATGCCCTCCACAAGGGCCTCACTGAGGATGTCCTCCACAAGGGCCTCACTGAGGATGTCCTCCACAAGGGCCTCACTGAGGATGTCCTCCACAAGGGCCTCACTAAGGATGTCCTCCACAAGGGCCTCACGGAGGATGTCCTCCACAAGGACCTCACTGAGGATGCCCTCCAGGATACGCACAATGTCCCACAGGGGATCATTCTGCAATTCTATGTATATCTCCCGGTCACTCAACTGTCTATGCCAATCGTGTCCATCACCACCCCCGCCCCTCCCTCGTCAGCCGGTTTATTAGTCAAGATCTTATTCTGTTCTAATTGCGTCAATGCCGCCCTCTCTCCCCTTGTAAGATTCAGCGAAGAGCCCATCCCACTACCTTCTGCGAATGCGCAGTGCGCTCTCCTTCACTTTCGGGGCTCTGTTCTCGATATAGGTGCGGGTCCCAGCGGTGGGACCCCCACCTATCAGACAATGGGGGCATATCCTAGGCCAGTGATAATGAACCTTTTACAGACCGGGTGCCCAAACTGCAACCCAAAACCCACTGATTTATCGCAAAGTGTTAACATGGCAATTTAACCTGAATACCAATACAGTATATCTTCCATGTACTTTATCATTTAGCTATAATAGCCTGCCTAAATTCAGTGCTTTGCCTGTTCCATTCATAGTGCGCCCTGCACTGATGGATGGCTGGAAACGTCTAAGGCATATTGGTACACCATAGACTTTTTCCAGGGTGCGGGTGCCCACACAGAGGGCTCTGAGTGCCGCCTCTGGCACCCGTGCCATAGGTTCGCCACCACTGTCCTAGGCCAGTGATGGCTAACCTCCGGCACACCAGCTCCACTACATACACCTTATCCACACACACAGCTCCACTACATATGTAGTGTCCCACTAGATAGGCGTGGGCACTACACAAGGGTCAATTGGTGTGCGTGTACTCCTACTCACAAGGAACAGAAATGTTATGTTTAACTATGCAATTAATGTATTTTCTAATGTGCTTTTATATGCAATGTTCCCCTGTGTAAATGCTTAGCAGGCCTAGTTGGGTGTAGTTAGACATCCCAGGAGATAGGGAGCCCCTAGTATAAATGTCCAGGCCCAGACAGGGAGAGGTAGTTCAGAGTCAGGAGTCTGTGGAAACAGAAGTGAGAAGGCACCAGTCAGAGATATGCTGAGGGCCTCCTCCTGACATGCAGCTTGATAGCCCTGGCTGCTAGCTATGACCAGGAGGCTAGTGAAGAACCCTAGCCTGCCTGAAGATCAAGAGAGCCTTAGTTAGCTCAGAAATCACCCCAGTAGCAGGACAGAACCTCCTGGGAGAAACCTGCAGTCATCCTCAAGCCAAGTAAGGATATTTCCAGCCAAGATAAGCAAACCAATAGGCAGAGGAACTATAAAGCAAAGCAAGGATTAATACGGGAGGAAGATATATATTTACCGAGGATTTAAGCCACCATTTAGGCATCCGGGACTTGGGATAAGAAACCAGACAGGAGTTCTAAAGAACAGTGTACGCTATTTCCGAGGAAAGGTACAACCTGATTCTGAGTGTGTTGTGGATTTACCCTCTGAGTATCTTGCATGATCAATACCTGCCATCTTGTGAAATAAGCCTGCTTGTGAAGCTTGTGATCTAAAGGACTGTATTACTATCTTGATGTACAAAGTTGGACTGTTTAAGTAAAGCAACGTTTGGTTCACTATACCACCTGTGTACCTCACTTATTCCAACTATAAATCGGTGTGCCACCGTTACAGGCACTGGTGTCACGAATCCAAAAGGGACCTTGCCCCCAGGCACTCAAAATACCTGTAACATCCAGGGCACCTCATCCACCATCAGGCCTGGTCCCTACATACCGAGTGTGCCCCAGAGGAACTGTGTCTACCTCTCCTTCACTGCCGCATGCCTGCCCAGGGTTCTCCTCCAATACAGTGAGTAACCCTCGATCGCCCATAACCGTGACCTCACTTCGCTATACCCTGCAGGTCTGGCGTGCTGCATAAATTGGCGTCACGAACAGGACAACGAATATTCCTGCGCCATTGCGGATAAAGAACTGTGTGCTGAAAATTGCCTTAAAAGTGATCAAGCCCTATTGCTTTATTAAAAATTGCTGGGCCAAAGAACTGTCATAATTAGCGGTGTGAAGATAATATTTTCTGGACTGTTTACTGCTTATTTGAGCCACCGCTTGCTGTCCGTGAATAGACAGCGTTTTGCTAAAGATGGCCGCTTAGCTTGCTTGAATTTACTGCTGCGTCATCTTCATACTAAATTGGCGGTAAAAGTTGGCGCCTTTTGCTGAAAAGAGCGGGAAAGGCTATCTGTTGGCGCCACCGCTCTGTCTGGACATTTGCATGTCTGCAGAAATGGACTCCGCCTCCCCCATACTGGAGTACCTGGGGGGCGGCCTCCCAGTGCAATGGGAGGATCTGTCTGAAATTATTGGCGCCACCCTGTCGCTCTCCAGGGAAGGATCGAGCATGTTGAAGAGTGAAGACTGCTCTGTTGGGATGTCCGCGCCTGATCTGTTAAAGATGGATGTTATTGGTGTAGAGCCAGAGGACGCTCCACCGGCCTACTCTCCGGGACCGGAGAAGCCCGCCCGCCACAGAGGACGCAACCGGAGAATTACTATGGCTCCTGGAGAGACTTTTTCCAGCCCTCATTCAAGTGGTCAGCATTAATGGCAGAGATACGGGAGGCCGCCATAAAGAGGACGACCAAGACGAAGATATACTATGAGGAACTGGCAAAGACCGTTCATGAGTGCCACACTGACACCCAACCCCGCCTGGAAAGGAGAAAGGGGTTGGTTGTGGCCTTTGACAAGAACCGTGGCTACGGTTTTATACAGGACTATACCACCGGCAGAGACTTATATGTAAATCGGAGGTCCGTCAAGCGGAGTTACCTCTCCGAATATATGCACAACCTCCGCGAGGGAGAAGAGGTGGAGTTCACCCCTGCCAAGGGCCTGCGAGGCCCATATGCCACTGCCGTGACCCGTCCCAAGAAAGAACCGGAGGACTGGGAAGCAGATGAGGACTATACTGGCTGCGAGCGCGAAACAGCGCGCTCTCCAGAACCGGCCCATCATGCGTTTCAAGAGCGGGGCTCTTTCATTGGCCCGAATGTATTCTGGCAGCCAACGGTAGTAGAGAAATGGGTGAGCCCCTATCCGTCCCCTGAGCTACCTCGCCGGGAGAAGACTATAAAGGAGTTAGAGAACCTGGAAAGATTCCACATGACCCTGGACAATATCCGAAAGGGTAAAAGACCGGACGCGTCACCTGAACCTGCAGCGGCTGCGCAGGATGCGACTCTCCTACCTGTACCAGCGGAAGCTCCGGAAGACAGCGATCCCGAGTCCGAGAGCCTAGATGACCAGATTGTCCGCCTGGAGGAACAGCTGCGAGGACTGCGCCGGCTTGCCACCGCCAGAATTCAGACGCCACCTAAGAAGGAAGAGGTCTGCCTTCAGTACTCGGACATCGCTGGGTCAGAGGTAAGGGTACCTGTCCCTGCCGTTCAGCCATCCTCTGTACCTGCAGCTGCATTGAGGCCCCCAAGGAGGCCCTCTTATACTGTGCACCGACGTGTAGAGCCAGTTGTCCAGGAATCCGCTGAACCGCTTGCAGCAGCGGTACCTAGGCCAGCACAGCCTACAATTGTTATGCCTGGACCGATGCGGTCCCCAACTGTTATTACCCCTAGGCCTATGGGGCCAATACCTATTAGGGGTCCTTTCATGCTGTAGTTGCCCCCCAATACCGTATTGTGGGCACATCCGCCTGTTGATGCTTACTACAGGCCCCATCTGCAAGCAGAGCCAGGGAGCACCACTGTGATGTCCAGCGAATCTGACATGCCCCTGTGAATTGGCCTGCTAGGCCATTGATTTGATTTCCTTTCTTTGCCAAGGGACCTACTCAAAGAGGATTTAACCCTTCCAGGACAGGAGTCCTTTGTTTTGGTCCTTTGTTGCTGCTGCCAGTTACCCACGGCTCAGTGGTATGGTCGTCCACTGAAATAAAAAATTGCATCAAAGCCATGTTTGTTTACAGGACCTCCTGCCTGCTTCTACAATATCTCACCAAGTTGTGCCTATTTGTTATGTTGCACCTTTAACCCTTTAACCCCCTTTTCAGGTTGATTAAGGGTATTGCAGCACTTATTTTTATATATATATATATATATATATATGCCAATGGAATAATGTGGGCTATTTTTTATGTGCTGTCTTTTTATTGTGCAACATTAAATTTCAAGGAAACGTGCCCGGAGATAGACTCAAAAGTACCTGAGCCTCTGAGATTTTGCTATTTTAAAGAAATGTGCCCAGAGACGGACTCAAAAGTACCTGAGCCTCTGTGATCCTCTACCTCTGCTGGCTTGTTGGTAACACTTGCTCTAAATAAGAAAGGAACCTGGGTACGGACTCATATTTGTTCCTTGAGCCTCCAAGAACTTTTAATTGTTCTACATTTTTCTACTGTTATATTATGGACAATTTACACTTATGGACTATCCTGGTATTACTGATATGCTGCACCAGGTCAGCGCCCCCGTTCCCTTACACTATCCTGAGAGAAGAGAACGACGCCCCTTTTCACCGTTACTTGCTCCTTAGCCAGCGGAACTGCCTGATTTATGCATATAATGTATTTTTGCAAATATAGATGAAATTTTCCTGCTTTGCATTATTTTCTCTTTTTCAGGTGCAGTATCCAGCTGGGCAGGGCCCCTCCATGTTGCGCCGAGGACGGGCAACGTTTTAGCGTGGTGGTATGTAGTGTCCCACTAGATAGGCGTGGGCATTACACAAGGGTCAATTGGGGTGCGTGTACTCCTACTCACAAGAGACAGAAATGTTTAACTATGCAATTAATGTATTTTCTAATGTGCTTTTATATGCAATGTTCCCCTGTGTAAATGCTTAGCAGGCCTAGTTAGGGTGTAGTTAGACATCCTAGACACTAGAGGGAGATAGGGAGCCCCTAGTATAAATGTCCAGGCCCAGACAGAGAGAGGTAGTTCAGAGTCAGGAGTCTGTGGAGACAGAAGTGAGAAGGCACCAGCCAGAGATATGCTGAGGGCCTCCTCCTGACATGCAGCTTGATAGCCCTGGCTGCTAGCTATGACCAGGAGGCTAGTGAAGAACCCTAGCCTGCCTGAAGATCAAGAGAGCCTTAGTTAGCTCAGAAGATACCCCAGTTGTAGGACAGGACCTCCTGGGAGAAACCTGCAGTCATCCTCAAGCCAAGTAAGGATATTTCCAGCCAAGATAAGTAACACTAATAGGCAGAGGAACTATAAAGCAAAGCAAGGATTAATACGAGAGGAAGATATATTTTACCAAGGATTTAAGCCAGCATTTAGGCATCCGGGCCTTGGGATAAGAAACCAGACAGGAGTTCTAAAGAACAGTGTACACTATTTCTGAGGAGAAGGTACAACCTGATTCTGAGTGTGTTGTGGATTTACCCTCTGAGTATCTTGCATGATTAATACCTGCCATCTTGTGAAATAAGCCTGCTTGTGAAGCACTTGATATAAAGGACTGTATTACTATCTTGATGTACAAAGTTGGACTGTTTAAGTAAAGCAACGTTTGGTTCACTATACCACCTGTGTACCTCACTTATTACTACTATCAATCGGTGTGCCACCGTTACAGGCACTGCCGTCACGATTCCAAAAGGGACCTTGCCCCCAGGCACTCAAAATACCTGTAACATCCAGGGCACCTCATCCACCATCAGGCCTGGTCCCTACATACAGAGTGTGCCCCAGAGGAACTTGTGTCTACCTCTCCTTCACTGCCGCATGCCTGCCCAGGGTTCTCCTCCAATACAGTGAGTAACCCTCGATCGCCCATAACCGTGACCTCGCTTCGCTATACCCTGCAGGTCTGGCGTGCTGCACATACACCTTATCCGCACAGACAGCTCCACTACATACACCTTATCCACACAGACAGCTCCACTACATACACCTTATCCACACAGACAGCACCACTACATACACCTTATTCGCACAGACAGCTCCACTACATACACCTTATCCGCACACAGCTCCACTACATACACCTTATCCGCACAGACAGCTCCACTACATACACCTTATCCACACAGACAGCTCCACTACATACACCTTATTCGCACAGACAGCTCCACTACATACACCTTATCCGCACACACAGCTCCACTACATACACCTTATCCGCACACACAGCTCCACTACATACACCTTATCCGCACACACAGCTCCACTACATACACCTTATCCGCACACACAGCTCCACTACATACACCTTATCGGCACAGACAGCTCCACTACATACACCTTATCCGCACACACAGCTCCACTACATACACCTTATCGGCACAGACAGCTCCACTACATACACCTTATCCACACAGACAGCTCCACTACATACACCTTATCCACACAGACAGCTCCACTACATACACCTTATTCGCACACAGCTCCACTACATACACCTTATCCGCACAGACAGCTCCACTACATACACCTTATTCGCACAGACAGCTCCACTACATACACCTTATCCACACAGACAGCTCCACTACATACACCTTATCCGCACACACAGCTCCACTACATACACCTTATCGGCACAGACAGCTCCACTACATACACCTTATCCACACAGACAGCTCCACTACATACACCTTATTCGCACAGACAGCTCCACTACATACACCTTATTCGCACAGACAGCCCCACTACATACACCTTATCCACACAGACAGCTCCACTACATACACCTTATTCGCACAGACAGCTCCACTACATACACCTTATCCGCACACAGCTCCACTACATACACCTTATCCGCACAGACAGCTCCACTACATACACCTTATCCACACAGACAGCTCCACTACATACACCTTATTCGCACAGACAGCTCCACTACATACACCTTATTCGCACAGACAGCTCCACTACATACACCTTATCCACACAGACAGCTCCACTACATACACCTTATTCGCACAGACAGCTCCACTACATACACCTTATTCGCACAGACAGCTCCACTACATACACCTTATTCGCACAGACAGCTCCACTACATACACCTTATCCACACAGACAGCTCCACTACATACACCTTATCCGCACAGACAGCTCCACTACATACACCTTATCCACACAGACAGCTCCACTACATACACCTTATCCACACAGACAGCTCCACTACATACACCTTATCCGCACACACAGCTCCACTACATACACCTTATCCGCACAGACAGCTCCACTACATACACCACCACTACATACACCTTATACACACAGACAGCACCACTACATACACCTTATCCACACAGACAGCACCACTACATACACCTTATCCGCACAGACAGCTCCACTACATACACCACCACTACATACACCTTATACACACAGACAGCACCACTACATACACCTTATCCACACAGACAGCTCCACTACATACACCTTATCCGCACAGACAGCTCCACTACATACACCTTATCCGCACAGACAGCTCCACTACATACACCTTATCCGCACATGCACCTTACACACACACATCACTCTGCTGCCCTGACATCTGTATCTTAGTTTCACACACACACAGCTCTACTGTCCTGACATCTGTATCTAAGTTTCACCCACACACAGCTCTGCTACATGCACCTCACACACACAGCTCTGCTGCCCTGACATCTGTATCTTAGTTTCACCCACACACAGCACTGCTACATGCACCTCACACACACAGCTCTGCTGTCCTGACATCTGTATCTTAGTTTCACACACACACAGCACTTGCTACATGCACCTCACACACACACAGCTCTGCTGCCCTGACATCTGTATCTTAGTTTCACACACACACAGCTCTGCTACATGCACCTCACACACAGCTCTGCTACATGCACCTCACACACACAGCTCTGCTGCCCTGACATCTGTATCTTAGTTTCACACACACACAGCCTGCTACATGCACCTCACACACACACAGCTCTGCTGCTCTGACATCTGTATATTAGTTTCACACACACACACACACACACACACACACAGCTCTGCTACATGCACCTCACACACACACAGCTCTGCTGCTCTGACATCTGTATCTTAGTTTCACACACACAGCTCTGCTACATGCACCTCACACACAGCTCTGCTACATGCACCTCACACACACAGCACTGCTACATGCACCTCACACACAGCTCTGCTACATGCACCTCACACACAGCTCTGCTATATGCACCTCACACACACATCACTCTGCTGCTCTGACATCTGTATATATTAGTTTCACACACACACATACACACACACAGCTCTGCTACATGCACCTCTCACACACACAGCTCTATTGCTCTGACATCTGTATCTTAGTTTCACACACACAGCTCTGCTACATGCACCTCACACACAGCTCTGCTACATGCACCTCACACACACAGCTCTGCTACATGCACCTCACACACACAGCTCTGCTACATGCACCTCACACACAGCTCTGCTACATGCACCTCACACACACAGCTCTGCTACATGCACCTCACACACACAGCTCTGCTACATGCACCTCACACACACAGCTCTGCTACATGCACCTCACACACACAGCTCTGCTACATGCACCTCACACACACAGCTCTGCTACATGCACCTCACACACACAGCTCTGCTACATGCACCTCACACACACAGCTCTGCTACATGCACCTCACACACACAGCTCTGCTACATGCACCTCACACACACAGCTCTGCTGCCCTGACATCTGTATCTTAGTTTCACACACACAGCTCTGCTACATGCACCTCACACACACACATACAGCTCTGCTACATGCACCTCTCACACACACACACACACACACACACACACACAGCTCTGCTGCTCTGACATCTGTATCTTAGTTTCACACACACAGCTCTGCTACATGCACCTCACACACACAGACCTGCTACATGCACCTCACACACACACAGCTCTGTTGCTCTGACATCTGTATCTTAGTTTCACACACACACACACACACAGCTCTGCTACATGCACACCATCCCACGCTTCATACTACACCTCTTACTACAGACCAGCCTCATGACCCGCTAAGGTGACAGCACCACAAGGCAGCGCGACCCCTCCCCCCGAGCACGTGACCGCTCACATGATCGTGACGTCGGCACAGGTCCTAGAGCCCACCGCTAGGATCTAGCTTCCAGGCTGGATGTGAAGGCTCCGTGTGAGCCGGAGATAATGCAGCAGGTTGGTTAGGGGATTTTTACTGCAATGTACGTACGTATTTAAATGAGTGTATAGAAAAAAACCGGATGACAGGGTGAGACATGACCAGAGTGAGAAGACCGACCCATCAGCCCACAGCACTGCTCTAGAAGGTATAGTAACTGCAGTGCATGCTCTGTGAATGCTGTCAGCGTGGAGTGCTGCATGATGGGCCTGACAGGCAGCAGTATGGGGCTGAGTGCTGCATAGGGCTGGTCTGACTGATCCCCACGGAAAGCACTGCAGATTAGGCATCATGCAGGGGACCCACAGCCCGCTCCCATTCACTGGTGGTTCTGGTGAAGGGGGGGGGGGGGGGGGGGGGGGGATAATATTTATGCTAAACAGGTAGAGCCATCTGCAGCAGTCTATTGGGGGCCCCGTGGGGGCTCCATCCGCCTCCTTCCCCAGTACTGTGATGTATTCCTAGCACACAGACGCCCATACGAATACAATTTGGAGGCGAGTGCAGCGGTGAATTGGCATCCGGTAATTTAATGCTGCTGCACCATAGGCCCCTCTACCAGGTGCACCGCATGCAAGCACTATTGGAAAGCCCTGTCAAATATTATTCTAGAGAATATTTTTTTAAATAACTTTTTTTATTTTATATCGGTAATAGGAATGTGATATTTTATATATTTTTTTAACCTGTCCAAAACTGGATCCAACTTGAAAATGACTGTGATTGGTTCCAGCTGTTGTCACGGTAACAGTAAGCCACTCACAGGCCAGAGCGACAACTATCTGCATTTCTGCCGTCTAAATTGCGCTAATTTCAGATAACGATGTATTATTGCTCGTGGCGCTGACGTGCAACCATAATTCATCAAGGCGTACTGATGATGTCATAGACGGGGTGTACGTAGATGGCTGCTACAGTCAGCCGGAGGGCTCGTTGAGAGATTTACATGCTTTTTGTATAAAAATCTTTGGCAAATCCACATGTGAAGGTGTGGCTGTACCACAAGGCCCCCCCCTGGACACGATCCAGGTCGTGGATCCGCAAAACACCATTGCGGTCAGTGTGCGTCCCGCACTTTCCACAAGCCCCTTTGTAAAAATAGGAGCTGTTCTATAATTTACGGCACGTGCTGTCTGCATTTTTTGCGACCACCCCATAGAAATGCATGGGTCCGCATTCAATCAGCAAAAAATGCTGATGGGATGCAGATGGAAAATCCGATTGTGTGAATAAGGCCTAAGGCCAATTTCACACAAGTGGTTTATTTTTTGTTGCGCGATTGATTTTTAACTATTGAACTTACAGCTCAGTCCAAATGTATGTATTCAGTTGAATGCAATATCCTGGACTGCAGCTGTCACTCAATAGTTAAAATCAATCAGTCGCGCTAGAAAAAAGTCGCCGTGTAGCCCAGGCCTAACAGGCTGCGATGCATGGCGGGCCTGGGCACCATTGTTAGGCCCCTGGATACCATGACAACCCAATGGCAAGTGCTGTGGTCAGCTTTGAGGGGTTAAAGGAGATGTCAGAGTTGAATAAAAATTAGGACCGCCCCTGTACATGTGCTAAAATAACAAAAAAAACTGATGCAATCTTAGGGCGGCGCGAGGGGGGAAACTAATACCAGCGTAAAAAGGCGGTCTTAGTAAATGTGCCCCGCCATTTGTTAGCAGCTCGTGAATAGTAGGTAAACAAAGGATCTTCTGGGCGCTATTTACTGCAGGTGACTATGGTAAGGCGGGCATCATGTCTTGTGTGTGTTCATGCTGATCCTCACCTCTGCCTGGCCTTTGGACTGTAAGATGAGGGCCCTGTATGCTTTTATCCTGCGAACAAAATCCTTGTAGGTCATGTTCCGATGGCTGATTTGAAAGAAAATCTGTCACTAAAGCCCTAGACTGAGCCTCGGATTTCTGCTGCGGATCCTCACATTATTTGGACCCACTAAACGGGACTGATCTGCGTTTGGCTACTTGTTGATGTTTCTGCATGGAAACCGCCCCCAGAATTGGCATGTCAGATATAGATATATATATATATTTTTTTCTGCAATGTAGATGTCAAATCCAGACAGTATGAACTAGGGCACAGATTCCCATTGAAGACAATGGAAGGCGGAAAGAGTGGTCTTCACGCAGATTTCAACACAGAATATACGCTAAATCAGGTTGAAAATCAGCCACCAAAAATATGGAAAATTAATTATGTATTCAAAGGGGAATATAAGGAAATGATGTATAGAAGAAGGATTATTTGAGAGAAGAGATGAACAGCCCAACCGTGGTTCCGTGTTCCCGTTTTGCATTGTATGCTCACTGTCCTGAATTGAGGGTTGAACCTTTTGCGCTGTCACTTTTTAAAGTGACTCTAGTTCAGGGATGGCCAACCTGCGGCTCTCCAGCTGTTGCAAAACTACAACTCACAGCATGCCCAGACTGCCTACAGCTATCAGCATACAGCAGGGCATGGTGGGAGTTGTAGTTTTACAACAGCCGGAGAGCCGCAGGTTGACCATGCCTGCTCTAGTTCAAGGGGAAAAAAAAGAATTCGCATTAACCGAGGAATGAACGCTTACCTGGTGACCTGCTTTTCATCTTTTTAGTTGCCTATCTGCCAGTTCTTTGGTTCCTCTTCGGTCATCCAAGATGGCCACCACCACTTCTTAGACCACCTGATGCACACTGTGCACTTCCTGCTGCCCTCGGATTGGCCAGCACTGCTCACGTGAAGAGTGCTGGCCAATCCAAGAGCAGGGCTGGGCAAGTGGGAAGTCTTTTTTTTGGTGACTGAAGCACAGTGTGCACCAGAGAACCAAAGAAGCTTTGCCCGACAATTAGCAGATCTGCAACTAAAAAGATGACAAGGTGGTCACCACGTAAGTGTTCTGTTTGTTCCTCGGTTGATGTGATTTGTTTCTATCTTTTTCTTTAACTGTAGGGTCACATTCATGGTTTCCCAAGGGAACGTATGGGGATAATCGCTAGAATTTGATGTACAGGGATGTACTTCACATATTGATGAGCATCTGGGCCATGGAACATAGAAAGCAATATCTGAAATGTTAGCATTTCAGGATCTACGTGTTCTGGTCGTGAACAAGTGACCCTTCTAATTGAGTGATTATTTCCCAGTGCTATGGTTGTCTGATGGGAGTGGTGATGACGGGAAAGCAGAAAACGCAGAAGTAGAAAAATTACTTAGTGAAAAATTAAAGCTCTGTTTTTTTTTTGTTGTAGCACCGTACAGCCTCCTAGTCTCCATCACCCTATATACAATGGCAGCGAAGAGTAACCATATATATTAATGATGCTGTGTATCCTCTCACATGGGGTTCTCAGAGAGTAGACTATTGATGACCTATCCCCAGGACACCCAGCGCCCCCTACAGATCAGTTGTTTGAAGAGGCTACAGCTGTAACTGATGGCTGAGGTCTCTTCCCAGGCCGCCACAGCCTCTTCAACCAGCTTGGACTGAGGATGGGGATATGCTATAAAATAATAAATTGTTCATTACTCCCCTGGGAAGTCCCCTTCTACTCCAGTGGCAATACTCAAATGGTCTTTGCTTACTGTGTTGCATGCCCATCTACCCACTGTAGTGACTGGCTGCAGCGCCCATGTTGGTAGACGGACATGCCGCTACTGCAGCACAGTCTGAGATGTAGATGAACAGAAAACTGAGGAGAGAATATTTTTCAGTTGGACTACCATTAGCTGATGCCACTGGTCCACAAACATGGAATTGAGACATAACTTGGAGCATGAGGTGGCCTGAGGCCAGGCAGATGACTCCTTAGCCACCAGTTTAGGTCTGCTTCATGACCATCACGTTATTAGAATGGTCTTCTACACATCTGCACCTGAAAACTGAAGTCCTTTTATGACTTTGATGTCATTAGTCTTGAGTAGTGATGAGACAGGAGAGAAGAAAAGCTAGCGTAAAACCAGCGTCTCCTTACTCATGGGGTAATCTCCACCAAGGCTCATCCGCTTCAGAAGCAGGTCATGTACTGGCTGGGGAGGCTTTGCAGGGGATGTAGATCTATTTGGGGAGGGGGGGGTATCAATATGTTTGGATGTTCATAGGTCACATTTTAATTTCAAGGTGACAAGCCAATGTTGGAAGTAATTAAAGAGTTCATGACTAAACAGTAAAAATGCTTCACTGCATTGCTGACTCTCACAGATTGTGACCTCTACCGAACAGGATAATAATTAATATTAAGTCAAGCAGGGACGGGAATTTACCGTACAGATGGCTAATCATACAGAAGTAGAGCGTACACAAGTAAATGGCTGGTGCAGCTGGATTGTGGATGTGATTTAGCATTCATTTTTTAGGACTTGTGCATATGGTCATGGAGCCTGTATGGTGGTGCACGTAGGGAGCCATGAAGAGTCCAAGGAGGCCGCCAAGTCCTCGACGTGAATAAAGTGGTCCACTGCTCCATTTACGTCTATAAAGATTCCAAGGGGCCACCAAGTCCTCGACGTGAATGAAGTGGTCCACTGCTCCATTCACGTCTATAAAGATTCCAAGGGGCCACCAAGTCCTCGACGTGAATGAAGTGGTCCACTGCTCCATTCACTTCTATCATGTAGACAGTGCTCCTTCAGTCCCATGAATGGAGCGGTTGACTAACATGCACATTACTGAGGATGAACCCTTGTTCTTGGGATTGCAGGAGGTCCCAACAGTCAGGAGGTCCCTGCAATCAGATATGTATTACCTATCCTGTGGGTAGATGATGATTGGCAGCTGTTTTTACATGATCCATCTGTTCTGATCCATTTTGTTCCTCCTGCCATTGACTTATTAGGGGTCTGTCAGGTTTCCATTTTCTTCAACTGCCTGAAATGACTCTACACTGTTCTCCATTCAGAAGCAACAGAGATGGTCATTTACAAAAGCTTTACTGCAGGTTTTTGGCATAAAAAATTAAAACATTGGCACAAATGACCTTTTGTGCAGATGTTTTGTGACTTTTTATGTACACCACTTTCTTAGCCGAGCCTAACGGAAAGGTGGGCATTGTCTGAGATGGGGAAAACCCCTTTAAGAGAGATTTTGCACTTTTCAGTAATATGTCATTTTGGAGAAAATGACTGGCCTATATTCGGGGTACATGTGCCCTCCTCCTATTACTTTTATGTGCCACTATCAGTGCGCCTGTTTTTTGCTCCGTGCCCGTCTGCTTTGTAGAAGTAGTAAACGCGGATGGCGGTGCCAGGAGCAGAGGAGGTCTGCTGCATGTTCAGGCATTAAATATTTGTAGTCCCAGCAGCTGGTCCTGAGTGGGAGGATAACAGACGCAGCGTATCCTGCCAGTACCACACTATTGGAATAAAGCAAGCCTGTATGCGACAGCACAAACATCCCCTATCATAGATGCTCTAATTAAATGTCTGCTATAGAAATGATTTCCGGAATAGATTTACAGACTGAAAGCGAATGACATCATCAGCCAGAATTTTTTTGTAGACTTTGGGCCTTATCTTTTCTATTAATATTTCTCCATTGATGTAGTTGCCATTATCGAGGTATTTTACGAATGAAAGGGCATCTTTCAGCAGGATAAACCCTATTAAACCAGATATAATGCCTGATAGGGCTGCCCCTCATTTGATTAAAATCATCCCCCCCCCCCCATTTAGAAGTAATCTGTGTTTTAAATAATATGCAAATTAGGCCATAAAGGCGCGATTCGAGATGCGCTGCGATCTTGTGCGCCCGGTTTCACATGCCGTACATCGGGCACGTGAGTCCAGTCTGGGGTTAGAACCTGCAGCACACGCGTGAGTTTGAATCTCTTTCATGTGCTTTGCGAGTGAATCAGACTCTCGCTTACGCTGCAGTTTGTAATCCCAGGCTGGAAGTGGCACCATCATGGGAATCGCTGCGCATCTCGGATTTTGCTCCAGGTGATGATGAGAATTACCTTACCGGGCCAGCGCTGCACTCCCCAGTCTAGGATCACGTACTGTACATTTGGAGCGTGATCCTGGTCCAGCTACAACCCCCATGGTTGCACATGTGCGGTCAGGCAGTCCGCACCTGAGATTGTCTGACTGCACACGAGCCACCCGAGGAATTAATCAGCCCATTTAGGCCCCCACTCAGTGACTTACAAATGATGGCTCCTCTGATTGGAGTTGTTCTCTTTCCTTTTTCTACAACTTCTTTCTGCATAACTGAACCAACAGAACACAGGTATTTAGTATTATTGCCTCCTTTTATGCCCCAATTTAGTAATCCTCCCCATTTAGGCCCCAGTAGATATAATGCCCCCTCACAAGTGCCCTCTCACAAGTGCCCTATGTACATATGATGCCCCTCAGTTGTGCCTACTTCACATTTAACGGCCCCCAGTAATGCCCCTCTTTATTACTTATGTATTTTAAGCACTTCTATATCGCTGCTATATTCCGCAGCTCTTTACAGACATTAGCATCACATATAATGCCCTCCCCCAGTTGTGGCCTCTTCAAATAAAGTGTCCCCCAGTACTACCTCTTTACATATAATGCCCCCCCAGTAGTGGCCTCTTTACATATAGTGCCCCCCCCCCCGTAGTGGCCTCTTTACATATAGTGCCCCCCCCCCCCCAGTAGTGGCCTCTTTACATATAGTGCCCCCCCCAGTAGTGGCCTCTTTACATATAGTGCCCCCCCCCAGTAGTGGCCTCTTTACATATAGTGCCCCCCCCCCAGTAGTGGCCTCTTTACATATAGTGCCCCCCCCCCAGTAGTGGCCTCTTTACATATAGTGCCCCCCCCCCCAGTAGTGGCCTCTTTACATATAGTGCCCCCCCCCCAGTAGTGGCCTCTTTACATATAGTGCCCCCCCCAGTAGTGGCCTCTTTACATATAGTGCCCCCCCCCAGTAGTGGCCTCTTTACATATAGTGCCCCCCCCCCCAGTAGTGGCCTCTTTACATATAGTGCCCCCCCCCCAGTAGTGGCCTCTTTACATATAGTGCCCCCCCCCCCAGTAGTGGCCTCTTTACATATAGTGCCCCCCCCCAGTAGTGGCCTCTTTACATATAGTGCCCCCCCCCCCCAGTAGTGGCCTCTTTACATATAGTGCCCCCCCCCAGTAGTGGCCTCTTTACATATAGTGCCCCCCCCCCAGTAGTGGCCTCTTTACATATAGTGCCCCCCCCCCCAGTAGTGGCCTCTTTACATATAGTGCCCCCCCCAGTAGTGGCCTCTTTACATATAGTGCCCCCCCCCCCCAGTAGTGGCCTCTTTACATATAGTGCCCCCCCCCCCCCCGTAGTGGCCTCTTTACATATAAAGCCCCCCCCCCAGTAGTCGCCTCTTTACATATACCGTAATCCCCCCCCCCCCAGTGTCGGCCTACAGCCTGTGAGGTTAAACAACGGGGCACAGGAGCCAACAGTTCCTGTCCCCGCCATTCAACATCGGCACTCCCTGCGAACCAGTACCAGATGATTTGCGGCCCGGTGGTTGGGGACCGCTGCTTTAGAGGACATGTCACCTCTCCTGAAATGTCTGTCTCAGCAAATATTTCTATTTTTCATTAAATAAAATTTTTGAAATCACTTTACTTAGACCTCTGTGTTGTGACATTTCTCTGTTATTACTCCTGAATATTTAGAAATAGATTGACCGTTAGGTGTCCACATGGCCAGTTGGAGGTGTGTCCCTGCATAGGCTGACCCTATCCATTCAGTGCTGCCAGTGTCAGATTGTGCAGGTACACCCCCCAACTGGTAACCCCCATCTGGACCTTCTCTACAAACTGCTACTAATTTATTCATAACTTCTAGCAGGAATAATAAAGGAATGGTACATCATAGGATCATAAGAATATGTTCCAGAATTGTTTTTACGTGAGGACTGCAAGTAGTTACTAAAACGGACAAGTCAGGAGAGATGTTGGGTCCTCTTTAAATGGCCATTAGGCTACTTTCACATCTGCGTTTTTGCTGGATCAGCCAAAACGCTTCCGTTACTGATAATAATAATACAACCGCCTGCATCTGTCAATGTGGGATGGATCCGTTTTCTTTTCTGTCAGAGAAAACTGATCTGGAACCATTGACTTACATTGTGAGTCATGACGGAGCCGTCTTAAAAACTCTGCTTGCAGCGGCATGGGAACGCAAACAGAATAAAATGCATTCTGGTGCACTGATTTGTTCAGTTTTGTCCCTATTGACAATGAGTGGGAACAAAACTGAAGCGTTTTCCTCCGGTATTGAGATGACTGATCTCAAAACCGGAAAGGAAAGGCGTGGATGTGAAAGTAGCCTTAGGCTAAATGCACACGATAAGGATTGCATGAGGATTTTCCGCACAAAATCTGCAATGTAGGCCATGTATATTGTAATTTGAGTTTGACGGATTTTTACCGTGCTTATTTTGACCTACGGTGCTGATTTTAGAATACGCAGCATGTCAATTTATTTTCACTTCAATGGGGAGAGTAAAATCCGCATGCAGAAAATCTGCATCCAATCCGCACCATTTGACGCGGATTGTCTGCACGTAAATCCTTAACGTGTGCACTTACCCTTATAGCGGAAGGGCAGGCTCTGAAATCAGGAATCCGATTGGTTAATAACAGAAGGAAGGCTAGCCTCCTCATTGTAGCAGTATCATAGATGGTGTATATCCTATGCAGTCGGGAAACTGTTAATGGTTGGTGTTTGTCATTTTGTCGCCTCCTTGGCCCTGTGAGCTGTCCCTTCCTTCCTTTATGAAGAACTAGAAATAACCTTTCAATATCTTGTGCCAGCGCAACCGCTCCGCATGTCCATGATCCCCTCCAGCACAAGACGGGTTAATTAAACATAAAATCTCTCCTTGTGGAAATGAATTGGAATTTGCCAGGAGTGGGAGATGATTTATCTCTCTATCTCTGCAGTATCTGTACATGGTAAATACAGCCGCCTGCATTGGTGAATAGTTACTGCCGTGGACTGTACCGCAGGTGAGCTCCAGCTGTACAGAGCTCTACAATGTATCCGTCCTGGCTGAGAACATTGCCTAGACTGGATACAGTTCTACTTACCCCTCAGCAGAGTGGGCTGCTCTCACATCTGCGCTTTCCCTTTCCGCTATTGAGATCCGTCATAGGATCTCAATACCGGAGGAAAACGCTTCCATTTTGTCCCCATTCATTGTCAATGGGGACAAAACTGAACTGAAGGGAACGGGGGACACCAAAATGCATTCCGTTCCGTTTGGTTGCGTCCCCATCGCAGACAGAATAACGCTGCAAGCACCATTTTCTGTCCGCGATGTGGTGCGGAGCAAGACGGACCCGTCCTGACTCACAATGTAAGATTTCTCTGACACAATAGAGAACGGTTCCGTCCCCCATTGACTTACAATGGAGTTCATGACGGATCCGTCTTGGCAATGTTAGAGATAATACAACCGGATGCAGGCGGTTGTATTATCGTGACGGAAGCGTTTTGGCTGATCCATGACAGATCCAGAAGAAACGCTGGTGTGAAAGTAGCCCTTGAATGTAAGCATGAATGCCCTCGTTCGCTGACGGCAAACGCAGCAAGCCCGTAACATTTCAAGGCCCAAATTTACTAATGTATCTGCCAAAAATTTAGTAGCACAATTTGGCGCCTCTGGCTGAAATCTTCAGCTTGCATGCTATATGCGCCTCTGGTTGTGTCCGGAGAAGAGAGAGGACTGGGGCTATAGCGCACACGTGTCGGAGTTCAGCGCTGGGGTGATGCCAAGTTTCCAGTGGTGACTCTGGCGTCGCTGTGAGACACCCCTGTGACTCCAGGTACCTCATCTACGTAAGATTTATTTCTGCAAAATGGCACTGCTGGGAAACGTAGCGGGGACATCATTCATTTCCGTCCAATGTGCCCTGCAGAGCCATTCTATTAGTTTTACATGCTGACAAGTTCCCTATAGAGTCAACCATAAATCCCAAAGAGAGCTGTACATGCTGCGCTGATACAGTGCCCCAGCCCGCTGTGGGACCCTGGCACTCACTAATGGTCAGAGCCAGGAGCAGGTACAGTTGTGTTCAAAATTATTCAACCCCCAATGCTGTAAAGGGTTTTAGGGAATTTAGTGTACATTTGTAATTGTGATCAGAATGAAATCTTCCAAGGACTTTTTAAAGAACCAAATGCAACTAAAATGACATCAATTGTTTTTGTAATACAGTATTAAATGTTTTTTTTGTGATTTCTTCATTGACACAATTATTCAACCCCTTAAAGACTACCACTCTTAAGAACAGAGGTTCATTCAAGTGTTTTCGATCAGGTATTGAAAACACCTGTGGATGTCAAGGAGCAGCAATCAAGCATAATAAGCACCAATTAGGCAGATTTAAAAGGACTGTGATACTCAGCTCCTTCTAGACATTTACTGGTGTGTTTACAAACATGGTGAAGTCAAGAGAATGGTCCAGGAAGACAAGAGAAGAGGTGATTTCTCTTCACAGGAAGGGCAATGGCTATAAGAAGATTGCAAAGATGTTAAACATACCAAGAGACACCATAGGAAGCATCATTCACAAATTCAAGGCAAAGGGCACTGTTGAAACGCTACCTGGTCGTGGCAGAAAGAAGATGCTGACTTCGACTTCTGTGCGCTACCTGAAGCGCAAAGTGGAGAAAAGTCCCCGTGTGACTGCTGAGGAACAAAGATTTGTCAGATGTGGGTACTGAAGTTTCAGCTCAGACAATAAGGCGCACACTGCGTAATGAAGGCCTCCATGCCAGAACTCCCAGGCGCACCCCCTTGCTGTCTCCAAAGAATAAGAAGAGTCGACTGATGAAACAAAATTAGAACTGTTTGGGCCCATGGATCAACGCTATATTTGGAGGAGGAAGAACAAGGCCTATGAAGAAAAGAACACCTTGCCTACTGTAAAGCATGGTGGGGGCTCAATCATGCTTTGGGGCTGTTTTGCTTCTACAGGTACAGGGAAGCTTCAACGTGTGCAAGGTACCATGAATTCTCTTCAGTACCAGGAGATATTGGATGAAAATGTGATGCAGTCCGTCACAAACCTGAGGCTTGGGAGACGTTGGACCTTTCAACAGGACAATGATCCCAAGCATACCTCCAAGTCCACTAGAGCATGGTTGCAGATTAAAGGCTGGAACATTTTGAAGTGGCCATCGCAGTCACCAGACTTAAATCCGATTGAGAACCTCTGGTGGGACTTAGGCTTGCGCGCTGCAACTGCTTTCTTTAAGAATGTGACTGAACTGGAGGCTTTTGCCCATGAAGAATGGGCGAAGATACCCGTAGATCGCTGCAAGACACTTGTGTCAAGCTATGCTTCACGTTTAAAAGCTGTTATAACTGGAAAAGGATGTTGTACTAAGTACTAAGATTGAATGTCACTTGGGAGTTGAATAAAACTGATAATGATGTGAGCACAGAAAAGACATTTGTGGTTATTTCATTATAAATGTTATGTTATATTTGTCTGACTTACAAGTGCCTCTTTGATTTAATTGTAAACAAGATGACTGAAATGATCCAAAGCAATGTCAAACTGGCCAAAACACTCAATTTCAATGGGGGTTGAACAATTTTGAACACAACTGTACCAGGAGAGCAACGGAACCAGCAGCTGACCTCCCCTATGGTTTCCCACTCTCGTCCCCCATCTTTTGTTTCTTCTCTCCAGTTTACTTCAGATCTCCCCAGAGATCCATGAGGTGATGGACGTAGTCATCGTGGTTATGGCTATCTGTATATAGATTTATAGCTGGCTGGAGATATGTGCGGAAACATGTTATATATACAATTTAGAAAAATTGACAATCGTCCTTAATTTTTTTATTTTTTTAATCGCCCAGCCCTACTTGAAATCCATTTAAAGGGAACCTGTCAGCATGATATTGGCCTCCAAACCACCTGCAATACTTTTCTAGTCAGTTCATGTTATCCCCGATGGTGTCATTACATTAGATTCTTTTGTCTTAAAAAAGCATAAAAAATGATCTTTCTTCACTTCTCCTGATGTATGCTAATCAGCGGTTTGAAGTCAAGGAGGCTGGCACCTTTTTGCCTGAAGTCAAGGTTGCTACGCCAAAGTCCTTCTCCTGCCCCTTCTCCTTTGATTGACGTTCCAAATTACAGGTAAGGAGAGGCCAGGACATTGCTTGTGTTAGGAAACATTAGTCAATGAAGAAGAGAGAGGTCTTGGGTGCAACTACCTTGCATTCAAACGCTGCTTAACATAGAGCGGGAGTGATGAATAAAGATGAATTTCACTGCATTCAGAATACCATTGGAAACAACATGAGCTGTTAAAGCTTGGAGACCGATTTTTGCCGACAGGTTCCCTTTAAGGAGCATCTGTCAAAGTGGAGATGCAGAAAGAGCAGAGCCTCTAGGTGTAATGGTAACGCCCCTGTTGCTCCTAGAGGCTCATTTGCATATATTACGAGGTCGATGCAAAGCCCTGGAGATATGGACACCGCCAGAAAACCCGTGGATCCTTCAGCCTCTGCCCTCAGCCCGGTAAGCCTCCTCCCAGAGGAGAGATATGCTTAATAGCGTGTGTTTCTGTTCTTACCTAAAGAGAGTATGTACACACTTGGTGCTTGCTGCTTCCACCACCGGTGAAGGGTCTGGCCTCTTAAATAATTTCTAAAAGCCACTGGTCTCTAAGTATGCCCCATTCTTTGTGTAATTGATCTTAGGCCAGAGAGACCACGACCCTGAAGCCGCCTGGTGGAGATTTGGCACGGAAGAAATGTGGCATTTGTCGCAAAGCACTCTCCTCCAAGTCAAAAAAACCTCTGTGCCCCAAGTGCACAGAAAAAATTGTCTCAGAGGAATCCCCTTCCCTGCTCGAGTCCATGAGGTCAATAATTAAGGAAGAAGTGAATGCGGCAGTAGACCTTAGAATGCGTCATCCCCAAGACCATCCACCTCTCAAAGATCCCTAGCCTCTGACGCCGGGTTTGAATAGGATGAAGGGGAAGTCTTTTCTGAGGTAGTCTCCTCCTCTGAAGACGACTCAGGTAAACCCCTCTTTCTGCCGGAAGAGACAGATGGATTCTTAAAAATCATCCGAGCAACTATGAACATCGAGGAGGTGAAGGAGGCTCACTCTGTACAAGACCGGATGTACCAGGGGTTAGGGGAAAGGAAGAAAAGAACCTTCCCCATTCACAATAATGTCAAGTCCCTCATTGCTAGGGAATGGAAAGATCCAGAAAAAAGGGTGGCTATATCGGGTGCCTTTAAACGCAAATACCCCTTTGATGATGCTGATTCTAACCTGTGGGAAAAAACCCCAAAGGTAGATGCACCAGTAGCCCGGATCTCTAAAAGAACCTCGCTACCCTTTGAGGATACTGGCCTCCTCAGAGACCCCATGGACAAAAAGTGTGAGAGCCTCCTAAAGAAATCATGGGAGACTAACACAGCTATGCTGCGACCAAGTATAGCTTCCACCTGTACTGCAAGAACACTCTCAGTATGGCTGAACCAGCTAGAGGATCATCTGGCGGCGGGTACCCCGCGGGAAGAAATCCTAGCTTCCCTACCAGCCCTAAAGAAGGCGTCTAATTTTCTTGCCGATGCATCTGCAGACCCGGTCAGCGGCCTTATCGAATGCCACAAGAAGAGCTGTCTAGCTCCGCACCTGGTCAGGGGACGCGAGCTCAAAGAATCGCCTATGCTCCATCCCGTGTGAAGGCGATAGACTATTTGGGTCCACCTTGGATGATATTCTGGATCAGGCGGCGGACAGGAAGAAGGGCTTCCCTATAGAGAACCGCTATTTCCATCAGAGGCGTTCCTTTCGGAATCAAAGAAAGCCCAAAGGAGATCCTAAGAAAAAAGAGGGTTCAAAGAGGTGGCAGCCCTCCAGAGGTAGGTGGTAGAGGGTTTCTCTTTAACCCCGAGAATGCTTCATCCTCAAAACAATGAAGCTATACATCAAGTTGGGGGCAGACTAATCTACTTTGCTGCCGTCTGGGAAAATATAGGAGCATCTCCCTGGGTAGTGGACACCCTAAGTCATGGCCTAAAGTTAGAGTTTCTGTCAATACCCACAGATCATTTCATGATCAACAAAATCCTACCTCATCAAGAAAAACAATCCTGCCTAGAGTCAGAAATTACATCACTCATTCAGAAAGGAGTAATCTGTCAGGTTCCTGCGGAAGAACAGGGAAAAGGGTTTTACTCCCCTGTCTTCTTAATCCAAAAACCCAACAAGACCTATCGACTAATAATTAACTTAAAAGGTTTAAACAAGTTTATCATTTACAAACGCTTCAAGATGGAGTCAGTGAGATCCACCATAAATGTCCTGCCCCAAGACTGCTTCATGGCGACCATGGACCTTCAGGACGCCTATTACCACGTCCCGATTGCTGTGGCCCATCAAAAGTTTTTGAGAATCGCTATTTATATAAATAACCGGCTCTGTCATTTTCAGTTCATAGCCCTTCCCTTTGGGCTTTCCTCAGCCCCAAGGGTGTTTTCAAAAGTTATGTCTGATGTCGTCAAAGCCCTTCACCTAAGAGGCATCCAAATTATACCGTACCTGGATGACTTTCTGGTAGTTGCTCCCTGTGAAGAGACCCTTCTGTCGCACCTAGCAGATGTTCAGAAATTTTTTACCACCCTAGGGTGGATAATAAATTTCAAAAAGTCAGACTTAAATCCAGCACAAAGCAAAACCTTTTTAGGGGTAACATTAGATTCCCATCGATTAATGTCTTTTCTTCCACAGATCAAACAGATCGAGCTCCAGGAAAAAGTCTTGCTTTTCTGCAGCCAAAAATCCACAACAATAAGGAACCTCATGACCATTCTAGGTATCCTTACGTCCACGATCCAGTCAGTAAGGTGGGCCCAACACCACACAAGACCACTTCAGGCGTTCCTCCTATCTTCCTGGGATGGCACCTCCTCGGCCCTAGAAAAGCGAGTATTGATTCCGAAATCGGTAAAAACATCTCTTCTGTGGTGGAGAATCAGAAAACACCTTCAGACGGGTGTTTCCTGGAGACAAGGAGATCAAATGATCATAACCACAGACGCCAGCAGCATCGGCTGGGGGGGTCACTCAGGCGGGAAAGTGGTCCAAGGCACTTGGGGAGCGGATCTACTACAAGCCTCCTCCAACTTAAAAGAACTCTCAGCGGTATACAAAGTCATAGTCGCTCTCTTTACGCCTACATCACCAAAAAATATAAAAGTCTTCTCAGACAATACTACCACGGTCGCCTATTTAAACAAACAGGGAGGAACCAGGAGTCGCTCCCTAGCAGCCGTAAGCGAAAAAAATCTTCTCCTGGGCAGAGAGCAACCTGATTTCCCTTACAGCCTTACATGTCAGAGGAGAAGAGAATACTTTAGCCGACTTCCTCAGCCGTCAAACTCTGAAAGAGGGAGAGTGGTCCCTAAATCCACAAATATTTCACCAATTGTGTCTCAAGTGGGGGACTCCAGAAATAGATCTGTTTGCGACAAAGTCCAACAAACAGACCAAACAGTTCTGTTCCCTCTCCCAAAAGGACCAGCCATTATGGATAGATGCCCTATCCCGACCATGGCCAAACTGCCTTCTCTATGCCTTTCCTCCCTTCAGCCTAATACCGAAGTCTCTGATAAAGGTACAGGAAGAGAAGGCCAAGGTAATCTTTATAGCCCCTCACTGGCCGAGAAGATCCTGGTTCCCCTTACTACTTCACCTTTCAGCAGGGGAATCCTGGGTCCTCCCATCCATTCCGAATCTCCTTCATCAAGGCCCAGTAGATCACCCAAGCGTCAAAAACTTGAACCTGAGGGCCTGGAGACTGAACGCAACACTTTAAGAAAAAAGGGACTCTCGGATTCAGTTATTTCTACTCTTATGCTCAGCCGGAAACCCATGACATCCAGAATTTATATGCGGACCTGGAAAGCCTTTCAGAAATTCGCTGGTGACGCGAGTTTGCCCAACATTCCTCAAATTCTGCAGTTCCTTCAAGCCGGACTTGACAAAGGCCTCAGGCCAGCAACCCTTAGAGTACAGGTATCAGCCCTTAGTGTGTTTTTGGACGTCAAGTTGTCAGAATCCTCTTTAATAAAGCGTTTTCTCAAGGGCGCAACGAGAGACTCCTGTAGCCCGTCCTACCATTGCTCCCTGGGATCTTAATTTAGTACTGTCTGTACTAATGTCTCCCTCGTTCGAACCTATAGAAGATATATCCCTGAAACTTCTGACGTTGAAGACAGTATTCCTTACGGCCATTACAACGGCTAGAAGAGTCGGGGAGATCCAAGCCTTTTCATATAAACCTCCTTATCTGACAATCTTCGATGATCGCATAATTCTGAAACATTGCCCAGCCTTCCTACCTAAGGTAGTGTCTACATTTCACTGCGAACAAGAAATATCACTGCCCTCGTTCTGTCCTTCACCAACCTCGGAAAAGGAGAAGAATTACCACGACTTGGATGTAAGAAGGGTGGTAATCTGCTACCTCAACAGAACTTCATCGTTCAGGCACTCAGACCAGCTGTTCTTACAGTACCAAGGGCCCAACAAAGGTCACGGGGCAAGCAAACCTACGATATCCAGATGGACAAAAAATATGATCCAGTTAGCTTACCTGCAGAAAGACCTCCAACCCCCGGTTGGAATAAGGGCTCACTCCACCAGAGCGGTATCATCCTCATGGGCGGAGGCAACATCTGTATCATTAGAACAGATATGTAGAGCCGCAACCTGGGCCAATCCTATGACTTTTTTCAATCACTATAGGCTGGATATCCTTAAGAACCAGGACTTATCATTTGGGCGCAGGGTACTTTCTGCTGCTGTCCCTCCCTAGATCCTATTACTCTGTTAATCCTCCAATAAGTGCCGTTGTGGAGGCGTTAGGGAAAATAAATAATTACTCTTACCGGTAATTGGTTTTTCCAATAGCCTCCACAACGGCACTGGGATTCCCTCCCTAAAATATTATTACATGGGTCTAAGTTTGTAAAGACTTATTGTTTTCCTTCTAATGATGTAATTGTCCTTGGTTATTAATACAAAATTTATCTTGGCATCACTTCTGTGTCCTCTCTTATTGACTGACTAGGTAAAGGGGAGGAGGTTCTTAAATCTTCTGCTTCTACGTCGTTGTTTCCTGTCCGAGGCGGGGACACTCCTCCAATAAGTGCCGTTGTGGAGGCTATTGGAAAAACCAATTACCGGTAACAGTAATTATTTATTTCTCAGCAATGCGGCACATATGGACATGGGACCAACACAGATGCCTTCAGCTGTCAGGTGCACATGTAACAGGTCAGCCAGTGTCATAGGTACAAATCTGCTGACAGGTGCTATGACTAATACCACACCTCGTGCCCGCTTGCCTACGTCGAGCTCATGAGACGTGGTATGGTCACGGGTTACCAAAAACGTGACGTTACCCCCTCCAGAGGAGCAGGTAAGGTCAGCTTGGTACAGTTTACACATGTCTCAGCCCGGGTATCTGCCACCAGCTTCTCGTTTGATATAAGCCCGGTCCGCTAACGGGATTATATAGGGTGAGAAACCAACCCACGGTAGCTTATAACTAGGCCAAAACACGGACGTGGGGATTCGTGATCGAGATACAAGACAGCACAAGATTAAATGATATATTTAATCGGCATAAGGGCACACTAGATATAACACAGAGAATATATACAGTGGTCTGAGGTTACAGATACAGGTTATATGGGTACAACAGGGATAAGCAGAGTAAAAGTCAGTTACCGGGTAAGATGAAAGTTCCTTTGGGTTGTGAGGTGTTCTTTGCTGTAGTCACATGAAGGGCCGTGATCTCCGCTAGTTCCTGTGTCCCCCTAAACACATTACACGATGTGACCCCTTTTCAGAGAAAGACACCGCCCTCTGGCTTCCATGGGCTTATGACCTGTAGCCGGCCGCTCCCCTCCCCGCCTATGGATAGGGTCCACCCCTCCTTCTCTGGTGCTGGGAGCAAATGACCCATAAAACCCCTTAGGGCTCATAGCCCCAGACCAGAATGTCGCAAGAAGATGGTTGCGGGCCCAATTGATCCGCCTGGGTTCCGGCTACAACTAGAGTCTAAACATGGTACCGTTTTTTGGTTTCTGTGGGGAGATATGGATATCTCCTTTCCCTGGCATCCCCCCATCAAACAAAGACCATGGGCACGTACATCGTGGCCTCCGGGACACAAATATCTATCCGGTTTGCGCCTGCGATGGCCGGGTGATTCATAATTCCTTATGAAATGTTGGTGCCAACATGTCTGGAAGGTATCCGTGATCCTGGCAAGGGCTGATGCCTCCTGCTGGGGGTTTTCCTGCAGGATCCGGGCTGTCTGACTGGAGGTGTGAAATCTAAATAAATGTGACCTGCTAGGAGTTCTCTGCCATATGGCTGGGGCTTTGAAGCAGGGCCCTCCTGTGGAGTTCACTACCTCTGCTATCTGTCAGCAAATGGTGTGTGTGTGTGTGTGTGTGTGTGTGTGTGTGTGTGAGAGGACATGGCTGATAGTAAATATTAATCCATATTCCTCAAAGGTGCCCTTTAAGTCCACCTGTGAATTGTGGGTGGTCAACTCCCTATGACAGCATTGCATTATGACCTGGCCTAAGTGCTGTTTGCTATTTGGAGAATGAAAGTGGGCCAGTTAGATGGGTTTAGTCTGATAAGGTGGTCTAGACATCCAGAACCAGGACTGTCCCTATTCATTTAAATGGAACCTGTCATCAACTTTATGCTGACCTCACTGAGTGACAGAAATGCTGATGTCAGCGGTGTGTCACTTATGAGCTAAAAGTCAGTGGTTTCTGAGAACCAGCATCATAATCATTGCAGCCCAGGCCTTAAAAAGAGTCAAATCTACTTGAGAAGAGTCCTGGTTATCCATAATCTCCTGCACTCTCACCCATCTGCTGATGATTGGCAGTTCTCTCCTAGAGAGAAAGGGAGACAACTAGGTAGAAGACTGTCAATCATCAGCAGGTAGGCGGGAGAGCAGGAATTCATGAATAACCATGACTCTTCTCAGGTGGCTGTGACTCTTTTCCAGGCCTAGTCTGCAATGATTGTGATGTTGGTTCTCGCCAACCACTTACTTTTAACTTCTAAATGACAAACCGCTGAAATCAACTCACCTGTCTCTACTTTATTCTGTCGTTAGTACGGGTTCCCTTTAATACCCAGGCATGAAGCAAACATGGCTTCACCTTCTCACTTTGCAAATGAAAGCTGTAGAGCAGTGACGTGTTTGTTGTAACAACCTCCTGAATAATTTACCGACAAATTACACGCTGCCTTGGGGAAACACTGATCGGAGGCGTAGTCTGGGTATATGGATGAGTGGATTTGTATGAAAGGTAAGTAATTGTGGGGGGTTTCTGCAAAATCTGTGTCTTAGGCGGCTGAACCATTGATGGCTCGTCTATGCTGAAAAACGTGTGTGATTTGTAAGCGTTGGCAACTGGGACCACGGGAAAATATATGGAGTAAAACCCAAGAGAAGACATAACTTATTGTGTAAGTCTTAGAAACGAGAGACACACAGCTAGATAAGACCTTATGAATCACTTACAGAGCAACTCGCATTATCCTTATCATTCATCCTTTTACATTTTACATTTTGCTATCGTCAAATTGTAATTTCTTGACACATTCTGTAGAGAAAAAAGATATAAATCTGGAAAGCATCTGTTATTGAGTCTTCAAAGACTATAGACATACGCCTGCTACATGTTCTTCACCTTGTCTCGCTCGTTTAGATCCAGCTGCCTGACTTTTTATGCAATATGAGACATTTTTCCTCGCTGTTTCCACCACATTTTCCCTAAGAACTTATTCAGAGGACGTATCCATTTTTCCGGCCCGGCTGTTTTGCAGAATGGAACGGCCAGACCTATGATAGAAATGCCTTTTCTTGTCCACAATTGTGGACACGTATAGGACATGTTCTATCTTTTTTTGCAGGGCCGCAGAACGGAAGTAATGAATGGGTCTGCATCTGTTCCAGAATTTTTTGGGAATGGATGCGGACACAAACATACGATCATCTGTATGAGCCCTTGGGGTCCATTCACACGTCCGTAGAATGGGTTCGCAAATAGTGGAATGGGTGCGGACCCATTCATTCTCTATGGGGCAGGAATGGATGTGGACAGCACACAGTGTGCTGTCCGCATTTCCGGAGCGCGCTCCAGATCTTTTGGTCCGCGGCTCCGGAATAAAAAGAACATGTCCTATTCTTGTCCGCAATTGAGGACAAGAATAGGCAGTTCTATGGGGGTGCCGGCCGGGTGTATTGCCGATCCGCAATACACTACGGATGTGTGAATGGACCCTTCGTGTGAGAATGGAGAGGCAGTCTATTGTACAGCAGACAGAACCTACTGTGGCCTCCTGCCCAAACCATCCATATAATAATTCATCATTTGAAGCAGCCGCTCCTGTCCCAGGCCTCTGAAGACTCTGCGCAGTTGCACTGTATACATGACACTACAATTGTGTGTTTACTCCAAGAACAATACTGATGACCTATCCTCAGGATAGGTCGTCAATATCTGATAGATGGGAGTCTGACTCTCGCCATGGCTTCCTCAGAGCATACCAAGCACAGCACCATACATTGGATAGTGGCTGTGCTTCATATTGTAGTCCAGGTCCATTCTTTTGTCGGATTTTGATATTCATGACCTATACTCAGGATAGGGCTTGTGGGCCCAGTTGCAACTATGACTGTTGCGACCAGTATAGTTAGTGGTTTCTCAAAGAGGATGGCGAGTATGCACAGAACTTCTAAACCTCTCCAAGAGGTTTCACTCTATAGAAATTTGAAAGCAACAAAATATTGAGTCCCGCAGTCACTGAACAGGCCAAAAGGTTTTCAACAGCAGCCATTGTGGAGTCTGCATTTCCATTGTAACGTGTATCTTATTATCACAAGTATATTCTATTTACGGTAATTGCCATGCCATGTAGAGAGCATGGCTTCTGCTGAGGAAGGCAAGAATTGTATAAGCCAGCAGGAATGGTGAGATAAAAGTAACTGTCATATCAGGTAATACGCAGCAGGATTAATGGTCGTATAGTTAGGGCGCTGTGCAAGAGTCCGCAAAACCTTTTTTTATAATTATAAACAGAAATTGGGTTGCCTTACCAAAGTTTGTCTTCCTTCTGAAGCAACGCAAGTACATCCAAAGAGCAACATTTGTGTTAGGGCTCATGCACACGACCGTATGTATTTAGCAGTCTGCAAAACACGGATGACGTCCATGTGCGTTCTGCATTTTGCGGAAAGGAACAGCTTGGCCAAAATAGAACAGTCATATCCTTGACCGTTATGCGGACAATAATAGGACAAGTTCTATTTTTTGGCAGAACGGACATACGGAAATGGAATGCACACGGAGTAACTTCGTGTGCATGAGCCCTTTAAAAGGGTGCTCCCAAGGTAAAATTTCGCAACGGTGATGCCCCACAAGTCTTTGTACCGAAATGTGATCGCTCCAGCCAGTCGCTTAAAGGGGTTGTTTAGTATTGTTTTAATAACGCTCAGAATAGCGTTAAATAAGTCATGCTCCCCTTACCGATTTCCCCCTGGGAATTCCAGTGGCCTTTGCCGGTCTCCTGGTTCCACTCAACACTAGAAATATGACTGCTCAGCCTATGACTAGTGGTCAGGGGTGGACTTGGCATTTCTGGGGCCCCAAACAAATTTATGTCTGGAGGCCCTAGTCTGCACTCTGGTCATGAAGGTACATGACAAATATCATATGTCATGTAGCTTCATGAACAGTGCGAATAATGTAGTAGATGTCACCTGCAGTCCTATGTAGAAGCACATATAACCAATGATAACTCTTTGAGTACAGATAGTGTAGTAGATGTTACCTGCAGTCCTATGTAACACAACAGACAACACAGTACTAGCAGGGTCAAGGTGATCACTCATGCATTGACTGAGGGAGAAAGGCAATATGAGGCCCACAGCCTCAGATCATGAGTAAGGACAACATCGTCCGAAACGCGTAGATCGTGGGGACAAGTGGGTCATTGTGTCACTGTCGCTGTATGCACCGATATGCTGGTGATTTGAATAAAGACCGGGAATTTTTTCATTACGTCCTTCTGGTGCTGGAGCATTTCTTTTATCGTGCATCTACTATTGGACTGGCTTGTGTCCGCCCCGTGCACCATCACACAGGATCGGAAGGTGAGCTGGCTGTAACCTCTTACCACAGCCCCTTAGTCCAAATACTCATCAGGCTTCATGCCCATACGCAGGGTACAATCTCTTAGTTGTTCAGAGCCATAGGAAACCGTTCATATACAGTGCTGCCCATAATTATTCATACCCCTGGCAAATTTTGACTTAAAGTTACTTTTACTCAACCAGCAAGTAATTTTTTGACTGGAAATGACAGGCAGTGATGGCCAGTTCGCAGTGTTCGCCGACGAACACATGCGATCTGCCATCTTTATTCCCAAGTCCGGCGATGCAAAGGTAAGTCCTTACCTGTGCCTGCGCCGCAAGCCGCTCTGAAACACATGCGGTCACCAGGAGCAGGCAGTTCCGAGAACAGCCCGATGAGGGATGTTCTCGGAACTGCCTGCTCCTGGTGACCGCATGTGTTTCAGAGCGGCGCAGGCACAGGTAAGGACTTACCTTAGCATCGCCGGACTTGGGAATAAAGATGGCAGATCGCATGTGTTCGTCGGCGAACACTGCGAACTGGCCATCACTGATGACGGGTAATAAGACGATGTACAAGAGGCATTGTTGTGGGAAAAAAACATTTCTCAGCTTTTATTTACATTTGAGCAAAAAGTGTCCAGTCCAAAACTATTCATACCCTTCTCAATAATCAATAGAAAAGCCTTTATTGGCTATTACAGCAATCAAACGCTTCCTACAATTGCAGACCAGCTTTTTGCATGTCTTCACAGGTATTTTTGCCCATTCATCTTTAGCAATGAGCTCCAAATCTTTCAGGTTGGCGGGTCTTCTTGCCATCACCCTGATCTTTAGCTCCCCCCTCCACAGATTCTCAATTGGATTCAAGTCTGGACTCTGGCTGGGCCACTCCAAAACGTTAATGTTGTCTTCTAACCATTTCTTCACCACTTTTGCTGTGTGTTTTGGGTCATTGTCATGCTGAAATGTCCACAAGGCCAAGTTTCTCTGCAGACTGCCTGATGTTGTCGTTGAGAATCCTCATGTATTGCTCTTTTTTCATGGTGCAGTTTACGGTGATTAGGTTCCTTGGTCCATTGGCTGAAAAACACCCCCAAAGCATTAGGTTCCCACCATCATGTTTGACAGTGGGGATGGTGTTCTTTGGGTTGAAGGCTTCTCCTTTTTTACGCCAAATGAAGGAACCAACATTGTGACCAGACAATTAAATTTTTGTTTCATCTGACCATAACACAGAAGACCAGAAGTCTTCTTCTTTGTCCAGATGAGCTTTTGCAAAGGCCAAGCGAGCTTTTGTGTGCCTTATCTGGAGAAGTAGGGTCCTCCTTGGTCTGCATCCGTGAAACCCAGCAATGTGCTGTGTCCATTGGATTGTCTGCCTTAAGACATTGCCACCAGCAGAGCCCAGATTCACCAGGATGGCCTTGGTGGTGATTCTTGGATTCTTTTTCACCTCTCTAACTATCCTCCTGGCCAGCACAGGTGTGACTTTTGGCTTCCGACCAAGTCCTCTGAGATTTTTCCAAAGTGCGGAACATCTTGTATTTTTTTTCTCAAATGTAAATAAAAGCTGAGAAATGTTTTTTTTTTTTTCCCCACAATAATGCCTCTTGTACATCGTCTTTTTATCTTTTGGGAGACACCTATGTAATTTCCCGTCAAAAAATTACTTGCTGGTTGAATAAAAGTAACTTTAAGTCAAGGGGTATGATGAATAATTATGGGCAGCACTGTACTTCTGTGGGGCATTACCTGTGGACTGTCTGTAGTGTACATTTAGCAAAGCCAAGATATAGCAGCAGTGGCGAATTAAGCAGACCAAGGGCTGTATGCCACACGTGGGCCCTCTCCTTCCCCTCAGCCACCCTGCCAAAACGGGTCTATAGCCATCACAACCTTTCTGTGCTGTTACCATTCTTGTTCTAACTAGAGTTGCCACCAGAATTTTGAGTTCGATTTCGATACAACGGAAAGTGTTGGGATACTTGATACCAATTTGATCACACGGCAAAAAAATTTTTAATTATCCACAGAAATGCTTGATGGGGGCACTTATTATTAATGTGAGACACATGGAGCTACTAAAGTAATAACACCATGTGCCTCACATTAATAATAAGTGACCCCATCATTTATCTCACAAAATGGCAACATTGGGTCAAGCTAACTCCAGTGGCAGATGGAACTGTGGCCACTACACATTGGTTTCACTGGGGCTGGCATGTGATGGCATCCTAGCCAGTCGAGCCGCAAATGGGGCCATCCTGGGTGACTATGCAAAAGAAAGGCACCACCCTATATAATTTGTGTGTGGCTTGCACTGTACATTCACACAATTTCATTTAACAGAGAAATGGTGTAAATAGCACATTTCTAAATCCCTATATTAAACAAATCTGTCTGCATCTTCCTGCAAACAGCTGTAAAGTTATGGCCACTAGGTGTCTCTTTGTAACAGAAACTCAGAAGGCAGCTGAGAGGAAGTGGGGTCGTGTCAGAGCCAGCTGAGATCCTGAGCTTGATAAAAGAACTGCTTTTAAAGGGTTTCTACCACCAGATTTTCACCTATTTAGCTGTCAGACACTAGCGATCTGCTAGTGTCTGCTGTACCTAACCATGCTATTGTAATTCCTTTCTCTGCAGCGGTTACCCTAAAAAACTTCGTTTTATTGGTATGCTAATGAGCCTCTAGGTGCTATGGGGGCGTCTTTTCAGCACCTAGAGGCTCCGTCCACTCACTATTTCCGCCGCCCAGCGCGCTCCAGCCCACCCCTCTCCTCTAGATTGACAGCCCACTCGTGCCTGCGCTGTGCTTCTGTATTCGGCGCAGGCGCAGTGACTGTTGGACTGCTCCCTGCGCCGTAATCGGCACAGGCGCAGTGAAGATGCCGGCGCAGGGAGACAGTCACTGGCACCTTATCCCCTAGTTTCCAAAATGGGATCACTTCTTGGGAGTTTCTACTCTAAGGGTGCATCAGGGGGGCTTCAAATGGGACATGGCATCTAAAAACCATGTGGAGTTCCTTTTCTTCTGCGCCCTGCCGTGTGCCCATACAGCAGTTTATGACCACATGTGGGGTGTTTCTGTAAACCGCAGAATCTGGGTAATAAATATTGAGTTTTGTTTGGCTGTTAACCATCGATGTGTTAAAGAAAAAATTTGATTAAAATGGAAAATCTGGCAAAAAATGAAATGTAAAAATTTGGTTTCCATTTTCCTTTAATTCTTGTGGAACGCCTAAAGGGTTAACAAAGTTTGTAAAATCGGTTTTAAGTAACTTGAGGGGTGTAGTTTCTACAATGGGGTCATTTATGGGGGTATCCACTATGTAGGCTCCACAAAGTGACTTCAGACCTGAACTGGTCCTTAAAAAGTGGGTTTTGGCAATTTTCTTAAAAATTTGAAGAATTGCTTCTAAACTTCTAAGCCTTCTAACGTCCTAAAAAAATAAAATGACATTTCCAAAATGATGCCAACATAAAGTAGACATATGGGGAATGTTAAGTAATAAATATTTTATGAGGTATCACTTTCTGTTTTAAAAGCAGAGAAATAGAAATTTAGAAAATTGCGAATTTTTCAAAATTTTTGGTAAATTTGGGATTTTTTCATAAATAAAGGTGAAATATATTGACTCACATTTATCATGAAGTACAATGTGTCACGAGAAAACAATCTCTGAATGACTTGGATAAGTAAAGGCGTTCCAAAGTTATTACCACATAAAGTGAGATATGTCAGTTTTGCTAAATTTAGGCCTGGTCAGGAAGGGGGCAAATGGCCCAGATGGGAAGTGGTTAAACAACTAATTCTTGTGAAATTATGTTGCTCAAAATTCTATTTATTTCAGGGCCCCGACCAGGAGAGGGAATGTAGTGTATGCCAAGAGATGTGGAATGGGGCACTTAATGTGGCATCCGACCAACAATTAAGTGAAGCTGTCTAGTGTGAAACAGAAATAAGCTCCTGACTGCTCTGCACCTTTTTGAGTGTCCGCAGCTGTGCAGCATATTGTTACCTGAATTCCTCCAAACACTGGGTGTCCGCTGGAAGAAGGGCCAGCATGTAGGTTTTTTGTGAAGCTTCTTTGTGCAACTGCAACAGTGCCTCATGACTGGAGTTCGGAATGAACACCATGTGACCCCACTGGCCTGGGCCCCTGTCCTTTCATTCTTATGCCCCTAGCACAACCGCATCCTGTCACTATTCTGCAGTGTTGTAACATTGCCAGCAATCGGCCCTCTGGGGCCAGGTGACCGCCCAAACCATCCATATAATAATCACTCGTCTGTCCCAGGCCTGGCGCAGTACACATGACGCACACAATGTCTGAGATGTTATAGCGTCATATGCATGATAGATAAGGGGACCACCGCCAGGAATAGCTGTCAGGACCGCCAACCAGGAATTGCTATTCCTGACAGGTCCCCTATTTGTCCACAATTGACACAATTAATAGTTGGCGCATTATCTGACTAGCCCCACATAGTTGCGTGTTTTCCATGGTGATAAAGACCGCCACTGGTAGCAGGGACTAGGAAGTAGAGACCAGCAGGAGACCTAAAGAGAGCTGCGAGGCACTGGTGATGACTGGTTCACGTGCTTTCTTTATTACGCATTTCGGTCCCTGACTTACAGCCCCAGTGACCTCTTTTAGGCTACATGCACACGGCTGTTAAACTGCAGAGTAGTCCATGCATAGGGGCCGTCTGTCCATGAAAATGGACAAAACCGGACGTGTCCTATTTTTTTGTGATAGCCATTTTTTCACAAGTCATTAGAAAACGGCCATGTGAATAGCCCCGTAGACTGCAATGGTTTTGAGAACAACTGTGTGACGTGTTAATGTACCCTAAAACTGTACAAACCATGAATTGGAAACGAAGGAAATACTAAAGAGTGATGGAAGTTGGAAGAAGTATGTATAACATTTCGGTAATCTATGTCTGTAGAATATCTGTATCCATAAACTCGGGCACGTTCCATCACGTGTCTTTTCTGTATATCAATCTGAGGCATAGGCGGCATGCACAAGGTAGAGCGTTGTGTGTACAGATCTACTGGCATATCTGTACTAGGGAGTCAATTTTCCGACGTATGCGGCAACTGTACTACCCAGAATGACAGAAATATTCTACCTATGCCATGGTATGAAATCTTCGCCTTGCAGGGACACGGTGTAACCACCTAGACCATGGGTAGGCAACCTCTGGCACTCTAGGCTTATATGATACTACAACTCCCAGCATGCACACTTGCTCTGCTCTACTCAGAACTACCATAGAAATGAATGGAGCATGCTGGGAATTGTAGTTCCACAACAGCTGGAGTGCTGAAGGTTTCTGACCTAGACAGTGGTGGGTGCACGATTGGACAACTTTGAGCTTGAGTTTAGGCGTCATACAGCTTATGTTCACATAAGGGACATAGAAGGGAATTTATAATCTGTAGTGTTTTGTGTCCATTTTAAATCATTCTTTGGTCTTTGATTATGAAGTGGGGCTCAGTTTTATTAAATTTGGTGCAAGTGAAATGTGGTTTAGAGCCACTGTCCGTGAGGGGGTTTCCAGGGTTGGAGATGTGACTTTTTTGCGACTTTTTAAAAAAGTCGCACCTGATAAATGAGACCTAAACCTGTTCTAATCTCTAATCCCAGCCAACTTTTCAGTCCACTTTTGAAAATGGCGACGTTCATTAAAATTTCACCAAAAAATGCTGCATGCTTGTCTATCTGGGCCCACCCAGTACTGTTTTATTCCGTTCTTGTTTTGGGGTATATTCAGAAGGCCTGAGCGTGCTACTTGAGATATAGATGTCAGTTTCTGCTAAACAATTGCTTGTTAATAATGCAGTGTGTAGTAATTGCCATGCATACAAATGCCTGGGAGGCTTGTTTTGCATGGTAATCTCAATATAAATCTCCACTGTACAATTAAGAAGGCAGGCCTAATACATTCTGCAGCATTTTTGTAGGATACATGATTAGACGCCTTTTATAACATATGAATCAACTTTTCAGAAATTTGAATTATTTACTTTGAAGTACTGAATCATTCCACTGCGCTTCCTATTCCGATATTGCTCAAATGTTTCATATGTTTATTGTACGGTGAATAAAAATGATGGGGGTCATTTATTCTACTGAAATACTCCAAAATTAGGCGTATTTCAGGCGCAGATGGTTAGATGCCCCGCTATCTGCGACTTCGCCAGGTCTTAAATTGTGGGCTGTGGCCGGTTTTAGGACAGAAGCTGTCTTACATTTAGAACTGGTGCTGGATGCGCCAAAGTTATGGAGAGGCCTGCGCCTCTTCATAACTTCTGCGGATTGTCCACCAGCTATGGGGCTTTATTAATGGTATTTTCTCATCACAGAAAATGGGGGGGCATGTCGCTAGGATATGCCCTCATTGTCTTATAGTTACCGTCCAACCGCCGGGACCCGCACCAATATCGAGAACGGATCCCCAAAAGTGTTGGAGCATGCGCAGCCGCCCTCCATTCATTTTCTATGGGGCCAACGAAAGGGCTGGCTCGACTATTTCCATCTGGCCCATAGAAGTGGCCGGTCACGCACGGTGCGCTCCCATTTATTTCTGTGGAGAGCGCGCTTGGTGGTGGCCAGACCGGAGTCCTCCAGCCACCACCTTGCGGGGCTCCGTTCCCGATATAGTAGCAGGTCCCAGCGGTGGGACCCTCACCTATAAGACAATGGGGGCATATCCTAGCGATATGCCCCCATTGTCTGTGATGAGACAACCCCTTTAAGACTGGCGACTAAAACGCCGGTCTTAATAAATGTGTCCCGATGTTTAAAAAGGGCTCATATTGGTGTCCAAAAAATGGCATACTCTCCTCACCAGTGCCATATATAATATATATTCAAGCTCATGATCTCCCACTGTCCCTGTTCTGATGCTGCCCTGGTCCCCAGCTCCTCTCAGCTTCTTTATCCTTCTGGGCGTGTAGGAAAGCCTGCTCAGCAGCGCAGAGAGAAGAAATGGCAGGGCACTGGTGAGGAAAGTATGACTTTTTTTTGCATATATATATGGTGAGGAGAGTATGCCTTTTTGTGTGTGTGTGTGTGTGTGTATATATAATTTTATTTTTATTTTTTCCGTACACCATTGTGAGCCTGACCAAAACTAATTTTTATTCGCTAGACTGCCTGTTTTACTACATGATTTTGTTTTTCCTATATGTTATGAGGTTATTAAATATTTGTAAGTTGGTTTACCATAGATGTAAAGATGTCTTTGCAATATAGGGGGAAGAACAAAAATCTGTGCTTTCTTAAGAAATATGACATACGTACAATTTTCCAGTATGCTTTGTTTCCATTTCTTGTGGTTTTCCGGATCTCTGCTTGCAGTCATTCACTGTGGACCTTCCTTGTCTACTTCCATGGTCACATAATGTACGCACAGGTGCAGAACTGGCTACAGTTGTCAAGTCGTTGTGTCAGTAACATGACACGTTGGGTTTTGAGCCACTGGAGTTAAACAAGAAAGCTTCCATTGAATGATTGAGCAGAGATCTGGAAATCCATGAGGAAGTAATCCAAAAAATATACTGGGAAATTCTACAAGTTTTTTTACTTGGCCCTCTAGTTTTGTGCATGTCCATTGAATAATGATAGAGAAGCTATGACTGTAGCATAGCTAAGATAAAGTGTTCTGACCAATTTCCATTAGTTGAAATTTTTATTAGTAAAGTTCACATAATTATTATTGGTTAAGAACCATAAACATCGTTTGGCTCCTAGTCAATGATCATTGCATCTATGGCCAGCTTTACAAAGTGCTTTGTAATACAATGGATAACATTATGGCACTGTGTTTACCAAGAGGTCTTCGGTTTGACGGCAAATTGAAATTTTTATTTGTGTCTTTTTCTGTTTTTATGTTCTTCCTAACAGATCTAGAAAACCGGTGGCCCTCTTCAGAATGACCTCTCCTCAGTGGATAGGAGTAAAGCCGGTAATGACCCATTGCTACGTCCTATACAAAACCAGACCCCGGAAGTCTGTATGGTCCCATATGTTTCTATGCTCCTCTGAATGTCAGCACCAAACCCATCGTAGCTACTAATACTCTGCTTAGATGTCTAAAGAGAACAGGCAGGATCATGTTGTGTTGTTCACCAATTCATCCATATTAACCCGCATGGTGTGGGCCCCTCCTAGAACTTCCAGTCCTTGTTGCATTGCATCGTCTTACAAACCAGACAGCACCTGGACAAAAATGTCTACAGAGTGGTTGACTGATTGGACCTGTTTGCTGAAAGGACTTCGTGACCTGATTGCTGGTTGCATCCAGGCTGTGCGTGACTGCAATACCTTCGCACTAACCACCGTTATCTGCCTCCTGCTCTTGTTTGCATGGTATTGTTACCGAGTTGGCAAGGACCAACCCCGTTCTCCCTTTGCCACTGTGAATTTGCTCATCCAGAGTTCAGATGCCAAAGGCTTGCAGAACGGGTTTGCTTATTGCCACTCACGTGAGTGTGTACGCTGTACGCATAATGATGGACTGAACCAAAAACTCTATCACAATCTGCAGGAATATGCCAAAAGGTACTCCTGGTCCGGCATGGGCAGAATTCACAAAGGCATCCGTGAACAAGGTCGTTATCTAAACGACAGGCCATCCATACAAAAGCCAGAGGTTTTCTTCCTTCCCGATTTACCCACCATGCCGTATTTTTCACGGGATGCTCAAAAGCATGACGTGGAACTGCTAGAACAGAACTTTGCCGCCATTCTTAGTGAATTTGAAGTCATCTACAAAGCCTTTTCAAACTGCAACTTGCCTCAAGGGTGGAAAATAAATAGTACTCCCACTGGGGAGTGGTATACCTTTTATCTAGTCAACCAAGGTGTGTGTATTCCTGCCAATTGCAAGAAATGCCCACGGACGTATCGTTTGCTTGGAAGCCTCCGTACCTTCATTGGCAACAATGTGTTTGGGAATGCTTGTATATCTGTGCTTACTCCGGGGACTGTCATCACAGAGCATTATGGTCCCACCAACATCAGGATAAGATGCCATCTTGGTATGTATTTCTTTTATTAAGTATTGAACTGCTGTAGCACAGTAATGTGTTGGTCTTCACACTTGTTTTTACACCATTACGCTAAATTTACTGTAAGACATGGAATGGATTACCCTCTTAAAGGGGTATTCCGGTTGTTAGACGTTATCTCCTAGTCACAGGATAGGGAATGACTAATTCATTGTTGGGGGTCCTAACGCTGGTACCATCACCGATCACGGGAATGGGGGCCCCGTACCCTGTGCAGCCCCCCTGAGATGAATGAAGAAGCCGGTCAGGCATGCATGCGGCCGCTCTATTCATTTCTATGGGAATTCGGGAGATAGTTGAGCGCTGTCCTCGGCTATCTCCAGAACTCCCATAGAAATGAAAGGAGCAACTGTGCACATGCACAATCGTCCACTCCGTTCATTTCAAGGGGGCAGCAGGGCATAAGGGGCCTCCGTTCTTGTGATTGGTTGTGGTCCCAGCGGTAGGACCACCACCGTTCTAATAGTTGTCCCCTATCCTGTGGCTAGGAGATAACTCCTAACAACCGGATTACCCCTTTATCTACCTGTAAATCATCTTTCTGGAAAACGGATTTGAATAATTGGTAATAAATGTATTCTTTATGGCTCTTTGACGTGGGCTGAGGATTGGGACAATTCTCGGGGATGCTCATTTCCAATAATTGGTCCCTATAAATGTGCCACTGATCACAATCCTTTGTCGAGCGATCACATCTTGTGTGCATCACTTAAAATCCTCAGCACATCAACCTGTACAGGGATGTGTTGCTGGCAAACAATCAATCTGTAATGATCGTTCAGCCCCATACAGCAGAGATCATTGCCGCATGTAAATGCAGATAACAGGAAGGCAATGATGGCACCAAACTTTTATGGGAACATTCTTTCCCATTCACTGCCCTCTCGCTTGGCTTGTGTAAGAGGACCTTTAGATGCAGATATAGTTCTTACCTATTATGTCAGGTGAGAGAGAGGAACAGAAAACGAGAGATAATATTTTCTTTAGACAGATAGCTTTGTAGAAGAGCTGTGTCAGGAGTAATGAGGCACATCGAAACACTAATCTAGTAGGCACTAGTGTAACCAAGAGCTTGAAGGTTATTTGTCTTTAGGCAGAAGATGTATTAATGGTATAAAAAAGTTAAGTATCAATTAGTTCCTTTTGTAAAATATTGTACTGTACCATACGGCCAGCATTCACATCGACAGGTAAGTGTGCAGTACATTACAAAGCTGTGGTGTGGTTTACCTTTGGAATGCATTATCTTGAGTTCCATACTATAAAAGAAGTATAAAAAAGATGAAGCTTTTAGAATATGAAGTAAGGGATCATCTGACAGTGCAGGAAAATCGGCCTCCAGACACTTCTCTCCCAGGGGTACAAAAGATTGAACGACTGACTGACTGCTTCTGTGAGATTTCTTTTTGGTTTTAGGTGGCACATTCAAGTGCTTTGTTATCAAAGAGGAACCATTTATTTATTTTGTTTTTTTTAATTTTTTTATTTTAGAACCAGGAATGGCCGAAATGGATCACATTATTACTTAGTCACTGTACTTTCACACAATTTCATTTACTAGAGAATGGTGTAACTAGCAAATTTCTAAATTATTTCATTTAAAAAATATACCTGCATCCACCTGATAAGAAGCTGCAAAGTCATGGCCACTAGGGGTCTCTCTCCCACCTAAGTTGCAGTCCACTGCCTGTTCTCGGGCAAGTTTTGTCCCTGGTAATTTAGAAGATGGCTGAGAGGCAGTGGGGGGGTGTCAGCGGTAGCTGAAATTTTTGAGTCCGATAAAATAACTCCTTCTACACTGCTTCTGAACATCACAGGAGGCCTCCTTAGTGTCTAAGTGTGATTTATCCTTCCTTATCTGTTCTGTGCTCCAAAACTGAAAAGAAACCCAGTGGAAAGTAAGAGGAAGGATGTTAACAGCAGTACAGTGCTGACAGAAGGGAGATATCTGCTGCTTCTGAGTGAAATACATCTAGCTGTGCAGCTAAAATGTAAAATAATATGGCAGAAAAATATAGTAGGAAAGCCCAAACATAACTGCTCCTTCACAGTTACGATTGTACAAAGAAGCACAGCCATTATGCAACTTTTTAAAAGAAACTCAGGTATGCTTTAATGGTCATTTTTATGAATTCTTGCATGTTCTGGCGGTTTAGATTTTTCTGGTCTATAAATGTTCCCCATTAACATGTCCAGAAGAACTGACCACCTAGGACAAAAATTTTTATTAATTTTTGAAAAGGGAGTTTGTTTTCTTTTGTTTGTTTTTTCACTTGAAACTTTTCATTTTTTTGTGTGTAAAACTTAATTTTTTTACTTTTATTTTTTTGTCCCACTCTGGGACTTCAACTTTTGGGGGTTTGATCCCCTCTATAATGCTTGCATTTTTATGGTGTCCAAAACTATCCCATGGAAGGTGATTACCGTCGAAGGGCCTTCTACCTTTGAAGAGGCGACTGGAACGTTGAGCTCTGAGAAGGGACCTAAGCTTGCTGGGTCTGTAGCCTGGTGATTCAACCAACAGGAAATCATCCAGGTAATGAATGACCAGTGGGCAATCGCAGCAGTTGACTAAAATCCAATGCAGGGCCTGCGCAAATTGATCAAACAGCCAGGGACTGCTCTTGGACCCGAAGGTCAGATGGCTAGCAAAATAGTAAAGATTTTGCCATTTGATGCCATAAAACCTCCAGAGCTGCGGGTGGATGGGGAGCAGTTTAAACGCATCTGCGATATCCGCTTTGGATAGCCAAGCCCCTCTGCCTACCTGGAGGATGAGATGGATAGCTTCATCGACTGAGGAGTACTGCATGGAGAATTCCTCAGAGGGAATCAGAGTTTAAGCTCGGGATGTCGGAACCATGAGGCACAGAAAGATCGTAAATGAGAGGACTATTGGAGAACTTTTTAGCCACAATGCCGATAGGGCTGATCCTCCAAGAGTCAAAGGGGACAGTGGAAAATGGCCCTATGAGGAATCCCTTCTCTAACTCAGATTGTATTAGGACTCCTACCGAGTCGGGATCCTTGGCGGCTGAAAGGAGATTAGGACCCTCCCAGGTGGACTGGGGAAGAGCGACCAGACCCGTATGGAACCCCTCGGCAAACCCGGCTGCAAGGAACTGAACGAACCGGGGATTGGGATGGTCATGGAGGAGAGCTGCCAGGAGATTCACGTTGACCCCGACTAGTCATGAGGTCCTAGATGAACGTTGTGGGCAGGTTGTCAGGGGGTGGGCTCTAAAGCAACCAAAGCAAATGTGCAGGGCTCTACATTTATTGTAATTACAGATGGCCATGTTGTAATTATTGCAGTTTTGACTATTGCCCAGGAAAACTATGGGGCGGCCTAATTTATCGGTGGATGGAGCGGGTCTCTGCGGGAAACCAGAGGTGCTGGGAAGGAATCTGCCCTGAGAGACGGGAGGGACAACGTTGGGGCACCAATCTGACGAGTGGAGGATGGAATTGCAAGAAGCACATGCTGGAGCCCTGAGACCAGCGAAATGGCGACAAAAGAGCTCCATATCCATGGACGCCCAATTGGTGGTGTGCCGAAACTGGGCCAGAGTGGCGGCCGCCTTGGCAGAAAACGAGCGGTGGTAGTCGTAAAAGGCCCAGATCCGTGACCCTGTACAGATAGGTGTCCAGTTCCTCTCGTCTCCCAGGGTAGGCAGAACAGATGATGTCTCTGTATAAACTGAAGGCCAGAACAAATTCCGGGATGGACAATTTTTTGTTGAGGCGGACGTCCCTGGCCTTTAGAATGATGGAAACGTCGCCGCAAGCAATGGTCCTATTATCGACGGTGTCATGGGCAGCTATGAGAATGGAAGCTAAATTGATATCCTTGCCCTCTAGAATATCCCTCCTGATGTTGTGTGGGACAAAATGTGCCGGAGCTACCTCAGGTGTGTATGAGGCCCTACCTGGGTAATGAGAACAAGAACCGGAGGTCACTGGAACTGGAGGGACTAGGTGACAGTCCTCTGGACTCTACAGCGATCAATCTAGCCTGCATGTCTGAGACAGAGGTGGCGATGTTGTTAATTGTGGCATGTAACTGTGCCAAAGACAACTGAATGGTTGACATGGGCACTTGTTCCGCCGGAGGAGCCGTTGGCTCAGACACCAAGAGTCTGTATAGCTCCGCCTTCTGAGCCGACGCTGGTTAACGAATCCCTCGGCTGTTGAGTTCCTTAATCAGTTTTGGTATTGTCCAACTTCTGAACGACATAGAGCTGCCATGGCCGGAAGTGGAAGACTCAGCGATTGATAGGGATTCCTCACGGTCTGATAGATGAGACCTACTGTGAGAAATGATGACAGAATTAATGGTCGGACAGCCCTGTAGTAAAAGAGTGACCGTGAAGTGACCAAAATGTTTTTTGTTTTTTTAAGTGGTGGTGCTGGTGAAGACCGGAGTGTGAGCGCTTACCTGTGTGGACCTGAAAAGAAAGTGACAGCTGGCGATGACGTGACTTAAACGAAGAGGGGGTGGACTGTGAAAAAAGGTGCGCACCGAAGTGATAATGACTAGACGGTACCTGAAGAATGACCCAGGAACAAACAAAGATGCAACAACAACTGGCCCCGGACCTGAATTGTACAGGACGATGAAGTTAGTACACATGAGGCTGGCAGGGACGTACCGAAAACATTGCAGTTGTGTATGCCTATAATTTTTTTATAATTTTTTTTGTGCCAAGCACAGGAAGGAAAAAAACCTGACCACTACATCAGGTCACTGATATTTAACGAATTAGAGCGTCAGCCAGCGTGAACGGATAGGCAATGACTAATTAAAATGTAAGCCTGAAAACGTACCAGGCAACAGAAATTATTGAATTAAAACGTAAGCCTGCATGATGTATCAGGCAACAGAAATAATAATCAGAGTTAAAAACCTAAACCTGGATGAACGTGACAGGCAGCATATTCAAGTTAAAAACGTAAGCCTGAAGACTTAGCAGGCGACAGAATTTGAGCATACATGTTTTTTTTAAAAACGTAAGCCTGCATGACGTAGCAGGCAACAAAATTAAATGAATGGCGAGTTAAAAACGTGACTGGCAACGTTCACTTAAATTTTTAAACATGAGCCCGAATGACGTACCAGGCAACAGAAATGATGCATATGGAGTTAAAAAGCGAAAGCCTGGATGACATACCGGGCAACGGACCTGAATTTATTAAAACGTCAGTCATTGCGACTGTAACCTACGGAGACTGTGGCCGGCCGCAGATCTTGAAGGAAAGCTTGGGGCTGAATGAAGTTGGAGGCACCAGGCCTACTTAAAGCTGACCATGCCTGAACTACGTTGGGCCCCTGAGTGACTGAAAAATGTGAACTGGCATGATAATAAAGGCCCAGGCCCCTTAATTATACTGGAGCCTTGGTGACACTACCAGCCGTGTATGGAGTGTAGGGTTAAAGAAAAAACCTCCTGACTGGTTGGGTGACTGGCTGAGGTGAGTCTGCTTTATTTTTTATTTTTTTTTACTTTAAAACTTTATTTGCCCCCCTCGTGTTTCTTATGTTTTCCCAGTTTTTTTTATTTATTTTTTTCATACTGGAAGACTTGGGAGGAATCTGTGACTGACTGCCAGCAGATGCGTGGGGAACGAAGAAGGCCGGAACTTTGACCTGGAAGAAGCGGCAGGTGATGGCGAGAAATCGCGAGATTTGCGGGCACATGTGAGGGAGAGAGAGACGCTGCGACGGGGAGACTTCCGCATGGATCGGGACCCGACGCCCATGCTCTCCATCGATGAGCCCAGGGGTGCAGCGCTTGTGAGGGAGCGGACCGCGGCAAGGTAGAGAGGGCAGGCAGACGGGAAGGGAATACATGATGCCAATACAGGGTTGGCCGTGTTACCTGAGGAGCATTCGGCTGAAGCGCTCCGGGGCTGTTGCAGGTTGTAGGGCGCAGCGGCCCCTGCATACTTATGGGTGAATGAATCGGCGCGTGTGCTGGCGACGTGAGCTTGGCGGGATTGCAGAAAGTAAACTCCTCCTCTCATAGATAGCTCACGGGCATTGGAGGGTAGCACACCTTGGCTTTTAAAGGCACCTCTGCCCCTCCCACAAGTACAGGCTATATTTATATTTTTTCTTTTTTTTTTTTTCTTTTACCCGGGTACTCTAGAAGCAAGGCTTACTGTCTTTCTGCAGGATATCTGGTCATATGTGTACACATTGACCAGGAAGGTTAAAGAAAATGGAAAATCCCATCTGTAACACACTTATGTTGGAGAACCAGGGTTATGGGCCTCATCTTTCCTTCTCCCCATGGTAGTTGGAATGAGTCGGCATAGAGGAATGTTGTCGGCAGGGCTTGTAAATTGCATGTAGTCCCCAATAGTTGATCCTGGACCTCAATATAGTGATGTTTCAGTACAATGTTTCTAGGGAGGTCAGGATTCCTGGGCCTAGTAACCTCCCTGTGGATCTGATCCAGTTCCTCATCTGTTTTCTGGGGCCTGAAATAAAGTGGTAGCTGTGTCTTCTATATTCGTCATAGTCTCTAGGATTTCTCTAATTCTGAGATTCACTCTTCTTGAGCGATTCTCAATATCTTCTGTTTTAAGTGCTTTCAGTTTGGCCACATAATTATCAAAATCAATCAATCTACTGCCGGGGCATCCACCATGCTTTCAATTTTTGCAACCACATCTGCCACTCTCTGGCACAGGTCCTGAATTTGTCAGGTAAAGTCCTTGAAGAGGACCTTTTATCAGGCTAGCTCTAGTCTAATTATCCTACCTTATAGGGCGGCCCCCACTGATGCAATAGCACTTTTTTTTTCTCTACAGAACCCCCCGTTCGTCCGCACTTGGCCCCGTATATTTTGGCGCCTTATATTATAATAAGGTGACTTCGTTATACTAGGCAGAGACATGTATTCTCGGTTATACTAAGCGGAGACTAGTATTTTCCCTGGGAGTGGTTATCTGCTCACTGGCTGTGAGTGCATTCAATCAGAGCGCCCCGCTCTTAGCCAGGGAGAATGAGCTCAAGTTCTCGTGAGAATCGCGAGAACTTGAGCGTGTAGACATCCTTAAACTTATTCTCCCTGGCTAAGAGCGGAGCGCTCTGATTGGATGCGCTCACAGCCAGGGAGAAGATAACCACTTCCAGGGAAAATACAAGTCTCCGCCTAGTATAACCGAGTTGCCTCATTATAATATAAGGCACCAAAATATACGGGGCCAACAGCGGACGAATGGGGGGGTTGTGTAGAAAGAAAGTGTCATGGCATCAGTGGGGGCCGCCCTATAAGGTAGGATAATTAGACTAGAGCTAGCCTGATGAAAGGTCCTATTTAACTGCCTGGGACAGTTTTAAACACCTGCTTGAATATTTGTGAAAAGATGAGTAGATGAAGTTGAATCAGTTACAAGAGTTTCTGGTGCTTAAGGAGTCTGTGAACCCTGCCTGATAATTCACTTCTAGCAGGGGAGCCCAGGTCCACCGTACCACGTGCATCTCAACAAATTTGAATATAATCCAAACGTTTCTTTATTTCAGTAATTCAATTCAAAAAGTGAAACTCCTATTATATAGATTCATCATACACCAAGTTGTCTATTTCAAGCATTTATTTATTTTAATGTTGATGATTAAGGCTTACAGATAATGAAGACTCAAAAGTCAGCATCTCAGAAAATTAAAATATGTAAAGGTTTTCTAAGCCTTTAAATGGTCTCTTGGTCTGGTTCAGTAGGCTACCCAATTATGGGGAAGACTGCTGACTTGACAGTTGTCCAGAAGACAGTCATTGACACCATCTACAAGGAGGGTAAGCCACAAAAGCTCATTGCTAAAGAAGCTGGCTGTTCAGAGTACTGTACCAAGCATATTAATGAAAAGTTGAGTGGAAGAAAAAAGTGTGGTAGAAAAAGGTGCACAAGCAACAGGGATAATTGCAGTCTTAAATGCATTTTCAAGAAAAAGCCATTCAAGAATTTGGGGGGGGGGTCATAAGGAGTGGACTGTGGCTGGAGTCAGAGTTTCAAGAGCTACCATACACAGATGTATTGAGGAAAATGGCTACAACTATCACATTCCTTGTGTCAAGAGACAGAGATAAAGTCAGAAGAGTCTTACCTGGGCTAAGGAGAAAAAGGAGTGGACTATTGCTCAGTATTCCAAAGTCTTGTTTTTGGATGAAAGTAATTTTTGCATTTCATTTGGAACTCGAGGTCCCAGAGTCTGGAGGAAGCGTGGAGATGCACACAATACAAGTTTCTTGAGATGCAGTGTGAAGTTCCCACAGTCAGTAATTGTTTGGGGAGTCGTGTCATCTGCTGGTGTTGGTCCACTGTATTATATCAAGTCCAAAGTCAGCACAGCCATCTACCAGGAAATTTTAGAGGATTTCATGCTTCCCTCTGCTGACAAGCTTTATGGAGAGGCTGATTTCCTTTTCCAGCAGCACTTGGCACCTGCTCACACTGCCAAAAGTACCAATACCTGTAAAATAAAGAGAAAAAAAAATGTCACTGCTTGATTCGCCAGCAAACTCGCCTGATCTAAACCTCATAGAGAATCCACGGGGTACTGTCAAAAGGAAGATGAGACCCCAACAATGTAGACCAGCTGAAGGCCACCATCAAAGCAACCTGGGCTTCTATAACACCTCAGCAGTGCCACAGGCTGAACGCCTCTAAGTCATGCGACATTGATGTGGTAATTCATGCAAAAGGAGCCCCGACCAAATATTGAGTACATATATTGTACATACTTTTCAGTAGGCCAACGTTTCCGTTTTTAAATATTTTTTTTTTTTTAAATTGGTCTTTTATAATATTCTAATTTTTTGGGGTTTTAATTAGCTGTAAGCCATAATCATCAACATTAAAATAAATAAACACTTGGAATAGATCACTTTGTGTGTAATGAATTGAATTACTGAAATAAATTAAACTTTTCAATGATATTCTAATTTATTGATATGCACCTGTACTTGGAAAGGGAATGGAAGATGGCAAGTCTGAAATTGTGTAAAAGTACAGTGGCTCTTCAAAGTGATGGTTCATACATTATAAATCAGACTAAAAACATTAGAAATAATTGCATTAAGAAAATGCAATTAAAAAATGTAGAGTATGAAGAGATAAATGAATGTACATGTTACCACAAGATTAAATCTGTAGCTAGTCTGCTTGTCTAGATTTACTTCATTTGGAGATAAAGAAGTCTATGTTAGAAACAACATAATGACATCCATGATTAGTTTCATCGTAGAGGTTAAAGGTTTCATTGATTAGCTGGTTGGAGGTGAACTTTTGTGCTCCATTTATACACTGATACGCTCATTGATTGGAGCCACTTTTAGTACTAAATGTCCCCTGCTTTTCTTCATAGTTTTTTTTTGTACTGCCGTCACCTTGTGGAATCTTTTCATATCATCTTCTTGTATTCAGATCAGATTCATTTTAGAATCACTGCTCTTTTGTTAAGGGAAAGATTAATAAGTATTGCTGTTAAACCATATAGCAACCATGGGCTGTACATGTACGGAACTTGGTGCTGGGCTGTAATCGGAATCATCATACATGTACTGTGCGGAATTAAACCTCCTGTGCCTGCAATTTAGCATGACAGCCGGGGACCCTGAGGAAAGGACAGAAGCAGTTTATTACCGCTTCTGCCTTCTCCTTTGCTTGGTGCTTAGCAGTCAATGAGCGCTATGCAATGGACAGAAAAAGCAGCTATGCCGCTTCCTCTGTTGGACCAGCAATCTTGTGGTCGCAGAGTGTCTAGGACAGAGCTGAGCTGCTGGGTCTTAGCAGATCCTGATCAGCTCTGTCTGGCTCCTCAGCTCTGGTCCGTCTCCAACTGTTTGTATACAAGGCTGCATTCTCCTGCTGTATACTGGTAAGGCCAGTGATAACAGTAACGGGTATGGGGCAAAATTTTTAATAACTTGGACAAACCCAGACTGCAAGCACATGACTCTGTGCGCTTGAGCCCTAAGGCTCTGTTCACAATAACTTTAAGGCTATTTTCACATCTGAAGCAGCAATTTCGGCAAGCTATTCCGGCAGATTCTCCAGATCCGGCACTACTGAATGCAACCGCAATGCCTGCAGGCTATTAAGTATAATGTGGTCCGGATGGAGATCTGGGAAAAATGCAGAGAATCCACCGGACATAAACCGCTGCATATTGTGGTTTGTTTCTGGCCAATTCTCACAATTTTTCCTGAATCAGGTGGCTGGATCTCCGTGCGCAGATGTGAAAGTAACCTAAGGTGTACATCAAGTTTTCTGGTATCTTTACAGGCCAGAATAGAAAAGTCTGTCTCACTATTCTTGCTGTTGTAGATTCTGGAACTCCCAACCGGTATGATTAAAGTAAATACTCAGGATTTACTGGTACCTATTTGAAAAGGTATTTATAAGGATGCTGTCACGATCAGTGTGGGGTAAAAACTCCACACTAAACACAGGAGGGAAGGGGAACAGTAACTGGGACTGGAAACTAGGGAAGGAACAGGTCACCTCCTAAACAACCCTAATCCAGGCTCTAACTACCTATCAATATGAATAGACCTTGAACGTAGGAATATTCATATGCTGGATACCTAGGCCCTTATATCCCTATAAGGCCCTGGAATGAGGTTAGGACCAGAGACAACCTATTCCTCCCCAGATGGACGAATGGAAGTCTCTGTCTCAGGCCCAGATACAAACAGGGAATATAACAAACACAAAACAATAAGAAAAGACAAGACTTATCTGAAAGTAGATAACTGGCAACTCCAGAAGCACAACAGAGTACAACAGACCAGCTAGTTAGAAGGCAGGATAAAAATCTATAAACCGCACCTCCAAGAGTGAGAAGCGGCTACTTATGGGAAAAGTAAATTACCAACAAGCAACACCTAAAGCAAGGGATGTGGCATTCACAAAAACACAGACACAATAAGATCCACAGTGAACTTGTCAATTTAACCCACGAGTTGCCAGTCTCTCCGATCTCCTGGTATCTGCCACTGGAACGTCCGTGACAGATGCTCGCTATGCCATCTTGGAAAGAGGCGAGGGCGTTATAGAAATGCCACATTAACCTAGATTTAGGCACAGTGGCATTTAAAAAGTTGGAAACCAAGTGTATGCAACTTTTTTATGCCAGAAAAGTGGCATTGGGGAATATCCCCCTTTATGTCTGATGGTTTAAAAAGAAAAAAGCCCTTGTGCGTAGTAGCCCACAGTCCCAAATTTGCCAGGGTTGTCCAGAATCTTCAAAGAGGATCCTGGCAAATTCTGCTTGTCCTAGTCTAAAAATGGGTGTGCCCCAGAAGTGGCCATTATATCAGGTTTGGGGGGGTTTATCCAGGGGGCGGGGCTTAAAGAGGACCTTTCACTGCTCCTGACATGTCTGTTTTAATAGCTACATGCGTTTCCCATGTGATAACAATTCTGGAGCATCTATTCTTATAGCTCTAATGTTGTGCCATTCCTTTATTATTTTTATTAGAAATTATGAATGAATTGCTGTTAGCCTTCAGTAAGGGTACAGAGGGGAGGTAACAATTGGGGGTGTGTATCTGCACAGTCTGACACTATCCAATCAGTGCTGCCATTTTCAGACAGTACAGGTACACCCCCCCCCCCCCCACCTTCTCTGTACCCTTACTGCAGACTGCTAGCAATTATTTATAACTTCTAGTAGAAATTATAGAGGAATGGGACAACATAGAGCCATAAGAATAGATGCTCCAGAATTGTTAGTATGTGGGGAACGCATGAAGCTATTAAAACAGATGTGTCAGGACATATGAAAGGTCCTCTTTAAATGCCCCGAATATGCTTGAAACCTGAAAAACCCATTGCAGAGGATCTTCTCCACACTGGCCAAACTATAAAATGAACATACATTTGTCGGTATGTTCAACAGTATAGTGTGGGTGACCAGAGATGAAAAAAAGCAAAACGAATTTGAACCATTTGAACCCGTGCACGAAATCCAGATGTTCCTGCAGATTGTGTTGTGTCCGGTCACACGTCCACTTCATATAACTGCAGGTTTTGGCGAGGCGGCCCAAGATCTTTGTAGAAAACAATGCTATAATGATTTTTGTGCATTGATTTTCCCTGGCATAGACGACAGAATGAAAACTGATGAGCAATTAGCCGATTGTATTGAACTGGCTAATGGCAAGGCTCTGCTGGACATTCTTCTAGTAAATCAGTAAATATAAAAGAGAGATCACAGCCTGCATTATTAATCTGCGGCCTCGAACTACCCATAATATCCGCCTATAGAAGCTATGAAAATATCAAATCATATCAGTGCAATTTTGCATGTGGGTCTTAAAGGGGCAGATTTATGAAGCTTCCTTTGTTGCCCACACAAACCAATCGCAGCACAGCTTTCATTTTTCTAACAATGCCATAAGAAATGAAAGCTGTGCTGTGATTGGTTGGTGTGGGCAACAAAGACAGTTTTGTATTTAGACAGTATCATTTAATTTCCCCCAAAGTTTTCCTGATTATAGCTTCCTAATTGAAATAAAATCATTTATAAAGCAGCCGTTTAGGGTTCATTATGATCCTCCTGCAGTTTATCTTTGAGGCCACATGCACAAGTTGCGTATTGTGTGGATTTCCCAAACAAATTTTGAACGTCAAATCTACAGTGTAATACAGTAGCAGTATAATCCTATGCGATTTTCCCAAATCTCATGTCCACGTTGCAGAAATTTTACTGGTGAGTGGATTTTAAAATCTGCGGCATGTCAATTTGCCGTGGATCCGTAGCAGATTTGAGGCAGAAATTCCCTATTGATTTGAATAGGGAGGCTATTTTCTGCACCAAATCTGAATGCATTTTGATGTAGATTTAATAAAGTGAGGCAGCAAAAGTCCCAATTTAAAAAAAACTGTACTCCTTAACCTAAATAAGACCTCATCACAGGAGGTCGGGATGTACAGAGCAAGGAAAGCGCAACAGGAAGTGAATATTCGTTTTATTTATTTTTTCCACAGGTGAAATACGGATTTGCTGCTTCATATTTCTCAGCCGTTTCTTTTGCAATTGCTGCATAAAATTTCCACACCAATTCAGTAAGGTGTGCATGTATCCTTAGGCCACCTGCACACGTTGCGAAATGCATGTCGTTTTTCGAAAATTTACCTGTGCGGATTTCCAAATGCGCAGCTTGTCAATTATATTTGCAGTTTTAGCTGGCGATTTTTACCCTTTTTCCAATGAAGGGTGAGATCTGTGGCAAAAATGCATCAAATCCACACAGAAAAACCGCTGTTAGAAATTGTGGATTTTGGTGTGGATGTGCTGCAGAAATATGCATGGAAATTTGTGCGAATCTTATGTGCGTTCACCCACATTCATGTGCAAGCAATCTTAGATTTGTATGCAGAAAATCTGTCTGGTAGACAGGGTGTGCGGACGCAGTACAGAGGTAAATTGGCAGTTCTTTAAATAAAACTTGTGTTTATTCACACATAAAGCAAAAACAAAACATCACTTTGCAGTCTTAGTGTTAGTTCACACACAATGGAAAGTCCACATAACAAAAATCACCTTGTTGGCAGTTCTGCCTCCAGCAGTCCATAGCAGGCTTTTAGGGGTCCCGTTTCCCTTACAGACGGGTCTCAGCCCTCCAGCACGGCACAAGCCTCAGATCACAGCACACACACCTCCTGAGCTCCACTGTCAGACTGAGGTAATCCTCCCCACCTGGCAGTGCTGGCTTGTTTTTAGGCCTGGTACAACCCGGCCTGGAACATGGGGAGAAGTCACCCACCCAGCACTTTGACTACTCCCAGTAAGAGCCATCCCAGATCAGCTATACAGCTATGCTAAATATTAAGGTGTCAAACAGCAACTGCTGCTGACACATAAAAACCCGGCTCTTAATCCACCGAGGCCAGGAACCTCGGTGACTTGTACCTATCATCCACGATGATTCCTTGTACCTTTTTACAGGTTATATGTGGTAAAATCTTTATGGAAGTATTTCGGTCGAAAAACAAAATTTATTCAGCGGTCAGCGCTACGGTTATATGGGGTAAAATCCTTTAGTGATGTGTCTTGAACTTCGCAACTCTTCCGGGCTCAGAGCTATCTTGACGCTTTGTCGTCTCATTGTCTGTAGCTACTAGAGGCCTGTTCATGCCAGGCAGGTTCCCCCAGAAGTATCTGGGTCGATAAGCAGCCGATACCGCACTTGCATCAATCTTGACAGGATTTGTCTCCAGGGGGAGAGATATTGTTTGTTTTTTAGAATGCTTTCTCCATCGTAACCACGTAGTTGAATAAACTGAAGACTGGCAGATTCTCTCCTGTCTAGGCAACACGTAATTTTTATTATTTCATTTATTAAATATTTATTAAAATATATTAATATATATTGAATATTAAATTGAACCAAAACTTGATTCAAATTATAAGAAAGTAAACTTAAATTCGCCAATATATTATCCCAGTCTTCAAGGGAATTTCAGACAATCAATTTGCCAAGCCTTTTTGTTCCGGAGAATGTGTATTATTAAATCGTGTTTTAGGCAACACTTTAAAGTTGAGAAATTTTAACCTTCTGTTCTGTCCCATATTCCCTATAAATAAATAGACGATGCTGCTGCCACCTCCACACTCTGTCATTGTGCCACTTGGTGGCCTCCTCATACTGCTGCAAACTCCAGACTCTGTCATTGTGCCACTATGTGGCACCTGATGGTGTCACAACCTCCAGACCCTGTCACTGGGCCACTCTGTGGTCTCCTCATGCTGTTCCAACCCTCCCCACTCCATGACTGGTCCACTATTTTGCCTTTCGGCCTGGCTGACATCCTCATTTATTTGACCCTTCTTCTGATCTGTCAAAAGGAAGGTAAAATGAGACGCACAACGGATCCTGTCTGTGTAGCATCTGTAAGGCCTGTATGGTCCCATCAGAATTGGCTTGTGATTTGGTAGCCAAAAGCAGGAGTGGGTACAAAACACAGAAGACATTAAATATTCCAGTCACGTGTCATCTCTGTTCTACATCCACTCCTGTTTTTTTTGGCATTAGCAATACTGATAGATTACTGACCAAATGCTGACCGAGTGAAGGCGGATGCTCCACAGACAGGATCCGTTTTTGTGGTTTATTGTTCTGATGGATCAGAGGAAGGGCAAAATAAACAGTGACTTCAACACAAACTTACTGCTGACACCCTCTCCACTCTGTCGGGGGGCTCTACTTGTATAAGCATTTAATAGAACAGGTTCTGTAGACATCTATGTAATCAGCTGACAACGGTGTAAAAAAAGTGCGCTTCTTCTTGGCGCTAACATCGACCTGTAAGACTGAGTTCATACTTAAGTTATTTGGTCAGTTTTGGCCCCATGACTGCCCAAATAAGTGAAGTATGCAGTGATTATAAGGCCCCTTTCACACGGGCGAGTATTCCGCGTGGATGCGATGCGTGAGGTGAACGCATTGCACCCGCACTGAATACCGACCCATTCATTTCTATGGGGCTGTTCACATGAGCGGTGATTTTCACGCATCACTTGTGCGTTGCGTGAAAATCGCAGCATGCTCTATATTCTGCGTTTTTCACGCAACGCAGGCCCCATAGAAGTGAATGGGGTTGCGTGAAAATCGCAAGCATCCGCAAGTGCGGATGCGGTGCGATTTTCACGCACGGTTGCTATGAGACGATCAGGATGGAGACCCGATCTGTATTATGATGCTGGAATGAATGAATGCTCACCACAGGTCCTGTTCAGCACAGAAGGAGACAGACGAGATGCCGGCAGCGCCAGCAAGTGGATTAATTATTATTTATTTTTTTTATTTTATTTTTTTTAAACCCCTCCAGCCCTATTTTACTATGCATTCTGTATTCAGAATGCTATTATTTTCCCTTGTATTTCCCTTGTATTTTCCCTTATAACCATGTTATAAGGGAAACATATGGAAGTAAAATGAAAACTAAAAAAGGAAAAACCTCCAGTATATTAAGGGTTAATGCAATTTTTGGAGCAGTTTTCTGTGTAAACAACCCCACTGTAGTCTATGGGGAAAAACCACTATACATACGGTGCGGAATCGCATGAACAATTGACATGCTGTGGATTTTAAAATCCGCATAGCAGATCCGTTTCTGTACATAAAAATACTCTGTGTACATGAGACTTGGAGGATTTATTTTACTTTGCTGAGGCTGTATTAATGCATGAAAATCCTTGCAGTAAGGCCTCATGCACACGACCATATGTGTTTTGCGGTCCGCAAATTGCGGATCCGCAAAAAAAGGATGCCGTTCCGTATGGCATCAGGTTTTTTTGCGGATCCATTGTAATAATGCCGATCCTTGTCTGCAAACTAGAAAAAAATAGGACATGCACTATTTTTTTTGGGCGGGGCTACGGAACGGACATACTGATGCGGACAGCTTTTTGATGTCCGCCTGGCGATGCGGAGCCAAACGGATCCGTCCTGACTTACAATGAAAGTCAATGGGGACGGATCCGTTTTCACTGACACAATATGGTGCAATTTGTGTTCTGAACGGATCTAAGCGTTTGCATTGTAGGTGCGGATCCGTCTGTGCAGATACCAGACTGATCCGCACCTAACTCAGGTGTGAAAGTAGCCTGAGACTGGAGAGCCCATCATTGTATGTGGAGAAATGCACTTTGGTTGGATTTTTTTTAATCTTGAAAATAAAATGTGTTTGATATAATGGGCTGATCACAACCAGTTGGTACTCGCTGCCCATCTGCGTTATGGCATAACTCACGTTAGTCCTTGTTGATAACCATTATGTCTCACCTCATGTTGACTTCAATGAGAGCAGCGGTGTAGCAACAAGCCTCGTCCATGATAAGGTTAGCAGAGCTGTGCGGTTCTGCCACTGACTTCCAGCGACCAATCTACCTCCGAACAGCTGATTGACGGGGGTGTGGAGTGTCGGATCCCCCACCAATCGGCTATTGATGGCCTAACCTGAGGATAGTCCATCACATAATAAAAGCTAGACAACCCCTTTAAGACATATACTGAAAAAGAGCAGGCACCATAGCAACCTGGTCACTGCTGTTTTACACAGGAGATACTCGTGGGTAATGTTTGCAATCGGTGGTAATGCCCTTCAGATGGCACGGTCAAATGTGACCGTCATCTGGGAGCTCAAAATCCCAGAAGCATGTGGACCAGAGAATCCAGATTGTGTGTGTGTGCGTGTGTGTGGCACCCTCGGTCCTCAAGAATGATCCAAGTCTGCCGCATATCTGTTCCTATGAAGATCCTGGCAGGGCTCCATAGGAACATGGTGAAAACCTCAGACTCCAATGTTAATGCATTAATCTATGAGAGAAGCAATCTGATGGCTGCTTATTCATGTTCCCTGGGGGAACTGTTAAAAAGCATAAAAATAAAAAAAAAGTAAAAAAATATCAAAAGAAGATAAAAACTCAAATCAACCCCCTTCTCCCCCCCCCCCCAAAATAAATAAATAAATAAACAACATGGGCACCATACGGCAAAACGGAAGCAAAAATATGTGATGTGTTGGGTTTGCGCCAGAAAAGTTCAATTTTAGTCTCATCAGACCAGAGCACCTTCCTCCATACATTTTAGGAGTCTCCCACATGCCTTTTCGCAAACTCACAACGTGCCTTTTTGATTTTAGCTGAAAGTAATGGCTTTCTTCTGGCCACTCTGCCATAAAGCCCAACTCTATGGAGAGTACGGGTTATTGTCGTCCTATGTACAGATACTCCAGTCTCTGTTGTGGAACTCTGCAGCTCCTCCAGGGTTACCTTACCTGCCTCTCTGATTAATGCCCTCCTTGCCCGGTCCATGAGTTTTGGTGGGCAGCCGTCTCTTGGCAGGTTTGCTGTTGTGCCAAGTTCTTTCCATTTGGTTATGATAGATTTGATGGTGCTCCTGGGCATCATTAAAGATTTGGATATTTTTTTTATAACCTAACTCTGACTTGCACTTCACAACAACATTGTCCCTTACTTGTTTGGATAGTTCCTTGGTCTTCATGGCAGTGTTTGGTTAGTGATGCCTCTTGCTTAGGTGTTGCAGCCTCTGGGGCCTTTCAAAAAAAGGTGTGTGTATATGTAATGACAGATCATGTGAAACTTAGATTGCACACAGGTGACATCAGTTCACTAATGATGTGACTTCTTAAGGTAATTGGTTGCACCAGAGCTTTTTATGGGCTTCCTAACAAAGGGGGTGAATACATGCGCACATGAAAATTTTCTGTTTTCTATTTCTGAACAATAGTTTTATTTATATATTTTTCTCATTTCACTTCACCGACTTAGGCTACATGCACACGACCGTGGTGTGTTTTGCGGTCCGCAAATTGCGGATCCGCAAAACACGGATGGTGTCCGTGTGCGTTCCGCAATTTGCAGAACGGCACGGACAGCCTTTAATATAACTGCCTATTCTTGTCCGCAAAACGCGGACAAGCATAGGACATGTTTTATTTTTTTTGCGGGACCACAGAACGGAGCAACGGATGCGGACAGCACACGGAGTGCTGTCCGCATCTTTTGCGGCCCCATTGAAGTGAATAGGTCCACATCCGAGCCGCAAAAACTGCGGCTCGGATGCGGACCAAAACAACGGCCGTGTGCATGAGGCCTTAGACTATTGTGTTCTGATCCATCACAAAAAATTCTGATTAACAACACATTGAACTTAAGGCTGTAATGTAACAAAACACAAAAAAAGTCAAAGGGACCCACACCTATCAGACAATGGGGGCATATCCTAGCCATATGCCCCAATTGTCACAGATGAGAATACCCCTTTAAGTCTTGGGAATGATCCCAGTCCTGGGTATAAATACATTTATTAACAAAAAAATAACCAAGATGTAGTTATTGGAATCAAGTGACCTGTGTGAATGCACTGATGATATATGTAAGAAGTGATTACAATGTTAGAGAGAGGATATTTTTATTGGGGAAAACTGTACAATTGAAAGGAGGCTCTAGGACCCTGTTGGGCTACTTCTAGCCTGGATACAAGATGAGATAGAGTTGGGTATGGAGACATTCAGGTTATGTATGATATCCTGCGGTACATTTGTCCACAGAATGTGCTGGGCCTTTTTTTTTGGGGGGGGGGGGGGGGGGCAGACATCTTGTCTTAGCTTTTCTTCTTAACAGCATTTAAAAAGCATTAAGAAAATTGCTTTACAGCAGTCACCATGGGCCATAGACACAATGGTCTGGAGCTGATCCCATTGACTTCTATGGGTGAGTTTTCTAGGCATGCTCTGACCTGTGCAGAGGTCATTGTACATGGAAGGAGTAGATAAGCCGTGACATAACCTGCTATCAATGGTAGATGTATCCTTATCAAAATATAATATATCTACTTAGGATAGATCATCAGTTTAAACAAAGTGCAGAACCCCTTTAATAGGGTTGATCCTGGTGACAGAGCCTCTTTAAATCTCCATACCTCCAGCAATTGGCTTTACAGCTTTTATTTAAATGTGTAGCCCTAGGTTATCTGGCCTGCTAACATATCCTGAATTTGAATGTGCACTTCAGGATCCTCTCGGTGGCGGCATCTCCCTCTGCTCTGAAGAAGATGCTGTCCTGGTGGTATAGACCCCATGGTTTCGCAAGATTTGCCATCTCTGTTAGGGCTCATTCAGACGGCCGTATGCTGTCCGCAAAAATACTGAATGCTATCCGTTTTTTTGCGGATCCGCAAAAAAAATTAAACATGTCCTATACTTGTCCGTGAAAATCAGGACATGGCCCCATTGAAGTCTATGGGTCCGCAAAAATACTGAATGCTATCCGTTTTTTTGCAGATCCGTTTTTTTGCGGATCCGCAAAAAAACGGATAGCATTCAGTATTTTTGCGGACAGCATACGGCCGTCTGAATGAGCCCTTAAGATCACCCTGCAGAGGGCTCTGGGAAGGAACCTTCCCTTGCAACGGATCTGAAGTGGCTGCGGCACCTTTGTGGCTAACCACTTCAGATTTGCTTATCTGACTTTAGTGGCACACACCCCAAAAACGGGGGTTTAGGAACATCAAACAAATGATGCCATGCTTCATTTGGTGACACGTCCTCTTAAGTAGCTTTTATGACTACATTTGACAGAAAGGCAGAGCCATTTTGCCCAGAAGCCTACCACCTGTCTAAATAAACATGCCCAAGCATTTTGCTCAAGTCTTGATCATCTTCAGATATATATTTTCTATAAAATATGTTTTTATATTTTATGTTCTTTTTCCACTTTTACAATAGCTGATCTATAAAAGAAGTGCATCCCAAACTGCAATACAGACGTGGGAAACCTTGCGGGAGATATTTTGATGTTTGACCTAGTTAGATTTTTTGCCGTATATTCTCTTGTAATTAACACTTCGAATCTCACCAAGTGGATGTGTCGGCCCTGAGGAAAGCAAAGACTTTCAGAGCTGCTGCATAGTTGTGATTGTCTCATCCTTCTGTTACTAGCGTCTGCCATGTACTATTGGAGTTCTGCTCTGGTATGTTAGAAAAACTGCTTAGGGCGGGTTCGCGATGGCGCCATAGAGTTATAACGGAATTCTAGAATGGAATGCAAAACGGTAGCCTTTAAAGGCTATGGACACCTTTTGTGCACTAAAAATACAATAACCCCATATCTTACCGTAATACAGCACATAGTAAAATTGCACTTGTTTGTGTACTGGTATCAGCTTTGCTTCACATGCACTCAGTAATGCTGTCATCTCCTGTGAGGCTCTGTGGGCGTTCCTGTTGATTTCACATGCACCAGTACAAGCTCTGCTGCCCCGCCCCCACATCCTGTTACACAGCACAGCTAACAGCCACTTCCATTCAGACTGCCTGTAATCTATTTCTCACTTTCCATTCTGTAGAAAGTCCATTATTTGTAGACACAATAGATATTTCTGCTGATAACATTAGTGCAGCGATCTACAATCAGAACCATGGCGTTATAATCAGGATATAGATCTCCTTACTGACAGCTCTCACTACCTGCACGCTCTTCTGAATACAGTATTGTTTGCAGTCCGCACAGTGAGCTGTCACTTGTCCCACACAGATTAGTATAGTGTGACGACACACAATGCTATGTACATATAGAAGTACACAGTGGGGGAGATTTATCAAAACTGGAGGAAAGTAGAACTGGCTTAGTTGCCCATAGCAACCAATCAGATTCCTCCTTTCATTTTCCATTTGGAGCTGTAAAAATTGAAAGGTAGAATCTGATTGGTTGCTATGGGCAACTAAGCCAATTCTACTTTACACCAGTTTGATAAATGATATATATATAAAAAAATGTCTGCACTCTCAAACACTTCATTCACCCCTGTGGTCGCGATGTTTTCAGCTCATTCACAGAGCCTTTTTGCAATCTATGAGCTGAAACTTTGCAACTAGTGTTGAGTGAACTTGTGTTTCAAGTTCGGCGTACAAGGGTCAGGTTATCTAAGAATTCCGTTATGGATTCCGCTACCACGGGCCATGAGTTATGGTCTATGGTAGCGGAATCCATAACGGAATTCTTAGATAACCCGAACCTTGTATGCCGAAATTGAAACACAGGGGTGAATAAAGTGTTTTTCTTTTCACTCCTTTCTTGTGAGTGCTGCAAATATTTTTTTTTTTTATTCTTATATTGTCCTGGATTTGTTGCCCCAGATCCATTGGCCTGCACCTCCATATTTATATTGGCCTGATGTACTGCCATTGTCATAAAAAAAATATATATATTAGGGTCACTCCTGCAGGATATAAATCTTTTTCTACAGGTACGGTAGTTTGTGCGTTGTGTAAGGCAAGGTAACAAAATGACGGTTCTGGCACAGTCCCCCCCCCCCCCCCCCCCATAATGTTTACCTGACAGGGTAGATCATGTGATATTTTTATAGAGCAGGCTGTTACGGACATGGCAACAGTGGCGTTACTAGGGCTGGTGTCACCCGATGCGGTAGAAAATGGTGTCCCCCCACTTTTAGCCATATATGGCGGGTGCTACTGCCGTAGGGGGGGCATCCGTTAGCTCAGCAGACGCCCCAGCACCCCCTTTCCCCCCTGCTGGCAGCAGCTCACCTAGGTCAGGTGCACCCCACTTTCGCTGGCTGGCTGACCGAGACGCCAATTGCTGTTCAATTTCTTCTGGTGAGCGCTTCTTCGTGTGGTCATCGTGTTCAGACCTGTGCGGACGAGTCACGTAGGGGATGTCCATCAAGCTCCGCCCTGCTGCTGCAGCGCCGCTGACATCCCTTCACGTCCTTCACTGAGCCTGCCGGTAACTGGGGGGGGGGGGGGGGGTTTGGATAGTAAACAGACCACTGATATGGGGGGGGGGCTAAGCAGACAGATCGCCGACAGGGAGGGGAGGTGCTAGCAGTCAGATCGCTTACCGGGCAGTGGCAGATCCAGAGCCTGGTCTCGGGAGGGGCACTTCCAGATTATTTTCTGTCCACCGCCACTAAACAATGGTGCTTATAGAACAGACTACTCAGTGTAGCGGTATACTGTATATTGTGGGGCACAGTGTAGAGGTATACTGTATATTGTGTGACACAGTGGATGCTCTATGTGTATAACTTAAACATATTTCACATGAAAACTTACAGTTGCTTGGCCCTTGGGGAACTCGAACACCACTTCAACACTTTGGCTGGGGGGCTCAGCGGAGCTGATGTTGTGCTTTATCCTAATGAGAAAGATTTCATAATAAGGATTTGGAGAAGGGGCAGAGGAATAGCAGAGCAGGGAGAGGCTGGTGCTGCTACTAGGGGGTCATATCATGGGGGAGTAATAAAGCCCACCATAATGCCCCCCCCCCCCCTTCCCCAGTAGAAATAATTCTCCTTATAATGTGACAGTGCAAAAAATTCCCCCTTGTAATGCCCCCAGTTGAGCTAATGTCCCCATAGTGCCCCCATAATGTGCCAGTATAAAATACCCCTATATAGTGCTCCTCTCCCCCCTTCCTCCTAGTGCCCCCCATAATGTACCAGTATAAAATGCCCCATATATAGTGCCCCAGTAGATGTCCTCAGTGTCCCCCATAATTTGCAAGTATAAAATACCTCTTCTTAGTGCCCCCGTAGATGACCCATAATACTCCTCTCCCCCCTTCCCCATAGTACCCACCATAATGTGTCCCAGTATAAAATGCTACTGTACAGAGCCCTCCATATAAAATACCCCTTCTTTGTGGTCTCAGTAGATGCCCCTATAGTGCCCACCAATAATGTGCCAGTAATAAGTGCCCCCATAGATGCCCCCCAATAATGTGGCAGTAAAATGTGCCCCTATAGATACCCCCATCATGTGCCAGTTATAAGAGCAACCCCCCCATCATGTGCCAGTAATAAGAGCCTCAGCCCCCCACATCGTGCCAGTAATAAGAGCCTCAGCTCCCCACATCATGTGCCAGTAACGAGCCCCCCTCATGTGCCAGTAAAAGTACATATAAAAAAGAAAACTGTTATACTTGCCTCCATGTCATCGATGCGATGCAGGCCTCTTCCGGCCTGTGCCCCCACGCTGTACGGCTCAGGCTGCTCGATGACGTCATCGCGCACTAGGCCGATCAGAGGAACAGGGAAGGGACACGCCTCTCCCTCCCTGAGGACGGCGATACAGATAACTATGGAGATGAGCGCAATGGAAACACTCATCTCCCTGTGCCCTGCCGCCGCCGCCATCAGACTGGTGTAACCCCATCACTGGTGTCACCCGGTGCGGCCCGCAACCCTCCCCCCCCCCCCCTCGCAACGCCACTGCGCAGCAATACCTAATATCTCTATTTTTATTTTATTTTTGGGTTTTACACAATAAAATAATTTTAGGGGGAAAAAAAATCATGTTTCTGTGTCTCCATTTTGATTTTATTTGATTTACAGTATTCACTAGACTGGTTGGATGACATGATATTTTTATAGAGCAAGTCGTTACTGTTGCAGTGATGCCTAATATGTGCATTTTTTGTACTTTATTTTACACCATAAAAGCATTTTTTTTAAAAATCATGATTTTGTGTCTCCATTTTCTAAAAGCCATCTTTTTTATATTTTTAAGGCGATTGTCTTATGTAGGGGCTCATTTTTTGCGGGATGAGATAATGGTTTGATTGGTACTATTTTGGGGTACATATGACTCTTTATATAAATCTTTTTCTACAGGTAGTTTGTGCGTTGTAGCACACTTTTTGTACCATTTTTTGGGAAGTGCGGTGGGCAAAAATGCAATTCCATCATAGTTTTCTTTTATTTTTTTTATTTTATTTTTATTGGCGTTCAACGTGCCATAAAAGTAACGTGATCCTTTAATAGATAAAGTCATTACCGACCCGGCGATACCAAAAATGTTTGGTATTTTTTATTTTTTTTTATTTTTTTACACTTTTTTGACTCCGACCCACTTGGTTCTTGAAGATCCAGTGGGTCTGATGGCTCTTCAGTAAACTGTATAGTGTATTTGCATTTACACTTAGCCTGATCAGGCTCTTGCCTTTAGCAGCAGCCTGATCAGGCTCAGCTATACCATGCCAAGCCGGAGGCCTGTAACCAGACGCTGCCACAGCAGTGCAGCGGCCCGATGGTTAGCCCTTCCATACAGCGGCATGGAAGCAGTTAAACGGCCAACATTGGTGCCAGCACCAATGTTGTCCGTTTCAATAAGAGTGTCCGCTGTATTTTACAGCTGACACTCTGCACCGCTCTGCCATCCTGAACTGTGTGTGTGTGTGGGGGGGGGGGGGGGTGCTGCACCGCCATCCATCCTGAAGGTAACTGGTATTGCGGTCCGTATACGGTCCGTATACGGAACAATTCATTTTAATGGGTCCGCAAAAAAAGTCTTGTCCTATTATTGTCCGCAAATCACGTTCCGTGGCTCCATTCAAGTCAATGGGTCCGCAAAAAAAAACGGAATCCGTATGTCTTCCGTATCCGTTCCGTTTTTGCGGAACGATCTATTGAAAATTTTATGCCCAGTCCAATTTTTTCTATGTAATTACTGTATATGCCATACGGAAACAAAAAACGGAACAACGGATCCGTGAAAAACGGACCGCAAAACACTGAAATAGCCATATGGTCGTGTGAAAGAGGCCTAAAGGAGCTGTGTCTTTATCAGTTCCATTGAAGTGAATAAAGCGGTGGACTGCCACGCGCACTGCTCCTCCATTCACAGTGGTGTGTCTAGATCTGACATTTAACACATGTACTGTGGCTAGGTGATACTTTTTGTGAGATATCTCCTATGACTGTTCTTTTAACAGACCACAATTAAAATAGGGGCCTGGGCAAGTACAGGGCTGGCATTTCCACTAATAAAGGCCCAAGTAGTTGTAGAAGACGGCTCCCCATCTTGGACTAATGGTGGCCATACATTCGAGATAATGATCGGCCTTAGGCCGAGTTCACACAAACGTGTGTGACCCGTGCCCGTGCTGCGGCCCGCAAATTGCGGGCCACAATGCCTGATCGCCGACCGTAGGTCAGCCGCATCGGATTGCGGACCCATTCACTTTAATGGGTCCGCGATCCGCCCGTTCCGCAAAAAGATAGGACATGTTCTATCTTTTTGCGGAACGGAAGTACGGGACGCAACCCCACGGAAGCACTCCGTAGTGCTTCCGAGGTGTCCCGTTCCGTGCGGCCGTTCCGCTATTCCGGATTTGTGGACCCATTGAAGTGAATGGGTCCGCATCCGTGATGCGCAATGCACATGGAACTGTGACCCCTTAAAGGGGTTGTCCGTGTTATTTTATTTATTTTTTTGTTCTTTGTATGTTTCTAACTAATCAAATGTAAAGGCTTCACCATGCACTTCCTTCATCTGTATTGGCTGCTTTCTCAGATTTCACTGAGGGTCACATGACCTGTGATGTCAGCTTCTCTCCCTGCTCTGATGTTTCCTGCATAAGCCTGAGAGAGCAGATATGTGCCTGTACACGACACGTCACTGTTCTGGCCACGGCCCCCTGCACTGCGGTCTGCTGTCTGCTCTCTCCCTGGATTCTTCAGGAAAAACTTTAACCCCTTCAGCAGCACAGACTCAGGGCTGAAGGCTTTACTGAGTAGCTGCAGGCAGTGAGGAGACAAATGCTGGGCACAGGAGCTGACAGACTGCAGAAGTTCTGCAGAGCATTGCACAAGAACAGGTAGGGGGAAGATCCTGTGTGTATCAGCAGTGTAATTGTGCAACTGGAGCTTGTAGTCCTACACATACAACATGCTGCTGAGTATCCAAGCAGGCATACATATCACTCAGGGAAGCACTAGTATTCACTCCCTTTGCAGAGCAGGGGGAGGGGCGGAGAGTGTTATTGTAGGTGAACAAAGGGCCAGAAGAGAACCAGGGAAATGAGGAAATATATATATATATATATATATATATATATATAATATATATATAATATATATATATATATATATATATATATATATATATATAATATATAGAAAATAAATCAGCAGCACTCTGTTGGATGCCGGGTGCAATTCCACAGTTGCTCTTGGATAGGAGCCGTTCAATAGAAATAGAAAAAATATGGCAGCACTCCGGTCTTGTGAAGAAATTCAGTGACGTTTATTCACACTTATTTGCAATGCAGCATTTCAGCCCTCTCAATGGAGCCTTGACAAAGGCTCCATTGAGAGGGCTGAAATGCTGCATTGCAAATAAGTGTGAATAAACGTCACTGAATTTCTTCACAAGACCGGAGTGCTGCCATATTTTTTCTATTTATATATATATATATATATATTTTTTTTTTTTATATTTTTTTGCCTAAAACTTGCTTAGCTTAGTTATATATTGCTGTCCATCAGATTTACAGTGCTATATTTTTTTATTTTCATAACTCGGACACCCCTTTTAAAGTCTATGTAAGTCTAACAGCTGATCAGCGGTGGTCCCAGAACTCAGACCTCTCCTGGTCTGATATTGATGACCTATCCAGAGGATAGTAATACCTGGATAAAGACCCAGATAACCCCTTTAAGTTGGGAGGACTAGGGCTTGAACGAGGAGATGGAATGCAGATACATAGAAATAAAAAGTGCTGGTATGCATTGAGCTAATGGTTTGTGAGATGGCTAACAGAGTAGTTTTTCTGGCAGTAATGCATTTTTTTCAGTAATCTGTTTTTATTTTATGATTTTATTTTTTATACACCTTTATGGGGTAGCCATCTTTGTTAAGTTGCTATGAGCAGCATTTAGAGATTTGCTTTACAGAAGCCATATGGACCATAGACACAATAGACAGGAAATGTTCTTTAACATCTATGGGAGAGTTTTCTAGACATGCTCTGTGAACTTAAAGGGGTTGTCCAGGAATGAAAAAAATGAAAATACTTAAATATTATTTTATAATAAATATATTCACAAATACCTTTCATTACTTAGAATGGCTTGTTTTGTCTAGGGAGCAATCATTAGGAGAAATAAAATGTCTGCCGTTCTATCAGTACACACAAAATCTGTCCTAATCACACAGGAGGACAAGTTACTTCACCACAATGAGCCATAGTTTTGCCTCATCCTCCTCTCTGCTCTGCTTGTCAGGAATCATGATCCTGAATACAAGTGAATCTCTGGGGAATAGAGATGATGAGGAGACATGAGAGGAGGGTGAGATGTGGCTAATGAGCAGCAGCACTTGCATGTACTCTCCATTACCACAGTCTGTCCTGTCCGTCCTCTTTGTACTTAATGTCTCCTCATGACCTCCATTCCTACAGAGATTCGGCTGAAGATCTTATCTGTATTCAGGATAATAATCCCTGACAAGTAGAGCAGAGAGGAGGATGAGGCAGCTTTTTACCTCAGTGTTGTGAAGTAACTTGTCCTCATGTGTGATCAGGACAGGTTTTGTGTGAACTAATAGGACAGCGGCCATTTTGTTTCCCCTGATTTCTCCCCAGACAAAATGAGCCATTATAAATAATGAAAGGTATTTGAGAATATATTTATAATAAAGTAAAATTTAAGTATTTTTATTTTCTTAATTCCCGGAGAACCGCTTTAATAGAAGTCATTTATACAAGGAAGGAGTAGATTAGCTGTGATATCACTGTTGTGACTGGCGGATCCTGTGTTACCTACAGTGTGTATAAATGTATGTATACATATACAGTGCCTTGAAAAAGTATTCATACCCCTTGAACTTTTCCACATTTTTTTCACGATACACCCACAAACTTAAATATATATTTTTGGGATTATATGTGATGGACCAACACAAAGTAGCAAGTATGTGTGAAGGGAAAAGAAAATTAAACATTGTTTTCAAATTTTTTCCATAAATAAAAATCTGAAAAGTGTGGTGTGCATTTGTATTCAGCCCCCCTGAGTCAGTGTTTTGTTGGACCAACTTTCTCTGCAATTACAGCTGAAAGCCTTTTGTCTCTACCAGCTTTACACATCTAGAGCAGTGTTTCCCAACCAGTGTGCCTCCAGCTGTTGCAAAACTACAACTCCCAGCATGCCCAGACAGCTTTTGGCTGTGCGGGCATGCTGGGAGTTTTAGTTTTGCAACAGCTGGAGGCACACTGGTTGGGAAACACTGATCTAGAGGTTGACATTTTGCCCATTCTTCTTTCCAAAATAGCTCAAGATCAGTCAGATTGGATGGACAGTGTCTGTGAACAGCAATTTTCAAGTCTTGCCACAGATTGTCAATGGGATTTAAAGGGTTTCTACCACCAGAAATACTGTTATGTAGCTGACTGACATTAGCGATGCGCTAATGTCAGCACTACATAACAGTATGTTTTTTTACATTTCTCCCTGCAGCCGTTCTGATTAAAAAAAAAGCACTTTTATAATATGCTAATGAGCCTCTAGGTGCTATGTGGGTGTAGATTCAGCACCTAGAGGCTCCGTCTACTCACCCTTTATCCCGCCCGGGTCTCCTATTCTGTCCACCCCGCTTCTCACGGTTCTCAGCATCACTGACGAAATCCCGCGCCTGCGCCGTTCACTTCCGTCTTCGGCGCAGTGAGTGAAGGCCGCTCTCCTGGTGCCGGCTTCCTCATTGTGACGTAGTCGACGCAGTGAGGAATCCGGCACCAGAGAACCGTGACCTCAATCAAGAGGAGCTGGGCGGGCAGAACAGGGGACCTGGGCGGGATAAAGGGTGAGTAGACGGAGCCTCTAGGTGCTGAATCTACACCCACATAGCACCTAGAGGCTCATTAGCATATTACAAAAGTGATTATTTTATCAGAACGGCTGCAGGGAGAAATGTAAAAAACATACTGGTATGTAGTGCTGACATTAGCGCATCGCTAATGTCAGTCAGCTACATAACAGTATTTCTGGTGGTAGAAACCCTTTAAGTCTGGACTTTGACTGGGCCATTCTAACTTTCATGCTTTTATCTAAACCATTCTATTGTAGCTCTGGCTGTATGTTTACTGTTGTTGTCCTGCTGGAAGGCGAACCTCCTTCCCAGTCTCAAGTCTTTTGCAGCCTCTACCAGGTTTTCCTCCAGGATTGCACTGTATTTAGCTACATCCATCTTCTCATCAACTCTAACCAGCTTCCCTGTCCCTGCTGAAGAAAAGCGTTCCCCCAGCATGATTCTCCCACCACCATGTTTCATGGTGTTCAGGTGTGTTCAGGGTGATGTGCAGTGTTTGTTTTCTGTCACACATAGCGTTTTGCATTTAGGCCAAAAACTTTAACTTTGGTATCATCTGACCAGGCCAGATTTGTAGCGTACACGACTAATAGTTGTCCTGTGGACAGATTCTCCCATCTCAGCTGTGGATCTCTGCAGCTCCTCCAGAGTGACCATGGGCCTCTTGGCTGCTTCTCCAATTAGTGCTCTCCTTGCCTGGGCTGTCAGTTTAGATGGACGACCATGTCTTGGTAGGTTTGCAGTTGTGCCATACTCCTATTTTTGGATGATGGATTGAACAGTGCTCCATGAGATTTTCAGATTTTGTGATTTATTTATTTTCTATGACCTAACCCTGCTTTACATTTCTCCACAACTTTATCCCTGTTGCTGTTTGATCACTAATGTTCTCTAACAAACCTCTGAGGCCTTCACAGAACAGCTATAGTTATACTGAGAATAAATTACACAATAAATTCTTTACTAATTAGGTGACTTCTGAAGGCAGTTGGTCACAATGGATTTTATTTATTTTGGTATCGGAGTACAGGGGGGCTGAATACAAATGCACGCCACACTTTTCAGATTTGTATTTAATAAATTAAAACGTATCATTTTATTTTCACTTCACACATACTTGCTACTTTGTGTTGGTCTGTCACATAAAATTCCAATAAAGTACATTTAAGTGTGTGGGTGTAATGTGGAAAGTTTCAAGGGGACTGTATATAGGTGTTACCTTTTTATGTGGTGACATAGTATCAGGTTTAGTGACTAGTGTGGAAACTGCAAGATTTTTAACATGAAAAACTTTTTAAAAAATCCACAAAAATTATTTAAAAAATCTTTAACATAAAACTTCATTTCAACAATAATTTTCTGATGACCTAATCCCTTTAAGGCTTTCCATTTTGGGTCCGCAAAAATACAAATGCAGTCCATGTGCATCCCACAATTTTCATGGGACCCACTGTAAAAAAGCCTATTCTTGTCCTCCAAAAAAGGACAAGAATAGGACCGGTTCTATAATCTGTGGTCTGGCCGCACAGATGCAAGCACACAGATGACATCTGTGCGCTGTCCGTTTTTTCGGTTCTTTTTTTGTGAACCCATAGAAATTAATGGGTCTATGTGCAGTCCACAAAAAAGGCGGATTGGACACAGACTAAAAATGTGGTCTTGTGCAGTAGGCCTAACACAGACTGGTCGCCACTTGGTAATTAACTGTGCGGTCGGCATGTGCCAGCAGGGACAAAGGAGACTTAGTGCGTCATTTATTAAGCTGAAATACGCCTAGATTAGGGGGGGAAGGGGTTGGCGTGCCCATCTCCTTTACCATTTTTCTACGCTTGTTTCAGGCATAGAAAAAAGTCTAAATGTAAGACGGCTCGGAAGCTGTCTTATATTTAGAACTGGCAGAGGATCCGCTGAAGTTATGAAGAGGCCGGTGCCGCCAGCTTAGGGGTTTATTAAGACAGGCGTCAAAAACGCCGGTCTAAATAAATGTGCCCCTTAGTCCCTGTACATGGGGGAGTGGGGGGTGTAGAGACATTTGGCAGGTAGGTGACATTCTAGTTTCCAATAACTACAAAGATCTTCTGTTTTTTACACAGTTTTCTGATCTGAGATGCTCCCAGTGCCGTCTAAGATCTTTCACAAAGCAGTCAGTCTTTTATTATGTACAGTATAGCCTCTGCAATATATACTGAGCGTGTACATAGTTGTCATTTTTACATGTAATTATGTCAATTAAAGGGGTTTTCCGGAGATTGGGCATGAGCGGTTGTGTTGCTGAGGCAACCATCCGACGTCCAGCGGGTATCGTGCTATACTGATTAATGGGACCCATGCACTTTACTTGTTCGGTGTTGGGCGGTTGCCTCAGCAACCAGATGCCCAGTGTACAGTTTTGTTTTTTTCCAAATTCCTTGTCATATTAGGTGGAATTTTCTGCCTGGACAACCCCTTTAATGATGAACAAGTTAACAAAAAAATATATATATTATAATTCTGGTATGCCTCAAAAGGGCGCTGTATAATAACACGGCATCTTTCATTTTAAGGTCTACGAATTCCAGCCAGCTGTGAGCTTGTGGTAGGAGGAGAGCCCCAGTGTTGGGCCGAAGGACATTGTCTTCTTTTCGATGACTCTTTCCTGCATACCGCATTTCATGAAGGTAGGTTCCTTGAATTTAATTGAAAGAAACTATGTATATACTTTACTGGTCCGCATTAAAGGCAAAACAGAAAATGGTGTGCAAAAACAAGAAATAAAATGTGCCCTATAGATTCTCTAAATTATACCCCCTTCCCCCCAAACCCTTCCCTACCTACAGCTTAGGCTACTTTCACACTAGCGTTGTTTTAATCCGGCGTTCAATTCCGACACCGGAATTGCCCGCCGGATCCGGAAAAACGTGTGAAAACAGATTACATTTGAATCCTGATCAGGATTTTGATCACAATGAAAAAATGCATTGGAAAAAACGGATCCGCCATTTATGGACTTTAACTTTTTTTTCACATTTTTCGGGTTTAACATGCAAAAGCCGGATCCGTTTTGACTGAACACACGGCGCCAGATCCGGCGTTAATGCAAGTCAATGGGAAAAAAGCCTGATCCGGCGTTCAGTCAAAGTGTTCAGGCTTTTTGGCCGGAGGTAAAAATACTGCATGCTACGTTTTTCTGAAAAGCCTGATCAGTCAAAAAGACTGAACTGGAGACATCCTGATGCATCCTGAAGGACTGACTCTCCATTCAGAATGCATGGGGATAAAACTGATCAGTTCTTTTCCGGATTTGAGCCCCTAGGACGGAACTCAGCGCCGGAAAAGAAAAACGCTAGTGTGAAAGTACCCTTAGCCTGCTCCCTACTCTCTAGGGGACCCGGATATTACCACTTTCCACTTCACCACCATGACGGCCCAGAGAGATTGACCCCTGACCTCTGTAGGGGCAGGAACAGAGATAGGTTTAAAAGGACCCCTCCCACCACCATTCACCAGTGTGTTCCTGCCCCTATAGCGGCCAGGACAGAGTAAAGTCCTCTCTGGCTTTCAGGGAGGTGAAGTGGACCTCGTTTTATTATTTTTAAGTACCTGGGTGACCGCATCGGTGGTGTTCCTTGCCTCCCTTGCGGGTCCTTTTCACCCAGAGATGCGTCCCCTGCTCCCCGGCGGACTTTGTTCCTAAGCTGACAGGGAGACGCCAGGGTCACGCTCCCTGTTGTGGGAAGCCTGCCCTGAGCTGCCGCTGAGTCGCCTGCTTCCAGGGAGGTAGCCGACCGGAAAGACGCTCAGCGCTGTCGCGCGCGTCTGACGTCACTTCCGGGCCGCCGGCGGAACCCGGAAGTAGACGGAGCTCCTATAAAAAATGCTAACAAGCACCTTCCCGTTGCGCTCTCTGCAATCGTGCTCTGACCGGAACATGTCGGACCAGGAGAAGGAGCCACAGCAGCAGCAGGAGCAGACCGCTCCCGAGCGCCCCTGCGTGAGTAGCCCACCTGGGCAAAACGGCAGCTTCACAGGTGGCAGGGGGGGGGGGGGGGGGATGTGTGCTTAGAGTAAACCGCTTTTCCCCTCCCCCTGGTGTGTCTGCTGGTATACTGCATCAAATTATGCTCCTATACTAGACTGACATAAATTTAATGGGCTGCCTCTCTCACTTTAGGCCAAACTTACCTTAAAAAAAGGAAAAAGGACCGCCAAATGCATCCAGTGCTCCGTCAGGCTTCCTGAGGACTATACTAAAAAGCTTTGCAAGCATTGCATTTCTAAAATAGTGAGAGACGAACAGCCCTCAATTATGCAGGAGTTTAGATCCATGATTCAGGAGGAGGTTAGGTCCTCACTGGCCTCCCTCCGTGAGGATTCCAGGGGGATCCGCCCACCTAAAAGACCCAGGGGGGCGGACATTCCCTCTGACTCCGAGGATTTAGAAGATGATGCCTCATCCTCTAGAAAAGAGGACGACGACCCCCTTTCTGAAGGAGAGATCGTAGAGGACTCTAGGAAATTTTTCTTCACTCCCAGTGAAATGAGTGACCTTTTAAAGGCGGTCAGGGATACCATGGGGGTGGAGGACATTCAGCAACCCCACACAGTTCAGGAAGAGATGTTTGGGGGATTGAGGGTCAAACGCTCCAGGGTATTCCCCATAAACGGAAACATTAAGGAGATGGTGATGGATAAATGGGCCCATCCTGAAAAGAAGCTAGGAATTTCCAAAGAATTCAGAAACCGCCTTGTATTTGACCCGTCAGACTCAAAAATTTTTGACGAGGTCCCTAGAATTGACGTCCAGGTGGCGAAAGTCAATAAGAAAACCTCACTTCCATTTGAAGACTCCTGTCAGTTAAGGGACACTATGGAAAGGAAGGCAGACAGCTTATTAAAAAGGTCCTGGGAGGCAGCCATGTTTAGTGTCAAGACAAACATAGCCGCTACTTCAGTCGCCAGGTCTATGTACCTGTGGCTGAATGAGTTAGAGGGTCATCTAAGCAGTAAAACTCCCAGGGAACAGATACTAGACTCTATCCCCTTGCTAAAGTCTGCCACGGGTTTCTTAGCGGACGCTTCCGCAGAGACAATTAGATTTTCAGCCAAGGATGCAGCCTTGTCCAATGCGGCCCGAAGGGCACTTTGGATGAAATCTTGGTCGGGAGACATCTCTTCCAAGATGAAGCTGTGTTCTATAGCCTTCTCGGGTGAATACGTGTTTGGTCCCGTATTAGACACGATCCTCGAGAAGGCTACTGATAAAAAGAAGGGGTTCCCTGAGGATAGGACCCCTAAAAAGAAACCCTCCTTTCGTGGTCAATATGCCCAGAATAGTTCCTTTCGTGGAAAAGGAAAAACCGGACGTTGGAGTTACCCAAAAGGGGGGAGGGGTAGAGGGTACCTCCTTAATCCCCAAAACAAGGGTGGCGAGAAACAGTGACGCCAGGATAGGGGGAAGACTATCCCAACATTTTGCTCAGTGGCAGCAGACTTCTCCGAGCCTCTGGGCGCAAGATCTTGTCAAGTCGGGATACAGGATAGAGTTATCTTCCCCCCCCTCCAGATGTATTTCTGATTTCTCACCACCCTTCTCCTTTTCAGCACAGCCAGATCTGGAAGGAGGTCCAGAATCTCCTGGACCTGGGAGTAGTAATTCCGGTTCCCGTGCCTCAACGGGGGCGGGGGTTCTACTCCAGCCTTTTCTTGGTAAAAAAACCGGGGGGCTCCTTCCGCATGATCATAAACCTCAAGAGGCTAAACAAATTTGTGATCTACAAAAGGTTCAAGATGGAATCTTTAAATTCTACCATCCCCTTAATTCAAAGGGACGCGTCCCTCTGTACAATCGACCTGAAGGACGCATATTATCATGTTCCCATTCACTCCCAGTCTCAGAAGTTCCTGCGTTTTGCAGTAAGGGATCACAGAGGGTCTGTTCACCACTTCCAGTTCGTGGCTCTCCCCTTCGGGCTGGCTTCAGCCCCAAGGATTTTCACGAAGCTGGTGGTAGAGATGGTCGCCTCCCTGAGACCTCAGGGGGTGACGGTCGTTCCTTATCTAGACGACTTTCTACTAATTTCAAACACGGTGGATCAATCTATAGCAGATCGAGAAACCTTCTGTTCCCTTCTGACATATCTAGGTTGGGTTATAAACCTAAAAAAGTCATCCCTAGTTCCGAATACCAGGGTAAAGTTCCTGGGGGTTTTGCTGGATTCGGAAAAACAAACTACCTTCCTTCCAGCAGAAAGAATCCAGAACCTACAGTCATCAATCAGGGCCTTCCTGAGACGTCGCTCCTTCTCGTTCAGAGAAACGATGAGCCTTTTAGGTCAGATGACAGCCTGCATCGTAGCAGTCCCGTGGTGCCAGGCCCATTACAGAGCCCTTCAGTCCTGGCTTCTAAGAAAATGGGACAAAAATCTGACCTCTTTAGACAGGAAGATCCTGATCCCGGGCCACATAAAATCTTCAGTCCGGTGGTGGCTTCAAACAAAAAATTTAAAAAAAGGCATGGTCTGGTTCAAGACCCCGGCAGTACATATTCAGACCGACGCCAGCCTAAAAGGGTGGGGCGCAAAAATCTACTCCAATCTCTACCAGGGAGACTGGCCTCTAGAAATTGCAGCTCAGTCCTCCAACTACAGGGAGCTCAGGGCAGTTTGGGAAACAATACGAGCAGCTGCTCCAAAACTAAGGAACCAACATATAAAGGTCTATTCAGACAATGTAACGACCGTGTCCTACCTCAAGCATCAGGGGGGCACACGGTCTCAAAAACTGGAAGGTCTGTCCAGAAAAATCTTCCTCTGGGGGGAAAAAAATGTAAGATCAATATCGGCAGTTCATTTAAAAGGAAGCCTAAACTGTGCGGCGGACTTCCTCAGCAGGACTACCATAGACCAGGGAGAATGGTCCCTAAACATCGAGATCTTCAATCTGATTGTCCAGAGATGGGGCCTTCCAGTGGTAGATCTCTTCGCTACAAAGATAAACACAAAGGTATCAACCTTTTGCTCCCTAAACCCAAGGGACAGGCCCCTAACGATCGACGCCTTCTCCCTGCACTGGGACTGGGATCTTGCATATGCCTTCCCCCCGTTCCCATTAATCCCAAGGGTTCTACAAAAAATCATCAGGGACAGAGCCAGAGTCATCCTGGTCACCCCGTACTGGCCCAAGAGAAGCTGGTTCTCGATTCTAGCCAAGCTCTCCCCACATGAAGCATTTATTCTCCCAGCGAGAAGGGATATCCTGATCCAGGGGCCGGTTCTCCATCCTCATCCGGAAATCTTCAAACTCTCGGCCTGGATCCTGAGTCCAACCTCCTAAAACAGAGAGGTCTCTCTGAGGGGTTTATATCTACCTTAAAGGCCAGCAGAAAAAAGGTGACTAACGCCATTTATTTTAAAATCTGGAAAAGATTCTGCACCTGGTCAGGCAACGAGGCCCCAGACCAAACCAGACCAAATATACAGAAAATTCTGGATTTCCTTCAAAAGGGACTAGAATTAGGGTTAAGTCCTTCCACCCTGAGAGTCCAGGTCTCAGCGCTTAGTGCCTATTTCGATTCCGAATTAGCCAGCCATAGATGGATCCAAAGATTCCTGAGGTCCGCAGCCAGACTAAGACCATCTCTCAGATCAAAGGTGCCTACCTGGGACTTAAACATTGTCCTTAGAGGACTCACAGGTCCACCCTACGAACCCGTGGACGCATGTTCCTTGAAGAATCTTTCTCAGAAGGTGGCTTTTCTTATAGCCATAACATCGGCAAAAAGACTGAGTGAGATTCAGGCATTGTCAATAAGACAACCATATCTCACAATACAGGAGGATCGTATTACCTTGAGGTTAGACCCGACATTTTTGCCAAAGGTAGTAACAGACTTCCATAGAAACCAGGAGATCATTCTTCCCTCCTTTTGTGTGAATCCTAAAAATCCTGGAGAGGAACGTTTCCATACCCTGGACGTCAAACAAACGGTACTAAAATACCTAGAGGTCACCAGAGACCTGAGGAAGGTGGACAACTTACTAGTGCTCTTCTGTGGTAAAAATAAGGGGAAGGCAGCTTCCAGATCTACCATTGCCCGATGGGTAAAACAGACTATTACAGACTGTTACAAGATCGAGGGCATCAATTGTCCAGAAGTCATCCGGGCTCACTCCACAAGAGCTATATCTGCCTCTTTCGCTGAAAGGGCAGGCGCTTCCCTAGATCAAATATGCCGGGCTGCAACTTGGTCAAATGTAAACACCTTCATTAAACATTATAGGCTTGACTTATCCAGGTCTTCCGACCTCGCATTTGGTCGCAAGGTCCTACAGGCCGTTGCCCCACCCTAAGACGTATATAATCTGTTATGTCTCTCTGGGCCGTCATGGTGGTGAAGTGGAAAGCCGGAATTAGACTTACCGGTAATTCATTTTCCACGAATCCACCATGACGGCATGATATCCCGCCCTATATATATATATATATATATATATATATATATATATAAAAAAAAAAAAAAAAAGGAAAATTTTTTTTTTCCAATGACTTGGTATGAGTTAATACCAAAAAAAAAAAAAAAAAACACTTGGAGTTGTTTCACTCGTAACCGGTGGTTGTAGCACTATAATCTGGAACTCACTGGTGAATGGTGGTGGGAGGGGTCCTTTTAAACCTATCTCTGTTCCTGCCCCTACAGAGGTCAGGGGTCAATCTCTCTGGGCCGTCATGGTGGATTCGTGGAAAATGAATTACCGGTAAGTCTAATTCCGGCTATTTCACTCTCCGGGAGTTTCTGGACTGCCAAATTGCTTGATTTAAAGACAATGAACACCTTGAAGGGGTATTTTATTATTTTTATTATTATTATTATTATTATTATTATTATTATTATTATTATTATTATAATATATAATTGCATTTTTATCATTTTGCTCTAAAAATCTTCTTTTTTTTTTTTAGTTAACCTATTTATTATAAAATAATGGGTAATCTTTCCAGGATGCCCATCCACTCCTAATATGCCATCCCATTAACACCTACTGTCTGTATTTTTTCACCTTCAAGAATCTCAAGAATGTATATATTTTTTTAGATAAATCTATTTCCCCTTTATTACCCTAGACCTTTTCCAACAGGGACATTCCACAACCTGAAAAACATTACTATCACTTCTAGGTTGCACCATTTGTTTAAATTGACCATATCCAAAATACTGTATACTCCATAGGGTTGCTGAATTCATTACACATTAACACTAAGTCTCTTAAAGGGATTGTGCATCTTTAAACTTTTTTTTTTTTAACAGACCTCACAGAGTGGCCGGACAAGCGGTGGTGATCCTGCTTACCTGGTCCCACCACTGGATTCCGGATGCATCACTTAACGCCACCTCTACAGATCCTAGGTCTCTCAGTATCAACACCCTGTGACCACTGCAGCCAATCACCAGCCGCAGAGGTGACCTGTGACCCATGCGGTTTCTCACTGGGTCACATGCCGCATTGGTGACAGATCACGTGACCTCTGTCAACAGGGTGTTGAGACCTGGGACCTGCGGAGGAAGCATTCAGCAATGGAGCCAGAACCCAGTGGGTCCAGCCACTTTGTGAGGTCTGTTAAAAACTATTAAAGATGCACAACCCCTTTCAATAATCATCGTGAAAAAATTACTACACATATATCAATGCCCAAAACCTACCATCCCCTATTTTATATTCTTCACCCCTATTTAATTTATTTAGAAAAAGTGGAGTGAATTTCAGTGCCCCTTAATCTTACAATGTGAAATACCTTCAAATTATTCATATTGAATTGTCCAGATTCCAAAACTGCACAAATATTAAAATGATGTTAACAAATCTTTTTTTTCTTTTTGATTCACCCCCTTAGCAGCTTCCTTGACCAATGACAGAAGTGTGCTGTATGCCACGGTTGACTGTCAGTTGTGGCATCATGAAGTTCATTTTTGTCATCAAGATTGTGCCAGTTATCCCTTGTTCTGTCTCTTGCTAATTAAGAGACCTGGGTCAAATGTTATGGGACCACATGGAGTTTAGCTTTTGTGATCTGTTCATATGATGCTGTACTGCAGGATGGTTGTTGTTGTGGGGCCCTGTGTGTTGATGGGGCCCTGTGCCAAGGGGGCTTTGTCAGATAGCAGGAATTTTGTTGGTCCTGGGTCTCGCTTCCTGCAGGTGGTATACTGCGGTGGTCACCAGCCGGTGCTGCACCAAATTAGTGTAGGGACCCATTTAAAAGAGGCCACTATGACGTGGGGAGTGGGCTTATGTGTCTTAATCAAAACGTGTATAAAGTGCCTCAATAGAGTAGATCAGTGCATGGCATGTGGATATGAGATCCATGGCTTGCCACAGCTGCCATGGTTCAGAGAACATGCCTGGCACTTTCAATAAAAAATTACAACATGATTATAAAAAGACCTGACTTTTTTTTTAATGATTATTGGGGCATATTTGTAGAGTTTCCAATTAGGAACCTGTTTATATTTGTATGGATAGGCACAATCTGCTGGCATTCAGAAGTTTGACATATTGCTAGGATATGACATCACTTTATGATCAGTTGGGGGGTCTGATTTCTGAGAATGAAGGTGCCGCAGGGTAGTCCCCTGCAGGGGCGGACTGTAAAATTTAAAGTAGCCCTGGGGAAAAAAAACTAAAAGTGGCCCCTATATTGTAGGTGGGCCCAGATTGACGGGAGGCGGGGCAACACAAATATGCAGGGCCAACATATGTATGCAAAAGTAGGCGGGGCCAGCAATACTGGCGTGCAGAACAAAATACCGCCCCAGCAGAACCAAATACCACAGGGCTGCACAAAATACTGCCATCCATGCCACAGTATGAAACTACATCATAGTCCTGAGGACAGCAATACAGTTAGGGCTCATGCACATGAATGTATTTTCTTTCCATATCCGTTTCATTTTTATTTCAGCCTGTATACGGAACCATTTATTTCAATGGGTCTGCAAAAAAAAAAAAAACGGAAGTTATTCCATGTGCATTCCGTTTCCATATGTCCATTCCACAAAAAAATAGAACATGTCCTGTTATTGTCCGCAATATGGACGAGAATAGTACTGTTCTATTAGGGCCCAGCTGTTCTGTTCCGCAAAATATGGAATGCACACGGACGTCATCCATATTTTTTGTGGATCCTTTTTGGGGAACGTAAAATGCATATGGTCGTGTGCATGAACCCTTAAATTCAGGAGGGCTCCTGCGGACGCTGGTCAGGCTGGCTGGCTGGCGACCATGATGAGGGCTTGGGGTATGCAGAATTCCATGTATATGCTGCAGAAACAGTTGTACAGAATGGGCAGGGGCGTAGCTATAGGGGAAGTGGGGGAAATGGCTGCTTTGGGACCCAAACTCAGAAGGGATCCACACAGGAGGAAGACTGAAAGATTTTATTTAAAAGAGATGAAAGACCGGCACTTCCAGGTTGCTGATAGTTGAAGTTTTATTGGTCACTTTTCAGACATCAATGATGTCCTGGGAGTGCCGGTCTTTCATCTCTTTTTGTTCATTAGGGAACCCGACCCCTTGACCGAGCACCCCGATTCATCACACACAGTGCCGACTGGTTTGGACAACATGAAAGATTTTATGGTCAGGGCCCCCTCAACAGTAATAACAATGACATAATGTACAGTATCAGTATATACAGTGACATGACATACATGTGTAGGAGTGGCTGCCGGGCCTCATCTGAGAGAGCGGTCTTAACTAGCCCCAGTAGTGGCGGTTGCACAGGAGTCATTTCTAGTTACGCCACTGAGAATGGGTGTTTCCGTTTCAGTCATTTGTATAAGAAATCTTCTGCATTATACATACCCCTATTCAACGGAGTCAGTCATACAATCTGAAGGGCTGAGACATCACAAAATGTACTTGGTCCGGAGGGGGTTAAAATACATTCACACAATAATATTTGAATGCCGCAAGTCTTCCTCGTTTGCATTAAACGCATTATTTCATTTTTACTACTTCAGGATCAGCTGAGGAAGGACCTAGAGTGATTTTCATGGTTGATTTGTGGCACCCCAACGTTGCAGCAGCTGAACGCCAAGCCTTGGATTCCATATTTGCTCCCGGACGCTGATACCATTTTTGCAACAATACATCTATGCTTATGGGATATTGCCTCAATAAAAAATAAATTAAAAAAAAAGCTTGTCTCTAAAACAAAAAGATAAAAAAAAAAAAAAAAAACTTCTGTGTATATTACCTAGATCTTATGTTATCTATTTAACCATTCCATAGGTTTACCGTTGTAGAAATTATGTGATGACGAAGCATATGCATCAACCACCTTGCAACTCTGGTACGAAAGCGCTCCGAACTCTACTCAGCGGCGGAGAGCACTGGAAGCTATAGACTCCTGGCTCCGCACTTAATAAACAGCACAAACCAACCTTCTACTTTAAAAGCTTATTAACCTTGAGGCCAGGAGAAAATCAATAGGCGCTAATGGGAAGTATTCAGGGAATGGCTGGAAGGACTCTACTAGGCTCAGTTCTATAGCGAGGACCGTATTATCTCACATTGCAGCTACTCCCATATTCTCCATTCTCTACTAGAATGCAGCACTTCTATAGTATGTTACATGTTGCTACTGTATGTTTCTACGACTCTAAAGCGGGTGTACTCCTAACATGAACGTGACGGTACCGTGTAGGATTACCTTCTAGCTATATTGGGGCGATTACACCCTCATTAATCATATGAGAGAGGTCTCTCAGATCCGCTGTCTCTTCTTTTTAAATGCGCTTCAGTACTGCATTCAGAGGTCTCATGAATGCAATAGATAACGCTTAAGTCAGAGATAAAAATTGAAATAAAATTGAGGACCTTCTACTATGTCCAGATTTTTAGAGACTTTTTTTTTTTCTCTATTGACAAATAGGAATAATTCTTCAAATGTCTTTAGATATCACTTCAGATCTATATGAGCTCACTTGTGGGCATTAGAAGGGCTGGGTCAAGATTGTTTTTAAGGAATTTCAGAGATCTTGTAACTTTCTGACCAAAGCATTTTTTTATTTTTTATTTTTGTTTTTTTTTGTTTTGTTTTTTTGTTTGATAAAAGGAACATTTCCAGTTTGTTTGTCTAGTGTTCCAGCTCCAGAGTTAATGATCCCTGTTTATGGTGGTTGTAAAGCAGCCATTTTGTCTTTTAATGTAGAAAGATTTTTATTTTTTTCCTTTGTGTCTTGTACTCGCGCAGTGCAACAGACTCCATTTTGTTCCGTAATAAAAAAAATAAAAAAAAGAAAGTGTCTAAGAAATGCGATGATTTCATTTGGTGTTTTCTTGTGGGATAAGATGAATAAATGTATTTCCGTGTATGAAAGATGTGACTCAAAATTTCCATTTGGGGATTTTAAAGTTTGTTACATAGCGACTTTACATGTGCTTATAGTAGAACATGTATGTCTCCATACTGCATGTGTTTACTATGCAACGTATGATCACTTTGAAACCTAGCATAATTCTAACGAGAGGATGGTAAAAAATATATTAGATAAATATACCAATTAAAAATATATTTAACTGCACAATGCATGAAACATTGTGTTGTTTAGAACTCACGCACACGACTGTGTTTTGTGGTCCGAAAATCACATATCTGAAAATAATGGATCCCGGCTGTGTGCATGCTGACGTTTTCTTTTTCACTTCAGTAGAAATTTCCTCTCCTTGTCAACAAAACGGAAAAGAAAGGGACACGTTCTATCTTTTTGTGGGGCCGTGGAACGGATGTGTGGATGCGGACAGCACATGGTGTGCGTCTGCGTCTTTTTTTGCAGCATCATTAAAATGAATGGGTCTGCATCCAGTCCACAAAAATTGCAGATGGAATGCGGACCAAGCATACGGTCCTGTGGATGAGCCCTTAGGCCTCTTTCACACGGGCGTCGCGTGTGAGGGCTGGATAGGATGCGGGTGCGTCATGGGAAAATGCGCGATTTTTCCACGCGAGTGAAAAGTGTTTTAATGCGTTTTGCACACGCGTGAGAAAAATTGGCATGTTTGGTACCCAGACCCGAACCTGGACTTCTTCACAGAAGTTTGGGTTTGGGATCGGTGTTCTGTAGATTTTATTATTTTCCCTTTTAACATGGTTATAAGGGAAAATAATAGCATTCTTAATACAGAATGCTCAGTAAAATGTCCATTGAGGGGTTAAAAATAATAAACTAATTTAACTCACCCCATCCACTTGGTCGCGTAGCGGATCTCCTCTTCTTTCTTCAGGACCTGGCTAAAGGACCTTTTGATGATGTCACTGCGCTCATCACATGGTCCATCACCATCGTGATGGACCATGTGATGAGCGCAGTGATGTCATCAAAGGTCTTTTAGCCAGGTCCTGAAGAAAGAAGAGGAGATCGGCTACGCGACCAAGTGGATGGGGTGAGTTAAATTTAGTTTATTATTTTTAACCCCTCAATGGACATTTTACTGAGCATTCTGTATTAAGAATGCTATTATTTTCCCTTTATAACCATGTTATAAGGGAAAATAATAAAGATCGAGTACCCATCCCGATCGTCACCTAGCAACCATGCGTGAAAATTGCACCGCATCCGCCCTTGCTTGCGGATGCTAGCGATTTTCACGCAGCCCATTCACTTCTATGAGGCCTGCGTTGCGTGGAAAACGCAGAATATAGAACATGCTGCGATTTTTCACGCAACGCACAAGTGATGCGTGAAATTCACCGCTCATGTGCACAGCCCCATAGAAATGAATGGGTCCGGATTCAGTGCGGGTGCAATGCGTTCACCTCACGCATCGCATCCGCGTGGAATACTCGCCCGTGTGAAAGAGGCCTTAAGGTGACAAAAATAAGAAAAATAAATAGTTTAGACCACTAGGGAAGTTAAAATGTGAGTTTTAAAGTAGAGGAGGGGCTAATGTCACTATGTCCGGTGAGTGTAGGGTTGGGGGTTCATAATTGGTCTAGCATTTAAATTGCCTTCCCAGGCTCCATTTTTGTCCTGTCTGGGACTGTGTGTTATGTCAGATTTCTCCTTGCGTTCAGCTTCTCTTCCTACCATGTACTAATCATACCAATCACTTGAAAAAAAAACAAGGAGTGACTGCATCTAAGTAGGTGCAAAAAAAATCCAAAAATATGCAACTGAAACGTAGAAAAAAATGCTTTCTCAAGCAAAATCTAACATCTTATTATATAGGATATTTATTTGACTTGCTTATATAGTGCCAACATACTAAACAGTGCTTTCCGCTGACTCACTGTCCCCTGTCTTTATGTCTTTGGAGTGTGGAAGGAAAACGCAGTACCCAGAGGAAACCCATGCAGATGATGTCCGTGGTCGGATTTGAACCCAGGACCCCAGCACAGCAGGACATCAGTGGTAACCACTGAGTCCCCATGCTGCCCCTAGATACCTCAATAGTGGAAAAACCAATTATCTTCACATGTCTTACCCCCTTCTTCAATACAAAATTAATCCATCTGGCATCAACAGTGTCCCCCCCTCCCCTCCATGTAACACTTGTATTTATTAAGCAGATTGATTGATTTACCTCATGAGGTGGGACAGTTTATATCAGTTGGTTAATTTTTTATTGATGAAGGGATGGGACATATAAATATGATTGTTCTACAAATAGTTAATTTATCTATACATATTCTGTATACTGAGATGTTAGATATATTTTAAGGGGTTGTGCAGAGGTTTTATACTGATTTCCGATCAGGAAAGGTCATCAATATGTGACCTGCGGGGGTCAGACTCCCGGCACCCCCGCCAATCAGCTGTTTGAAGAGGAGGCGGCATTCCATGCGAGCGCTGCTTCTTCTTCATTACACTGGACGTCGTCCATTCACTTGAATGTAGTGAGTACTTGTAATTGCACTACTCCAGATGACCCATAGTGCATGGAGCAGCGCCTCCTCTTCAAACAGCTGATCATCGGGCGTGCCAGCTGGCGGATTCCCAACTATCAGATATTGATGAGCAGCACACAGAACGTGCTGTAGGACTAGGACGTAGAAGAAATAAGTGTGTGGGCATTTTGCGCTGAGCCGACATTAAAAACGTGTGAGCGGGGGCACCGTAATAGCTGCGCAGCCAAATCAGCTCTGCAGTAAGGCGGAACAGCCTCATACAATCTCTCTGGGAGCTGTATTCCCCTTGTAACTGGGGCTAAAATGTTAGCCCTTGTTATAGGAGAAATTGGCAATAAAAAATTGAATGTTTAATGTCCCAGAAATGTCTTGTATGATTTCATCTTATGGCGGGTAAAGTGTGAAATAAATGAAAAAATAATAAAGGCAATAAAAATAAAAAATAAAACACCACCACACAACACACTGCAGCTTGTAGCCCGATCCCAGTCCCCACAATCAGAAACTATTCATCCCTTATATCAAAATGAACATTACAAAAAGGGGCATCACTTCAAAAAATCTTTGTACATTTATTTGTGCTATTAGAAAAATATATTTAAATATACAATTTTCACATTTTTTTTTTTTTTTTTACATTTTCCCAGGTATATAAAAATGCTAAAATTAAAGATATAAAAATAAAGCCCCATGTATCCCTAAAAAAGGAGCAAAGATTATTTCCGCATGTACTGAAAAAATGGGTTGAATGGCCTAGTCTTTAACCAGTTAGGAAAAGTAAAAAAAAAAAAAAATTTGTTGGAGAAAATAATTTTTGATATTTTTCACCTATTTGGATGCTGTCACTGGTCATGTCCTTCATGTGATATATGGTCCAAGTGGATTCTTGGACAGTGTGCTTTTACATCCTTTATCCACCGCACCGTGGGGCTGGAGATATGAAAGGGTCTTGCAGACTTTCTTTTATTTTTAATCATGCAGATGAATGATGGACAGGGAGAAGGTAAAGTACAGTTTATGAATAGCTGCGTCTCAATGATCAGACAGGACCACCTTTATGAGCGTTCTGCCTGATTATTAAGGAAGCAGTCCAGGAGATTTGAATCTTTTTTTCTTAGTATGAGTAATGTTTTAAAGTATGGTATATCATAAAGGTGCATCCCACATTTAGTTTCTTACATAAAAACAAAAAAGTTTTGTAAAACTAAATCCACTTACAACAGAAATTCTCAAAAGGAAAATAATTTCATATTCTGTATTTAATAGGGGTGTCTTGGCAAAGTCAACTCCTTTTTAAAATGTGGCCAAAGTGGTGATCAGTTGATCATCCGAGCAGGTCCTACTCCTAGTAAACTGCGCCAACATGGCAGCCATTCAACCAGCTCGAGTCTGCCAGGACTGGAGCCACTGTCTACACAGTGACGCTCTTTTCAGCTTCTAGTTGGGGACCCCTCTATGATGTCCATGTGCCCTAATAACAATTATGAACAGGGTTATCTTTATGAGACAACATACATTAATGAATTAATCAAAGTTTAATTATATACTAATTGAAAGGGCTGAATAAAACTGTAAATGAACCTTGTAGGTCTAATAAATATTCAGAAGAATAGTGTTAGCTCCAGTATTATCTAGAAAATTAATTCTACACAAATATACCGTACATTCATATTGTGGTCACCATCTATTAAATGGACATGGTTAATATTTTTTATAGGGAATTAAAGGGCATCTGTCAGCAGATTTCTACCTATGGCTGACCTGTTACATGTGCACTTGGCAGCTGAAGCCACTCGAGCTGTTGTAAAACTACAGTTCCCAGCGTGCTCCATTCACTTCTATAGGACATGAGAAGAGCAGAGCAAGTATGCATGATGGGAGTTGTAGTTTCACAGCAGCTGCAGTGCTGGCCTAGACTGTGTGACACAACGTTCATCGGTCACATGGCCCAGGCGCAGCTTAGCGCCATAGAAGTGAATGGGGCTGAGCTGCAATACCAAGCACAGCCACTATACAATGTACGGCACTGTGCTTGGTGAGCAGAAAGAAGGCTGCACCTATGATCGCCCGCTGATTGGTGGGGGTCCCCGGTGTCAGACCCCCACTGATCAGTGACTGTTGACCTGATGAGTATAGGTCTTGGAAAACCCTTTTAAGGTAATATTTACTTGTATATAAATTTTGCTGAAGTATCTACGAAAAGAAGGATTTACTGAGTTGGATGGATTTAGTTTTCTTTGCAAATCGGATTTTGGTGAATGGTAAATAGTTTTAGTTCTAGTTTTATAAGTTGAATTTTTCCTGTAATTTGCAGTTTTGCATACACTTGTTAGTGACTGCTAGTGCCATAGGTAAGACATTGGCCAGATGAGTTTGCCTTTCCTCCTCTCGAAGAGCATTACTCAACTTTCCTTCCAGATACCTCAATGTTAGCAAATTTAGAAAAGAGGAATAAGCGCCAGGGGAAGGTTGCCTTTCTCTCCTATAAAGAATAGAGGACAGATAAGCTCGGAGCCCTTTTGTTCTGCAATTGGGGCAGACAAGGTGGTGTAAACCCATACAGTGATCCCTCAGGATACAATATTTTCAAGATACAATGGTCTTTTCTGACCCATCGTAAGTTGAAACTAGACTCAACATACAATGTCTCAGCCTCAGATCCAACCAATCAAGGCCACTTCTCTGGTAAGGCTACTTTCACACTAGCGTTAATATTTTCCAGTATTGAGATCCGTCATAGCAGGCATGCTCAACCTGCGGCCCTCCAGCTGTTGTAAAACTACAACTACCACAATGCCCTGCTGTAGGCTGTTTGGGCATGCTGGGAGTTGTAGTTTTGCAACAGTTGGGGGACCGCAGGTTGAGCATGTACCGGAAAAAAACGCTTCCGTTTTGTCCCCATTCATTGTCAATGGGACAAAACGTAACTGAACAGAACGGAATGCTCCAAAATGCATTCTGTTCTGTTCTCATACCGGAGAGCAAACCGCAACATGCTGCGGTTTGCTTTCCATCCTGAGATGCGGAGCAAAACGGATCCATCATGACCCACAATGCAAGTCAATTGGGATGGATCCGTTTTCTCTGACACAATATAAAACGGATCCGTCCTCCATTGACTTTCAATGGAGTTCAATTAGAAATGAATGGGCGGCACTGCGCTTCAGTCGCGGTCCAGGTGCACGGTCAAAAGGTAGATACCTCGATACTTGTAATAGAAAGACCAGCACTCCGTAATTCCAGTGATGAAAGAAAGGTTTCTTTATTCGTCACCCATATGTGACGCGCGTTTCGACACTAGTCTGTGTCTTTGTCAAAGTACAGGTGATAACAGCTCAAAGTAATATACAAATGGCACCATTAAATACAATTCAAATAACCCGCCTCCTAGCCACGTCAGTGGTCAGATGGCAAGGGGCGGACTGAACCGCCCCCAGCCATGTGATCAGTCACGGGGTCAGGGCGTCATACTGCTAGGCAACCCATCCAAACAGACTGACCATGAGTGGAGTACGGTAAGACATGTATCTGACCCATATATTATTATCTATCAGAGCGATCTTTGATCCTTTATACATCTGGTTTACACAATTTTCTGAGTAGCAATACATTAGAATTAGACCGTCTCCTCCTCATGTAAAAAAACATATGGTCACGGAAGCAGCAATGCCCGTCATATGATGTGTCACATGACATAGCACTGTTACGTCTCAGATCCAAAAAGTATTACAAAAAATATCAAGTCTCATAGAAGATAGATTGCGCTGCGTATTGAAAATTCATGTCAGGTTCAAATATATTCCAGAGAACTGAGGTATCCATATTTGGTTACAAAACAACAGCATACATAAATACACAGTAACAATCTACAATTATTTACTGCACTCATTGAATCAGAGGAAACTACTCAGTGAATATTCCTTATTGAGGCCTTTGGGGGCGAGCGTCTCAAGTCGATGGATCCAATATGCTTCACGCTGGTGGAGCATCTGGATCCGATTTCCTCCACGTCGAGGTAGGGTCACTTCCTCTATAATTTGAAAACGCAATTGTGAGATGCGGTGATTTTTTTCTTTAAAATGTTGGGGAATAGGTAACAAGATGTTTTCTTTGCTAATTGTGGACTTATGTTTTGCTACCCGGTCCTTCATACGCATCGTCGTCTCTCCAACATAGCACAACCCACAGGGACATTTAAGTAAATAGATCACAAAACTGCTGTCACATGTGAAATGACCCCGAATGGGGATTTGCTGTCCTGTCTGAGGGTGTGCTATGTTGGAGCCTTTGATCACGTTAGAGCAGTGAACACAGTTAAGACAGGGAAATGTTCCCTTCCTAACTGTAGAGAAAGTGAGCTGTCGCTGAAGCATCCTGTCACTTCCTACGTCCGCCCGCACAATCATGTCTCTAATGTTTTTATTTCGCTTAAAGCACATCATGGGGCGGTCCCTAAATTCCTGAATTGCAGGATATGATTTTTGTAAGATGTTCCAGTGTTTGTAGATGACAGCCCTAACTCGGTCCATCCAAGGATGGTATTTTACCACTAGTGGTATTCTCTGTCCTTTGTCTTTCCTTTCTGTGGGGTTTCTTATCTTGTCTAGCTGTTGATGTAATAGACAGGGCGGATAGCCTCTGTCTATAAATTTCTGAGTCATCTCCCGTAACCTAAGATCACGTGTGTCCTGATCCATAACAATATTGGCCACTCTTTTATATTGTGAGTATGGCAAGGATTTTTTTACAGTTGATGGGTGATTACTCTGGAATGACAAGAGACTATTCCTGTCAGTTTTCTTGACATATAAGTCAGTAGTAATCTTATTGTCAGTGCCCCTAATCACCCATGTGTCAAGGAAGGAGACACGTTCTGAGTCTTGGTGCAGGGTAAATTTCAACTCTGGTCTTATATTATTAATGTAGTCCACAAAGGTCATAAGGGTCTCAATGCTGCACCGCCATACGCAGAAAACGTCATCTATGAAGCGTTTCCAAAATATACAGTGATTTTGATATAGTTCACTTGGGTAAATATATTCTCTCTCAAAGTGTGCCATATAGCAATTTGCGTATGGCGGTGCAGCATTGGACCCCATCGCGGTCCCACACCGCTGCTGGAAAAAAGTGTCCTGAAATAAAAAATAATTGCGACGTAAGACAATGGACAATAAAGAAAGAAAAAACTTTTTTTCTTGTGCCGTGTAAGGGCTGTCATCCAACAACATCTGGACAGATTCCAGACCTTTTTCATGAGTTATGCTCGTATATAAGCTGCAGACGTCTAGAGTGACAAGGATGCAATCATGCGACAGCTCAATTTCCCGTACTGCCTCCAAAAAATGTTGGGTATCCCTGAGATAGGAAGGGGCCTTTTTGGTAAGTGGAGTCAACACTTTGTCAAGAAATACTGCAGGGGGAGATAGGACTGAATCCGTAGCTGCAACAATGGGGCGACCCGGAGGCTTGTCCAGGGATTTATGCACTTTCGGAAGTGTGTAGAACACGGGTGTCACAGGGTGTTGGTTGATTAAAAATTCCGCTAATTTTTTGTCAATAACATGTTGTGATAAATTTTCATCAACCAAAGTCTGTAACTCCCGATAAACAATGTACCGAATTACAAAGTTCTATACAGATTACAAAGCGTACAAAATACATTCGGGATATGGAAGACTACCAAAGAAACCAAGTGTACAGATGGCAGGACAAGGCCGGCACTGCTACATCTCAACCACCGCGTCGATCCGGTCGCAGAGCGGGCACAGCATCATCCGACTCTGGGAGCGACTCCACAACAGGTCAGCGCAATTTTTTAGGAGCACGCAGACGCCCAAGAAGGCCAACACCAGGCGCTCAGGCCGACACCATCATCGGGGACGCCGAAGCTCCACGTCTAACCCGGTCACAGGTACTCAGCACACCTTAGTGTTAAACTTATCATCTAAGAATCTCTCTCCACTCCAAATTGGACTTCTTTGAAAAGGGACTATCTTTCAGTCCGACCACTAGTCTGGACACATTTGGACTGGACATGGATTTAAATCGCTTCTTTCGGAGCATACGGCTTAAAAGCCACTTTTCAAATGTATCAATGCATGATCCGGTCCCTATTGAAAATGTACCATCACTATTAAATTTGCAGCAGTTTGGCCTAAGGCTTAAGAGCCATTATATGCCCCCGAAGACATATCACCCCAGTGAAACGTACATACAACTTGTACAACGTGATATTGCCATACTACTTGCGAATTTTAAGAAAGGTGATTATTATATTCACCATAATTTGTCCGTAGAGGAGAGACAGGTGGTCAATCATCTGACTGATGATGACTCCCTGGTTTTTAAGCCTGCGGACAAAGGCGGTGCCCTTGTTATATTAGACAAAGATTATTATGTTAGAGAGATTTTGGGACAATTATCTGACCACAATGTCTATGAAATATTGCAGGGGGATCCGGTCTGGACCATTAAACGGGAGTTACAGACTTTGGTTGATGAAAATTTATCACAACATGTTATTGACAAAAAATTTGCGGAATTTTTAATCAACCAACACCCTGTGACACCCGTGTTCTACACACTTCCGAAAGTGCATAAATCCCTGGACAAGCCTCCGGGTCGCCCCATTGTTGCAGCTACGGATTCAGTCCTATCTCCCCCTGCAGTATTTCTTGACAAAGTGTTGACTCCACTTACCAAAAAGGCCCCTTCCTATCTCAGGGATACCCAACATTTTTTGGAGGCAGTACGGGAAATTGAGCTGTCGCATGATTGCATCCTTGTCACTCTAGACGTCTGCAGCTTATATACGAGCATAACTCATGAAAAAGGTCTGGAATCTGTCCAGATGTTGTTGGATGACAGCCCTTACACGGCACAAGAAAAAAAGTTTTTTCTTTCTTTATTGTCCATTGTCTTACGTCGCAATTATTTTTTATTTCAGGACACTTTTTTCCAGCAGCGGTGTGGGACCGCGATGGGGTCCAATGCTGCACCGCCATACGCAAATTGCTATATGGCACACTTTGAGAGAGAATATATTTACCCAAGTGAACTATATCAAAATCACTGTATATTTTGGAAACGCTTCATAGATGACGTTTTCTGCGTATGGCGGTGCAGCATTGAGACCCTTATGACCTTTGTGGACTACATTAATAATATAAGACCAGAGTTGAAATTTACCCTGCACCAAGACTCAGAACGTGTCTCCTTCCTTGACACATGGGTGATTAGGGGCACTGACAATAAGATTACTACTGACTTATATGTCAAGAAAACTGACAGGAATAGTCTCTTGTCATTCCAGAGTAATCACCCATCAACTGTAAAAAAATCCTTGCCATACTCACAATATAAAAGAGTGGCCAATATTGTTATGGATCAGGACACACGTGATCTTAGGTTACGGGAGATGACTCAGAAATTTATAGACAGAGGCTATCCGCCCTGTCTATTACATCAACAGCTAGACAAGATAAGAAACCCCACAGAAAGGAAAGACAAAGGACAGAGAATACCACTAGTGGTAAAATACCATCCTTGGATGGACCGAGTTAGGGCTGTCATCTACAAACACTGGAACATCTTACAAAAATCATATCCTGCAATTCAGGAATTTAGGGACCGCCCCATGATGTGCTTTAAGCGAAATAAAAACATTAGAGACATGATTGTGCGGGCGGACGTAGGAAGTGACAGGATGCTTCAGCGACAGCTCACTTTCTCTACAGTTAGGAAGGGAACATTTCCCTGTCTTAACTGTGTTCACTGCTCTAACGTGATCAAAGGCTCCAACATAGCACACCCTCAGACAGGACAACAAATCCCCATTCGGGGTCATTTCACATGTGACAGCAGTTTTGTGATCTATTTACTTAAATGTCCCTGTGGGTTGTGCTATGTTGGAGAGACGACGATGCGTATGAAGGACCGGGTAGCAAAACATAAGTCCACAATTAGGAAAGAAAACATCTTGTTACCTATTCCCCAACATTTTAAAGAAAAAAATCACCGCATCTCACAATTGCGTTTTCAAATTTTAGAAGAAGTGACCCTACCTCGACGTGGAGGAAATCGGATCCAGATGCTCCACCAGCGTGAAGCATATTGGATCCATCGACTTGAGACGCTCGCCCCCAAAGGCCTCAATAAGGAATATTCACTGAGTAGTTTCCTCTGATTCAATGAGTGCAGTAAATAATTGTAGATTGTTACTGTGTATTTATGTATGATGTTGTTTTGTAACCAAATATGGATACCTCAGTTCTCTGGAATATATTTGAACCTGACATGAATTTTCAATACGCAGCGCAATCTATCTTCTATGAGACTTGATATTTTTTGTAATACTTTTTGGATCTGAGACGTAACAGTGCTATGTCATGTGACACATCATATGACGGGCATTGCTGCTTCCGTGACCATATGTTTTTTTACATGAGGAGGAGACGGTCTAATTCTAATGTATTGCTACTCAGAAAATTGTGTAAACCAGATGTATAAAGGATCAAAGATCGCTCTGATAGATAATAATATATGGGTCAGATACATGTCTTACCGTACTCCACTCATGGTCAGTCTGTTTGGATGGGTTGCCTAGCAGTATGACGCCCTGACCCCGTGACTGATCACATGGCTGGGGGCGGTTCAGTCCGCCCCTTGCCATCTGACCACTGACGTGGCTAGGAGGCGGGTTATTTGAATTGTATTTAATGGTGCCATTTGTATATTACTTTGAGCTGTTATCACCTGTACTTTGACAAAGACACAGACTAGTGTCGAAACGCGCGTCACATATGGGTGACGAATAAAGAAACCTTTCTTTCATCACTGGAATTACGGAGTGCTGGTCTTTCTATTACAAGTTTCAATGGAGTTCATGACGGATCCGTCTTGGCTATGTTAAAGATAATACGACGGATGCAGACGGTTGTATTATCAGTAACAAAAGCGTTTTTGCTGAACCCTGCCGGATCCTGCAAAAACGCTAGTGTGAAAATAGCTGTATTAGTTGCTAGTTAGCAGTTATTACTGACTGTTATATGTAAGGACTTGGTTTATCTGTCTTAGTTATCTGCTTATTTTTCTGAAATCTTTACTTTCTATCATCTTGGATGACATTTTGGGAGCTTGGAACCGATTACTTAAGTTCCAATGGTCATCCTGGAACCAATTAATATTGTAACTTGAGGGGCCACTGTCTACTCAGTCTTCAGCCATGTTCCTCATCAGATTTGTAGCTGATTGCATACCAGACTTGCATATATCCTAAAGCTATTGATTATGACAATACATAATACTGATTTAAGAAATGTTTATTCAAATATTTTTCATAAGAAAAGGAATCTTAATCCACACAGCAAGTGACCCATTAAGGAATTAAAAAAATAGTCCATAAATATATCTTACACAAATAAAGTGCCCATTGCATGTACTTCCGCCCCCCGACTACCATTATGTGCACAGTGGAAGTATGTCACCTGCACTGTACACATTGCTAATATGTCCCACACGTCCAAAATATCAGCAGAGATGAATAAACTGTCAAAGATGGAATATTTAAAGCGTAGCTAACAATTTGAAGAACTTAAAACTTTTCTAAATTCCATAAAATACATTTTTGTAATATTCTTTTTTCCCCATTTTTACTTACAAAATAGGCACCCAAAGTTCAGGGGATCTGTAGCGCTATGAAATATGTACACTCGTACACCGCTGACATGTCGGTGGTGTACGGTTTCCTGAACTAATACAGGAAATAAATAAAGTATATTACAAAAACTACTTTTATGTCATTTACAATATTTTTGAATAAAGCTCTTCAGAAGGTTGGGTACACTGTAACTGGCCCAGTAATAACGTAAATTGGTTGTCATCCTATAAGGATTGTAATCCACTGGGGTATGTCAAATTGATAATGTGGAACCTCTGAGATCACATAGGGCTGTGTGTGCCTTGTATGGCCATCCATAGTTAACGGCAAATAATTAGTGAATAAGCCTATTTGCCCAAACCGAAAATGTAGCCTCTTTTTCAGAAAAATATAAAGTGCCAGAACAAGAGTTTATGCTACAGGGGAGAATGACGCGTTCCATTGTGTTCCGGGTTCCTGTAACCATGTGAACACATTGCACTGACTGCCAGGGTCACATTTCATCTCCGCTCATCATAGCACTGGTTCTTAGTGTTTGTAATGGTTGCTTCGATGAAACATTCATTTCCATATACAGTAATGCTATGATATGGTATCACTCCCAGTGAAATGCAGAGATTTCTTCAACCATGCCGTACTCCCACCATTCAGCAGACTTCATTACTGCTCTCAATATCTCTGTGCAATCGCAGTTTGAAGACCAGTCCTGTCCCTATTACTTGTATTGTAGAGTCATGAACGGAGACTGAAGAAGAAATACTCTGTGAAGGTCACAAGGGACATGAAGATCGTTCTGGATACATTGTAACGACAAGTTCAGCTCTGTTACTTCTTCCTTCTCTGCATCCACCGTCTCTTTCTCTTTTAAGGCTTGTAATATGGACATCACATCAAGAGTTAGGTCTACAACATGGCCACTCCTTATCTGTGTGAAGCTGCCCAAAAAAAAAAAAAATAATTAGATTACAATGTGTTATATAGACGGAAGCAACGTTTTAGAAATGTTCCTCAAGCCTTTTATCATATTCATTGTTTGCCTAATTCCAAATTTATGAATACAATTCATCGAGAAAAGAACTGATAAAATATGCTATGTGAATGTTACATTTCTACATTCACTTTTCTCAAGTTTTTCTAAAACCTCTCCCATGCAAGCAATCATTAATTGCTGCATATAAATGGGCCTTAAAGGGGTTGTCCAGCAAGAACAAATTATTTAGAAAAAAAAGCTTAAAATGTTTGAAAATAAAAAAAGGTCCTACTCCCCTTACTAGTCCCTGCCACTCTGGTCCCGACACTTCCCAGGTCCCCTGCCGGTCTCTACTTCCTGCTCCCTCTGAAATGGACACTGCAACCAATCGCTGGCACTAGCAGACCACCATGCGGTCAGTGACACTGGTTGTATTGGGTCAGTGATTGGCTGCACACGTCCATGTCCAGAGGGAAGAGCAGGAAGTAAGAGACTGGGGCAGCTGAAGATCGATAAGGTGAGTATGACTTCTTTTGTTAATGTAGAACGTTCTAATCTGTTTTCTAAATAATTCTTCAGGCTGGACACCCCCTCTAATTTACGTCATACCTTTCACTATGTTACTTAGCCTTTACGTATCACTAATATCCAGCTCTTTGCAGATGCCTAGCTGCTTGGTTACAGCTGAGTACCACAGCGCTGAAAGGGAGGCATACTTACCTGCTCCCTGGCGCTGGGTCCCGACTCATTTCCTCGTTTGGGTCTCTGGCTGTCAACATCCACTTTGATACGGCTGCAGCCAATCGCTGGCTGCAGCAGTAACCTGCTCCCCTTGCGTCATGTTGGTTGGTCATGTGATGCAAGGGGAGAAGATTGGCTACAGCAGTGTCAAAGCAGATGTTGACAGTGAGGGACCCAAGCGAGACAGCCAAGGCTGCCGAGCGAAGGAGCCGGGAAGCAGGTAAGTATGCTTTATTAAGAAGGTTTGCCCAGGAGAGGGAATTTGCAAAAACAATTCCCCCCAAAGGTGGCCAACCCCATGAAAATATATGACCATGTAACGTATAATATACCTTGAACGTCTGAGTCCATTGATGTTAAGTACAGGAATCACGGTCAGTTGTTCGTCAGCTGAAACTTCCAAATGTATTTGGGCTCTCTGAATGGAAAGGCTGAGGATATCCAAGTCCATGTAGAAAGTTGCCTCTCTTCCTCCTACACCAAAGCACATGTCTGTTAGTTTATCAGCCAGCTTCATCATTTAATATGCTAGGCGACTGAAATATGGCTTTCATTTCTTTTGCTGCTTTCACCGCTTTGTTCATTGTGAAATATGGAAATCATAAAAATTAAGGAGATCTCTCCAAGCAGCAACTGAGTGATTAGACGGTAATGTGCGTGTAAGGCCTCAGGCCCACGACCTTCTTTTTCTTCAGTGTGTTATCCATTATTAAAACGGGTGGCACACTGACCCATACAAGTCAATGGGGCTATGCACAAATCCGTTTATTTCACAGATCTGTTTCGCCAGTCTGAGAAGAATTAAAAAGCAGGTCCTGTTCTTGTGTGAGAATAGCCCTATTTATGGGGTTGATACAAAAAGTGGAATGTGCTCTGAAGCTATCCGTTTTAACAAACTAGAACCAGCCCTGTACCTCACATGGATCCAGAGATCTCCCAATTCATTGCTCCAATTGTTCTGCTAGATTTATTTCAAGCTGGCATCTCGGGGGTGGGTGGAATACGGAAAATAACAAACAGCAGGTGGCGCTATACAGATACATTTAACTGAATAGCTCAATGGCTATACTAAATTTGTAATACCATGCAATTACCAAAGTATCCACGTGCTGGTTAGAAAAATGTAGAATATTTTTCTTGGGACAACCCCTTTAATAGAATCTTTTTATGGTGTGCTGCCTGGATCTATTGCTGTGCACGATGCCTAATACTAAATGATGCATATAATGTAATGTATGTTGAGATTTAGAAAAAAAATAACATTTTCTTACATTTATTCTATACACTCAAAAATAGTTTAATAGTATATAATCGATAATTATAGTTAATAGATTATAATAGGTTATTTTTAGCATTTAATTCATAACCACTTTCCATCAATGTTATAAAAACCATCGGTAGAATGAATCTAACATACTGATAATTACATTATATTGATGAAGTATTATAATATCTAATCCATGACAGCTGACAATCAATTTTATCGCACTACACCATAATATAAAATGTGCAATTGCAAGTGCTCCTGCCCAAATGTGTATTTAAACCTCTGTCTTAAGAAAATCTATTATCAGACTATGCAAACAGTAAAGATTAAGTAGTATGTGAAAAAATATTAAGAGTACATACCTTCATCTAGGGTTCCTTGGAGACCCTTTATCCTTCTGCAGCTGAATCCAAGTCTACAGCACTTGTAGATCCTACTCATGTATTGGAAAAGGTTCCTTTGGGGGAATGTCGGCTTGAGAGGTCCAGTAAAGATTTTGAGTGTGTACTCAGAGCCCAGGTCTTCATTATAAGTTGAGCCTTGCCATTGTATCCACGACTGGTTCATGTGGTTGCATTGTGACCGGTGGTATTTCAGAATGTCCTGTCCCTTAGACCATCTGTCAGCACCAAGCTTTTGAAGGATACTCTCCATCTGATCTGGTCTGTGCTTCTTGATGAAGTTATTGGGTTCCACCGCTCTTCCTATCTTGTTGTGCTCTGGTGAATGTCCATGAGTTTTCTCTGAGTACATGGGCAAAGTCCAGGAAAACTGGAAAAATGCACACAGGCAAAGCCAAAATGTAGACATCCTCCTTACTTTGAAAATAGCTTCTTAAGACTGTGCACCCTCAGCTTAAATACTCTAGCCCAGATCCTCCTCAAAAGCTTCTTTCTCAGGATGTGTCATGGGGCATTGAATGGAAAATGGCCTTTCATATAGGATGATGGTGTTAAATCTCTGAACAATGTGTTTCTCATGCTGAGATAATGACTTGTTTGCACAGCTACCATTATGGTAATGAGAGTTCTAAGCTTTTTTACTCAAGTCAGAAAGCAAGGAAAAGACTAGGATATACAGTCTGGTGACACACTCAACATGTCTTGACAGGAATAAGAGAAACCAAATATACAATGAGGTTCTACATACAGTAGCATATCGACTCATATCTATTGGTGTCTCATATTTGGCTACGAGATAATCTATAAAAAGTAATTAACACGACTAAGGATTTTTTTGCTATCTATTTATTACACATCAGTCCAGGTCCAGACCAAAACTCCTTTAGATTTGTATGCGTTAGGTTTTTCATCTTGTTGGTCAATATTATGATGTCCACATGGCAGGAGAAGTCTACCCTGGGCCATGCAATGTCTAGGTTAGAAGCATTTGCAAAAACCTTTATTGCTTTGAAGTGCAAGAATGAGGTTTCATTATGCAGGACAGGACCATTTAAATGAAAGGGGGTGCAGGTGCACAACATACAGGGATGGTCCCCACTTAGCAGGACGGTGAGTAGCCTTTTGATCTCTAAAAAGCCCTGTATTTTCCCATTACTACTTATAGACCATTTCTTCCATCATCTATTTGTACATCTGGTGACATCTTTCTTCTGGCACTTCCCCCTCCTATTGCATTAATATGACAAATTGAGTGTCATTTAGCTTATTGCCATTACCCTAGTTGTTTCCATATTTTACATCCCCACTTTAAAAAATTACAAAAATGGAAGTCTCTCAAATCTTCAGGAGATATATACTACTAAGTTCAGCTCCACTACATCACATATCTGTTATGCTCAGATTCCTATGCATTTTTGTGGCCTTTATTTGCATCTCTGTTTAGGAATCAACATTTATTGACTATTTAAAGTTTTTGACAAAAAGTCTGGGCAAGAACATCTGCAAGTGCCAGAGCTGAGGACTGGCCATACACATGGTAATAGATCTCGGCGGGGGACACTGCTGAAGAGAAGTGAGGATGAATTGAACAGAGGATCTATAGAATAAAAGCTTTGAGGACAGGACTGAACTTGTTACCTGATATGTTCCATTCATATACAAGTCAAGAAAAGAGGTATACAATTATGTCCTACCTCTGTGAAACTATGTCTACAGATTGCTGGAGTATATGTATACTACAAGTTTTGCAGCAGTAACCTTTAAGCATGTGGTTGACAATTAGATTTTCTTAGGACTTAGGATTTCTAGGACTTCGCTTCCAATGGTTAAGTCTGGTGATGCCTCACCGTAACATTTAATTATATGAATAAGGCTACATGCACACAAACGTTGTTTGTTTCCATGTCCGTTCCATTTTTTTTTTCCAGATAGGATGTGGACCCATTCATTTCAACGGGCCCGCAAAAAATGCGGATGGCACACTTATCCGTTTTAGGCATAGTTACAATGGATACGCAAAGAAAAACAACGGATGGCATACAGATGTCATCCATATTTTTTTTTGCGGACCGCAAAACACATATGGTCGTGTGCATGTAGCCTAACAGTGACCTAAACATGTAGGCCAAGACCTATCTAAAAGGTTTGCATTTTCTCTTTTTGTACAATCTCTTTTTCTTTTAACATATTGTCATAGTTCACACAACCAATGAATAACATGACTTGGATAACGGACTAGGGGGTTTACTTCTATTGATCACAGGCAAGCTATAGACTAAACATTCCAGTTGTAGCTTACTGGTAACTTTTTTTAATGCCACTGCACCAAAATTTAGGCACAATTGCCATTTCTAATCCACTCTACTCCATATAGGTACTGCCGTAGATTTCAGTCTAGGCACACGGACTGCCAGAGGATGCGCCTAATTTATGACAAGGCCTGTGCATCCTCCAGCGGCATCGGGGAATATCAAAGACCATAGGATGGCGTAAATTAGAGTAAATGATGGCCTATAGCTCTGCCCATACCACACCCCTTACCTGTCCCATTACTCCCCCTTTTGAAAAAAGTGGCAGGGGTTGCTTAAAAACATCATGTGTGCCTAAATTTTAGTGCAATGGCATTCAAAAAGTCGCAAACCACAAGATTGCAACTTTTTTATGCCAGTTTCGGGCGTAGGGGGCCATAATAAAGGACCCCCATGTCCTCCGCCTAATTTACAGAGGAGACAGATCTGAACTTTGCTCATCTTACTTAGATCTGCAATGCATTAATGACTCAAACCAAAGAAATCCAGCTAGTGTAACTGATACACTATGGGGCACATTTATTAAGATCAGTGATTTACAGTGTCTAGGCTGCTGGAGGACGCAACAAAGTTATATGGAGGTGCAGGCCTCTACAGGTCCTCAGGACATGCAACAGTCTACACCAGCTCTCTTGCTGGCGTAGATTTAAGTCATTTTGTATGCCAAAAACTGATGGGCGTGCTGGCCGCCCATGTCCTCTTATTTTTAGACCTGTTGGCAAAGTGGTGTGATTGGGAAAAGTCTAAGATTTTGTCGCAAGATGAGTTAATAAAGGAGCCCCTACGTCTTCACCTTGCTCTATTCAGGCGCCTGAGGTTTCCAAAAGATCTGCTGAAGATTATTTCATGGAGGTTGATGTTGTGCACTGATTACCTGGATTCACCATGGTTGGGCAGGGCAAATTTCTGAGACTTGTGTTACTATAAGTATTCAGCCTGTGTAGTCAAATATTACATTTTATGACACTTTACACATCAGCGATATACCCTATATATCACCTTTCACTGTATGTAGTGTAGCACTAGAGTCTTCTATCGCAAACACATCTTCTGGAACTTTTTCCTGATACAAAGGTTTGCTGACAAGATCTAGTTTATGACGGCAGTTGTATGCCATCAACTACAGCAGGCATGCTCAACCTGCGGCCCTCCAGCTGTTGTAAAACTACAACTCCTACAATGACTGGGAGTTATAGTTTTGCAACAGCGGCAGGGGCGCAGGTTGAGCATGCCTGAACTAGAGTATATCTGCAGGGATGGAGAGGGCATCCTGCCAACAGGTACAGAGAAGGAACTGGCTTGTAACAAGATGCCGATACGTTTCCATTCCTAAGGGTAGACTTACACAGGTCTGTCTCCAAGGTGTTAAAAGACGTTTCTCTATAGTAATACTAGGTACCAGTGCTATAGACAGTTTTTTTTATAGTCATTCTATTACTGGAGGGGTTACCCTTGCCACCTTCATTACTAGGGTTTGGGGGGAGTTGTGTATGTTTTACATCTCTGCATTCAAAGAGCTGAAAGTTTTTATTTTTCCATTAATGTGGCTGTATGAGGGCTTGTTTTTATTATTATTATACTTACTTACATAGCGTATTCCACAGCACTTTACAGACATTAGCATCAGGCTGTCCCCAGTGGAGCTCACAATCTAAGGTCCCTATCAGTATGTCTTTGGAGTGTGGGGGGAAACCGGAGTACCCGGAGGAAACCCACGCAAACAAGGGGAGAACATACAAACTCCATGCAGATGTTGTCTATTTAATGACTAGTCATATTTTTTAACAGCACCATTTTGGGGTGCATATAACCTATTAACTTTTATTACCTTTTTTTTTAGAAGGGGGGGGGGGGGGGTGGAAAAACAGCAATTCCACAATAGTTTTTTAAACTAAATAGATTTTAAATTTGTTATTCACTGTACGGCATAACCATTACCTTTTTTCTCTGGGTCACTGTGATTACAGAAATACCAAATTTGTCATGTTATAATGTTATACTTTTTCACAATAAATACACCTAATCATTTTTTTTCTTGTTTCACTATATCACTTATTCCGTTTGTTGGGAGGTCGGGTGACCAAAAACAGTATTTTTTTTAGTGTGCAATGTGTGGGTTAAATAAGTTTAGGTTGTTGCAGATGTGGAAAAAAAAAATTTGTGTAGGGTTTTTATTTTCATAATAAAGCCTTTTTATTGTGAAAAATTAGATTTTTGTTTGATTTTAGATTTGTTGTACAGCGATCCTTCGATTGCTTACATAGTACACTGCTGTGTATTATGACCAGGGCCTAACAGGTTTCCTTACTTGGCAGAACTGGAAGCCATTGTAAGGCCTCAGAGTGTCCTACAATTGCATTGCGAGAGAGCAGATGGGTGACAGAGGGAGCGATTCCCTCTCCCTAACCATTTAGATGCCGCAGTTGATGCTGACCGTGGCATTTAGGGGGTTGCTGTACTCACTGCTCCTGTTTTTCCTGTGTAGTAACGGCACAGTTACAGGGTGCAGGCCATTACATGAGGCAGCTGCCGTATCTGCTATGACATATGTAGCTGTGTGGCAATAGGGAACTGGTTAACTAGTGCTTTACCTTCGTCTGCATTTATAGGCCACTTTGTGACTACGCAGTCCGGTCTGACAGCCAAGGCAGGAGGCCAGTGAATAAATGAAGTAGAAATGGCAAAAGAGGTGAAGGCAAAATTCACTGAGCTGATAGCGCAAACGACCAGAGATAACAGGATTGTATAAAGGCTCCGTTCACATCATGGCAGAGAACTACATCAAGGGTGTTCCCTGGCGTATTAGGCATACGTAGGCCATTGGTGGCATTGTTTTCGGTTATGGTCTACTGTATAGAAAACTCTGGTCTGCTACGCTTTCCCATACAGTAAAAAAAAGGTATGCCTTTTTTTTTTTTTTGTCCTCCTGCGCATGAATGTGGCCCCTAAAAGACAGGCTACTTTCACACTTGCGTAGTTAATTCCGGTATTGAGATCCGGCAGAAGATCTCAATAGCAGAATTAAACGGATCTGTTGTAATTTTGCACTTCAAGATGGATCCGTTCTGTTAGGATGCAGTTCTGTGAAATCAAAATGGAGAAAAAAGGATTAGTCACTAAATACATTGAAAGTCAACGAGCTCCTAAAAAACGTATCCATTGACACGTACATTGATACATTGTTTTCAGTGACTGATCCGTTTTTTTCCCCCTGTTTTTATGACTGGACACAAAACCGCAGCTTAGGCTACTTTCACACTGGCGTTTTGGCTTTCCGTTTGTGAGATCCGGTCATAGGCTCTCACAAGCGGTCCAAAACGGATCAGTTTTGCCCTAATGCATTCTGAATGGAAAAGGATCCGCTCAGAATGCATCAGTTTGCCTCCGTTCCGTCTCCATTCCGCTCTGGAGGCGGACACCAAAACGCTGCTTGCAGCGTTTTGGTGTCCGTCTGACGAAACTGAGCCAAACGGATCCGTCCTGGCACACAATGTAAGTCAATGGGGACGGATCCGTTTTCTATGACACAATCTGGCACAATAGAAAACGGATCCGTCCTCCATTGACTTTCAATGGTGTTCAAGACAGATCCGTCTTGGCTATGTTAAAGATAATATAAACGGATCCGTTCTGAACGGATGCAGACGGATGTATTATCTGAACGGATCCGTCTGTGCAGATCCACGACGGAGTGTGAAAGTAGCCTTAAAGCGGTTTTGTGTCGGGTCACAAAACGGAATGCTGACGGTACGGACCAGATCTTGATCTGTACGGAATTATATTTTTTTACGGTATTGAGATCCTCTGCCGGATCTCAATACTGGAAAACAACAACGCAAGTGTCAAAGTAGCCTTAGGGTACTTTCACACTTGGGTTAAACTTTTCTGGTATTGAGATCCGTCCTAATGCATTCTGAATAGAGAGCAATCTGTTCAGTATGCATCAGGATTTCTTCAGTTCAGTCACTGTACGGTTTTTGGACGGAGAAAATACCGCAGCATGCTGCGGTATTTTCTCTGTCCAAAATTCCGGAACACTTGCCATTATTTTCCATTGAAATGCATTAATGGCGGACCCGGCCCCAAGTGTTCCGGAAAAACGGATACGGTTTTGCGGTCTGAGCATGCGCAGACCTTTAAAAATGTGATAAAGATAAATACCGAATCAGTTTTTCCGGATGATAACCGGAGAGACGGATCCGGTATTGCAATGCATTTGGCAGTTCCGGCAACGGAACTGCCTGCCGGAATCCAACAACGCAAGTGTGAAAGTACCGTTAATCAAATATTCACACTCTTGTGGGGCCGTTCATCACCATTCTACATCATTTTAACCTATTCGATTTCAAGGACTGTATGCAATTTGCGGACTGTATGCAGAACAATTCATTTCAATGGGATCCCAAAAAAAAACAAAAGTTACTCTGTGTGCATTCCGTGTCCGTATGTCCATTCCGCAAAAGAATAGAACATGTCCTATTATTGTCCGCATTACAGACAAGGATAGTACTGTTCTGTTAGGGGCCAGCCATTTCATTCCGCAAAATACAGAATGCACACGGACGTCATCCGTTTTTTGTGCAATGCAAAATACATACGGCCATGTGCATGAACCCTAAAAAAGAGGACCAGTGTAATTTTCAATCATTGCACTCATTTCTTGTGGCTAGTCCAATTATTGTAATGTGCCCTTTTCAGCAAACAATAGGTGTAAGAAGCTGAGGTCTGGCCTATTGTTCGTTCATTCTGCATGACAGTCAGTCAGTGGGGGACACGTGGGTGTCAGGTGTGAAGTGAAACTGGGCCTTATCATTTCATAGGAATTGACAAGTGAAGCACTTCACACCTCAGTGCCAATCTACAATCAGTAAGCAAAGGCGCTGTAGCACAGATGAAACCATGAGAGAAAATCCCGAAAATCCTAGCTGGTGAAGAACCCCCCTCCCTATCCATATTACCCAGTGTGACACATGGACAGAAGTGAAAGTTCCCCAGTTTGGGCAACAGCTGATTAAGAAGAGTATTAGCCGGTCAGAGGAAGAGTCTACAAATTACAGAATAAGGGCTCATTCACACGATTGCGCCGTGTTTTGAGGATGCCGCCCACATGCGTTACGCAATTTGCGGAATAGAACAGGCAGCCCATTATAGAAATGCCTATTCTTGCCCACAAAACGGATAATAGGACATGTTCTATCTTTTTTTTTTTGTGAGGCCGCGGGACGGAACAACGGATGCGGACAGCCCACGGTGTGCTGTCCACATCTTTTGCGGTCCCATTAAAATGAATGGCTCCGCACCCATCCTGCAAAATTGCGGACCCGTTCATACGGTCATGTGAATGAGCCATAAGGATATTTTATAGTATAAGCCTGCCCTCAATACTTCAGCATACTAGAATTAGTCCCTTCTAGCAGTACTCTGGATCAATTACCAGCACTATTATTTTACTACTTTGAGAGTATTTTTCTTGTGTATTTTTTGGAATGTCACATTATTAATACATGCTGAATTTCTTCCATTTTTAGATATATAATTGTATACACTTGCACTGTATTTGTCTAGGAACTTGCATATATTTATTCGTGTTTTTAGGCCTGTTTCACATGAGTGATATGGAACTTTTCAGGGTTAGTTCTGTGAAAAACGGATGGTTTTGCATGCAAGTTGAGTTTTGTCTGCGACATCAGGATCGGATGCGTTTTCAGACGGACGTTAAGGAAAAACACATAGCATCTCCTAACCAGTGATGGCCAGTTCGCAGTGTTCGCCCGCGAACACATGCGAGCTGCCCTCTTAAATCGCAAGTCCGGCGATGCACAGGTAAGTCCTTACCTGTGCCAGGAGCCGGTCTGAAACAAATGCGGTCACCGGGAGCAGGCAGTTCCGAGAACAGCCTGATGAAGGCCCCCGTCTGCTGTTCTCGGAACTGCCTGCTCCCAGTGACCGCATTTGTTTCAGACCGGCTCGCGGCACAGGTAAGGGCTTACCTGTGCATCGTCGGACTTGCGATTTAAGATGGCAGCCCGCATGTGTTCGCGGGCGAACACTGTGAACTGGCCATCACTGCTCCTAACAACCATCAGTGAAAAATGGACTGCATCCGGATGCCATTGCATGTGGTGGCAGTTTTTTTTCAAGGTCACATTGACTTGAATGGACCAGTCCTCTGTGAAAAACAGATGATGATAGAACAGACTGCGACACAGCAGTGGTATTTGTCTGGCAGAAACCCACCAGATCCCATTACAGAAAAGGGGGATCTGGCTGTGCCCAGCTATGCCAGATAAGGTAACTCCGGTAGTCTGCTCCTCTGCCACAGATGTGAACCAGCCCTTAGGGATGGTGTCCAGCTTATTAGATCAAATACTGGATGAATTGGAGTCTTTTGCTCTCATGAAATTTTTGGCTCTTGTATTCATGTAAGGCCAAATGCACACGGCCGTGTCCCGCGGCCGAGTGCGGTCCGTGGTATGCCGGGCTGGATTCCTGTTCAGAGCAGGAGCGCACGGCGTCATTGGTTGCTAAGACGCTGTGTGCTTCATGCCGCCGCTGCTGTATAGTAATACACTCGTATAGATTATACAAGTGTATTACTGTAGTGCAACGGCGGCATGAAGCGCACAGCGTCTTATCAACCAATGACGCCGTGCGCTCCTGCTCTGAACAGGAATCCAGCCCGGCATACCACGGACCGCACTCGGCCGCGGGACACGGCCGTGTGCATTTGGCCTAAGACCTTATTTTCTGGACACTTTTAAGGCGCCTTCACACGTGGCAGAAAATCCTACGACTTAAAATCAGTTGCATTAAGATTAATGGAGCTTGCAGAAATCCATGTGCTTCCTGCCCTATTCAAGCGAATGGAACAGATTTTCAGTCGCAACATTTTCTGCCCCAAAATCTGCTGTGTGTGAAAGCACACTGAGAAGGGTGGACACTGAAGGTCATTAATGATCCTCCAGTAGCCTCTGTCTTATGCAACCAATCAGATTCCACCTTACATTTTTGACCGCTCCTGATTGGTTGCTATGGGCAACTAAGCCAGTTCTACTTTACACCAGCTTAATAAATGTTCCCCTTTATGTGTTTCGGACATTTTTCATGTGTTCTTAGTTGTCCATTACAAACACATCCTACACATACCAATTCTAAAGGCTCAAAGTAGATTCACGTCATATGAAGATATTAAAAAAAAAGACAAAAGTCCATCCAAATATGTAAAACAGAGTGGATCCCTTGATCTATTGCTCATAGGAAAACAATTAAATATATTATCTATCCTGTAGCCAGCGTTTCCCTTGGTATGTGAAGCAGACAGGGAATGATTTCATCTTCAGCACATTCAAAGGAAGGTTGGCACCCAGACTGACTATACATTCAACAGGTGTCAGTAAAGGTGCCCATACAGGTATGGCTGACAATACTCTAATGTGTAGGGGGCCTTGAAGCAGTGCTGAGGATTATATTGACAGCTTATCCACATCTGATCGGCAGTGGTTCAAAACTCCACCAATAAGATGTTTTCAAGTATCTCTGGCACTAAACACCCCCCCTCCCCCTTACAATCTGCTGTTCCCGAGTCTCTCGCGCGCAAAACTATACAGCTAAGGCTACTTTCACACTTGCGGCAGAGTGACCCGGCAAGCAGTTACGTCGCCGCCGAACTGCCTGCCGGATCCGTGAAAAACGTATGCCAACTGATGGCATTCGTAAGACTGATCAGGGTCCTGATCCGTCTTACAAATGCATTGAAATGCCGGATCCGTCTTTCCGGTGTCATCCGGAAAAACGGATCCATCATTTATTTTTGTCACCTTTTTTTCGGTCTGCGCATCATTCCAGTATTTTTTATGCCGTATCCGGCACAAATACATTCCTATGGAGAAAAAAAATGCATTCAGGCAAGTTTTTTTGGCTGGAGATAAAACCATAGCATGCTGCGGTTTTACCTTTTGCCTGATCAGTCAAAAAGACTGAACTGAAGACATTCTGAACGGATTGCTCTCCATTCAGAATGCATGGGGATAAAACTGATCAGTTCTTTTCCGGTATAGAGCCCCTAGGATGGAACGCTATGCCGGAAAAGAAAAACGCTAGTGTGAAAGTAGCCTTAGCCCAATGTATAGTCGGCGGAGCTGGTGACTGCAGCACTGCAGTAACCAGCTCCGTCCACTACAGGATCAATGATGCTGTGTAGTTTCAGCACTAGATACTTGGAAACAGCAAATCGTAAGGGGGGGTCTAGTGACAGAGATACTCGAAAACCGCACGGACCCCCACCAATCAGCAGATATTGATAGCCTATCCTATCGGTCATCAATATAAAAATCCTGGACAATGCCTTAACGCCAATGTTGAAACCTAAGATCATTGACCCAGGTTTACTAAACCTAATTAAGGTGTAAGCTTAGACTGTCTAGGCTGGATGATAAATGTGGTGCAGGGATAGAGAATTCTCTGGCTCTATACCAACTATTGGTTGGCTTACTTTACAGATTTTTGCACCACAATTGTGGCCAAATTTTGGCACAAAATGGTGCGTTATAGGCCCGCCCCTTCCTGTAGCTCTGTATTAATTGGAGACCATATGGAGCCATAAGGTTGTGTGCATGAGCCCTTAGGGTACCAACAATCATATTCAGTTACAAATCAATACACGGAGTCCTAACCATCCTTTCATTTATGGCGGAAAATAGAAAACCAGCTTGAACATTTCAGACATAGATACATAACAGAGTATGGTCCATGTAGTTATTGCTGCTATCCAGTCTTGGGCAGGGTCCCATCGTTGCAATCTGATGTCTTAGGTTATTGCACTGTTAAAGCAGGTTGAGCCCATGTTTCAGTAGCTTCTGCTTGGCTCTGCTATGCAGCATGAAGGCAGTGTCCTGTGGGTCCGGAGCTCCAGAGTTTCTGTAGAGAGGACTTAGTTGCTGGAAGTAAGTTTCATGGACAATACTCTGACAGCCGTAGACAGATGAAGAGGCGTTCCTGTAATGGTCATTCAGCATCAACATTAGTGCAGGAGACAACTTTAGGCCTAATTTTATTTTTTTAATAACAGCAATGCATTCTGGTCATCATATGCTGTCCTCCTCTATACAATTGTCCAAGGCAGTTTTACACTACAACTAGAAAGTCTGTACGACTGGAGGTGAAGACATAAAGGGGTTGTCTCACTGCAGCAAATAGCATTTATTATGAAGAGGAAGTTAATACAAGGCACTTCCTAATGTATTGTGATTGTCCATATTGCTTCCTTTGTTGGCTGGATTCATTTTCCCATCACACTATACACTTCTCGTTTCCATGGTTACCACCACCCTGCAATCCAGCAGCGGTGGCCGTGCTTGCACAATATAGGAATAAACGTCAGCCTATCGGGTGGCCGGGACTGTGGGACTGCACACTAGCTAGATCTTTTTCCTAGTGTGCAAACACGGCCACCATTGATGGCTTGCAGATTGGAAACGAGCAGTGTATAATGTGATGGAAAAATGAATCCAGCCAGCAAAGTAAGTAATATGGACAATCACAATACATTAGTAAGTGCCTTGTATTCACTTCCTCTACATGATAAATGTTATTTGCTGAGGTGACACAAACCCCTTTAACACCTCCCTCAAGGCAAACCCCATACTCTTACCTTACAGTCATCTCCTGTAAAGTTGAGCATATGCTAAAGTCAGAGTGGATTAGGTTGGCAGCTCTTTGGAACTGGTCACTTGTGCTCGACGCTGATGGCAGATTGGCTGTAAGACATAAAGAGCATTCTTTTACTGATGCTACACAGATTAACGGTTATTAGGGATTGCAGTCTCATGAAATGATGGCAAATCCTAGCGATAGACAATCAGTAGGAGATGGAAATAGGCCCAATCTGTCAGCTTGGATCTGCATTTTAAACTAAGCAGAGTGGCAGGCAGGGCTTGAATAGACAATGAAGGCTACTTTCACACTAGCGTTTCTCTTTTCCGGTATTGAGATCAGTCATAGGATCTCAATACCGGAGAAAAACACTTCCGTTTTGTCCCCATTCATTGTCAATGGGGACAAAACGTAACTGAACAGAACGGAACGCTCCAAAATGAATTTCGTTCCGTTCTCATAATTGGAAAGCAAACCATAGCAAGCTGCGGTTTTCTTTCCTTCATGGGATGCGAAACAAAACGGATCCAGCGTGATTCCCCAATCCAAGTCAATGAGGACGGAACAGTTTTCTCTGACACAATAGAAAACGGATCCGTCCCCCATTGACTTTCAATAGAGTTCATGACGGATCTGTCTTGGCAATGTTACAGATAATACAAACGGATCCATTTCGTTTTTATTCCTAGTTTTATCTATGCCCCCGTTACTCCAGAAATATAACTTTTATAATATGCTAAATAGCCTCTAGGAGCGGGGGGGGGGGGGCATTGCTCCTGCTCGTAGAGGCTCCGTTTTCCCACCTCTGTCACCTCCCTCCAAGTCTTGATTGACAGGGCCAGGCAGCATTCGTCCTCCTGCCGGCTCTGAGTGCATGGCAAATCTCGCGCCTGGGGCGTGCCATTCAGTAATTAGCGCAGGCGCAGTAAGGAAGTCGGCAGCCAGTGAGCGTCCTTCCTTCACTATGCCTGCGCCGAATACTTAACGGCACGGCGCAGGCACGAGATTTAACATGCACTCAGGGCCTGCAGGATGATGCGAATGCTGCCTGGCCCTGTCAATCAGGACTTGGAGGGAGGTGACAGAGGTGGGAAAACGGAGCCTCTAAGAGCAGAAACAACGCCCCCCCCCTGCTCCTAGAGGCTAAATAGCATATTATAAAAGTTACATTTATGGAGTAACGGGGGCATGGATAAAACTAGGAATAGGCTAGTTAGGTTCAGCTGACACCCTTTAAGCAGTACATTTGTCTCTGTGATCCGTGGCTGCATTAGGTAGAAAAATATTTTATTTTTTTCTTATAAATATACCGAGATGTTCTGAGCCCCTCCTTTACTTGTAGACTGACAGGGCCAGGTATCTGTGTCCTTCTCTTGTCTGGCCCGTAAACTTACAACTGCGCTGCCTGCTGGAATTTCGCCACATGCTTAGTAAGGCATCTGAGTCCTGCGCAGGAGAGAAGGCCTGTCCTGCGCATGAGCCCTAGTACATCACAGCGCACCTGGAAGTGAAGCTCCGTGGTGTGATGAGCAGAAGCCTAAATTCTGGAGCATACACACGAGATCATAGGGCCACACAAAATCGGGATAGTGTTGACAAGGCTTAGTGAGAAGAGGAACACTCAGTACTCAGCGAGACACTGGTACCTTTTAAAACTGTGATTTTTCAGACACGGATTTCAATGGCAAAGATACAGTTTTACATGTCCTTTATAACACTCTACTTAGTATAATATAGATAGAAGCTGACCGATTCATTTCCGACAGGGAGTATCAAAAATATAACACTAATGGTAAGGTTATCGTTCTAGTTTCTGGACATTTCATTTAGACTTTGACCCCCCCCCCCCCCCCCAACACCCTGTACAAAACATTTCCAGGGCCCTCTGCTTCACTGACAGGTGGACAGGTGGTATACGTACCAGTAAGCGTGTTCTGAATAGAGTCATAGTGGGTAAAGTTGTAGGTGCTCTTTGATAAATTATTATTGTCTACTGGTAAAGTCTCCTTCAGATGAACTTCTAAGCCATTGAGAGAAGCCAGTGTGCTGTCATACTAAAGAATGAGACATAATGGAAATGTTAGCAGATCTTGTGGAAAACTGTTACTTACTATCCCAGCAGGATCTACGCGCATTGTAGGCTACCATGTAGAGAGAGTCAAGTCCTAAGGCCTCATATTTTTGGATCGTGTTCAATCTGCATTTTTTCCGGGTCTCATGTAGACCTATTTATATTTCTATGGGGGTGCAAAAAACACGACACGACCGTGTGCCATCTGCATCCGTGCGGTCATTCTTCAAATTATAGAACAGGTCCTATTCTTGAACCAGCGGGATGCACACGTCTGGTGTCAGTATTTTACAGATCCTCAGTTCTGTGGACTGCATAAATGGCAATGGCTGTGGGCACGGAGCCTAACGCATAACCACCAAGATCCTTGTCCTTTTTGGTCAACCAATATTGCTGCCAAAGAGAACTCAAGGGCAGCCATATGTTTAGGGGTTGCCACCACATATAGAATTGTAAACACCAACAGTGTTGGCAGCAGGAAAAATTCTGAAATACTCTTTATACCCATGTTATCTATACAATGCTCAATCAAAAACGGCTGAGAAACATGCTTCATACTTACCACATCTTGAATGGTCTCCTTAATGTATTTAAAATCACTTTCTCCTATGAGAGACAGCACTAAGCCTTTCACGTTATGGACATACAAGACCATCTGCACCAGTTTTGAGCTGCTGCTTGGCGGGTTAGAGCTCAGTGTCAATGTCCAGTCTGTAAAATTACAAAATTTGGCCGACTGACTGTTTTCAGTGTTTGTGCTCTCGTAGGACTCTGTAATCTCCTTAGAAGTTTCAGCATCTTTCCCATCACCTTGTGTGTCACCCTCTGTAATGTGCAACATCTCCAGTCTGCTCTCTGCACTCTTAACTACATGGTGGTCTCCAGACTTCTCTTCCATGGTTAATAAATCATCTTTCTTGTTCACGGTGACTTGGCTTTCCTCCAGAAAGGAGCTGACAGATTCCTCTCGACTGCTTTTCTCCAACTCATTTGTAGAATAGCAAGAAACAAAACTCCCTGTAGACAAATGTTCGCATTCACTTTGAAGGTCTTGTTTCAACACAAGCAGCTTCGTTTGGTCTTCAGAAGTCATTAGAGATGAGTTCTTCAGACTGTCTACGAACACATCATCTGAGCTGCTGCATTCTTTCACATTTATTTTTTTGTCTTCACCACCTGTATTAAGCGTGTTTGTAGGTTCACATAGAGATGAGCTCTGCATTGGAACGTGTATCAGGGTTCCCAGAAGCTCAGAATCTGAGGCAATACTGTCATTCTTAGCTCCGACATCTTCTGCTGACTCCTGGGAAACATCTTCCATTAGTAATGAAGCAGATTCAACATTAATTTTCTCTTTATCAAAGGATTCCCCTTCTGAGACATGAGACTGGTTAACTTGGGCTTCTTCGCTGAGGCTGTTAGAAATACTTGAACTTCTTCTTGAGGAACTTGGTATTCTAGAGATAGACATGCATTTCAGTATGTAGAGTATATGTATGTACCAAGCTATGATTAGGTTCTACAGGAAACACTGACTTTTGAGCCTCATGCATAAAAACTGTTGCAGAAAATAAATGCCTACTGTGAGAAAGCAATGTTGACTGGTGGGGTTCCTGCTGGGTTCAGTGGCCTCAGAACCACTTTCAACAATGTGGGTGTTTAAGGGGTTTAGGCCATGAAAATTATTTATTTCCTATCCAAAAGAAGGGCAATAAATAATGGATCGTGAAGTGACTGCTGGGATCCCAAGGTGTTCCCCTTCTGAATGGAGCGGTAGCATGCAGTTTGGTCCACAGCTCTATTCACTTCTCGACTGACAGTGTGAAGAAAGAGTTTCTGCCATAGGCCTGTAGATCACATGCAACAGAAACAACTGGTTTGGTTCCCACAGCAACCCACAGTCAGCAACCATGGTTCGATATTAGAAACAGTCCAATGCTAAAGGATGGAGAGAGAGAATGAAACAGAAGACACATGAAAGTATAGTAAGAATTTCTAAAAATGGTAAAGGATGAAATACAACAATGAGCCTCAAATAGTTTCATGCATCTCTTTGTGTTTCACCCATCTACTTTTTCATGATCAACAGTACCTGGTCATCCACTGAACTGGGTACTGGCGAAGTGCAGTGGCTTCTTTTTCCATGACGAACACTGGGATCATGTAGACATCCTGAGGTAATAAGGCATCTGTAACATAGAAGTAGGAACAAATACCTGTTTTAGATTTACTTAGCTTTTAGATGCCTTGATTTGTATGGGAGGGGGTCGACGATTATTCGGGCATCATTTTGGGGTACATATGGATCATTTATGATTTTTTTTAATGACAAAACTGCCTGAAAAAGGCATTTCCATCCTTTTTTACTGCATTCATCATGCAGGATAACTAACATTATAATTGTATATATCAGGTCGTTATGGATGCCAAATAGGTGGAGGGATTTTTGTAGGGAAAGGGTAGATTTAAAAAATTTTTTTTTTAATAAAACTTTATTTAATTCTTATTTTTACCACTATTTAGCCCCACAAGTGGATTCTGACATAGTGCAGTGTATTATACTGTCAGTAGAAAATGTACAGGCAATTTGGCCTAATAGGCATACACAGAAGGCAGACCCGGGGGACTTCATTAGACCCCCTGCTGCCATGTAAAAACATCGGCACTCCACGATTGCATTTGCAATAGTTGACAAAGGGAGCCTCCTTCCTCTGAAACTACTTAAATGCTGCAGTCACTATTGACAGCAGCATCTAAGGGCTTATTATGGTCGTAATCGGTGGTTCCTTCGATTCTTGGAACAGATGTCACCCGCTCCACCTGGCAATAGGACACCCATGCCAGGCTAAACCTGCAGTGCAGTAAAAACAAGTGTATGTGCAGGTTTAAAGCCCGTTACAAAGTGGCAAAAAAAACACATATGGGCATAAACTAACGGGTTAAAGCTTATAAACACCGAATATGAATATTATTAATTAATAAATAAAAAAAAATTTATTGTATTTTTTCTCCAGTTATTTTAGGCTACTTTCACATGAGCGTTCGGGTGTCCGCTCGTGCGCTCCGTTTGAAGGGGCTCACGAGCGGCCCCGAACGCATCCGTCTGGCCCCAATGCATTCTGAGTGGAGGCGGATCCACTGAGAATGCATCCGCCTGCCAGCGTTCAGCCTCCGCTCCGTGAGCGGACACCTGAACGCTGCTTGCAGCGTTCGGGTGTCCGCCTGGCCGTGCGGAGGCGAGCGGATCCGTCCAGACTTACAATGTAAGTCAATGGGGACGGATCCGCTTGAAGATGACACCATATGGCTCAATCTTCAAGCGGATCCGTTCCCCATTGACTTACAATGTAAAGTCTGAACGGATCCGCTCAGGCTACTTTCATAATTAGAAAATTTTCTAAGTTTTAATGCAGACGGATCCGTTCTGAACGGATACAAACGTCTGCCTTATCGGAGCGGATCCGTCTGATGAAACATCAGACGGATCCGCTCCGAACGCTAGTGTGAAAGTAGCCTTATATATGCATCAGAGAACTTGGTTGCGTTACTGATGACCATTACTAATGCTCTTCCTTTAAAAGGTGCTTGGCAAGACACATGTGGAGGATTTTTTTTATTTTTTACAGAAAATTGCAGATGCGGAGACAATGCAACTTTATCTGGATTGCTTTCATCTACCTTTTTTACTGTCAAGGCTCATGTACATGAAAGTATGACAAAGGTTTTTATTTTATTTCTGCTGGATTCTATATAAAATCAGACACTGTAGGATGCTACATCAGATACCAGATTATGGAGGACTGCTATTAGGAAAGATAATTCTACCACAATCCTACCTTGTCCTTGGAAGGTGCTCGAGGGTGACTGAAAAAAAGAAAAAAAAAAAAAAAACATTAAAGGGGCATTTCTGGGGCATGATTTGTGTATATATATATATATATTATTTTTTCATCTGCACAATGTATCATTTTGTGTAAGATGTCCTTGTGGTGCATGCGGTCCGCCCCGGCATCCTCCATTGTACGCATTTTTTGCTGGGGATTGGCGTTATGTGCGGACCGCATGCGGAGGAATTGCTCCCCCGGTTATAGACACGCCACAGTGTCTGGGTTTGGAGCATTTCCACCCGTTTAGGCCACTTTTTTCAGTGAGTTTTTCTCATTAAAGGGGCATTCCAGAATTTTAATACTCATGACTATTAATGAGCGAAGAAAGCTTCGAATGTTAAATCCAAAGTAGCTTCATTCAAAACTTCGGATTAATACTGTACAGAGATCCGTCTCAAAAGTATTAAAATGTACGGTCTCCGATGAGCCAAAGTTAGTTAGTTATTCGCGAAGTTGGGCAAATCAGTATATTGAGCTACAGGCCTGTAATAAATTATAATCTTTATCATTCATTATGGTTTTCCAACTTGTCTGTAAAATATGTTGGCTTCAGTTATTTTGGGATAAGTTGTCCAGAAAAGAGAAAAGTTTGGATTGACAACCCTGGCTGGTAACCACAGGCTGCTCCCATTGAAGTGAATGGTAGCAGAGCTGCAGCTACAAACTCTATCCCCTGCACAATAGATGGAGCTGTATAGTTCCGGTGCTGGAGCTACTCTACAATAGCCAATCAGCGGGGTGCGGGGCGTCAGACCCCCGCTGATCGGATATTGATGGCTTATCCTGAGGATAGACTATGAGTGTTAAAATCCTGGGATACTCCTTTGAAGTCAATGGACATAACGTCACATATTAGCAATGCAGAAACAGTATAATTTGTGTTATGAAGGCTATAACAGGTTAATGGCAATCATACCGTAAACTTTGATTTACTAGACTAAGTACTTCCACTATACACTTGGAATATCTGTGTCATCATTCAAAAACCAGCAACTCCAGTGTTAATGTAAAACTTGGCAGATTTACCAATAAAGAGTTTAGAAAAGTTAGATGACAGCCCGTGAGGGAGCCATGATGGATGTTACCCAGAAACAGGCATATACTGCCGACGCTAGCTCCGCTAAGATGGCACCTGCACTGGGTTCAGTAACTCAGAGGCTGGCAGGAATGCAGCACTAAACCTCATAAAATGTGAGCTATTTCTAGACTCTGCCGAGAAATCAACATATCAATATTAATATAATATTATTGCCCAATTTATCTAGGAAGACAATATTCATGTTAAATGCTAGTCACTGGAGGATGAGAGAGAAAACAGAATAAAGAGGTGATTTGGATTATTAATATTATGACAAAAATGCATATACAGCCGTGTGCTCAACACGTCCTGAGATACGTGGCATAAGATGACCAGCTTTTAAAAAAAGAACATGATTTACAATAATGTGTTTCTAGAGATCTATCCTGTATGCGTCTACGTGCGGCCACCCAGTGGTTGTGCTGCGAATTGCAGCCTGTCAAGGGTGTTGTGCAATATTTTTTTTTTTACATTTTCTTTTCATGAGAAAATGGAAGTCTTTAGCTGGATTTGAGCAAAGGTAATGATGGAAACATCTGTAATGGAATGATTCTGGGAGCCATTTATTCTAATGAAATAGTTCATTAACTAATGGAGTGTAGTGGATTAGTAAAAATAAGGCCCATGTACAGAAAAATAGTCAGACTGCAGCACACAGCGATTTAAAGCTGCATGCAATTTGTGGTCATTATTTGACAACTATTATTTCCTACGAGAAAGTCCTGTGCAACCTTGTAAGGCTACTTTCACACTTGCGGCAGAGTGATCCTGCCGGATCAGGCAATCTGCATGCAAGTGGGCAGCATTTGTAGACTGATCCGGATGCGAATACGTCTCACAAATGCATTGCAAGAACAGATCCGTCTCTCCGTTTGTCATACGGACAAACGGATCCGTTTCTATTTTTTTTCCACATTTTTACCGAAGGACAGATCCGGCATTGCGGTATTTTTAATGCCGGAACCGGCACTAATACATTTCAATGTAAATTAATGCCGGATCCGGCAACTGATCCGGAATTTTGGACGGAGATAATACTGCAGCATGCTGCGGTATTTCCTCCGTCCAAAACGCTGTTCAGTAACTGAACTGATGACATCCTGAACGGATTTCTCTCCATTCAGAATCCATTAGGATAAAACTGATCAGTTCTTTCCCGGTATTGAGCCCCTAGGACGGAACTCAGCGCCAGAAAAGAAAAACGTGTGAAAGTACCCTAACTATGCAATTTATTTTCCTGTGGAAAAACCCACAGAGCTGCTTCTCATTGAAGTGAATGGTAGGCTGTTTTGAGGCATTTTTTGGACCAAATTTTGAGGTGGGAAAAAATAAATAAAAAAACTTCAGTGTGAATATCAGAATTCCTTGGGAAAACCCTGATTGAGAGCATTAACAGTAGTGTTGAGCGAACTTCTGTTTTAAGTTCGGCGTCTAAAGTTCGGCTTCCGGTTAGCGGAGAATCCCGATATGGATTCCGAATTCCGTTGTGGTCCGTGGTAGCGGAATCAATAATGGCCGATTATTGATTCCGCTACCACGGACCACAACGGAATTCGGAATCCATATCGGGATTCTCCGCTAACCGGAAGCCGAACTTTAGACGCCGAACTTAAAACAGAAGTTCGCTCAACACTAATTAACAGTCATCTGTACATTCTATGTTCAGATCTACTGCCCTGAAAACATACAAAAAAATGGCAACCATACATGTACGTGGGCGTCTGTTTCTAAGTTCAGATCTACTGCCCTGAAAACATCCAAAAAAACGGCAAGCAGCGCATGCGACCGCTCTACTGCCCTTTCATCTCCAATATGACTGATACCCAGATACTTATGAGGATGCCAGTCTGAGCTCTGCAGGTACACACAGCAAAGGAGAAAGTAAGAATATTCCGCAGAGGAGGGTTTTTCGTTCGGATAGGGAATATTCTATATAGGTCAGCTAATCTGTTCATTACAATACACAGCAATAAACCTCACATGGATAGACAGCCTTGATTCACCATCATTTTAATTTGCATGGGTTTTTGTAAAGGTCCCTCCTGCGATGTACAGTCACTGCCGCCCGTTTGAAGTGCTCGACCATAGGCTGGAACTTCAATCACCACCATCAAGGTCTGCTGTACAAATAGCCCTGATAGGATTAATCAGGAGGAGCGTAGATCAAAACACATTCCCGCCAATCACTGGTGTGCGGACAGAACAATGCCGCTCACAAGGTGGCCCACAAACCTCTCTCATCCTCTTGCAATAATCTGCTCATCACATGTGTGGAAATGACCACGGGTCATGCAAATCCAGGCGCAGTAATCCCATTAGCTGCTTGGCCAGCTTCAAAGGCTTAGGCAATCTAGCAGGATAAATGTTTAGATTAAGCCATTAACACATAACTCCTTCCAAAAGAGCAAATCTAAGATGGTGCTTGGAATTCATTAGGAACCAATTTGTTGCAAATGCCTTTATACGTTGTAGGAACATTACATTCTTATCAAAGTATACACTGGATGGGTATAGCGGTGACATAGTGTTATCACGGGCAGGTCAGAATTCATTTTCCAAGCAGAGCTCTGTCATACTGTATTGGGTGGTGGTCCTCATGGATTACAAGGACTAAGGGGTCCTGGCACTCTTCCAATCTCTGTACCCCTTCAAGTTTTAGCTCAGAGATTCTGCATCTCCAAGTTAATGCTGGCGCCCCTGCTCGTGCTAGAGGTTTACTATAGGGACAGGCCCACAAACCACCTTAGGGGGCATTTACACAAACACAAAAGCACACGGAAGACATTTGTGTGCTGTCCGCATCTGTATGTCCATCCCGCAAAAGATAGAACATGTCCTATTCTTGAGCATGGACTTATTGAAGTCAAAGTGTCCGCAAAAAAAAATGGATGCAAAATGGACATCACACGAACGTCATCCGTATTTTGGGGACTGAAAAATTGGTCGTGCGAATGCCTCCTTACTCTGCAAAGTACCGGCATACACAAATGGAAGCCGTAGTAGATGGCAATCATTAACCCATCATTTTGGCATGTGGGCAGAATACCACCTGACTCTCTCTCTCTCTGCAAGCTGTAGTTCTCTGCAATTCTGTACGGCGCTGCAATTGTAATCCAGTTCCAAAAAAGACACATCTTTGTAGTTTTGTTTTCCTCCCCAAGATGCTCAATATTAGTGCTTCCTCCCAATCCATTTGTAAGGCTACTTTCACATTGGCGTTTTGGTTTCAGTTTGCGAGATCCGTTCAGGGATCTCACAAGCGGTCCAAAACAGATCAGTTTTGCCCTAATGCATTCTGAAAGGAAAAGGAGCCGCTCAGAATACATTAGTTTGTCTCCATTCTGCTTTGGAGGCGGACACCAAAAGGCTGCTTGCAGCGTTTTGGTGTCCATCTGACGAAACTGAGCCAAACGCATCCGTCTTGACACACAATGTAAGTCAATGGGGACGGATCCGTTTTCACTGACACAATCTGGCACAATAGAAAACGGATCCGTCCTCCATTGACTTTCAATGGTGTTCAAGACGTATCCGTCTTGGCTATGTTACAGATAATACAAATGGATCAGTTCTGAACGGATGCAGACGGTTGTATTATCTGAACGGATCCGTCTGTGCAGATCCATGACGGATCCACACCAAACGCGAGTGTGAAAGTAGCCTAATAAGCGGAACATCCATCCTATCCCCCTCAGAAATAAAGTGCAAATTTGGTATGTAACTTATGGTTCCCACACTATAGCCCCCAAAAGAGGGAGCTGCAGTGTATTCAGCCGTGCGAGGACTCGGCATCACTATTTACATGGACAAGCAAAGAATAATACGTTTCTGTTCAGCCACTATAGCGAATGATAATCCAGAAGACCCGCCAGAGATGAGGAACACAGATACGGGACGGCGGACCCAGTAGGGAGGAAGGAGGGGGACCGAAAGCACTGTAGTACATTCTCAAATCTAATATCTCTGCATATAACCGCTATAAATTACAAAACAATTGAGCGTGGTGATATACGGTGGGTGCTATAAAATAGATCCCTTAATAAAAAAAAAAGGGCAATTTTTTATCTCCCTGCATTGTATGCATGTCGGAGTTGGCAGAAGACAGACCCTTTAAGAATATTCCAGGAGGCAGCGGTTATGGATGCAGCACTGCATACTAATTGGAATCATATTTTATTAAATAATGAATATAATTTGTTTGCAGTGCCTTTCCACAATTCCTTGCACCGCAGTGTTTCGCAGTCTAGCCTTTTTCATCCGAACTTACCCATGGCAGAGGACTAACCTACAGCCCTGCTCACGAGTTCTCAGAAGAAGCGGCAGAGGGAGAACAGGAGCAGAGAGGCAACAGTAGAAGACTTCACAAAAGAGGTTATTTCCGATGTTTTACAGTACATTACACTGTGTCCATGAAATAAACCCCTACAGGACTGTGTTCATATATAGTTTATGCTATGCATTAAACAGGAGAGGACACAGGCTAGATTCAAGTTCTCTCCCAAAGAAGACTGATCCAGCTCAAGGGGCTAAGAGATGATCCAAACATTATTACAGTAGCATTAAAAGGAATCTGTCACCTATCTGAGGGCAGCGTAAAATGGTGACAGAGATTCTGATGAAAAGGCTTAGGCCTCATTCACATGACAGTTGTGAGACGTCGGATCCCCATTGACTGCAATGAGGGTCTGGTGGAGATCCGGACGATATCCAACATAAGTGCCAGGTTTCAGCCTGACAAAAACCATTGCATGCAACATTTTTTTTTGTCCAGCCAACAGCAAAAATGGGATTTTTTGTACTCACCGTAAAATCCTTTTCTCGTAGTAGGCATTGGGGGACACAGCACCATGGGTATATGTCCAACTACCACTAGGAGGCGACACTAGACATAAAAAGTGTTGGCTCCTCCCCGTTGGGCTATACCCTCTCCACAGACACTAGGCAGCTCAGTTTGTACCAAAAGCAGTAGGAGAGAGAAGAAAGGCAAGGAACCAACAACTCCCGTACCGGGAAAGATCAAGAGACCATCCCGGAGAAGCGGAAGTAAAACAACATAGGGTGGGATCTGTGTCCCCCAATGCCTACTACGAGAAAAGGATTTTACGGTGAGTACAAAAAATTTAAAATTTTCTCGTGCATGGCATTGGGGGACACAGCACCATGGGACGTCCCAAAGCAGTCCCCGAGGGTGGGAAGAACAACCATGCCACCTGTTGGGCATACAGGTGCGGGAGAACCATATGACCCAGGAGAAAAGCACGGAATAGGCAGGAAGCCTCATAACAAGGGAGAAACCCCAAGGAGGCCACAGTGACGACTGCCAGCACCCCAGGACAAATGCCTGGGAGAAGGTCCCAAATGCACGAAGAAGGCAAAGGGGAACACCCAGCTCATCCAAAGGCTGAAGAGAAAGTAGGACAGCATCGCGTATCGGATCTACCTAACATCCCAATTGTCTCAGGCGAAAGCACAAACACCCTGAGGTCAACCCCTGAAGGGCCAGGGGAGCAAGGGAACATGGAATCACTGAAGGCCAACGAGTGAGGTAAGCCATAGCAAGGCTCACATGTGAGTGGAGCGGGTCTCCCCTCACCGCAAAGCAGGTGAAAAAATTAAGCGCCCTATTGAAAGGAAAAAATCCCAAAGGGAAACCGCCAACCCCTGGAAGGGGAGGGGGTAGAAAGTAAAAACCAGGAAAAGAGAAAAAATAAGACCTGCATCCCCAAACCAGGAGACGAGGAACGAGCCTCTGAAAACAAAATATCGCTGAGAAGCGCAAGACCGGAGAAACTCCGGCAAAACGAATTATCAGGGAAGAAGGGAACCAGATGCAAGCCCAGGAGATCTCAGCAGGGGCACACTGGAGTGAGGGAAGCCATAGCAAGGCCCCATAGAGCAGCAGGGCTGACCTATCTGACCCCGGATGCCACAGTTCCCAAGAGGTGCTGCAGCAGCAATATAGCAGGTGGCAGGGCTGCAGGAGAATGCAGCAATCGAGAGGGGAGAGAGGGAAAGGAGCCTGCGGAGCAATTCAGCCAGAGGCTGCCTACCGGACCCCAGGAGCTGTGCAGCGCACCCAGAGCAGAAGATGGCAACCGGAGATAGCAGGAGCCGACAGCCGGAGGAAGAACCGCCCCTCAGAGAGAGAGCAGGGAACCTAGGGCAGGCAGAAGAGGCCCCTCCCAGGCTCCCCCCACGGAGGGGAAGAGACGGAGTAAGCCCGTGAAGGGAGAAAGTGGGCGGGGAGTTGCGGCCTAGTAGGCCCGAAAAGCCGGGGACTAAATTAGTGGAGCGCGGCCGGGAGCGAACGGCCGCGATCGCGATAGTGCCCCAGAACTGCCGCGAACGGGGGCCTCTTCTGCAGGGGAGAGAACTGAACGAACGGGGGCCAGGTGGGGGAGAGAACTGAAGAAGAGACCCCCAGGGAGAGAAAAAAAACAGAAGGCCAGGGGGCTTCTGGGGCCAGAATACAGCTGAGAGAAAAACCCACAACCTAATGTAACAGAGGCAAGGCACTTATCAGAGTCAAGGCATTTACCCACACAGCAATGAGAGCTGTATTAGGAAAAGTTTCTCCTGGGATTTGAACTCTCAACCTTTCACATCAGAGGCAAGGCATTTTACTGTATTATCCGGGAAGGGAGTATGAGGGGGGAATGCGCCCAGGCCCGGGAAGGAGGGTGGGATCCCTAATCTAACATACTCACCCTCAGACGTCTTCAGGCGCAGCAGTAACCACCCCCTCGGCGGACTCAACACGGGAACCGTGGGACTGCCGGAATTCCACTGCGGAAGCAGATTTGGGGACTGGATGGCTGCCAGGTACCTGAGTACGCGCCCGCAGGGGGGCAACTAAAGTGGAACACGATGGAGCCACCCCTGCCGCAGGCCGGAACCTGCAGAGAAGAGAAAGAAAAAATGATTGAAGAAAAAAATAAAATAAAAAAGTAGCAGGAAGGTCTGCACAAAAAGCAGGTCAGGTCTGCCTCCTACGGACACTAGAACAAGACTGAGCTGCCTAGTGTCTGTGGAGAGGGTATAGCCCAAAGAGGAAGAGCCAACACTTTTTATGTCTAGTGTCGCCTCCTAGTAGTAGTTGGACATATACCCATGGTGCTGTGTCCCCCAATGCCATGCACGAGAAAAAGAGATGTGAACACAGCCTTACTAGAATTGATGCTAAAATCTGTGCTGGAGTCTGCTTAACACACTGCACATGCTAGGTGGTCCTCATACTCAGAAGCTCTCTTCTCTTGGCAGCCCTCTGTTCCTATACACAGTACACGGGAAGAGTTGTCCCTCATCCGAAGGAGGGGCAGAGACAGCCGGGAGCTCATGAATATCAGGACTCCTGGGCGAGTGCACTGCGGACTCCACCACTTAGCTCATGCTGGAGCTGCTCAGTGAAAATTCATGCCATTAACCCAGCTTGACAGATTCCGTTTAAGAACCACAACACATTTCCGGACAGCTCATCAATACCTGATCAGAGGGAGTCCGATTCCCAGCACTCCCCTTGATCAGCTGTTTGAATGGCCTCTTCATATTCTACCACGCACAGCACCATACATTGTACCGTGGCCGTGCTTGGTATTTCAGCTCAGTTCCCACTTGAATGGAAATAAGTTACATAAAGGCCATGTGACCGATGGTCGGGACATCACAGGCCTCTCACTGGAGGCAAGCACCAACCAGGAAAAACACTATAGATGGTACATGGCTTTCTGAGCAACTGATGTGTGCCTGGTGTAGTTTAGCCCTGACGTCACATATTCTCCAACAGGTGTGACCGCTACACTGCATTTGCACACTGGTGCACCATGATAATCATTTACAAAACTGAATTTTGGGTTTATTCCGTTTCTTAGGCCGCATGCATCCATTTTGCAGTACGCAAATGGCAGATCCGCAAAATACGTCTGCATTTTTTTATGCAGACTCATTGACTTCAAGGGGACTGTGGTGCGCATTTTTGTCCAAATCTTTTTGTGGAACACACATATATTTGTGGACCGTAAAATACATAAGGTTAGGGGAAGGTTGAAATCAAATATTTTCCCCATGCTTCTGATGAGATGCCCTTGGCATACACATGTACAATAGACTGAAAATACTGCTGCATGAGCGTTCCTTTAGGAATGCCTTATTAAAAGGGATCCCCCGGGACTGTATTGATGTCCTATCCATAGCAATAGAGCGGAGATGACGGGGAAAAACACAGATCTGCTTCTTTGTAATGATCTTTTATACCTGTAACCATGACAAGGGGGTATCCTCTACACCTGGACGCATTTCTTGAAAGTAATGATATCACAAGTTGGGGGACATTTATCAAGATCAGTGCTTGCTTTCTGCTGTGGTCTTGACATTCCCTGCTGGAGGAGGTGCTCGATTTATGGTGAGGCGCAGGCCTCGTCATAAATTAGGCGCACCCTCCGGCAGTCCGTGTGTCTAAACAGAAATCTGCGCCAGCTCAGATAAGTGAATAAGTGGCGAGGGCGGAGTAAAAAAAGGAGGCACTTGTGACTTTTTGAGGGGGAAAAAAAAAAAAGTCGCATTTAAAAAGTCACAAACATACAGGGGCACATTTATTAAGAACAGTGTTTTAGCCGTCAGTCTTAATAAGCCCTATAGCTGGTGGCAGATCGCCGAAGTTATGTAGAGGCGCAGGCTGATTCTAAATGAAAGACCGCTTCCTAGCAGAGACCGCTGGCCCGTTCCCTTCTCCGTCCCCCTTTTTTAGGCCTGGTGTGAGCGGGGAAGAAATTGCAGATTCTGCCGCTCCGTGGTGTGTGACAGAATCTGTGCCAGATATACGCTAAAAAAGTGGCGTATATGTGGACATAATGACCCCCACAGTTTGTGACTTTTTAAAGCCACTTTTCTGGCACATGTGAGACAATATATTTTAGGAGGTGGGACGTTGATCCAGGGATCTATTAAGATTGATATATGTGGAGTCGGGAATTACTTTTTTACTGTGACATGTGACAACTGGCATCTGCCTCAGTTTTTTTTTTATTCCTCTGGATCAACACTGTTTATAGGTTGGGCTTAATGGCCCGTCCTTAGCAACGTCATCAATTATTTAACTGCATTTCTAGAATATTAATTTTATTTTAATAAATTATATGGCACTAACATATTTTGCAGCGCTTTGCTGTCTCCAGTGGAGCTCACAATCTAAACCTTTTAAATTACTAACTGGTGGTCACTGAGGACCTATTTACGTTTTTGGATCATGTACTGTTTCTTAAAGAGGACCTTTCACTTGTAAAAACTATGTGAACTAAGTATGCTGCCATGTAGAGCGGCGCCCGGGGATCTCACTGCACTTACTATTATCCCCGGGCGCCGCTCCGTTCTCCCGTTATGCCCTCCGGTACCTTTGCTCCTTAAATTATAGTAGGCGGGTCTTCCCTTGTCCTGTGGGCGTCTCCTTCTCCTAGGCTGTAGTGCTGGCCAATCGCAGCGCACAGCTCACAGCCTGGGAGAAAAAAACCTCCCAGGCTGTGAGCTGTGCGCTGCGATTGGCCAGCGCTACAGCCTAGGAGAAGGAGACGCCCACAGGACAAGGGAAGACCCGCCTACTATAACTTACAGAGCAAAGGTACCGGAGCCTATAACGGGAGAACGGAGCGGCGCCCGGGGATAATAGTAAGTGCAGTGAGATCCCCGAGCGCCGCTCTACATGGCAGCATACTTAGTTCACATCGTTTTTACAAGTGAAAGGTCCTCTTTAAATTAAAATTTTACTTTTATTTTGTTATTTAATATAAATTGTCCTATATTTTCACTTATATCAACTATTAAACTAAAGACTTTAAAACTATCAGTGATGCGGAGCTGCTCACTCCTAGTGTTTATTATATTATATATATATATATATATATATATATATATATATATTATTCTCCTGTATATTGCATGTACCACAGTTATAGCTGGTTTGTTGTTATATAGGATTTGCTACTTCCATCTCTTATATTATTTATATTTTTTATTTGTTATATAAAAGGAAAGAAGGAAGAGTTGGGAGGGAGGGGGGGAAATGGGGGAAGATGGAAATAGTTTTAAAGTCTTTAGTTTAATAGTTGATATAAGTGAAAATATAGGACAATTTATATTAAATAACAAAATAAAAGTAAAGTTTTAATTTAAGAAACAGTACATGATCCAAAAACGTAAATCGGTCCTCAGTGACCACCAGTTAGTAATTTAAAATACTAAAACGTTGACATGCACTGTGAGGTCAAAGGTTTAAAATAATTGAACACAATCTAAACCCACACAAACTCCACGCAGATGCTGTCTTTGGTCAGAATAGAATCAAGGACCCCAGCGCAGCAAGGAGCCAGCTCTCTCTACTGAGCAGGCATGGGATTCAGCCAGTTCCTTCCACTTCTCCAGATCCAGTTTTTAAAATTGCAACCAGATCTGAGAACAGGGTTAGGCTACTTTCACATCTGCGTTTTCCCTTTCCTCTATTGAGATCCGTCATAGGATCTCAATACCGGGGGGAAAAACGCTTCAGTTTTGTCCCCATTCGGTACAAAACTGAACTGAAGGGAATGGAGGGCACCAGAATGCATTCCGTTCGGTTGCGTCCCCATCGCAGACAGAATAACGCTGCAAGCACCGTTTTTCTGTCCGCTATGTGGTGCAGAGCAAGACGGATCCATCATGACTCACAATGAAGTCAATGGGGACGGATCAGTTTTCTCTGACAATAGAAAACGGATCCGTTCCCCATTGACTTTCAATGGTGTTCATGACGGATCCGTCTTGGCTATGTTAAAGAGAATACAACCGGATCCGTTCTGAACGGATGCAGACGGTTGTATTATCAGAACAGAAGCATTTATGCTGATCCATGACAGAACCAGGAAAAACACTGGTGTGAAAGTAGCCTTACCGGCTGAGTTCCGATCCGGAGTTATGGCGGAGGCAGGACAGATAGAGATGTTCACTTCTATTGCTTCATGCGCCACTGTTTAGTTTAGCTCCTTATTTGGGTGGTATGTGTGTGTAGTGTATATATGGTGTATTTATGTATGTGTACCATGTATATGGTGTATTTATGTGTGTGTGCGTGGCATATATATGGTGTATGTATATGTAAACATGTGTCGTGACGCCGTGTGTCCGCTGTTGAGTAGGGAACCTGTTAAAAATTTGAATCCCACCCCTGCCACTGAGTCAGTCTGCTGCCCATATAATGACAGGGAAAGCGATTGGGGGTTGTAAGATTTTCCCATGATTTCTCATATGTATACTAAGCTCCAGGAAGTATCTATCCGTATAAAGTGAACATAGCACACAAATGTTTTTACTAGCATCCTCGGTGTAGGTCAGGAGAGCTGAAGGGAGTCCTTCTGGGCACATATGGGAAGAGCGACAGTAACTGAATATTGCTATACAAGCAGACCCTTTATACCTATTCGTTTCTTTTGGGGACATACTCACTTTTTGCACAAGGCTCTGAAAGAGAACCCTGGAAGTCAGCGCAGGAGGCAGCTGGGTACTCACTATTCTAAAATGCAGGAGACAAACATTTTATAATATGGCATATCACAATCATTTTCAGTTTATCGAGATGGGCTAAAGCTTTGCGGTCATGAAGAGGGATGCAATGATTCAGTCATTAGTTCCGACCTTGCATAGGCCACTGCCTATCATACATCCAGAAACTAAGACGATCCTCAAATAAGGATTATTTCCTATACAGGGCGACTCAGAAAGAATGGTGCAAAATGATAGCCTCAGTATTTGTAACAGAGAGAACACAAATATATTAATGTGAAGACACACTATCCATCCACGGTTTATCTATACTACAAATGATCCATGTGAGCTCCACTGGCGGCACGGCGGCTGTCCAGTTCTGTCCAGATACGTCAGAAAATCCTGGGATATGGGCTCCACTATTTCAGTCGTCTCAGGTCATTCGGATCCTGTGGCTGGGGAGAGATACACTGAGTTCCTGGTGGAGTCACACAGAAAGAAGTCGCAGGGGGTTAGATCTGGTGATCGAAGAGGCTGGCACAACATCAGTAAATTGTTTATTGCGGTGCAGATGATCCAATGTTCCGGTAGAGTTTTATCCAACTGGAAATGAGGAGGATCCTGCTGATAGAGGACAATCTGCCAAACAGTCTACCTGTGGTAGAAGCCATTCCCTTAACATTTCCAGGTAGCAGTGGCCAGCGACCGTACCCTCAGCAAAAAAGGAGGGACCGTAGACTGTGCCTACTCATTGCATGGGGGGGGGGGTCTGAGCCCCAGATTTTAACATTGTGGTGAATGACCTTTCCACTGAGGTTAAAGGTCACCTCATCACTGAACACCAGCCTGGCAGCAAATTCCTCTTACTCCAATCAGCTCTGCAAGTTAATGCAAACGTCACGGCATTTCGGTTTGTCATCCAGTTTCATCCCCGGAAGAATTTGTCCTCTGTATGGTTTACAAGCAGACATTTTCCTAAGATGCACCATACAGTGGCTTGTGGCACTTGTACTTCCATACTAGTCAGCCTGCTCGACTTTCTAGAGCAGGGATCAGCAAACCTTCAGCAATCCAGCTGTTCTGAAACTCCCAGAAACCGTGCTGGAGTGCCAAAGGTTGCTGATCCCTATTTTAGCACTATGCTCGTAAACAGCTGAACCCGGACATCCCTCCATTTTCACCCAGGCAGCCCCCCCTGACTTGAGCATCGGAGCAGTCCATACTCTGATGCTCTCCTTTGTCCTGCGCTAAATCGCGCAGGACAAAGGAATTTTCAGGAGTTCCAGTGAAGAACCGGGCTCTCCATGGGGCTGCCAGGAAGTCCGGTGACGTCACCGGCACTGATGGGCGAGCTTTAGCGCTGCCCTAGCCAGTAAAACAGCTATGGCAGCGCTAAAATACGCCCATCTGAGCCGGTGACGTCTCCGAACACGGTGCCGGGCGGATGCCTCCACCAAGCAGTGTGTTATTGTAAACAAAAGCCCGTGCCCTGCGCGATCTAGCGCAGGGCAAGGGAGCGGATCGGAGCATGAGATGCTCCAATGCCAACATCAGGGGGGCTGCCTGAGTGAAAATATGGGTATGTCCGGGTTCAGCTCTGAACTCGGACAACCCCTTTAAATCCTTTTCACTGTCTCTTCTGAAGTCTTGCTCGGCCCGGACTTTCCTCATGACAAACAGCCAGTGGTTTCAAATCGCTTCACCAAATGCGGAATGCAGTTTCTATGCAGAGAACATTTACCAAATTTATTCTGAAAATGTCATGACAATGACAGAGGCAAAACACAGCCACAAGATCAACACATGAAGTCACAGTGTTTTACCTCGGCCACTGATTTCTAGGTTTAAAAGGATGAATTCTACCCATTGATTACCTTGTGCGTTCGTACGATTATATTCATGTTTGGTCTATATGCTGTAATGTTGGCGTTTCATGTAATCTGGATAATAGCAATGGACACATTTGAATTTGATCTTTGGGAAAATCCTGCTTTGGTGTCTATGTACTGTCAGACCTTTCCATTCTTGCAGATTCCAGCACAATAAAAGCTTGCTGAGATGTCACCATCTTGAACCCGCCCCAGATTCATGAAAACGGTTGCCTATACTTTTACTTTTGCACCATCCTTATCGAGTCACCCTGCAGTTACCATTCAGGAGTTATGGAGATAAACAAGGACATTACAGGACTCTGCGCAGCATTTCATACTAATCATACAGTGCAGCTATTCTCATGTAAAACTAATGATATAGAAATAATAGAAAAAGCGCTAGGATTACTTAGCGTACCGATTGTTATACATGATGCAGCCAGCGAGAACATGGGGAAAACGCTGACATGTCTGCAGAATCAGGGCGGCTTTCAGTAAGAGAAGTGGATCTACCTGCAAAACAAACAGTTCTACATTTACTTTTATTAGATCCTAGGATTTTTAGGCAAATGTAAGAAAGATGTACCATATTCACTGCTTTACAGATTCAGATTAAAGGTGCCACTGAAACAGAATGCCATTTTCTTCACGTCAATGATAAATCAGACAAGCTGACCATCACCATGGCAGAATAAACCAGCAGATCACAGTTGCAAAAAATAAAAATTATTATTGGTGAATGGTTGGCCAATCATACCATACTTGACTAGTTTAAGTTAACATATTAAAAAAAACTCCAAAATCACATATCACTTTTTTGGGCAGATGGCAATATGGCACTGGGAGTCACAAATTCTTTTTAAAATAGAATTTAAAAATTCCCCATGACATTACAATTCTGGAGCATTTTTTCTCATAACTCTGCCAGTCCTCCGTCGTCTCTCCTAAAAATGTAAAAAAAAAAATTGGCGTTTCCATCCTCTTGTCAAAGGGTTGCGTCCCAGCACAGTCTGATACTGTAGACACCGACTGGACAGTATCGGACTGCATAGGGACACACCACCCAACTGGTAACACCCAGACGGACAGCACAACATCAAGTTCTAAGAAAAGTTACTCCAGGATTGTTATTTCATGAGGAATGGACACGTCAGGAGTTGTGACCGATCCTCTTTAGTGGCCGCTGGATAAGAACACTGTGCATTATAACGACATATAATGTGACATGACAGACGGTGGGGCCATACTTTAGTTTTATCCACATGGCTGAGGGAGTTGAAGATCCTGTGCAGGTCTGAGGTGTTCTGTATGTGTTCTAGGTAAAGATTCCATTCCTCGCTCAGCTCCACTTGGGAACGAACCTGAGAAGAGACCAGCTAATGATATACATTTTTAGAAAAAATATCCTACTTCAACATAATAAATAGTTATGTACAATACTGGATTCCTGAAGTATTATACCATTCTTTCTGCGTCTCTCCCACCATCTCATTTAGTTGTCCGATAAAAAAAAAGGAAAATAAATTTACATAAAAATAATCAGGACTCGTATTTACCTGGTAAGCATGCCATAACGGTCCATTATAAAACCGGAACAGTCCAATCAGATCCTCCAAGAAACACTTACAAGTAACATCAGAAACATCCACCGAGCATCCGAGGACCTGACAGAAATTAAAATGCAAAAAGGAAATTAGATCTGAGCACAAGTCATCATAGCCATTAGATTGTCAGTGGATACAGCCAAAATTGGCACAGTCCGCCTACTACTACTACATGTCTCAATAATGCTTGTTTTGATGTTAAAGGGCATCTGTCAGCAGACTTGTATCTACGAAACTGTCTGACCTGTTACATGTGCTCTTGGCAGCTGAAGGCGTCTGTGTTGGTCCCATGTTCATATGTGCTCTCATTGCAGAGAAAAATTATGTTTTAATATATGCAAATTAGTCTCCAAGAGCAACGGGGGCGTTGCCATTACACCTAGAGGCGTACAAGGCTAGGCAGGCGTGATCACGTTTTCACTGCCTGGCCATATGAATTTAAAGAATAACTCAACTTTTATAATAATTTTAAATATGTTGTCCCTAATCCCCTAAATAAAATGTTTCTAATACACTTTATTAATTTTCTATTTTTACTGTACTTTTATATCCCAGAAGGGCACCATTCAGTGTGCGCCTAAAACTCTGTTCTCCCTACACCGCTGGCGGTGTACGGACTACTCATTTTATGAATGGGACGGCAGCAGCACAGGGAGTACGGGCAGGGGCGCTCATTGCTGCTCCCGCCTGTGCTCCCCAGACAATTACTAACTCTTGGCATAGCACATGGGTACCCTGTACCCATGTGCTATGAGTCAGGGAAAGAAAAAAATTAAAAGAGTGTTAATCAAAGAAACCCCTGGGTGAAACTCCAGAGGGATCCGAGAATAACTGCAGAGCGCCTAAAAAGCTGGACTAGGTGAAAAAGTGAAAAAGGTTGGAGATAAGGGAAGGCTGCCAACAGTGGTTATGTATGTACGAATAATCGTGACATAAATGAAATGAGAAGAGTGAAAAAAAAGGAAGTATAACCAGAACAACGGCGTCAAACACCTATTCATGATTTAGAGCAGTTAGAGGTAATAAGAAGACTGACTTCACCAGGGAGGTGTTTTACGGGATGAAGCTCAAGACACCCGCAAAAACTAACCTCCCTCACCTGGATCGCCTGTAGAATCTTAGGAAGAAACGGCAGTTCCACAATGGGTGCTTCTTGTTAATTCCTGTAATGATAAATTCAGGTCTGGCTTAATGCGTTTCGGGGTCTTATTGGTCCCCCTTCATCAGGAGAAAACATAGAGCAATAATATACAACAGACAATATATAGTATGTATAGAAAAAGACAAAAAACACCCAAACATGTGGCACATGACGTCCCTTCCGGTTCCGGTCATACAGGAAGTGGTGCGTTCCACTGTGGAACGCACCCATTTCATAAATGTATTGGCAAAGTATTTCATTAGACAAACATATAAAAAGCATAAAAAATATATTCTATAATGAGAAGCCTCCATAGGGTTCATTTGATCCGGTTAGTGGGGGAAGGAGACTGGGATCGGCGCAGTTTCCCGGAGTCCGCAGTACCGGTGGAACGCATTGTTGGAACTCCTAGAGGCCAGGAAAGGCGCGAGGGTTCTAGTGCGCTTCTGTCTGAGCTGGTCTCGGAGATGGAGAGATTAACCCTTTAGTGTATGGAACAAGTTATTTTCTCGCCATATGTATGAGGGAAAAAAAAAAGGGGAGCATAATGTAAAATAAACATATGGATCTTAACTTCTCATAAGAAAGGCCACAATATTAGCTTCTTATATATGATTCTATAGAATATATAGGTGTGAAAAAAATCCCTGACTGAACTGTTTAATTAATAAAAAAGAAAAACAATTCCTCTCCACACTTCACCCTTCAGTAACACGCTTCTACTTTCTACCCAGAATACATAAATCCCTCACTAATCCCCCCGGGAGACCCCATTATATCTGGTATCGGTTCCCTCACATCAAATCTTTCAGCCTATGTCGACAGATTCCTTCAGAAGTATACCATGCTACCATCCCACCTGATTAACCCATCAGACTCATTTCAATGGCACAGTAAATACATTTGGGTCACCTTAGATGTCACTTCCCTGTATAGTAACATCCAGCCTTTTAGCTGTCAAACACTTCCTTGGAACCGATCCCACCATGCCAGACTCTTGGCACTTATTGGCACGTTTTTTTATACCATTTTACTCCTGATATTTTTTTATATCACTGATACCTTTTTCCTTGCAAAAATTGCCCTTACGCTTTTATTTTATCTGCCATACAACCATATAAATATAAATATATTCACACCTATATATTCTATAGAATCATATATAAGAAGCTAATATTGTGGCCTTTCTTATGAGAAGTTAAGATCCATATGTTTATTTTACATTATGCTCCCCTTTTTTCCTCATACATATGGAGAGAAAATAACTTGTTCCATACACTAAAGGGTTAATCGCTCCATCTCCGAGACCAGCATGGACAGGAGCACAAGTGCGTTCCATTGATGAGCTCCACGCCTGCGCACTAGAACCCTTGCGCCCTTCCTGGCCTCTAGGAGTTCCACCGGGTCCGGACTGGAAGTGACATCACTTCCAGTACTGCGGACTCCAGGAAACTGCGCCGATCCCAGTCTCCTTCCCCCACTAACCGGATCAAATGAACCCTATGGAGGCTTCTCATTATAGAATATATTTTTTATGCTTTTTATATGTTTGTCTAATGAAATACTTTGCCAATACATTTATGAAATGAGTGCGTTCCACAGTGGAACGCACCACTTACTGTATGACCGGAACCGGAAGGGACGTCATGTACCACATGTTTGGGCGTCTTTTTTTTTTTATTTACAATATATTGTCTGTTGTATATTATTGCTCTATGTTTGCTACTGATGAAGGGGGACCAATAAGACCCCGAAACACGTTGAGCCAGACCTGAATTTATCATTACAGGAATTAACAAGAAGCACCCATTGTGGAACTGCCGTTTCTTCCTAAGATTCGACAGGCGATCCAGGTGAGGGAGGTTAGTTTTTGTGGGTGCCTTGAGCTTCATCCCGTAAAACACCTACCTGGTGAAGTCAGTCTTCTTTTTGGGTCTCGTAATTCATCCAATTATGGTTATCTATATCCCCCTCCTCAGGGATGGTTTGATGATTTTATGCTTTATGACCCCATGATGTATTTTCCTATATTATACTTACATACCACGTGTAGGTATATTGGTGGACTAAAAGAAGTAGCTGTTATTTATCAGCTAGACTTCATATTATTTCTAGTATTACCTCTAACTGCTCTAAATCACGAATAGGTGTTTGACGCCGTTGTTGTGGTTATACTTTCTTTTTTTCCCACTCTTCCCATGTGCTATGCCAGGATAAGCTGAGCGGAGCGGGCTCCTGCCTGTGCCTGCTCCGCTAAGCGGTCATGCAATTCTCTTAGCTTAGCGGAGCAGGCAGAAGCAGTAGCCCGCTCAGCTAATCCTGGCATAGTAGATGGGTACAGGATACCCATGTGCTATGCCAAGAGTACAGTACAGTAAAAATAGAAAATTAATAAAGTATATTACAAAAATTTTAATTATTAGGGACAACATAATTAAAAATTATTATAAAAAGTTTAGTTACTCTTAGTGCAGAGAGCATATAGGTTTTCCAGCTTTTTAAATTCCAAGCCCAGCCTGTTGTACTTGTTGGGGGAAGAAAAAAAAACAAAAACAAAAAACAAACACTCTCCACTGCTTCATTCCAACTCCACCTCTGACTCCCTTCTGCGATCTTCCGGCCCCCATCCTGTAAACTTCTGGACGGATGGGTTCAAGTGTGCCACTGCAGCCAATAACTGGTCTCTGTGGTGACGTGTCCCCAAACAGTACATACCCACAATTATCCATACCATACAATATTTAGCATTTTTTTATGAAAATTGTAAAAAATAGGAAACCCCAAAACTGCCATTTTATTTTGTTTATTCCAGTCCCAAAAAAATAATGCAATAATATATTTTTTATATATATATCTATGTACATAATATGGCACCAATGAAAACTACAACTTGTCTTGCTAAAAACAAGACTCATACAGGTTTTTTTCATGCACAAATCTAAATGTTATGGGTCTTTGAATGCAGCGACAAACAAAAAAATAAATACATTTTTAAGCATAAATTGGGCAAAAGTAGAAGGAAAAAAAACAAACAAAAAAAAACACAACTTACTGACCCAGGAAATATAGTTAAGCCATTTATACCATGGTGATATTGCTATGTTTTCATGCCATCACCCCAAAGAATTATTTGAAAAGTACATTCCATTAGAAGTACCCCAAATTGTCATTCAAAAATACCATGTGTACAAAAAAAAAAAAAAAAAAGGTACAGGCTTTGAAATGCGTTAAAAGTGCCCAAAAAAAATAAAAAAAATCACTGTGTCCTTGATGGGTAAAGATACACCAAATGTATCAAATAACACATGACGTTTGATATATTTTGGGCAAATTATGACAACACTGACTCAACCAGAATGGATTTAAAAAGTTCCTCAAGTGGTAAATTTTGCCACAAGCATCAGAATCCACTTTTTCAGATCCCCTAATTGAGCAATGTTTAGACTTTCTTGGAGATCCATCTACCTTACGGTCACTTTAATGACGGAAACAAATAGGGTATACTCACCCACAAATACTCCCCATGCACCTGAATTGCAAATTTTTGTTTTCGTAACCGAATAAGATTGGGAGGAGAGCCGGATATCTCAGTCAGGCAGCGAACAACTCCAGCTATCTGTCCACACAGCAACTCCTGCTGGTCAACAACTGTCTGAAAAGCACAGAAGATCAGCAAATTAGTTATCGTATTAGTTAAAGAGGTTGTCTCATTAGGGTAACCCCTGTCCATGTGCCCTACTAGGGCTTAGACATCATTGAGGGGAGGGGGGGGGGGTCTCCCACTAGGGAACCCCTTCTACAAGTCAGAATGGAGAGCAGCTCATCTGAATAGTCATCACGTAATTCCAATTCCCTGCATCAGCCACTGCAGGAAGAAATGTTGGGCTGGCAGAGGCTTCCCGCTGCCAAATCAAGTGTGTCGACAGTGGGACCTGGGACGATCAACTGATAACCCCAGGGACCAGATTCAGAATGGAGTTGTCTCTCATTAAACTTATGTGTTCAGTTTTATGTACATACAACTCAGTTATGTCTGTCGATTTCTCCATTAATGGAAAGACCCTCATTTAAATGCAGAGGCAGAACACGCTTCTGGATTACGTCTAATGTTAGCTGAAGTCGTCTGTGTTGTTCCCATGTTCATATGTGCCCTCATTGCTGAGCAAAATTATGTTTTAGTGTATGCAAATGAGCCTCTAGGAGCAATGGGGGTGTTGCCGTTACACCTAGAGGAGCACCCTGTGCCCTGTAAATGACTGGGTCGGGCAGTGGCCCTGTTTTGCATATATTTCTCAGTAATGCGGACACATATGAACATGGGACCAACACAGATGCCTTCAGCTGTCAGGTGCACATGTAACAGGTCAGACAGTTTCATAGGGACAAGTCTGCTGACAGATGCCTTTTAACCCATTCTGAACTGCCAAGTTCTACTATACAAGCCACCCACGTAGAAATGCTGTAATGTGCAAGGATTATGAGTCTTTTCAGAGGCTTACAGAATGTCACAAGGCTTCCCGTGGGAATGAAGGGCTTTATCTTCACAGTTTAGTCTTCGCTATCATGGTAGAGAAGATCTAGAAGGGTCACTATGCTGGAACCATACTGGCCACAGAGAGCTCTTTTTTGCATGTATATAAAAGCTTTAATGCTTCTCTATACACAAACGAAACAAGATAAACTAATATACAAGACAGAAAACACAACATAAAGACTGTGCCTTCAAACAGCTGATCGGGTGTCGGACCCCGGCGGATCAGGTCTATATAATGGATACACTGGAAACCTTATATAAAACACTAATGGGGGGTATTGTCACAGAAAGTACAAAGTCTATGGGCAGATTTATCACAGGCCGACGGTGTACGCTGATCTGTGATAAACGTGGTCCAGCGCACACCCGCCCGCCGTCACTGCCAGATCATATACCGCTGAAGAAGGCCGATACAGGCCAAAACGTACAGTACTCATACAATGTGACTCTGATATATAGGCATCCACTGGATCATGTATGCAACATGAAGTAATTGTGAATAATACATTTCACTGATCAATGGCAAATTGAATTAGCTGTGTGCAGCAATTTTTTCTACTACGGATTACGACTAACAAGTCTTTTGCGAGCACCAGCGACAGCGGTGTGCGGTACTTCATTCTGTGATTAGTGTACGCTGGTCTGTGATAAATGGACGCGCTGCCGCAGCATCCGGTAGTCTATGCGCCCCGACTGATATCTATGCCAGCCCCTAGTTGGTGTAGACTTCAGGGTTCTGGCATAGAAGATGATAAACGGATGGAGCTGCTGCCCCCCTCCAACCACTGTTTTGTTTTTTTGGGGGGGAGGGGGGGGGGGGGGTTCAGCTGCCGGAAAGAAAAAAGAAAAAAAAAATAACAACGGATAGATGGGTGTGTTGGACCCCCATAATCTGAGACTGATGACCTCCCTGAGGATAGGTCATCAATATCTGTGGCCCAGACAACCCCATTAAGACAAAGGGGGGGAAAAGCGCTCGGTTAAAAACTGTGCCCCTTAATTTCCAATCAGCTCCCCCCAAAATACGGATGACGTCCGTGTTGCATTTTTTTTTTGGCGGACCCGTTGTAACAATGCTCATGTTCTATATTTTTTGCAGGACTGCGGAACGGACATACGGATGCGGACAGCACACAGTGTGCGGTTTTCTTTTTTGCGGACCCATAGTAATGAATAGGTCGGTGTGCGATTTGAAAAATAAATGTGGATCGGATTCGGACTAAAAGTACGGTCGTGTGAATGGGGTCTAACACGTCAAGGGTTTCCTAATATAAAAATGACCTATATAGCAGATAGCGTTGATGGTACATAACTTACCTGAGTGGGATAGAAGTAATTAATTCCATGCCTTGTGGGGTCTCCTTCTCCCTTCACCTTTGATCCATCATAGAGGAAAAAATAATTCATCCTGCATATAAGCAAAAAAAAAAAAGACACCCTGTAAAGATTTTTTACAGCCTGACAAGACGGGAAAAGCTCCTGTAATATGTAGATGGCTGGGACTGGGTAGCACGTATTTCACTGTGTCTGCGGCTATAGCCCTCTATAACGAGCAGATACGTTCCCTTCCCTTGAAGGACACAGCACCAGTATAGACGATCATTTGCTCTTCAGACGATGACACTGATGTCCACGCACAGATCTGCTGACAGGAGCCTGGGATCTGAAAACTATACAGGATGAACAGACAGCTCACGTGACACATGCACATTCCAAATCACTGGAGGCTAGAACCTAGAAACATAATATAAAAGGACAACTTGATTCCTTTTATCTAAAATGTTCAATTAATGGGTTTTCTGGGATTCATATATGGATCTAGGTTAGGTCATCAATAGCAGATTGGTGGGGGTCCGACTCCCAAAACCCCCGTGGCGCTCCAGCCTTTTCCTAGGCCACCGACGTCACTTCATCGGTCACATGGCCTACGTGCAGCTCAATCCCATTCAAGTGAATGGGCCTGAACTGCAATACCAAGCACAGCCACTATACAATCTACAGCACTGTACTTGGGAAGCTGTGAGGAGGTTACAGCGCTCACCAAAGCGTGGCCTCTTCAGAGAGCTGTAGTGGGAAGCGAACGGTGAAAAAACTCCAAATGGGGTGGAATTGGAAAAAAAACAACGCAATTCCTCCACTGGGTTTTGTTCCCACAGCGTTTCATTTGCAGCAAAACTGACCAATGTCCTCCATTCTCTGGGTCCAGTACGATTACAACAATACCACATATGTATAGGTTTTATGTCTAAATAGTGGAAAAATACATTTAAGCTTTGAAAAAAAAAAAAAAAAAAAAAAAAAATTTTTTTTTTACATCACCATACTCTGACCCCCATAACTTTTTTACAGTTATGTCTGAGTTGTGTGGGGAAAAAAAAAACACAGAAAAAATGCACCAAACGGATATGCCACTGACTTTACTGGCTAGTCATAAATGCAGATATTAAAAGCTGAGACTTTCGCCAATATATTCCTGTCAGGAAAATATCGGAGCCCTTCATGCACCACGTCACGGTCACTCAGCATGGCAAAGGGTCCTACCACTACGCTAACTGTGGTGTGAACAAGGTCTGAAGGTGATGTAAACCAGCTCACAGCCAAGCTTCCACACAACCGCATAGCAGGACAACTAGTGCAATGTGAACAAAGCAAGACTGTAAGCCACACTCATATCAGACCATGTGATGGAGGTTACCAGGTGCAAAAGAGTGTTTGAATGCCAGGTAACGGCACATACACTACATATAAAACAAGACAAAAACACAGAAATATAGTGGCAATACTGGAGGAGCGGCTCAACCCCTAAGGGGTTGAGCCGGTCCTCCAGTATTGCCACTATATTTCTGTGTTTTTGAGTTGTGTGGGGGCTCATTTTTTGAGGGACAATCTGTACTTTTTGATCACACATTATCACTTTTTTGGGTAAGAGAAGAAATGAAAAAAAAAAAGGCAAATTGGCTATTTTGACCCTTTTTTTCGTTACGCCATTCGCCATATTGGAAAAATATGGGGTTAAAGGGAGTCTTAATTACTAAATACAATTAGGATATTTACACAAGGCAAAGACTATGCACACCTTCAGAGGCAATTTCTTTTTACGATTGCATCTTACTCATTTTGGGCTAAAAATATATACAGTATTTTTTAAATGGTCTTTATCAAATATATTGAGCCATTCTGTCACAAAGGGTTAACTGTCTAGCTGTGTGAATTGTACTTTTTATTTTCACTGTGTGTAGGTCTTCTAATAACCCTTATCTCTAATTTACTAAGAGGTCATAAACATTTATTTAACCCACATTCTTATCAGTAAGATAAGAACGGAGCTATATGAGCGTTTAATGTCAGGGAGCAGAGATAAGGAGCCCGTCAGATTCAGATCCCTCTATTGGAGCATCCCAGTCCTGTACAAGAAAAAAGGGTTCCATATTTTTAATAAAGACCCATTTAAAAAAGATTTTTAGCTCAAAATGAGTAAAATGCCATAATAAATAAAATTTTCCCCCAAAGCCTTTAATATTACTCATGGATTCCATGTTGAAATCCATGTCAAACTGTTTCTAATGGGAATCTATGTTTTTCTTCATATATGGAGGGTCGGCCTTGGATTTCTATTGCAGATTTCAAGGGAAAAATCTGTCATATATTGCCCATTTGTTGACATGGCCTAAAACTTCTACAACTCACAATTTTCGAGGTAATTATTTAAGATCTGACTGAAAAGGCAGAGGCTGCTCTCAGCCGAGAAAAGGACACTACAGTATCCTGCCTAGGCAATGTGCAGTAGGCTAAATATGGAGAAAGTATTTTTATCATACGGAGCACTGTAAATGGCTGTAATTTGGGTGCACAGTTCCTTGCATTGCATGGGGAGTATTGTGGGCGAGAGCGCCATGGGGGGCCCTGTGGGCGAGAGCGCCATGGGGGGCCCTGTGGGCGAGAGCGCCATGGGGGGCCCTGTGGGCGAGAGCGCCATGGGGGGCCCTGTGGGCGAGAGCGCCATGGGGGGCCCTGTGGGCGAGAGCGCCATGGGGGGCCTTTACGTTACAGTGGAGGGTACATACTTCATGAATAATACTGACTCACCATGACACCGCTCTGGGCTCAGAAATAAGGGGAGATGCCATGGAGGAAACACACAATTATTCCATCGTCATCAGGGTCTTCACTGAGAACAAACACAACATTTACTGCAAAGCTTCATATCCCCCAAATTCACTGGACTCCGATGCTCCTGGCAAGAGAAAAGGTAGAAAATGTGCATTGATCAGGAGCAGCATCATTTACATACACCTCGTAGATTGCCATAGTGTACATCCACATGGACAGGCCATAGGCAGACAGACAAGCTTCCATCAAAACCTTTACCCCTGAGTTTATTCGTTTTGTATGAAACAATTTTCTAATGTTCTTCAAGTATGAATTCCTCAACGTTTTAAAGATCTCTACTTGCAGTTACAGAATGGAAACCCCTAATGGTTTACTAGCAGAGGATGAAGATCAGTCCTGGTGATATGATGACCACACAAGAGTACGGCTTGTTACCATTACAACACAGTTATCTGTCCTGTGACACGTCCTGTGTGATCATCACATGCCCAGGACTGATCTTCATCCTCTAGAAGTGAACAATGAGGGGTTCCATTCATTTCACACAAAACATGGAAACCCCTTCGAAGCAGATCGGTGGCTATGAACATTAACCATAACTTGTAATGTACTGATTTACATCCCTATGGACTCTGGGCTTCCACATCAGCTCCATCATATGACTCCTAGGAGCCTTTCACTACAAAAGATGGAGTCTGGCACACAAGAACCTACAAGGAGGCCGTTATCCTGCTGTAAGGCCCCTTTCACACGGGCGAGTTTTCCGCGCGGATGCGTTGCGGGAGGTGAACGCATTGCATCCGCACGGAATCCTGACCAATTCATTTCTATGGGGCTGTTCACATGAGCGGTGATTTTCACGCATCACTTGTGAGTTGCGTGAAAATCGCAGCATGCTCCTCTTTGTGCGTTTTTCACGTAACGCAAGCCCCATAGAAATGAATGGGGTTGCGTGAAAATCGCAAGCAAGTGCGGATGCGGTGCGATTTTCACGCATGGTTGCTAGGTGACAGTCTATTTACTGTATTATTTTCCCTTATAACATGGTTATAAGGGGAAATAATAGCATTCTGAATACAGAATGCTTAGTAGGTGATCAATTGAGGGATAAAAAAAATATAAAAAAATTAACTCACCTTCTCCTCTTGTTCGCGTAGTTCTAAACATGCGTGATTTTTCTCACGCGAGTGCAAAACGTATTACAATGTTTTGCACTCGCGCGGAAAAATCGCGGGTGTTCCCGAAACACACCCGCACCATTTTTTTTTTCGACTGATGTATATCACTGGGCGATGGCTGCATTCCCCAGCCTAATTCTGTTGTGGGCACTTCTATACATTTGGCATATCAACCCACAATGTATGGAGGTTGCACCTGCGAGGTCAGGCAGCCTCTGGCACTGTGAGCTGTGTGCGCCCAAGACCGCCTGACTGCACAGGTGCAACCCGCAAATTCTGTGGGTTGAAACCAGGCTAGGCTCATATGCCCAAATCTATGGAAGTGCCCACAACAGAATTAGACCGGGGAGAGCAGCGCTTGCGCAGTAATGGAACACACATCATCATAAGTCACTTCTTGTAAGTCTGGGGCCTTATATTAAAAAAAAAAAAAAAACTGGGGTGACACAGCAACGTGTTGAGCGACAAAAAAACATTTGTCCGACTTGTCCGCCACTTGCTGCGTATCTACTTTAGAGGTAAGTCGCAGTTGACTTGTATTGTGGTCTATGAGAACAACGTCTAGTGCAACTTCCATCCAACTGTTTTCTGCGGTTGTCGCGTCCTGTTACATGTCGCAGTGCAAAACCATTGATGATCACTAGATGCAATTTTCATGTCGCCATGAAGCCCCGGCCTAAAGCTTGGAAAAAGATGGGAATGTGGTGTCAGCAGCCACAGCTGCCGTGTGCGGGGAACGTACATTAGAAAGCAGAGAATTACCTAAGGCTACTCTCACATCTGCACTTTCCCTTTCCGCTATTGAGATCAGTCATAGGATCTCAATACCGGAGGAAAACGTTTCTGTTTTGTCCCCATTCATTGTCAATGGGACAAAACTGAACTGAAGGGAACGGAGGGCTCCAGAATGCATTCCGTTCTGTTTCATTGCGTTCCCATTGCAGACAGATTAACGCCACAAGCAGCATTTTTTTTGTCCATGATGTGGTGCAGAGCAAGACGGATCCATCATGATATACAATATAAGTAAATGGACACAATAGAAAACGGATCCGTCCCCCATTGACTTTCAATGCAGTTCATGACGGATCCGTCTTAGCTATGTTACAGATAATACAACCGGATCCGTTCATGACAGATGCATGCGGTTGTATTATCAGAACGGAAGCGTTTTTGCTAAACCATGACGGATCCTGCAAAATTGTTTCATTATTCAATTTCATTCCCGATATTCTACATGTGCTGCCCACGTTCAGCGATGCACCAAACACAAAATGATGTGCCCAAAATGCCAAAGGCAAACCAAGAGCTACGTACAATAAATAAAGGAATAGCTTTAGGCCGTGTTCACACTGCATTTTATCTCTGCGTTGGGCCTTCCATTGGGAGTATACATTTCAAGATCGGACCTGAAATTCAAACATTAAGGCCCCTTTCACACGAGCGTTATTTCGGTCCAGATGTGATGCGTGTAATGAACGGATAGCATCCAGACTGAATCCTGACCCATGAGCGTTGTTTATCTCGCATCATCTCTGCGTTCAGGGAAAAAAATAAAAATAAAATCACAGAATCTTCTATAGTGTGCGTTTTTCACACAGCTCTGGCTCCTTAGAAGTGAATGGGACTTGTGAGAAAAACAGAAGTCATTTGGATGCAATGCGTTTTTCAAAGATGGCTGCCAGGTGATGTCGATTGTACTTCTTCAGTTTTTCTTCACACACACATGAAAAACGCATCAAAAACTGACATGGAAAAAACTGAAACGCTGAACCCAATTGCAGATAAAACTGATTCCACCTGCATGCAAAGCCATCCGTTTTTCTTTACACTCGTGAAAAACGCATGCAACCTGGGCAGAAAAAACGCACACACTGAAAGCAATCCAAGAAAAAGCCGATTTCACTTGAGCGCAAAACCATCAGTTTCCCCTGAACAGATGTGGACACAATCGATCTCGCTCAAGGCCTTAGGCTAGGTCTACACGACGACACATAGGGCACAACTACACTGCAACATGTGCCGTGCGACAATATTTGGTGGTCTATGGTGTCGCACTACGACATACTGTGACGCTCGCAGAAAAATCCATCTCGAATTGATTTTTTGCGACTGTCGTCTGTCACAGTGTGACACCATAGACCACCATTATAAAAATTGTCGCGCAACATTGGTGCGACAACTGTCGCCGTGTTGATCTAGCCTTAACGGAGTTCTGCAGTAAAGCCGCATTCACACAGTCAGTGTTTCGTCAGTTATTGTGAGCCAAAACCAGTGAACCCTTGACAGAAGAGGTGCAGATCTTTCCATTACACCTCATCTCGGTGTAACCTCCACACCTGGTTTTGGCTCCTAATCACTGACGTGTGAAAGTGGCCCAAGTGCCTGATGACTAAATTGGAGACAATCCGTCAGTCAGTCTCGCTGTGCTGCTCCTGGGGGGCATCCCAATCTATTCTCTAAACCTGACTATGGGACTATCCCTAAAATGTCCCTACACCTCAGAAGTCACCTGCTTCTATAGACATGAGGGGACCTCTGAGGAAACACTGCTAAAGCATGACAGGACAGGACCTGCCGTGGAGCTAATAATGCTGCCATCCACATGGCCCACGTAAGATGCCAAAACAGAATCCGTTTGACGGGCAAGGATCAACAAACGTGGCACCATGGCGGACATAAATTAAAGTATTTTATCGCAAATGACAGAAAAATCTGAGTTTCCATCAGTTTCATGCATACAGCAACAAATATACGTAGACTACATACATATCGTTATATATATATCCCAAATGACGTCATACCGAGCGAACACTGACATACCGCACCGCGTCCTAAATGTGGAAATCCACAATAATAATAATAGATCAGGTCTATGTTCTACCCACCTCTGCCACAGCCTGGAGGATGCCAGCTTCTTCAGATAACAGATCACAAGGCACTTCTCGTGATCCCCCCACCCCCCAATTCTAACTCCAAGAGACCACTAGGTGGAGCCCGAGCAGAGTCATGTACTGCATCCACTGTAATGGTTTTCTGGAGAGGGAGTGAAATACATATTCGTGCAGGGAACAGGCGTCCGCTGCCCTCTGGATCTTATCAGAACCGTCTTAGAGAAAGCAGCCAATCAGCACTCATCTTACATTGCTCCAGCTCAGTTTACAAGATGCAAGCTGAAACTGGATTGGCTGCTTATGGCTAACAGGGGGGCACTTTTCCGGAAACACCTCTGAGTCTCATGGAAGTTCACACTGAAATCAGCAGCTGCGATAGAGAGAGCCCATATAATGGAGCAGCGCTTCTTACCTGTCCTTCTGGTTATAGTTAGGTAACACTGCTGTCTAACGATTTCCCCAATCTTGTCCTACTTTCAAAACAAACGTCGCGTGATATATACGTCCGCCCACCACTAACTACGTCACATTCCTGCGTCCGTACTCTCAATGTGGGAAAGAGGTTTGGAACGCACGTCAACTTCCGGTCACGAAGACTTTGAGACGCAGGATGAGCATGTGAGGGTTTTTGAGTGGAACGCAAGAGTTTTGTGACTGGTCCAGACTCCAGAGCAGCTGGTCTGAGCTGACAGGTATACAGCGCCTCTACCGCCTGCTGCCTTGTGGTGGCGCTCTGCTCAAGTCCCCCGTTGGCTGTGTCTCCTTTTAGGCTAGGTCTTAAATTTACATTAATGTCAATGATGACTTTTAGGGCACTTTCTCAGGGCGGATCTTTGATGAGGATTGCAGGCACCTTCTGAAATCCGAGTTAAGACCGCTTCACAACCGCCTTCCATTGTTTTTAATGGAAATCCGCACCCTAGGGGGAATTGCATAGCAGAAAACACAATGGATATCTCCTTTTTGCACATTCTGCCCCAAAACCTCGCTGAGCAGCCACATTGAATGGCGTTAATCCGCAGGTGGATTCTGTGGTAATGCATGTAAACACGGGTGTGGGTGAACAGGCAGAAGATCCGCATGAATTTCCGTTCCACACTAAAAGCTGCATGTAGTCTTTGGCGCGGATCTCAGGATGAAATCCACACAAAGGACTGACACGCTGCAGATTTCAGAATCCACACGGCAGGTCAATTTCTGCACCAAAGAGAAAAAGTAAAGTGTCCATGAGATTTGTCTTTTCTCGTACACTTTGCTGGTACTGGAATCCGCTGCGTTTTTTTTGCATAAGAATCCCAGCGGAAATACCGTGTGGTGTGCAGGTGACCTAAAAGGGAAGTATGATTTCTTTAATTTTGGGTTTTATTTGTACATGTTAAGGGTCAATTCAGACGACTGTGCTCGTATTGCGGCCTGCAAACAGCCTTCAATGGGTCTGCGATCCGCAAGATATGGAAACCGATGAGACATGTCTAGTGTTGAGCGAACTTGTATTTTAAGTTCGACGTCTAAAGTTCGGGTTATCAAAGAATCGCGTTATGGATTATAAATTCCGTTATGGTCCGTGGTCGCGGAATCCATAACGCGATTCTTCGATAACCCAAACTTTAGACACCGAACTTAAAACACAAGTTCGCTTAACACTAGACATGTCCCATCTTTTGCGGAACAGAGGCATGGATTGGAAGCGCTCGGAGGTTCTCCGTGCTTCCGTGGGCTTTCAGGTCCTTGCCTCTGCACTGCAAAAGATAGAACATATCTAGTGTTGAGCGAACTTCTGTTTTAAGTTTGGCGTCTAAAGTTCGGCTTCCGGTTAGCGAAGAATCCCGATATGGATTCCGAATTCCGTTGTGGTCCGTGGTAGCGGAATCAATAATGGACGATTATTGATTCCGCTACCACGGACCACAACGGAATTCGGAATCCATATCGGGATTCTCCGCTAACCGGAAGCCGAACTTTAGACGCCGAACTTAAAACAGAAGTTCGCTCAACACTAGACAAATCCTATCTTTTGCCGTATCTTGCGGATCGCGGACCCATTCAAATCAGTGGGTTAGCATCCACAAACAGTGCACACGGATGGTGCCTGTGCCTTGTGGACTGCAATTCGTGGTCTACAGCAACAGGCATGGAACCCTTTTGCACCTTATGTTGTGAGATGCAAAATATCCAAACCCCCCTGGCAGTGAAAGGTTAAAGAATGTTTTCTGAAATTTTGTTATTTTTAATTATTAACTTGTTCAGTTGCTTAAAAAAGATCTACTCGCCCATTTTTCCAGAGCTGTTCTGTGCAGTACTGATCCAATATCTCCTGGTCTGGGTACAGCATGTGACCACTGCATCCAGTCGCTGTCCTCAGTGATCTACAGCTGGAGAAGCAGGTATTTATATTGTGTTTTTTATATTTTAAGTAATTGTACAGGCTGACTGAGATTTTTAAAGAGGTTTTCCGGGCTTTTTAATATTTATGACCTATCCTCAGGATAGGTCATCAATATCAGATCAGCGGGGGTCCGACACCCGGCACCTCCGTCTAGCAGCTAGACGGGGAGACTACGTGCACAATGCGCACGTGCTGTCTCCCTTCTCTGTTCCTGCCCGCTGCTGCTGTGCCATAGACATACAGCAATGGACAGGAAGAAAGTAGGGAGACGGCAGGTGCACACTGCGCGCGCCGTCTCCTCCTAAAACTGATCGACGAGAGTGACGGGTGTCAGACCCCCGCCGGTCTGATATTGATGACCTATCCTGAAGATAGGTCATCAATATTAAAAAGCCCGGACAACCCCTTTAAGTCTCTTGGACAACTCCTTTAAGGAAAACTGATAGACATTACTACTCAAATGAACACCCTGCCTCAGTCTTGTAGTTGTATGTTTTACCCAGTTCTATATCTTGTCCCTTCCTGCTTGGTTTCCACTAGTTTCTCTCCTTCCATTCATGGCTTGAGATATGGATTAGTGTGAGCCTATAGCAGACAGGCACTGGTGAGTGATGACAGTCTGTGGAATGGGATAAATCCTGCCCATATTTTTCTGCTTCCAGGTTCAGGATGGAATCGGGCACGTGGCAGGTAGTCAGCAAGAAAAAGGCCATGAAGAAGTCCTCCCGGCTAAAGGAAAATCCAGCTGGATCTGAGCGGCTTCATAACTTGGATCCAGACATGGGTTGCTCTAATGTAATCAAGCGAATTAATGAAACCATGTAAGTTACGCGTCTTCACAGTATATAATAAGTGTGATAAAAGTGGAGAGAAAACATGAAGGTAAGGCTTTGTTCACACCTTGTTTGATAGGACCAAGCGTATGCCCCTGACATGGTGTGAACCTAGCCTTACAGATTATCACAAAGCAGCTTCCACCAAATATCCACCAGCCAGGTGGACTCCCATCCTCACTATTTTGGCCACAAACTGATAGAACTGAAACCAGGCAGATCCTGTTACAGTCAGTGGGGGGGAGGTATTTTGGGTGCCATTGGTGTCTGGCACTTCTTTTTCTTTTTTCTGTTCCTGTATCGGAACAGAACGTCAGCAGTTATGTGAGCCAAGCCGGGCGGTGAACCGTCAGCTACTTCCTCTTGGTCTTTTGTAATTTACACGCACAGTGGCTGCTTTGTAGATGAAACTTATGTTATATCATAAATCATATCATGATATGGAGACATCGGTGTCTCATCATTGATGAATGTATCAGGAACCCTCCCATAGCTCAGAGTATCACCACGTCTCTTATTTTTTTAAATTCTTGCTGTATTTAACAGGGCAGATTTGCGAGCGTCTGACTTTTGGGACTCTTGTCAAGGTGAGAACAGTAATATGTGGAGTATATAGATTAATATCAGAACAAATGGGGAAGAATTCAGCTACAAGGTTTGTCACAACATGTAGAGGGCTTGTTGACCTGTTGAAGGGTCAGCAATCTCCGGCACTCAGCTTTTGTGAAACTACAACTCCCAGCATGTCTATTCACTTCTGTTCGAGTTACAGGAGCAGCATGCCTACTGGGAGTTGTAGTTTCACAAGAGCTGGAATGCCAGAGATTGCTGACCCCTGCTGAGTTGGTCCTACCAGGACGTCATATTCATTTCATAGATGATAAATAATAAAGCCTATTTCCATTTATATTCTGTTGTAAAAAAATTAACCATTTCAAATTGATGACTTTTATTTATATATATAATATAGCGCCACCTGGTGTTCAAATGCTCACCCTCCCCACAGCCACGTCTCGGCATAGTGCTGTTCATTGCACAGCAGGTAACAGAAGTAGCTTTTTCCCGATGTTCACTGCAGAGGAACAAATAAAAAAGTCTCCCTTCCTTGCGGCAAACAATTTCTACTAGCTGCTCTGCAGTGAGCAGAGGATCACCGTGCAGGGACCTGGCATATGTGACCGGCAGCCCACAGCTCAGTAGATGGACGTGCAAGCTGCAGTACACTTTGACCAGCAGGTGGTGCCATACTATGTAAGTAAATGTCAGGATAATGTTCTAACTCACTTGGGGATCACTCAATGACGTTAAACGTTGGAGTGGTCACCTGTTATCTGTTGAATATAAGATGAATTTGCAGAGGCCGGGTGGCGCCTCTGAGCCCTGAATGCTGTTGTACCGTACAGCAGCATTCACAGGGAAGACCAAGGAGGATGGTACTGCTGCATTAACCTCTTAGAATCTATGGTGACCTGCAATCATGACATCTCGGTGGTTAGACAGAGAGGGCTCCCTCCGTCACCCCATAGGCACCATACAATGCAGTCACAGGTTACAGCTTGCTATGGGAGCTACTGAACCAGTTGCCATGACCACCGGTCACATCCAGGCAGGACGAGGTCTGGAGAGCCCCGTTTTAAGATGGGAGGGCCCTGTGTACTGTATGTTACTATCCAACTGATGGTAATGTAGTGGATACAGCTTATTGGGCTGGAATAGCACAGAGACCAGCTATTACACCTGTAGGTAATGGGACTGATTGCCATAAAGGCACCATGATGTAAAGATGTGTCATGAGGTTCACACAGGCATCATCAGCAAGAGAAACCTCTGCTTCTGGCCTTTCCAGCCCTTAGATGTTGGCTTCTGTAAGGAGCTCGACCGAGGGTGGAGGCTGCCCAATAGTGTCCTGTGAAGTGAGGATCACAGGATGCCTTAGGCTGGGTTCAGACCTGAGCGTCTTTGATATGCGCGTTCAACGCGCGTTTTTGACGCGCGTTTTTTATGCGCGTTTTTTGCAATAGTAAACGCGCGTTTGACGCGCGTTTGTGTGATTGACTGCAATGTCCTATGGCCACAAACGCGCGTCAAAACGCCCCAAAGAAGCTCAAGTACTTGTTTGAGCGTAGGGCGTTTTACAGCGCGTTTTTCAGCGCTGTAAAACGCTCAAGTGAGAACCAGGGCCATAGGGAAGCATTGGTTTTCATGTGTTGAGCGTTTTACAGCGCTGAAAAACGCGCTGTAAAACGCTCAAGTGTGAACCCAGCCTTAGGGTTATCACAGCACCTGGAGCCAAATGGAAAACTAACAGGGTAACTGACAGGCAATAATGCTTGTGGTTGGCTGAGTAGACAAATAGTGGGATATTACATATAAACAGTGGCCTTTGGAATCAATGGTCTACCAGTATTAAAGGGGTTTCTGGTAATATTGATTTTTAAAAGTGCTCGCAGCCTGCCCCCTGAAATAGAAGACTGTTATACCTACCTGCTCCACGCTGCTCCAGTCCTTCTCACTGCCTCCATTTTCTTCCATCTCCCACACTGTTTACGTCGAGTAGTGCATGGGCATGGTCACATACACTGCTCCAACCAATAACTGGCTTCAGAGGGGATGTGGCCACAAGCTGCATGTTACTGCTGAAGCCAGTCATTGGCTGGATCGTTGCATGGGCATGGTCACATACACTGCTCCAACCAATAACTGGCTTCAGAGGGGATGTGGCCACAAGCAGCATGTCACTGCTGAAGCCAGTCATTGGCTGGATCGTTGCATGGGCATGGTCACATACACTGCTCCAACCAATAACTGGCTTCAGAGGGGATGTGGCCACAAGCAGCATGTCACTGCTGAAGCCAGTCATTGGCTGGATCGTTACATGGGCATGGTCACATACACTGCTCCAACCAATAACTGGCTTCAGAGGGGATGTGGCCACAAGCAGCATGTCACTGCTGAAGCCAGTCATTGGCTGGATCGTTACATGGGCATGGTCACATACACTGCTCCAACCAATAACTGGCTTCAGAGGGGATGTGGCCACAAGCAGCATGTCACTGCTGAAGCCAGTCATTGGCTGGATCGTTGCATGGTCACATACACTGCTCCAACCAATGACTGGCTTCAGAGGGGATGTGGCCACAAGCTGCATGTTACTGCTGAAGCCAGTCATTGGCTGGATCGTTGCATGGGCATGATCACATGCGCCAGTCTAACCAATGACTGGCTTCAGCGGTGACGTGCTGCTTGTGACCACATCACAGCTGAAGCCAGGATGTAAACAGTGTGGGGACCGGAAGATGGAGACAGCGTGGAGCAGGTAAGTATAAATCTTCTGTTTCAGGGGTCAGGATGTGGACACTTCACTTGTTTAAAAATCAGTATTACAGGAAAACCTCATTAAGGCCTCATGCACACGACCGTTGTGTGTTTTGCGGTCCGCAAATTGCGAATCCACAAAACACGGATGGCGTCCGCGTGCGTTCCGCAATTTGCGGAACGGCACAGACAGCCATTGATATAACTGCCTATTCTTGTCCACAAAACGGACAAGAATAGGACAGGTTATATTTTTTTCTTGCGCACCACGGAATGGAGCAACGGATGCGGACAGCACACGGAGTGCTGTCCGCCTCTTTTGCGGCCCCATTAAAGTGAATGGGTCCGCATCCGAGCCGCAAAAACTGCGGTGTGCATGAGGCCTAAGCATGGATGCGCTAGGTTCATTCAGAGCTCTTCTTTGTAGCTGCCCTCTTTTCTGGCATATACTGGAAGAGTCCTGAACAAATTCATGGTGTCAATCATAGTTTTAACCTGATTTGATCATATTTCTCAAGTTGTACAAAATGTTTTCTTTAACTACATTTCCAAACTCGCGTCACCAAGACAATGGTTTCACTAGTTTGTCACCAGCTGCTTATACAGTGTATTTCTTCTAGGTTGTCTTCTCAAATTTCCAGATATATCACCAGCAACTTCAGACGCCAGCAGTATTAATGAGGAGCTCATGAAGAACCTGCACCTTGAGGGCTCCAGGTCTACCTGCATTTCTCTCCAGTCCTATGACTGTGTGTGCTATGGTCTGGGAAATTTTACCTCCTGTGTTATATCTCGACATCAAATGGCCTTCTTACTGTTATTCCTGGAACAATTTAAGGTGATGATTGAACATGATGAGACAATAATTGCATTTACATGGCCGTAAGTGTGCATGCCGCCATTTTTATTTATTTTTTACTCCTGCAGAAATGCCCTATCCTTGTCCGGACAAGAATAGGACATGTTCTATTTTTTTTGCGGGGCTGCGGAATTGGGTTGGATATAGACTCATTGAGATGAATGGGTCTTCACCTGATGCACAAAAAATGACAGCAATGTGCATGAGCCCTAATTCTGATAAAGCTTGAAGGGGTTCTCCTGGGGGAATAATGAATAAAAAAAAATCATGGTATTATGAATACATTTCTAAATCACTTTAGGGGGTGATCACCGTGGTTCATTTATTAAACAGCCCTGGAACGTAACTGTAATGGGAGCTTGAGACGTGTGGGGAGGAGGGAGCTGTAATACATTGCTCCTGTGCAGGATGACTGGATATGAAAAACTGTGTTCGTCAGCCTGACATCATTTTGCAGGCACAGTAGCTGATTGTGGAACAGCACAAAATCCCTCCTTGCTTGTTCCTCAATCAGCTACCTGATGCTGTAGTTCGCGGTCCGTACCTTCGAAATCCTGTCAGGCTGACTGAGCACAAGGTTCATGTCAAAATAGGCCATGCAGGAGCAATGTATTATTTCTCCCCCAACCCCTTCCTCCACTGTCCTGGTTACATTCTAAGATTGGTTTCTAACTGCTTAGCTGGGCAGTGGCCATTTTAATTTACTTCAAGGGGTTCTGCAGTTTTTTTTAAACTGATGATCTATCCTCCCGCCGATCAGCTGTTTGAGAAGGCAGCGGCGCTCCAGCAGCGCCATGGCCTTCTCACTGTGTACCGCAGGCCCAGTGACGTCACGACTAGTATCACTGGCCTGGGCGCGGCTAAGCTCCATTCAAGTGAACAGAACTTGGCCCCAAACAGGCCAGTTCATACTAGTCGTGATGTCACTGGGCCTGCGGTGAACTGCGAGAAGGCCTTGGCGCTGCTGCCTTCTTAAACAGCTGATCGGCAGGGGTCCTGGGTGTCGGACCCCCGCCGATCAGATGCTGATGATCTATCCAGAGGATAGATCATCAGTTAAAAAAAATAAAAAATGCAGAACCTCTTTCAGTGATTACGTCTCTAGATAAGCAAGCATTCTTTGCTAATTAAAGTTATTTATAAATTTATTTATAATGAAATATCATTTTTTTTGTCACTAAAATTATTAGGATGACACTATGTGGTCGGTGGGATTTGACCACCAGGACCTCCACTGGTCTCTAAAATAAAAAGACTACCTATCCTCTTCTGCTCTTTCTGTTCACAGAAGTCTTGCTCTCTCTGTATAGCGCCAGGCCAAAAGTTGAACCATGCAGAGGAAACATCCAAAGGGCCCACCCACATCCCATCTTTCTAGGGGTCAGTAGAGGCTCAGTGGTCAGACCTTCACCACTTACATATACACAAGACCATACTAAGTGTTACTTACTTGTACAGTGGTCTTTAAAGGGGTAAACCAAACCCTATAATGCCCCCTCTAATGCCCAGGCCCCTCACACAGGTTGTATTTACTTTGCTCCCCGCACCCACATCGCTTCTGAGGCCAATACGGCTATTAATATATCTCCCCGTTTTAAAACCGCAGATGCCCGAGGCTAATGTTTACAATCAGCGATAATGCCAATCGCAGACATTTAACCCTTCAGATGCTGTGAAATGTGACCAGAGGCATCTGAGAGCACTAAAACCAGAAGCCGTACGCTTCCTGGCCTGGGATGCCTTCTCTGGCTGAGATTGGGGAAGACTTTCCACACAGCTATAAATCTGCACATGGTGGCAGGGATTTTCTTTTAGTGTAAAACAATTCACTTAAAAGTCATCATATGCTGCTTACCGATCCAAGCTAAATGGGAACGAGACGTTGGTAGAACGCAGGAACAATGGGACGCTGTTCTGGCTTTAACCCCTAGCCTAACACTTAGTGAGGCTCAATGAATACCTCAGCTATACCTAGTACATAGAGTACATAAAACCCCTGTGTTTTTATACAAGATAGGTCTTCGGGCGAACTCGTGCTGCCCCGGTGTGGGGAAGAGGAGGCTTCCCTGATGCATATGGTTTGGGAGTGTTCTCCCTTAGGGGTCTATTGGAAGGAAGTTTTGCGCATAGTTGCCCAGACGACTCAGATACAGTTGCAGAGAGATCCCAGAGTATGTGTGTTAGGTCTCCTAGACTTGACGGGAGATGATGGCAGAGTGTCTTTGAGTATTCACAGAATGCTCCTCCCAAGCTAGAATATTGCTATCCAAACACTGGATAGAACAGAACCCACCCACTAAACGGGAGTATATTTGAAAAAAAATTGCTCCGCTAAGTTTATGGTTATTTGGCAGGAATGGTTTGAAGTCCCTGGATTGGCGTTGCGGGCTTTGACAAGAGATTGTTTATGGGGGCAACTTTCCGTGCTAGGGCAAATGATATAAACCCTGGGCAGTCCTGTTACATCTCCGACATGTAGCCGTGGGCAAATCTGGCATTCTGGACTATGCAATTAAATGTGCAAATAATGTCACTTTGTACCTGCCATGCTCTCCGAGGGGAAGTTGGGGGGGGGGGGGGGGGGGGGGGATTTCTAAAGTATGTACTATGTGTTTTGATACCTTTATGGCAATCGCTATAACAATAATGACAAAATAAGCAATATTTGTATTACTGTAATACATCATATGACAAGCAGAGAGTTCTTGTCTCTGCTTGGGACATTGCATTATTTTCATTCCCAGGGAAGATCTTATTAAAGGGGTTCTGCAGTTTGTTTAAACTGATGATCTATCCTCTGGATAGATCATCAGCATCTGATCAGCAGTTTGAGAAGGCAGCGGCGCTCCAGGAGCGCCGCGGCCTTCTCACTGTATACCGCTGACCCAGTGACGTCACGACTAGTATCAACTGGCCTGGGCGCGGCTAAGTTCTGTTCACTTGAATGGAGCTTAGCCGCGCCCAGGCCAGTTGATACTAGTTGTGACGTCACTGGGCCTGCGGTAAACCGCTCCTGTATCACCGCTGCCTTCTCAAACAGCTGATCGGCGGGGGTCCCGGGTGTCGATCAGATGCTGATGATCTATCCAGAGGATGCAGAACCCCTTTAAGATGGATGGATTTACATTTTTACAGTCCCTCATTTTTTCTTGAGGTGTTGTGCTTTTCCTGACGTATTGTAAAATGAAGAAACAACCTGCGGCACTCACCGGAATACTTTGCAGCTCTTTATTCCATCTTTAAAAACATAATATTATTAATATAACATTATTGCTGAATTTTTGGAACTTTCCCTGATGTCTGTTTCATGGGGGTGAAGTGTTCTGGGATTTTGGATTACGTTCTGGTTTAGTTGTCAGATAACAGCTGGTGGGCCGCAGGGTGGGCATCCCTGTTGTAGAACATCTGTCTTCAGCTAATTTGCTGCTGTCCTTGTACTTGAAGTATGGCTGTTTCAAGGAAGCCAATGCCACAAATCAGAAGGGACAGATTACAGTGACAGGTCTGGTCCTTGAAATAATCTGTGTATTTCTTTTCAGATCCCCAGATGCCAGTGCTATGTTTTTGATCCAGTATTTTCTCCATTGGAGATCGCTGTACTGCAGGACCTAGGGCTGACCGTTTTGCTGACAAACGAAGTAAGTTGCGCTGAGTGCATTTCTTTGGATTGGCCAAGCACATGTTTTTTTCTGAAGAAATTAGCCCCTTCTGCAACGTGCCCTCTATGCCCCAAACTTTCTGGATGCCCTCATACACATTACTGCAGTGCTGTTCCCATTCACTTCAGGAGAAGCAACATTGTAGTAACCAGCTCCATTCACTACACAATAACGGAGCTGTTTAATTCCTGTGCCTATATCTGGGGTGGAGGAGCGGCCAGGAGTCAGACCCCCACTGATTAGATATTGATGACCTATCTTAAAGGGGTTGTCTCACTTCAGCAAATGGCATTTATCATGTAGAGAAAATGAATACAAGGCACTTACTAATGTACTGTGATTGTCCATATTACCTCCTTTGCTGGCTGGATTCATTTTCCCATCACATTATACACTGCTCGTTTCCATGGTTACAATCACCCTGTAATCCATCAGTGGCGGCTGTGCTTGCACACTATAGGAAAAAGTTCCAGCCTCTCTGGTGGCCGGTAGTGTTGAGCGAAGCTAGCTTCGGATGCTTCATCCGAAGTTGCTTCGTTCAAAACTTCGGAATACTACTATACAGAGATTCGTCTCCGTACAGTATTAGAATGTATAAGCTCTGATGAGCCGAAGCAAGTTATTTGTGAAGTCACGCCTGACATCGTTGAATAACAGAACTCTGCTTCGGTTCCAACTAGTATCCAGCCGAGTTCAGTTTCAAGTTGTAAAGTGGTTTTCCACTTTAAAAATCAACTACTGAAGTTATTCAACGATGTCAGGAGCGACTTCACAAATAACTTGCTTCGGCTCATCGGAGCCCATACATTCTATGAATCTCCGGACAGTATTATTCTGAAGTTTTCAACTAAGCGACTTCGGATCCAATCCAATAATGGATTGCAGGGCGGGCCTAACCATGGAAACGAGAAGTGTATAGGCTGATAGAAAAATGAATCAAGCCAGCAAAGGAATCAATATGGACAATCATAATACATTAGGAAGTGCCTTGTAGTAATAATAAATGCCACTTACTGAAGTGACACAAACCCCTTTCAGGATAGTCCATCAATGTAAAAGTCATCAGATCTTGCCAACTACAGCCAGTTCAAGCATTACTTACGTAGTGTGTATGGTCGTCTTAAGAATAATCTCCAGTGTGATAATGATCTTACATATATCATCTCCGCCATGTAGCAGATGGGGAGGGGGTTCAGGCATCTTCTTGTTTTTTATGTTTGGTTTTATGGTGCAGTAGCATAGATAGAAACCTCAAAGGGGAGAGGGTGCAAGGTCGGACTCCAAGTCTTGTACCAAATTCTGATAGAAGAAGCAGCACAGCAAAGAAGTGTTTATTCATCCAAGTCACTAGCGACGTTTCAGTCCTTCTATGGAGCCATTCTCAAGCAGTATTAGAGGGGTTGTTTCATATCGCCAGTACAAAGGTTCGATGGGACCAAGCCTTGACCACCAGGTCGTTGGAAAACACCAGAGCAAGCTGGTGCTCCACTGTTTCAGTAGCTCCCATTGCAGTGCGTAGGAGCTACGGAAACGGCGTAGCACAACAAGCTATACTGTTTTCCAACCACCGGGTAGTTGGGGCTTGCTCCCATCTTGCCTTAGTAACGGCGAGATGACACAGTCTGTTAAAGCTGTACAACCACAGCTATTTATACTATATTATATCATACAATGAAGCTCAATTATCATACAGTAATTCAAGTAGAAGTGTAATTCCACAAGTGCAGTATAAGTATAAACAATAGTGCTATAAAATAATTCCTTATAGGTTGTTTGAGATCATTTAAAAATCTCAGATGTCAAAAAAAATGTCAAGGTGCGTTCGCATGGCGGAATTTGCCGTTGGAATTTTGGCGTGGACACTGGGACAAAATTCCGGCGGCGGCTCCCATTGTTTTCACTGGGAGGCAGCAGTGCAGTTCACGATCTGGAAGTTTAAGGCCACTACTGCATGTCCCTTCTCGATGTGGTGTTCAGACAACCACCGCTTGAAGGTGAGCCAGGTGTCCTCCCACAGTTTGGCTCCATTCACTGGAGCTAAGCCATGAGCAGGTCTGCAGCATCCAAAGTGAACAACCACCCTAGAAACTGTGGTGGTTTCTGATAAGGTATATGTCAAAATCCGCTGCATGAACGAGCCCTAATGCTCACCTCTTTATGTGGTGCTGGTCTGGTTCTCCTGCGAGTGACGTGCCTGGACACGGTGTGTACCTGCACATCACCGTGTCAGTGACGTGCCGGGATACAGCACTGCGGAGGACAGTGATTGGCTGCGGCCAGCATGTCCCCTAAAAGCTGCAGGAGAACGAACCAGAACCGCAAAGAATAGCGCTGGAGAAAGCGGTGCATATAACATCTTTCTGAGATCTTTACTTATCTCGGAGAACCCCTTTAATCATCATTGAAATATGTATGAAAAAAAGTGATCAGCCTTTTAAAAGACACATTAATTTCTGCGTGTACCCTATGTCTGGCGTCCTGCACGTGCACCTGCGCATGTCAGGCAGGAGAAGGAGAGGCAGATCCAACAGTGGAGTTAAAATGGGCGCATCACAAAAAGGTAAGAAATGGCACATACTGTCTCAAATCAGCAAGACGGTATTCAGTGTTTGGGCAGTAGTGTTTAAGATGTCACTCACACCATCTTTCAACTGTACTGGGCTTGTTAGAAAATAGATCTGATTGTTTAAGGCCCAAATTAGGAGCAAGAAGTGATCAAATACAAAGATCCCTCAATACCAATGTAGGATATGGGGCATTGATACGTAGGGCTGAAACATCAGCACCATCTACTGTTTAAAACTGGAATAACACCCTCAATGGAACTTAGCACAATGCAAGATAAATAGTGGGGATTATCAAACATAAGACAACTATTAGAGGGTAATGTCCATGCCATGACCTCACAGGGACCATGACGGGAATGAAGACCAATTAGCATATAGTCTTAACCTTATAAATAGATAGAGCCACTGATTTACATAGGATCAGGGAATTGTAACAAAACCCCATGGTTATCTACCTTCAATGATACCCCAGTTAACCAAAGGCTCTCACTTCTCCAAGGATGTATGTACAACACTCTTGGTTACTAGATGCAAAGTCTGGTATCTTTCTTAGGCTACTTTCACACTGGCGTTTCTGGGTCCGCCTGTGAGATCCGTTTCAGGGCTCTCACAAGCGGCCCCAAACGGATCAGTTCAGCCCCAAGGCATTCTGAATGGATAAGGATCCGCTCAGAATGCATCAGTTTGGCTCCGTTCTGCCTCCATTCTGCTCTGGAGACAGACACCAAAACGTTGCTTGCAGCGTTTTGGTGTCCGCCTGGCGATGCAGAGCCAAACGGATCCGTTCTGACTTACAATGTAAGTCAATAGGGACTGATCCGTTTTCACTGACACAATATTGGTGCAATTGTAAACGGATCCGCCCCCCATTGACTTTCAATGTAAGTCAGGACGGATCCGTTTGACTTACACTTAGACTTTTTTTTTGACTGAGTTATGCAGACGGATCCGTACTGAACGGATACCAACGTTTGCATTATAGGTGCGGATCCGTCTGTGCAGATACCAGACGGATCCGCACCTAAACGCAGGTGTGAAAGTAGCCTTACCCAATATGGTGGAGGAATAAACCACCATCTTACTAGGGTCCCATGACCGTCACTTACTTGTTATATAACCAAGCACAGTACACTGCCAGGCAAGAGGTCAGTTACTCAAGGTCCATGCACATCTCTAGGCACCCTGTAACACAAGTTGTCTTGGATCACCCTACATACATACTTATAATAGTGATCACCTATATTGTCTTCTAATATCATAAAGTTTATTTTATTATTACTTTTTCTATATAAATTAAGTACCGTATACACATTCTTACTTCTACCATCCAGTCCACCTTATCCCATAATAAACATCAGAATATTTATCAATTAATTCAGCCTCCTTTTTTCCTTAAAGGCGTTATCCCATGAATAATGTGATAAATGAAAATCAGACATCATCTAATACATGACAATACCTTTCTAAGGCTACTTTCACACTAGCGTTGTTTTAATCCGGCGTTCAATTCAGACACCGGAACTGCCTGCCGGATCCGGAAAAACGTGTGAAAACAGATTACATTTGAATCCTGATCAGGATTTTGATCACAATGAAAAAATGCATTGGAAAAAACGGATCCGCCATTTATGGACTTTAACTTTTTTTTCACATTTTTTGGGTTTAACATGCAAAAGACGGGTCCGGTTTGACTGAACACACAGCGACAGATCCGGCGTTAATGCAAGTCAATGGGAAAAAGACCGGATCCGGCGTTCAGTCAAAGTGTTCAGGATTTTTGGCCGGAGGTAAAAATACTTCATGCTACGTTTTTCTGAAAAGCCTGATCAGTCAAAAAGACTGAACTGAAGACATCCTGATGCATCCTGAAGGACGGACTCTCCATTTAGAATGCATGGGGATAAAACTGATCAGTTCTTTTCCGGATTTGAGCCCCTAGGACGGAACTCAGCGCCGGAAAAGAAAAACGCTAGTGTGAAAGTACCCTCACAAACTTAGAACCAGCCCTGGACCTCATATGGATCCAGAGATATCTACATTCATTTCACCAATTGCTCTGCTAGATTTATTTTCAGCTAGTTACTCAGGGGCGTGTACTTTCTCAGGAGGCGTGTCCTTTCTGTGGGAGCTGAAGGATGGAACGGAGCATGTCCTTCCATCTCGGTGAGCAGGACAGCAGGTGGCGCTATACAGATACATTTCAGTGAATAGTTCACCGGTCACACTATATTTGTGATTAAATGCCGTTAGAAAAGTATTCAGATCCAGGTGCTGGTTAGAAAAATGTAGAATATTTTTCGTGGGACAACCCCTATAAGTGCAGTATGTTCAGTGTTCATCAATTCTGAAAAGATCATAGACATAAAATATTTTAAAAATATATAACTATTTCTTCTGTCTACGTTACAGGACAGACACACATCACCCGTGTCCATCTCCCTGGCTGTAACACAGTCCACTCACAGCAGAGAGCGTCACAGCCAGGGACAAGGTGAGCAGTTTTTTCCCTTTGCTGTGACGCTCTCTGCTGTGATTGGACCGCGCTACAGCCAGAGAGAAAGACACGCCCACTGAGAAACATGTACGTCTCCTCCTCTCTGTACCGAGGCCATTGATTAGCATACAGGGCAGCAAAACAGAACGGGGGGCACAGCAGGGAAATAGAACAACCCATCGGAAAAAAGATAAGCATGAGGACATGTCCTCAACATGCCCTACAGTGCCAGGTATTGATATGGTAATGTCGGAACACTGCTGGTTAATGGCTCCATGGAGGTATAGAATCGTGGCTCGTGCATTGGGTGAATAAACTCACTCCTTAACAGAAGATCTTTGGAGTGCTGCTTCTGTTGCCAAGGTTTGGGGTCCGACCTTTAAGGCTTGAACCATCTCCCCTTTCAGTCTTTGGTTTTAGCTGTGCTGCTTGGTTCAGAAGTCAGTCTATGAAAAACGATGAGCCTCCCATTGAGGCTCAGAAGAACCCATCTAGAGACTGAGTTCTGGCCCACATAGCGGACACTGTAGGGTTCATGTAGTCGGGGCGCTCATTCTGTGACATCACTTCCTTTTATCTGCTGTACTTTACAAATGGAGGCAAAGAGAGAGACATTTCCCTTCCCAGTGTGCGTCTTTAACTGACATTTTTCTGTGACCTTAGAATTTACTAGATCGTATTTAGGCTCCATTCACACGTCCGCAAATTGCGCATCCACAAAACACGGACGCCAGCCATGTGCGGACTATGATAGAAAGGCCTTTTGTTGCCCGTGGCTGCGGACAAGAATAGGACATGTTCTATTTTTATGCGGGGCCGCGGAACGGAAGTGCGGATGCAGACAGCAGACGGTGTGCTGTCCGCATCTTTTATGGCCCCTTTGAAAATGAATGGGTCCGCTCCCATTCCGCAAAATTGCAGAACGGATGCGGACCCATTTTGCAGACTTGTGAATGGACCCTAAGACGGAATCACATTACTTTTTAAAAGTTTTGTCTTCTCAATTCTTCTTGATAAATTGTTGAAAACCTGCATTTTTCAGGACTTATAGCCTGTCCTCAGGATAGGTCATTAATATCAGCTGATGGTGGTCCAACCCCGTACCCCCACCGATCAGCTGTTGGACCCAGACTGATCTGAGTTCCAGAAAACCTTTAAAGGGGTTCTCCAGTTTGTTTAAACTGATGATCTATCCTCTGGATAGATCATCAGCATCTGATCAGCGGGGGTCTGACACCCGGGACCCCCGCCGATCAGCTGTTTGAGAAGGCCACGGCCTTCTCGTTGTTTATTGCAGGCCCAGTAATGTCACGACTAGTATCAATGGCCTGGGCGGGGCTAAGCTCTGTTCACTTGAATGGAGCTTAGCCCCGCCCAGGCCAGTGATACAAGTCGTGACGTCACTGGACCGGCGGTAAACAGTGAGAAGGCCGCGCCGCTGCCTTCTCAAACAGCTGATCGGCGGGGGTCCCGGGTGTCGGACCCTCGCTGATCAGATGCTGATGATCTATCCAGAGGATAGATCATCAGTTTAAACAAACTGCAGAACCCCTTTAATACTATGGCATGTAATGGGCGAATATGATGCATAGTATGTATGCTGCTAGTATGTGCGTCTGTTATCTGTTACCGTTTCATTCCAGGAGGGTAAGCACGCCGTCCGTAAGCCCACCGTCTTCTACATGCCGCATTGTGGAAAGGCGCTGTATAATAACTTGCTCTGGAGGAACTGGTCGTGTGATGCTTTGTCGCAAATGGTCATTATAGGCAACAGTTTCAAAGGGATAGAAGAAAGGTAATTAGAGCAAATCCCTCGTTAGAACAGCACAAAATAAGGAAAATATATTTCATTTTTCTAAATGTTCTTTTCTCACAGATTGGTTTCCAGAACCCTCCAGAGAGATTACATTTATATATATAAGGTAAGCCTGTTCTATACTATTGTAGTCCGTCCTAATAACCATCATATCTGGTCTTCTCTATCTGAACATACACCTCATTAGCCTTACAATAAAGGGGCATTTATTAACCTCTTTACACCACTATGGTGTTGAGCAGATCGAATTTATACTAATGGAGTTCGATCCAAATTTCTGGAAAAATTTGATTTGACACAAAGCCGAATTTGATCGCGCTTCGTGGTAACAAATCTATTTTTTCTGAAATGGCGGTAAGAAAAATACATACTCGCCTCATCCATTTACTTGCAGAAAGGCCATCACAGGCATCTTTAATTGGAAAAAAAACACACGAAATCATGCACACGGTGACATCATCACATCACCACCTAAGATTTTGCTCAGTTTCTTCAGTGAAGATGGTCGCGACGGCCTCTCTGCGAGCAAATGGATAAGGTATGTTTTGTTTTTTTAACCCTGATTAACCCCTGAAAGGCCTAAATTTTAATTTAAAATGCCGCAATCCGCAATGAACGCAGTATCTGAGCTGTTCAATGATGGGAGGCAGCGCGATCTCAGTTTCCCATCATTGCACCCGCTACATACAATGATATGTGATTCATAACAAATTGAATTTCTTTGTAAAATTTGGCGAAGCAGCCAAATAGAATTTTTGATAACTTTGCTCATCTGTAATTGTGGCGATACTAATTCGCTAATTATGGCGCTCTCTGTATTTGCTCCATAATTTGCAATCTTTTGAGATTGCCACTTTTGTAAAGTGTTGAGAAAAGGGGGGCAAGGCTTAGCAGGAGGGGGCAGAGCCTCTTGCGGCCGCCTGGACTTACTATAACTTGCGGCAGAAAGCTGCTGTACATTTGCGCTTCTGGTGCACAGACTGCTAGAGATGCGCCATATTTTTTAAATGGCATCTGCCTTTTAATAAGTTAGATGCACTTGCTTTTAACAATTCTGCACCGATCCCAAGATGTAGCCACATGACCCCGATGTGTGAAACTGGATCACTTCCGCTGACATTCTATATGCAAACTCCCATGAGCCTTTGCAGCTCCTTACATGGAACATCATGACTATGAAGTGAGCTGGCCTTTCTTCATCATGCAGTTGTCTGGCCGATGTCTCTGCTATTTGTAGTTTTGGGCTGGAGGGACCAAGATGTCATGGGCAGGTTTGAGGTAGTGGGGTGCCGAAGGAAGACATAGGGAGCTCCCTCCCTCTAAACCACTATTGACTGCGGCATGTAAGGGCTTAAATGGCCCGGATCTGAGCTTCTGCCAGTGCGGGCCATTAGATCATACGCATGGAGCCCCCGCTCTCCACTTCACGCGAGACTTAGCCTAAGCCGCCTTAAAAAGGCAGCGGCTTAGCCTAAATCCCACTAGTGACCACAGGAAAAAAGGCGTATTGGTGATCACTTAATGGGTTGTTACAGGTTAAGGGCTCGTTCACCCGACCGTATGTCTGTTTCAGTGTTTTGCGGGCTGTTTTTCCCAGATCCGTTTTTCCATTTTTTGTTTCAGTGGTGTTTTCGGTTCCGTTCCGTTTCTCCGTATGGCATATACTGTATACAGTAATTACATAGAAAAAATTGGGCTGGGCATAACATTTTTAATAGATGGTTCCGCAAAAACGTATATTCCGTATGTGTTCCGTTTTTTTTTGCGGACCCATTGACTTGAATGGAGCCACGGAACGTGATTTGCGGGCAATAATAGGACATGTTCTATCTTTCAACGGAACGGAAATACGGAAACTGAATGCATACGGAGTACATTCCGTTTTTTTTGTGGGAACCATTGAAGTGAATGGTTCCTTATATGGACCGTATAAATCGTTTGTGTGAACGAGCCCTAAGGAGTAAATCCTGGGTTGCAGATTAGGGCCACCTAATTGTTAACATCAGCACTGAGTATATATTGTGTTACAAGCACTGCTACAAAGCAGGGTCTTGTTAAATCATAGCACCTGAAAGGGAATCTGTCACTAGCGAACTCCCTATCCAACTTAAAATGCAGGTTTTTTTGTTGATTGGGGGCTCCTTTCTCGAGTTTTGCTACTTTTTCTTAATATGCAAATGAAGCTTTTGGTGCAGTGAGGGCGTCACCGTTGCTCTTGTGCACCCAAGCTCGGTTCTTTTCTGTGGCCAGACCCAAAAAGGAGCAGAGTGCCCTCTAGTGGTGGCTGCAGAAAAATAAATGCAATAATTGTGTCTCTGGAAGCTATGCTGTTTCTACAAAGTGATTAACTAGTCTTTTATTTCCACAGAGTTTACAGGTTGTAGAAGAAACGTCACTTCCAGAGAGTATTCACTATAGCGATGTTTTCAATGACACCTCCATTCATAGCTTTCCGACTGCAAAACTAAAATCTTTACCTAAGGAAACATGGCAGTCTCAAGATGAACCTCAATATCTAGACTGTGAGGACCTGGAAATCATTGTCAGTCCCACAAGATAGCGGGTGGGTGATCAAGGGAAGACATTGCGTGCACCAGTAAAAGAGGCTTCTCTGGAAGTGGGGGCTGGTCCTCTGCACCGGACGCATGGCCACCAGTGCACAAACAAGAGCCTACAGAGCGGTGTTTCTGGGAAAACCAGTGTATGGCTACCTTCTCCATATATGAAATTAGTTTATAATGTAAAAATTTTATATTAGTTTTATATTCTAACAACTTAAAAAGAAATGACATTTATTTAAAGGGGTTGTCCAACAGATAAAAAGGGGGCATAATAGGTAAAAATAAAGCTAAAACAAGTAATACCTCACTGATCCCCCACCACTGCTGCATACCAATTTACATGCTGGTCTCTGAGTGGGGCCAGTAATTTCCTGAGTGGGCATTTCCTGCCTGTTGAGAGACACGAGGAGCTAAAGACAAGTGGGGCACTTGGTAAGCATTAGAATGGCAGAAGTGAGGGATCAGTGTGGTGGTATTACTACTTTTTGTTTTGAACCCATTCTGCCCCCTTTTTGGATTTTTTTTCAGCCACTGGACAAACCCTTTCATTCTTTTTTTTTACCTTGAAGTATTTTCAATTGTACACTGGTATTTTCACTGTTCTGTAGAATGTTCTATCAGAAAGCAGTGCTGGGGGGGTCTGGTGGCTTCTCACCCTGTTGTGAATGAATTTGATTAAAACATTTCACTTATTGCCCATTGTTTATGTAGCGCCAAGATACTGATACCAAAGCGGTCATCACTCGTCATCAGTCTATGTCCTCAATGGGGCTCACAGTGTAATTTCCCTATATAAGGGTACTTTCACACTAGCGTTATTTTTTCCCGGTATTGAAATCCGGTTAAGGGTCTCAATACCGGGGGAAAAAAAACGCTTCTATTTTGTTCCAATGCATTCTGAATGGAAAGCAATCCATTCAGTATGCATCAGGATGTCTTCCGTTCATTGTACGGTATTTGACCGGACAAAATACAGCAGCATGCTGCGGCCAAATCCCGGAACACTACCGCACTTGCAGGATCAGGCATTAATTTCCATTAAAATGTATTAATGCCAGATTCGGTACCACGTGTTCCTGAAATTGCTGCATCGCCGGATCCGGTTTTCTGGTCTGCGCATGCGCAGTTCTTTCTTTTAAATTTTTTTAATACCGGAGCCGTTATTCCGGATTATGCCGGAAAGACAGTTCCGGTATTTCAATGAATAAGTCTAACGGATCTGGAAAAAAAAAAGATGTGAAAGTACCCTTAGACACCCACACTAGGGCTAATGTCATAGAAGCCAATTAAACTCTCGAAATGCTTTTGGAGAGTGGGAGGAAATCGGAAAACCCCAAGGAAAAGTACACAGCCACCGATGTGCTATGCCAGGCTTCAGCAGAGCGGGCACAAGAAAGAGCAGTGATGTACTGTGTCAAGCCCCTCTCTGTGCTCGCTCCATTCCATTAAAGCCTTACCTAGAACATCAGTACAGAGTCTTTTGCACCAGTGCGCTTTGCAGAGCGGGCACAGGCAGGCGCAGAGATGTGTACCCCTGCCTGTGCATCGCTCACTGCCACTCCACAGTGGAGTCTGCCCACCACTAACATGCCAGTGCTGTACGAGTGCAGTAGACGCCTAACTTCGAGTGCGTATTATGTCACATAAATAGTAAAATAAGTATAGAAAGTATGTTACAAAAATGAATTAAAGGCCATTTAGAATACTTTAAAACAAAGTTAAAGGGATTATCCGGGAATTGAAGATATTGAAGACCCTATCCTCAGGACTGTGACCCCTGCCTGTGGATAGGTTATCAATACTATTTCCTAGATAACCCCTTTAATGTCTATGACATGTCTCCCTCTAGTTATATATGAGCCAGGTTCTCTTCTGATACTTCAGTTTTATCTTACCTCACGACCACAACAGTAATGTTTTCTGGAAGGAAAAAAATCTGGGAAAACTGAGCATATTGGAGGAGAACCGTAAAATATTAAAATGTGAAAAATAATATTTTGTCCAATTTCATTCACCACGATATAGCAGCGTTGAAAATTTACGCTTCAATTCACATTGCATTTTATTAATATTTTTAGCAAATAGTCCAAAAAAGGTCAGACTGCCAGGTTTATTAAAAAGCATATAGTAAAGTCTTTAGACAGTACAAAAGAAGTAAAAATTACAATAAAACACAACCAACATTTTGCATAGTTAAATGTATCTCTCAAACCTGTTAAGCCTCTTCATTCCTGTGTCAAAAGGCATCTGATTGACCGCACCGCACATGTAAACTCATCATGATCCAAAGCCATGTAACGTGTAGGGGAGAACACTTATCTACAGACCAGTCACACACTCTACCGTCCAGTTAATACGTTATTATAAAATGTGAGCTAGTTCCCGACAAGGGTGAAATAATCATAATTTCTGGGCTGCATATCATGCTGTGTGAACAGTGACCAGAAACAACGAAAAGCAACAGCCATCGCTCGCCCCCTTAGGCTGGGTTCAGACCTGAGCGTTTTACAGCGCGTTCCTTCGCGCTGTAAAACGCTCAACAGGCAAGAACCAATGTTTCCCTATGGGAAGGGTTCTCACCTGAGCGTTTTACAGCGCGTACGATCGCGCTGTAAAACGCCCGACGCTCAAAAAAGTTCTTGAGCTTCTTTGGGGCGTCTTGTCGCGCGTTCCCGTACATAGACTTAGCGGGAACGCGCGACAATAGGCGTTCGCTTGTTCCGGAGCCGCGTATGTCAGACGCCCCTAGAATCGCGCATACAGAGCGCGACATCCAGAACGCTCAGGTCTGAACCCAGCCTTAGAGTTGGAGGTGACCGCGGCATCTAAATGCAGCTCTTCACCTCCTGCTGAACAGTTCCTTCCTGATAATTGTCTGCTAGTCAACGCGGTGTAAGTGTGCCTTTAGCCTGCCTTTCAAGGTGCAGTCCTGTAATCACTGAAATTGTTCCATCTAGTTCACAATGATGAATATTAGATGGGTTCACTTAGTAGACTTTTTGGCTGGCAGAGAAGTAGTCCTCTTGGCCCTATTGACTTCTCTGTAATATGGTGTGTAGTGTTGAGCGAACTTGTGTTTTAAGTTCAAAGTCTAAAGTTCGGGTTATCGAAGAATCGCGTTATGCATTCTAAATTCCGTTATGGTCCATGGTAGCGGAATCCATAACGTGATTCTTCGATGACCCGAACTTTAGATGCCGAACGAAGTTCGCTCAACACTAATGGTGTGTAAACGTACACTGAAACCTGCCTAAAATGTAAAGGCACCAAAGGCTTACTAAGCTAAATGTGCCAGAATTCTGGCTTAAAGGGGGTTGTCCCATCCCAACTACTCATCCCCTATCCTGTGGGATGTCTGATCGGCAGGTGTCCCATGCGCGCTGCCTTTCCATTCAATTCTATACTCCCGGAGACAACAGAGTGCAAGCCTCCTGCTATCTCCAGCCCCGTAGAGTTGAATGTGGGGCAACAGCACAAATGCATGTCTGCTGCTGCATTTAAACTGGCGAACACAGGTCCTTATTGTAGCCATTAGCCAGGGCCCCAGCGGTCGGCCCCCTAAGGTGTGGTTAGTTGTGATAGGACAACCCATTTAATTTGCGCTAAAGAAACTGTCATAAATGCCATACACCCTATTTATTATGTGTCCTAGGCACTTTTTGTGCTTCACTCAATGAGGAGGTGTGGCTTAGTGGTAAAGGGGAGTGTCTTACAGAGTGAAATTGCGCTAAAATTCTGACACAAGGTATGCCAACCAATAGGTGGGGTAAAGTTAGATAAAAGTATGTAAGGATGCACCATAGTCATCATACAGCATGAGGCAGCGTCTTTAGACTGCCCCAATATGTCTATCCACATACAGCATGTTATGGCGACGTTTCACTTTGAAAGTGCTGAAAAGGTAAGATTTTTCACTGAAGCCCCATTCAATTCTATGGGGCCAGGGCTGCGTGAAAAACACAGAACATAAAACATGCTGTGTTTTTTTATACGCAACGCAGAACTGATGCGTGAAAAAAAACGCTCATGTGCACAGACCCATTGAAATGAATGGGTCAGGATTCCGTGCGGGTGCTGTGCATTCACGTCACACATTGCACCCGCGCGGAAAACTTGCTCGTATGAAAGGGGCCTAAGAGATCTGGAATGTATTGTATAACACTGACATAATGCTGTCAGCGTTATGCAATACATTCCAGAACTGTAAGGGTTAAATAGCATGATAAATCGCTATAATGCTATGCGACCCAGTCAGTGCTGGAAGTTCAGGACGGGTGCTGCTCTGTGAGTCCGGAGCCTGACACCCGCTCGTCTGAAAGGGGCCTAAGCCTAGATGCTCCAAATTGCACTACTTTTGGCACACTTTATGACAAAATATAGGTGCACCCTCATTGAGCGTCTATATATGTAGGTTGGGCGTACAACAGTACACAACACTCTGTGCAGCGTTGGTCCCTGAGATACTGATTTAGGGGCCAGATAAGTTAATATTTTTAATGACAAAAATGAATAATATAAACGCCTCTTCAGGAGCCCTCTCTACGAACCACAGTGGAGAGCTACTAAGACCTCATACATACAGCCATATCCGTTTTGAGGTCCGCAAACCTCCGATCTGCTAAATGCGGATACCGGCCGTATGTATACTGCACTTTCCGTGGGCCCCATTGTTGAAATGTCTGTTCTTGTCTGCAAAATGGACAAGAATAGAACATGTTCTATATTTTGCAGCATGGCCACACGGATGCAGAAAGCACATGGATGACATCAGTTTGCCGTCCCCCTTTTTTGTGGCCCCATAGCAATGAATGGGTCCATGTGCGAGGCGAAAAAAATTGGGATCGGACACAGACGGAAAATACGGTGGTCTGCATGAGGCCTAAGAATCAGTGGATCCCACAATGAGGGACCCAGCCTGCGCATGTTTTACATGGAATTACCCTGCAGAGGAAATGTATGGCGGGCCACAACTTCCCTCGTCCTTAGCAGATGATTGCTGAGAGTCTAGGAGGTAAGACCCCGCAGTGATCTGTAGATTCCACTGCTGCCTTTATTTTAAAGAGGCGTACTCTTGATGAGACAACCACTTTGATGACCGGCTGTAAGGTCTTCGTGTCTATGCTCACAGTATTACCATTCTACTGTATGTAGGAGTAGCCCAAAGTCCTATATAAAATCACATGAACACGTTCAGCTACTGCGGCTGGTCCTGGGTAAGAACATATCGCACTCATGTGCTGCAGCTCATCTACCTGGTATGCATTGCTTCACCTGATGTGAACATAATGGCAGAAAATTATTTCTGTAAAAATAATATATGATCACTTTTACCCACTCTACCCACCCATGAACATACAAATGAAGGTAAAGCATTCCACATGGTGAACAGCAAGTCACTATTAAAGATGTTGTACTAAATTTATGTTCTCCCCTATCCACAGAATAGGGGATAATAAGATGATCACTGGGGGGACCAACTGCCAGGACACCCACCCAATCCCGAGAACTGGGTGGCAGGTTGTGCCTCTCCATTCATTCTCTGAGGGAGTACATCACTCGGCTATCTCTGGCGCTCCCACAGATAATGAATGGAGTGGATAGGAGATAACTTCAGAACCTTCCCAAACCCCTTTACGCAACATTGCCATCGACTAAACATTTATATGGTGGTTGTTCTGTATGTTCTTCAATGGAGAGCTAGGTCAATGCTTCCAAATAGGGTCACAGACCAGCAATGTAGCTGGGATGGCTTTTGGTGGTATGTAACCTTGAAACCTTGTGCAGGAGACTAATACCGCATCAGTGCTGCTAAAAAAATGCAACAAATTGTTATGGTCAGCTCATTGCTCGATACACTTGTAGTATTTTATTTTTTGCTTCCCCAAGTGACTTATGAAGGTACTGCGCCATTACCATGGTCTGCTCAGGCTTCAGATGCAGATCTCCAAAAGGCCAGGTAAAAATATATTGCACATTTTAAGGGACAGAGGTAAGTCGATTAAACACATACAGTCCTAGGACCCCTGAGATAAATGCACATATCTGAGATGTTGGTTCATATTTACAAATTATTTTGTTACAAAAGCCCTGCTAAAAGTATGTGACACTGCAAGCAAAATGTACTCCGTGTCCAGTATGATTTCCATACTCCGCTTTGAGTCAGTTTTTGGAAAAGAAGCAGAAAAAAATGAATTATCTTGCTATCTGGAACATTTTTGCCTTTTGATCATCCTAGGTTGGGAGAATTAATGTATTTGTCTAGCAGTTGGTCTTCTAGACCAGAAATTCACAATTATCATTTTATTTGTCATTTGATTCATTCTTAGAAACAGTCACATAATCTTTATTTTCAGCCTTGGGTCCTTCATTTTGTCCATCACTTTCTCTGGCTTTATCCCCATCATGGATCTCACCATTTTTAGTTGCTTCCTCATCCAGACTCTTTGTTTCCTCAGTTTCATTCTCTGGCTGCTTACACTTGTTAGTCTGACTATTATCTTGTTTCTCCACTGCATCTTTGTCTTGGTCTTCAGCTTTATCTTTCTCTTCACTGGCATCTTCAGTATGGTTTGTAACGGCGTCTTTTACTGCAGTGACATCTTTGGGTTGGTCTTCAGCTATGTCTTTTTCTGCAGTTTCACTTGTTGCTTGGTTTTCAGCTTTATCCTTTTCTGAAGTGGCGTCTTTGGATTGATCTCCATCTTTTTCTGCCATGACATCTTTGGGTTGGTCTTCAGCTCTGTCTTTTTCTGCAGTTTCACCTGTTGCTTGGTTTTCAGCTTTATCCTTTTCTGAAGTGGCGTCTTTGGATTGATCTCCATCTTTTTCTGCCATGACATCTTTGGGTTGGTCTTCAGCTCTGTCTTTTTCTGCAGTTTCACCTGTTGCTTGGTTTTCAGCTTTATCCTTTTCTGAAGTGGCATCTTTGGATTGATCTCCATCTTTTTCTGCCATGATATCTTTGGGTTGGTCTTCAGTTTTGTTTATCTCTGCAGTGTCACCTTTTGGTTGGTCTTCAGTAATTTTATTTTTGGAAGGGTCACCTTTAGGATGATTTTCAGCTCTTTCTTTTTGTAGTTCAGCTTCAGCTAGATCTTTGATCACATCTTTTATCTTCTTGGCACTCAATGTTTGTTCTTCAGAAATGACTCCTTGTTCTAATTGCTCTTCACCACTTTCTGTGGAATTTTGATTCTGGGTATGCAGTTCTTTACTATTCTGATCATTAATGCTGCAAAGTTAAGTTAAATAATATATATAAATGTTTCCAAGGTATCGCTCTAAATGTTATGCCACAGTAATAAGTGTCAACGCTGAGAAAACAGTAAATGTAAAGTTATCTCTTACCCAACATTGATCCGTAAAATGCCATTTAAGAGGTTCAGCTGTTGCAAGAGAGTGTCAATCCCTGGAGGAACAGTCTGTGAATATAGAGTATGTTTCAAACAAGTGCAAAGAAATACAAGTACTACTGAAGAAAAAAAGAAAGTAAGTGCCAGTAAGCACAGGTTCTTGTGAAGTACGATGAAGCAAATGTAATCCACATTGGATTAGGCCCTGTACTATGCATAACACAGCTGCCTTGGGGATAGCCATAAGGGATAGAAAAATAAAAAGCTATCCAGGGCAACATATACGTTTAGGGTAATTTTCATTTCCCTTTAAATATGACTGGACATGCCGTACCATCAGCTGATTGGTAGGGGTTACGGGAAACCCTGATCTAATGTTGATGACAGGTGCTAAGTGCTAAGGGTGCCGCAACAACATATCTACGTCTCTCTTCTCTTTCTGTGTGTGTGTGTGTGTGTGTGTAATATATATATAATATATATATAAAGAAAAATTGGACTGCACTCCTGTAGACTTTCCAAATAGTCAGTGAAGAAACTTTATTCACCCATAAAGTGGCACAGAGCGACGTTTCGGCTCATACATGAGCCTTTCTCAAGCATTGAGAAAGGCTCATGTATGAGCCGAAACGTCGCTCTGTGTCACTTTATGGGTCAATAAAGTTTCTTCACTGACTATTTGGAAAGTCTACAGGAGTGCAGTCCAATTTTTCTTTTTATACTTGTGGGTAAGCACCTATTGCCATACTTGGGCTCTGCACCCGTTCCCTTCTCCTTTTTTTCTTCGATGGTGCTGCTGGTGTTTTTTTTTTTATATATATATATATATATATATATATACACACATACACTATACATACAGTGTGTATGTATATACATATATATATATATACAGACTGAACAAAAATAGACGCAACACTTTTGGTTTTGCTCCCATTTTGCATGAGCTGAACTCAAAGATCTGAAACATTTTTTACATACACAAAAGACCCACTACTCTCCAATATTGTTCACAAATCTGTCTAAATCAGTGTTAGTGAGCACTTCTCCTTTGCTTGGATAATCCATCCCACCTGACAGGTGTGGCATATCAAGGTGCTGATTAGACACATGAATATTGCACAGGTGTGCCTTAGACTGCCCACAATAAAAAGCCATTCTGAAATGTGCAGTTTGATCACACAGCACAATGCCACAGATGTTGCAACGTTTGAGGGAGCGTGCAGTTGGCATGCTGACTGCAGTAATGTCTACCAGAGCTGTTGCCCATGCAATGAATGTTCATTTCGCTACCATGAGCTGTCTCCAAAGGCATTTCAGAGAATTTTGTCAGTACATCCAACCGGCCTCACAACCGCAGACCACGTGTAACCACACCAGCCCAGGGCCTCCACATCCGGCATGTTCACCTCCATGATCGTCTGAGACCAGCCCCCCGGACAGCTGCAGCAACAATCAGTTTGCATAACCAAAGAATTTCTGCACAAACAGGGAATCTCATCTGCATGCTTGTTGTCCTCATCGGGGTCTGGACCTGAATGCAGTTCGCTGTCGTAACTGACTTGAGTGGGCAAATACTCACATTCGTTGGCGTCTGGCATGTTGGAGAGGCGCTCTGTTCACAGATGAGTCCCAGTTTTCACTGTTCAGGGCAGATGGCAGACAGCGCGTGTGGCGTTGTGTGGATGAGCGGTTTGCTGACGTCAACGTTGTGGATTGAGTGGCCCATGGTGGTGGTGGGGTTATGGTATGGGCAAGCATATGTCATGGACAACGAACACAGGTGCTTTTTATTGATGGCATTTTGAACGTACAGAGATACCGTGACGAGATCCTGAGGTCCATTGTTGTGCCATTCATCCACGACCATCACCTCATGTTGCAGCATGATAATGCACGGCCTGATATTGCAAGGATCTGTACACAATTCCTGGAAGCTGAAAACATCCCAGTTCTTGCATGGCCAGCATACTCACTGGACATGTCACCCATTGAGCATGTTTGGGATGCTCTGGATCGGTGTATACGACAGCGTGTTCCAGTTCCTGCCAATATTCTGCAACTTCGCACAGCTATTGAAGAGGATTGGACCAACATTCCACAGGCCACAATCAACAACCTGATCAGCTCTATGCGACGGAGATGTGTTGCACTGTGTGAGGCAAAACTGTGCACATTTCAGAGTGGTCTTTTATTGTGAGCAGTCTAAGGCACACCTGTGCAATATTCATGCTGTCTATTCAGCACTTTGATATGCCCCACCTGTTAGGTGGATTATCTAGGCAAAGGAGAAGTGCTCACTAAGGCTACTTTCACACTGACATTTTGGCTTTCCGTTTGTGAGATCCGTTCAGGGCTCTCACAAGCGATCCAAAACGGATCAGTTTTGCCCTAATGCATTCTGAATGGAAAAGGATCCGCTCAGAATGCATCAATTTGCCTCCGTTCCGTCTCCATTCCCCTTTGTAGGCGGACACCAAAACACGTGTCCATCTGACGAAAATGAGCCATTGACTTTCAATGGTGTTCAAGACGGGTATGTTAAAGATAATACAAACAGATCCGTTCTGAACGGACAGATCCGCACCAAACGAGAGTGTGAAAGTAGCCTAACACAGATTTAGACAGATTTGTGAACAATATTTGAGAGTAATGGGTCTTTTGTGTATGTAGAAAATGTTTCAGATCTTTGAGTTCAGCTCATGCAAAATGGGAGCAAAACAGAAAGTGTTGTGTTTATATTTTTGCTCAGTGTATATATATGAAACACCTACACAACCTGGGCAATTGTAATGCTATGTGTGGCATAAACACCAACAAAAAAAGAAAGCCAATGCCACACTTCAATAGCAAATGTAAATGCATCTTTATTGTAACATGATTAGGCTACTTTCACATCTGCCTTTTTTCTGGATCCGTCATGGATCAGCAAAAATGCTTCTGTTAGGATAATACAACCGCCTGCATCCATTATGAACGGATACGGTTGTATTATCTCTAAAACAGCCAAGACGGATCCGTCTCTAAAACCATTGTAAGTCAAAAGGGAACCGATCCGTTTTCTTTTGTGTCCCAGGACACACTCAGAAACGCTGCTTGCTGCGCTTTTGTGTCCGGTATGGGAACGCATTGAAACGGAACAGAATGCATTGCGGTGCCCTTTCTTCAGTTCCCCATTGACAACGAATGGGGACAAAACAAAAGCGTTTTTCCCCGCTATTGAGATCCTATGACGGCTCTCAATAGCGGAAAGGGAAAACGCTGGTGTGAAAGTAGCCTTAAAAAACATACGCAGTTTCAATGGAAATGTTAAACGTGTTTCCTTCCAGCAAAGGGAAAAAAGCAAATCGCACACTGCAAAACTGAATACATTAATCCAAAATTGAGTTACATTAATGTAATCCAAGTGTGTTTTCATTTGCTGGAAGAAAACGCAGCAAAAACGGCACACCTTTTTTTAAATTTTTTTATTTTTGCCGCATCCAAAACGCAGCCTCTCTGCAATAGGTGGCAGCTTCCTGGAATACATAAATTATAAGTACAGGGTATAATAGGGATGAGCGAATCGACTTCCGATGAAACATAATACTTTGTTTGAATACTGTACTTCGCTCTATACAGTATTCAAACAAAGTATTATGCGAATCGACTTCGGAAGTCGATTCGCTCATCCCTAATGTATGACATACACCTGGTTACCTGGACATGAGGTAAGGTAGAAAGAGATCCATTTTTGTAGATCTCATTCATGGTCCGCTGTAAGTTGACGGCTTGCTGTGTAACGTGTTTTAGGAAGGCAGAGCTCTCTCTAGTGCGTTCATGACAATCGCCGAGCTAGAATCAAGCACAAACATAAAGAATATAAATAGCCTATAAAAGTGGTTCTCCAAGACTTAGGGCTCATGCACACGACCGTGTGCTGGCCGGGCCCGTGCTGTGGGGCAGCTGCATGCGGATTGCGGACCCGTTCACTTGAATGGGGTCTGCGATCCGCATCCGATGGTCCGCACCGCAAAAAAGGGACGGCCAGAAACACCACAGAAGCACTCCGTGGGGTTCTGATCCGTGCTTCCGCACCGCATCTCCGGGTTTGTGGAACCATTCAAGTGATGTGGGGTGCACACGGCCGGTGCCCAGTGTAATGCGGACCCGCCGTATGTGGCAACGGCCGTGTGCATGAGCCCTTATTAAAACTTTTCAGGAAGCAGGGGGGTTAACTTGTTCTAGTAGTTCTCACCCTAATGTGTCCTTAAAGGGGTTGTCCGCTTTTTAAGCCTCATTCACCAGTCAGTGTGCCACGGACAGCACACGCCCCTAATTATTTTAGTGTGTGTATTCAGACATCAGTGTTTTAGCACAGTCCATGGGTCCGTGTTTTTAGCACGTGTTCATGGAGCCACCACGCCCATTATAGTCTAGGGGTCTGTGAAAGACACGGATGCCATCCATTTTTGCATCCGTCTTTCACGGATCATTAGGAAGAGAAGCTTTGAAAATTATTTTTCAGCTGTGCAGGGTCAGTGAAACACTGATGGCCCACGGAAAGCACAAAACGGACACACGAACCACACTCACGGATCCATCACTGACCACCTTCTCACAGATTTGAGCACGGGCACGGATGTGTGAATGAGGCTTTGCTGTTGATAAACTATCCTCGGGATAGGTCGTCAATATCAGATCTGTGGGGGCTGACATCCAGCCCCCCCCCCCCCCGCCCCGCTGATCAACTGTTTGAAGAGAAGGCAGCACTCATACAAGCTCCTTTGGAAAATGAAAGGTGGAATCTGATTGGTTGCTAGGGGCAACTAAGGCATTTTCCTTCACGCCAGTTTTGATAAATCTCCCCCAATGTGTTATTTATATAGACAATTGATTAATCTGTTTTGTTCTAAAACAAAAAAAACACACAGACAAGAAAAATGTTCATGGCGTCAACTTACCAAAGCTTTGTATATAGTGAAGGTCTCTTTCTCATGTTGCATCGCTGATCTGAACTCTACTTTGCTTATATATGCAAGAGCTATCAAGTGGTGGCTGCAAAAAGGAAAAAAAAAGTTGCAGACAACTATGCGGACACAATGCCATTTAGTGGAGTGGGGTACACGGGGCCTACTAGATTATGATGACCCTTACTCCAGTGCCTCTTCGCACGGGGTGCACAGACATGGCGCTAATGCGGCCACTGCAGATTTCAAATTGATTGTTAAAGGGGATAACTATCTGATCATTGGGGGGGTCCAACTGCCGGGACTTCCCCCGATCCAGAGAACGGAGGTTGAGGCGGCACACTGCCATTCCATAGATCCTTCCTGTTGCTAGGGGATAACTTTTCAACTTGTCACAATTCCTTTAGGTGGTCACATAATTTTACAGAGCTACACATCTGTTTCAATAGAAAACCCACAGAGACGATTAGAATGCCTTCCCGCTTTGTAAGTGAAGCAGCTGTTTCCCAGAAAAATAATGTGACCACTTCATCAATTTAAAACCAGCAGCTGCCATTTTAGTGCCAGTCTTTGTGGCCCTACCCTGTCAGCTTTTGTTTAAGGCCTCCTGAACACAACCGTTTTGCTGTTCACAAATCACGGATCTGCAAAATACGGATGCATCCCGCAATTTTCACAGGACCCACTGTAAAAAAGCCTATTCTTGTCTGCAAAATAGACAATAGGACAGTGCGTATAATTTGCGGCCTGGCCGCATGGAAGCGGTCAGAATGGGATGACATCCATGTGCTGTCCGTTATTTTTTGGCAGACCTATAGGGAAGCCATTCTGACACTGCATGTATCAAATACACCACATTAAATGAAGACATTTAAATTGTCTGCTATAGTCAAAGGGATTACTATGGTTATTAACAGACATGCTCAGGTAGTTGATGGCCTTATGTACATGTTCCCCCATGCTTTTTTTTTTTTTTTTGGCCTCTCATCACTCGTTTTTCTACATCCTGTATGCAGCACTTCCTGTTGCTGTATCCAACCAAACCCATGATGCACTTCTCCTTTCTCTGCCACACCTCCTAACAACTCCCAATCAGTTTATAGCCCCTCCCACCCAGCTTGGTACATACACATTCCCCTATGACTGTCCCTATTGCTGCTTTGACACGCCCATAGACATAACACAGCAAATAAGAGCTGCCAGGACATGGTCATGTGACCACAGCCCAGAACGGAAGATAGGAGCAATAAAAGTAAAAGAAATACATTACATAATTACAGTTACCTTCATAAATGATTATTTTAAAGGATGTTGATGCAAACCTGAAAATCCCTTAAAGGGAACCAGTCAGTGTGCCTGCATAGTGTAGTAAAAGGCCCACTAATTTCAACAGTCTGAATCTGTGAATTGACATGCAGTATGGGGTAGGGTGGCCAGACGTCCGGTTTTAGACTGGACAGTCTGGTTGTATGGCTCTCTGTCCGGCACAGGGCCTGGACGAATACAGGGATGTCCTCCTTTTTAGTAGCTCACGGCTCACGCTCAGACAGTGGCATTGTGCTGCAACCACACACTGACTGGCTGAGGCTTCTCTCACCCCCAGTCCGTCACTAGAGCCGGTAGACCTGTCAGTCTGTGACGACTGACTGAGGGGGTGAGAAGACTCCCCAACACCTGTAGCTCATCTGACCATCCTTCAAGTACTTTTTTTTTTCCTTTGCTGGCAGACGGGTGCGTGGCTTAACTGAGTCGGGGGCAGGGCAAGAGTGTCCGGCTTTTGGCAGTGAAGCAAGTGGCCACCCTGGTATGGGGAGAAGAGTCTTGTCCCGATAAAAATGTATTGTTCCTGGGCAGCAGATCGTATTGGGTAAATGATGATTTGTTGGTGTCGGCAGAAGGACACGATCACCCAATGAACGAGTGCTTGCTCATTCATGGGGTGACTTCCGGCACCTTTTACACAGGCAGATTATCGGGAACGAGCATTTATGTAAACATTCATCCCCGATAATCTGCCAGATCATCAGTCCATGTAGAAGGACCCGAGTAAAAATGATCTTACACACAAGTCCTTTCTAACATTCAGCTGTACTATTGGCACACGACCTTCACACGGTCACTGATCTGGACCGCTGTTCTGTGCCAACACAAGCAGTACAAAGCCTTCTCCTGTCAAGGCCATTACTGTTGCATCAGCTGTTACTCTATAACCCCGGTAACAGCCTGTACCCTAACACATCGTCGTGGTCTGACATGGTTACACAGCGCTCTATGCTGCCACGCATAGTTATATGGTCTGCACTATTATGCCCAAAAAACACTTGCACAAATGCCCAACTTGTGCAGCATTTTTTGTCAAATAATGTATTTGAGCAAAGGCTTTTTTTAGGCATTTTCTTTTGCATGCCTTACATTTTTATCTGGTACAGTATGTAGCCCTCTGTAATGTAAAGTCCGCTGTAGAGCAAATCCATTAAAAACACAACACACTGGTAGTTGCATTTTTTAAGCAGGGAAAAAAAAAAATATGGTTGTCTATGGGAAAAAATGCCCAAAAATTAGAGAAAAAAAAAAACACTGCACGCAGAGCATGCTGCAATAGAAAAAATAAAAAAAAGTGCTTGTGTGTGGTAGGTTTAAAATTTTCTATAGACGCCTATGTAACATCTGGCACTGGCACTTTTGGCCGAAAAAACGCAACAAAAATGCAAAAAACAAAAAAAGACAACACACTAAAAGTCCCGCCACACACAACTATGCACTGGCATTTTTTGGGTTAAAAATGCCAGAATAACTACATGCAGTATTTTTCCTGCATTTTTTGCATTGTTTTTTTGAGGTTTTTCAGACAGTGTGTATGCCCACTAGGATTTTCTTCAACCACCACCCCCGCAGATCAGCTGTTATAGGAGCACTGCGGCCTCCTCACAGCATACCAAGCACAGCGCTGTACATTGCATAGCAGTTGTGTTTGGTACTGCAGTTCAGGCCCATTCATTCGAATTGAACTGAGCTGAGCCCAGGCCACGTGACCGATGAATATGACCTCGCTGGTCTAGAAAGAGGCCGCAGTGCTCCCTGGAGCAGCCGCAGCCTCTTCAAATAGCTGATCGGTGCAGGTGACGGGAGATGGACTCCTGCGGATATGATATTAATGACCTGTCCTGAGGATAGGACATCAATATCAAACTCTGACAACCTTTAGCTAACTGAATCGGAAGAAATGGACGGCACTGTGCTAACTTTAAGGTCCGGGTGCACGGTCAATAGGTCGGATGCCCACAGACATGTAATAACGAGACCGGCACTCCGTATTTCTTTGCAGAGTAGAAAACTTCTTTATTCGTCACCCATACGTATGGGTGACGAATAAAGACGTTTTTTACTCTGCAAAGAAATACGGAGTGCCGGTCTCGTTATTACAAACCTTTAGCTAACATCTGGAGCTGACATTTTAACTGCAAAAACACACAAAAAATGCAAGTGCAAAACACCAATAAAATTGCAAAAGTGAAGAAAAAGACCAGTAAAAAAAAATAATAATGTGTGACACCACCCCTACTAAAGTATACTATTCCATCAGATTGCGGTGTAAAAAAAACAGTAAATAAGTGAAGATCGTCATTCAATGGTGCCTTAAAGGACTTGTACAAGATGAATGATCGTGCTGTAAATATATGGGAATTTGCAATATAATCCAGTGAAGCTCCACAAGTAGATGAGGACAAAGTCACACAACTCTATACAAAAGGTACCTAGAATAAACCCCCTGCACCAGAAAGGTGATGCCAAAAAGTGGCAAATTTTTATGCAAGCCCCCCTTTCTAAAATGTAAAGAGCATCTGTCAGTATGGTCAACCCTTTTAAACTAGGCATAACGCCTGGTAGGATTGAAGTATGCCGTCATCTCGTCCCTGTGCTGTATCTCCCAGTCTCTCATTTGAAATCTGCGCTGCTTGGAGAGAAGCAGGCGCAGGAAGACAGCGCTAGATGAGATGTCTAGCCCCGTCAATCCAGAGGAAGGTGGGGGGGGGACTAAAGCTGAAGGAGGTGTAACAGACTGGTGCTCCGAGCGCTCTTGCCTGCCCCTTGATGCTCCAGTAAGGTCATTTGCATATGAATAAAATGCTTTTTTTTCTCAGCAAGGGTTGTCATAATCAGGGTATCATTTCTATCAGAATGATCAACCCTACCGGGCTGTTTACCTGGTTTAGTAGGATTTATTATGCTGACATAGGCTCTTTAACGTTACATACATCAGAAAAGTTTAGATTTAAAAAATGACATTTTTCCCCAAAAGAAACACCAGTCCTCTCTATTATTGCCTGTTTCACACTGGCGGTACTCGTATCGGCAGGCTGTTCTGGCAGGGGACCAACCTTCTGGATCCGTAACTACCGTATATAGCAGTGCACTGTCTGAGGTCCACCCGGCCCCATTGACTATAATGGGGACCGGCGGAGATCCAGCCGCAGCATGGCAAATATGCCAAGAGGTAGACGGATAAGTACTGCTGCTTTCAGCGTTTTTGTCCAGCCACCTCTCAGCATATTTGCCGTGTTGCGGCCGGATCTCCGATGGTCCCAGTTATAGTGAGTGGAGCTGGGCAGACTTCAGGCAGTGCACGGCTGTACACGGTAGTTACGGATCTCGCACTCTATGGAAAAGAAGCAGACCTTTTTTTTCCTAATCTGGCATTACGAAATGCAGTGCAATCTGCAGGCAGCCTGTTATAGAGCGGGAGGAGCTGAGCAGATTGATATATAGTGTTCGGAAATGATTCAGTATAACCAGTAATTTATACATTTAAACCTCTGCTAAGACCACCATCAGTAACTGACAGCTATCTCTGTATACACCCTTACACAGAGAATGCTATCAATCACTGATAACACCTCCCCTGTGTACATCTATCAGTAACTGACACCTGTCTCTGTATCCACACTTACACTGAGAATGCTAATCACTGATAACACCTACCCCGTGTATAACTACCAGTGACTGACAGCTATCCCTGTATATACACTGACACAGAGAATGTTATAAATCACCGATAACACCTCCCCTGTGTACAGCTATCAGTGACTGACCGCTATCTCTGTATATACACCTACACACACAGTACTATCAATTACTGATATCACCTCCCCCATGTACAGCTATCAGTGACTGACAGCTATCTTTGTATACACACTTATACAGAGAATGCTATCAATCACTGATAACACTTCCCTGTGTACAACTATCAGTGACTGACAGATATCTATGTATACACACTTACAAAGAGAATGCTATCAGTCACTGATAACACCTCCCTCATGTACATCTATCAGTGCCTGACAGCTATCTACATATACAAACTGATACAGAGAATGCCATCAATTACTGATAACAACCTCCTGTGTACAACTGAAGTCAGAGAGAGCAGAGATATAAATGTATAAATTACAAGTTTTACTGAATCTTTTCCCACAACCTATGTATCAATCTGCTCAGCTCCTCCTGCTTTATAACATGCTGACTACAGATTTCATTGTGTTGCAGTAACAGGTTCACCTTCAAGTATCACCTTTGTGTTAGTTTGTGATATAAAAAGTATACTGTATCCCTCTATACTGTGGGACAAATTTAGAAAAGGTTGTCAAACATACATGGAATCCCTGGTAAATCAACCTCTTTTAATGGGTACATGTAATATAATAATTATGGTACCTTAAGGCAACATCCAGGGACTTCTGCCCAAAATACTTTTCGTTGACCCTCAAAGCTTTTTCTAGAAAACGTAGGGACAAGTCACATTCAAGCACAGCTTGTAGAACCACGCCAATGTTACTCTGCAAGGGAAACAAGACACAGTGCAATGAACAAGTCTTCTAGATTAGGACAGTAGTGCAATGAACAAGTCTTCTAGATTAGGACAGTAGTGCATGTTTCCTCATAATCAGTGGTGTACTCACCATGAAGTGAGAACCTACCAACACTATGGAGCCCACTTTCCGAGATAGATTAACTGCATTTTCCTTCAGACACCACTAGAGGGAGCTCAATACAAAGAGATGTTCACAGTTTCCATTAAGTTCAATGGTAAATGTTTAGCTTTGTGTACACTCCCACAGTGGTGGCTGCATGCAGTAGTTTTATCAAGTGCTATATAAAGGATTTATAGCTATAGAGGGGGATTATCAATTACACTAGTTGTCTAGTATAAATACATTCCGAAATATGGTATTCAGGATGATCCTCATATTTATAAAGCACTTGCTTCACTTTTTCTGACATAGAAGATGGGTCCAGTGGGCAAGATGGAGTACATCTTTTTAAATTAGAAAATTCCCTGGACACCCTCATACTAGAATCAATACATGAGGTCTGCAGTGTGACCTGAGATGATAGCTGGTAGTGGATCACTGCAGAACCCCACTGTCAGTATTCATCTTGATAAACCCTAAGCTGCAGATATGATATGGGTTAGCTCACATATAATATTCAGGGCATTTACTCACATCCAATGTGGCCATGGAAGGATGATCTTCACCTGCTATGACCAGCATCAAGTATCGGGCACGGTACAGCAGTTTCAAAGCTACTGGTAATTGTCCACTGGCAAAACAGTAATGTGAGAGGAGGACCTGTTGGGCAAATGAACAACTGAATGTGCCATATGACTGATAATAATGCATTCATTTTATATGCATTGGAACATTAGGCAGAACATGGAGTAAAATCAAGCTTACATAGTCCTGAACTGCGCTGGTGCTGTCGTATCCCAGCGTTCTCTCCGTCATTATTACTGCTTTCTGTTGATTATCCAGAGCCTGTTGGTAGAACGACATTTATGATCTCTACTATGCTGCCTTCTTAGGCTATGTTCACATCATGTTTGTGAGGTACATCTACACCAGGAAAGCTCTTAAAAGACATGCAAAATGTGTTCATAGGGTTGCATAAGACTGATGGAGGCCAAAAGTTTGTTCGTTCGCCACATATATTAGAATACCGTAAAAATACCAGCTTGGAATAGCACGGTAGACTACACTATGCCATCAACAGTATCCAGTAAAAAGAAATTGTACATTAAATGGATACATTTTTTTTTAGAATAGGACCCGATGGATGCCAGTGTAGAGCATCCATCATAGTCCCTTGTCTCCTCTCTCGATAGGTCTGTTTTAGTAATTTATTGTATTCCACATGAAATGACAATTCTGGACCTTTTGTTCTTATGAATAACATTACAGCATGTCAGATATTCCAGAAAGTGTGATTTGTGGTAGTGTGAGCATTGGGACCTCCACTGACCTCAGATGCAATGGGCTCCCTGTCTCATTGCTGTTTCAGTATCTCTCATTTCAATGCAGAAAGGCCACGTGTGCAGCCATTTCTCTAAGGAGAACTACAAATGGTTCCATTTTTAGATCCACCTGGTCCATGACAAACACAGGGTGTAAAGTGTCATCCTCTCTCCAATCAACAGTATAAATAAGCACTAGGCATTATAAGACTTAGTGAATGTCATGATCCAAGCTGCAGGACAGGAGAAGCTTGGATATTATGGGACACCTTGTACATGTAGGAACTGACCTTACATTGGGTTTTATCTTATATCTTCACTGGTTTATTCCCACGGTGTTAGAGAACTATTATTATGGCTCTCACCTCTTCTATGTCTCCCAAAATTAACTTGACCCTGGCAAGCAAGCGTAGGCACGTGGCAATATCTGGATGGATAGCACCATACACACTATTGAATTGGACCAGGGCTTCATTCAACAAAACGACTCCTTCTTTAAGGTTTCCTGCAAAGAAAGACAGATCAGGCCACACAGCCTCAGATTCCGCATATCAAAAAAAAAAAAAAAAACACATTTGCATTATAAATAGATCTATAGGATATCAAATTTTCACAAATGGGTCATCACTGACCATGTTAGGCTCAATGGGTTGATGTGAAAAACAAACATATCTCACTATACTTAAAGACACTGGGCTGATTATTACTGAGTTCAATCTATAAGTAGATAAATAGCTGTTCAGAGTGGACATTCACTTGGCAGTGATTCCAGTGCTTCTGAGACATGATTACAACTACTGCAGCCCTGCTCTGGAAATAAAAGTTCTATATGCAAATCCAAGAAATAGAAGAGTAAGGCCTCAAGCACACAACGTATTTTTGGTCTGCGTCCCATCCACATCCTTTGCAGACCGCACGCGGACCCATTCATTTCTATAGGGCCGCAAAAAATGCGGACAGCATATGGATGTCATCCATGTGCTCTATGCATTTCTGTGGCTATCACGCAAATTGTACAACATGTCCTAATCTATTTCTATAATAGGGACTGAGAAAAGTGCCGGATGCACATGGCGAGTTTCCACGGTTTGCAGGTTTAGTGTCGTGTACATGTAGACTAAAGAACACTTGGGTGGGAGGGGGATGTAGAGAAGGAAAGTGTCCATACAATTAGCTATATAGCAAGAATAGTATTGTTTTTGTGTATTGTGTGCACTAGTGTATTCCAAAACTTCTTCAGGACAAAGACAAGGCTAATAACGAGCTTTATATCATAGTCATCCAACCAAAAGAAAAACGGTGGCTGGATAGCTAATTTATTTCAAGGGTGTTCCTGGAATCAGTGACAATCTACATTTTACAAAACTCTTTTGGTTGCTCTGGGCTATGAAAGTTAGAAATCAGCGGTATGTAGTTTTCCTATAGAGTATTATCTGTCAAGACAAGTTTCAGAAATCTTCCTAGGTGGAACAATAAAAGTCCAACTGACTTTACAATTGTAATACATCTTCATTACATTGTCACTCATTCTCCATTGACTTTTTAGTGAACAGTGTAGGCCAAAAAAACTGGAAAAATATAGAAAACCAACATCATTCTGTTGACCAATCTGATACTCTTATTGTCCTTATTAAATATCTAGAGCAGGGATCAGCAACCTTCTGAAACTACAACTCCCAGAATCCTCCTTTCACTTCTCTGGGGGTTACTAAAACAGCAGAGTAAGGCCTCTTTTACACGAACGATACAGATTAGGTCCGGATGCGTTCAGTGAAACTCGCACCATTTTGCAAGCAAGTTCAGTCCGTTTTGTCTGCGATTGCGTTCAGTTTTTTCCGCGAGGGTGCAATGCGTTTTGATGCCTTTTTCACGTGCGTGATAAAAAACGGAAGGTTTACAAACATCTCTTAGCAACCATCAGTGAAAAATGCATCGCACCTGCACTTGCTTGCGGATGCAATGCGTTTTTCACAGAAGCCCCATTCACTTCTATGGGGCCAGGGCTGCGTGATAAACAGAATATAGAACCTGCTGCGTTTTTTCACGCAACGCAGAACTGATGCACGAAAAGACGACGCTCATGTGCACAGACCCCTTGAAATGAATGGGTCAGGATTCAGTGCGGGTGCTAGACGTTCACGTCACGCATTGCACCCGCGCAGAAAACTCGCTCGTGTGAAAGGGGCCTAAGTGTGCATGTTAGGAGTTGTCGTTTTTCAGCAGCTGCAGTGCTGAAGGTTGCGGATCCCTGATCCAGAGTCTAAAATGGCATGCTGCTGTACGTGGGCGGTTTCCAAAGGCACTTTAACACAGGCAGATTTACAGGCTGATTAATGCCCTGTGTAAAGGAGCCACCGATCACCTGGTGAACGAGGAAACGCTCCTTCATCAGGTGAACACATCCACCAGACCATTGCTTATGGGCTGCAAATCAGCCTGCGTAAACAGGGATGTGCTGTCCAGAAACAATGAATCTGCCATCATTCATTTACATACAGAGACAATGATTGCTGCCTGTAAATGCAGTTCTCACCTCCTTTCATGATCAGGCAATTAGTGGGAATAAATGTCTCGTTCCCAATAATTGACTGGTCAGTCAGCTGATGTAAAGGGGCCTTAACTGTCTCATTTATATCTTAAAGGAGAGGTGTCAGCATTAATATGGTGGTATAACATATTGTATAGTTTTACAATCATTTCTAACGTCTTTACCCTGCTGTATGCTGATCTGTGCTTTAGTGAATACTTCCTGCGCCTCCTTGGCCTTAACGCTGACGTGTTTGACTACTGGAAACATGTTCAGAATGTCTTCCTCTGTTAAAGCTGGCTTATGACGACTTTCAAAGTTATATTCCCGCAGGAGAACCTAAAAGAAGAAAATCGTGTTTGTAACATAAAGAGCAGCAGAATGGGTTAGGCTAACTTGAGACAAGCGTGTCCACTGCGGGAAACAAAGTTGTGTGTCCCTGCCCGACCTCAACTGTAATGATTGCTACTCACATAATGCAGTCAGTACAAATCACTACAGCGGAGGTCGGGCAGGGACACACAGCATTATAAATCATTATAATGCCATGTGCTCATGTCACAGGCGCAGTGCCCATAATGGGAAAATCAAGCTCCCGCACGAAGTGCATTTCCCACAGTGGATCCGCTCGTCTGAAATTAGCCTAAGGGTGTATTCACACGACTGTATTTTCGGTCTGCGTCGATCCGCATTTTGTAATTCATTTGTACGGGTCCGCAAAAATGTGTACAGCACACAGATGACATCCGTGTGCTGTCCGCATCCGTGAGGCTGACCAGCAAATTATACATGTCCTATTTGTCAGTTTTGCGGACAAAAATACAAATTTTTTCAATGGCGCTTGTCAAAAACGCGGGATGTCCGCAGACCACACCTGTATTTTGCAGAACGCCAATTTGACCACAAAACCGTTATGGACGTGTGAATACACCCTTAGTCTGCCAGGCATGTTCGCCAATGATTATTGAATCCATATCAATATCTACATCCTAATTGGCAGTTATATGTGTATGGATGTAAATGTTGATGTGAATGGTGAGTTGACCCTGTGCCAACACTGCATCGGTCAGATATGAGAAGGGGGATTTATCATCATCTCAGTAGTGGCACATTAGGCATTTGGCCTGCAATGTCAAGCATAATCTCAGAAGATATTGAAGAAGGCTTTCATCTTATTCCCTACACTACATGGCTTTTTTTATTTTATTATTTTATAAAAATTAAACGTTAAAATAAAGAGGCAAATAAACTACAAAATGTTATAAAACATCAGAAACCAAAAAGTAACCACTGCTTGTAAAACACACAAAGCACACACATTATTTGTATGAGATCTGTCATATAAGAAGCTTGAGCCCTGCAGATATCAAACATTCCTTCTACACGTTGAGACAATTACCTGAACTCCAGTCTTTATACAGAACTCCCGGAGGAGCGTCACTTTCTGCAGGGTATGCCTCTCAACCAACTGCTCCACAGAATCGCTGAAACGCAACACATAGATCATTAAACTAAAGCTGGGCACACATGGCAGATGGATGTCAGCCAAACCTGCTGATTTCAGAAGAACCGGATGACCACCTAATGTGTGCGGACATGCCAAGACTTTCTACTGGTGGCAGATGTCAGGGGAAAAAGGAGTTAGGCATGTTGGATTCCTTGTTTCTGTGGGGAAATAAGATGCCGCCAGCTGTGATCTAAAAGGTACCCATACATGGGCACACTGCCAATGAGGCGAGGTGAGGCGACAGCACCAGGTAGGGACAAGTGGAGGGAAGCAGAAAGGCCTTGGGCAATGAATGTTTTCTTTGTGGAAGCATTTATCTCTGCAAAGTCAACTGTATCGCTATATTAACCAGTATCTTTTGTAGCACTATCTATATATATATATATATATATATATATATATAAAGGACGTATATATGTATGTTCTGCGATCACTCAAAAACGCAGCCATCGATTTCAATAAAACCTGGTATACACATCCCTTGCTACCTGGAATGAAATCTTATGGGGTCTCAGCTCTCTAGGATGTACCGTTCCTGAGATATTCCCAAAAAATGACCTGCATTAGTCAATAGAAGCCTGCAGGTCTTTCTCTTCATATCCCAACTGCCTACACATGGTCACATGTCCCTTATCAGCCAATAGAAGCTCGCAGGCCCTTAGTCTCCACATACACACAGTTTTACTCCAGGTTTCCATAACAACCCAGCCATTTTTCTTTACTGCTGGGGGTCAGCTTTAGGCTAGGGCTACACGACGACATGTGTCGCAGGACAATTTTTATAATTATAGTCTATGGTGTTGCACTGTGACATGTGACATGCTGCAACTGCGACTTGGATGGATTTTTTGCAACTGCCGTGTCGAAATCGCAGCATGTGACATGTCGCAGGGCGACACCATAGCCTATCATTATAAAAATTGTTGAGACAAAATGTCACACGACACGTCGTCGTGTAGCCCTAGCATTAAAGGGGCAGGGTGCTGTTGAGGTAACTGTTAAGGCAGTAGGGTACTGTGAGGTCACTGTTAAGGGAGCAGGGTACTGTGGAGGTTACTGTTAAGGGAACGAGGTACTGTGGAGGTCACTGTTAAAGGGACGGGTGCTGTGGAGGTCTCTGTTAAGGGGGCAGGGAACAGTGGAGGTCACAGATAAGAGGACGGTCCCCTATGGAGATCAGTGTTAAGGGGCGGGGTGCTGTATAGGTCACTGTTAAGGGGGCGGACCCCTGAGGAGGTCACTGTCAAGGGAGTGGGGTGCTGTGAAACTCACTGTTAAAGGAGCGGGCTGCAGTGAAGGTCAAAGTTAAGGGGATAAGCTGCTGTGGAGGTCCCATTTTAAGGAGGCGTGGCACTGGGGGGGGGGTCAGTGTTAAGGGGTGGGGGGCTGTGGAGGTCTCTGTTAAGGAGGCGGGTACAGTGGATGTCACTGTTATGGGGGATACTGTCGATATCTTTTAAAGACACACACAAACATTAAATGAAATAGATGAAATATACATCTGCGAAGCCGGGTCCTTCTGCGAGTATATAATATTTTACAACTATGCTTTTAACAGTAAGGCTGGAGGGAAGGGGTTAGGCTGAGAATTTGGCATGGGGGTGCGTCATTTCAGTTTTCGCCTCAGGTAGCAGAAGGGATAGATGCACCCCTGCCCATACACATGAGGTAAATTATGGGCAAACTTTTCATTTTTTGTAGGAATTAGCCAACAACCGTAAATGTGTATGGGGTTCTCCAGACTGTGTTCAGCCAACAGCTGTCTTAAATGTAAGTGCCGCTGCCCTATTCCGTTTCGGACATATCCCCCTACGATTAGAATCCTACCATGAAAGTGTGAAGTCATAGTTGTCTTTAGCATTCTGCTGGATTTGCCTCCAGAGGTCAGTGGGTGTCATACTGGCCCAGGCCGTGCTGTCTCCATTTTCCAGCGGACGCATCTTCTTCTTGTTCTTGCGTTTACGGGACAGCAGCTCATCAGGAAGCAGATAAGCCACGGGATTCGGGTAAGAACTCAAGAAGCAGTTCAGAAAATGGCTGACCGCAGCGGACAACGCCGACATCTCTATTCCCTGATATAAAACATATGGATGCCATGTTATACATGCCATTATAAGGACACTGCCACACATGGAAATAGCTCTCAGACACAGCACATATTCATCTGCAGTATTGGAAGGATATCTGCTTCTCGTAATTGCCCTCAATGGATACATTGCAACCAGGGCAAGTTAAGAGCGGGTTCTCTGGTCATTGTGACCACACTGTATATGGTACTAGTGCTGCTTGTGGTGGGGCTGCCCATAGCACCAGCCGCTGTGTAGCCACCACCTAGGTCAGGGATCAGCCACCTCCGGCACTCCAGCTGTTCTGAAACTACAACTCCCAGAATGCTTCATTCACTTCTGTGGGAGTTGGAAGAACAGCCGAGCAGGTTTACATGCTGGGAGTTGTAGTTTCACAGCAGCTGGAGTGCTGAAGGTTGTGAGAATTAGAACTACCACTGAACTGCATTCAGCAACAAAGTGACAGAAATAACAAAAGCAAGTCCTGTTATGTCCATGTGTTACCTAAAACCCTGTTCTCTCAGGGACTATTGATGCACCCAGAGGGTGCCGTTTCTTTTCATATGTCTTGTCCATAAGGGTCACTTTATCAGTGGATGTGTGGAAAGTTAGTTTTGAGGAAAAGTAACTACAAAGAGTTTTTCGTATTAGCTAGTAAACGCTAGTAAGACTTATAAGGGGTTGTCCCACAAATAATATTCTACAGTTTTCAAACCAGCTCCTGGTTCTGAATATTTTTCTAATTGAATAGAATTAAAAATGTAGTATAGCTACTGAAGTATTGAATGATATCTATCTGTATAGCGCCACCTGCTGTTTGCTCTTTTTCTAGTTTCTCTGTCCTGCTCACTGAAACTGAAGAACATGCTCAGTTCCATCCTTCCACTGCCACCAGCTGCAGCAGAAAGGACACGCCCTAGGCCTAAGCTGCCAGCTTGAAATAAATGTAGCCGAAAAATTGGAGCAATGACTAGAGAGATCTCTGGATCCATGTGAGGTACAGGGCTGGTTCTAGGTTTGTTAGAAAGAGGCTCTTGTGTACTATATGATGTCTGATTTTCATTGTTTTTCATTATTCATGGGTTGACCCCTTTAAACTGTCCATACACAGAAGGCAACTGTCGACCAAACGATTATTCAGCCGACAACGATCTCTCCCGATCCTCCCATACATATGTATTGAGTGGGGAGAGGAGAGAAAGTGCCTGCCAGACACCTCTAGCGGACGCCGTATCTACTGAAAATATAAGGATCGGACAGTTGAAATCCAACCAGCTCGATCTTATCTCCCATACACATGACTGGCCAAACCCCTTGAAATCAGCGGGTCTGGCCAACATGGATCTAATGTGTATAGCCAGCTATAGACTGGTTTTATTGGTCTTACCTGTAGGTAGCTGCGTAGGATCATTTTGGCTGAACGGGTCATTATTTCAACAATTATGATTCTCTGTTGGAAAAATGATCATAAAGACTAGTGGTTATTAGAAGAATGGGGTAGGCAGAGTACATTTTTGAGGGTCTTCTAAATAAGAACGTTGGTAACTGGTGGGGGAGGAGGCGACTGAATGAAGGATTGTGGTCTAAGCATATTTGGCAGATCACCTATGCTGCCCTACATGTGTACAGTAGATGGGGAAGCAGCAGAGGAAGTACGACCCACCTCACACTGATTGACAGCTGTATAAGATTGGGGGTAGGGGCACGGTGTAGAGTGCCAGAGCGGGCATAGAGAGTCTCCCTTGGAAAAGAATTAGCTCTCTTCTAAGAGAAAGAAAGCGTTCTCTGTAGTGCCACCTAGTGGAGGTAGTCAATGTCTGACCCTATAACACGCCATCAGAACTAAGGATAGTAGCCAAAAAAAAAGTGGACTCATCTACAGACTCCTGATGGCTGCTTTGGGGTCCTGCCCATGGTCAGTACAGGCTATAGGTTAGCTACCTCCACTAGGGGGCGCTACAGTGACAACTTTTCTTTTCCCATGGAAGTGAGGCAATCTAAATGCTCTTTTCCCATAGAGCATTGTCTGGCCTATAAAACTATTTATGCTAGTTCTGGTACCCAGGAGAACCAGTGCCACCAAGACCTACATAATAGGGGAATGACTTGGCGCATTCTTTTGGAGAAGGCTTTTGGTTTGGGTAACATTCCTAGTCATATTGCAAGGCCTGTTAATAGGCTGGATATTGACTATAAAAGTAGCTACGTCCAGTAGGTGGCACTACAGATGCAGCTTTCTTTCTCTTGGAAGAGACCTAATCTGCTCCCCTGTATTAGTTTGTAAGAGCGGTCTGACCTTGGGATACCAGTCAATCCTTTTCCGATAAACGAAATCATATAGTGTAAAATCAATGCAATGCAATTGCTTTCTTGACATTATCGCTACACACCGGGGCAGATTTACTAAGCCTGTATATGGCATAAACGTTGACGTGCACCATATTTATCACAGTGGTTCAGGCTGGATGATAAATCTGGTGCAGGGATAGACAATGTTGTATAACTTTATACCAAGTATTAGCTGGCTTTGTTTGAGACACAATTTCTGAGCCAGAATTATTGCAATTTTGTTGCAAACGGTTGCACATTAGTTCAGTTGTTGCACTTAATTTCCCTCTGGGTTGAGGGATAAATGGGGTCATTTATCAAATTGGTGTAAAGTAGAACTGGCTTAGTTGCCCATAGCAACCAATCAGATTCCACCTTTCATTTTCCAAAGGAGCTATCAAAAATGGAAGGTGGAATCTGATTGGTTGCTATAGGCAACTAAGCCAGTTCTACTTTACACCAGTTTGATAATTGACTTTTTTGAAGTGCACGATTGCATCTAACTTCTTCATAGCACATAATGACACCCCCCCCCCCCCACCCATATATATGCCCACTGAAAATATCGGCCTTACATAAAGGTAATCCAGAGAAGGGCGGGCTTTCATCTTGTCAATCATCTCAGCGACTGTTCCCAAATATCTGATATTGATTCCGTGGGAGTGAAGAGACTCTTTTAGGGTTTTACCATCCATGGGAACAATGATATGATTTAGACAGGCTTTTATCTGTCAGTAAAGTGATAGCGAGAAGAAAATTCACAATACAGAGTTTCAATAGTAACAACTAGTATGACATTGTAGGGTGTAGCTTTGCTGCAGTGTGGCCTGGGACCAGGGGCGGACTGCGGATTTAAAATGGCCCTGGAAAAAAAAATAAACTAAAAGTGGCCCCATGTTGTTAGGGGGCCCAAATTGACAGAAGGTGGGGCCAGCAAAACCATAGATGGGCAGTATATGGTATATAGTTCTGCCGCAAAATATACTGTCCCTATAGAACCAAATGCCACAGTGCAGCACAATTTACAGTCCCAATAGAACTTCTCAGGACTGCTCCAGATCGGTATATACCCAGCCGGCGGGGGGGGGGGGGACGGGGCCAGCCGGCGCTCGAGTGGCCCACAGAGGATTTTCCCTACAGGATCTACAGCCAAAATCTGCCTATACGCCAACCCAGAGGGCAGTAGCTACACAAATCTCTAGGGTAGTTTGTTAACGTTTCAGTCAGAAGTCAAACAACGATCCGCAAAATTCAAATCCAACATTTCCTTCACTCTGATCAATGGAAATGACTATTCTTGTCCACAATATGGACAGGAATAGGACATGTTCTATAATTTGCGGAATGGCCACCCGGACCTCCCGAGGTTCTGCTGGAACAGGATGAGATCACGATTGGATTCGCTTCACAAGAACTGCACCTTACATGTTACATTTACGTATGAGTTGTAATGCTGGCAATCACTGGTAGATTTCCAGATTTTTGTACTTACAAAGGTGGGGATCTGCACAGTGAGAATAAAGTCCGCCGCTTCCCTCAGCAATCGTTTTTGTATCTGAAGGGCCTGGTTTTCGGACGCTGGGAACCTAACCACTGAATACAAAGGAAACAGGGTTAATTCCAAGATTGACATCTCATCCCTACAGACCCAGTGTTCACATAAGACTTTGGTCATAAGGCACTTACCTGGTGAATAGACATCTGGATTGAAGCGTACATCAAATATATAGTCTGTGACAGAGCCAACCTCTCTGCAGGCTTCTTTGACAATATCTGCCCCCTTGAGATCATCTGAAGAAGGGAAGAGTTGGATAATCATTCTTCATAAACCAATAATGTACAACCCAAAGGATGTTAATATCGATGGCCTATGCTCAGTATAGGCTATTAATATCAGATTTGCGAGGGTCTGACACCCGCTATTTCAGAGTATCTCCGGAATGACACAGCTCTGTCCATTGTGCTGTTGACGGAGCTTGCAACTGCAGTGCTGCTCCCATTCACTCTCAAACTACTCGGGAACAGCCGATCGGCCAGGGTTTTGGGTGTCAGACACCCACCTATCAAATATTGATGGCCTGCCTATTCAGAGGATAGTCCATCAATATTAAACCCCTTTAAAGCGGCTTTCTGGGATTTTCATGTACCACTGATTAGATGATTAAGGCTTCGGTTAGCACTGCAGCCTTTTCACTGTTTACACTCTCTGGCACCCTCAGCATGCCATACATACATGGCTGAACCCAGACATACCCCCATTTTCACCCCTTCAGCCCACTCTAATATGAGCATCAGCTGGATCGCGCAGGGAAAGGGCTTTTTTGTTTATAATAACACACTGCTGGGTGGAGGCTTCCACCCAGAAGTGTTGCCAGTGACATCACCTGCTCTGATGGGCGGGCTTTAGCATTGCCCTAGCCGATTTACAGGCTAGGGCAGCGCTAAAGCCCGCCCATAAGTGCCGGACCTCATTCTCTTTTACACTTGCAATGCTGGAACCACCGATCAAGAGGCATGGGGAAGGGTTTACTGAAGAGAAACCTCTCCAAATGGTCACAAAGGTTTCAGTCCACTACTCAGTTTCAGTGGGACCAACCAAACATCTAATGCAGGTGTCAGAAATCTCCAACATTAAAGCTGTTGAGAATTACAATTACCTTTACTCTTGACTTAAGATACAGTTACCTGAGATGAGTTGTATGAGATGAAGAGCTTTGAAAAAAATAAGCTTTACTCTGTCGGGCATTGTCAGTAATGTAAAAGTTTTTTCTTTCAAAGCTGGGCGTTTCACAAGACTAATCTAGAGATATGTCAAGTCAAGAAGAAAAGTGAGGAAGGACACATCATATTAATACTGTTATGAGACTTACATCATGGCTTATCTTCCAGTCCCATTTCAAAATTCTGCTGGTTACAGAGTTAGAACTAAATGGTTAGAACAAAGCCAAACGCAACTGGCAGAATTATAAAGTAGTTCTGGATGCCAGTGAGGAATAGAAATTATGTATTTTGGAAAAAACATCAAAGCAAGGTTACTAAATATTCAATGGGGATTTAAAGTGTAAAGTGTGGGCGAATATACTGTAGAATTACTACATTTTAGGCTTACCTTTCTGGGAAATATCTCCGCTGTTGTCCGGCTGTAATAACTCTCCATTTTGTGACTTGTCCACTATGACCTTCATAAACTGGGCATATCTATCAAATGAAGTACAGATATACAGTATTAGAAAGCTTCATATGAACTTAAGTGTTAAAGGCTATGAACATCTTTGGGGCCAATTTTTTTTATTATTGAATTGTAGTACCGTAATTTTGAGCTAAAAAAAAATTTCAACTGGTCTTTATTAATAATTTGTGCAGCCTTTAGTTTAGCTAGTAGCAGGATCTGAATTTTCACTCTGTTCTGTCAGGCAGCTCACCTGATGGGCTCTTTATCTCTGACCTAATAAACACTCAATATAGCTCAAGTCTTAGCTTACTGATAAGAATGTGGCTTAAAAAGGCGTTTATGACCTTTAAGTAATTTAGAGATAAGGGTTATTAGATGACCATTCACACAGCTAGTTAACCTTTTATGACAGAACAGCTCAATATTTTTTTAACAAAGATCAATTGAAAAACAGATTTTTAGCCCAAAATAAGTAAAATCAGAAACAAAAATTGCCCACAAAGGTGTACATAGCCTTTAAATTACAAGAATAAGTCATTTTAAAAGATGAATATATGAATGACCATGACTTTACTTCATACATCTGGCAGCAGGGTCAAACATTTTTTCTTCATTAAACATTTCAGGTGTTAGCAGAGTCACAGTTAGGCTTTCCTTCACCCAGAGCAAAGATTTTGATCATTGCCTTAGCCGTGTATCTAAATACCTTGAACACAGGAGCGTGGCATGTTGGCATTCCCCTCAATCTACCATCAAGGTCACATGCCCCAGCAGCCCCCCTTTCCTGGCAAAGAAAAACTGACTAATGCTAAGGGGTGGGCAACTGCAAAGACCCTACTCAGAAAACATAGTTTTATGGAGAGTTGGGAATGGGGAGAAGAGTCCACTGACAGCTCACTACCGGCTTCTCCCTCCTTCAATTTGGCTTCATAGGTCTCTCCCTATAGCTCTTTGTAAAGAGAGGGCTGTCACTGTTTGCTTCTCATAAAATGTTTTTCTAATTGTTCATAAATCTGAGCTGACCAGTTAGCTTACTTGCGTTGAACAAAGCTTTCTATGAGCTCTGGCCTCAAACTGCACAGTCGGTGGCAATAAGGCTTAGGAAATCCAAGGTTTTGGCAGTCTTTTGGTTTGTCCTCTTCCTTCAATGGTAAGAAGTTCACATCAGGAGGGAACGTTCTAAGGAGGTCCAAAATGTAGTGTCGTCCATCATTACCCACAATGCCTTTACACTCCACAGAAGAACACAGAAGCACTTCTTCATCCTTCTCATTTAGCACACTGTGCCTCTTGATCCAAAGTGGTTTACAGGTTTTCTGGAGTAAATCTAGATATTTCCTGTTTGATGATACACTTTTACCAAAGTCAATAGAACCATAAACAACACTTTGGTCTTCCTTACGGTCCAATATTCCAGGTATGATCGACTGAGCAGTTATTCTGTATCCTCTGTAGTCGAGAACCACAGTGCCTAAGACATAAAGTTCGTCAATGTCCAAATCACTGTAGGCCTGTACTCCCTTCAAGTCATGGGTGGCAGCCACATGGGCTGCATGATCTCCACCAAGGTCCTTGTAGTGGTCTCTTACATCAAAGCCAAAGCTAAAAAAGATATTGTTCCAAATAAACATTTGCATTTTGGTTTCCTCTCCAGGGTTAATTGCCATAACGTTTCCATCAATTACTGCCATGGCTCCTCGGGTGGATGCCCCAACAAAATCAGAATTTATCTATGAGGAATAATATAATAAAAAAAAAAAAAAAAGAGTCAATTGTAAAAATGTACCTTTATGTTATAACGTGCTATTTGCAAGAACGTTTGCATTTTAATCTCTGCTGGTCTTAAAACATATTATGGAGATCCAGCAATGATTTCCTAACCAAGCCTTGCACTGGGATGCATTTTGGTGTGTATATGATCAATAAGTTCCATGATTAGGAAGAGGTTTTCCAAGAAGCAGCTCCACTCTTGTCCATGGGCCTTGTCTAGAACTGCAGCTCATTCTCAAAAGAATGGAGATACATGCAATACTAGACATAGGCTTCTTTCACACTAGTGGCACGGACCTCCGGCAGGCTGTTCCGTCGGGTGAACGTGCCCCCGGACTGCCGCTCCGTCCCCATTGACTATGGCAGCACACGGCGAGAGGCTGCCAGAATAAAACTACGACATGTCCGACATTTATTCCGGCAGCCTCTCGCCGTGCGCTGCCGTGCCTACTCTGCACCGCCACCATTATAGTCAATGGGGACGGAGCGGCAGTCCGGGGGCACACGGTCACTAGCGGCAGGACAGATCCGGCAGGCTGTTCACCCGACGGAACAGCCTGCCGGAGGTCCGTGCCGCTAGTGTGAAAGTAGCCTTAGCTAATGGACAAGATTGGCGCTGTTTCTGGAAAAAAGGTGACTTTTTAAAAAAAATTCTCAATAGCCTCGTTAAACCCTTTGTGCAATGCATCATACATGTATTCTTGGGGTTCGTAATGACAGATTTCACAGGATTCAGCAGTTTAAAAAAGTCTAACACTGTTTATTTTTTTGTCCAACACAAGATAATGGCATCCAAGTTATATGTTCACTTGTATGACTCCAAGGTCAACATAAAGTTCTTAGCTATGTACTTGGTAAACACATGATCAGGCTCTCCTCAGTCAGCAGGTCAGCTGCCGGGCGCTAACTCTGACAGAGCATTTCAACCCTGTATTTATACTCACAGTAATGAGCCCAGCAGCCAAACCTACATTTGCCTCAGTCGAGGGAAAAGTGGTTTACTGGAGTGAAGGAGGGAATGAAAGGTCCCTCTACCAACCTACCATAAAAATCCAGGGCCATAAAACACTTAGGCCCCTTTCACACGGGCGAGTATTCCGCGCGGATGCGATGCGTGAGGTGAACGCATTGCACCCGCACTGAATACCGACCCATTCATTTCTATGGGGCTGTTCACATGAGCGGTGATTTTCACGCATTGTGCGTTGCTTGAAAATTGCAGCATGCTCTATATTCTGCGTTTTTCACGAAACGCAGGCCCCATAGAAGTGAATGGGGTTGCGTGAAAATCGCAAGCATCCGCAAGCAAGTGCGGATGCGGTGCGATTTTCACGCACGGCTGCTAGGAGATGATCGGGATGGAGACCCGATCATTATTATTTTCCCTTATAACATGGTTATAAGGGAAAATAATAGCATTCTGAATACAGAATGCATAGTAAAACAGCGCTGGAGGGGTTAAAAAAAAATTGTAAAAAATTTAACTCACCTTAGTCCACTTGATCGCGTAGCCCGGCATCTCCTTCTGTCTCCTTTGTTGAATAGGACCTGTGGTGAGCATTAATTACAGGAACAGGACCTTTGATGAAGTCACTCCGGTCATCACATGATCTTTTACCATGGTGATGGATCATGTGATGACCGGAGTGACGTCACCACAGGTCATTTTCCTGTAATGAATGCTCACCACAGGTCCTGTTCAGCAAAGGAGACAGAAGGAGATGCCGGCCTCCGCGATCAAGTGGATTAAGGTGAGTTAAATTATTATAATTTTTTTTTAACCCCTCCAGCCCTATTTTACTATGCATTCTGTATTCAGAATGCTATTATTTTCCCTTATAACCATGTTATAAGGGAAAATAATAATGATCGGGTTTCCATCCCGATCGTCTCCTAGCAACCGTGCGTGAAAATCGCACCGCATCCGCACTCGCTGGCGGATGCTTGCGATTTTCACGCAACCCCATTCACTTCTATGGGGCCTGCGTTGCGTGAAAAACGCAGAATATAGAGCATGCTGCGATTTTCATGCAACGCACAAGTAATGCGTGAAAATCACCGCTCATGTGAACAGCCCCATAGAAGTGAATGGGTCGGTATTCAGTGCGGGTGCAATGCGTTCAACTCACGCATCGCATCCTCGCGGAATACTCGCCCGTGTGAAAGGGGCCTTAAGTGCATCAGCAAACTACACTTTGGTGAAACCACCCAGCTTTCCTGGATTCTTTTACCTGACTCATCTGAGCATTCTGGGTGAGATACACACCCCCTCCAGTACTTTACCAGCCACCATATTACAGTATGTATGGGGCTAGCAGTATGTAAAAGCAGCATACTTGTGCCACGCAGGTATGTGCGAGCAGAGGTGCTGTGCTCGCACCAACCACAGAAGATGTCAGCTGTATATTATAGCTGACACTCTGATGCAACAGCTGGGATTGTAGATAACTATGATCCTGGATGTTTAACCCCCTCAGATGCTGCAGTCAATAAAGTTTTACAATGCATTATCGGTACCCCAAAATGGTCTGTCAACAACTTAAAAAACAAGTCCTCATAAAGTTATAGAACGCATAGAGGAAGCAATGTGTCCTTGAGGGGTCCAGGGTCTGTGGACACCTTATTTTTTTTTATTATTGTACTCTGTTGTCATTTTTATGCACAATGTCACGCAGATGACTTTGTATGACCTTAAAAAAAAGTAGAGTGGGGGAAGGGAAATGTATGCAGTTCGGAGAATATTTCTGACTCAGTGGTTGTCGCTTTTCTTGTTCATTCAGTCCACTGACCTCATAAGGAAAGCTGAATATTTTTATAACCAGAACTTTTAACAAGAACTGCGACTGAATGGTTCTACTGTATGTATGATAATGACATCACGAGACTGGCTGTCTGTAGCACTAAGACCACCAGTAAGGCAATATATACCCTCATTCTTATTACCTTAAAGTTTGCTCTTCGTCGCAGAACCAGATCTGTCGGGAGCTCCTGAGGGAGTTCTCTAGTTGTCTGCAGCTCTTCATTCCAGTCCCTTGTCTTTCAGACAAAGATTATTATTAACAGTTATTTTAGCTCAGATTACATCAGTTATCATACAGAAAATTTTAGACAGCAATTATAACGATACCTTCTGGAGGGTAAGTGAAGGTTCAGGGCCCCCATGCAACTTCTCCTCAGACTCGATAGCTGCATCCTATCTTTTAGAAGCATCGCTCGGTGACCCATTGATGCAGCCAGATTCAGTGCTAGGGTCTTAAAAGCTCAGGGGCATTCCACCAAAAAGACATATTTTCTAACATGGCAGGCTTAGATACAGTGACCCAGCTCTATGTATGGTGGTATACCGCTATAATGCAGTCACCAAATAATGGTCAGATACCAGTTGTACTGTATATACAATGCATGTACATCTTCTCTGATTGGAGTTCTCAGCTTCCCAATAACGATCACAACAACATCATGGTTGTTTGACAGAGTAGAGGGAGAACGTTTTCACATAGATTGTGGGACATTTATCAAGACTGCCGTTCCCAAAAGCCAGTCTTGATCCCCCTGCGCTGGAGTAAGATGCGCCCAATTTATTAAAAGAGAGGTGCCACCTAGTAAATTAGTCGCATCTCAGAGCGCCAGAAAGTCAAGTCTGGGCCAGCTAGGAGCTGGAACAGACTTGAACTATAAGTTACATTGGTTTCTGCCATAAGTATCAGAAAATCCAGTGGGCCATGCTAGGCCATCACCCTTCACCTGTCTCCTCCACTCAAGCATCTCAGTGCATCAAAAGATCGACAATACCCAGGCTACCAGACATCATGGGAGATCAAAGAAGTACAATCAGTTTGTGTATGGTGAGGAGGACCTGTGAGCCCCTTGGCTTGTGGGCTTGGTCACAGTTGTGACCCCTGTTGTTACACCACTGGGTACCTCTAATTTTAAATAAAGGAAATTGAGGAAATTCCTATTGAGGAAACTAGCGCTCTCATGACGTTATGTTTTTTGACCAAAACAAGATCAGTGCAGTAAACAGAGTCACAAATGTATATGTGCTGACATGCCAGACTGTTGATGAATTTATGGTTGTACCTGGCCAGGAATGTGCTCCTCATATCCCAGACGTGAATTGTATGCATCCTCTGCTCGCACACAGTCTATGATATGATTGCTGCTTGGAGCAATCCAGCTGTAAATTTGATAAGGAGTTGCAATTCTGTCCAGAGGGTGACGATGAACCCTAGATGGTGGGAAAATACTAAATATTATATTGGTGTCCTGCAAATACAAAGGCAGGAAAGGACACTAAAGACACAGTACTCTGCAACACTAATCATTATTTATATGGTGCCAACATATTTCCCAGCACTGTACAATCAGAGGGTGCATGAACAACCAAAATCAGACATTACAAACAATCAACGAGAGGAACGAGGGCTCTGCTTCCAAGAACATACAATCTATAAGGAAAACCCAACTGGCCAAGGTGGCACATTCCAGGGAACTGGGGCAACACAAGTAAAGTCTTAGGAAGAGGAGTGGGAGGTTCAGTTTATGGGGGAGGTTCGTCTTACATCACTAGCAGGACATCGAGCACCAGTGGAGAGGTACACAGGGAATGGTGGCAGATATCGGCCAGTTCAGCGCTGTGGAGAGCTTCAAATTTAAGGAGCACTTAAGATCAGGAAGTCACCAATAGAAATACCTCTTCAGTTGGATGTGTCTGACAACAAGCATGTATACGGTTTTGCACGACAACCAGCATAATTGTAAATACGGCACTGGTCTATAATACATGATGTTAAACAGGAACAGCTCTGTATTGCATATAAAAGAAATTAATATATACTGTAAATGGTTTCAAAAGTGAACATTACCTTTCACTTCATGTACCCCAATCTACCATACACCCTCTATCTGGTATGTATTTATTACACTGTATACTGGTGCTTCTGCTTTGATAATACAATTTAGGAATATGTGTTGGCACAGGTGAATGACCTACGAACAGTGATTTTGAAAGTGATGTGGGTTTGGTATTAGTGCACTACTATATTATTTCATATGAGTATATGTACATTTATGTCATTATGACATCTTTGTTGTACTTTACCTCTTCTTTTGTAGGTTGGAAAAGTTCTTCTTAAAGGCTGGGCTGACCTGGTTCAGGAGCTCCACAATACTGTGGCTCAGGTGGCTCGGTGAAGCTGGTTTTGGATTAAATACCTCTGCTGTTGATCTTAAAAGAAATGCAAATTTGTGTCAAAGAAACATTTCAGAGACATACAGGGAGTGCAGAATTATTAGGCAAGTTGTATTTTTGAGGATTAATTTTATTATTGAACAACAACCATGTTCTCAATGAACCCAAAAAACTCATTAATATCAAAGCTGAATATTTTTGGAAGTAGTTTTTAGTTTGTTTTTAGTTTTAGCTATTTTAGGGGGATATCTGTGTGTGCAGGTGACTATTACTGTGCATAATTATTAGGCAACTTAACAAAAAACAAATATATACCCATTTCAATTATTTATTTTTACCAGTGAAACCAATATAACATCTCAACATTCACAAATATACATTTCTGACATTCAAAAACAAAACAAAAACAAATCAGTGACCAATATAGCCACCTTTCTTTGCAAGGACACTCAAAAGCCTGCCATCCATGGATTCTGTCAGTGTTTTGATCTGTTCACCATCAACATTGCGTGCAGCAGCAACCACAGCCTCCCAGACACTGTTCAGAGAGGTGTACTGGGAGTTGAGCTTGACTCCATCCTCAACCCGAAAAGGCCCCACAAGCTCATCTTTGAGTCGGACTGGATCTCTCTGCCCTTTACCAATCCAGCCACGGGCCCATCCATCTGGCCCATCAAGACTCACTCTCATTTCATCAGTCCATAAAACCTTAGAAAAATCAGTCTTGAGATATTTCTTGGCCCAGTCTTGACGTTTCAGCTTGTGTGTCTTGTTCAGTGGTGGTCGTCTTTCAGCCTTTCTTACCTTGGCCATGTCTCTGAGTATTGCACACCTTGTGCTTTTGGGCACTCCAGTGATGTTGCAGCTCTGAAATATGGCCAAACTGGTGGCAAGTGGCATCTTGGCAGCTGCACGCTTGACTTTTCTCAGTTCATGGGCAGTTATTTTGCGCCTTGGTTTTTCCACACGCTTCTTGCGACCCTGTTGACTATTTTGAATGAAACGCTTGATTGTTCGATGATCACGCTTCAGAAGCTTTGCAATTTTAAGAGTGCTGCATCCCTCTGCAAGATATCTCACTATTTTTGACTTTTCTGAGCCTGTCAAGTCCTTCTTTTGACCCATTTTGCCAAAGGAAAGGAAGTTGCCTATTAATTATGCACACCTGATATAGGGTGTTGATGTCATTAGACCACACCCCTTCTCATTACAGAGATGCACATCACCTAATATGCTTAATTGGTAGTAGACTTTCGAGCCTATACAGCTTGGAGTAAGACAACATGCATAAAGAGGATGATGTGGTCAAAATACTCATTTGCCTAATAATTCTGCACGCAGTGTATAGAAGCCAAAACCCACCCCACCGCCTCAAGTCTTCTTCCTCATCTGATCCACAGTCTTGGCATGTGATGATAGCCAAGACTGGAGATTAGACACTTACAATTATTAGACAATTATTGACCACTGAAACCTTCCTCACATTACTTACTGGTTGATGTAGAACCCCCTGTTGGAAGAAGTGATATTTATTTGGTGGTCTTCCATAGTTACTACACTTAAGTACAAGAGATCTCCATGCATTTTCCGATTGCCTGGAGGGGGATTCCATCCACTCATAATCAGTGATTTCATACATTGCGGAGGCTGCAGTAAAGATATGAACAAATGAGAAGAGGCTTAGCAAATTGAAGGAGCGTGTCCCAATAAGAGACATTTATAGCATTTTGATTGAGATCATGGTTTCTGTAATTTACATACAGATTAAAGGGTTATCACAGTTTTGCGATTTTCAGCATCAATTGACAGTAAACTACACACGTTATCAGTTACTAATAGTGATTGTTTATCTGTAAGGCCCCGTTTTCCTGCACTCCATCGTGTCAGCAATGATTTGGTGTCTTAGGGTGGGGTGCTTCAAGCAGGCTTGAATACAGGGCTGCCATCAGAAATTTCAGGCTCCATACAGACAAACCAATCACTATATATACTGTACGGAATATCATCATTACAGGGATACCTAATACTGTTTTGTGATATTTAATTAAAAAAATTGTAACAGTTTAGGCAGAAAAAAATCCAATCTTTACAGCACAGCTTTTCTGTGGAGGAATGGGTAAGGCAAGTGTTTACTGTACTACAGAAGGTCTGAGGTTCAAATGTCACTGTTGTGGCACAAAATAACATTTTTTTACTTTCCAGCTTTTTTATTTTATGGTAAAAGTTTAAATTTTGCTAAGTTATTGTTACAAAAAAAAAAAAAAAAACATACTTAGTATAAAATATCACAAAACATTATTTGGTATCCCTGTAATCATAATAAGCTATACAACATAGTCAACATATTATTTATGATTATAAGTAAATGGTGCAATTTTTTCCCCTTCATTTCAGTAATATACTACTTATTTAGTGTTATGCCTGTGAAGAAAATAGCCTTTTAAGCACAGACAATTCAGTCCTTCCAAAAGAGCAGGTCTGTAGTGTAACGGAAACTCTTCTGCCTGCCATACTGAAGGGATAAACAAACAAAATGACCCAGGGTATCCCCGGGATGGGTAAGGAACAGTGCCCACCCAATACAACCACAGGGGATACACCGTAAGTATAACTCGGTAAAAGCTCCCGAGTGAAACAGCAGAAACATATAGAGAGGGAGCTCATAGTACCAAAAATATATAACTTTTATTACAGCATGATAAAAAATGACAAAAGATAAATAAAGCTAGTACATAAAATGCCGTAAAACATGATGATGAGAGCGGAGAACAGAAAAGAGCGCCACCCTGGGAGGAAAAACACACGGACGAAAAAACGGAAAGGTTTATAGTGGTATATAACATGGGAAAAGAAAGTGCTGGGTACAGTGCCCAACCCATGTAATGAATGAATAAATGATAGAACCATAAAGTGCCAGGTAAAGCAGGGTCAACACATGCACCCCCAATGGCGTAAAATTGCAAACACATATAAGATGGAGGTATGTTGCATAAAAAGACCAAGTATGGGTGAACAACAGGATCATATAGCCAGAGGGGGGCAGCAGGAGACCAAAGCTCACCTAAACAAACCGTGTGCAAAGAGACCCAGGGTGGCGCTACCCCAACGCGCGTTTCGGCGTGCCTTCGTCAGGGGGTAGCGCCATCACTGTGAATCAGGTATAAATAGGTTCTCTTAGCCAATGAAAATAAATGCTTACTCGTCCCCAGGTGCGTATGTTGGAGAGGCGCGCGAAAGTCCAGGCAACCTGCATCCAGCCGCTCCACGGCCGCTCCACGGAGGCGGCACCCGGATGACGCGCGCACGCATCACAGAAGGGGAGGAGAGTCAGGAAACCAGCGGATAGCCATAGAGGAATAATCATTCATAAAAAAGAAAGAAAACAGGCTACCTCTCAGATCGGAAAAAGTAACCATACCATATTAATGTATCTATGCGGCATGTCTAACTTTATGACAATATATATATAAATGGACAATTCAAAAAATAATAATATAGTCATAAAATAGAATAACATACAATGAAATGCATTTATATAGATGTATACATATTGTACATAAAAATACATGCACCATTCCCTACATACATTTATACTATATGTATAATCTTCCCTTTCCCTCACATTTTCTAGTATGTCCTCATTTATTTATTTATTTATATCATGATTATTGCCCCTCACTTTTTAAATTACACTCTATTATGATCATGTTTGATACTTTTTCAACTATGTCGCTGCATGTATTTTTATGTACAATATGTATACATCTATATAAATGCATTTCATTGTATCTGTTATTTTATTTTATGTATATTATTATTTTTTGAATTGTCCATTTATATATATATTGTCATAAAGTTAGACATGCTGCATAGATACATTAATATGGTATGGATACTTTTTCCGATCTGAGAGGTAGCCTGTTTTCTTTCTTTTTTATGAATGATTATTCCTCTATGGCTATCCGCTGGTTTCCTGACTCTCCTCCCCTTCTGTGATGCGTGCGCGCGTCATCTGAGTGCCGCCTCCGGCGCCTCACGCCTGTGCGTCCTCACGCCGGAGCCGCCCGATCATGTGACTTGTCACATGGTGTGGGCGTGCCAGCGGGACGCCGGCCGTGCAGCGGCTGGATGCAGGTTGCCTGGACTTTCGCGCGCCTCTCCAACATACGCACCTGGGGACGAGTAAGCATTTATTTCCATTGGCTAAGAGAACCTATTTATACCTGATTCACAGTGATGGCGCTACCCCCTGACGAAGGCACGCCGAAACGTGCGTTGGGGTAGCGCCACCCTGGGTCTCTTTGCACACGGTTTGTTTAGGTGAGCTTTGGTCTCCTGCTGCCCCCCTCTGGCTATATGATCCTGTTGTTCACTCATACTTGGTCTTTTTATGCCACATACCTCCATCTTATATGTGTTTGCAATTTTACGCCATTGGGGGTGCATGTGTTGACCCTGCTTTACCTGGCACTTTATGGTTCTATCATTTATTCATTCATTACATGGGTTGGGCACTGTACCCAGCACTTTCTTTTCCCATGTTATATACCACTATATACCATACCTTTCCATTTTTTTGTCCGTGTGTTTTTCCTCCCAGGGTGGCGCTCTTTTCTGTTCTCCGCTCTCATCATCATGTTTTACGGCATTTTATGTACTAGCTTTATTTATCTTTTGTCATTTTTTATCATGCTCTAATAAAATTTATATATTTTTGGTACTATGAGCTCCCTCTCTATATGTTTCTGCTGCCATACTGAAGGTCTGGGATTCAAATCCTGATGAAGACCTGTTAAGGCCTCTTTCACACTTGCGTTGTCCGGATCCGGCGTGTACTCCACTTGCCGGAATTACACGCCAGATCCGGAAAAACGCAAGTGTACTGAAAGCATTTGAAGACGGAGCCGTCTTCAAAATGCGTTCAGTGTTACTATGGCACCCAGGACGCTATTAAAGTCCTGGTTGCCATAGTAGGAGCGGGGAGCGGGGGAGCGGTATACTTACAGTCCGTGCGGCTCCCGGGGCGCTCCAGAATGACGTCAGAGCGCCCCATGCGCATGGATGACGTGATCCATGTGATCACATGATCCATGCGCTTGGGGCGCCCTGACGTCACTCTGGAGCGCCCGGGGAGCCGCACGGACGGTAAGTATACTGCTCCCCACTACACTTTACCATGGCTGCCAGGACTTTAGCGTCCCGGCAGCCATGGTAACCACTCTGAAAAAGCTAAATGTCGGGTCCGGCAATGCGCCGAAACAACGTTTAGCTTAAGGCCGGATCCGGATCAATGCCTTTCAATGGGCATTAATTCCGGATCCGGCCTTGTGGCAAGTCTTCAGGATTTTTGGCCGGAGCAAAAAGCGCAGCATGCTGCGGTATTTTCTCCGGCCAAAAAACGTTCCGTTCCGGAACTGAAGACATCCTGATGCATCCTGAACGGATTTCACTCCATTCAGAATGCATTAGGATAAAACTGATCAGGATTCTTCCGGCATAGAGCCCCGACGACGGAACTCTATGCCGGAAGAAAAGAACGCAGGTGTGAAAGAGCCCTAAATAATTTCTTTAGTTAAAGTCTATGTGCTGGAAGAGGGCCCCTCCCCCAACCCATAACCAACACAGCTTCATTAGTATTTACTGAAGTGAATACTAAAGAGGCTGCCTGCCCACTTGGATCGGTGATTTTCCAGATGGGGTGGGAAGAAGTGTCAGAGACTTGATGCTACATACATTCAATGCGAGTCTTGCGCTGGGTTGTAAACACAGGAGGCAGGTCACAAATTGCAATTACGCTGGAGGAGTCAAAATGCACTCAGGACTTCATCATCTGACTTATCTAATGCAGTAAGGTTGAATGCTGGTTTTATTTATTTTTTCTCGCATAACTGGAAAACCCCTTTGATGTCCAGTAACTGAACATTAAAGGCCACCAAGCAACGGGTGATCGGGCACTCTTGTTTTTGCAATTTTGGCAGTTACTGCAGTGGGGACTGCAAAAAATGAGAAAATGAATACCATATCCTGCTGATATGCCATGAATGTGTAGTAAGAAAACCCCTTTAATTTATAATCTGGCATAATTATGACCAATAGTAAGATGAACAGAGCCAAATGCAGTAGTGTACATAAGGTATGGAGTATATAACCAGATTCACGCTCTCCCTTTGGTGTTACAAGGCACAAGTCTCAGGCAATACGCTCCAAACTGTACTAACGATCGAAAGTACCAGATCATTAGGAAGTAAGTCACCGTACCTTGTTGTCAATGCTGATAGGTTGAAGTGGTTGTAATGGCCGCTCCGTACTTCCTGGAAGAATATATTCTGGAGGAGAACAGTCTATTGCATCCAGCCCGTGTTCTGCAGATGAACGTTTCTTCCTCTTTCCATTGTTTTCATTACTGGAAGAATCTAGTGTGGAATCATTTTGAAAATAGATAAATCCAGGGCAAAATATGAAAACCTTAACATGTAGAGTAACATACACATTGAAAAATCCTTGATACCTCCAATGTCGCCTTCTGAAATGCTGCTGAGAAAGGACAATGAGCTGCAGTCTACTCCATTGTAGGCATCTGTGACATCCAGGCTTTTCAGCAAGTCTCTGAAATGACGTATGTGAATTCGCGCTTCTCTGATGGTATAAGGTTCTTAAAAAATGGAATTTGTGGTATTATAGTTCATGTAATAGGTTCCCCAGGGGCCACGTTATAGCTGATAATAATACTATTAATATTTTGTATTAATTACAGGCTTTTTAGTTATCTGAATAAACAACTTATCTTGTCTATCTATGTATATACATAAGATGTACTTACCCTCCACAACTTTTAAAACAGAACCTTCTTTCAGTCCCTCAACAGACTTCAGCTCGGAAAAGCTGTCCAGAACATTCCCATCAAACTGCAGTGAAAAGCATGTTCTATGGCAAGAATCTTCATGTTCCATCAATACCTGAATGATCTCCTGAACCAGTTCTTTGGATGATACCTGTCCACACAACATACAGCATAAAATTCCATGCTAAGGATAGATAAGGTTCTTCATACTCAGGAAGGTAGATAGCTAGATAGATCCTCAGCCAGCTATGGTCCTTTATTAAGACCGATGTGTGCACATTATTCTCAGTATAACTACAACTGTTCTGTGAAGGCCTCAGAGGTTTGTTAGATAACATTAGTAATCAAACAACATCATGAAAACCAAGGAACACACCAGACAGGTCAGGGATAAAGCTGTGGAGAAGTGTAAAGCAGGGTTAAGTTGTAAAAAATTATCCCAAGCTCTAAACATCTCATGGAGAATTGTTCAATCCATTATCCAAAATTGGAAGGAGTATGGCACAACTGCAAACCCACCAGGATATGGCCATCCACCTAAACTGACAGTCCGGGCAAGGAGAGCACTAATTGGAGAAGCAGCCAAGAGGCCCATGGTCACTCTGGAGAAGTTGCAGAGATCCACAGCTCAGGTGGGAGAATCTGTCCACAGGGCAACGATTAGTTGTGTACTTCACAAATCTGGCCTTTATGGAAGAGTGGCAAGAATCCATTTTTGAAAGCAAGCCATAAGAAGTCACATTTGCATTTTGCCACATGCCATGTAGGGGACACAGAAAACATGTGGAAGAAGGTGCTCTGGTCAGATGAGACCAAATTGACCTTTTTGGCCTAAATACAAAACGCCATATGTGGCGGAAAACTAACACTGCACATCGCCCTGGACCCATCATCCCCACTGTGAAACATGGTGGTGGCAGCATCTTGCTGGGGGGATGCTTTTCTTCAGCAGTACAAGGGAAGCTGGTCAGAGATGATGGGAAGATGGATGGCGCTAAATACAGGGCAATCCTGGAGGAAAACCTGTTAGAGGCTGCAAAAGACTTGAGACTGGAACGAACCTAAACATACAGCCAGAGCTACAATGGAATGTTTTAGATCAAAGCATATTCATGTGTTAGAATGGCCCAGTCAAAGTCCAAACCTAAATCCCATTGAGAATCTGTGACAAGACTTGAAAATTGCTGTTCACAGACACTGTCCATCCAATCTGACTGAGCTTGAGCTATTTTACAAAGAAGAACAGGCAAACATTTCAGCCTCTAGATGTGCAAAGCCGGTAGAGACATACCCCAAAAGACTGTCAGCTGTAATTGCAGCGAAAGGTGGTCCTACAAAGTAATGACTCAGGGGGGCAGAATACAAATGCACACCATACTTTCCAGATTTTTACTTTCTTTTTCACTTCACAAATACTTACTAATTTGTGTTGGTCTATCACATAAAATCTCAATAAAATACATTTTAGGCTACATGCACACGACAGTTGTTTTTCTCTGTATCCGTTCCGTTTTTTTGGGCTGATCGGATGGTTACCCATGCATTTCTATGGAGCCGTTAAAATTGCGGTGTAGTCAACCATTTATTTTCCGCGTCCACTGTCAGTGTTTCCCGTCCTCAAAAAAAGTATTGCATGTCCTATTCTTGTCTGCAATAAACGTTTTGCGGACCCATTGAAGTCAATGGGTCCGCAAAAAAAATGCGAATGACCAACGGAAGCCATCCGTATGTCACCCGCATCCGTTTTTTTTTTGCGGATGGTTGCTGGGAAACCTGTATATATAAAAAATTTCAAGAATTACAGCCTTCAGTTTTTTTTGCGGACTGCAAAAAAAAAAAAAAAAAAATATGAAGACACACGGAAACACAACCTACAAAATTTGCAGACAAACGGAATGGATGTAAAAAAAACAGGAACACAGTTCCGCTATTTGCGGACCGCAAAAAACAACTGTCGTGTGCATGTAGCCTAAGTTTGTGGGTGTAATGTGAAAAAATATGGAAAAGTTCAATTGGTATGAATACTTTTTCAAGGCACTGTTTTTTTTAAGCAAGTAAGGTGACACAAGAGTGTCCAGCCGTGCACCATCTTCATCATAGCTACTGTGACCACAGTCTACACTGTCTACATTTTAGGCATCAATGGTACATCTGCTCCATGGAGTTCAAGGAAACTGGAAAAAACAACAACCTTGGATCCAGCAGCAAAGTAAAGGTCAATGTAAATGCAATTATTTGTATGACTAATGTGCAGCGATGACCTTGTGTCTGTTACTTCTGCATCTCGGAGCTCGCCTCTTCATGTAATCCTCCTAACATTACCAGGTACATCGGAGCAGATTTATCATCTCCCTGTGGCAGTTTTCCTTCGCATCCTTTAAACTCCTCTTGTGACAAAATTTGTTGCAGATGGAGGTTTTTTTTCGCTGCCCTTGCCAATTTCCAAAAAAGGGAGAGGCTAGCAGGCCCAATACATATATCTGGTTCAAATGAAGACAGAAATTTACAGCAGCTCCGGGCTGCCATATATTTCATTCTGGAGCACAAACTGCTGGGGGATGAGCCTAATTTATGGCGAGGCGCAGGGGTTATCAAAGACCAGTGTAAAACGGCGGTTTTTGATAACTGTCCCCCTAAACGTCCATTTTATACAATGACAGGTAATGGAATTATCATAAGCTAAAGTTTAAAACAGGGATCAGCAACCGTTGGCACTCCAGCTGCTGTGAAACTACAACTCCCAGCATGCACACTTACTCGACTGTCCTTGTAACTCCCACAGAAGTAAAACAAGGATTCTGGGAGTTGTAGTTTCAGAACAGCTGGAGTGCTGGATCCCTGGTTTAGAAGAAACTTAATTGAGTAAATTAGTAAAATATAAAAAACAAAGTCAGGTGTGGTATGTACTGTACACAGTATATTACCCGGCCGGACCCCCACAAATATCTCTGGTCACATACATTTTATGTGTGAACACTCACCTGTATTTCAATACTGTCTCCTCCAGGTAGGTTAACAGTCACATTAAACAGATCCTGAGAACTCGGTGTGTCTCCTACTGGAGTTATATTCTTGTTAGCTTTTCCTTCTGTCACTCTGGAAATATCTGGAATTATAATTATTTCATTATTAATAAACTGTACACAGTAAAAATTGCGCTGCCACCTCTGTGCTGCAAACAAGACCCCTTTCCTCATTTAAAGTGTAACAGATATTTGTAATATACTTTATTAGGGAAAGACGTTTCTTTGTACTAGAAAACAGTGTAAAGGGTCTTCTTAGCAAAGCGCTAACTGAGCGTTTCTAAGGAGTCTTCAGTTCTTCTGAGCGCTAAAGACACCTTTATGTAGAAGTCAGATAGGCAGGGTGATGGGTAATGATAGGGCACATATACATAACAGTCAGTGACCGGGGTAGTGACAAGAGACAGACTGGAAGCCTCTGCATGTTACACACAAGCATCTTCAGCGGTCAGTAAAATGCTGAAGACAGATTAAATAGATTCACCTTAGCAATGCTCAGGAACAGCTTTCTAAGAAGAAACATCTTTGCCTAATAAAAATACATTGTAATACCAAATAATAAACTCGGGTGCCTATATAGTTATTACTGGAGGGACTACTGTCAGTTTAGGCTACTTTCACACTAGCGGCCCGGACCTCTGGCAGGCTGTTCCGTCGGGTGAACAGCCTGCCAGATCCGTCCTGCCGCTAGTGACCGTGTGCCCCCAGACTGCCGCTCCATCCCCATTGACTATAATGGGGGCAGAGTTACGGCGAGGCACGGCAGCGCACGGCGAGAGGCTACCGGAATAAATGCCGGACATGTCGTAGTTTTATTTCGGCAGCCTCTCGCCGTGCCTCTGCCGGAACTCGGCCCCCGCCCTCATAATGGGGACGGAGTGGAAGTCTGGGGGCACACTGTCACTAGCGGCAGGACGGATCCGACAGGCTGTTCACCTGACGGAACAGCCTGCCGGAGGTCCGTGCTGCTAGTGTGAAAGTAGCCTTAAACTACAACCTACACAAAAGACTATTAGCCTCCATTCAGAATAAATACCAAAATCTTTATTAGATACACAATTAATACATATTAAAACATATGGAAACAATTAGCAGTAAGTAGGAGCCCCCATAAGAGAATCCCAAGGGGGCCTAAGAGCCGGCCAGGTATTGTTTGATTGTTAACTCTTTCCATTTGTTGTGGCTGGCCGGCTCTGTGGCCCCCTTGGGATTCTCATCTGGGGGGTCCTACTTGCTGCTAATTGTTTCCATATGTTTTTATATGTACTGTATTAATTGTGTATCTAATAAAGATTTTGGTATTTATTCTGAATGGAGGCTAATAGTCTTTTGTGTAGGTTGCAGTAATAAAAATACATCTCGGCATGTCTGCCGCGCTGCCGCCGGAACTCCGGCCCGCCCCTATTATAGTCAATGGGCCGGAGCGGTAGTCCGAGGGCACGCGTGCACTAGCGGCAGCACGGATCCGACAGTCTGTTCACCCACCGGAGTTCCTTGCCGCCAGTGTGAAAGTACCCTTACAAAAATGGTTAAGGCTGGTTTCACAACTACCTGGCTGTTCCGTCAGAAAATGCCGGGAACAGGCCAGACAAAAAACACTGCGTGCAACGGTTTTTGCCTAGCCGATTTCCGACATATTTGCCAGGTAGCGGCCGAATCTCCAGCGGGCAGGCGGCAGTATCCGGCAATGCTGGATCCGGAGAACTATATTAAAAATAAACTGAAATGACAATTATACTTTCAGGCCCAAGAAGTCAAACTCCCTACAGAGGGCATGTGCATAGATCGAAAAAAGCAGCAGAAAAATTCTCAATGAATCCATGACAAAATCTACCGGCGGCTCCATACAGGAGAATGGAGAGGATTATGCTGCAGATTTGCCACAGATTTCACAACCTGCATTACGTCCATGTTACATCCGTATTTTTTGCGGATCCATTGTAACAATTCCTGTCCTTGTCTGCAAAACCGACAAGAATAGGACATATTCTATATGCGGACATACGGATATGGAATGCACACAGTCATTTCATTTTTTTGCGGCTCCATTGAAATTTGTGGTTCCACATGCGGGCTGCAAAAAAATAAAATAAAAATGGAACAGACAAAAAATACGTTTGAGTACATGAGCCCTTAACTAGAGAGAAGTATCAGCCATACTCAGCCGTTATGGAGACTGTGGACAACACTGTTCTGCCACCCCGCTACATACCGGCATACACATATCCTGTTCCCTCGCCTATTTCTCTATTTCTGTTAATCTTGAATATTTTATTCCTGTCCTTACAACACTTTGTCTTCTTTATCTACTAGGATTAGTACGAAACCTGAAACTTGTGCTAAGGACAACCACATAACATCCTACATGGTCCCTGAGAGCAAGGACTGCAAATGCCTCTACTAATAGTTTCTACTATTTGGAAGCTCCTCTTAGGCAAGAAACATATATAAAGATTGAAGCATGGTGGCTCAGTGGTTAGCATCGGCATCTTGCAGAAGCGGCTCAGTGGTTAGCCCCGGCTCCTTGCAGCGCTGTAGCCCTGGGTTCAAATCTGACCAAGGACAACATCTGCATGGAGTTTTTGTGCGTTTAGGGAATTTAGAATGTGAGCCCTACCAGGGACGGTGAGTGATTTGTACAGCGCTGTGGAATAGGTCAGCGCTATGTAAGTGAAATAGAGTGGAGGCGTTAGCCACAGAAACCAACCAGATCCAAACTCAGTTTAAATTGGTAACAGAAACAAATGTTGACCATGTAACTGGAGATCTCCTCTCAACGTGACTCATGGTTTCAGCCAAACATGACTTCCTCAGAGATAATACTCCAAGATCAACGCTAACAGAAAATGATTGCTACATTCTTAAATTTTAGCCCCTGGGGGTAAATATTTGCGATGTACGCGGATGCCATAGCTCTTATGAAGACCCTCCAGAAAAGCATTCTGCAGATGCAGAACATTCTTTTATATATAGTGAGCTGTCACATATCTGAGCATACTTACCTTGGAAAAAGCTATATCTAGGGTGAGATCACTGTGAACGTTCCCCCATTTTATCTTAAGGGAAAAAATGCGCGACTCAAATGTGGAGTCATTATCTGCATGTGATTTTTTTGCCTCCTCTACATGTTGTCTACATACAGACTATATTCATTGACCTCAATCTTATTTCAAAATCTTCAAAAATCAATGCACAAAAATCCACACGTAGATTTTATGATATATGTTTACACCACATTTCAATTCAACCTTAGTGTTCAAGAGGTTTTTTGAGATTATGATATTGACGAACTATCTTCAGGATCAGCTATTTGAGGAGGCTGCGACCCTCCAGTCAGCTTACCAAGCACAGCGCCAATCATTGGATAGTGGACGTACTTGGTATACCAGTGATGATCAGTTTGCAGTGTTCTCCAGCGAACACATGCGGGCTGCCATCTTGACTCACCCGTCCGGCGATGCACAGGTAAACCCTTACCTGTGACGGGAGCCGGTCTGAAATCAAATGCGGTCACCGGGAGCAGGAAGTTCCGAGAACAGCCCGATGAAGGCCCCCGGCGTTTGTTCTCGGAACTGCCTGCTCCCGGTGACCGCATATGATTTCAGACCGGCTCCCATCACTGCTGTTCACTTGAAAAGGACTGACTTGCTCCTAGGCCATCTGACCGACACACGGTGACATCACTGGCCTTACAAACAGCTGATTGGCGGGGGCCCCGGGTATTGGACCCCCAAATACTGATGACCTATAATGAGGACACTATAAGGAAACATTGCCATCATACTGAATACACCATACCAATAAGGCCTACATTTGTATATGACCGCCCCACATCAAGTAGGTATCAGCCCTCCATGTGGTACAACGGTGATAATTGCAACTGCCAATTTTATATAGGGCACCTAAACAGGAGATTTCTGGGTAGGAATTATCTCCAATCTAGCTTCTTTGTATCAGGCCCCATGTACACAACCGCATCCAAGTTGCAGGTTTACAAAATACGGATGCAGTCAGTGTGCCCTTCGCCTTTTATTTGCGGACCCATTGTTTTCAATGGGTTCATGGTTCGCATTTTGAGGATAAAGAGGATAAAATCTGTCTTTTTGCGGAATGGACATATGGCTGCAGACCTGTGTGCTTTCTGTATCTGTAGGTTTTCTCCTCAAAAAGATAGGACATGTCCTATGCTTGTCCACAAAATGCAGACTCATTGAAGTGAATGGGTCCGCAAACAATGCAGATGAAACACAAACCACATCCACGATTTGCGGACTGCAAAACTGATCCGATTGTGCGCATGGGGCCTTATCCTATAATAGCTGGCTTAACTAGTAAAAAGTATTATAAAATCTAGACATGTGGAAATAACTTTTTAGAAAGCCCAGATGCACATTAAGCAGGAAGCTCTATGGCGGTAGAGAGAAACACGTATCTGTATAGACATTATACATGGTTTTATATGGTGTTGTAAAACTACAATCAAGAAGGTGTAAATTGAAAAAAAAATTATAAAAAAATATGGACTTTGGCCTTTGACGCCATCTATAAATGGCAGCCACAAGTAAACCAGGATATACTCTGCTCCGAGTTTGCTTTTATAATTCCTATAAAAGGTCCTTACACTGTATTGGTAGGATCTTACTTAGCACTGTCTTCCTGGAACTTCTCTAGTTATATATCTTTCTAGGACTTTCAGATAATCCAGAACATTTGATAAAAGAGGACGGCTTCACATGCGCCAGTCCTCTCATTTGACTTGGTTTGTTTTGGCGGCAAGCACATGGATTTCTGCTAGTCACACTGAATAGAATTGTTAGTCTGCAACCAATTCTGCCGCTTGTGAAGGCACTGGCACCATGTAAGAGCCATGATGGTTCCGAGGAATTAGATGCAGGTCCCACCTCAGGGACCCGCTTCTATCTGCAGAAAGGAGAGCGCAACGCACATGAGTGGCAACCTCTCTCTATTCACTGCTATGAGACTTCGGAAAATAGTTGAGCGAGCGCGGCAAGATATTTTCGGAAGTCACATAACAATAAATGGAGAGCAAGCTGCACATGCACGGCCACCTCTCCATTCACCTCTATGGGACTGCCGGAAATAGCCAACCCAGCGCTCGGCTGTTTTCAGAACTCCCATAATGGTGAATGCAGTGTGGCTCCACATGCACAGCTGCTCTCTCTGCACTTGAGGGGCCCCATTCTGGAGACAGGAGGAGGTCCCAGAGTTGGGACTCACCAGGGTTGCCAACCGTCCAGAAATTTGTGTGATTTTTTGAGGCTGGTGGTACTTGACTAGATTATTTTGGTGGTAATTATCATCATTATACAGCTCACATAAAGGCTGGTAACGAGTTCCTATCAGTATATTGAGCTATAGACATGGATTACTTATAATCTTTATCATTCATTATGGTTTTCCAATTTGTCCGTAAAAAATATTGTCTGTCCGTGATTTTGGGATAGGTTGTCCAGAACAAGGAAAAAATTCTGGTTGGCAACCCTGGGACCCGCATCTATCTGACATCTGTGTCATACCCTAGTCATATGCCACAAAAGTTGAGATGAGAAAATCCCTTTAAAGAGGCACCAAATTTATCAAACATTATGCAACATTTGATCAACTTGACACAAATGACAGCAACACAGACTCTGGAAAAACAGACTTAAAAAAATTCCCCTTATGATAAAATTCCCCCCTAGGTGTAATACACAAGTGATGCTACTATATATACAGTGCACTCGGAAGGTCTTTAGACCCCTTCACTTTTCTCACATTTTGTTATGTTGCAGGCTAAAAAAATATAAAAGTTTCCGCCGATCAATCTGCACTCAGTAACCCTTGATAAGAAGGTGAAAACAGAAATTTAGAAAGGTTTTCAATTATATTTAAAAAAGGAAAAAATAAGGTTTTGCATGTATTCAGATCCTTTGCTAAACACTAGAAATTTAGCTCTGAGGGCTTTCCATTTCTCTTGATCATCTTTGACATGTTTTTACACCTCGATTGGAAGCCACCTGTGGTAAATTCAGTGGATTGGACATGACTTGGGAAGACGAAGCTGTGGTCTCACAGCTAAAAATGCATATCGGAGAAATCACCAAGCCACGAGGAGGAAAGAACTGCCTGTAGAGCTCTGTGACAGGATGGTGTGAAGGCACAGTTCTGGAAAAAAATTATTTATGTTGCACTTAAAGCTCCCAAGAGCACAATGTCCTCCATAATTCTTAAATAGAAGTTTGGAATAACCAGGACTACTCCTAGAGATGGCCACCCCACCAAACTAAGTAATTGGAGGAGAAGGGCCTAAGGCCTCATCCACACGACAGTGTTTTTTCACTGTCAGTGATTTGGCTTCAGTGGTCCGTGTCCGATTTTGCTTCAGTTGTGTTTCCTTGTGTCTTCCTTTTTTTTTGTCTGACAGGGGGGAAAAAAGGAAGGTTAATGAAAAGTGTAATTTTATTGCACCAAGGTCTTGTAGAAAAAAAACTGACGCAGATGACATACCAGTTGTGCATCCGTTTTTTTTGACGGACCCATTGACTCGTTTTCCACTGACAAGAATAGGACAGGTTATATTTTTTTGACGGACTGGAATCACGGATCACAGACGCGGAGAAAAAACGGAGGACTATCAGTTTTTTTTCACAGCTCCATAGAAATGAATGGGACCTCCGCTAAACTGTGAAAAATGACGGAACGGACGCGGATGCACACAACGGTCGTGTGCATGAGGCCTTAGTATCAGAGGTGACCAAGAACCCAATGGTCACTCTGGCTGAGCTCCAAAGATCCTGTGTGCAGAAAGGAGAAACTTCCAGAAGGTCAACCATCACTGGAGCATTCTGGGCCTTATGGCAGAGTGGACAAAAGAAGTGTCTCCTCAGTAAAAGACACATGAAAGTTTGCAAACAAGCACCTAAAGGACTCTCAGGGCTCATGCGCTAAACACTGATCCGCAAAAAATATGGATGCCGTCCATGTGACATCTGTATTGCATCTGTTTTTTTTTTTGCGAATCCTCTGTAACAATGCCTATCCTTGTCCACAAAACAGGCAAGAATAGGACATATTTTTTGAGGAATGGCCATGCGGACATACGGAAACGGAATGCACAAGGAGTGATTTCAGATTTTTTTGCAGCCATACGGGATGCAAAAAAAGAAACAAGATTCTCTGGTCTGATGAAACCAAGACTGAACTTTTTAGCCTCAATTCCAAGTGTCACTTTTGAAGGAAACCAAACAGTGCCCAATACAATCCTTACAGAGAAGCATGGTAGTGGAAGCATCATGCTGTGGGAGACTGGTCAGAGTTGAGGAGAAGCCATATGGAGCAAAGTACAGAGATATTTTTAATGAAAACATGATCCAGAGCGTTCTGGACCTCAGACTGGGCAGAAGGTTTACCTATGAAAGATACAATGACTCTAAGCACACAACCAAGAAAACACAGGAGGGACAACTCTGTGAATGTATTTGAGAGGCCCAGCCAGAGCCATGACTTGAACCCAATAAAACATCTCAAGTGTGATCACGGCATCTAAAGGGTGAAAAACCTGCGTGCTTCCGGGTTAAGACCGGCATCCCTATGCAGCGATCGCGGATGCCGGTCATTCATTTTAATAGGCTGGGTCTCTCAGAAGAGACCCAACCTATTAGAGATGCAGTTCCTATGTTGGCCAGTAGGTGGCAGGCCAACACAGGAGATCAGAAAACTATGTATTACTATACTCTCTATGGGAGTATAGTAAGATTCTGTAAAAAAATAAAATAAATAAGTAGTGGACATTGTAGCCTCCTAGACAAAAACCTAAAAAAGTAAATTAAAATATGAAAAAAAAATTAAAATTTTTAATTAGGGATGAACGAATGGACTTCGGATGAAACATCCGAAGTCGATTTGCATAAAACTTTGTTTCAATACTGTACGAAGCGAGCGCTCCGTACAGTATTAGAATGTATTGGCTCCCATGAGCCAAAGTTATTACTTTGCAAAGTCTTGTGAGACTTCGGGTAATAACTTCAGAAATTAATTTCTACTGTAAAAAAAACATTTCAAAGGTACCACTTGGAACCGAACCCGAGTTCGGGAAATGTTTTTTTTTACAGTAGAAATCAATTAATGAAGTTATTACGTGAATTCTCACGAGTAATAACTTCGGCTCATCGGAGCCAATACATTCTAATACTGTACGGATGCGCTCACTCCGTACAGAATTGAAACAAAGTTTTATGCGAATCGACTTCAGATCTTTCATCCGAAGTCGATTCGCTCATTCCCACTACATTGTATTAAATCGTGGCATTAGAAAGTACAACTTGTCCAGCAAAAAACAAGCTCTCATATGGATATGTGAAAGGAAAAATAAAAAAAGTTACGGCTCCAGAAAGACAGGAAAGAAAAATGCAAAAAATAAAAAAATAAAAAACTCCTTATTTTAGCACAAGGCTACGACTTAATAAAGTTTGAATACAGTCTGAAGACTTTTCGAACGCATTACATGACCCAGATGTAATGTCAATGTTGGAAATACTACAAACTCCATCAATTAGTAAAAAGTGAATATTATAAGGGAAATGCTCCCAGGCTCTTCTGTTTACCAGGACTTGACTAGCAATGGTCCACCTGCAGGAGCGCTCCAGTAGTCATGTTGTGACCCAGCACCCCTAGAGGTGGTCACCTCATCTTCACCCAGCATGGGAAAGGTGACCTTGCAAGTTTGAACACACATCCACGTGCTGAGGGACCACAACAGTCTAGCACTGTGTGTACAGTACCTACCTTTCAGGACTACCCCTCAGATCCATCTCGCTTATGGATTTGGGACAAGTCCATCACACAGTACTGGATCTAGGAGCAGAGCCCTCATGGATTACTGTCATCATGTAGAATATATAGCACTGGGAATGCAGGAATGAGTGTCAGCTCCTATGGTGCAGCCAGCCAATGTCTGCAGTCTCACCTTGGTGCAGGCTCTCCATGGCTTCCCGTGGGGGGGGTAGGGGGATCCCGGCGGGGTGGCTCTCCGTGCCGCTCACCATGCTTCCAGCTGCGATCAGTAGAGCTCAGTGCGGTCACTGCCGTGATTCACACACAGAGGTCACACCGGAGGAGGCAACGCCCCCCATATATGGTCATGCTGTCCTTTTACGGACGGTGGGTTCTGAGACGAGCCAATCAGGGCGCAGCTTGTGGTCAGTGGAAGTTTTACTATCCCATTGACTGGCGAAGGCCACCGCTGAGTGTAGAGGTGACTTCATGGCCGGCAAGGACGCCCGCTGTTAGTCTGGTGTCCCCCGCGGTGGGGCGCTGTCTCCTCACACCGTAATAGGGTTATATCTGATGCAAGAGGCTGAAACTGGGTAAGAAGCCTAGCAATGTGATACCCAGCAGAGGCACATGTGTTTCCGGAGTCCTGCCTCTACTGTGGTGGGCATTAGCACAGTGAAGGTCACCAGCTCACCACTAATCAGTGAGCAAGTCCTTCAATATTCTCCAGGAATACTGCATTGAAAATGATAGGGAAAACGGACACGGATCACGGACGCGGATGACAATCTTGTGTGCATCCGTGATTTTTCACGGCCCCATTGACTTGAATGGGTCCGCGAACCGTTGACCGTGAAAAAAATAGGACAGGTCATATTTTTTTCACGGCCAGGAAACACGGATCACGGATGCGGCTGCCAAACGGTGCATTTTCCGATTTTTCCACGGACCCATTGAAAGTCAATGGAGCCACGAAAAAAAACTGAAAACGGAACCACAGACGCGGATGCACACAACGGTCGTGTGCATGAGGCCTAAGACAGCTTCCTCGCTGTCTTACATTTAGACCATTTTCTACGCCTTCCATTCACACGTCTGCAATTGTGGTCCGCATCCGTTCTGCAATTGTGCGGACCCATTCATTCTCTATGGGGACTGAATGGATGCGGACAGCACACAGTGTGCTGTCCGCATCCACATTTCCGGAGCGCGCCGCTGATCTTCCGGTCCGCGGCACCAGAAATAAATAAAACATGTCCTGTCTGCAATTGCGGACAAGACTAGGCTTTTCTATGGGGGTGCCGGCCAGGTGTATTGCGTATCCGCAATGCACTACGGACGTGTAAATGGACCCTAAACCAGGTGTAGAACATGATGAATGAGACAGGCCTGCCAGCACATCCTCGCCCATGCCATGCCCACTTTTTTAGACCTGGCGTGTACGACAGAATCTGCACCAGATAGACGCCACAAAAGTGGTATATATCTGGTCATAAATGACCCCCTTAGTTTTTATCAACTGTCCGCAGCCTGACTCCATAAAAGTGCATTCACACCACCGTATTTTGAGTCTGCATCCGATCCACTTATTTTGATGTGGACCCATTCATTTAAGTGGAGCTGTAAAGCCGAGCTGTCCGCATTCCGTATGTCCGATCCGCTGCCTTCAAAAAAGATAGAACCTGTACTATTCTTGTCCGTTTTGCAAACAAGAAAGGTAATATCTACCATAGGGCGGAAATGTGCCGGACCGCAAAGTGCGGAGCACACGCGGCCAGTATCTGTGTTTTGCAGACCGCACAATGGATACGGTCGTGTGAATGGACTCTAAATAGAAGATTCATACTTTACCTACGCCTCCGTCATTCCAGTCCTAAGCTCTGCCCCCACTGTGTCCATGTTCCGTCCCTGGCTTGGCTTCTTCTGGCTCTGCTACAGTCAAAGACTGGCTTCAGCGGTGATGTGGCCACAAGCACAGCCGCAAGATTTCAGGGTGATAACATCTACACTGCCTGGGCTTGTCACCCAGAGTAAGGTGGGGGAGCGTTGGTTGCGACCAGCGCAGAGTCCCAGTGCAATGGCAACGCCCAAGGGCATAATATAAAAAAATAGGGACCGATGGGGTTAGATTCAGCTGATAAGCGCACACCTCCAATATCAGCTAGACAAGAGGAGAGAGACCACCATCCATCTTGTTATCAGGGCACAGTTCAAAAGCCTGCATCTCTGATAGTACGGGGCTGCATTAGTGCCTATGGCATGTGGAAAGGCACTACCAATACTGAACAGTATATAGAGGTTTTAGGGTACTTTCACACTAGCGGCAGGACGGATCCGACAGGCTGTTCACCCTGTCGGATCCGTCCTGCCGCTATTTCGCCGGAGCGCCGCTCCATCCCCATTGACTATAATGGGGACGGGGGCGGATCTCCGGCGCAGCACGGCAGTGCACAGCGAGAGGCCGCCGGACTAAAAAGTCGGACATGCAGTCAATGGGGATGGAGCGGCGGCGGCACAGCGAAATAGCGGCAGGACGGATCCGGCAAGGTGAGCAGCCTGTCGGATCTGTCCTGCCGCTAGTGTGAAAGTAGCCTTAGAACAACATATTCTTCTATCCAGACGTCTCATTCATGGAAGGCTTTAGCAAGACAACGCTAAACCACATCCTGCATCCATCATAACAGCATGGCTTCACAGAAGAAGAGTCAAGGTGCAGCCTGCCTGCCGTCCAAACCTTTCACCTATAGAAAACATTTGCTGCATCATGAAACGAAAAATCTGACAAAGAAGACCCAGGACTGTTTAGCAGCTAGAATCCTATCATCAGACAAGAGTGGGACAACATTCCTCTCCCAAAACTCCAGCAATTGGTCTCCTCACTTCCCAAACGTTTACACACTGTGGTTAAAAGAAGGGGGGATGCTACACAATGGTAGACATTAGAGATGAGCGAATCGAAGTTGACGTAGTGGAATTCGATCAGAATTTCATGAAAAATTTGATTCGCACTGAAGCCGAATTTCCTCATGCTTCGTGGTAACGAATCACAATTTTTCCTAAAGTGGCTGCTGCACGTGTTAGGACATGGAGCAAAGAACTCTGGGAACGAGGGATCACCCATAATGCCATGCATGCAGCCAATCAACAGCCAGCCAACCCCTGTGATGTCACAGCCCTATAAATAGCCTCAGCCATCTTGGATTCTTCCATTTTCCAGTGTGCTTAGTGCAGGGAGAGAAGTCAGCAGGCGCTAGGGACAGTTCTAGGAAAGACTTTATTGTGCTGAAAAAAAGCAATTTATAAGTTCAGGCTACATGCACACGACCGTATGTGTTTTGCGGTCCGCAAATTGCGGATCTGCAAAAAAAAGGATGACATTCGTATGCCATCCATTTATATTTGACCCAAGAAAGAGTCAAAAGAGCCACCCCATAAATGCACATCCGACCATAAAAGGATATAAAAATATATCTAAAGTTTATTGGACACAACAACACACACGCATTAAAAAATTGTATACAATGTAGAACAAAGTGCGGTATTCAAAAAAATATATGTAACCGACACACACAGGTCCACTGTATTATAACATATAAATGTATGCATTATCAACCAGCGTATACAGCAAAACAATAAATCACATAAAGCAAATATAAGGTGAGGAAGCCGGATTGCTCCGGCGACACGCGTTGGGCGCTTGCTATGTTTCCAGGTCCACTGCACCAGCTGGCTATGTAGGTTTGGCTCTTGATATTTTGACCCCATGTCGGTCTGTTTGTATCTTTAGTCTAGTGGCCTCACCTCACCTTATATTTGCTTTATGTGATTTATTGTTTTGCTGTATACGCTGGTTGATAACGCATACATTTATATGTTATAATACAGTGGACCTGTGTGTGTCGGTTACATATATTTTATTGCATACCGCACTTTGTTCTACATTGTATACAATTTTTTAATGCGTGTGTGTTGTTGTGTCCAATAAACTTTATATATATTTTTATATCCTTTTATGGTCGGATGTGCATTTATGGGGTGGCTCTTTTGACTCTTTCTTGGGTCAGATTATTTGTCATATGTTGTTTTTCCACCCTTTGCACTCCCTGCAGTATTTGGTGTGCCCCCTGTCTCTTTAAATTCATCCATTTATATTTCTTTTTTGCGGATCCATTGTAACAATGCCTAAAACGGACAAGAATAGGACATGTTCTATTTTTGTTGCGGGGCTACGGAACGGACATACTGATGCGAACAGCACACAGTGTGCTGTCCGCATTTTTTGCGGACCCATTGAAATGAATGGGTCCGCATCCTATCCGCAAAAAAAACGGAACAGACACGGAAACAAACAACGTTTGTGTGCATGTAGCCTCAGAGAAAGATTATTCAAGGTGTAGGGAAAGGATAGGGAGGCATTATCTACACTATAAAAGGAGAACAGGGTGCAATAGGAGAGCATACAGCCTGGGTAATAGGAGCGATTCTATTACACCTTGCTGCACTAATTGGGGATCCAAATTGCAGTTATACTGCTGCTTTTAGGTTGTTTGCACTATATGATACATGACTAATTCCAGCAAACCTTGCTTGTGATTGAGGTGCAAGTTCTGTGTGATACAGCCATTCATGGGGTGTATTATGTGTATTAATAGGAAAGATATGTACGTCCTATTAGCCGTTCTGCGTTGATTTTACATTGTTTTACTTTTTTTGGGGGGTGTATTAATAGGAAAAAAAAAGAAGGGAAAATATATGTCATAATTGCCGTTCAGAGGTTAAGTTACATTGTACTACAGCCATTTACAGGGTGTATTAATAGGATAGATACGTACATCCTATTAGCTGTTCTGCGTTGATTTTACATTGTTTTACTTTTTGGGGGGAGTATTAATAGGAAAAAAATAAATAAAAATATATGTCATAAGTACCGTTCAGCGGTGAAGTTACATTGTACTACAGCCATTTACGTGGTGTATTAGAAGGAAATATACGTACATCCCATTAGCCGTTCTGCGGTGAATTGCGATTGTTATATTTTTTTTGGGGGGTGTATTAATAGGAAAAAGAATACATCTTAATTGCCGTTCTGCAGTGAATTGTGATTGTTATTTTTTTTTTGGGGGGGGTTAAGTTTATTAATCAGAAAAAATATATATATGTCTTAATTGCCGTTCAGCGGTGAAGTTATATTGTACTACAGCCATTTACTTGCTGTATTAGGCCTCTTGCACACGAACGTGTGAGCCCTGTGGCCGTATTCAATGGGTCCGCAAATCCGGAGATGCGGAATGGTGCGCAACGGAAGCACGGATCAGAACCCTACGGAAGCACTACGGAGGAAGCACTCGTGGGGTTTCGTCCTGAACTTCCGTTCCGCAAAAAGATAGAACGGCGGATCGCGGATCGCGGAGCCATTAAAGTGAATGGGTCCACGATCCGCTGCGGCTGCCCCACAGTGGGTGTTCGTGCATTGCGGACTGCAGCACGGCCACGGGGTGCACACGTTTGTGTGCAAGAGGCCTTAATAGGAAATATACGTAGGTCCCATTAGCCGTTCTGCTGTGAATTGTGATTGTTATATTTCTTTTTTTGGGGTGTAGTAATAGGAAAAAGAATACGTCTTAATTGCTGTTCTGCAGTGAATTGTGATTGTTATTTTTTTTGGCGGGGAGGGAAATTATTAATCAGAAAAAAATATATATGTCTTAATTGCAGTTCAGCAGTGACGTTACATTGTACTACACACTTTTTGGGGGGATATTATTTTAATTTTAATATAATTCTTTTATTATACAGTATGTCAGACAGACAGATGACAGGCCCTTCAAAGGGAAAGGGCAGTGGCCAAAATGTTTCTGTCGCAGCAGAAGAAGGGGGGGGGGTGGCAGGAGGAGTCGCAGTTAGAGGCCTGAACTCCCGGTGTCATCTAGCAGTCGTGTCTTGACCAGCATCCCAGCGGTGCTTGAATGGTTGACTCGTTCTTCGAGTTCGTCGCAAGTAACATCAGACACGACGCTTAGTTGGCATGGCCCGGGAGCAGGCCTTGCGCCCCCACCTGTCCTGAACCTTCCTCTGTCATTTTCAGTTCCCTCAGCACGAGAAGTATTATATGCTTTTAAGCGAGGACTAGCTAATAGAGTACAGTCAGCAGCTACTGCCCAGCTAAGATCTGGAGGAGTCATCCGTCACTTTGATGATGACAGTTGTGTGGGAGCAGGTGTTGCAAGCGGTCAGTCTCCTGGCCCTTAGACCCTTGAGCGGGACATAAGTGACGTGCAGACAGTAGCGGATAATGATGATGTAGCCGATCGCACTTGGGAGCCGGGTGTAGAAGGGGCTTCATCATCATCATCATCATGAGAAGAGGGTCGCAGCTTGCGCGTCAGGCAGTTGCTGAGCCAGCAGGGTGGTAACGTGGCTGTGAGTCAGCAGGCTGGCAGCAGTGGGAGGTCGGGAGCCAAACGTGCCCGGGGTAGACCACCCACTTCGCTGGAGCCTACCGGGCCGGAAAGTAGCTGTGCAGAGGTTCACAGAGGCAGCAGTAGCAGTCAGTCAGTGCGGAGTGTTGGGGGGAAAATGCCATACTCGGCGGTGTGGCAATTTTTTGTTAGGACGCCAGAGGAGGTTAACAAGGCCATTTGCAGAATTTGTGGGCAGAAGGTGTTGGCACCATGGCCCTGTGTCAACACATGCAGCGTCACTATAAAGTGGCCTGGAAGAACAGTGGCTCTGATGTCGTGGACCTAGTGGCACGCACCAAATTTCATGCAGTCAAGGCTCCACCACCTCAGCCGAAGGAAGCTGTCCTTCCCATCATCTGCTGGTCCTCATGCTCCTGCTCCTCGTCCTCCTACTCCTCGTCAGTCATTCCGTTAGCAATCGATCACCAAAGTGATTGCTAAGAGACAACAGTATGCGTGCACTTATCCAACGGCGCAGAAGCTGAATGTGTTCCTGGCCAAGTTGCTGGTGCTGCAGTACCTCCCTTTCCAAGTGGTGGACTCTGCACCTTTCAGAGAACTGATGGTGGAGAGTCCTGCTATTGTGTTATAGGGCATTGGGGGTGGGAACATCAAAATTACTGGAGTGCGTGACATGTTACAGTTGAAACTTCTTTAAACAATACTGGTATCTGCTATATACAATACATGAAAGGGTTATTTTACATATTGGCCAAGGTTAATCTAAATGTGAGCAAGTCCCAAGCCGTCATTTCTTTGCGCAAAAGGCAGTACCAGCCCTACGCACATATGTAGAACAGAAGGTGGGTCAGTCCTTGAGCCTGTCGGTGTCTGCTAAAGGGCACGGCAGCGCCGACAGGTGGAGCTGTAACTACGGTCAAGAACAATATATGTCCTTTACGGCCCACTGGGAAAATGTAGTTCCTGCCCAGTCACAACAGTAACTTGGCCAGGTGACTCCACTTCCGACTCCACGTTCTCACGCCATTGGTCCTGTGACAATGTCCGACTCTGCCTCCTCATCCTCCACCGTGTCCTCAGCCTCCACTGCAGGGACAGTTCACAGTGCCCCTCCAGCATACCACATGTGCAGGGAACGGCGGTGTCACGCTGTCCTGCACCTAGTTTGCCTGGGCGAGTCACACAGGAGAGGAACTGCTCCGTGTTCTTCATCAAGAAATTGAATCCTCAACAACTCAAAACTGAAACCATGGTGACCGACAACGGACATAGTGTCGGCTCTGCGTCAAGGAGGGCTGATCCATGCGCCCTGCGTGGCGCACGTGTTCAATCTGGTTGTAAAGCGGTTCCTAAAGTCTTCACCCCATCTGCAAGACATCCTGAAAATGGCCAGGAAACTTTGCATGCACTTCAGCCACTCGTACACCACAAAGCACACACTCTTTGAGCTGCAGTGGCAGAACGGCGTCCCCCAACATAGGCTGATATGCAACGTTTCCACCCATTGGAATTCCACCCTCTATATGTTGGACCGATTATATGAACAGAGAAAGGCCATAAACGATTTCTTGATGATATAGGTGGACAGAGGTACTCCCCTGTGTAACTTTAATGTTAGTCAGTGGCAGCTCATGCGTGAAACCTGCTGTTTGCTCGGGCCCTTTGAGGAGGCCATTTTATTTATGGGAGAGGCTTAAAGGCAACAGACGAGGAGAAGCGCTTACCCCTGACCTAAGCTGGCTGTGTTGTGCCGGGAGCCAGGAGCGAGGGTAAGCCTAGCAGTGGGCGTACCCTAAAGGGAGTTTGAAGAAAAAGGGGGGGGGGGGTGGGTGTGAACAGAAGCGCCCTGAGGAGCTGGGGAGCGGCGCTTATGAAGGTCAGACGCCCCTCCCACAAATTCAGGCTGACTTTTCAGCCTTCCAGCTTATGGGAGAGGCTTAAAGGCAACAGACGAGGAGAAGCGCTTACCCCTGACCTAAGCTGGCTGTGTTGTGCCGGGAGCCAGGAGCGAGGGTAAGCCTAGCAGTGGGCAAAAAAGAAACGAGGAGAGCGGAGCAGTGTCAAAACGTTTCATTTCTCTCAGAGCACGAGGTTACAGACAGCCTGGGAAATCTCGACATTCGGATTTGGAATGTACCTCGTGAAACAAGACGAAAGCAAACGACCCATGCTTTTGATCACGTGCGCCGGGACCCCATTTTTTGAAGCTGCGGACGCAGCCCCAATCCGGAACGAATGCCCAGTGATGACCAGCGGGTTGAAGCCGAGACCTGAAGCCAGCGTCCTGATGTGAGATATGAACTGGACTGAAGACAGGAAATTCCCATGGAAAGGCAACAGCGGGCCATCTAGGGGGGTATTTTGCAGCAGTGCTAGCAATTGTTGGAGGACCATGACCGGACACCTATCGTTGGAAGTTTGGAAAAACCCGACCTCAGTGGGAGGCCCATGTTGATTGGACTTAGTGGATGGTAGCCAGAGGACAAAATGGTCATGGACCCAGGACAATTGCCGCACCTGCAAGCCCTGAAGTTTGGAGGAGGTGCTGGTGAACTCGCCTGGCCTAAGGAACCCATAAAACCCGAGGTACATAGCCGCCTTAATGACCAAGCTAGGAGAGTGCCCAAAAGGATGTCCATCCAGCGCGGACGAAAATCTCCTAAACATCTCGCCGGAGACAGGCTGTCTTCGGGCAGGAGGGGCATCCCCGCTCTTCTGGATTCCCCTAAGAGCAGCCTTGACTGCTTGGACTGAAAAAATGGAACCTCCGTTTGGACTACGAAGCATGGAGCAGTGCTGGATCCCGGCTAAGTACAGCTTAATGGTGTTGTACGACAGCCTGAGGTCGCAATGACAGTGGGCTATCAACGCCAGGATGTAGGAGATATCGTCCAAGCAACCCTGCAGGTGAGACCTGGAAAAAACTTCATAAATCTTAAAGCCGGCTCAATAATTCCTGGCGTTGTTGGAGGAGAGGGAATGTTGCACCAGGTTCCTGGCGTGAGAAAGGAGGGACTCTAATCCATCACCAGGGAATGGAAGACGGGGAGAGGGGACCCCGCGGGATCTGCTCCTGGCAGCACCTGGAAAAAGAGGGGAAAATTAAAGCGGGACAGGGCATCTGCAGCTACATTCTCAACCCCTGGGATGTGGCTGCAAAACACATGAAAGTTATGGGTGAGGGAGAGCCAAACTAGTCTGCGCAGAAGGGACATGATCCTGAAAGATTTCGCCCGACCTTTCAAGATAATGTCAACCAATGCTTGGTTATCGGTGACAAACATCACAGGTGCGTTCGCCCACCGATGACCCCATACTTGAGCCGCCGTCACAATGGGGTAAAGTTCTAGGAGGGAAGAAGAGCTCAGACTTTCGGGGTCCGACCAGACTTCTACGGGCCACTGACCAGCATTCCAATGGGACCCAAAAATAGCAGCGCACCCGCGGGATGGTAGGGTATGACGGCACCCATGAAGGCACAAAAAGAGAAATACCGTTCCATGAGGATAGGAACAGAGACCACATGGCCAAGTCCGCCCTGGCATGGCTGTCCAGATGGACGATGCTGTCCTGGTCAGGAGCCGAAGGTAACAACTGGAGCAGCCTGGAGGTGAATGCCCTGTCCTGGGGCATGATCCTGGAGGCGAAATTGAAACGCCCCAGCAAGGATTGGAGCTCAACCATGGATAGATGGCCCGAGGACATGACGTGGGAAATCGCCGCCCGGCAACTAGCCAGTTTCTCCTCCGGGAGGCTGGCTGCATCCGGATGGAATCCAGAATGACGCCTAGAAACGTCACCCTATTGGCAGGGCCCTCTGTTTTGGCGTGGGCTATCGGGACCTGCAGGCTGGAAAAACTTTGGAGAAGAGTAGCCAGATTGCCCGACCCGCCATGTGGACCCTCGATGATCGAAGAAATCATCGAGGTAGTGGATTACCGTAGGCAAACCGCCATGATGGAGGAGGATCCAATGCAAGGCCTTGGAAAATTGGTCGAACAACCATGGGCTACTCTTCGAACCAAAGGTGAGTCTGTTCGCAAAATAGTAGCGATCAGCCCATCTAAGGCCGTAGTAACCCCATAAGTGCGGTTTAACCGGAAGGAGCTTGAAGGCGTCTGCGATATCCGCCTTCGCCAACCAGGAACCCCTGCCGGAGTTCACAATGTCCCTAATTGCCTCGTCGATAGAGGAATACTGCATGGAGAACTCCTCAGATGGGATAAGTGAGTTGAGGCTGGGAATGGCATGAGGCGCGGACAGGTCATAGATTAACCGCTTTTTATTCGAAGATTTCTTAGACACCAGGCCAATGAGGTTAATGCGCCAGGAAGAAAATGGTATGAACTTAAGCGGGCCGATGAGGAAACCCTTGTCGACCTCAGATTGGAGCAACTCCTCAACTGCCGCCGGATCCTCAGAAGCAGACCTCAGGTTGCCACCTTCCCAAGACGTCTGTGGCAGGGCGATAAGGCCCGTGTGGAAGCCCTCTGCGAAGCCAGACAGCAGGAATTGTACGAACCTTCTGTCGGGATGATCCCGCAGAAGGACGCCAAGGAGATCGAGGTCAATGTCGGCTAGTCAGGACTGTTTCGCAGACCTTTTGGGACAGGCGGGACGAGGGTGAGCCCTGAAGCACAACGAGCAAATGTGGAGAGCCCTGCAACCATTGAAGACACAACCATTTGCATTAAAATTGTTACAGACCTGGCTCTTACCCAGGTACACTATGGGGCGACCAAGCTTGTCAACCCTGGGCGCGCCCAGTTGGGAACCCGAGGGGCCGGGCAAGGACCTATCTTGGATGGGATTGACAGAGCTAGGGCACCAGTCCGAGGAGTGGAAAATGGACTGGCACACTGAACATGACGGGGCCCTAAGACCCGCAAAGTGGCGGCAAAAAAGCTCCATATCAATGTTGGCCCAGTTGGTGACAAACTGGAATTGAACCAGGGCAGCAGCAGCCTTAGCCAAGAAGGAGCAGTGGTAATCATAAAATGACGAGCCACCATACTTGTGCCCCAGGTCGGTGACAAGGTAGAGGTACGAGTCTAGTTCCTCTCTCCTTCTAGGCTGGGCTGAGCACACAATGTCCCTAAACAGGCTGAATGCCAGCACAAATTCCGGGATGGTGAGCTTCCTGTTAAGCCTTGCGTCCTTGTCCTTCAGAACGAGGGAGACGTCACCACAGTTAATGACCCTGTTCTCAGGGAGATCTTGTGAGGCGATAAGGATGGAAGCCAAGTTCACATCCTTCCCAGCCAGGATGTCTTTTTGATGCCGTCCGGAATGAAATGGTCCGGGGCCACCTGGGGAGTGAAAATGGTAATACCTAGGGAGGCCCCCTGAGGAACACCGGACCCTGCCGGAGGGTGTGACGCCTGGGGGGGGGGGAGGGGGGCCCGAGATTCCAGCACAGACACCCTGGACTGAGCATCTGCCACCGAGAAGACCAGGGAGTCAATAGTGGCTTGTAAATGTGACAGCGACTGCTGAATGGACGTGGTCCCTGGCTGGACACCTGACGGGCCCGGGGTGGTCATCAACAGTTTATATAGTTCTGCTTTGCGAGCAGAGGCCGGGTGAGGGATGCCTCTCCTATTAAGTTCTGCGATGAGTCTGGGAATCGTCCAGCTTCTCAGGGACACGGTGCCAGACTGGCCTGAGACGGACGTTCCAGGGAGTGACATGGTGTCCTCCATATCTGAAGCATGCGACATGCTTAACCTGCAAAGAAAGAAACAGTCCTGGATAACTGTATGTGACCAAAACGTAGCACGACCGGTGCCCAAAGAGAAGGGCTTGTGTCAGTCTGGGTAACGTACCTGAGGTTGACGGATGATATCTGTGCCAATGTCTTGGGTCACCTGACCTCGGCTAGATGTCGGATAAATGAAACAGGCAAGAAAACGTTCCTGGGAGAACAAATCCATAAGAGTCGGAAGGGGGAATAGCTGGGAAGATGACAGCCTGGGTGATCCAGGAGACAGAGGTAGGTGCGAGCCTGGGCGATCCAGGAGACAGAGGTAGGTGCGAGCCTGGGCGATCCAGGAGGCAGAGGCAGGAGTGAGCCTGGGCGATCCAGGAGGCAGAGGCAGGAGTGAGCCTGGGCGATCTAGGAGACAGGGACAGGTATGAGCCTGGGCGATCCAGGAGACAGAGGCAGGTATGAGCCTGGGCGATCCAGGAGACAGAGGCAGGTATGAGCCTGGGCGATCCAGGAGACAGAGGCAGGTATGAGCCTGGGCGATCCAGGAGACAGAGGCAGGTATGAGCCTGGGCGATCCAGGAGGCAGAGGCAGGAGTGAGCCTGGGCGATCCAGGAGGCAGAGGCAGGAGTGAGCCTGGGCGATCTAGGAGACAGGGACAGGTATGAGCCTGGGCGATCCAGGAGACAGAGGCAGGTATGAGCCTGGGCGATCCAGGAGACAGAGGCAGGTATGAGCCTGGGCGATCCAGGAGACAGAGGCAGGTATGAGCCTGGGCGATCCAGGAGACAGAGGCAGGTATGAGCCTGGGTGATCCAGGAGACAGAGGCAGGTATGAGCCTGGGCGATCCAGGAGACAGAGGCAGGTATGAGCCCGGGCGATCCAGGAGACAGAGGTACGTATGAGCCTGGGTGATCCAGCGGAAAACAGGACAACAACAGCATTCAACTGTGCTGAGATGCTATATCTAAGCCCTGAGTGGTATTGTCTGCTTTGTCCAAACCTAACAAGTTTGGTACTGTCAGCTAATCTGTAGTATCTAAACCTATCATGTGTGACAATTTTCCTGAGCTGTGTAACTAACCATATATCGTTTATGAGGTTAAGCCCTAATCTACATCTGATGAGACCCCCGGATCTCCTCCTGTTGCATTACGTAGACTCCCTGTCATAGAATGCATCTGCATGTGACCCCCAGACCTAAAATGTGGTATTACATGTACTGACGCCTGGACTAGATCTACCCATTGTCCTATGATCCAGCTGCATGCGTCCCACCGATCGCATGAATAGTATTGCTTGGACTCCCCAACCTACGCTATCTATAGCAGTAGGTTCTCGACATGCGTTCCACGCTGGAACGCACGCCGACCCCACAACCAGGAGCAGGGAAACATCAGATAACAAATCTGTGGGGCCCTTGTGGAGGGGGGGAACTGAGGGACGGAGCTTACCCGTTCTGAGCCGCATGTGAGTGGTGGAAGACTCGAGTCCGGGAGCGGATATCCACGTGCGTTCCACGCTTGAACGCACGCCGACCCCGCGACCGGAAGCCTGGAGACATCAGAGAACGGACCGGTGGGACCCTTGTGTAGGGGATGACCTGCGGGACGGAGCTTACCTGTCCTGAAGCCGCCTGAGAGTGGTGGGATAGCCGGATCCGGGAGCGAATCTCGACGTGCGCTCCGGCGCTTATGAAGGTCAGATGCCCCTCCCACAAATTCAAGCGATCTCTGTAAGACAGGTCCTGAAAAAGGGGTATAGGGCGGCTCTCCCTCTGGTTGGTGATGGCAAGGTGCTCCAAACTGATGCCACACTCTGTTCACCAAAGTCTAATAGTAAAAAAGATACTAAAAGATAAACTAATTATAGCGATGCTATATATCGAGTCTATGTGAATCCATTTATAAGAGTGCCCACTTATTTTCTTTTTTCCTAACACTAAATATTACCTGTTATGCGCCATAATGGCCGCCATAAAGTTTAGGAAGAGTTGGATCCACATGCATGCTGGGTCCACTCTGCCTTTTATCATTTTTGGTGCCAAAATGGCCTCCATTACAAGGGATGCAGGTACCAACATGCTTGCCGAGGCCACTCTATACCTTTCCTTGTGCCAGACAGCTTCCAATGAATGTAGTGAGAGCAGGCCACAGCTTTATACTGAAACTAATTACACCAAAAATGATAAAAGGCAGAGTGGACCCAGCATGCATGTGGATCCAACACTTCCTGAACTTTATGGCGGCCATTATGGCGCATAACAGGTAATATTTAGTGTTAGGACCCGTCTTACAGAGATCGCCTTGACGTTCGGCAGACAGGCTCAGATGGTTTTGTACAAAATGCATTTGCCAAGCATCTCACTTTATAAATAAGTGTAGCATTAGCACTATAATTTTTGTGACTATGGCATTATTGTACTTTATCTGATTTGCAGGGTGCTGCTGCATTGTCTTTTTTTCTGCTGCCACCTCACCACTCTGTGGTCTCCTCATGCTGCGGCCACATCACCACTCTGTGGTCTCCTCATGCTGCTGCCACCTCACCACTCTGTGGTCTCCTCATTCTGCTGCCACCTCACCACTATGTCACTGGGCCACTCTGTGGTCTCATGCTGCTGCCACCTCACCACTTTGTGGCCTCCTCATGCTGCTTCCACCTCAACACTCTGTCACTGGGCCACTCTGTGGTCTCCTCATGCTGCTGCCACATCACCACTCTGTGGTCTCCTCATGCTGCTGCCACCTCACCACTCTGTGGTCTCCACATGGTGCTGCTACCTCACCACTATGTCACTGGGCCACTCTGTGGTCTCCTCATGCTGCTGTCACCTCAACACTATGTCACTAAGCCACTCTGTAGACTCCTCATGCTGCTGCCACCTCACCACTCTGTCATTAGGCCACTCTGTGGTCTTCTCATGCTGCTGCTACCTCACCACTCTGTCACTGGGACACTCTGTGGACTTCTCATGCGGTTCCCACCCTCCCCACTCCATGACTGGGCCACTATTTTGCCTTTTTGGCCTGGTTGACATCATCTTTTATTTGACCCTTCTTCTGATCTGTCAGAAGGAAGGAAAAATGAGACGCACGACGGATCCTGTCTATGTAGCAACTGTAAGGCCTGTATGACATGGTTACTATTTTGTATTAGAATTGGCTTATGATTTGGTAGCCAAAAGCAGGAGTGGGTACAAAACACAGAAGGCATGCAAAGATTCCATTCAGATGTCATCTCCGTTTTGGATCCACTCCTGTTTTTTTTGGCATTAGCAATACTGATGGATTACTGACCAAATGCTGACCAAGTGAAGGCGGATGCTCAACAGACAGGATACGTTTTTGGGGGGTTATTGTTCTGACGGATCAGAGGAAGGGCAAAATAATCAGTGACGTCAACACAAACTTACTGCTGACACCCTGTCTGCTCTGTCAGGCGGGCTCTACTTGTATAAGCGTTTAATAGAAAAGGTTCTGTAGACATCTATGTGGAATCAGCTGACGACGGTGTAAAAGGAGTGCGCTCTTTAACGCTATAGTAGGATCTTGGGTCTCTGCACGGTTCTTTATACCTGGTGCTAACATTGACCTGTAAGGCTGAGTTCACACTTTTGGTCAGTTTTGGCCCTGTAATTGAACAAATGAGTGAAGTGTGAAGTGATTCTAAGAACTACGTCTGTCATCTGCGTGTCATAATGACTTACAGTATTGTTTCACTACCACAGCAGACTCCCTATGCGTGTTACTGCAAGACACATTGTTCTACACCATTCTACAGGCTCTCTGCAGCCAGGAAATAGCTGTTTTTAATGCGATTTGCCACAAATAAATTCGTATCAAATCGAATCTTTTTTTAAATTCGGCGAACCGACCGAATTTGTGAGAAATTTGCTCATCTCTAGTAGACATGTAACATAGTAACATAGTAACATAGTACATAAGGCCGAAAAAAGACATTTGTCCATCCAGTTCGGCCTGTCATCCTGCAAGTTGATCCAGAGGAAGGCAAAAAAACCCTGTGAGGTAGAAGCCAATTTTCCTCACTTTAGGGGAATAAAAAATTCCTTCCCAACTCCAATCAGGCAATCAGAATAACTCCCTGGATCAACGACCTCTCTCTAGTAGCTATAGCCTGTAATATTATTACACTCCAGAAATACATCCAGGCCCCTCTTGAATTCCTTTATTGTACTCACCATCACCACCTCCTCAGGCAGAGAGTTCCATAGTCTCACTGCTCTTACCGTAAAGAATCCTTTTCTATGTTTGTGTACAAACCTTCTTTCCTCCAAACGCAGAGGATGTCCCCTCGTCACAGTCACAGTCCTGGGGATAAATAGATGATGGGATAGATCTCTGTACTGACCCCTGATATATTTATACATAGTAATTAGATCTCCCCTCAGTCGTCTTTTTTCTAACGTGAATAACCCTAATTTTGATAATCTTTCAGGGTACTGTAGTTGCCTCATTCCAGTTATTACTTTAGTTGCCCTCCTCTGTACCCTCTCCAGCTCTGCTATGTCTGCCTTGTTCACTGGAGCCCAGAACTGTACACAGTACTCCATGTGTGGTCTGACTAATAATTTGTAAAGTAGTAGGAATATGTTCACGGGCATCTATGCCCCTTTTGATGCAACCCATTATCTTATTGGCCTTGGCAGCAGCTGTCACTGTTTTTTGCAGCTTAGTTTGCTGTTTATTAAAATTCCGAGATCCTTTTCCATGTCAGTGTTACCAAGTGTTTTACCATTTAGTATGTACGGGTGACTTGCATTATTTCTTCCCATGTGCATAACCTTACATTTGTCAGTGTTAAACCTCATCTGCCACTTATCTGCCCAAGCCTCCAATCTATCCTGATCCCTCTGTAGTAGTATACTGTCCTCTTCAGTGTTAATTACTTTACACAGTTTAGTGTCATCTGCGAAAATTGATACTTTACTATGCAAGCCTTCTACAAGATCATTAATAAATATATTGAAGAGAATAGGGCCCAATACTGACCCCTGAGGTACTCCACTAGTGACAGTGACCCAATCTGAGTGTGTACCGTTAATAACCACCCTCTGTTTTCTATCACTCAGCCAGTTACTTACCCACTTACAGACGTTTTCTCCCAGTCCAAGCATTCTCATTTTATATACTAACCTTTTATGTGGTACAGTGTCAAATGCTTTGGAGAAGTCCAGATATACGACATCCATTGATTCGCCGCTGTCAAGTCTAGAACTTACCTCCTCATAGAAACTGATTAAATTAGTTTGACATGACCGATCCCTCACAAAGCCATGCTGATATGGCGTTATTTGCTTATTTCCGTTAAGATGCTCTAAGATAGCATCTCTCAGAAAACCTTCAAACAGTTTACCCACAACAGATGTTAAACTTACCGGCCTATAGTTTCCAGGCTCTGTTTTTGGACCCTTTTTGAATATTGGCACCACATTTGCCATGCGCCAATCCTGTGGGACATTCCCTGTCAGTATAGAGTCCGCAAATATCAGAAATAAGGGTCTGGCTATGACATTACTTAATTCCCTTAGGATACGGGGGTGTATGCCATCCGGTCCTGGCGATTTGTCTATTTTGATCTTTTTAAGTCGCTGTTGTACTTCTTCCTGGGTCAGACAGGACACTTTTAATGGCGAATTTATTTCAACATTCAGCATTTCATCTGACAGTTTATATTCCTCAGTGAATACAGTGGAGAAAAAAATATTTAACAGCTTTGCTTTCTCCTCGTCGCTCTCTGCGAATCCCCCCGAATGGCCCTATTTAATTTTTTTTTTGATGTATTCCTGCCATTAAGTTCTAAATAAGTAATTTTTTTCATAAAATGGTAAAATGTCTCAAAATATCTGATATGTGTTCTGAGATCTATTGCAGGGATGCTCAGTCTGTGGCCCTCCAGCTGTTGTAAAACTACAACTCCCACCATGCCCTGCTGTAGGCAGATAGCTTTAGGTTGTCTGGGCATGTTGGGAGTTGTAGTTTTGCAACATTTGGAGGGCCGCAGGTTGGGCATGCCTGATCTATTGTGTCTAACATATGGGTAATAAAATATGAGATTTGCAAATCAAGGCATTCTGTTTTTAGTTACATTTTACACAGTGTCCCAACTTGGAATTGGGGTTGTATATCTACAATCCTTAATATTGAAATTGCAACAAAAAAGAGGAAAAGTTGTATAATTATAGAAAGCACAGGATAGAGTGTGCAGGATCTACAGGCCCAGCTGCAACATTTGTGGGCAAATGTGCCAAACCTGTATGCCTCCATGCACAACCATATTTCATCTTGTATCCATGTAGGAGGCAGTCCAACAGGATTCTAAGAGCCTCTGTCATGGTCCCTCCTGTGACAGAGGTTAGAAGATCTGAGAGACTGGCTGCACGTTAGGTTATCTAACAGCCTATCTGTTTTTACTTGTTGCAGTGTTTGTCACGGTGGGGGAAACCCCCACCGTACAATGTCAGGGAAGAAAGGATGCCACCTGGCCTGTAACCAAGGATAAGGGAGCGGGACACCTCCTAGCACATCCCTAATCCTCACCCTGACTCCTAACTGCATGAGCGGACCTAGAAGGTAGGGGGGCTCATTCTCAGGAAACCTAGAGCCCTACTAACCCTGATGATCCATGGTAGTAAGGTCAGGGCCAGAGACGACCTGTTCTTCAAAGACACGGAAGAGCAGGAGTCTCTGCAGGCCTAAAAGCAAGGAGAGGAGCAGACACTAAGCAGAGGACAAACTCGACAGGTAAGTGTCCTGTGGCAGAATTACAACAGACCACAGGACCACAACGTCACTTACCTGCTCACAACAACTAAAAGGAACGAGTCATCCGCACCACAACCACTGGATCCTGTGAAAAGCACTGAAGCCTAAACACACAAATCTGGACTCAGTAACAACACGAAACACAGGAGCAGTAGTACCTGCCTGGACCACCATGTGGCAAGATGCATGGCGGACCCAGACAGCGCTGCTTAACAGAGTTGTAGTTCCACCTCCGGGGAACCCCAGGGACCCCCTTCCAATGGTACAGACAAACAGGTGAAATGTCAAACAACCATGCTGGACAACAGACACCAAATAGACCAGAAATGGAACACCAAATGAGATACAACAAACACCTTTTAAATCACACACCATACTAAAAACAATTGAGGATAGGAAAAGGAATGGAAACAAAGGGATGACATCGCAGATGACATCGATGTCAAACTAGGATGGCCCTCAGATAGCATCCAAGAAAGAAGCAAGCTCCTTCTCATACAAAGGCAGACATAACAATGATCTCAGTCTCACAGCAACAGTATATAAAGAGACCTGAGACCACACCCAGCTCCACCTAGCTCACACCTTAACGCCGTGCACACCAGAAAGGAAGGCTAACAGCCTCAAAGGGAAAGCACACATGCATGCAATACAACAACACGTTGCAGCCGGCAACCAGTATGCATGGCGAAAGTGTCACGGCAAACTACCTCCAAGCCATGACAATTTTGTTGTTCGTAATGACCACACCTCTTGTCTCAGGTGTAGCTTGTGGTTATTGTAATATATTATAATACTGCGCTTAAGGACATATTGTGATAAGTATTGGTGTACAGGTGTTGCAAATATATGGTGACTAGCACACGAAGGTATATCAATATGCAGGTACTTAGCTGGTTTTAAACAGTGTACCTGAAATGAAGGCTTCTATTTGCGTGCTTCTGTCCGCGTCCCCGTATTTGATATAGAGGTATTTTCTTCTTTACTTTTGTTTCTTTTACAGATTTATTTGCTTATTTCCGTTAAGATGCTCTAAGATAGCATCTCTCAGAAAACCTTCAAACAGTTTACCCACAACAGATGTTAAACTTACCGGCCTATAGTTTCCAGGCTCTGTTTTTGGACCCTTTTTGAATATTGGCACCACATTTGCCATGCGCCAATCCTGTGGGACATTCCCTGTCAGTATAGAGTCCGCAAATATCAGAAATAAGGGTCTGGCTATGACATTACTTAATTCCCTTAGGATACGGGGGTGTATGCCATCCGGTCCTGGCGATTTGTCTATTTTGATCTTTTTAAGTCGCTGTTGTACTTCTTCCTGGGTCAGACAGGACACTTTTAATGGCGAATTTATTTCAACATTCAGCATTTCATCTGACAGTTTATATTCCTCAGTGAATACAGTGGAGAAAAAAATATTTAACAGCTTTGCTTTCTCCTCGTCGCTCTCTGCGAATCCCCCCGAATGGCCCTATTTAATTTTTTTTTTGATGTATTCCTGCCATTAAGTTCTAAATAAGTAATTTTTTTCATAAAATGGTAAAATGTCTCAAAATATCTGATATGTGTTCTGAGATCTATTGCAGGGATGCTCAGTCTGTGGCCCTCCAGCTGTTGTAAAACTACAACTCCCACCATGCCCTGCTGTAGGCAGATAGCTTTAGGTTGTCTGGGCATGTTGGGAGTTGTAGTTTTGCAACATTTGGAGGGCCGCAGGTTGGGCATGCCTGATCTATTGTGTCTAACATATGGGTAATAAAATATGAGATTTGCAAATCAAGGCATTCTGTTTTTAGTTACATTTTACACAGTGTCCCAACTTGGAATTGGGGTTGTATATCTACAATCCTTAATATTGAAATTGCAACAAAAAAGAGGAAAAGTTGTATAATTATAGAAAGCACAGGATAGAGTGTGCAGGATCTACAGGCCCAGCTGCAAGATTTGTGGGCAAATGTGCCAAACCTGTATGCCTCCATGCACAACCATATTTCATCTTGTATCCATGTAGGAGGCAGTCCAACAGGATTCTAAGAGCCTCTGTCATGGTCCCTCCTGTGACAGAGGTTAGAAGATCTGAGAGACTGGCTGCACGTTAGGTTATCTAACAGCCTATCTGTTTTTACTTGTTGCAGTGTTTGTCACGGTGGGGGAAACCCCCACCGTACAATGTCAGGGAAGAAAGGATGCCACCTGGCCTGTAACCAAGGATAAGGGAGCGGGACACCTCCTAGCACATCCCTAATCCTCACCCTGACTCCTAACTGCATGAGCGGACCTAGAAGGTAGGGGGGCTCATTCTCAGGAAACCTAGAGCCCTACTAACCCTGATGATCCATGGTAGTAAGGTCAGGGCCAGAGACGACCTGTTCTTCAAAGACACGGAAGAGCAGGAGTCTCTGCAGGCCTAAAAGCAAGGAGAGGAGCAGACACTAAGCAGAGGACAAACTCGACAGGTAAGTGTCCTGTGGCAGAATTACAACAGACCACAGGACCACAACGTCACTTACCTGCTCACAACAACTAAAAGGAACGAGTCATCCGCACCACAACCACTGGATCCTGTGAAAAGCACTGAAGCCTAAACACACAAATCTGGACTCAGTAACAACACGAAACACAGGAGCAGTAGTACCTGCCTGGACCACCATGTGGCAAGATGCATGGCGGACCCAGACAGCGCTGCTTAACAGAGTTGTAGTTCCACCTCCGGGGAACCCCAGGGACCCCCTTCCAATGGTACAGACAAACAGGTGAAATGTCAAACAACCATGCTGGACAACAGACACCAAATAGACCAGAAATGGAACACCAAATGAGATACAACAAACACCTTTTAAATCACACACCATACTAAAAACAATTGAGAATAGGAAAAGGAATGGAAACAAAGGGATGACATCGCAGATGACATCGATGTCAAACTAGGATGGCCCTCAGATAGCATCCAAGAAAGAAGCAAGCTCCTTCTCATACAAAGGCAGACATAACAATGATCTCAGTCTCACAGCAACAGTATATAAAGAGACCTGAGACCACACCCAGCTCCACCTAGCTCACACCTTAACGCCGTGCACACCAGAAAGGAAGGCTAACAGCCTCAAAGGGAAAGCACACATGCATGCAATACAACAACACGTTGCAGCCGGCAACCAGTATGCATGGCGAAAGTGTCACGGCAAACTACCTCCAAGCCATGACAATTTTGTTGTTCGTAATGACCACACCTCTTGTCTCAGGTGTAGCTTGTGGTTATTGTAATATATTATAATACTGCGCTTAAGGACATATTGTGATAAGTATTGGTGTACAGGTGTTGCAAATATATGGTGACTAGCACACGAAGGTATATCAATATGCAGGTACTTAGCTGGTTTTAAACAGTGTACCTGAAATGAAGGCTTCTATTTGCGTGCTTCTGTCCGCGTCCCCGTATTTGATATAGAGGTATTTTCTTCTTTACTTTTGTTTCTTTTACAGAAACAAAAGTAAAGAAGAAAATACCTCTATATCAAGTACGGGGAGGCGGACAGAAGAACGCAAATAGAAGCCTTAATTTCAGGTACACTGTTTAAAACCAGCTAAGTACCTGCATATTGATATACCTTCGTGTGCTAGTCACCATATATTTGCAACACCTGTACACCAATACTTATCACAATATGTCCTTAAGCGCAGTATTATAATATATTACATTGTCTCCCCTGTGCGGCAAATTTTTGTGGTTTTGCCGCGATACCGCTGCTTTTACATATAGCATCCACTGAGCGCCACTGTAGTAACCCTTTATCTCCTTAGCTTGTGGTTATTACTGCTCCTCTATTTAGTCTGGACTCACACTTCATACCATGGGGTTGATATTATCTGCCTGGAGTTGGAAGAGCTGGTGTGTGGTCCTCATCTGAGTTCCTGCTCATCATTTTCCTTCTGTTGTCATTCTACTGTTCCTCCCCTCCCCCCACATTGTGACAGCCTCCTTTTAATTGTACAGTTTTCCCCAATAAATGTATCCTTTCACTCTAATATTGTAATCAGTCGCATATATCAACATTAATTCACAGATATAAAGTTTTATTCAGTTCCAACAACAACTTCTTGGTGGGTTATTTTTTGTTGTTGTCAATGAGTGTATTCATACTATCTCAATCTATTTAGTATTGAGTATGAGCACCATGTGCAGAAATACACACACTTACACATCTTGGTATGCTATCAGTGAGGTTATGAATGTGTTACATGCAGTGGGTGTGGAACAACTGCTCTAACAGATCAGTTTCACTTAGGGCTAGTCCTAAGGGCCTTATCCTGGCAGTCCCATGATTTTCACCCTTTAACCTCTATATAGGAATCTGGACTTTGCTGCAGGGGAGCCACCAGGCTGCTGCCTCTTGAAAAAGTCCCAGTGTGATTCGCTGCTGACCCAGGCACAGGTCAGAGCAGGCAGAGTATTTGCAAATCTATTAAACAAATCCGAGGTCAGGGCAGGAGACAGAGGGCCAGTACGATAAACAGGCAAGGGTCAGGTCAAGCAGCAGAGGGTCAGATTCAGCAAACAGGCTGAGGCTGGTACATGGGCAGACAAAGAGCACACCTTCACAGGAAACTAACAAGCTAGATAACCTAAAGTTCAGACACCCTTCTCTGGGCAATGGTGCCTTAAATACCTTGAGATATTGTGGAGAAGACTAGGGTGCAAGCCAGGATGACAAGTCATTCTTCAGTGGTGCCCCCATTTCAGCACCTGTCTCCTCTTGGCAGAAGGAAAAAATGTTTTACCTGGCAGGATGTCCTTCAGCTGGACTGGAGCATCTGAAACAAAACAGGAAGGATCTATGAAGTGCTGGGGCTACTCTAAACAATCAGCGGAGTCAAAGGAACAGGACAGAGCATCTGCTTTAGTATTCTTATGCAGAGAGCGAAAATGCAAGATAAAGTTAAAGCAGGGAAAAATAAAAGGACCAGCAGGCCTGGCAAGGATTGAAGATGTTGTGCATATTGTAGATCAGGTTTTTATGATCCATGAAAATAATGAATGAATGACAGGCTCCCTCCAACAAGTGACACCACTCCCCAAGAGCCAACTTAATTAAAAGTAATTCTGTGTCACCAATTGAATAATTCCTCTCTAAAACCACAGGTGACTATTCTGCCAGATGCACTCTTTTGAAAGGGATGCATCTGTCTGGAGACATCCTGGTGGCAAAGGACCAAGGCAGATGAGAAAAATGCAGAATGAACTGTAGTAGTTTGCAAGGCCAAAAAAACATTGAATAGCACGTATTCCGATAGTCTCTCAGAATAGGACCCGATGCCTGCCACAATCGGACGCATAGGGGGCGGGGAACCCAGTTTATGCACTTTTGGAAGTGCGTGAAAGATTGGTGTGGTCGCATGTTCCACATAAATATACTCCACTTATTTTTTGGATAAAATTCCTAATCTTTGACCCTCCAACAGAATGTTGTGAAGCTTCTCTTGATAAGGGAGGAGCGGATTGAAATCCAACAGCAGATAGGTGTTCTTGTCATTCAACATATTTAGAACTTGTTCCTTATATACACTGCTGTCTAAGATTACCACCGCTCCTCCCTTATCAGCCTTACGGATCACAATCTCCTGCATATCATGTAAAGCCTGCAAAGCATTTATTTCCTCCCTGGTAAGATTGTTAAATTTTTTTGGGGACGGATCCGTTTGACGTTGACACAATATGGTGCGATTGTGGGCGGATCCGTCCCCTGTTGACTTTCGGTGTGGGGTCGGGACGGATCTGACTAGACTTTTTACATAGAATGCAGACGGATCCGTTCTGAACGGATGCCATTGTTTGCATTTATAGGTGCGTATCCGTCTGTGGAGATGGCAGACGGATCCGCACCTAACGCAGGTGTAAAAGTGGCCTAAGATATGTTCATTATGTGTATGTATGCATCACCTGTGATACTGGATCTCCTCCCCTGGACCGCTGAATGGTTGCCATTCCAGGCTCCAGGTGCGGACACTTTGCTGATTAGAGGGGGTTGGACTTTGTGCTACATAAAAAGGAATGGTTTTAATATGTGTGTTATGTCTTGATGAAGGGCTGGATTCTGTAGCCCGAAACATGTTACTGTACACCTTTTTCCTGTGATTTTAGTGGATTTTATACGATGAGCCAATAAAGAACAATTTTTTACTCCACAAGAAGCTGGATTCTCTCTTTCTAATAGACATAGGTCGTTGGAACTTCTGCACTGCTGCTCCTCTTCAGACAGCATGATTCTATCCACTTGCATAGGTTCTAGTGCTAAAGTAGAGGGAGGAGGAGCCAGCGGTCTCAGGAAAGATGATGCCAACCACAGAGGTCTCTTCTCCGGAACAGCTTCCTTGGCATGTTGCGAGAACCGGGAATGATGAGAGTGGCAAGAGAGATCAATCCTTCTAAAGTAGCTGTCACATCACAAACCACCAGTTTTTCCTAGATGGACCCTCACATAATGCCACCACCAATGTGGAACTGGATAGCATAATGGCTGACAATAAGTTTGCCCTGGCAATGTCCTGTGGGTGTGAATGGAGGAAGACTTGGCAGTGCAGCTGCGGCTGGTGGTTGTGATACAGTTGCGGTAGTGGTCAGGGCATTATACATATAGAAGAGCAGTTGTTCTTGGCAGTTCCATGGCCTGAGCTTACTGTTACAGGCTGTGGGTGTGGAACCATTGCACCAACCAACTAGTTTGACTTAGGGTGAGTCCTAAGGGCATTACCCTGGCTGTCCCCTGGTTTTCACCTTTTAAACCTTATACAGGGATCTGGACTTCACTGCAGGGGAGCCACAGGTCGCTTGCTACCTCTTGGAAAACTCCCACTGTGGTTGGCTGTTGACCTAAAGGGGTCAGAAACACTGGTGAGAAGCACCAATGAGTCAGGCAATATTACTAGTCAGGAACAGGCAGAGTCAAAGCAGGCAGAGAATGTGTAAATCCATTAAGCAAGTCCAAGGATCGGGCAGGTAGCAGAGGGTCAGTACGGTAAACAAGCAAGGGTCAGGTCAGACAGGAGTGGGTCGGAATACATAAACAGGCAGAGGTTGGTACATAGGCAGAGAAACAGAAAAATAAATCTTCGCAGGGAACTAGCAAATTAGATAACCTAAAGCTCAGGTTCCCTCCCCTAAAGAAAGGTGCTTTAAATACCCTGAGGTGACCAACCATTGCCTGGAGAAGACTAGAGTGCATATGTGCTGGCCCCTTAAAAGCGGTAGAGCACATGCACACAACCAAGGAACAGACCAAGGGGACCTTACAGGGAATCGGAAACGCATGGTCGGGGTATGCAGCAGGGAGAGCCATGTGGGATGACAGCAGTTGGGCCCACTGCTGGTGGGCAGAGGCTGGCGAGTGGGTCTGAAGCGCTGGAACAGCAGAGCAAGAAGCTGGGTGACACGGGCCTGTGTCTGCTCAGAAGAGCAGGACAGCTGTGGGCACAGGCCACCATAGTAACATAACGACATAACAACACTTTGGTATGCAAATCACCATTGCAGTTGCTGACCAATGATTTCCCAGATGTGCTCGATGGGAAAAAATCTGAAGACACTGCAGGCCATGGCAGCAAGTTTAGGCCATGTAGGTCGCTCACAGTTGCACTAGGAACATGCGGATGGAGTTGTTCTGTTTAAAAACTGCTTCTGGGATTCTTTGAAGAAATGGCCATACCACTGGTTCTACAATCAAATCAATGTAATGTCAAGCTATAGAGTACCCGGCTACCATACATTATGCCACCCCACACCATAATCCCGGGAGTAGGACCAGTGTGACGTTCCCTTGTCTTGGAAGAGGTGGAAGAATTCTGTAAGTCTTGCCCGACCTGCCAGGCAACTAGCCCCCAGCACCTTTTTCGCAGTCTCTTGGTACCTGTCCCGATCATCGAGGTGCTGTTTGAGCGAATCGCTATAGACCTGGTAGGCCTAATACCAAAGTCCGCTACAGGACACAACACATCTTGGTCGTCCTGGACTACGCCACTCGGTACCCGGAGGCGGTGCCACTGCGACATACATCAGCGAAGCTTATAGCTAGTGAGCTAATGGAGATGTTGTCCCGAGTGGGCCTACCTAAAGAGGTTCTGACTGACCAGGGGACCCCTTTTATGTCCAATGTCATGAGGGAACTCTGTAAGTTGCTGCATTTCAGACAGTTACGGACGTCCGTGTACCATCCGCAAACGGACGGTCTGGTTGAAAGTTTTAAGAAAACTCTAAAAACTATGTTAAAAATGGTGGTGTCTAAAGATGGGAAGGATTGGGACTTTCTTCTGCCCTATCTCATGTTCGCTGTGCGAGAGGTACCCTTCTACTGGGTTCTTGCCTTTCGAATTGCTTTATGGCAGACATCCTCGTGGTCTGTTGGACATGGCCAAAGAGGCGTGGGAACAGCAACCCACTCTGCATAAAAGTGTCCTGGAGTATGTTATCAAGATGCAACAGTGGATAGAGACCGTTTTGCCTCTTGTCAGGGAGCATATGGAGGCTGCTCAGCGAGCCCAGAATCGGATCTATAATCGGCAGGCTCGGGTCCGGATCTTTAAACCAGGTGATCAGGTTTTGGTTCTGGTACTGACCGTGGACAGTAAGTTCCTGGCTAGATGGCAGGTGCCCTACGAGGTACTCGAGAAAGTTGGAGTGGAAAAATTACAAGGTACACCGGCCAGGGCGGTGGAAGCCGGAGCAGGTTTACCATGTTAATTTACTTAAATCTTGGAAAGATAGGGAGACCTGTACTGAAGACAGCCCGCGGCCGGGTTTTCTAGGGGAAGAGGTTCCGGCTCCTATGTCTGATGCAAGGGAAGCGGTTGCCACAGTAAAAATTGCTGACAGCCTCTCCTCTAAACAGGCTCAGGAGACCAGGGAGTTTGTTAGTCGGAACATGTCGGATGTGTTCTCGGACATCCCTGGACGCACTTCCGCAATCCAGCATGACATTGTCACTGAGCCTCAGGCAAAAGTCCGGTTAAAGCCATACCGGGTACCCGAGGCTCGGCGACAAGCCATCTCGGAGGAAGTGCAGCTCATGCTGCGGCTAGACATCATCGAGGAGTCTAAAAGTGAGTGGGCCAGTCCTATAGTCTTAATACCCAAGCCGGACGGGATGTTACGGTTTTGTAACCATTTTCGTAAGCTGAACGAAATATCTAAATTCGATGCATATCCCATGCCTCAGGTGGATGAGCCTATTGAAAGGTTAGGCCAAGCCTGGTATTTTTCTGTTTTGGACCTCACCAAAGGTTACTGGCAAGTACCCTTGACGGAGTCTGCCAAAGAGAAAACTTACTTCATTACACCAGAGGTGCTGTACCAATATAAGGTGTTACCCTTCGGTCTGCATGACGCCCATGCCACTTTTCAACATCTAATGGACATTGTGCTTCGTCCACATCGGCGGTACGCCTCGGCTTACCTGGATGATATTGTCATTCACAGTACCGACTGGGAAGGTCACCTGCCCAAAGTACAGGACGTAGTGGACTCCCTTCGAAAGGCTGGTCTAACAGCTAACCCCAAAAAATGTGCGATAGGGTTAGAGGAGACCAAATACCTAGGGTATGTCATTGGGCGCGGAGTCATCAAACCCCAAGTAAACAAAATAGAGGCGATAAGGAATTGGCCCCGACCTGTCACCTCTAGGCAAGTAAAGTCATTCCTGGGAATGGTGGGCTATTATATGAGGTTCGTTCCCCATTCTGCCACTTTAGCAGCTCCATTGACAGGGCTCTTGAAGGGACCGAAGTCCGTGATGGTCCGCTGGAATGACCAGGCGGACGAGGCTTTCTCCTTTTTGAAGTCGGCCCTGTGTGGGTCCCCGGTTTTGGTAACGCCCGACTCCAAAAGGGAGTTTATAGTACAGACAGATGCCTCCGAAGTAGGCCTCGGTGCTGTACTGTCTCAGGAAGTCAACAGGGAACAGCATCCCGTTGTCTTCCTCAGCCGTAAGCTCACCCCAGCCGAGACCAGGAGAAAGAGAGGAATGCTCGGGTCCCCAGATGGTTCTTGTCCTTGCAAAGCTTTGAGTTTACAGTAGAACACAGGGCAGGCCGGTTACAGGGAAACGCGGATGCCCTGTCCCGGGTACACTGTCTGGCGTGTGTTCACACCCTCAGGGTTGAACAAACATGTGACATAGCAAGGGGTTTTGTTTGGGAAGGCAGGTATTTTCCTCCCAACATGGGCGGCTGGGCTGATTTCTAGCCAGGTGAGATCAAATACCGGACCGGAGTTTAAGTGCCGGTCCGGGTTTTGGCAGCACCTGCATACTGTCCTCATACACATTAGCACGGTGTGTAATTTGACATGTAGCTAAACCTTCTCTGTCTTGATAAGAAGAGAAAACTGTACTGCTTTAACTTTCTCTTTATTGATAGTAGATTGACAGGAACTGTGAAACTAAAGAATAAAACATAAATATGTTTTAGAAAATATTTTAGAACATAAATATCCGTGGTACATGGCATAAGACACAGAATAAACTGCTATACACGCAGTACATGAGGTAATGCAATGACAATGCTATCAAATGCAACAACATAATAAACTGCAGTATGGAGGAACAGGAGGAGCATTGCCAGAGCCCTGCAAAATGACCTCCAGCAGGCCACAAATGTGCATGTGTCTGCTCAAACGGTCAGAAACAGACTCCATGAGGGTGATATGAGGGCCCGACGTCCACAGGTGGGGGTTGTGCTTACAGCCCAACACCATGCAGGACGTTTGGCATTTGTCAGAGAACACCAAGATTGGCAAATTCGCAACTGGCGCCCTGTGCTCTTCACAGATGAAAGCAGGTTCACACTGAGCACATGTGACAGACGTGACAGAGTCTGGAGACGCCGTGGAGAACGTTCTGCTGCCTGCAACATCCTCCAGCATGACCGGTTTGGCATTGGGTCAGTAATGGTGTGAGGTGGCATTTCTTTAGAGGGCCGCACAGCCCTCCATGTGCTCGCCAGAGGTAGCCTGATTGCCATTAGGTACTGAGATGAGATCCTCAGACCCCTTGTGAGACCATATGCTGGTGCGGTTGGCCCTAGGTTCCTCCTAATGCAAGACAATGCTAGACCTCATGTGGCTGAAGTGTGTCAGCAGTTCCTGCAAGACGAAGGCATTGATGCTATGGACTGGCCCGCCCGTTCCCCAGACCTGAATCCAATTGAGCACATCTGGGACATCATGTCTCGCTCTATCCACCAACATCACGTTGCACCACAGACTGTCCAGGAGTTGGCAGATGCTTTAGTCCAGGTCTGGGAGGAGATCCCTCAGGAGACCGTCCGCCACCTCATCAGGAGCATGCACAGGCGTTGTAGGGAGGTCATACAGGCACGTGGAGGCCACACACACTACTGAGCCTCATTTTGACTTGTTTTAAGGACATTACATCAAAGTTGGATCAGCCTGTAGTGTGTTTTTCCACTTTAATTTTGAGTGTGACTCCAAATCCAGACCTCCATGGGTTAAAAAAATTGATTTCCATTTTTTTATTTTTGTGTGATTTTGTTGTCAGCACATTCAACTATGTAAAGAACAAAGTATTTCAGAAGAATATTTAATTAATTCAGATCTAGAATGTGTTATTTTTGTGTTCCCTTTATTTTTTTGAGCAGTGTATATACCGGCCACAATATATTAGAAAATTGCTTGAAATACAACCTTACAAACCTTACAAATATTTCTAAAGTCCAGTTATCACACGCCTAATGCCTGAGGCTAAAATATTACTGCTTTACAACATAAAGAGATGAAAAATGTATATGATTAATTGTCTACTCATGTCAATTCGTATTAAAATCTAAATATTCTTGCACATAAGAAGGAACAGCAAGGGAAAAGTAATAATAACTAGGGATGCACGATGCATCAAAATATCGATACTGTTTCAATACTTCAGTACAGACATTGTCAATAAGTCTGACTGAGAGGACATGGCGTGTGCACTAACCAGGGCATGCCATGTTCTGATCAGTGGCCGCACATCTGTGGCAGTGGAGAAGAAAGGAGAACGTTCCTCCCTTTCCACTTGGATGTAGCTGGCAAAGAGGAGCAGTGTGCTCCAGACATTGCTTCTGTTTGCAGGCCACATCACAGTGAGAAGGGAGAAACGCTGTCTTTGCTTCTCCACTACAACCAATGATTATGGACGCGGGTAAGGAAGCAGTGTCAGAAAGGTAGGGAGGAGAATGGTGGTTTACTACAGTGCTGAGGAACATTGGGGTTAATGCGACTCTCATTAACCCCAATGTTGACATTATGTGAGATAAATGATGGGGGTCACTTATTATTAATGTGAGGCACATGGTGTTATTGAGTACCTCCATGTGCCTCACATTAATAGTAAGTAACCTCATCATGCATCCACAAATTAAAGGCGTTATCCAAGACTATAACAGGCCTCCCGAAGTGGACAACTCGCAGTGGTGATCACCTGTGGTACAAAGGGAACAGGTCACTACTGCGGCCAACAATTGGCTTCAGCGGTCGTGTGCCCCCCTCCCCATCAACAGGATGTTGATTTCAGTGCAGCAGGGCGATGAAGAGCCAGCCGTGGAGTGATGAAGATCGAATCCAACAGCGAGGACCGGGTCTTGAATAACTCCTTTAATGCATGAATACATGATGAGGTTATAAATAATAAGAAAAAGAAAAACCGCATACAAAGGCTGCACATCTCCATATTAAAATTTATATTTTATTAACCACTTCAGGGCCCTGCCATTTTTCACCTTAACAAGTTGCCGACCTAGGACAAGAATGCTCATCCTAACTGGCCGGTACTTAACGCCTTAGGACGAGCATTCTCGTCCTAGGGTTTACCGGCTGCCCCATACGCGCTGCCGCGATCAGCAGCAGGGGCCCGGCTTATACTGACAGCCGGGCCCCTGCTATATCTACCAGCATCGGTGAAAACACTGATGCCGGCAGATCAACCCTCTATATGCCGCGGTCACTCTGACCGCGGCATACAGGGGGTTTGCGGCAGCTTGTACATCCCCATTGGGTCTCCGTGCTGCGGGGACGGGGACCCGATGGTTCCTATGGCAGCCCCTTGCACAGGCATCGGGACTGCCAGCTACGGAAGCCCAAGAGATGTAGCCCCAGGGCTGGATCTGCTAGGCAACTGTCAGCGTCTTACAGTGTAAGGCACTGACATTTAAATACAGCACAATACAGATGTTTTGTGCTGTATTGAAACAGGGATCAGACCCTGAAATGTTGAAACCCCATAGTGTAGTGGGACAAAAATAAAAAATAATAAAAGTGTTTTTAACAATAAAAAAATTAAAGTTTTAATTAAAAAAAGCCCCTTCCCCATAAAAAAGAGACATATAAAATTGTAAAAAATAGAAAAAAATAAAATAAAAAACACACATATTAGATATTTTCGGGTCCGTAATAACCTGCTCTATAAAAATATCCCATGATCCACCCCGTCCGGTCAACACTGTTAAAAAATAAAAAAAATAAAAACTGTGCTATAAAGCCATTTTTTGTCACCTTTTATCACAAAAAATGTAATACTAAGTGATCAAAAAGTCATATGTACCCCAAAATAATACCAATTTAACCATCATCTCATCCCTCAAAAAATGAGTCCGTATATAAGACAATCGGCCAAAAAATAAAAAAGATATGGCTTTCAGAAAATGGAGACATAAAAACATCATTTTCAAAAATGCCTTTATTGTTTTATTGTTTAAAACCAAAATATATTTACAAAAACAGACATATTAGGTATTGCCGCGTCCATAACAACCTGTTCTATAAAAATATCACATGAGTTAACCTGTCTGGTAAACACCGTAAAAATAAAAATAAGAAAAAGCCATTTTTAGCACCTTACATCTCAAAAAGTGTAATACCAAGCGGACAAAAAGCAGTATATACCCAAAAATAATACCTATCAAACCGACCGTCATCTCATGTCGCAAAAAATGAGACCCTACATAAGACAATCGGTCAAAAAATAAGAAAGATATGGCTTTCAGAAAATGGAGACATAAAAACATAATTTTTTTGTTTCAAAAATGCTTTTATTGTTTAAAACCAAAATATATTTAAAAAAACAAACATATTAGGTATTGCCGCATCCGTAACAACCTGCTCTATAAAAATATCACATGAGCTAACCCGTCTGGTGAATAGTGATGGATGAACATCGGACAGGTCGGTTTGTGAATGCGCGTTCGCGATCAAATGTTTGCGAACCATGCGTTTGTGGCGGGTTCCATTGACTTTAATGGCAGGCGAACCCTAAAAACTTTCAGGTCATATTTGCAGCCACCAAATACTTACTAGAAGTGCACAAATAGTCCCACAACATGGACAGTGACATACCAGAGGGGGATCATTGTCAAAAATTCCCACAAAAAATATGTATCTTAATCAGGGGCCATTTTTATGAGTCTTAAAGGGAAAAAATGTGCCCTGCTGGAGCCCAGAAAATTTTTATTTTAGGCCACGGGAGTACAGGCCCCAAAAATTAGGCATTCACCTGACATAAAAGAACTTGTGATGATGTGTCTGGAGGTACATTAGGCGGTCACTGGATGCAAATTTTACTGTAGGCCACTAGAGGGCAGGCCCCAAAATTAGGCATTCACCTGACATAAAAGAAATTGTGATTATGTGGCTGGTGGTACATTAAGTGGTCACTGCATATCAATTTTACTGTAGGCCAGTTCAGGCCCCAAAAATTAGGCATTCACCTGACAGAAAAGAACTTGTGATGATGTGACTGGAGGTACATTAGGCGGTCCCTGGATACAAGTTTTACTGAAGGCCACTGGAGTACAGGCCCCAAAATTAGGCATTCACCTGACAGAAAAGAACTTGTGATTATGTGGCTGGAGGTACATTAGGCGGTCACTGGCTAAAAATTTTACTGTAGGCCAGTACAGGCCCCAAAAATTAGGCATTCACCTGACAGAAAAGAACTTGTGATGATGTGGCTGGAGGTACATTAGGCAGTCACTGGATAAAAATGTTACTATAGGCCACTGGAGTACAGGCCCCAAAAATTAGGCATTCATCTGACAGAAAAGAACTTGTGATTATGTGGCTGGAGGTACATTAGGCGGTCACTGGCTACAAGTTTTACTGTAGACCAGTACAGGCCCCAAAAATTAGGCATTCACCTGACAGAAAAGAACTTGTGATGATGTGGCTGGAGGTACATTAGGCGGTCACTGGCTACAAGTTTTACTGTAGACCAGTACAGGCCCCAAAAATTAGGCATTCACCTGACAGAAAAGAACTTGTGATGATGTGGCTGGAGGTACATTAGGCGGTCATTGGATAAAAATTTTACTGTAGGCCACTGGAGTACAGGCCCCCAAAATTAGGCATTCACCTGACAGAAAAAGCCTTGTATATACATAAGACAAAAAACATTCTTTGTTCTGGGTGGTGGAGGATATGTGTGGGCTGGCATGAGGAAATTCAATTACACGTGGTTGTCACAGGTGTTGAATTCCTCCGAGATCCATGCCTCATTCATTTTTAGAAGCTAGGCGAGTGCGCTTATCGGTCACAATTTCCCCCACTCGACAAGGGCAAGCCAAGAGTTCCATGGCAAATTGTGCTAGCTCTGACCGCAGTTCAAGCCTGCACACCCAGTAGTCCAGGGGTTCCTCGCTTCTCAGAGCGCCCACATCGGCTGTTAACCCGATGTAGTCGGACACCTGTCGGTCTAGGCGTTCCCTGAGGCTGGATCCAGAGGACGACTGTCGATGGGTTGGCTGTAAGAATGATCTCATATCCGAAGTGACCAACACATCTTCAAACCCTGTTCTTCTTGCAGGCGCGGTAGGATTGGTACCTGCACCTGTTTCACTGTGAGTGGAAATTCCTCTGCCAGCGCCCGCAACAGCAGAATGCAGCATCTCTCGCAACAAGGCCTGGAAATGCTGCATTCTGACAGCCCTCTGTGATGCTGGTAACATGTCCGCCATTTTATGTTTGTACCAGGTGTCTAAGTACGTTGCCACCCAGTATCGGTACTTGCCCTTTATGCTTTTTATACGGGTGTCCCTCTTCAAACACTGCAGCATGAAGGCCCCCATTTGCACTAAGTTGGAAGTGGTGGAGCGCCATGGCTCCTGCTCATCGCCCAGGAGAATGTCGTCCTCGGTCTCCTCCCCCCAGCCACGGACAACACCAGGGATTCTATTCTTGCTCCTCCTCCATCCCCCAGCCACCATCCTCCTCTGACTCCTCTTCAGACTCCTGCTGACTTTTCTCAGGTGGAGTAGCCCCCCCTGGGAATTCATTCAGCGTTGCGACTTCCTCATCTTCTAGCACCTGCTCCTCGACAGCTTGATCAATGACACAGCGCAATGCATGCTCCAGGTGATCTCATCAAATGGCCGCAGAAGTCTGCATGCGTTGCGCATGAGCAGCCACTGGCGCGGTGAAAAGAAACCAAGCTCCCCAGAACCTGTCCTGCTGCAGAGTTCGTACAGATAGTCATTAATGGCCCATTGCTGCTGGAGCAGCCTATAAAGCATATACAAGGTAGAGTTCCAGCGCAAATCAGACATCTGATGGGCAAGTGGTGTCGCCGCTGAATGTCAGCAAGGCGAGCCATGGCCGTGTAAGATCTTCTAAAATGGCCAGAGATTTTCCTGGCCTGGCGCAAGATGTCCTGGACCCCGGGGTATTTGCCAACGAATCGCTGCACGACTATGTTCAGGACGTGTGCCATGCACGGCACGTGTGTCATTTTGCCCTGTTTCAGTGGGCATAGCAGATTGGCACTGTTGTTGCACACCCCTTTCCAACTGTCAAATTGAGCGGGGTTAGCCACTGATCGGCCTGTGACCGCAGAGCTGAAAGCCGTGCAAGACCAGTGTGGCTCTTGGCTTCCAGGCACAACAGCCGCATCACAGCATGGCAACGTCTCACCTGGGATGTCGAATAGGCTCTGGGGAGCTTGGGGGGTGCAGCGGAAGAGGCGGTAGCAGTGGAAAAGGAGGAGTCAGCCGAGGAGGAGACAGAGGATAGAGTAGGAGGAGGAGAAGAAGAGGCAGGCCTGCATGCAATCCTTGGCAGTAACACCACATCCACACGGGAGCCACGGGTTACATGCTTGACAGCCGTCAGAAGGTTCATCCAGTGGGCAGTAAAAGTTATGTACCTTCCCTGCCCGTGTTTGCTAGACCATGTGTCTGTGGTCAGATGTATCTTGGCACCGACACTGTGTGCCAGAGATATATTCACTTGCCGCTGAACGTGGCCATATAGCTCTGGGATGCCCTTCTGGGAGAAATATTTCCTTCCGGGGACCTTCCATTGCGGTGTGTCAATGGCCACAAATTTTCTAAAGGCCTCCGAGTCCACCAGTTTATATGACAGTAGTTGGCAGGCTAGCAGTTCCAACAAGCCAGCGGTCAGCTGTTGGGCAAGAGGGTTATATGGCATCATCAACTTTTCACGCTCGAACATTTGGGCCACGGAAGCCTGCCTTCTGCCAGATGAACGCGATGACGGCACGGTGGAAGGTGGAGTGGAGGACAAATGGGAGGAGAGAGGAAAAGGAGAAGAGGCAGGACGTGGAGGGCCGGGAGTGTGGCTTTGTGGGGTCTGACGGTGTTGCTCCCACTGGGCTCGGTGATGGGAGGCCAGGTGCCTTCTTAAGGCGGTCGTCCCTAGGTGAGTGTTGGGCTTACTGCGACTTATGCGTTGACAGCACAGGCTGCAGATGGCAACACTATTATCAGCAGCTGACACGTTAAAAAAGCCCACACTGCGGAGCCATGTGCCGGCGTCCTGGGAGCGCCAGATGTGACAGTGCATGGCGGATGGCTCGCTCCAGATACATTTGCAGTCTGCTTTTTGCCTACTGTGCCCTGCGTGCTCTGCCTGCTTCTCCTCCCTCTCTGCTGCTCCATCTATCCCTCTGAACTCCACTCCTCTTCCTCTCTTGTGGGCACCCACGTCATCATTGTCACCTTCATCACTACTGACATTTGAGATCTCGGAGTAGGCAGCAACAGCGGGGACCTCCCTCCTTGGGCTGATCTGGGTACTGTCGTCAGACCGCTGGGTGGCGGCCGTTGCTACCTCCTCTTCTTTATCTGATGTCAAGAATGGTTGCGCATCGTTAAGGTCTGGGAATGGATGGGAAAATAATTCCTCTGACTCGAGTGGAGGGGCTATGATGGTGAAGGTGGTGTGTTTGGGGTGCACACAACAGAGAGTGAGGAGGGTGCAGATGCAGAGGATGAGGAGGGTGCAGAAGGGTGAGTGAGCCACTCAACTAACTCTGGTGCACTCTTTGAAGTAATAGCACGCGCCTTCTCCAACTTCCCATTTAGTCTCTGGCCTGGTGCACCTGCCTGACACCTACCACCCCTGCGGAACGGCCTGCCTCGTCCTCTGCTTGTCATTTTCAAAATGACCCTGTGCCTTAGTCCCTAGAGAAGAGCAGTATTTGTGGAAGCAGGTATATCGCAGGCCTCAATCAATATTTGGTGGAAACAGGTATATCGAACCCCAAAATCAGTATTTTGTGGAAGCAGGTATATCGCAGGTCTCAATCAATATTTTGTGGAAGCAGGTATATAAAACCCCTTAATCAGTATTTTGTGGAAGCAGGTATATCGCAGGCCTCAATCAATATTTGGTGGAAGCAGGTATATCAAACCCCTTAATCAGTATTTTGTGGAAGCAGGAATATCGCAGACCTCAATCAATATTTGGTGGAAGAAGGTATATCAAACCCCTTAATCAGTATTTTGTGGAAGCAGGTATATCATAGCCCTCAATCAATATTTGGTGGAAACAGGTATATCGAACCCCTTAATCAATATTTTGTAGAAGCAGGTATATCACAGTTCTCAAACAATATTTGGTGGAAGCAGGTATATCAAACCTCTTAATCAATATTTTGTGGAAGCAGGTGTCACGGCGGACGGGATCTCAGATACACAGATAAACAAGTTTCAAGGCGAGAAGCTGGGGAAAGGTCACCTCCTAGTAAATCCCTGACTTCTCTCCCTACACTGCTAAGCCCACATTCAGACCTTGAAGGTAGGAATAATGTGTCCTCGTGCCTGGGCTGAAAATACCCTAGAATCCCTGAGATAGTGAAAGGGGAATAGGGGCAGCCTGCTCCCTCAGAACCTGGAGGGGACAGACGACACACAAACAACCTAGACAGCAAACAACAAAAACAGAAACCAAACTTATCTTATCTGAGCTGGAACAGACAATCCTTCCTTCCTTGCTTCCAAGGCCAGACTGATTTATATAACCCGCACAGAACACTGGGAATGAGTGAGATTTAAACCAATGACCCCACCCAGTGCACCTGAAGGGAGGCGGATCTAGCACGACTTCAAAACAAAACAAAAAACTAAACACGTGCTGCTATTCTGGCCGACCTCCGCACATAGTCAGAGCAGGGCATGACAGTACCCCCCCTTCTACGGGTGACCTCTGGACACCCCGGGCCAACCTTATCCGGATGAGATCTATAAAAAGCCCTCACCAGTCGGCTGGCACTGACATCCAGCGCAGGAACCCACATCCTCTCCTCAGGGCCGTATCCCCTCCAGTGTACCAGGTACTGAAGGGAACCCCGAAGAACTCTAGAGTCGAGAACCCTGGAGATCTCGAACTCCAAATTTCCATTGACCAGAACAGGAGGAGGAGGCAATGGCGATGGTTCCACCGGTTTCACGTATTTTTTCAGTAAAGACCTGTGGAACACATCATGGATCCTCCAAGTCTGTGGAAGATCCAGCTGAAACGTTACTGGATTGATCACCGCCGATATTTTGTACGGACCAATAAATCTTGGACCCAGTTTCCAAGATGGCACTCTCAGTTTAATATTTTTAGTGGACAACCACACCAGATCACCCACACACAGGTCCGGACCAGTCACACGTCTCTTGTCAGCCATTCGCTTATACCTCTCACCCATCTTCTCCAAATTCACTTGGATCCTCCGCCAGATAGAAGACAAGGCAGAAGAAAATCTCTCCTCCTCTGGCATCCCAGAGGAACTAGTCCCAGAAAAGGTACCAAACTGAGGATGAAAACCGTATGCGCCAAAAAATGGCGACTTACCTGTGGACTCCTGCCTACGGTTATTCAAAGCAAATTCTGCTAGGGACAAGAATGAGGACCAGTCCTCCTGATTCTCAGCCACAAAGCCCCTCAAGTAGGTCTCCAGGTTTTGATTAGTACGCTCTGTCTGTCCATTCGACTGCGGATGAAAAGCCGAAGAGAACAAAAGTTGAATGCCAAGCCGAGAACAGAACGCCCTCCAAAACCTGGAGACAAACTGCGTGCCCCTATCAGAGACCACATCCGAAGGAATACCATGCAATTTCACAAAATTATCAACAAAAATCTGAGCAAGAGTCTTGGCAGACTAGTTAATGATATAAAGTAAACCATTACTGTTCTCCCGGAGGAACTCGGCAGATCCGTAATAAAGTCCATAGACAAGTGCGTCCAAGGACGAGACGGAATAGACAATGGAAGAAGTGAACCAGCCGGTCGAGTATGAGCAACCTTTGACCGAGCACAGGTTTCACAAGCTGCCACGTAATTCTCAATGCTCTTACGTAACCCTGGCCACCAGAACCTCCGGGACACCAGGTCACAGGTGGACTTACCACCAGGATGTCCAGCAAGGACAGTATCGTGATGTTCCTTGAATACCTTATATCGCAGACCTTCAGGAACAAACAACCTCCCTGGGGGACAAGAACCAGGAGCCCCCTCCTGGGCTCCCAACACCTCCATCTCCAATACGGGGTACAGAGCGGAGACCACCACCCCATCAGCCAAAATCGGAGCAGGATCCTCTGAATCACCTCCCCCAGGAAAGCTGCGAGACAAGGCATCTGCCTTGACGTTCTTAATCCCCCGGGCGAAAGGTAACCACGAAATTAAACCTGGTAAAAAATAGTGACCATCTGGCCTGTCTAGGGTTCAGACGCTTGGCAGATTGCAGGTAAGCCAAATTCTTATGATCTGTATATACAGTAACGGGGTGAGACGCCCCCTCCAACCAGTGACGCCATTCCTCAAAGGCCAACTTGATGGCCAGCAACTCTCTATCTCCAACATCATAATTCTTTTCGGCGACCGAGAGCTTCTTGGAGAAAAAAGCACACGGGACCCATTTACCAGGAGATGAACCCTGCGACAGCACCGCTCCAACCCCCACTTCTGATGCATCAACCTCCACCACGAATGGCTGAGACACATAGGGCTGCACCAGAATGGGAGCAGACGCAAAACACTCCTTAATAGCCGAAAAGGCCTGCAATGCCTCATCCGACCAGACAGAGACGTCGGCGCCCTTCTTAGTCATATCAGTGAGAGGTCTTACAATGGTAGAATAGTTCGAAATAAATTTTCTATAATAATTAGTAAACCCCAAAATGTCCCATCCCAGAACCGCCCGGACCTTTTCGGGGTCCATACGAAAACCAGAGTCAGAAAGCAGATATCCCAAAAACGGAAGCTCCTGCACCGAAAACACACATTTCTCCAATTTGGCATATAATTTATTCTCCCGAAGGATTGTCAAAACCTGTCTCACATGATCCTGATGGGTCTTCAGATCAGGAGAGTAAATTAAAATGTCATCCAAGTAAACCACCACGAACCTCCCGACCAAATGATGGAAAATGTCATTGACGAATCGCTGAAATACCGCTGGCGCGTTTATTAACCCAAAAGGCATAACCAGATTCTCAAAATGACCCTCGTGCGTATTGAAGGCCGTTTTCCACTCATCCCCCTCCTTGATTCTGATCAGATTGTAGGCCCCTCTCAAATCCAACTTGGAGAACACCTTGGCTCCAACAATCTGATCAAAAAGGTCAGAGATCAAAGGCAGGGGATATGGATCCCGGACCGTAATACGGTTCAATTCCCGGAAATCCAAACAGGGTTTCAGCGATCCATCCTTCTTTTTTACAAAGAACAAACCTACTGCCACGGGAGACTTAGATGGCTTAATATGACCTTTTGCCAAACTCTCGGCGACATACCTTTGCATGACCTCTCTTTCGGGTTGAGAAAGATTGTAAAGCCGAGACTTTGGCAACTTAGCCCCTGGGATGAGATTAACTGGACAATCGTAGTCACGATGAGGGGGCCATTCCTGAGCCCCACCCTCCGAAAAGACATCCGCAAAATCTGAGAGATACTGAGGTAAAGCCGTAGTGGACACACCAGAGATAGATGTGCCAAGACAATTATCCGAACAAAACTCACTCCAACCAATGATTTGTCTCGCTTGCCAATGTATAATTGGGTTATGTTTAATCAACCATGGTAACCCCAAAACTATAGGAGCCGGCAAATCCTTCATGACAAAACAAGACATAATCTCAACATGTGAATCACCCACTCTTAAGTGAATACCATGAGCAATATGAGTGAGACTCCTTTGAGAAAGAGGGGAAGAATCAATTGCAAAAACCGGAATCTCTCTTTCTAAAGTGCAAGTACTTAGACCCAGATTTTGAAGAAAAAGAAAGTCAATAAGGTTTACCCCAGCACCACAGTCAAGGAATACTTCAACAAAAAATTCTCTTGAGTCTAGCGCCACCATAGCTGGAAGGAGAAAACGGGTATTACAGGGAGCTTGCATACCTGCCTGCTCCACCACACCATTCACGCTAACAAGAGTCAGGAAAGTTTTTTTTTTCTTTTTTTCTTCCACATGCGGTTTAAGAAAAGGACAAGCAAAAATAAAATGACCACTTTTCCCACAGTAGTAACATAGTTTGTGCAATTTCCTAAAGTCTCTACTACCAGAACGGAAAGAAACCTGACCCAGCTGCATGGGTTCCTCCCCTACCCCAGAGTTACCTGGAACATCACCCTGGGAAGCAGTAGAGACAAAACCACTCACAGAAGGGATCCCTTGCACGGAGGGAGCCCTACACCTTTCTCTAATACGTCTATCTAACCGTACTGCCAAAGACATTGCATTCTCCAAAGAATCTGGGTACTCATGAAAAGCATGGGCATCTTTCAATCTCTCAGATAACCCCTGACAAAACTGATTACATAACGCGGGATCATTCCACTCTGACTCGGTAGCCCATCTCCTAAACTCAACACAGTAAGCCTCTGCAGTATGTTCACCCTGTAATAAATTACGTAATTTCTATTCCGCCATCGAGACCCGATCTGGGTCATCGTAGATTAATCCCAGGGCCTTAAAAAATTCTTCCATTGACCGGAGGGCCCGAGAACCAGGCGGCAGAGAAAAGGCCCAGGATTGCACGTCCCCTTTAAGCAGAGAAATTATTATACCTATCCTCTGACTTTAATCACCTGACGACGATGGACGCAGCCGAAAATACAATTTGCATGACTCTCTAAAACGGATAAAGTCATCCGTACCCCCTGCAAATCTATCAGGAAGAGCGACTTTAGGCTCCCCACAAATTTGACCTGCACCTGATGCCAGAGCATTCTGACACCGTGTGACCGAATTACGTAGCTCTGCAACCTCTAGGGATAGCCCCGGCATGCGGTCAACTAACGCATCAATTGACGCCATCACAAAACCGCTGAGCAATGACAGTCAAAGTATTGGCGGGTTATAATGTCACGGCGGACGGGATCTCAGATACACAGATAAACCAACAAACAAGTTTCTAGGCGAGAAGCTGGGGAAAGGTCACCTCCTAGTAAATCCCTGACTTCTCTCCCTACACTGCTAAGCCCACATTCAGACCTTGAAGGTAGGAATAATGTGTCCTCGTGCCTGGGCTGAAAATACCCTAGAATCCCTGAGATGGTGAAAGGGGAATAGGGGCAGCCTGCTCCCTCAGAACCTGGAGGGGACAGACGACACACAAACAACCTAGACAGCAAACAACAAAAACAGAAACCAAACTTATCTTATCTGAGCTGGAACAGACAATCCTTGCTTCCAAGGCCAGACTGATTTCTATAACCCACACAGAACACTGGGAATGAGTGAGATTTAAACCAATGACCCCACCCAGTGCACCTGAAGGGAGGCGGATCTAGCACGACTCGAAAACAAAACAAAAAACTAAACACGTGCTGCTATTCTGGCCGACCCCCGCACATAGTCAGAGCAGGGCATGACAGCAGGTATATCACAGGCCTCAATCAATATTTGGTAGAAACAGGTATATCGCAGGCCTCAATCAATATTTGGTGGAAACAGGTATATCGAACCCCATAATTGGTATTTTGTGGAAGCAGGTATATCGCAGGCCTCAATCAATATTTGGTGGAAACAGGTATATTGAACCCTTTAATCAGTAGTTTGTGGAAGCAGGTATATCACAGGCCTCAATCAATATTTGGTGGAAGCTGGTATATCAAACCCCTTGATCAGTATTTTGTGAAAACAGGTATATTGCAGCCCTCAATCAATATTTGATGGAAGCAGTTATATCAAACCCCTTAATCAGTATTTTGTGGAAGCAGATATATCACAGCCCTCAATCAGTATTTTGTGGAAGCAGGTATATCAAACCCCTTAATCAGTATTTTGTGGAAGCAGGTATATTGTAGGCCTCAATCAATATTTGGTGGAAGCTGGTATATCAAACCCTTTGATCAGTATTTTGTGGAAGCAGGTATATCACACCCCTCAATCAATATTTGGTGGAAGCAGATATATCGAACCCCTTAATCAGTATTTTGTGGACGCAGGTATATTGCACCCCTTAATCAATATTTGGTGGAAGCAGGTATATCGAACCCCTTAATCAGTATTTTGTGGAAGCAGGTATATCACACCCCTCCAAGCCATTCTGAGAGTGTTTTCTCGTGACACATTGTACTTCATGATAGTGGTAAATTTCAGTCAATATTTGGAATTTTAATTCATTTTAATTTTTTTTATCCTAAATTTTGGAAAAATTCTTTAGTGAGACTTCTGGCAATCATGCTCATGATGCAAACATGAGAGTGGACATATGGGGAATGTAAGGTAATAACTCTCGTATGATGTATCACTATCTGCCTTAAAAGCAGAGAAATTAAAATTTAGAAAATTGCACATTTTACTAAGTTTTCTGTAAATTTTGGATTTTTTTTATAAATAAAGGTGAATTATATCGACAAAAATTTTCACTATCAAGAAGTACAATGTGTAGCAAGAAAGCAATCTCAGAATCGCTTGGATAAGTAAAAGCATTCCGAAGTTATCACCATATAAAGTGACACATGTCAAGTTTCCAAAAAACGGCTTGGTCCTTAAGGTGAAAAATGGCAAGGTCCTTAAGGTGTTAAGGACCAGGCTGTTTTTTGGAAATTTGACATGTGTCACTTTATGTGGTAATAGCTTTGGAACGCTTTTACTTATCCAAGCCATTACCAGAAAATTGGAAAAATTCTCAACTTTCCAAATTTAAAATTTCTTTGCTTTTAAAACAAATACTGATACCTCATATAATAGTTATTACTTTACATTCCCCATATGTCTACTTTATGTTTGGATCATTTTGTAAATGCCATTTTATTTTTGGGGACGTTAGAAGACTTAGGGTACTTTCACACTAATGTTTAAGTTTTACGGTATTGATTTCCGTCATAGGGGCTCAATACCGGAAGAAAAACACTTCAGTTTTGTCCCCATACATTGTCAATAGGGACAAAACTGAACTGAACAGAACGGTATGCTCCAAAATGCATTCTGTTCTGTTTAGTTGCGTTCCCAGACCGGAGAGCAAACCGCAACATGTTGTATTTTGCTTTCCGTCCTGGGAAACTGATCGGTCATGACCCCCAATGCAAGTCAATGGGGACAGATCCGTTTTCTCTGCCACAATCTGCCACAATCGAAAATGGATCTGTCCTCTATTGACTTTCAATGGAGTAAATGATGGGTCCGTCTTTGCAATGTTAAAGATATGTTAAAGATAATACAACCGGATCCGTTCATAACGGATGCAGATGGTAGTATTATCAGTAACAGAAGCATTTTTGCTGGACCCTGCCGGATTCAGCAAAAACGCTAGTGTCAAAGTAGCCTTAGAAAATTAGAAGCATATCTTGAAATTTTTCAGAATATTTCCAAAACCCACTTTTTAAGGACCAGTTCAGGTGCGAAGTCACTTTGAGGTGCCTCCCCCAGGGGCCTTTAAGAGGAAAGAGTGCTTGTTTTCGTGATGCCAGTTGCAGTGAAGCAACAAGGGCACAGGGCCCCTTTTAGTGATAGTGTAGATGGTACCCAGGTGTAGGAATGCCAGAGTGGTGTGGGGTGTCCCTTTACGTTTTGTGCACATGCTCCTACCTGGATACGCTGGAGCCTAGGCATTGGCTCTGAAGCAATGAAAAGGGGGGTTGTTGATGAAGGGGATGATGAAATAAATGGAGTCCAGACCTTGTGATGAAGTTTATAACAGCTTTACTTTGTATAAAGGTTTCTCCAAATGGGTTACCGACTTTGTCTTGGTCCCAGCAGGCATTAGCATTAGCTGTGGCAGGCAAACTCCACTCTGCTACATCAGTTGCTTTCTGACTCTGCTGTACTAACAGGGTAGCTGTATAACTAAGCTTCCTCTGGGTGCTGCAACTTCTCTTTTGTAGTCTGACTCTAGTTTGTCCAGGGAGCTATACTTCCTGGCTTCAGAGTCTTCAAGCTGTGGCCTCCCTGTCCCTGCTTTAGCTCTAGCTGGCCTAGACAGGGGTCGTCCAGCAGGGACATGCACCTGCTTCCTTCCCCTAGCAGGGGGTAAGTGTCACGGCCATGGTCAAGGTCGTGACTCCGGTAACCGCATGCAGTTGCCTGCGGTCTTGGTGTTGTTGTCAATCACAGGTGAGGGCTATAGTATGTTGCCTCACCTGTGGTTGCCGCTGGCAACATTGTGTATGTGGCAGCAGAGCAGCCTGAGCTGGGCTAGGCAGCTTGCTGCAGTAGGCATGCGGTTGCACCTGGCAACCTCTCTTTATAGGTGTGCCTTTTATCGGTGTGAACTTCCCCTTTAAGTTGTTGTCTTCCCTTCTCTGGTGTTGGAAGGGTTAACTTCCTTCCTAGTGTGTGTGTGCACTGGGTGTGTCTGACTGTGGGTGTGGCTACTTGGCCCTATAAAGCCTCAGTGGAAGGCAGTAGTCAGAGAGGGTGCTTCAGCCATGCTTGCTGGAGACATCCTCCTGCTTATTTACCATCTGCCAGTGAGGGCCACCCTGGTTGTCATTGCCATATGTCTGTTTATGTTCCCCTTTCTATGTAGCTTGGCCAGTGAGACTCCTGTTCCTCCGTGTCTAGGAGGAACGGGTCGTCTTACCCTGCTCCTAGTCCAGGGCCACCCTGAGGGCGAGCAGGAATATCAGGTTCCGGAGTATGAGCACTCCTACCTTCAGGGTTGGCTCATACGGATAGGAGACAGGGTCAGAGTTAGGGATGTGTAGGAGGTGACCAGCTCCCTAATTCTCTGTCCTGGCCTTGCAGCGACTCTATCTACGGATACCGCATGGCTGAGGGTTTTCCCCATCCTCAGCCGTGACAGTATGACAACCATGGCTCCTCACATGGCGGGCCCTCGAAAGAGGGTGAAGCATGCATCGCCATATGCTGATGGGGTGCATGCGCGTTATCCGGAGGGAGAGCGTTGTGGGGGTTTCGCCGCTGACGGCGCGGTGTGTGGCTCTTCCCCGCCATCCCTTCACCGTGTTCTGTTTTGGCATCCCCTTATTTTTATATTTGTACGTTTGTTTGTTTGGTGTGCGGTTGTATGCCTTCGAAAGAGGGTGCAGCATGCAGCGCCATCTGCCTTTGGCCTGCATGCGCGTTCTCCGGAGGGAGAGCGTTTTGGGGATCACCGTTAACGGCGCGGTTGGTGGCATATTCCCCGCCACCTTACCTTCCGTGTTGGTGATCCCTCGTCCCTCTCTATGTTCCTATCTCTGGTCGTCTGCTGGCAGCATTCCGTTAGTGTTCTGGCTGTGTGCTGGATAGGAGTGTCTGTTGGCAGCGACTGGAGTGGGGACGTTTATAGAGAGTGGACGCAGTGTCAGTGCGGTCTCCTCGGGCTGTTTCTTTGCTGGTCTCTGGTTCCTGTGTGTTGTTCCAGAGGCTGGCAGTCGGATCCTGGTTCCTGTGTGTTGTTCCAGGGTCCGGCAGCAGTCCTGGGGAGACTCGCAGGTACTGACACTGATTCCCCTTCTCCTATCCCCTTGTTGGGTCCCGCACCAGTTTCCTTTTTTTGGTGGGGGGGTTTTGAGGGGTGGGAGTGTCACGGCCATGGTCAAGGTCGTGACTCCTGTAACCGCATGCAGTTGCCTGCGATCTTGGTGTTGTTGTCAATCACAGGTGAGGGCTATAGTATGTTGCCTCACCTGTGGTTGCTGCTGGCAACATTGTGTATGTGGCAGCAGAGCAGCCTGAGCGGTGCTAGGCAGCTTGCTGCAGTAGGCATGCGGTTGCACCTGGCAACCTCTCTTTATAGGTGTGCCTTTTATCGGTGTGCACGGGGTGTTATATGTGTTGTGTGCACTTCCCCTTTAAGTTGTTGTCTTCCCTTCCCTGGTGTTGGAAGGGTTAACTTCCTTCCTAGTGTGTGTGTGCACTGGGTGTGTCTGACTGTGGGTGTGGCTACTTGGCCCTATAAAGCCTCAGTGGAAGGCAGTAGTCAGAGAGGGTGCTTCAGCCATGCTTGCTGGAGACATCCTCCTGCTTATTTACCATCTGCCAGTGAGGGCCACCCTGGTTGTCATTGCCATATGTCTGCTTATGTTCCCCTTTCTATGTAGCTTGGCCAGTGAGACTCCTGTTCCTCCGTGTCTATGAGGAACGGGTCGTCTTACCCTGCTCCTAGTCCAGGGCCACCCTGAGGGCGAGCAGGAATATCAGGTTCCAGAGTATGAGCCCTCCTACCTTCAGGGTTGGCTCATACGGATAGGAGACAGGGTCAGAGTTAGGGATGTGTAGGAGTTGACCAGCTCCCTAATTCTCTGTCCTGGCCTTGCAGCGACTCCATCTACGGATACCGCATGGCTGAGGGTTTTCCCCATCCTCAGCCGTGACAGTAAGCTAGACTAACCTAGGAACTGAACTCTACCCTTGCTGCAGGAAGCGGGACTCACCCACTCCTCCACAGAGGGGGTGTTAGAATAGAATGGAAAGCTCCATTCTCTGTACCTGTAGTTCTGCCATTTATGCTGTCACCTGCTGGTGAACCAGGCATATTACATTTGAACACAACAGTTGCAAAATAGGAAATGCACATTGTGAAGGACTTGGAATAAATACATAGGATGACACTATATTAGCCCATTAAAGATAGTAGCAGGGTGCAGAAGTGGTAATGCCACTCCGGGGCGTTGCATACCCCCTTACTTAAAAACCAAGCCGCTCTCGGCTTGTGCTTAGGGTATGCTCTAAGTGTACAGGGGAAAAATTTAAGTGCTGCATGAAAATACACATACATAGACTAACATATAAGTCAGCTACCTATGGGTTCCTGCCTATATGAGTAGGGTGTCTAACCACGGTTTTCCCTCTCGCAGTGAACCAATAAATCTAAAATACTGCACTAAGCGCTCAATACTCCACGATGTGGCCATAGTCGTATATGGAGCATGGGGGTGTCATGTACTGTAATCCCTCCACATGCTATGATACGCCCGCAAACAGAAGGGTGGCTTCATCCTGTATTCCTTTCCTAGTACCAAGATCTAGTCATGCTTTACGCTTCGTCACCTTATTTCTGAACAGGTAGCTTTTACACATTTTCCTTGGCTTGGCAAAGCACAAGGCCTTAAAACATATACACATTAGGAGGATGAGGCAGTGGTCCCCAATCTTTCTAGACACATATTAGCAGACAGCACACCCTCCCCACAGTAGTTGGGTCCTCCTGTCATGTCTCTGATGCCGTCAGGGGTACCAGGGGTTTCTCCATGAGAATCATAGCTACAGCAAATGGCCCCTTGAGGGACTCCATGGGAGTGTACTCCACAACGTCCCCCTTGTAGAGGATGTGCCTTGCCTGCGACAGGTAATGACGCTTCACAGAGCGGTGTCCCACGAAGAGCTCCCGTCCAGTTTTCTTATCCAGGAGGAAACCACTGCCTCGCTGGACTTAGAACCAGACTACTGACCCGGTTCTCCACTCCAGAAGGGGATCTCGGAGCTGCGGTCGGTCCCACACTCGGATGGCCCAGTCCTCGATGGCTCGCTTATACTCCCACATATTGGCAGCGTGGGCCGTCACCTCCTTAGGCACAATCGGGTTGAGGCCTTCAAAGGTGCCTCTCCTCCTGGGTGGCAGAGTGATAACACCAACTGGAGAAGGGGGAGGGGTTTTAGGGGAGGAGCTTCCACTTCCTCTCTCTGCACTGACATGTCACTCCCTGTAGGCAGGGCTGGATTTTTCCTCTTTAGATAGGGGCATTCCTTTACTTTGCCGCTTTGACTGTACAAAAAGGTGATAAATCATTGCGTAAAAAAAAATGGCGGATTAACCATTCGGATGTCGACGTGCACAGTTTTGCGCCTGTCGCTCTGCAACAAATTTAATAAAGTCATTTTTAAAGGGGTTTTTGCAAATTATATAGGCTTTGTGGTACAAGGACACACACATTCATCCTGTTTGTGATGCCAAAATTGCCTCCCCCTAGGGCCCTTTAACCCCTTAGGGACCGGGCTCATTTTCACCTTAAGGACCAGGCCATTTTTTGCAAATCTGACCAGTGTCACTTTATGTGGTGATATCTTTAAAACGCTTTGACTTATCCAGGCCATTCTGAGATTGTTTTTTCGTCACATATTGTACTTCAAAATGGAGTAAAAAAAAAATCCTTTTTATTTATAAAAAATATATACTAAATTTACCAAAAATTTTGGAAAATTTGCAAATTTTTAAGTTTCAATTTCTCTTCTTCTATAATACATAGTAATACCTACAAAAGTAGTTATTACTTTACATTCCCCATATGTCTACTTTATGTTTGGATTATTTTGGGAATTACATTTTTTTGGGGGGGAATGTTACAAGGCTTAGAAGTTTAGAAGTAAATCTTTAGAAGCAAAACCCACTTTTCAAGGACCAGTTCAGGTCTGAAGTCACTTTGTGAGGCTTACATAATAGAAACCACCCAAAATGACCCATTCTAAAAACTACACCCCTCAAAGTATTCAAAACTGATTTTACAAACTTTGTTAACCCTTTAGGTGTTCCACAAGAATTACTGGAAAATAGAGATACAATTTCAAAATTTTACTTTTTGGGCAGATTTTCCATTTTAATAATTTTTTTCCAGTTACAAAGCAAGGGTTTACAGCCAAACAAAACTCAATATTTATGGCTCTGATTCTGTAGTTTACAGAAACACTCCATATGTGGTCGTAAACCGCTGTACGGGCACACGGCAGGGCGCAGAAGGAAAGGAATGCCATATGGTTTTTGGAAGGCAGATTTTGCTGGACTGGTTTTTTGACACCATGTACCATTTGAAGCCCCCCTGATGCACCCCTAGAGTAGAAACTCCAAAAAAGTGACCCCATTTTAGAAACTACGGGATAAGGTGGCAGTTTTGTTGGTACTATTTTAGGGTACATATGATATTTGGTTGCTCTATATTACACTTTTTGTGAGGCAAGGTAACAAGAAATAGCTGTTTTGGCACCGTTTAAATTTTTAGTTATTTACAACATTCATCTGACAGGTTAGATCATGTGGTATTTTTAAAGACCAGGTTGTCAAAAAAAACAAAACATCATGTTTGTCAAAAAAAACAAAAAATCATGTTTTAGTGTTTCCATAGTCTGAGAGCCATAGTTTTTTCAGTTCTTGGGCGATTATCTTGGGTAGGGTATGATTTTTGCGGGATGAGATGACGGTTTAATGGGCACTATTTTGGGATGCGTATGACTTTTTGATCGCTTGCTATTACACTTTTTGTGATGTAAGGTGACAAAAAATAGCTTTTTTTTACACCTTTTTATTTTTTTTACGGTATTCATCTGAGGGGTTAGGTCATGTGATATATTTATAGAGCAGGTTGTTACGGTTGCGGCGATACCTAATATGTATATATTTTCTTATTTTGAAACAAAAAAAAATCATGTTTTAGTGTCTCCATATTCTGAGAGCCATAGTTTTTAAGTTTTTGGGCGATTATCTTAGGTAGGGTCTCATTTTTTGCGGGATGAGATGACGGTTTAATTGGCACTATTTTGGGGTGCATATGACTTTTTGATCGCTTGGTATTACACTTTTTGTGATGTAAGGTGACAAAAAATTGTTTATTTAGCACAGTTTTTATTTATTTTTTACAGTGTTCATCTGAGGGGTTAGGTCATGTGATATTTTTATAGAGCCAGTCGATACGGACACGGCAATACCTAATATGTATAATTTTTTTTTATTTATGTAATGATTTGAGCAGGCACCTTGTTCCAGGGCTGGGCGGCGGTGATCGGAAATACACATGACGTACCGGTACGTCATGTGTCCTTAAGTACCGGGACAACATGCCGTACCGGTACGCCATGTGTCCCAAACAGGTTAAGAGGAAAGAGTGCTTGTTTTCGTGATGCCAGTTGCAGTGAAGCAACAAGGCACAGGGCCCTTTTTAGTGATTATGTGGATGGTACCCAGGTGTAGGAATGCCAGAGTGGTGTAGGGTGGCCTAAATGTCCCTTTAAGTTTTGTGCTTGTGTCACGGTGCTCCTACCTGGATACGCTGGACCCTAGGCGTTGGCTCTGAAGCAATGAAAAGGGGGGTTGTTGATGAAGGGGATAATGAAATAAATGGAGTCCAGACCTTGTGATGAAGTTGATAACAGCTTTACTTTGTATAAACATTTCTCCAAACGGGTTACAGATTTTGTCTTGGTCCCAGCAGGCATTAGCATTAACTGTGGCAGGCAAACTCCACTCTGCTACATCAGTTGCTCTCTGACTCTGCTATACTAACAGGGTAGCTGTATAACTTAGCTTCCTCTGGGTGCTGCAACTTCTCTTTTGTAGTCTGACTTTAGTTTGTCCAGTGAGCTATACTTCCTGGCTTCAGAGGCTTCAAGCTGTGGCCTCCATGTCCAGCAGAGCTAAAGTTGCTCTAGTTGGCCTAGACAGGGCTCGTCCAGCAGAGACATGCACTGCTTCCTTCCCCTAGCAGGGGGGTAAGCTAGACTAACCTAGATACTGAACTCCACCCTTGCTGCAGGAAGCGGGACTCGCCCACTCCTTCACAGAGGGGGTGTTAGAATGGAATGGAAAGCTCCATTCTCTGTACCTGTAGATCTGTCATTTATGCTGCCACCTTCTGGTGAATCAGGCATATTACATTTGAACGCAACAGTTGCAAAACAGGAAATGCACATTGTGAAGGACTTGGAATAAATACATAGGATGACACTACATTAGCCCATTAAAGATAGTAGCAGGGTGCAAAAGTGGTAATGCCACTCTGGGGCGTTACACTTACATAATAGAAATCACCCATAAATGGCCCCATTTTAGAAACTACACCCCTCAAGGTATTCAAAACTGATTTTACAAGCTTTGTTAACTCTTTAGGTATTCCACAAGAATTAAAGGAAAATGTACAGTCGTGGCCAAAAGTTTTGAGAATTACATAAATATTGGAAAAGTTGCTGCTTAAGTTTTTATAATAGCAATTTGCATATACTCCAGAATGTTATGAAGAGTGATCAGATGAATTGCATAGTCCTTCTTTGCCATGAAAATTAACTTAATCCCAAAAAAAACTTTCCACTGCATTTCATTGCTGTCATTAAAGGACCTGCTGAGATCATTTCAGTAATCGTCTTGTTAACTCAGGTGAGAATGTTGACGAGCACAAGGCTGGAGATCATTATGTCAGGCTGATTGGGTTAAAATGGCAGACTTGACATGTTAAAAGGAGGGTGATGCTTGAAATCATTGTTCTTCCATTGTTAACCATGGTGACCTGCAAAGAAATGCGTGCAGCCATCATTGCGTTGCATAAAAATGGCTTCACAGGCAAGGATATTGTGGCTACTAAGATTGCACCTCAATCAACAATTTATAGGATCATCAAGAACTTCAAGGAAAGAGGTTCAATACTTGTTAAGAAGGCTTCAGGGCGTCCAAGAAAGTCCAGCAAGCGCCAGGATCGTCTCCTAAAGAGGATTCAGCTGCGGGATCGGAGTGCCACCAGTGCAGAGCTTGCTCAGGAATGGCAGCAGGCAGGTGTAAGCGCATCTGCACGCATAGTGAGGCGAAGACTTTTGGAAGATGGCCTGGTGTCAAGAAGGGCAGCAAAGATGCCACTTCTCTCCAAAAAAAACATCAGGGACAGATTGATCTTCTGCAGAAAGTATGGTGAATGGACTGCTGAGGACTGGGGCAAAGTAATATTCTCCGATGAAGCCTCTTTCCGATTGTTTGGGGCATCTGGAAAAAGGCTTGTCCGGAGAAGAAAAGGTGAGCGCTACCATCAGTCCTGTGTCACGCCAACAGTAAAGCATCCTGAGACCATTCATGTGTGGGGTTGCTTCTCATCCAAGGGAGTGGGCTCACTCACAATTTTGCCCAAAAACACAGCCATGAATAAAGAATGGTACCAAAACACCCTTCAACAGCAACTTCTTCCAACAATCCAACAATAGTTTGGTGAAGAACAATGCATTTTCCAGCACGATGGAGCACCGTGCCATAAGGCAAAAGTGATAACTAAGTGGCTTGGGGACCAAAACGTTGACATTTTGGGTCCATGGCCTGGAAACGCCCCAGATCTTAATCCCATTGAGAACTTGTGGTCAATCCTCAAGAGGCGGGTGGACAAACAAAAACCCACTAATTCTGACAAACTCCAAGAAGTGATTATGAAAGAATGGGTTGCTATTAGTCAGGAATTGGCCCAGAAGTTGATTGAGAGCATGCCCAGTCGAATTGCAGAGGTCCTGAAAAAGAAGGGCCAACACTGCAAATACTGACTCTTTGCATAAATGTCATGTAATTGTGGATAAAAGCCTTTGAAACGTATGAAGTGCGTGTAATTATATTTCACTACATCACAGAAACAAATGAAACAAAGATCTAAAAGCAGTTTGGCAGCAAACTTTGTGAAAACTAATATTTTTGTCATTCTCAAAACTTTTGGCCACGACTGTAGATGAAATTTCAGAATGTTACTTTTTTGCCAGATTTTCCATTTTAATCCATTTTTTCCAGGAACAAAGCAAGGGTTAACAGCCAAATAAAGCTCAATATGTATTAGGCCTAGTTCACACAAAGGTTTTTTTTGCGAGTGTACGGGCCATTTTCTTGTGTTCCGTATACGGAACCATTCATTTCAATGGTTCCGCATTAAAAACGGAATGTGTTCCGTATGCATTCCGTTTCCGTATTTCCGTTCCGTTGAAAGATAGAACATGTCCTATTATTGCCCGCAAATCACGTTCCGTGGCTCCATTCAAGTCAATGGGTCCGCAAAAAAAACTTAATACATGCGGAAATGCATCCATATGTCTTCCGTATCCGTTGAAAATGTTATGCCCAGCCCAATTTTTCTATGTAATTACTGTATACTGTATATGCCATACGGAAAAACGGAACGGAAAAAAGAAACAAACACAACGGAACTCAAAAACGGAACAACGGATCATTAAAAAACGGACCGCAAAACACAGAAAAAGACATACGGTCGTGTGAACTAGGCCTTACCCTGATTCTGTAGTTTACAGAAACACCCCATTTGTGATCGTAAACTGCTGTACGGGCACACAGCAGGGCGCAGAAGGAAAGGAACGCCATATGGTTTTTGGAGGGCAGATTTCACTGAGATAATTTTAAGTTGCCATGTCACAAACCCCCTCATGCACTCCAAGAGTAGAAACTCCAAAAAAGTGACCCCATTTTGGAAACTACAGAATAAGGTGGCAGTTTTGTTGGTACTATTTTAGGGTACATATGATTTTTGGTTGCTCTATATTACACTTTTTGTGATGCAAGGTAACAAAAAATAGCTGTTTTGGCACAGTTTTTATTTTTTGTTATTTACAATGTTCATCTGACAGGTTACATCATGTGCTATTTTGTAGAGCAGGTTGTTACGGATTGACAATACCAAGCATAATAAAGCATTTTTGAAAAAAATGTTTTTTTTTTTGTGTCTCCATATTCTGAAAGCCATAGTTTTTTTTTTTTGGCGACTGTCTTATGTAGGGGCTCATTTTTTTTCAGTATGAGATGACGGTTTGATTGGTACTATTTTAGGGTGCATATGACTTTTTGATCGCTTGGTATTACACTTTTTGTGATGTAATGGCTTTTTTGACACCGTTTTTAATTATTATTTTTTTTTTACGGTGTTCATCTGAGGGGTTAGGTCATGTGATATTTTTATACAGAAGGTAGTTATGGATGTGGCGATACCTAATATGTATACTTTTTTATTTATTTAAGTTTTTCATAATAAAAGCATTTTTGAAACAAAAAAAATGTTTTAGTGTCTCCATATTCTGAGAGCCATAGTTTTTTATTTTTTGGGTGATTGTCTTAGGTAGGGTCTCATTTTTTGCGGGATGAGATGACGGTTTAATGGGTACTATTTTAGAGTGTGTATGACTTTTTGATCGCTTGGTATTACACTTTTTGTGATGTGAGGTGACAAAAAATAGCTTTTTTTTTTACACAGTTTTTTTTTTTTGTTACAGTGTTCACCTGAGTGGTTAGGTCATGTGATATTTTTATAGAGCTGGTTGTTATGGAGGCGGCAATACCTAATATGTCTACTTTATTTTATTTTTTCCACTTTTAACACAATAAAAGCCTTTTTGAAAAAAAAAAAAAATGTTTTAGTGTCCCCATATTCTGAGAGCCATATTTTTTTTATTTTTTGCCTGATTGTTTTCTGTAGGGGCTCATTTTTTGCAGGATGAGGTGATGATTTGATTGGTACTATTTTGGAGGGCATACGCCTTTTTGATCACTTGGTGTTGCACTTTTTGCGATGTAAGGTGACAAAAAAAATGATGAGTTTTTATTTTATTTTTTCTACAGCGTTCAGGTGAGGGGGTGGATCATGTGATAGTTTTATACAGCGAGTCGTTATGGATGCGGCAATACCCAATATGTCTGGTTTTCTTTTTTTTTTATAATGAATATATGGGACGGCTCACCCTATTGTAGGGATGTTAGGTGCTCCAACTAAAATTGATGCACCCAAATCAATAAAATATCGAAGAATTGTATATAAAGTAGATGGGCACTCAGCAGTCAGAGTCACATAGAAATCTAAAAGTGCAATTTATTGAAATAAATAAAGGGAACTAAATTATTTTAAAACTGTAGCAAGATATATCGTTGGTGGAAGATAAGATATTCATGTTTGCACAATTTATATGTACAATATATAAGTATATTAATGATCCTCGCTTTTGTATATAAAAGTTAAGGAAGAATTGAAAAACATATGTTTGATTTATATTTGATTTATATCTTAAAGTATTTTAAGTTTTGCAGTTTTTTTATACATTTTTAATAAATTTGGATGAAAGCAATGGTTTTGTCAAAAAATAATATACTGACAGTGATCCACAGTCTACTTAAATGCTATATAGTTAATAAACGTATTAAGAACTTAAAATCTGTTAAAATGTCAGGTTTTTGTGCTGAAAAAAAAAAATGAGACAAGGATAAATCATTTCAGAACTTTTTCCACCTTTAATGTGACCTATAAACTGTACCATTCAATTGAAAAACAAACTGAAATCTTTTAGGTGGAGGGAAGAAAAAATATAAAAATAATAATAATGTGGTTGCATAAGTGTGCACACCCTCTTATAACTGGGGGTGTAGCTGTGTTCATAATTAAGCAATCACATTCAAAACCATGTTAAATAGGAGTCAGCATACACCTGCCATCTTTTAAAGTGCCTCTGATTAACCCCAAATAAAGTTCAGCTGCTCTGGTTGGTCTTTCCTGAAATGTTCTTAATCACATCCTACAGCAAAATCCATGGTCCACAGAGAGCTTCCAAAGCATCAGAGGGATCTCATTGTTAAAAGGTATCAGTCAGGAGAAGGGTATAAAATAATTTCCAAGGCATTAGATATACCATGGAACACAGTGAAGACAGTCATCATCAAGTGGAGAAAATATGGCACAACAGTGACATTACCAAGAACTGGACGTCCCTCCAAAATTGATGAAAAGACGAGGTGGAAACTGGTCTGGGAGGCTACCAAGAGGCCTACAGCAACATTAAAGGAGCTGCAGGAATATCTGGCAAGTACTGGCTGTGTGGTACATGTGACAACAATCTCCCGTATTCTTCATATGTCTGGGCTATGGGATAGAGTGGCAAGACGAAAGCCTTTTCTTACGAAGGAAAACATCCAAGCCAGGCGACATTTTGCAAAAAGTCTCCCAAAAGCATGTGGGAAAAGGTGTTATGGTCTGATGAAATCAAGGTTGAACTTTTTGGCCATAATTCCAAAAGATATGTCTGGCGCAAAAACAACACTGCACATCACCAAATGAACACCATACCCACAGTGAAGCATGGTGGTGGCAGCATCATGCTTTGGGGCTGTTTTTGTTCAACTGGAACTGGGGCCTTAGTTAAGCTAGAGCAGGGATGGCCAACCTGCGGCTTTCCAGCTGTTGTAAAACTACAACACCCACCATGCCCTGCTGTAGGCTGAAAGCTGTAGGCAGTGTGGGCATGCTGGGAGTTGTAGTTTTACAACAGCTGGAGAGCCTCAGGTTGGCCATCCCTGAGCTAGAGGGAATTATGAACGGTTCCAAATACCAGTCAATATTGGCACAAAACCTTCAGGCTTCTGCTAGAAAGCTGAACATGAAGAGGAACTTCATCTTTCAGCATGATAACGACCCAAAGCATACATCCAAATCAACAAAGAAATGGATTCACTAGAAGAAGATTAAAGTTTTGGAATGGCCAAACCAGAGCCCAGACCTGAATCCGATTGAAAATCTATGGGGTGATCTGAAGAGGGCTGTGCACAGGAGATGCCCTCGCAATCTGACAGATTTGGAGTGTTTTTGCAAATAACAGTGGGCAAATCTTTCCAAGTCAAAATGTGCCATGCTGATGCTGATAGACTCATACCCAAAAAGACTGAGTGCTGTAATAAAATCAAAAGGTGCTTCCCTCTACCTAAAAGATTTCAGTTTGTTTTTCAATTTAGTTGTACAGTTTATAGGTCAGATTAACCCTTTCCCGACCCATGACGTACTACTACCTTATGGGAACCACTGCGTTCCTGCCCGGCAGTCCCTGGTAGCCAGGCCCCTGCTGTATCCTCCATAAAAAAGTATACATATTAGGTATCTCCACGTCCATAACAACCAGCTCTATAAAAATATCACATGACCTAACCACTCAGGAGAACACCTTAAAAAAAAAAAAAAAAAAAAAAAACTGTGTAAAGAAAAGCTATTTTTGTCATATTGCTTTACAAAAATTGCAACAGCAAGTGATCAAAAAGACGTATGCCCCCCAAAATAGGACCAATCAGACCGTCACCTCATCCCGCAAAAAATTAGACCCTACCTAAGAGAATTTGTCAAAAAATATAAAAGCTATCACTCTCAGACAATGGAGACACTAAAATATGAAAATTTTTCCTTCAAAACTGCTATTATTGTGCTAAAGTGAAAAAAAAAAGTATACATATTAGGTATCTCCATGTCCGTAACAACCAGCTCTATAAAAATATCACATGACCTAACCACTCAGGAGAACACCGTAAAAAAAAATAAAAAAATGTGTAAAGAAAAGCTATTTTTGTCATATTGCATCACAAAAATTGCAACAGCAAGGGATCAAAAAGGCGTATGCCCCCCAAAATAGTACCAATCAGACCGTCACCTCATCCCGCAAAAAATTTGTCCCTACCTAAGAGAATCGGTCAAAACATAAAAAAGCTATGGCTCTCAGAGTATGGATAAACTAAAATATAATTATTTCGGTTTCAAAACTGCTATTATTGTGTAAAACTTAAATAAATAAGAAAAAGTAGACATATTAGGTATTGCCATGTCCGTAACGATCTGCTCTATAAAAAAGTCACATGACCTAATCCCTCAGGTAAACGCTGTAAAAATAAATAAATAAAAACTGTGCCAAAACCAATTTTTTGGTCACCTTGCCCCATAAAGTGTAATAATGTACCCATAATTGGTACCAATAAAAACGTCAACTCTTCCTGCAAAAAACAAGGTTTTTGTATCTCCATTTTCTGAAGGCCCTATTTTTTTATTTTTTCGGCAAAGAAAATAAAAAAAATAGGGCGTTCAGAAAATGGAGATACAAAAACCAAATTTTTTGTTTTAAAAAATGCTATATTATGTAAGTAAAACTGAAACAAACATCATAGAAAGAAGACATATTTGATATCATTGCGTCCGTGACAATCTGCTCTATAAAAATAGCGCATGATCTAACCTGTCAGATGAATATTGTTAAAAATAATAAATAAAAACGGTGCCAAAATCATATGTACCCCAAAATAGTAGGGTGTAGTTTCTAAAATTGGGTCATTTTTGGGCAGTTTCTATTATGTAAGCCTCACAAAGTGACTTCAGACCTTAACGAACTGGTCCTTAAAAAGTGGGTTTTGGAAATTTTCCGAAAAATTTCAAGATTTGCTTCCAAACTTCTAAGCCTTCTAACGCCCCCAAAAAATATTTCATTTTCAAAATGATCCAAACATGAAGTAGACATATGGGGAATGTAAATGAATTACTATTTTTGGAGGTATTACTATCTATTATAAAATTAGAGAAATTGAAATTTGGAAATTTGCTAATTTTTCAAAATTTTTGGTAAATTTGGTATTTTTTTATGAATAAAAATGATTTTTTTACTCATTTTTATAAAAAAGTACGATATGTGACGAGAAAACAATCTCAGAATGGCCTGTATAAGTAAAAGTGTTTTAAAGTTATTACCACATAAAGTGACACATGTCAGATTTGCAAAAAATGGCCTGGGCAGGAAGGTGAAAACAGGCCCGGGGTTGAAGGGGTTAAAGGTGGAAAAAGTTCTGAAATGATTTATCTTTGTCTCATTTTTTTACATCACAGAAACCTGACATTTAAACAGGGGTGTGTAGACTTTTTATATCCACTGTAAGTACATACTTTCTGTCCCGCTGTTGTTGGTGACGACAATAAGCTCTTAACGTGGGACGCCACGAATAAGCCAAATATTATATTGAAGTATCTTATATATGGTACTGTCTGCACTGCCTACACATAACTTAGATTGTGAGCCCCATTGGGGACAGTTGGATGCTAATGTCTGTAAAGCGCTGCGGAATATGGTAGCGCTATATAAGTGCATAAAATAAATAAATAAATAATATGCTGGAACTTCTTATGTGATCACGATATACAAATCGCTAGCAGTTTAGGACTGGTTACAACATCAGCCATTCTTTTTTTGGTGATTTAACTTTTAATTATCTACTGTTCTCTATCTGATTTTACCATCTGTGGGGGACCTATATCCCTCAGCTGCGTTCTTAAGGAGATTTAATGTAACATTTGTTTTTTACTTTTTTATCTGACATCCTTATGTATTTATCCAATGCTTATGTTTTAAAATAATTTTGTTTCCCCGATTTATTTCAATAAATTGCACTTTTGGGTTTCTATTATTTTACAATTTTATGTTTTATTTTGGGAATTTTTTTTTCTACTTGAAACTTAATTTTTTTATTATGAAAAACACTTTTATTTGTACTTTTTTTGTACTTTTTATTTTTGTCCCACTCTGGGACTTCCACTTCTGGGGTCTGATGCCCTCTGCAATGCATTACAATACATCCTGCTTTTATGCTGACACACTGCCTGTGAGACCCAGCCTAAGGTGCTGGATCTCACAGGCTTCCGTACAAGGCAAGCTCCGTTGCCTATGGCTGGCATCGGGCTGCCTTCTCTGCCATCGGGTCCCCGTCACTGCAGCGCAGGGACCCGATGGGGAAGCGGAGGGCATACGTACCCTTCGCGAACCCTTGGCATACCGCGGCCAGCTTTGACTGTGGCATACATGGGGTTAACACACCGGCATCAGTGTTTTCACCGATGCCTGCGTATGCAGCAGGGGCCTGGCTGTCAGTAACTGCCGGGTCCGTGCCGCTGATCAGAGGGGCGCAGCTCCTGCACCCGCCCGATCAGCCCACCGTACATGTACGGCTCTGGTCCTTAAAGGGTTTCTGTCACCCCACAAAACTCTTTTTTTTTTTTTTGGATAGTTAGATTCCTTATAGGGCGATATAGGAGAATATAATAGTCTTACTTACTTTCATGCGGCCGATTCTTTAGAAAACGAAGTTTTATAATATGTAAATCAGGGCTCTACCAGCAAGTAGGGCGTCTACTTGCTGGTAGCCGCAGCAGAAAACCGCCCCCTCGCCGTGTTGATTGACAGGGCCAGCCGTGATCTCCTCCTCCGGCCGGCCCTGTCAGTATTTCAAAAATCGCACGCCTCTGGTCATTCGGCGCAGGCGCTCTGAGATGAGGAGGCTCGTCTCCTCAGCACTCCCTCAGTGCGCCTGCGCCGATGACGTCTTCTCTTTCGGTGATGTCATCGGCGCAGGCGCACTGAGGGAGTGCTGAGGAGACGAGCCTCCTCATCTCAGAGCGCCTGCGCCGAATGACCACAGGCGCGCGATTTTTGAAATACTGACCGGGCCGGCCGGAGGAGGAGATCACGGCTGGCCCTGTCAATCAACACGGCGAGGGGGCGGTTTTCTGCTGCGGCTACCAGCAAGTAGACGCCCTACTTGCTGGTAGAGCCCTGATTTACATATTATAAAACTTTGTTTTCTAAAGAATCGGCCGCATGAAAGTAAGTAAGACTATTATATTCTCCTATATCGCGCTATAAGGAATATAACTATCCAAAAAAAAAGAGTTTTGTGGGGTGACAGAAACCCTTTAAGTCACGTCCACCAGCGCCGTACATGTATGGCACGGGTCTTTAAGTGGTAAAAAACCTACAATACAAATAAAGGGATGAGCCCGTGAACATTCTTTTTTTCGTGCATACCTTAAATACCTATGTCCTGTAGTGGTCTTTTTTTTATACAGAGAACAGTTTTTTTCTTGACTTGTAGCAATACTGCCACCTATCTGTGACTCGGCAGTATGACTGGATTTTGAAAACCCCCAGAAAAATGTATTCTATAGAAAGGTCAGTCTCCTGTGTAAATATATAGAGTTATATAGAGTGTTTTTACATGTACAGATATCTGACCAATTGTTTTGTCTGGTCTGACCAATATTAGTCAGAACTGTGTGTAAATGGTTATTTGATCTGATGGAATTTGTCTCATCTGCCAAAAAACTAATGTAATGTGATGTGCATAAAAATGTATTGATAATCATAATGATTGTAGCGTGTAAACAGCATCTGAAACGCGTCAGAATGACAACTATGTATAGAGAACATGAAGGTTTTATTATGGGACCATCATAACAGATGAGGCAGATATGCATTGGTTTTAATGGTCCTTTTACTAAATGTTCATTCCTGATAATTGCCTGATCGTCAGGAGAGGTGAGAGCTGCATTCACATGCAGCAGTCACCTCCACAGTATAGTGACAAGCAATTGCTTGCTGAATCATTGATTCTGGGCAGCAGGTCACTGTTTACCTAGGCCGATCTGCTGCACAGAAGCAATCATTTTTGGTGTTAGCCAAAAGACACAATCACTTGATACAGTGATCAGGAAGGAGCTTTTCTACAAATGCTCATCCTTGAAAATTGGCCTGATTGTCAGTCCACATAAAAGGATGTTAAACTAACAAAATATCTGAGTGTGAAAACAGCCAACTCTGACCAAAACCTTCCTTAAAATTAGTCTGATAGGTCAGAAATCTGTGTGTAAACCCTACTTTAGGAAACAAAAATCACTTTTCAGAAACTACAGAACTGCACATAATTGGTTGGTAATACAAACTCATAGGCACCCAGAGTGCCACTGTATTGTTCTCAGTTGAACACTTTATTTTCCCCTAGCAGCTTTGGGCAATAATTTGACATGCATTACACCATGCCAGTTTTTTTTTTTTCTATCTTGTGGATTCAGATCTTGTAGAAACAGATTAGAATCAGTGTAAAAATAATAGATATATGTAGATGGCCTCAACATTATGACATAGCTTCCCTTGCTGCTTTATCTTTTGATGGCCTACACTTTTCCTGTACCCCCAGAGTAGTCATACTTCTTTCTCCACAGTGCACATTTCAGGTCAATACCCCTGTACCCTCTCTCACATTCACCTCTTTTGAGGTTCACATCATCAGACTCTTCAACCCAGTTGGCAGTTGTCTATACCCAGGGCTCACCCACCCAGTTCTTGTATCATTTTGCTGCTTGGTGTCCTCATTTTTATTGGCTGAATTGCCAACTTATAATGGGTGACTTTAAAGATCCAATATCCCCATTAGCCTCTCACAACCTAATTCCTCTGCCACACACAAAGACGGCAATATGCTTCATCTAGTCTTCTTCCGCATCTGCTCAGTGTTTGACTTTACTTCTTTCTGACCACAATCATCTTTCAATTACTTATACATATCTCTTAATCTTCTCATGACCTTCCTACCTTTCACACATACAAAAGCCTACATGCCATTAACTCCCAGCAACTTGTTGACACCCTACCATTATCATTGGCAACAATCTCTTGGCTCTCATGACGATCTGGCTGCGAATCATAAAAACCATATCCTCCAAACCAGCCTTGGTGAAGCAGCTCCCATTACACTCCAACCTTCCCAACACAGACCACAGCAACCCTGGCACACACCTGAGACTCGTTTTCTTCAGTGCTGCTCTAGGCGTGCCAAACGTTTATGGAGAAAATCACGAATCCCTGCAGATTTTCTCCATTATAAATGTATACTTTAAATCTACAACTCTGCTCTCCACCTTCTCAAACAGACCAATCTCCTCACTTTCAGATAGCGTAAAATGATACTTTTCACTCCCTCAGCCCTAAAATACACCCCCCCCCAATAACTGACCTCTGTGCTGAAGACCAGTCCACTTACTTCAAAGATAAGTTTGCTAACATCAGGCAGGAAATAATCTCCCCTCCCTCTCACATTTCTTGTTCTCTCTCCTCATTTGACCCTATAACAGATGGAGAAGTCTCCAAGATCCTCTCTTCTCCACAGACTACCTATTCCCTCATACCTCCTCCAGTCCCTCTCCCTGGCTGTCATTAGTCACCTAAATACAATATCTAACCTCTCTCTCTCTCCTGACATCTTTCTGTTCTCTTTTAAGCATTATGTTGTAACCCCACTACTTCTACTAAAATCATCTCTTGACCTGACCTGTGCTGCTAACTACTGACCTGTCTCTAACTTCTACTTTACTTCTAAACTCCTGTAAAGTCTGGTCTATTCTTGCCTAATAAGTTACCTTTCTGCAAACTCTCTTTTCGACCCACTGGTGGATCCAGGGGGGGCAACGTAGCAATCCCCCCCCCCCCAGCTGGCGGCGCTGCTCACAAGTGGGGGGCAGCGGCGGCAGGGCACAGGGAGATGAGCGCTTCCATTGTGGAAGCGCTCATCTCCATAGTCATCTGTATTGCCTTCCTCAGGACAGCGATACAGATGGCTGTGCTGCAGCGGGGCAGGGAGGGGAGAGGCGTGTCCCTTCCCTGTTCCTCTGATAGGCTGCCAGCACTAGAGCCGCACAGTGCGGGAAAATAATAGCATGGTGATGGATCATGTGATGAGCATAGTGATGTCATCAAAGGTCCTATTGCTCACAGTTAAAGACAGAAGAGATGCCGGCTGCACGAACAAGTGGATTAAGGTGAGTTAAATTTTTTTTTAACCCCTCCAGCCCTATTTTACTTAGCATTCTGTATTCAGAATGCTATTATTTTCCCTTATAACCATGTTATAAGGGGAAATAATAATGATCGGGTCCCCATCCCGATAGTCACCTAGCAACCGTGCGTGAAAATCGCACCGCATCCGCACTTGCTTGCGATTTTCACGCGGCCCCATTCACTTCTACGGGGCCTGCGTTGCGCGAAAAACGCAGAATATAGAACATGCTGCGATTTTCACGCAACGCACAAGTGATGCGTGAAAATCACCGCTCGTGTGCACAGCCCCATAGAAATCAATGGGTCATGATTCAGTGCGGGTGCAATGCGTTCAACTCACGCATTGCATCCGCGCGGAATACTCGCCCGTGTGAAAGGGGCCTTAGTTCTTTTCCTCTATCTCTGGCTGCTTTTTCAGTCTGTCATTCGCTGGTACTACTTCTCCTCCTCCTCTTGATGTTTGAGTTCTTCAGGGTTCAGTACTTGGCCTTGTCCATTTTTTTTCTCTCTCTATACAGACCTTTTCGGACAGACCATTAGCAGATTTGGTTTTCAGTACCATCTCTATAGTGACAAGACCCAACTATATACTTCATCCCATTACATCACTCCAGCAGTACTACAAACCACCAGTGATGGTCTTGCAGCTGTCTCTAACATCATGTCCTCTATCTAAAACTGAACTTCTTTCCCCATCTACTAACCTACCTAAACCTGCTATTTCAATGTCAGTCTGTTGTACTATAACTTCTGGTCTTGGGGTTATGTGCAACTCAGACTCTTTCTTTGTGTCCCATATTCAGTCACTGGCATGCTCTTTGTCGTCTTCACCTCAAGAATATCTCCAGAATCCAGCCTTTTAGCATGGTGGAAACGGCCAAAACTCTTGTTGCTTTGATTCATTCTCATCTTGACTACTGTAAATTATTACTATTCGGTCTTTTTCTCACTAAACTCTCCCCCCTTCAGTCTGTCCTAACTGCAGCAGCCAGGCTCATCTTTCTGTCCAACAACTAAACTGATGGTTCCTCTCTGTGCCCAACCACCACAGAATACAGTTCAAACTCCTCACCCACAATGCTGCACCTCCCTCCTACATATCCTCCCTAATTTTGTCTACCACCCTAAGATAATTATCCTCAAAAATTCAAACCTTTTATTCCAATCTTCAAGACTTTTCTTGAGCTGCACCAGCTCTCTGGAATTCACTGCCCCAGACAATCAGGTTAATTCCCAACTTCCTTAGATTTAAACGTGCCTTAAAAACGCATTTTTTTTTTTAGGCAGGCTTACCACGTTCTCTAAACTGCCTCTTGCCCACTTAGCTCCCCACTCCTCATTCTTCAGAATCAAACACCATCATCATACAGTAATCCCCACACCCCAGCTCATGCAGCTCCATCTGCACTACTCTTATTTAGTGCAAAGATGGCTGGACCACTTTATAAAACAATCAATTTTACCTTTTGTGTCACCCCCTATTTCCTCATAGATTGTAAGCTCTTGCGAGCAGGGTCCTTCCTGACTTCTAGTGTTTCAATAGTATATTAGCCTGTAATCCTGTGATGTCTATTTTGATTTGTACATGCAGCCTCTGAATTGTAAAGCGCTGTGGAATATGGTGGCGCTATATAAAGATCATGATTATTATTTGGTCCATTCTGGGCCCAAGTGTGCATCAGTAAAGGCATCTTACAATTTTGGAAATCCAAATACAGAATTTACTTTTCTGGATTTAATTTAAAATACAAGAACAAAAAAATAAAAAAAAAAAAAATAAAGTCTAAATATCAGACCTTGATATGTCCTCCTTGTTCAGGTTATGTCTAGGGATCTCTTAAAGTCACATCTTTTGATAGAATGACAGTGTTATAACCAACAGAAACACCTAGCTTTTCAAGGATCCTGAGCCAGTGAGTGGGAAAATGGTACGAGGAAAACAACCAGGAATTTTAGTATACCCTTGTATATAATATTATCATTGTATATATATATATATATATATATATATATATATTATATATATATATTTATCAAAATCACGTGGGCCATTTGCCTTAGCCACTTTAACAACTGTGCCTTTTATGGTGGTCGTACTTTGTGCAAGAGCATCCTAAAACACACAGGGCCTCATTTATCAAAACTGTTTAACTAGAAAACTGGCTTAGTTGCCCATAGCAACCAATCAGATCTGACCTTGTTCCCACAAGTCAGATCCCCACCTCTTTCCCACAATGTTCCCACAAGTCAGATGCCCAGACCACAATGGTCAAAGCTACTGCTATAGACATCATATAATGATTAGAGCAGGGTTAAATTTCTTACGGAGTTGTTGCAAATTTCACCTTCTGCATTCCAAAAGGGGACATCTGGGCCAGAAATCCCAGCATAAGTTGACAATTTACACTGCTGATATTTTCCGCAGCATGTAGAAATGTCTTCATATTTTACCCAATTGGCTGGTACTGTTAAACGCCGCGGATGTGCCGCACACAAATTTCCATCCTGTGTGGCCATACCCAGTTTATTATTTTTATACTAGGGAAACCTTGGTAATACTTCCTTATTTTGTTGTCCTCTTTGTAGACCTTTTTCCATCTCTATGGTGTGGGGGTGTGATCATCTCTTCTTGATTTATGAAGGTTTGCCAAAGCTTTTCAGATCTGTTGACAAGGGGCAATGTTTTTGCTGTACCTGTGGGCTGGTGTGATCCAGTTCTAAAGGGGCTTAGCTCGACCGCAGTGGTGTTCTTGGGCCTTGCCGCCTGCAGTTGCTGTGTTGCAGAGGCATTGGTTGCCATGTGGCGCTGCGCCAAATTAGAAATGGGACCAGCTCAAGAGGCCACTTTGACCTGATGAGTGGGCTTATGCATTTTGATCAAACCTATACAAAGTGCTTCATGTACCGGTTTATACATTATGCTGAGAAGTAAAATATCAATGCATAGTGGATGTGTCTTTCTATTTTTTTTACAGTTTGGCATTTTTAGAGGTTTGACAACCACAGTCATCAGTATTCTAGAAGAACGCCAAACAACTGACCGTGCATTTTAGATCATGTTCTGCAACCAATCTAGAAAAATCCTGCTCGCCATAGCGCAAAACCTCTTTGCAATAAAAGGCGGCAATAATTTGGCACTTTATTAAAACAGTTTAATATCATGACATCTGAATAAAAACTTGGAATGCGATGAATCATATATTAAAATTTTAAATAGAGATTTGAAGAACACAGTTAAACACCAAATGTAAAAAGACACTCTGATTTCACTTTTGTCTCCTTTGTTTGCAACCACGTGGAAGAAACAAAATGATAGACTATTACAATGGATCAGTCTGTTGTAAGGAAAAGAATACAACTATTTATTGCAGCCGCTCCTTCATGTCACCAGTCTGTGTGATGGATGAGAGGACGCACATACCCTTCCGTCCAGTTTACCGAGAAGGACAGTCCAACCTCATGTGTCAAAAATAAAAGCCGCTTGTGGCTCATAAAATACTGGCTCCATATTCAGTAACAAATAAAAGATCCAGAGATCACAGTAAAAGTCAGATGAGCTATGCAAGTTAACAAGTGCAAATACATTCGCTCTAGACAGTCACAGTTTGGCAATATTTGGCAAGCAATATGCTTGGATTATCAGAATTCCTTCAATGTCAGGATTTTTCAGGATCTGGTCTTGATGATGAGGTTAACTTGAAACCTTGAAAAATGAAAAAAAAAAAAAAAAAAAAAGTAAGTAAACAGTGCAAAGTCTCAATTTTGGAAAGAAAAGCTCCAAACTGCCATTATAATAGGGTCCATAAATATTCAGATGCACATCAAATAGCCAACTATGGCATTCTGAGCCACTAGAGGGACAGTTCACTGAAAGGGCACCAGGTGGCGCTGCAGGACAATTACACACATTGCCAGGTTTATCTGCTGATCACTGGGGTCTCCGTTAACAAGGGATTGGTCAAAGCAGACAGTTTCACACTTCCTCTTCAGCAGCCAAAATAGTAGAGCATGAAAAAAAGAACTCTTGACGTTGTCATAGTGACATGCCAAAAGTTTTGATCAGCAAGGGTTGAGGTCCTGAGAACCCCTGCTCATCTTAGAGATCAGGGAAGGTCTCAGCAACCAGAAGTAGTTTTTTTTTTAAAAGCTAAGTTTTTTTTCAGAATATCCAACACATAATCAATTGGATTGAGATCTGGGGAAATTGGACGTCAACACCTTGAACTCTGTCATGTTCCTGAACTATTTAACGGTGACTTATCATGCTGAAAGAGGTCAATGTCAATAGGGAGTACTGCTGCCATGAAGGTCTGCAACAATTTTGAGGTCGGCGGTATGTGTCAAAATATGGAACTGTTCACATTATATTTGAACTTGCATGTCAGGAGGACTCCCGAAGTGTACCTCCAATGGAAAGCGGCAATGTACCCCACAGTAGAGGCATACAGTGGTATATGTCTAGACACAGCTCACAAATGATCCTTGCCCATCTGCTGGACCTTCTCACCAAACTGACACACTGCACATGATGCATGAAGCGGATAGCTCACTAAGGGTTAAAGAGACCGCAGATAAGAAGCATGAGGGGAGAGGTCAGGAATGCAATGCACACGATAAATGCTGGGAGAGAGAGAGCGCATCTACGACTATAACACCATCATTTACAGTCTTATGAAGCGTGCCTGCCTGCTTTGTCCCTTCCCTGACCACATCTGCGACCACCAAGGGCTATACTCACATATATGTTACGTGACTCGATGGGATGGAATACCTCAGTCTACTAAGCTGCTCCATGCCTTTATTTTGTGGTATACTGATGTATGCCAGCCAGATGATGTCAAAAGCACACTTTTTTGGCCTCTGCATGCAATAAAGATTATGGGCACATTTAGGCCCTGATTTATCATACCTTCACTCCACAATTCTGGCGTGCAAAATGTAAGCGACTGTACAAAATTTAGCAACTTGTTTGCGTTTTTACACAACTTAGGGTGGGTTCACACTAGCGTTAGGGATTCCATTATGGCTTTCCGTTATAACAGAATCAATAAGACGGAAGGACGGATCCGTTCTTCTGGCCATAGACTTGTAATTATGACGGAATGCAAAATGGAAGCCTTTTAAAGGCATTCCGTTTGCTTTCCGTACTAATATAAGTCTATGGGAATCCAAACGGATCCGTCTGGGTCCCGTTATGCAAGACGGAAAACAAAGTCCTGTCAACAGGAGTTTGTTTTCCGTCTTGTATAACGGGACTCAGACGGATCTGTTATGCTTTCCCATAGACTTCTATTAGGACGGAAAGCAAACGGAATGCCTTTAAAAGGCTTCCGTTTTGCATTCTGTCTGGGCATTCTGTTATAGCCATGTTATAACGGAAAGCAATAACGGAATCCCTAACGCTAGTGTGAACCCACCCTTACTGCAGTTTTGTAATGTGGGTGGAAAAGTAGGTGTGTTAATGAGTTTTACTCCAGATTTATCATTGAGACTTTTTTCTTTTTTTTTTTAAAGGAGGAAGGTGGAGAAGGAAAACTGGAGGAGCTTCTCTATACACAAGTGGTCTAAGGATAAGACAGATTTATCAAGTAACATGAGACATTTGCTAAATACGGCAAAGTACTATAACGCAGACTCAAGCAAAACGGACTTCAAATTTTCCCCTCTTAATAAATTCCCCCCTTAGGGAACTTTCACAGGAGCGGATGTCATGCGTGGAATCCGCTGCGTGAAAGACAGCCATGCCCTGCTCTGGGTAGCAGAGACACGGAACATTGACATGACTGATAATGCTCCGTGCCTCTCTGTGATCTTTTTACTACAAAATCACAATGAGATAAAGTTGTCACTGTGATTTTGTAGTAAAAGGGTTACAGAGAGGCACAGAGCATTATCAATTAGGGATCGACCGATATAGATTTTTTAGGGCCAATACCGATAATTTGTGAACTTTCAGGCCGATAGCCGATAATTTATACAGATATTCTGGGAATTTTCATTTAAAAAAAAAACAAAACATTTCCTACACAAATCTGCTGAAAATTAATATGTTTATTGTTAACGTGTATTTTATTTTTTTTGTAAATCTTTCTTTTTTATTTATACTTAATATTTTTGTGTTTTTTTTTTTTACTGACTTTTAGCCCCCTTAGGGACTAGAACCCTTGTCCTATTCACCCTGATAGAGCTCTATCAGGGTGAATAGGATCTCACACTGTCCCTGCTGCTCTGGGCTTTGTGCACACAGCAGCATGGAGCTTACCATGGCAGCCAGGGCTTCAATAGCGTCCGGGCTGCCATGGTAATCGATCGGCGCCCCAGGCTTACACTGCTGGGGCTCCGATCAGAGAGGGGACCCTGTGGCCACCAATGATTAATACTGAAGGGGGGGGGGGGGGGGGGCGCACTGCGCCACCAACGTTTTTAATACTGGGATGGGGGGGGCGCACTGCGCCACCAATGAAGAGAAATCTCTCATTAATTCATATACAGGAGGCGGGAGCTGGCTGCAGAATCACATAGCCGGCTCCCGACCTCTAGGAGCGGTAGCTGCGATCTGCGGTACCAGCTCCCGCCTCCTGTATATGAATTAATGAGACTTATCTTCATTGGTGGAGCGGTGGCCACAGCCCCTCCCCTTCTTTTGTCCTTTCTCCTCTCATTGGCGGCGGCAGCAGCAGCACAGGGGGAGGGAGACACTGCTTCCTTCTCCCCTGTGCTGCGGAGGGAACACGGAGAGCGCTGAGAGCAGCGCGTTCTGTGTTCCCAATACATTATCGGTATATCGGCAAAATAGATGCCGATACCGATAACTGTCAAAATCCTGAATATCGGCCGATAATATCGTTAAAACCGATAATCGGTCGATCCCTATTATCAATCATGTCAATGCTCCGTGTCTCTGCTGTCCGGAGCGGGGCTTAGCACTTTTTCACGCAGCGGATTACCTGCACGGGATCCGCTCGTGTGAAAGAGCCCTTAGTGTGTACATTAAACCTACATAAAAATTTTTTTTTTTATGTGAACAGTTCCTAAAATCTATATGAATGCCAGGACCTAAGGTTTCCTTGTAGAACATTGCCTATATCATCAGAAGGTACATGCACCCAGCCACCCATGTGATGTAGAAGAATCACACCAGGCCACTCCAATTCTGATGCTCACATGTGATGGGAAACTATGCAGCCATATACGCAGCTACCTGCGATGTACTGTGTGTTCTGACTGTTCTCATAGCGTTCATTAAAGAGGTTGTAAAGGCCGAGATGGGAATGTTCACTTTAAAGGGATTCTGTCACCTCTTTTTACCCTCTGACTTTCTGAGCAAGGAGGAGATTCCTGGATACAGGCGGTGCTGGGCTCCTTCACAGGGGGGCATGGCTGGGCTCCAGAACGGTTAGTGCAGCCCCTTGGGCTCCTTACCAGGCTGATTTACATATATATATATAAAATCATTTTTTACACTCAATAAAACCACACAGAGGTATGGGACAGGTATATTGCGGACATGCTAGCGGCGATCTTGCCGCGCATGTCCGCATCTCTATAGGGTAAAAAGAGGTGACAGAATCCCTTTAAGTGCAGCCAGGGAAGGTGGAGTGATGGAAATGGCCAAGCAGCTGGCAGTGAATGGGAGCTACGCACAAAACATAGCACAGCAAGATATGTTGTATCTGTAACCCAGGGGTTTGGGACACTGTAACTTGCTGTGCTAAACTGTTTGTGTAGCTCCCATTCATTGCTATGGGAGTTACGGACACAACAGAGTGCCGCCTTTTTGACCATTTCCATAACTCCGCTTCCCTCGGCAGGTGCTTACAGTGGTTATTCCCATCTTTTCCTCATTAAAAGCCAAGATGGGACAACATTTGTATTTTTTTCAGCAATTTGGGCTACATTTGTGGGATTAAGAGGTTAGTCTTCAATCCCCACTTGCATAACTAAGCATGGGTTTTAACGACTGTGTTGAAGGTTCACGGCTATCATTCCTTGGACCACCTTTGGAAGGTACTAACTAACCACTGGATGCCATGAACACCCCACAAGACCAGTACTACTGGAGAGGCTCTGAACCAGTCATCTAGCCATCACAATTTGGCCCTTGTCAAAGTCGCTCAGATCTTTACAATTGCCCATTTTTCTTTCTTCACGAACTTCAAGAGCTGAGTGTTCAGTTGCTGCCTAATATGTCATACCCCTTGATAGCTGCCATTGTAAAGAGATGATTCCTGTTATTTACTTCACCAGTCAGTGGGTTTACAGTTACGGCTGGTCTGCGTATAGACTGAAAAACGATATCATGCAGATCATAGCAAACGCATCAAGGCTCCTGTAAAAAAAATCCATGGTGTGAAGAGAGCTAGAAGGTGCAATAACAGCCAGTGATCAGCAGGGTTGGTTAGTATAGTCAGGTGTCTGGCTATATGTTCCCCTGTAGCGGCAATAGGGCATAGATACAGGGGTTGTTCTCATGAGACAACCCCTTTAACAGTAATTCGGTATCTTTAGTCACATAGTTGATGCTACCATGAAACTCAAGGCAGCTGATGAAACGCTAAAACATCTAAAAAGCATGCAAATATTAATAAAATGTCAGTAACACCAGCAATAAAAAAAATTCACATCTTGTAGGCAATCAGTATCTAAGGACTAGCAAAGAATGGAAGCACTCCCAAAGCTCACGCCCATTGTAGGTATGTATGATCTGGATCTATAAGGAATAACGGCTAATAAACCAGTACCTGATTGCTCCTGTCACCAGTGGGACGAGTTATTCTGATGGATCTAGAAATAAATAAAGACAAACTGTTATCGGACTTGTCAGAAGGTCCTCAACCATCTTTATCACGCGTTATCAGTAACAGCACTGCAAAATCTGTTACAAATGTGTCTGACCAAAAATAACATAAAACATTTTAGGCCTCTTTCACACTTGCGTTGTCCGGATCCGGCGTGCACTCCACTTGCCGGAATTACACCCCGGATCCGGAAAAACGCAAGTGTACTGAAAGCATTTGAAGACGGATCCGTCTTCAAAATGCTTTCAGTGTTACTATGGCAGCCAGGACGCTATTAAAGTCCTGGCAGCCATGGTAAAGTGTAGTGGGGAGCAGCATACTTACCGTCCGTGCGGCTCCCGGGGCGCTCCACAATGATGTCAGAGCGCCCCATGCGCATGGATGACGTGCCATGCGATCACGTGATCCATGCGCTTGGGGCGCCCCGACGTCACTCTGGAGCGCCCCGGGAGCCGCACGGACGGTAAGTATGCTGCTCCCCCGCTCCCCACTACACTTTACCATGGCTGCCAGGACTTTAGCGTCCTGGCAGCCATGGTAACCATTCAGAAAAAGCTAAACGTCGGATCCGGCAATGCGCCGAAACGACGTTTAGCTTAAGGCCGGATCCGGATCAATGCCTTTCAATGGGCATTAATTCCGGATCCGGCCTTGCGGCAAGTCTTCAGGATTTTTGGCCGGAGCAAAAAGCGCAGCGTTCTTGTCTTCCGGCATAGAGTTCCGTCGTCGGGGCTCTATGCCGGAAGAATCCTGATCAGGATTATCCTAATGCATTCTGAATGGAGTGAAATCCGTTCAGGATGCATCAGGATGTCTTCAGTTCCGGAACGGAACGTTTTTTGGCCGGAGAAAATACCGCAGCATGCTGCGCTTTTTGCTCCGGCCAAAAATCCGGAACACTTGCCGCAAGGCCGGATCCGGAATTAATGCCCATTGAAAGGCATTGATCCGGATCCGGCCTTAAGCTAAACGTCGTTTCGGCGCATTGCCGGAGCCGACATTTCGCTTTTTCAGAGTGGTTACCATGGCTGCCGGGACGCTAAAGTCCTGGCAGCCATGGTAAAGTGTAGCGGGGAGCAGTATACTTACAGTCCGTGCGGCTCCCCGGGCGCTCCAGAGTGACGTCAGGGCGCCCCAAGCGCATGGATCATGTGATCGCATTGGACACGTCATCCATGCGCATGGGGCGCTCTGACGTCATTCTGGAGCGCCCCGGGAGCCGCACGGACTGTAAGTATACCACTCCCCCGCTCCTACTATGGCAACCAGGACTTTAATAGCGTCCTGGGTGCCATAGTAACACTGAAAGCATTTTGAAGACGGTTCCGTCTTCAAATGCTTTCAGTACACTTGCGTTTTTCCGGATCCGGAGTGTAATTCCGGCAAGTGGAGTGCACGCCGGATCCGGACAACGCAAGTGTGAAAGAGGCCTTACATGGTTTCTTTGTCATTCTTGGGGTACTTTCACACATGTGTTTTTCTTTTCCGGCATAGAGTTCCGTCAAAAGGGCTCAATGCCGGAAAATAACTGATCAGTTTTATCCCCATGCATTCTGAATGGAGAGCAATCCGTTCAGGATGCATCAGGACGTCTTCAGGTCAGTCTTTTTGACTGATCAGGCAAAAGATAAAACTGCAGCATGCTACGGTTTTATCTCCGGCCAAAAAGAAAACTAGACTTAAAAGAACAAAAACAAAAAAAAAATCCGGTATCCTAAGGGTTAAAAGGGTTGTCACGCCGTTACTAAGGGCCAGGAAATGGCAGGTCGAACCGCAGCTCCGCTGTCTTCAGAGCTCCCATGTGTTGCAATGGGAGCTAGGGAAACAGCGGTGCCACCTGCCGTTTCCTGGCCCTTAGTAATGGCGAGACAACCCTTTAAACCCTTAAGATACCGGAGTTTTTTTTGTTTTTGCCATTTATTTTTCTTCCCCATCTTCCTTGAGCCATAACTTTTTTATATTTCCGGTCACATTGCTGTATGAGGGCTTATTTTGTTGCAGGACAAGTTGTACTTTCTAATGCCACCATTTAATATGGCATACAATGTAGTGGGAAGCAGGAAAAAAATTCCAAATGGGGTGGAATTGGAAAAAAATGCAATTCCTCCACCGCTTTACGGGTTTTGTTCCCATGGCGTTCCATTTGCGGCAAAACTGACCCATGCCCTTCATCCTCTGGGTCAGTATGATTACAAAAAAAAAAAACATATGTGTAGGTTTTATGTCTAAATAGTGTAAAAATAAATTTACATTTTGAAAAAATGTTTATATCTACTGAGCTGTTTTTAGGCTAATTATTTTGCGGGAGAATCTGTAGTTTATATGGATACCATTTTGGAGTGTGTGTGACTAATGGATCACATTTTATTACATTTTTTTGGGTAAAAGAAGCAATGAAAAAATGGCAAATTGGCAATTCGTCGTACTGGAATTTTTTTTTTTTTTTTTAATAGTACAGGCGTTTTCGCAGAGCCCGCCGGCCATGACACCTGCTGCACGTGCGAACGGGCGCCGTGTCTGCACTTCGCTCCAGTGCCATACATTTATGGTGCTGGTAGCGAATAGGTTAAGGACCAGTAACATTTTTCTTTTTACATTTTTCTGTGACCAGTAAATAATGTATTAAGGTATTTTGGGGAAAGGGGGTGATTTACATTTTTAAAAACCATTATTAGTTTTGCACTAGCATTGGAGTGTATGAAAAATGTACTAGTTTCCCATGGAGCCCTGCTACAGACAGAAGCTCCATAGGAAACACTGTGCAGCAGCCTCCTGTCATTCTCTGGCTCCTCCAATCGCTGCCGAAGGGAGCCGGAGAATACCCGGGAGCAGCCGCTTCCAGGTTTGCACAGGCTTAGATGCACCACGGCATCTGAAGTATTCAATGTATAAAACAGCAGGCACCCTGCGGCTATGGTGCCCACTCCGCTCAGGAGCGGGCGCCAGCTTTAAAGATCTGGCCAGGTCGGGAAGGGGTTAAATTTATGGGGGGTTTTTTAAGCAGTTTTTTGGGGCCATTTGTCTGGTCAAACAATTTTTACGGGTATTTAAAAAAAAATTATATATAGTAAGTATTCAATACAGCTATACTATGTATAAAAATTTGAAGATCTTTGCATATTTTTGATCGAAATTACCAGCGACAAGGTGGCTTCTACAGATTGGAAACTAACACTATCAGATCTGCCTCTCCTGGGGCTAAATAAGGCTCGGGCTACACGACGACATTTGTTGTGCGACTATTTGTCTGAGTAATGTCGCGTGACTTTTATGGCAGTCTATTTTGTCGCATTGTGACATGCCATTATAAAAAAATCTTGTGTGACATTACTCCAACACATAGTCCCATTGTCATTGTATCCTTTTGTCGTGTGACAAATGTCGTTGTGTAGCCGTACACTAAGCCTACAGAGTTCTGGGCCTGCACACCACAGTACATACTGCACTGGACACAATGGAGAGGTGACATCAGAGGCCATGGCACAGAGTTGGGAGGTACTGGGTGGCGGTTTGTGCTCTTTGAAAGATTGGAAACGCCCTGGTGGGCACTTTTTACCTCATTTGCATATAGTACAAACGTCATTTTCTTGTGATGTGAAATGCACGTAAAGGCATGTGTAAACCAGCACCTTAGCATCAGTTATTTGCCTTTGAAACGGTCCCACATTTAAAGATAAGTAATCAGCAACAATTAGAGAATATAAAGAAGTCTAACCTGGAGAAATCCTTTCAGGCTGCTCGGCGTTTTAAAGTCCCCTTTTAAGACCTGGAAAATAATATTAAGTATTGGGCTACCATTAATTAGGCTAGAAATGTATATGTATATATATAATGATTATTATAATAATTGTATATCACATAAAAATACTAAATTGCAGCAGAAGTAAGGTGAGAAATGTATTCTACACATTAGGGAGTTTAATATTGATGACCTGATCTTAGAGTATAGTGCTGGCACCAGACACAGGAATACCACAGCTTGGTCCACGGTGTAGTGGCGTGCCTGGTGACTGTACAGCTGCGTGCATTCACTTGGCGCTGTGGTGTCCCAGCTCTTGGGAACAGCTGACCACCACTGATCTGATACTGATGACCTTTCCTAAGGACAGTTATTAAATGCCCAGAAAACCCTTTCAATTACCAAAATTAGGCCGGGTTCAGATCGTTTATTTTTCTGTTCTTCTGATCCCTCAGAAGAACAGAATAATAAAGAAAAAAAACAGATCCTGTATTTTAAAAGGGAGTCCGTCACCTACAGGACATGATTTAAACTGATGATATAGCTCTGTGGGACGCAAATACAAAGCACCAAAAAAACGGAGTTTTAAAGATATGCAAATTAGCTAATTGCAAGTGCCCAGTGCTCCCCTCTGTATAGTCTGGCCAGACCTGTATCCTTGTGTCGTCATTCTCATCTCCATCTATTACTATGCCTCTGCCCACAGTGGCCAATGTACTGTGCATGCCCGGGCCCGGCGTTGAAGCGCGGAGGCACTGGATTACAAATGGAGAGGAGAATGTCGACAAAAGGATACAGGGCTGGCCGCATGATATTGAGGGGAGGAGTCAGGTGCGCATTCTCGATAGCTAATTTGCATATATTTAAAACTTAGTTTTTGGTGCTTTGGAGACTCTGAAAAACTAAACCCAGGTACCATCAGTGTTATGCATTTGCGTCCCGCAGAGCTATATTATCAGTTTAAATCATGTCATGTAGGTGACAGACCCCGTTTATGCTCAGTTATGCACATTTGGCGTTCGTTTTAGCCATTTCCGAAGAACGGAAAAATAAACGGTGAAGTGAACCTGACTGTACTCTGACTACACACAGTGCATATTACAAAAGTCTGCAGATCATGGACATACTCACTCTGTGGGTGTTGTTGACCACTAGTGCATCTGGATTACCATATTTTGGTGGGTTTGCAAAAGGATCATATCCTAGTCGGGCAAGCATTGGAGCTATACGAGCCATGTCCTCTACTATATCTGTTGGAAGCTTTCCAACCCATTTAGTCAAGGCCTCAAGATTCACAGGTTTCATTACTTGGTCTGTTGACTTTTCAGTCCTATAGATTAAAAGAAAAATGTATATATATAATTTTGCATGCAAAAATCAAAAGACTTTGAGGGGACACTTAGGAAAGAGGATACACAAGTTCAGAAGCATCGTCAAGGTACGTAGTAGGTATGCTTTCTAGGCCTGTGGCCTAGTATCTTAAACGGCATACAGTCAGGTCCCTAAATATTGGGACATCGACACAATTCTAACATTTCTGGCTCTATACACCACCACAATGGATTTGAAACGAAACAAACAAGATGTGCTATAACTGCAGACTGTCAGCTTTAGGCCTCATGCACATGGCCGTTGTTTGGGTCCGCATCCATTCGAATGCGGACCCATTTTTTACTTCAACGTTCCGCAGCCCCGTTAAAAAAAATATAACATGTCCTATTCTTACATTGCCAGTGCCCGTTCCGCAAATTGTGGAAGGCAACAAGGGCGGCTTCCGTTTTTTGAGGATCCGCAAAAACCGGCACGGCCGTGTGCATGAGGCCTTAATTTGAGGGTATTTACATCCAAATCAGGTGAACGGTGTAGGAATTACAACAGTTTGCATCTGTGCCTCCCACTTGTTAAGGGACCAAAAGTAATGGGACAGAATAATAATCATAAATCAAACTTTCACTTTTTAATACTTGGTTGCAAATCCTTTACAGTCAATTACAGCCTGAAGTCTGGAACGCATAGACATCACCAGACGCTGGGTTTCATCCCTGGTGATGCTCTGCCAGGCCTCTACTGCAACTGTCTTCAGTTCCTGATTGTTCTTGGGGCATTTTCCCTTCAGTTTTGTCTTCAGCAAGTGAAATGCATGTTCAATCGGATTCAGGTCCGGTGATTGACTTGGCCATTGCATAACATTCCACTTCTTTCCCTTAAAAAACTCTTTGGTTGCTTTTGCAGTATGCTTTGGGACATTGTCCATCTGCACTGTGAAGCGCCGTCCAATGAGTTCTGAAGCATTTGGCTGAATATGAGCAGATAATATTGCCCGAAACACTTTAGACTTCATCCTGCTGCTTTTGTCAGCAGTCACATCATCAATAAATACAAGAGAACCAGTTCCATTGGCAGCCATACATGCCCATGCCATGACACTACCACCACGCTTCAGTGATGAGGTGGTATGCTTAGGATCATGAGCAGTTCCTTTCCTTCTCCATACTCTTCTCTTCCCATCACTCTGGTACAAGTTGATCTTGGTCTCATCTGTCCATAGCATGTTGTTCCAGAACTGTGAAGGCTTTTTTAGATGTCGTTTGGCAAACTCTAATCTGGCCTTCCTGTTTTTGAGGCTCACCAATGGTTTACATCTTGTGGTGAACCCTCTGTATTCACTCTGGTGAAGTCTTCTCTTGATTGTTGACTTTGACACACATACACCTACCTCCTGGAGCGTATTCTTGATCTGGACAACTGTTGTGAAGGGTGTTTTCTTCACCAGGGAAAGAATTCTTCGGTCATCCACCACAGTTGTTTTCCATGGTCTTCCGGGTCTTTTGGTGTTGCTGAGCTCACCGGTGTGTTCCTTTTTAAAAATGTTCCAAACCGTTCTTTTGGCCACGCCTAATGTTTTTGCTATCTCTCTGATGGGTTTGTTTTGTTTTTTCAGCCTAATGATGGCTTGCTTCACTGATAGTGACAGCTCTTTGGATCTCATCTTGAGAGTTAACAGCAACAGATTCCAAATGCAAATAGAACTCTTGAAATGAACTCTGGACCTTGTATCTGCTCATTGTAATTGGGATAATGAGAGAATAACACACACCTGGCCATGGAACAGCTGAGAAGCCAATTGTCCCATTACTTTTGGTCCCTTAACAAGTGGGAGGCACATATGCAAACTGTTGTAATTCCTACACCGTTCACCTGATTTGGATGTAAATACCCTCAAATTAAAGCTGACAGTCTGCAGTTAAAGTACATTTTGTTCGTTTCAAATCCATTGTGGTGATGTATAGAGCCAAAAATGTTAGAATTGTGTCCATGTCCCAATATTTATGGACCTGACTGTCAGCAGATTTGTACCTATGAAACTGGCTGACCTGTTGCATGTGCACTTGGCAGCTAAAGGCATCTGAGTTCCCATGTACATATGTGCTCTCATTGCTGAGAAAAATGTTTTAATATATGCAAGTGAGCCTCTAGGAGCAATGGGGGAGTTGCTGTTACACCTAGAGGCTCAGCTCTCTGCAACTACGCACCCCCTGCATTTTGATGCATTGAAAAAGTCATCACACCTGGACCTGTCAATCACAGTGGAGAGGACGCAGCAGTTGCAGAGAGAACAGAGCCTCTAGGAGTAATGGCAACGCCCCCGTTGCTCCTAGAGGCTCATTTGCATATATTAAGACATCATTTTTCTCAGCAATGTGGGGAGGGAGACAAAAGGAGCTCTAGGATCATTACTTTCACCCTTGCATTAAATTTACCTTGAATATGCTGCCCAATGAAAGGGAAGCAAATTATATATCAGGCCTGTATGCCTATTTACCAAAATGGCACAAAAACAATTTGCACCTTTTGACATCTAGTATCCACTATGTGCGTATAGGTGTGTATACACAGCAGCCCGAGTGCTCCAATTAGAGAAGCATTTTTTAGGACGTTTTGGCTGATGAAAGCCTGGACCTGTCCTTGTAATATATTGCACTTACATAGGGCGGAGGACAGATCTGCACTAAGGGTACTCACAGATGTGAAATTCACACAGATTTTTCCCACTACATTTGGATAGGGTTATATCTCCTTCACACATAACGTACTGTCACTTTTTTCAGATTTTCTGTGCGGAACCTGACTGTGTGAGCCCATGTCTGAATGTGCACCAGCAGTGAATCTCTATTCTTTATTTGCCTTCTAAAAGATGGTGGGCGATTACAGTGGACACATGATCCCATAGTTAAAACGGAAGACTGCGGCACAAATATACTGGCAGATCAGGAGGAATTCATAGTCTGGATATACCTGTAGCAAACCCTCAGCTAGAAGAAGTATGGGTATGTACAGGTTTCCGTCCCATATACATACATGACAACATGGCAGAGATCCTGAAAGTGCTCAAAACTAGAAGCACAAAGTATACAAAAAAGCAAAACTTCAAGAGAAGGATTTAGCAAAAGTTACATAAAACTTGTTGTCATTTGGATTCTGGAGTAAGAGTATAAAGAGGACCTTTCACTAGATTAAAAAATCTCAACGAAGTATACAGACATGTAGAGCGGCGCCCAGGGATCTCCCTGCACTTACTATTATCCCCAGGCGCCGCTCCGTTCTCCCGGTATAGCCTCCGGTATCTTCATAGTTAGGCTCCACCCAGGGGAACCTGCCGGCGTCTCTTTCTCCTATGCTGTAGCGCTGGCCAATCTCTGCGCTCAGCTCATACCTTGAGAGAAAAAACTCTCAGGCTATGAGCTGAGCGCTGCGATTGGCCAGCGCTACAGCATAGGAGAAAGACGCCGGCAGGTTCCACTGGGTGGAGCCTAACATGTGAAGATACCGGAGGCTATACCGGGAGAACGGAGCGGCGCCCGGGGATAATAGTAAGTGCAGGGAGATCCCTGGGCGCCGCTCTACATGTCTGTATACTTAGTTTAGATTTTTTAATCTAGTGAAAGGTCCTCTTTAACCATATTAAAACATAGCCTCAAGGGTTTTGGGCTTGCGTCAATTGTTCCCTAGAGGCATAGAGCAGAAGTTTAAAAAAAATAACCACCTATTTTGTGAATAATAAATCTATTAATTTAGGAGCTATGTGTCACATGAAAAAAATATTAAAAAAGTAGTAGCATAATGGCTTCTTTTCAATCTAACCACAAGGTGTCAGTATAGCCTAGAATTACCCGACTGTGATGCTTTTCGGCTTTGCTGTTAAAAGTGAATACTGAACAAGAATAAAGCTTATGGAATGTATCAGCACCCCCAACACCCCCAACGGCCGTACTCACTTGGAGAGGGATACGCCTCCTGGTTTTCCAATCAGTTCCTCATGGTGAAGCACTGCGTCATTCCATGGGATGCCCAGAAACTCAATAATGGCATGCAGGGTTTGCTTAGGATGTAAAACTAGCTGTTCATAATGCACCGGAAGGCACTTGTGCTCCCCGATCTCTAAGCACTGGGCGTACATGATCTCAATCGCTTTGTTCCACTTGGTCAGGCAGTCTCTATAACTGTTTAGATCAAAGCCAGCTATGGTTATTTTCCTGGTTATCATGGAATGTACAGACGCACGTCCATCCCGAATCATCAGCAGAAACTTGGAATTGGGGAACAGTTTGGAGAGGTAAACTGATGATTTCAAAGTGAAGGGATCCTTATTACATAATAGTTTGGCAGGTTCTCCATGTTTTGCTATAATTTCTAGTATAAAGGCCTGCACTGCGGCGTCCATGACCCCATCCGTTACACCGGCTTCATCAAGACGCATCTTTTCACTGCCAGACTTCGACCAGGCTTGGCGCATTGCTAAAATCCGGGGAATAATCCGCGTCTCTTCTCCACAGCGGACATCTGGATGAGCATCCAGCATTGCTCTCATTAAGGTGGTACCACTTCTGGGCACTCCCCCGATAAATATAAGAGGCATGTTCTTACTGTATCTGTACTCAATGTTGTTGGCATCCATCATCACAAGTTCTTCACTTTCCGGCTTCATGACACCCCAATTCCTTCTATTATAACCTTCATCTAGAATCTGTTGGCATTCCAGCATTTGCTGGCCAAGATGCACGGCTAAGGCCACCAAAACAATGAAGCCAAACACTAACAGCACCTTCCTCACCGTGAACCGCATTCTTACTGGTCAACATGCGGAAACTAGCACAGCTGCTGGTAAACTTTCAATAGGATGACATTTCCATGTGGACCCTGGAGAGAGAGAAAAAAAAAAAAAACAACACTTTACTAAACCAGATCACATTACTGTTATGTCGCCATATAGTGGCAAACTGGCTTGATCAGAACAGTTCTAAACTGAAATCTACCATATTGTTCTATTTCCAGCAGGATGAAGTACCCTAGACTTACACAAGGTGGCAGAATTCTGCTCTAACTTAAAGCGGCTAAAGGAAGGCGCCTTAGCGCTACCATTTAATGGCTAACTGAAAAGATGATGACATAATTGCAAGCTTTCAAAGCTATTTGGGCCTCTTCCTCAGGAGTCTCTGAAAGGGGTTGTCCCACAAGAAATATTCTACAGTTTTCAAACCAGCTCCTGGATCTGAATGTTTTTCTAATTGCATGTAATGAAAAATTTTGCATACCACTGAGTTATTTAATAAATCGTATCTGTATAGCGCCACCTGCTGTTTGTTATTTTTCTTATTTCTTTGTCTGGATCACTGAGATGGACGCACATGCTCAGTTTCATCCTTCAACTGCCTCCTGAGCTGTGATAGGAAAATCTGAGACACGCCCCCTTATCTGCAGCAGAAAAGACCCTCCCCTCGAGCTGCCAGCTTGATATAAATCTAGCAGAACAATGAATGGGGAGATCTCTGGATCCATGTGAGGTACAGGGCTGGTTCTGACTTTGTTAGAAAGAGATTGCCATGTCCTATATGATGTCTGATTTTCACATTAATTTTTACATTAATCATTGGATAACCCCTTTAAGACAGTATCTGAAGATTAACATATTTATACACCAAAGTACATAGTAATAATGAGATAGACGAGACCTTCACACTTCTTATCTATAATATTCCTCTATAGGTGCTACAACTGTTTGTTTACTCCTTCACTCATACTAATCTACCTCATTAGTCCTATGTACTTTGGTGTATAAATATGTGACTCTTCAGATACTGTCTTAAGAGACGCCTGAAGTGGGAATATGGAGTCTCTGATCGTTTGGAATCTTTGGGTCTGATAAAATTATCCTGACCTATGTATAAAGTAAATATCTGTCTGGACCTGATAGAATGAAGAAAAAAACTGGTCTGGAATGCGTGTGGAAGGCTTTGTCCATTTTATCTGAAAGACTAAACAAAGAACTGTCTGAAATATGTGTACTAGGTATTGTACCACTTATTGATGACCTCTAAAAGAACATGGACTCGCTTAGAAATATGTGTACAAGAGTGAGAAGCATTGTCTGCATAGTTTGTCGTGGGATTCTAAATTATTGTGAATCTAAAGGGCCCTTTACATGGGCCAAGAATCGCATAGATCATCAGTAAAGAGCGTTCAAAGTAACAATTGTTAGTGATGATCTGGCGGTGTAAAGGTACCGCCGATTACACGAGGAACAAGCAAAATGCTTGATCAACAGGTAATTAGAACGTCTTTCCGAACCAAAAATCCTCATTTAAGAAAAACAACGAGTTGTTACGGGGAAGAGTGATGGCATTAGCGATCGCTCTTCCCCATCTCGGGCAGCAGATTGTTGGGGAGGAACACTTCCTTCCCAACAATCTGCTGTAATATCTTACACCAACAGATTATCTGACCAATTTCTGCCCGATCAGACCAATTAGTTGGGGAGTATATCAAAAGATCTGTGTGTGTAAATGGCCATCTGACCAATGATTGACAGATTTTCTGACCAGATAATCTGTAGGTGTAAACGCCCCCTAAGAATTGGCCACTCTGGGGTTCATAACAGATGAACAAGATACACAGTGAGCTTTATGGATTGCATAGGCTGGCTACATTCCATTAGGGGGTGGAGCTCTTTGGTTAAAACTAGGGATGTCCTGATACAGATACCAGTATCGGTACCGATACCGGACATTTGCACGAGTACTTGTACTCGTGCAAATGTCGCCGATACGACTGCCGATACCTGATGGCCGTGCAGCGGCAGGAGCAGTGTCCCAGATGACATCTTGCTGTGATTCCGGCTCCCTCACTCACCGCCTTCATTTTGCAGACTGCGCATGTGCCGTTCAGTTCCATCCATCACACTCACGCTAAAGACGCGATGGCCAGGCGCGAGCACGATGGAACTGAACGGTGCATGCGCAGTCTGCAAAATAAAGGCGTTGAGTGGGCAAGGGAGCCGGGATCGCGCTGCAACAGGCAGCGCACGGCGCATGCGCGAGGAGAGCGCAGTCCCGGCATCAAGGCAAGATGTCCATCACAATAGAGAGAGCAGGGGTAAGGGGCGGGCTTATCGTGCCTTGAAGCAAGGAGGCCACTGCCCCCTTGACTTCAAGCCTGACTTGGAGAAGGTGCCAACAGACATTAAAACTGCGATTTTAACAAATACGAGGAGACAGAATGAGGAAAGAAAATCATAATTAGCAACACACTGGGGGATACTTTAAGGTACTGTGGTTGGTTTAATATGTATTTTCCAGGCGACAGGTTCCCTCCACTTCCACCCAGTACTCTGGTGCATCCGCACGGGAAGGATTACAGCAGGCAAGGTGGGTACGGTGCATGAAATGGAGGAGAAATTCAGTTAATTTCTCTCCATTTCATGTTCAAACAGTGAATATAAAATAAGGTGGTGGTGGTGGTGGTGGGGGGGAGGGGGGGAATGTGCATATAATAGTGATTCCCAACCAGTGTGCCTCCAGCTGTTGCAAAACTACACCTCCCAGCATGCCCGGACAGCCAAAGGGAATGCTGGAAGTTGCAGTTTTGCAACAGCTGGTGGCACATTAGTTGGGAAACACTGTTATATGCCCATTTATTAACCCTTGTACAAAGGAAAAGTAAAGCAGTTGTCCATAGCAACCAAATTCCAGCTTTAATTTTTTTCATTGCTGTCAGCAACTGCGCCGCTGTTATAATTGGTATTGGTGAGTACTTAAATGTACTCGGTCTTAAAAAAAATGGTATCGGGACATCCCTAGTTAAAACAGTATAAAAGCTGGACCTTTTCAGTTAAAAAGTTGGAGTTTACCTATGTGGAGACTGAAACGGGCTCCTCAGCTGATGTGTGCCTTCATTCTGGATGTAGTCAGGACTCTAGATGAAGTGTGGTTGTAATTAGTAATCATGGATTTTATCCTTTGTATTTACTTAATTTGCTAAAACAAGGACATACATTTTCCGGATTATCACTATTACTTCTTTGTTTTACTATTCTTAAAGTGGTGTGTGTAGTCTCTCTTAAAAGAGTGAACCTGAAATGGTGTATTTTATTTTATTTATTTTTTTATAGCAATTTGCCTGATTTGTTAGCAATACAACGCCTGAGGAAGAAACCAGAGTGCAATTGTGTCATCTGTTCAGTTAGCCATTAAAAGGTATCAGCCACTGAGGAATCTTCTATTTACTGACTAACCCAGTACAAATATACTTAGTGCTGCCAATTCTTACTAATCCCCTTTTCGAGACAGACGTATGAATGTCCAACTTGTCCAAAAACGGACTTCGTGTCGGAGTTCTTACTCCTTTTAGTGAAGCCAATGAATAGGTGAATGCAGTATGTATGTATGAGGCTTCAGCACAACTTACCACAGGTATCACTTTCACTTTCCCACAGTGGAATCGAGTCTCACAGACGTCTTCCATCATAAAACATCCTGTGAAACATCAGAAAGGTGCACTGATGGTGAAGTACCGTTTCTACAATCACCGCTAGATCTTTGCCAGTATACTCACAATGTAGGCACATCAGGTGAATATAGATCTGCTTCCTTTTTCTGTTGTCAGGAGCCTGCACTGGCTGCAGCAGGGAGTGTCTGTGAGTGATTGTATAAACAGTACTTCACCATCAGTGCACCTTTCTGATGTTTCACAGGATGCTTTATGATAGAAGACGTCTGTGAGACTCTATTCCGCTGTGGGAAAGTGAAAGTGATAATACCCGTGGTAAGTTGTGCTGAAGCCTCATACATACATACTGCATTTTACTTTGTGTGAATTGAACCCACAACACACCCGAGACACGCAGCGATAAACCATCACAATTGACGGACTGGATATATGGTATATTGCATTTAAAGGAATAGGTGAAACAAGTCCTGTAACAGGGCGGCCCCACCTGTTCAGACTGTCGCTTCATATTTCCATCAGACCTCAAACTGCTCATAGTGTTCAATTAATGAAAGAGAAATAGGGATGGCAAGCTGCAGTGAGGTACGTTTGGGTGGCAAACAGAGGGTTAAAAGCGCTTCGTGGACTGCTCACTGTACCTGGATATGTAATGATCACAACACCAGGGGAGCTGGGCATACCCTTTAGATGGCCGACTGGTGGCAGCTTGGTCAAGCATGCAGGTTTTTATGCGTAGAGAGTCTACCAGCGGCTTATCTCCCCAGGGGGCCAAAGAAAGCGATTCATATATTAAAGGGGTTGTCCACTAGAAATCAATGGGCCTGTATGTAATCCTTGGATACATGAGCTCCACACAGATAAAAGTTGTATACACAGCAGTTCCCAGAGGAGTTCTACTTCCATACATATCTAGTTTCAGCAGATATGAAGAACTGTAGAAGGACGGGTGGCGGGGGGGTCGCCCTGCACAGCAGTGTAATACTGGTCTGTGGCCTGGAATGTATGTTTGTGAGGTAGACACGTGAAGGAAGGGCATGCCACGGCTACAGTACCACCGCACCAGTACCGTGGCACAGTGGAAAATCTTTTGTAACTGAACTTGACAGGTGTGAAATAAAAAGTGCACTTTGCAGGGGAGTATTTTAAAGGGAAATACTGCTGTTATTGAACTTAAGGCTTGCAGTACAAAAACACAAAAAACATTGGGGAACACTTATCAATGCCTTTACATGACAATAGTGGAGTTAAAAAAAAAAATCCGCAAATTACCGCGCACACCATATTTGCACCTTAATTTGCAACTTTTTCATCTTCTTGCCACTTTTCCAAGCGAGAAAATGGACGGGGCTTAACAGGAGAGGTGAGGCTTCTCATGGCCCGCCGGATTCACTATAAAGTACTCTAGGAACTGGCGTAAGTTATAGCTGAAGTCTATGCCAGCCCCTAGATGGCGCACAGACTGCCAAACATGAGCTTAGTTTATTAACAGGCATCTGCCACGTAATAGATTAGGCGCAACCCACTCCAGCGCAGAGGGACCAAGTCTTGATAAATGCCCCCTATTGTGTGGGTGTTGTCATAGTGCCGTTGCCCGTCACCTCTCCTGATATATCGATTTACAAAAGACTTGCATTTCCAATTAAATAACTGTTTGGGGTTGTCTTCTCTTAGAACCCTGTTTGTGCATTTTCCCTGTTATTCCTCCAGGAAATTAATGAAAAAAATGCCAACTTGTTGTTACTTGGTGGGGGTCTGCCCCTAACATTAAAAAAACATCAATATGGAGTCGCACTCGCCAGATCTTATGGTCATCCGGAATGCAGCAGCCCACCTGGAGCCCTAGATCCATAGAGGCTCCTAAATGTAGAATCCAATAAGTGATAACGGAGGCAGCATGTCCGGTGAAAATCACCAATAAAGGGATTTTCACCGGACATGCTGCCTCCGTTATCACTTATTGGATTCTGCCTCTAACATTAGACATTATCCGATTGGTGCCAGGACACACTCCTTTGCACGCTGCCATTCCTTGATTAAATAGTCAAAGTTAAGGTAAAAAAGAAGCTTCAGAATTATTTCATGGGAGAATGCAACTAGTTACTAAAGCAGATATGTCAGGAGTAGTGATCATTAAAGATTTGCCCCTAAAGGGCATCTGTCTGATTTGTACCTATGACACTGGCTGACCTGTTACATGTGCACCTGGCAGCTGAAGGCATCTGTGTTGGTCCCATGTCCATATGTGCCCGCGTTGCTGAGAAAAATTATGTTTTTTTTTTTTTTTTTCCAATCAAATCGTTTTTATTATTCAAATAAAATTAACTTATTACAAGACAGTTTGAGTCTTCATTTTTCTTTCCCCCCCCCCCCCCCATGAAAAATTATGTTTTAATATATGCAAATGAGCCTCTAGGAGCATCGGGGGCGTTGCCATTACACCTAGAGGCTCAGCTCTCTCTGCAACTGTCATGCCCTCTACACTATGACTGACAGGGCCAGGCAAGCGTGATCACATTCACACTGATCAGCGGGGCCCAACCAATGGGACCTCAACAACCTCCAGAAAGTGCAATCGTGGTCACTCTCCATTACAGTAGATGGAGGATACAGAAACTGCTGTTTGTGCCCTGGGCCCCTATCAAGACCACTTTAATTGTGATTGGTCATGTGGAGAGGGGGGGGGTCATATGAGGCAAATACTACCAGAGCAATATGGCAGCAAAGGTCTATGGTGATCACATTATACAATCTCAAAACAAGGGTTAATTATTAATGGTCCGGCAATAGCGTCTCCATTTACAGGATGAAATATTTATACCAGCCTTCATTACGGAGGGTGAACCCACCTACCTATGGTGAAACCATCTTACGATGACATCTTCTTGCTGTTTAAAATGGTACATTCTGAAAGAGAAAGGGGGAACATCCACTTACAATTCAATGAGATATCGAAGAAAAATCTCCTCTGATACTACAATGCTGGTTATCTTCATGTCACAGAGGACCCATCAGCTTTCGTATTTGCCACAATAGAACAGTTCTGGAGCATCTTTTCTTAGATGCCTGTATTGTGCTCCTGTTATTCCTACTGGAAATGTAAAAATAAACTTAGCCCTGGGTGTTATTATGCCTCTTTTAAAATGGGCAAGTCCTTCACACAGGCAGCACCGACTGGATAATAGGAGGGCGAGCAGGGACACCTCCAACTGGCAAAACCCTGTTATTCAATTTCTAGTAAGACTTAGGTTGGCATCAGATGACCGTGTGTTGGCCACATCTCCCAGGGCTACCATGGGTCTGCTGTACTCACATCATCATGCGAGTACAGAATCATAAATCATGATAATGCTGTGTGTTCGGGTCAGATGTCTGGAAGATGCGGCAGAGGGACACCAACCTAACAGAGAAACAACACAGTTTTAGGAAAAGATGTTCCAGAATGGTTATACTATGGAGAAAGCGAGTGTCTCTATTATGAGTCCATCATCACACCTGGTGCAAAGCTGAGCCTCTAGGTGTAATGGTAACGCCCCTGTTGCTCCTAGAGGCTCATTTGCATATATTAAAACATCATTTTTCTCAGCAATGCGGCCACATATGAACATGGGACCAACACAGATGCCTTCAGCTGCCAAGCGCACATGTAACAGGTCAGCCATTGTCATAGGTGAGTCTGCTGACAGATGCCCTTTAATGAGGCTGCTGGAGCAGATAAATACAGACCACGCGGGCCAACACAAAGGGAAGGTGCGCAGGGGGAGAGAAGAGGAGGAGCGGGGCTCACTGCTGATGGGTACAGCTGGGTTCAACAAAATACAGACTTTTGGGCTTTTTTCTGCCTAATTTGCATATTTATATTTTTATATTTATATATTTTTTTGGGGGGGGGGGGGGGGGGGGGGGGAGAATAGAGAACTTTCAATTGGACATAAAGGTATATTCTGAAATAACTTTACAAGCAGCTACAGACACTGCAGGGTGGTAACAGTTTCCCTTTAAGCAAGCAGGGCAAATATATTTACAATGACCAAAGTATTTCTTGAAAAAAATAAATAAATACATAAAGTCTTCTAAAGTCAACAATTATTATATAGATGTAAAACCACTTTCACACTGGCGTTTTGGTTTCCGTTTGGGAGATCCGTTCAGGGATCTCACAAGCAGTCCAAATAGATCAGTTTTGCCCTAATGCATTCTGAATGGCTAAGGATCCGCTCAGAATGCATCAGTTTGCCTCCGTTCAGCCTCCATTCCGCTCTGGAGGCGGACACCAAAATGCTGCTTGCAGAGTTTTGCTGTCCACTTGACGAAACTGAGCCAAACGTTTTCTCCGACACTATCTGGCACAATAGAAAAGGGATCCGTCTCCCATTTACTTTCAATGGAGTTCATGACGGATCCGTCTTGGCTATGTTACAGATAATACAAACGGATCCGTTCACGACGGATGCATGCGGTTGTATTATTGTAACGGATCCGTTTTTGCAGATCCATGACGGATCCGCCCAAAACACGAGTGTGAAAGTAGCCTTACCTGCAAACCAGCTGCACGGAGATTGCAAATCTTCACATACTCTCACTGCAGACTGCTCTGCATTATTACCGGGTGATGACTCCAGAACAGAAGGAGTGCAAATGTCACACCACCATGTTATCCAACACCACTGAGTTCATAGCACCTGCAAGTCCTAGTCATTCCCAAATAACGTGCTATTACAGAGATGTGAAACAAATCATTAGGAGGACACTAAACCTAGAACTCAGTAATTAAAAAAAAAAAAATAATAATTAAAAAGGGTAGGGCTGAAACTATTAGGCCTCATGCACACGACCGTTGTTTTGGTCCGCATCCGAGCCGCAGTTTTTGCGGCTCGGATGCGGACCAAAACAACGGTCGTGTGCATGAGGCCTAATAGTTTCAGCCCTACCCTTTTTAAGTTTTTTTTTTTTTTTTTTTAATTACTGAGTTCTAGGTTTAGTGTCCTCCTAATGATTTGTTTCACATCTCTGTAATAGCACATTATTTGCTGATGGCACTGGGAAGGGGGCACAGAGCTGATGGCACTGGGGGGGGGCACAGAGCTGATGGCACTGGGGGGGGCACAGAGCTGATGGCACTGGGGGGGGCACAGAGCTGATGGCACTGGGGGGGGGCACAGAGCTGATGGCACTGGGGGGGGGGCACAGAGCTGATGGCACTGGGGGGGGGCACAGAGCTGATGGCACTGGGGGGGGCACAGAGCTGATGGCACTGGGGGGGGCACAGAGCTGATGGCACTGGGGGGGGCACAGAGCTGATGGCACTGGGGGGGGCACAGAGCTGATGGCACTGGGGGGGCACAGAGCTGATGGCACTGGGGGGGGGAACAGAGCTGATGGCACTGGGGGGGGGAACAGAGCTGATGGCACTGGGGGGGGGGGACAGAGCTGATGGCACTGGGGGGGGGGGGACAGAGCTGATGGCACTGGGGGGGGGGGACAGAGCTGATGGCACTGGGGGGGGGGGGACAGAGCTGATGTCACTGGGGGGGGCGGAGCTGATGGCACTGGGGGGAACTGATGCACTTGGGCTGATCGCACAGAAGGGAACAAAGGGTGTTGGGGACTGATGGCAGGGGGTCTGATGAGTTTTTATAAAGGAAAACAGTCTATTAATTATTTTTTTCTTATTAGATTACTTGATTAATCGGGAAAAATAAAAATAAAAAAAAAATCGATAGAATACTCGATTTCTGAAATAATCGTTTACTGCAGCCCTACTTAAAGGCCATGTACCCCTCTGGGGGAATTTTTTTTAATTATTGCATTGTACTCATTTTGAGCTAGAAATAATTTTTTCAATTGGTCTTTATTAAAAATATGGTGTCCTTTTTTTCTGTACATAGCCGAGATGCTCTAGTAGCACCCTTTGGAATTTTTCTGTCTTTTCCATCAGAGCAGGAGCAGACGGACTCCTTATCTCTGCTCTCTGACATTATAAACACTCATTATAGCTCAGTTTTTATCTTGGGCTACTTTCACACTGGCGTTTTGGTTTCTGTTTGTAAGATCCGTTTAGGGATCTCACAAGCAGTCCAAAACGGATCAATTTTGCCCTTAATGCATTCTGAATGAATAAGGATCCGCCCAGAATGCATCAGTTTGGCTCCGTTCCGCCTCAATTTCGCTTTGGAGGCAGACACCAAAACGCTGCTTGCAGCTTGCAGCGTTTTGGTGTCCGTCTGAGGAAACTGATCCGTTTTCTATTGTACCATATTGTGTCAGTGAAAACTGATCCGTCCTGACACACAATGTAAGTCAATGGGGTTGGATCAGTTTTCACCGACACAATATGGCACAATAGAAAACGAATCCGTCCTCCACTGACTTTCAATGTTAAATATAATACAAACGGATCCGTTCTGAATGGATGCATGCAGTTGTATTATCTGAACGGATGCGTTTGTGCAGATCCATGACGGATCAGCACCAAACGCGAGTGTGAAAGTAGCCTTACTAATAAGAATGTGACTTAAGTGTTTCTGGCCTCTTAGTAGTTTAGAGATAAGGTTTATTAGATTAGACTGGCACCAAGTGAAAGTGAAAGTCACACAGGTAGAAAAACAGTTAACACTTTGTGACAGAACGGCTCAATATTTTGAATAAAGGCCAACTGAAAATATGATTTTTAGCCAAAGATGAGTAAAATGCAATCAAACTAAAATTGCCTCCAAAAGGTGTACATAGACTTTAAGAAATACAGTTCTTTTGTTTGTCATCCTGCAGCATTTTTGGTGTGATTCCGCAGATCTTCTGGAAATCCTGCAGAGAACACAGGGGTCAATCTCCTGTTACTCTTTTCCATTTTGGATTGGGATCCTGGGTGATGGTGTGTGGCTTAGCAAAGGGGCGGGTTTACCAAACGTTTGTACTACTGCAGTGGGGCACAGCAGGGAGGCTCCTGCTCCAGCCAGCTGTCCTACGAGTAGAAGGGGGACAACTGAGCTGCATATCATTATTTTTATTTTTTATTTTAGTGTGCATTTTCTGTCTTGACTGTTCACTTTAACAAAACTGCAAACCTCCTTCAGGTTCTGTATCCCACTGTTTCACTAAGCGCGTAGCTCTGACAGGCAGGAAAAATAATCGCCACTCAATGGACACATTTCCAGGGGCACCTCACTTCTATAAAGAGAAGTCTGTCCTATGAGTTACAATCACTAATAGATGCCAATGGATATAAAACGCATAAGAACTTGACATCTCTCCAAAAGCTGAAAGTGACTGAGAATAAGGAACACTGACAGCTCCCTGAGGCACACCATGTCAGTATAGGAACAGAACTTTAGTATTAGATCCAAAGTATATATATAATATTTTCCCACTACACAAAGAATTCATATACCAGTGCGGTGCAGTGTGCTACAGAACAAAGCACTAAATAAATCCCTTCTAGAGTTGTGGATTGCAGTGACAACGCGAGCCTCATCCTCTAGGCCAAAGTTCCCACCTGCACATCACAGAGCGTTCTTCTCCATAATATCCATCTAGATATTGCTTCCAGCTGTTCCAGGACTGTGACTAAATATAGTTTAAGATGTGGAAGCGTATAAAACCTATATGATGGAGTATTGTTCTCTCAGTATATTGTCATCTAACTGTGCTGTAAGCATAAAAAGGCAATAAACCTGAGTTATAGCAACCACTACAATACACATAAAGGGACCGTCTACGAGACACAAGCCTGCTTCACTATTCTCTACCGATACAAAGGGCCACTAAATGCAAACAGTACAATAAATGATCTGGGTTAGGAGCTTCCGTCACAAAGAGCCAATTAAAAAAAAGCTGGACATAATAAAGGAGCATGCAGCAATATAAAAGTAACACCAATAATAAGGGCTTATGTACAGGCCTGTAACTACAAACGGCGGGCTCCCATGCCAAGCTTTTTCAAGACATGTGCAAAACACTGCAGTTTTTCAAGAATAGCATAAAAAAATAAAATAAAAAAAAGTCATATAACTGCAATATGTGAATGCACCCCAACACTTTATTTTATTTTTTGGGAAGGGAATTTATCATGAAGGGAATATTTGTCAGTTTTGCTTGAGTCTGTGTTGGCATACTTTATGCCACATTTATTAAAGAGGACCTTTCACCTGTATAAACTATATGAACTGAGTATGCTGCCATATAGAGCGGCGCCCGGGGATCTCACTGCACTTACTATTATCCCCGGGCGCCGCTCCGTTCTCCCGTTATAGGCTCCGGTACCTTTGCTTCTTAAGTTATAGTAGGCGGGTCTTCCCTTGTCCTGTGGGCGTCTCCTTCTCCTAGGCTGCAGCTCTGGCCAATCGCAGCGCACAGCTCACAGCCTGGGAGAAAAAAACCTCCCAGGCTGTGAGCTGTGCGCTGCGATTGGCCAGAGCTGCAGCCTAGGAGAAGGAGACGCCCACAGTACAAGGGAAGACCCGCCTACTATAACTTAAAAAGCAAAGGTACCGGAGCCTATAACGGGAGAACGGAGCGGCGCCCGGGGATAATAGTAAGTGCAGTGAGATCCCCGGGCGCCGCTCTACATGTCAGCATACTCAGTTACCATAGTTTATACAGGTGAAAGGTCCTCTTTAAATGCCACATGTAGTTGGATAAATTTGTCTACGCCATCCTCCTACTGGAGTGAGATTAAAGTCTCAGTGATCAATCTGAAGTGAGCTCATTAACATAACCACACCCACTTTTCAAAGGAGAAATGAATGGTGTAAAAAGACAAAAAAAGGCACAAAACGTTGCAAAACCCAACACCTCCCCTGCCCACAGCCCAGACCTGAAAACAGTAAGCATATAGGCAAGATATGAGTAGTGCAGTGGGGTTTATGGGGCCTGCTGGGTCCCAGAAAACCCCTTTAATATGGCCAAATATTATAGGTGAAGGTTCACTGCGCTCGCCAGACAAATCCTTCATAATTAATAATTATTTGCCTGCACGGAGCAGTAATTGATCCATCAATAATGCAGCAAAAATACATCATTTTGCATAAAATTTCTGTCACAATTTTCAGCAACAGTTCCTATTGAATAAAAAAAAAAAAGTGATAATAGCGCAGCAAAACTACATGGAGACACATGCTTATTGCGGTAGTTTTGTGCCATACCATTACCGCGGTGTGAATATACCCCAAAAACAATACAGCAGATGTGGTCCTGATGCAGCATGTACGGAGAGGCTGACACTGATGCCTATGATGCCTCTCTAGTGTGTCTCCACAACAAGACACATGTATGGAGATATGCTGCATGGAGGCCGTATGGCTGCACGTATATGCACGGTGGTCTTACATGCTGGATCTGCTTCCCAGTACGCTTAATTGATTTTAGTATTGTCTTACCATTTTGATATAAGATTTGGCCCACAAGCAGACCTGTACCTCTACAGCGGTCACACGTCCCTGTGTCAGAATGTCAGTGCTGGACCAGGAAGCAAAGAGCAATGGGGAAAGAGGCAGCATTGTTAGTACTGCTTTTTTTTAACAGTACCCCAAGCACATAAATGTTTTTCCTTTCTGAATACCCCTTTAAAACCAGCTCTGGCGGGAGAGTATGCCCCTTTAAGCCATAGGCATACAGTTAAATTAGCTGATAAACCAAGCAACTATGGCAATATTCAGCATTTATATTAACCCCTTGAGGACCCTGAGATTTTCCTTTTTTTGCGTTTTCGTTTTCACTCCCCACCTTCCCATAGTCCTAACTTTTATTTTTCCATTCACATAGCCTTATGAGGGCTTATTTTTTGTGGGACAAGTTGTACTTTATAATGGCACCATTACGGTTGCATAAGGCTACTTTCACACTCGTGTTTTGTGCGGATCCGTCATGGATCATCTGCATCCGTTATGAACAGAACCGGTTGTATTATCTTTAACATTGCCAAGACGGATCCGTCATAAACTCCACTGAAAGTCAATGGGGGACAGAACCGTTTTCTATTGTGTCAGAGAAAACTGATCCGTCCCCATTGACTTGCATTGTGGGTCATGACAATGATGATCCGTCTTGCTCCGCATCCCAGGGCGGAAAGCAAACCGGTTTGCTCTCCGGTATGAGAACAGAACAGAATGCATTTTGGAGCATTCCATTTTGTTCAGTTACGTTTTGTCCCCATTGACAATGAATAGGGACAAAACGGAAGCGTTTATTTTTGCCCTATGCCAGATCTCAATACCAGAAAATATTAACACTAGTCTGAAAGTAGCCCAACATGTAGTAGGAGGCAGAAAAATAAATTCCAAATGGGGTAGAATTTAAAAAAAAAAAAAAAAAAAAAAAAGAAATTCTGTAAAAGTTTTTATTTTATTTTACACTGTACGCTATGCGGTAAAATTGACCCGTTATCTTCATTCTCCAGGTCAGTACGGTTGCAATGATACCACACTTATATAATTTTTTTTGCGTTTTAAGACTAAAAAAAAAATATTAAAACCTTTGGAGGGAAAAAATAAAAAATTATAACCATATTCTGACCTCTATAAATTTTTTGTAGTTGTGTACGGGGCTGTGTAAGGGCTAATTTTTTGCGTGACGATCAGTTTTTTTTCAGCTATACCAATTAGAAGTGTATGCGACTTTTTGATCACTTTTTATAAAAAAATTATTGGGTACCGGTAGTTGCAGTGACAAAAAACAGCAAATTGGCATTTTTTTTTTTCCTGTTACGCCATTTGCTGTATGCCATTAATATTGTTATATTTTAACTCTATGGGCATTTTCGCACACGGCGAAGCCCATGATGTTTAGTTTTTTTATTGATTAAGTATTTTTTTTTTTTTTGGGTTTTCCCATCGCAGACAATGGGGTCATATCGCTAGGATATGCCTCCATTGTCTGATAGCTGGGACCCGCACCTACAGTGAGAACGGAGCCGGGAAATGAACTAAGAGCGCACTGTGCATGCGCAGCCGCCCTCCATTCATTTCTACGGGACTGCCGAAAATAGCCGCGCGCTGGCTCAGCTATTGCAGTCTGCCCCATAAAAATGAATGGGAGCATGGGCCGCGCGGTGCGCTCCTATTCACTTCTATGGGAGCAGCTCTTGGTGGTGGACGGACCCCGGGAAATCCAGAGTCCTCCAGCCACATCGCTCCCTGCTTCGTTCTCGTTGTAGGTGTGGGACCCGCACCTATCAGACAATGGGGGGCATATCCTAGCGATATGCCCCCATTGTCTGACATGGGAATACCCCCTTAAAGGAAAGGGGAGTGATTTTTTTTATACTTAAAAAAAAGTTAAAAAAAAGTTTTTACAAGTCACCTTGGGTGATAACTGGCAATCATTAGATTGCCCATTGAAGGCTATATAGCCATCATTGAACACTTAATTTGCAATTTAACAATACAATGCTGCCACCTAGTGGCCTGTATTGGTATATTCCTGAAATAGATACTAAAGCCTGCTTGAGGCTTCGGGCTATTTCAGCCATGTAACAGGTTCCCCGATTTCAGCCGGGGAACTCTGTTACTGGAGCCGAAGCGTGCGACTTCCGCTTGCGGACCGATTAGCTGCTGTGGTCACATTTGAACACGGCATCTGAAGAGAAAAATTTATGCTATCAGCCATACCGCGGGTCTCTGTCATTTAAAAAAGCAGAAACCCGGCGGCTATGGGGCCCGCTGGAGTTCTGTTAGTGTTAGGTACCCATCTGCAGAAGCCACCTTGACGCCAGTAGATGGGCCCGGCACACGTTTGATTAAAAATGTGAGCTTCCAATTTTCATGTATAGTAGGTATTGTCCCACTTTAATACAGAATAATCCCTAGCTCTATTGTTTGCATGTAATGGTGTGCTGCCATACGTTTTTTGTTTGCTGTCTGAATGCTAGCTTTATGGATGTGCACCTGTGACTATGGATTTTCATGTAGTAACATTTAGCATTATGATCAGGGTAAATCCCCCTTAATTTTAGGACATATTTATGAATAAAAAAGGCTTACACACCTTTTTAGCTGCTTTCCTTGTATTTTATAATTCATAAACCCAAAATAGTTAAGTAAAAAAAGCAATTCAGTGTAACCTGTGAAGATCAGATAATGGGGCGGATAACCCACAACTTCCTGCACGTACAGCGGGTCTCTGCACAGCTGCGCCACATATGACATGGGCCCTGCTGGATGGAAATTAGATGCAAACTAGCAAACGCTCACAAAAAAAAAAGAACATAGAAAGAACAAAGTACTAAAAATAATTCCTCACTGCAGTGGCATCTGCACAATCACCTAAGCTATGAACGTTGAAGGGGTTTACATTTTTCTTTTTAAAACTGAGAGCGTGTTTTACAATAATAAAAGATTTGATCATGTCGGAGGTCCAAGCCCGCTGGAGCTCTTTTGCTCTCACTCCTCTGTCATCTTCTGCTTCTCAGGCGGCCCATGCTCGTCATTGTCCTCCTCTGCCTCCCTGGTGGGCCTGGCAACCAAGATGCTCTGCTCATGTCCAGGCTAGGTCTGTACGTAATGCCTGCAGCCTCTTCTGGTGTCCTCTCAGCCTCTTCCACAACCCCTGTTGCTCCCAGCCTTTGGCAACCTTCACATGGGTATTTAGGGCATCTTCTCACTAGGGCAGGTGCCTAGGCAATAGATTCTAGTTGCTGCACTTGACCCTTTGCAGCCTGAACTGACTTCTGCTAGATTACTTGTATGCTGCTTGCACAGACATCATAGGCTCATTCATCTTGTGATCATCGGCACCTTTTAAACAGGCCAATTGTCATGAACGAATGTTTCTACAACTGCTCATCCAAGATAACTAGCCAAATTGCAGGTCCTTCTAAAAGGACCATAGGGTACAGCCACACAGTTGGGGCGTGCTGCGTGGTTTTACGAGTCATGGCCACACGTTCAGGTTTCTGCATGCAGTTTTGGAAGCCAAAAGGAGACGTTGAATCTGTCCTTAATACTTTCTCTATTTTTAGGATCCACTCCTGATTTTGGCTTCAAAAACTGCATGATGATATAATTCCCTGAAGTATTCTTCTAGAAATAACTGCAGAATATCTGCATCACCAGACCAAAGATCTCAGAGCAGCAACATAAGGAGAAGCATCCAGAGCCTTTAGAATAATTGCCAAAAGATGGCCAGCACTTTCTCCTATCTGAAACTATTTTGGTTTCAAGAAAAACCTTTTATCTTCAGCAACAGAGATAAAAATGATTCTGCACCTCCCTACGGGTATTCTCTGTTTCCACTGATGGATCATTTACGTAGGCCCTTTCAGTTTCTAAAACCAGGGGAGTTAATATAGCCATTAATTCCCTACTCTTAGTTTTAAGGACACTGATTTTTTTTTTTTTTATTAATACATATTCCCCTCATATAACTTTTCATAGTCTCCCAGACGATGGGGGTCAGTGCTATATATTTTTTTTTAAATTGAGACAAATGTCTCAAGATCTACTGGCTGCAAGGACCCAGAATAACATGGAAGCCCTTCTGTGTGCTTCCGGGTCCGTGCTGCAAAAGATAGAACACGTCAATGGGCCTGCACCATGAAGCTGGGTCTCTATTGGCCCTCTACTGCAAACAGTGGCTTTTTCAATGTTTTGCGGGTCGTTTTTAACGGATATGTTTTTCCGTTTTTTGCTTCAGTAGCGTTTCCAGTTCCATTCAGTTTTTCCGTATGGCATATACAGTATACAGTAATCACATTAAAAAAAATTGGGCTGGGTATAACATTTTCAATAGATGGTTCCGCAAAAACGAAACGGATACGGAAGACATACGGAATACATTCCGTATGTGATCAGTTTTTTTGCAAACCCATTGCGTTCCGTTGCTCCATTCAAGTCAATTTGCGGGCAATAAAAGGACAAATATTCTATCTTTGAATGGAACGGAAAACGGAAATATGGAAACTGAATGCATACGGAGTACATTCATATTTTTTTTGCGGAACCATTGAAATCAATGGTTCCGTATACAGAACTCAAAAAACGGCCCATATACGGAACGCAAAAAACTTTCGTGTGAACGAGCCCTTAAATGTATCTATTTGGCCTCATGCACACGATAGTTTTTTTTTTGCGGTCCGCAAAAACGTGTTCCGTAGTTCCGTGATCCGTTTTTTCTTCAGTGGGTCTTCCTTGATTTTTGGAGGATCCACGGACATGAAAAGTGAAAAAAAAATTCTAAGTCAAGTTTGCCTTTAAAATGATTGAAAAAAAACCGGACATGGATGCGGATGACAATCTTGTGTGCATCCGTGGTTTTTCACGGACCCATTGACTTGAATGGGTCCGCGAACCGTTGTCCGTGAAAAAAAATAGGACAGGTCATATTTTTTTCACGGACAGGAAACACGGATCACGGCCGCGGATGAAAAACGGTGCATTTTCCGATTTTTCCACTGACCCATTGAAAGTCAATGGGTCCACAGAAAAACACGGAAAATGGAACAACGGCCGCGGATGCACACAACGGTCGTGTGCATGAGGCCTTAGCCGGTTTTTAAAACAGTCAACTGGGTTCCTGCCCATCTTCTCTGGCACTTCAGTAAGTTGTACATGATTACACCTAGAGAGGTTCTCTAGATCAGGGATGCTCAACCTGCGGAACTCCAGCTGTTTTAAAACTACAACTCCCAACATGCCCAAAATTCCGGAACACTTGCCGGAATGCTGGATTTGGTACCAAGTGTTCCGGTTTTTCGGTCTGTGCATGCGCAGACCCTTAAAAAAATGAGAAGAAAAAAATAAAAGTACCGGATCAGTTTTTCTGGATGACACCGGAGAGACTGATCCGGTATTTCAATGCATTTGTCAAACGGATCCACATCTGGATCCGGAAACAAACGATATCCGTTTGCACACAAATTTCCGGATTCGGCAGGCAGTTCCAGCAACGGAACTGCCTGCCGGATTCCTCTAACACTAGTGTGAAAGTACCCTTATAAAAGGCGTCAGTCTCTTCCATCTCCTCCACCTTTACTAGCCGTTGCCTCATTTTCCGAAGATCATGCTGAATAAAAGAAACCGCTTCCATCCTAGAGACCATATGGACATGTAGTGAAGCGCTACATTGTGCAACACAGCTCTAAACACGACCTTCAGTCAAGGCTCTCCTTGTGGCTGTTTGATACTATGCCCGTATACATATACATTTATTAGTATCCTTAAAACGACCCTTGGTTTTCAAAATGTATCTACAGGTGAAACTCGAAAAATTAGAATATTGTGCAAAGTTCATTTATTTCAGTAATGCCACTTAAAAGGTGAAACTAACATATGAGATAGACTCATTACATGCAAAGCGAGATATTCCAAGCCTTTATTTGTTATAATTTGGATGATTATGGCTTACAGCTTATGAAACCCCAAAGTCACAATTTTGATTGGTATGGATTAATTAGCTGACTAGAGTGTGACACTTTGAGCCTAGAATATTGAACCTTTTCACAAAATTCTAATTTTAAGCTGCATTAATGCAATTCCTTTTAGGCTACTTTCACACCTGCGTTCGGGTGTCCGCTCCTGAGCTCCGTTTGAAGGGGCCCACAAGCGGCCCCGAACGCAACCGTCCAGCCCTAATGCATTCTCAGTGGACGCGGATCCGCTGAGAATGCATCAGTCTGCCAGCGTTCAGCCTCCGCTCCGCTCAGCAAGCGGACACCTGAACGCTGCTTGCAGTGTTCGGGTGTCCGCCTGGCCGTGCGGAGGCAAGCGGATCCGTCCAGACTTACAATGTAAGTCAATGGGGACGGATCCGTTTGAAGATGACACTATATGGCTCAATCTTCAAACGGATCCGTCCCCATTGCCTTTCAATGTAAAGTCTGGACGGATCCGTTCAGGCTACTTTCACACTTCGAAATTTTTCTAAGTTATAATGCAGACGGATCCATTCTGAACGGATGCAAACGTCTGCATTATAGGTGCGGATCCGTCTGATGATACATCAGACGGACCCGCTCCGAACGGCAGTGTGAAAGTAGCCTTAAGTTGCATTACTGAAATAAATGGACTTTTGCACAATATTCTAATTATTCGAGTTTTACCTGTAAATAATAAACAAAAGAGACGATTACTCTTACCGGTAATTGGATTTTCCAATAGCCTCCCCAGGACAGGAAACAACGTAGAAGCTTAAGTTTAAAAGGCCACCTCCCCTTACCTGCTTCAGTTGATGAGATAGGACTCGGTTAGGGCTCTTTCACACTTGCGTTGTTTTGTTCCGGCATAGAGTTCCGTCGTCGGGGCTCTATGCCGGAAGAATCCTGATCAGGATTATCCTAATGCATTCTGAATGGAGAGAAATCCGTTCAGGATGCATCAGGATGTCTTCAGTTCCGGAACGGAACGTTTTTTGGCCGGAGAAAATACCGCAGCATGCTGCGCTTTTTGCTCCGGCCAAAAATCCGGAACACTTGCCGCAAGGCCGGATCCGGAATTAATGCCCATTGAAAGGCATTGATCCGGATCCGGCCTTAAGCTAAACGTCGTTTCGGCGCATTGCCGGAGCCGACATTTAGCTTTTTCAGAGTGGTTACCATGGCTGCCGGGACGCTAAAGTCCTGGCAGCCATGGTAAAGTGTAGCGGGGAGCGGGGGAGCAGCATACTTACCGTCCGTGCGGCTCCCCGGGCGCTCCAGAGTGACGTCAGGGCGCCCCAAGCGCATGGATCATGTGATCACATGGATCACGTCATCCATGCGCATGGGGCGCTCTGACGTCATTCTGGAGCGCCCGGGGAGCCGCACGGACGGTAAGTATGCTGCTCCCCCGCTCCCCACTACTACTATGGCAACCAGGACTTTAATAGCGTCCTGGGTGCCATAGTAACACTGAACGCATTTGGAAGACGGTTCCGTCTTCAAATGCTTTCAGTACACTTGCGTTTTTCCGGATCCGGCGTGTAATTCCAGCAAGTGGAGTACACGCCGGATCCGGACAACGCAAGTGTGAAAGAGGCCTTAGTTAGTTGGTGCAAAAACTGTATTGATACAATGACAACATAACATGAGTAACATAACATTCCACATAATTTATACCACTTGGGTAGGGAATCCAGTGCCGTTGTGGAGGCTATTGGAAAATCCAATTACCGGTAAGAGTAATCGTCTCTTTTCCCCGGCGCCTCCACAACGGCACTCCAGGAGGATTAATAGAGAAAAGAACTTTAGGGTGGGACTACTGCAGATAAAACTTTTCTGCCATATGATAACTCATGACTTCTGAGTATATCTAACTTATAATGTTTAAAGAAAGTATTTGGATTTTTCCATGTAGCCGCTGTACATATTTGGTCTACTGAGGCCGAGGCGTTTTCCGCCCATGAGGCCGACACAGCTCTGGTAGAGTGTGCTTTTATCCCCTCAGGAGGGGTCAAGTTCCTCTGTAGATAGCAAAATTCGATGGTGTTCCGGATCCATCTGGATATAGTGCTTTTGCTTGCTGCTGATCCTTTGCGCTGCCCTTGATATTGAAGGAGGAGATGGTCCGATTTCCTGAATGTCGCTGAGATTTCCAGGTACGTTAGTAGACATCTCCTGACATCCAGGTTATGGAATTTCCTTTCTAGGTCTGAGGTTGGATTCTCACAAAAGGATGGAAGTGACACCTCCTGTTGGCGGTGGAACCTCGAGGCCACTTTAGGTAGAAACATTGGGGTATGTTTAATAATAATTCGGTCTTCTAGGATTGTAAGATAAGGTGCTTTACAGGAGAATGCCTGGATCTCACCTACTCTCTTGGCTGATGTTATGGCCAACAGAAAGGTAGTCTTTAAGGACAGAAGTTTAAGTGAGATCTCTTCCAACGGTTCGAAGGGGGCCTCCATTAGGACTTCTAGCACCAGGTTCAAATCCCATGGGGGAATGGTTGAATGAATGGGCATTTTCTGAATGCTCCTTTTATGAACCTCTTTATTAATGGAAGGTCTGCCAATTTTACATCAAGGAAGCTACTTAATGCTGAGACTTTTATAGTGTTGGGTCTGAGGCCCTTATCTAGGCCTGCTTGTAAAAAGTCCAGTATGAGTGGAATATTTGTCTCCTGATTGTAGTATATTCTATCTCCTGCAAACTTTAGGAAGGTTTCCCAAGTTCTCTTATAGATTTGAGAGGTAGAGGCCTTTTTACTGCACAGTAAGGTAGATATTACGGAATCTGATAGACCCCTTTGCTGTAAGTGGACCCGCTTTATATCCGCCAGTCCTCTGACGTCACACGCCACCGGAAGCGACGCCGAGGACTGACGAGCTCACTTCCGTCTGTACGCATGCGCGCTTGATCCCTCGTTCCTTCCGAACAGAAGGAACGGAGGCCCGTGGCTGCCTTCATAGACGGACTTATGCCTAAGATACAGGGCAGTCCGATACCCCCACCTCTGCACGGCCCTCCCAGACAGGGGAATCCTCCAGGCCGTGCACTTTACCTCCCGCCGTAGCAGGAGCGGCTTCCACGCGATCCCGAGGACAGGAAACAACAAAAACTGAAGCAGGTAAGGGGAGGGGGCCTTTTAAACTTAAGCTTCTACGTTGTTTCCTGTCCTGGGGAGGCGGGGACACCCTCCTGGAGTGCCGTTGTGGAGGCGCCGGGGAAAAACACCCTTATTCAAAACAGTCAAGGGCCCAGGGGTAGATATATGCGAGGATACAACCATGTGAGGAAAAAACCTTTCCCAATAATGATCCTGGTTGATCCTCAACCCGGAGGCATCACCTAGTGGTAGTGATCCTCCGTCCTCGTACCTGCCCTGGATTGCCCTAAATGCGCCCTAGCAAACCAATTAGTACCCTATCATCCCGCCGCGTTTCCCCCAGTATTTGGGTTCATCAGGGGGTAGACATAGAGGGTGGTTAAAAAGGGCCTCTCCTGCTTTCTTGTAGGTGAAGGAGAAGGTGGGGGGGGGGGGGGGGGAGAATTGTAGCTGGTGGTTAGCCCTTTTTAACCACCCTCTATGTCTACCCCCTGATGAACCCAATCGAGGGCAGGTACGAGGACGGAGGATCACTAGGTGATGCCTCCGGGCTGAGGATCAACCAGGATCATTATTGGGAAAGGTTTTTTCCTCACATGGTTGTATCCTCGCATATACCTACCCCTGGGCCCTTGACTGTTTTGAATAAGGGTATTTATGTTTATTATTTAGTTACATTTGACCACCAAGGGTCTTTTTAAGAATACTAATAAAGGCTTATTTTTTAAGGGTTTCATTTTGTTGGAACTCACTATAAATCGCTTTATTTATCAGAGTACTTTTTTGTCAATATGCCCGTATACATCATTCACATTATTTAAAATGGTATTTAGCTCCTCTCCATCTGAGGAGGTACATTCATCTGAGAGCGTGTATGAAAAGGTTCACCATTAAGAATAGAATGAGGGGAAGCACCCTGTGCTCCAGTAGAAGTTCCAGCAATCTCCATGGTATGTACTGTAGCTGTATGCGGTGTCCTGCCATAGTTTACCATTGTAACTCCAGTTATTGCTGTAGACAATATGGCTGTAGAAACCAATTCAGGAGCAGAAGCAGGTACACAAACAGTAGCTGAACTACTAGCTGTTGCTGAAGTTACAAGGATGCCAATACCTGGTAGCAGATATGGAGATGTATATAGGTCAGGGGCCATAACAGAGGTCTGGACCATTGAGGCAGCTAATATTAAAGCCAGTACATAAACTGTCTCCTGGTAAGGCACAGAGGCAGCATCTGTTAGGTGATCTTTTGATCGCTTCTATAATACTGCTTATGCAGTACAGTGAATTATACTGTCAGTGCTATAATGACAGCGAGGTGCAGCCCAATAGGGAAATTCTGCAGGCAGACCTGGGGCCTTTATTAGGCCCCAGGCTGCCATGCGAAGACATCGGCACCTCGCAATCTTATTTATGGGTGCCGATGGGAGACAGAGGTATCTTCCTCCTGCGGCGGTAGCTAATGACCACGGAATCTAAGGGGTTAAACAGCCAATGAGAATTGCCGATCCAGCAATTAAGGCGGAAGCCCAACTCTCATGTAAGAGCTGAGCCCCTGCTAGGAGGAGGGCTGACTGGGCTGCCATAAAAGAGAGGTGGCCTAGTCTAAGGCCCATTAGCGGTATAAAGGCATATCGGTGGTCACTATGGGGTTGAATTGCTCGGCTACAATTTTTTCGGACTGGCAGGTCAGAAGGCATGTCCTTTCTGCTGCAGCTCTTACCCTGAAACGGTTACGGCTTTTAACAGTAGATATGACTGATGGAAGTTGCAGGATGGTACTGAGCATGGGAATGAGATGGATGGAGATATAAGGCAAAGAACATAAAGCAGGTGGTTCATACCGATACATTTTATTGCATAACTCAGTGGCTAGTCTCCATTTTTAATTACATGTAATTACAAAGGCATTCAGATCCAAATGCTAGTGTAAAAAATAAAGTACAATATTTTCCATGGGATAATCCCTTTAATAACAGCCTATACCAGGGCTCGACAAATCCCAGGCGCCAGGTCGCCATGGTGATCAGGAATTTTGTCCTGGCGCCTGGGTATTTGCCCCTGCTTGAAAATAGGCCCAGCACACCAGCAGCCGAGCGCAGCCACTGGAGGGTTAAGACCGCGAGGCTAACAATGTGACAGGCGGTGCACATGACGGGTTAAGCAGAGTGAGATCACTCCCTCTCCCCGCTGGCTGTCAGTGTCAGCTGGCCGCGGAGTGACACACGACATGTACGTGGCAGCGCTCAGCTGCCCGCTAGGCGCTCTCCACCGCACGCCTCATGTCCCAGGAGCGGCGTAGGTGACTACGGCAGGGTTTCCATTTTCCTGTACTAAGACTCTTCCAGCGTTTCTCGGAGAGGAGCCCCTCCGGAGTGACATGTCTCTTTTTAGTGGGTGACTGCCCGCATATAAGAGTTAGCTGCACGCTGCCCGGGCTCAGAGTGTGAGAGAGCGGAGCTCCCAGCGGTGTCAGCAGCTCAGCCCGGGACCGGCCAGCGGCAGCCTGATTTAAAGTAAGAGCGGGGACTCGGCTGTGAACGGGGGAGAACTTACACAACTTCCCGGGGAGGGGCAGAGCGAGAGCCTGGAGTTGTGAGACGTTCTGACGGGAGTCACCGGGGAAGAAGCGGGGTGCGGGAGGGAGGTGAAGGGTGCACCGAGACCCGGGGTGCAGGGTGCACAACAACTCCCACGGTGTCATGAAGAAGTCTGAAAGTTTAGACTCATGGTGAGGGGGAGGTAAAAAGTGCAGTTGGAGGATATTATAGGGGTGCAGTAGAGAAGTCTAGTTATTGGGGTGCATTATTAGGGTCTAATAGAGAGGGAAAGTTATTGGGGTGCATTGAAGGGTTAAAGAAGTCCAGTTACTGGGGTGCACTATAGGGGTGTAATAGAGAGGGGAAGTTATTGGGGAGCATTATTAGGGTGTCAGAGAAGTCCGGTTATTGGGGTGTGCTCCGAGATCCCTCCGACAAACAGGACCGCAGTCCCACCCCTTCCCCATCACAGCACGGGATGTAGATTCGGCAAGAGCTGGAACCAAATCGCGGCCTGGACTCAGTGCGCGTCCACAGCGGAGGGAGCACAAGGACAGCCACGGAGACGCCGATAACATCGACTCCATTACCCCCCCCGGACAGGACAAATAATCTGGGACAGCAGAAGGGCAGTGATCCCGCAGTGACGGCGGATACAGGTGGCAACGAGGGACATTTCTCTTCAAACCCAGCGCTGCTTCAGTTTTATCTAGTCACAAAATAAGTTTACATGAGAAGAACTATGAGATGAACCTGGACCAAACATCCTGGGGAAGGATCTCAGTTCTGTCAGCTGCAGCACAGGGATTATACACAGTGACATCACAGTACACTGAAGAGATGCGGCACACAGTGATGTCACAGTACACTGATAAACAATGCCCATGTTGTTTGGTTCTAGACTTCTTTATATGTTAATTTAAGAGGTGTTATTTTTGTCGCTGAAAATAAGGCTTTATAAGGTAAAAAAAAAAACGGCTCCTAACTTTTTTAGCTGGCTCCTAGATTCCAAGGAAATTTGTCAAGCCCTGGCCTATACTATACTATATAGGCAAAAAAGTATATTTTCTTCTTAGTGATGCTAATGAATTAACAAGCAAACAGTTTTCAATGCTCTGTATGAAATAAATTGGAAGAATTATAAAAAAAAAATCAGTGCGATCAGAAAATGACAATTTAGATCATGTTTTTATGCACAAGACCGTATGTATTTTGCGGTCCACAAAAAACAGAACCGCAAAAAATACGGATGACGTCCGTGTGAATGGTGGATCCTGTGTTATCTATAAGGGCTCATGCACACAAGCGTATTTTCTTTTCGTGCCCGTTCGTTTTTTTTTTTTGCGGACCGTATGCGGAACCATTCATTTCAATGGGTCTGCAAAAAAAAAAGGTACTCCGTTTCCGTATGTCCGTTCCGCAAAAAAACAGGACATGTCCTATTATTGTCCGCATTACTAACATGGATAGTACTGTTCTATCAGGGCCCACTGTGCCGTTCTGCAAAATACGGAATGCACATGGATGTCATCCGTATTTTTATTGCGGATCCATTTTTTGCGGACCGAAAAATACATACAGCCGTCTGCATGAGGACCAATTGTGAAAAAGCTTGATTTCTTCAATGCTAAATTCTAAAGACCTGCGGCTTCTTCTGGTTCGATATATGTACCCACCCGTGCCCTGCATACAGAACCCACAAGCGTGTGACTCATCAGAGTGGGACAGGAACTGACACTTGTTACATAACAGACTGGTTTACCACACTGCATTACTTAAGAAAGTCAAGGTTAATGGGCAATCATATGCAGAATTATTTCCAAAATTTTAATACCAGAGAGCCGGATGATATACGTGAACTGCACCCATCCAACGTCTGCACCCATCCAACGTCTGCACACTGACAGTGCTGGAGAGAAGAACTGAGCATCCAGCATCACAACGAATGCGCCAGATGTAGGAGAACGATCCCTCAGAAAATGACGGGATCAGTTCTGGTTTCAGCTCCCCGCCTTTTCTACTTCACGCCAGAGGGGAACTCAGCCGAACTGAGCAGACCTTGCCCTGCGCAATGCAGCGCAAGGCAAGGGGAAGCATAGGAGCGAGGAAATGCTCTGATGCTCTATTCATACATAGTTAATGAGTAAAGAAGTAGTTATGTCCGGGTTCAGCTCCGGAAAACCCCTTTAACCCCTTCCCGACATTTGATGAACATGTACGTCATCATGCTGGTAGGGGTATATGGAGGGGGTGCTGGCTGTTGAATACCGCTGACACTTCCATGCAATGGCCAGGATGAGAGACCAGTAAGGCCTCTTTCATACGAGCGTGTCCGGATAAGGTCCGGATGCGTTGCGGGTGCGTTGTGGCAAACCCGCACGAGAAGGTACCCAATTGCAGTCAGTTTTGATTGCGTTCCGTTGTTCAGTTTTTATCGCGCGGGTGCAATGTGTTTTGCACGCGCGTGATAAAAAACCCACTGTGGTACCCAGACCCGATCTTCACAGAAGTTCAGGTTTGGGTTCAAGGTTGTGTAGATTGTATTATTTTTCCCTTATAACATGCCCATACACAGGAACCTAGAAAACCCTGGTGGCCCTCAGATGCCCTAATGTAAATGACAGGGCAGAGACTACCTACTCCTTCCCTGGTGAAGGAACCAGCGTCTCGCTGAGGCCTAGTAAACAACAAAGGTGGGGGGGGGGGGGGGGGAAAATACAAAATACAACAAACGGAACACTTAACTTCTGAGGCTGATGGATGATGGATGAACAGGACTTCAACTAGAACCACACTCCAGCTCTTCCAAAAACCAAAGAAGCTATCCAGAGCAAGGAGTGATGGGTAGAGTCAGACTAAGTAGAGGGAGGTAAAGGTCACATGATCCACACCTGAACAGGAGGTGTGGACATACAAGCAACACACAGACAAAGTGAAACCAAAACCAAGAGGCTGTCAGATCACTAATGTGCAGATAATCTTTCAGACCTTCTAAAACCTGTCACCGGAGTGACACATTCACATGATCCATCACCATGGTGATGGATCATGTGATGAGCGCAGTGACGTCAAAGGTCCTTTTCCTCACAGATGAAGACAGAAGAGAAGCCGGGCTGCGCAAACAAGTGGATTAAGGCGAGTTAAAAAAATTATTATTATTTTTTTTTAACCCCTCCAGCCCTATTTTACTATGCATTCTGTATTCAGAATGCTATTATTTTCCCTTATAACCATGTTATAAGGGAAAATAATAATGATCGGGTCCCCATCCCAATCGTCACCTAGCAACCGTGCGTGAAAAATCGCACCGCATCCGCACTTGCTTGCGATTTTCACGCAACCCCATTCATTTCTATGGGGCCTGCGTTACGTGAAAAACGCACAAAGAGGAGCATGCTGCGACTTTCACACAACGCACAAGTGATGCGTGAAAATCCCCGCTCATGTGCACAGCCCCATAGAAATGAATGGGTCCAGTTTCAGCGCGGGTGCAATGCGTTCACCTAACGCATTGCACCCGCGCGGAAATCTCGCCCTTGTGAAAGGGGCCTAAGGATGTGACTACATGGCGCAGTTTCAACATAGTCGCGCAAGCTCAAAGTAATCTAATGAGGACCACACTGTTCAGGCGGACTGCATTGTTAACGGCCGTGAGGTCATCAACAATGGAGATACATTAAACAGTGCAGTCGTCAATAATTTAATTAGGATCCACTGTGGTCACAACCGCACTATGTGGTCGTACCCTTATCATGGACATTAAAACCCCTCAGATATCTTAGTGACGACGGTGTCTGAGTGGTTGCACAAAGAAAGCGGCCTCCCTCTGTCTCCCAATGGTGCCCAGAAGTTTTGCATGGAATAGTACAAGCGATCAAACGCTTGCACTACTCCCATGTTGCGGTTCTGACACAGCCACATGAGCTGCAGGGGGTTCTAAGAAAACTATGCATTTTTAAATTCGACCCAATGACTTGTATGTTAAAAAAAAAAAAATGGTACCAATATGGATCCACTGGAACATGCTGCATGGTAAAAAAAAAAAACGCCACGAGCACAAGAAAGTGGGCTTACAAAAACGTAAAAGTGAATAAAACCACTTAAAATGTATTGGCAACAGTTTCTTAATGGAAAAGTGTAAATAATACATATCGGGAATACACAAGTGTGAATGAGTCTCTAAGATTTTTTTCCCCGTTTACGTTCCGTTTTTTTACGTTCCGTATTTGGAACCATTCATTTCAATGGATCCTCAAAAAACCGGAAGGTACTCCGTATGCCTTCCATTTCCGTTTTTTCTGTTCCGCTCAAAGATAGAACAGTACTATCCTTGTCCGTTATGTGGACAATAATAGGACATGTTGTATTTTGGGCCAGCTGTTCTGTTCCGCAAAAAACTGAATGCACACGGACATCATCCGTATTTTTTGCGGACCCCAAAGTACTGAAAAAGCCATACGTTCGTGTGCAAGAGGCCCAAGGCTAGAAACACACAAGCAGAGTCAAAGTTAGAAGTGAAAGGAGAAGTAGAAATCCTTCCTCTATATTCCCCATGCCTATGCCTTTACTTCTGGTTTTGGCTCCAGCCTTATACCGAGAGCCTCAGCAGAATTATTACAATTTGGTGGAAAGGCCCTTTAAATAATGCTTACAGTAAAACACAGATGATCACACCCAGATACTGAACCGACAGAGAAGATCCTGCAAATATCTAAATTAAAACCTTTTTTTTAGACATCAATGGTGCTTTTGAGGAACGTGCACAAAGCCAAGAAGCCGATGTTCTATTAATCCTGTGAAGACAGAGGTCATCAATCAGCCATCTACAGCCAATGTGCTCAGACTTTCATTTTAAAGGTCACAGAGAACAAAGAAAATATTGAGTGAAATTAAGACTATCCATTTTCACTCATCTTGTCACTCATGTTATATCAGCAAGCCCTGGTCCATAAGCCTATGTGAGTGCGGAGGGGTGTGGACCACAATGACCGGAAGGGCTGCTGGGAGAACAGTAATCCCAAGAGCCACTTTCCAGGGCTAATCATGTCATCCTGTCACCGGCGGTCAGGCCATGACCCCACGGAACTGACGTGGTTCTGCTGTACAGTACCAGCATGGTGGATAAATACATCCACACGCAGTGTAAACTGAGCCGCCGTGCGTTTTTTGGTGCTAAACCAGGGCATAACTTTTTTTTTTGTGGGACAAGTTGTCATTTCTAATGGGACCATTTAATAATACGTATATGTAGTGGGAAGCCCAAAAATTCCAAATGAGGTGGAATTGAGAAAAAGAAATGCAATTCCTCCACAGTTTTATAGGTTTTGTTTTGACAGCATTCCCTATGCGGTAAAACTGACCGTGCTCTTCATTCTCTGGGTCCGTACAACCACAGGGATACCACATTTATATTGTTTTCCTTGTGTTTTAATACCCTCTATTCTCACTCTTACATTTCCTGTTACGCATTCACCGTACAGAATTACATTTGTATTTTAAAAGTACGGGTGTTTTGAGGAGCGGTGGTGCAAGAGATCTTTATTTTTTTTTTATAATTTACGTTTGTTATTGGGAAGGGGGGTGATTAAAAAAAAAATATATTTTTATATTTTTTAAAACTTTTCTTTAACTTTTTCTTCACTTATATTAAAGGGCTTCTGTCACCCCCTGACAGTCATTTTTCATTTTTTGGCTACTTAAAATCCTTATACTGCGATTTATCAATATATAGTGCTCTTACTCTTTTTCGTTCAGTAGTTTCTTCAAAAAACGGACTTTTATAATATGTAAATTACCCCTCTACCAGCAAGTAGGGTGGCTACTTGCTGGTAGCAGCCGCATCCTCCTTTCATAAAGACGCCCCCTCCTCATGTTGATTGACAGGGCCAGCGAGCGCTCTCGTCCTCTGGCTGGCCCGGTCTGCGTTTTAAATCTCGCGCCTGCGCCGTACCGGTCTTCAGTCGGCGCAGGCGCACTGAGAGGAGGACGCTCGCTCGGCCGCTCCTTCCTCAATGCGCCTGCACCAATGACGTCACATCTACACCCGGCGCAGGCGCACTGAGGAAGGAGCGGCCGAGCGAGCGTCCTCCTATCAGTGCGCCTGCGCCGACTGAAGACCGGTACGGCGAAGGCGCGAGATTTAAAACGCAGACAGGGCCAGCCAGAGGACGAGAGCGCTCGCTGGCCCTGTCAATCAACATGAGGAGGGGGCGTCTTTATGAAAGGAGGATGCTGCTGCTACCAGCAAGTAGCCGCCCTACTTACTGGTAGAGGGGTAATTTACATATTATAAAAGTCTGTTTTTTGAAGAAACTACTGAACGAAAAAGAGTAAGAGCACTATATATTGATAAATCGCAGTATAAGGATTTTAAGTAGCCAAAAAATGAAAAATTACTGTAAAGGGGTTATCCGTGAAATTATAATGACGACCTATCCTCAGGATAGGTCCTCATGATCACATCAGCAGGGGTCCGAGTTCTGGCTCCCCCGCCGATCGCCCGCCGATCAGCTGTTTCAGGGAGTCGGCACACTCCTACCAGCTTTCCAAGCACAGTGCTGTACATTGTATAGCGGTGGAGCTTGGTATTGCAGTTCAGCCCCATTCACTTCTATGGAGTCATTGCTGCAATTAGGCCACGTGATTGATGTACGGAGACATCACATGGCATTACGGACCCCCACTGATCAGCTGTTTCAGGGTAGCTCCAGAGCCAAAACTACACATCATCCATTGTACAGTGGATGAATCTAAGGCCCCTTTCACACGGGCAAGAATTCCGCGCGGGTGCAATGCGTGAGGTGAACGCATTGCACTTGCACTGAATCCGGACCCATTCATTTCTATGGGGCTGTGCATATGAGCAGTGATTTTCACGCATCACTGTTGCGTTGCGTGAAAAATCGCAGCAATCTCTATATTGTGCGTTTTTCATGCAATGCAGGGCCCATAGAAGTGAATGGGTCTGCGTGAAAATCGCAAGCATCCGCAAGCAATTGCGGATGCGGTGCGATTTTCATGCATGTTGCTAGGAGAAAATCGGGATGGGGACCCGATCTTTATTATTTTCCCTTATAACATGGTTATAAGGGAAAATAATAGCATTCTTAATACAGAATGCTAAGTAAATTAGGGATGGAGGGGTTAAAAAAAAAAAAAAAAAAAAAAATTAAACTCACCTCATCCACTTGTGATGGACCATGTGATGAGCGCAGTGACGTCACCAAAAGGTCCTTTTTTTCTCCCAAGTCCTTAAAGAAGAAAAAAAGACGACAAGCCGGGCTGCGCGAACAAGTAAATGAGGAGAGTTAAATTTTTTTTTTTTTTTTAACCCCTCCATCCCTAATTTACTTAGCATTCTGTATTAAGAATGCTAATATTTTCCCCTATAACTATGTTATATGGGAAAATAATAAAATCTACACAACACCTAACCCAAACCCGAACTTCTGTAAAGTCCGGGTTCGGGTCTGGGTACCAAACATGCTGATTTTTCTCACGCGCGTGAAAAACACATTAAAACGCTTTGCACTCGCGCAGAAAAAAAAAAAAAAAAAAAAAAAAAAAAAAAATCGCACATTTTCCCGCAACGCACCCGCATCTTGTCCGGCCCTCACACGCGACGCCCGTGTGAAAGAGGCCTAACTGCAGCGCTGCTCCCATTCACTTCAGTGCACATAACAAAAACTGAAGCCCGCTAAAAATGTTCCAAAAGCTGGAAACCTCTTTAAAGGGGTTGTCCGGATTCAGAGCTGAACCCGGACATACCTCCATTTTCACCCAGGCAGCCCCCCTGACTTGAGCATCGGAGCAGTTCATGCTCCGATGCTCTCCTTTGCCCTGCGCTAAATCGCGCAGGGCAAAGGCATTTTCAGGAGTTCCGGTGACGAACCGGGCTCTCCATGGGGCTGCCAGGAAGCCCAGTGACGTCACCGGCACTGATGGGCAGGCTTTAGCGCTGCCCTAGCCAGTAAAACGGCAGTGTGTAATTGTTCCGCCCGGCAGTGTGGTATTGTAAACAAAAGAGCCCTTGCCCTACGCGATCTAGCACAGGGCAAGGAAGCGCATCAGAGCATGAGATGCTCTGATGCCAACATCAGGGGGGCTGCCTGGGTGAAATTATGGGTATGTCCGGGATCAGCTCTGAACCCGGACAACCCCTTTATCCTGAGAGACACAGGCCCAAATGTACTAATCATAAAGCCATTCACCAGATTTCTCATCCAACCTGAGTCTGTGATCAATGCGGCACAGGGATAGATACTTTTCTCTGACTCTATACAAGCTCAGGTCATTTCTACTTGACACATCACAATTTGTAGACATGATCCAATCTCATAATCCTCTATCACCCGACAGTATTCCTATGATGTGGGATGTCTGCAGCCTATGTACGTCTATCCAACATTTAAAAGGAATGGCAGCCATGAGCCGTTTTCTGGATCTACTCCACATTGTTCTACATAACAATTTTCTCTTACTTGTTGATCAATTCTACCTGCAGACGCAGGGAACCGCTATGGGGTCCAATGTGACACCCCCCCCCCCCCCCTTACGCTAAAATTTACAAGTCCATATGCAAGGAGGATTAGGTCTATTCAAATGCGCTATTCCAACAACATGCCACTATATGATATTTTTTGCGTAGGGGGTGGGTCATTGGATACCCTTTTACAATTTCACGAGGAACTTAATTCTATTTACCCTGAGTTACAGCTTATACTTCATTATGCCTACGATACCATCAGCTTCTTGGACACACAAATTTTACTAGACAACACAGGGATAATCAGACTAAAGCCCACAACATCTATTTGTATCTAATCTCTGAATGTTATACATCCCCTTCTCTTCAGCAGCTCATTCCCCTCTTCAAATTAATGCAGATGAGACTTGAGAAAGGCCATCTCGACCGAAACGTCATCATTTTATTCAACTGAATGCACAATTATACACGGCTGATATTGGAGAATTTTATGCAATAAATACAAAAACCTATAAGTGTGTGCCCTGAACGCCTACTCGACTATTGGTGGGGTTGAAGAACCCTTCTGGTTGCACCATTTTTGGTGTGCCATTTCAATGTACCTACTCTATACCAACTATTGGTTGGCTTACTTTCAGACAGATTTTGACGCCAGAATTGAGGTGCAATTTTTAATTTAAGACCCCTGAGGAAGCTGGTATCTGCCAGTGATACGCGGGGTGGATAATGTGTACACCTTAACCTGGACACCTCCATTATTTTGTATGGGCATTTATCTTTGACATTGGATATCAGGTGCATTACTTTATTGGATCATATATTTCTATTTGTGGTTTGTCTGAGTACCAGTACTATTCTTACTGAGAATTAGGGGTGCACTTATATGTAGGGGTCTTCACTGTATACAATGTTTTAACTTCCTTTTATTGCTGTGGCTATAATAAAGATTTGTACATTTTATATCTTTGGGATGTGTTGAATTTTGATACTTTTCTACTGTATAGCTTGAGCTCCAATTTTGGCACAAAATGGCACATATTAGGCCTGTCCAATTTCCAATAAAGCCCCACCCCCTTGGCGACCATGTTGGAAAAAAATTAAAAAGTTTGGAAACCCTAGATGAGCTATTTTGCACCAATCTGTGCCACTTTTTAGACAGATGTTTGGCGCAGACACATTAGTAAATTTGGGCCACAGATTCTGGTGAGAAAAAGAAGTCTTAGTAAAGATTTAGGGGGATATTTATCCAACTGGTGTAAAGTAGAACTGGCTTAGTTGCCCATAGCAACCAATCAGATTGCACCTTACATTTTCCAAAGGAGCTGTCAAAAATGAAAGATGGAATGTGATTGGTTACTATAGGCAACTAAGCCAGTTTGACAAATCTCCTCCCTTAGTACCGTACAGTGCGGGGCTGGAGTTACAACTCGGGTGAGGTCTCCCACTATGAAAATTATTGGATTTTAAAAGGTATATCGTATTACAGTTGTACCTTAATTGTGATTAACGCATCAATCCAAAAGTTTGTAATGGACTACAATAAACTGCGTCATTTTATTTTTTTAAAAATTGGCCGAAGAGTTCCAAATGCGGTCACAGATTTTGCTTTTTTTCTCCAGTGCACCCTTGATTTAGATATTATCGTTAAAGAGGACCAGTTACCGCTCCTGACATGTCTGTTTTAGTAACTTCTTGCGCTCCGCACTTGCAATGAAGGTGTAACTGGGTATTACCAGTAGGGGGGGGGGGGTGTCCCGTCATAGTCTGGCACCATCCCATCAGTGCTGCCAGGGGCCGACTGTAGAGAAGCCCAATCCCAACCGGTAACAACCAGTTGGACCTTCATTGAAAACTGCTGGGAATTCTTTCTTAAAACTTTAATTATTCTGTAAAGAAAGAAGGGCATGATGTAACTGCAAATACCTAAAGCAGTCACACTGAGATAGCAAAAATACAATACTGAGAGCCTGAAACTATTTAAAAAGACCTTCTGACAAGATATGAAAAACAATGCAACATTGCTGTTTTTGTTACCTCACCTGCCAAAACAGGTATGAAAAGCAACCAAGAAGCCCTACAGCTATAGCAAAAAATAAAAATGTTATGGATGCTTGTAAACAGCGATACAAAATACAACTGAATTTTAATAAAAAAAAAAAATTTTTAAAAAGTGATTTTAGGGTGCAAAAGTAGTACAACCTGAAAAAAAATAAAACTATATACATCCATTATTGCCATAATCATATCAATCATCATAATAAAATGATAATATATTTACGGCAAGGTGAACCCCATAAAAAATAAAACACAATGACAGAATTGCAGTTTTTGCCTTCCTCACCTCCCAAAATATAAAATGAAAAACAATCAAAAAGCCAAATGTACCTCAAAATGGTACCAATAAAAAAATACAGCTTGTGCCACAAAAAAATGATCCCTCACACATATACACACACAAAAAAAAAAAAAAAAACATTCCAGCAAATTCCATGTTATAAAATCCAGATGCTACTCCTTCCCTCCTGAGCCCTGGTGTGAGCCCAAAAAACAACAGGTTACAACCAGTGATGGCCAGTTCGCCCGCGAACACATGCGGGCTGCCATCTCAACTCACAAGTCCGGCGATGCACAAGTAAGTCCTTACCTGTGCCTGTGCGCGAGCCGGTCTGAAACAAAAGAAAGGGGCACACCCTCCGAGAAAGGGGCACACCCTCCGAGAAAGGGGCACACCCTCCGAACTACTAGCCTAAAATAAATCTATCAGGACAATTGGAGCAATAAATGGGGAGATCTCTGGTTCCACATAAGGTTAGGGCTGTTTGTTAGAGATTAGATTTTACATCCATCATGGCATACCCCCTTTAAGAGGTTAAAGTTCTTGTAATCTGGCAGGAGTTGGTCCGAAGTGGTTTCTTACTGATTCTGCCTTCCTCTGTAAATAGTGCTCAGCGAGTGCAGTGAATAGAGGAAGCGGCTATCCTGGGCATCACGAGATTGCTGGGTGTCTTGGGCACAGGAGAGCTGCTAATCAGCTCTGTGTACAATGCAACACGGTGGGGGGGCATTAATAACTATAGGGAACATATGTGCCAGAAATAAAATAAAAACAACATATAATAAAATACAAACCAAACCCGCTACCATTATCACCCCGTTCACGGAAACCATACATATATTATATACAGTTGAGTGACAAAAAATAGGGAACTCATTTTAATCATTTATTTTGGTGTCAGTTTGCATATTTAAAGAGTTGCAGTTTTCCCCAAATGAAACTACATCACAGTCCTGATAGATATAGACATCACGTAACCTTACTGATCATCATTACAACTCACCCAGATTGTGCCCATAAAAAACAACTAACAATGAGGCTGGGCAGGACAAGGAAAGGAAAAATACCTCACCCTTTACACTTACCCTATCAAACGTCAAGCCCTGCCTAGCAAAACGGAATGGCCGCCCTCAGGAGGTATGGATTATCTAGCTGACTAGAGTGTGACACTTTGAGCCTAGAATATTGAGCCTTTTCACAAAATTCTAATTTTAAGCTGCATTAATGCAATTCCTTTTAATTTGCATTACTGAAATAAATGGACTTTTGCACGATATTCAAATTATTCGAGTTTCACCTGTATGTGTGTGAATCTGATTAAACTATTGTGATAATGCCCATATGATAATGGTCAATCTCATGGCCATAAAGAACAACAATTCCCACAAATTTGGGACTAAATATAGTGCATCTGCATCACACATCCAATGTCCACAAAGCTGATACCAATAAGCCCCTTTTGAACACATACCACAGACCAGTTAAATACGGATAGTAATAATGTGGCTTTATAAATAAAACTGGAAAAACAGCAGGAAAGGCTAATCAAAGTAATCAATTGATGTAGCAGAAAGGGGGGAGAATATGGTCATACTTCCCTTAATCCCAGCTGAAATGCCAAGCCTGGAGAGGGTATGATAATGAGGTCACTCTGGGGCAGCGCAGGAACACTGGTGGTGCAGTGGTGGCCATCTAGATGGAGAGTGCAGTCTCTGTCCATCAACCGTGCGTCAAATCAAACGTGTCTGGTCATAAAGAGCTTTTCATTAACCCTTTGAGGACCAAGGGACGTATTTGTCCCATGTTTTTAATTGCCTGTATCATCTGATTAAGAACTTAAAATACTTTTTTTTTTTTTTTTGAGTCAAAATATAAGTTCTTATCAACAAATGGATCTAGCTTTTTGGCAGTTATTTCATGAAATGGCTTAGTTACAGCAACTGAAGTGTACGAACTTCAGTTGCTGTAACAAAAAAATATTTGCTTCTTTTGGCCGTCCATTAAAAGTAACCTAAATAATCACATTTGTCCCGTGTCATAACTCCTCCCCCAAAAATGACAAGTGTGGAAATGGTTTTATTTATTGTTCAAATACATTCTTAAATGGAAAAAATATATAATTATTTTTATATTGATGACGGTAATCTTATGGTCCTCAAAGGTTAACAGGTTAAAGGGTTTGTCCAGGATTTTGATACTGATGGCTTATCCTCATGATAGGCCTGCAATATCAGACTGGTGGGGTCCACCACCCTGCCAATCAGCTGTTACCTTGTAGCTCTAGCCTTTGTGTACTAGTTACCATTCACTTCAATAGAGGCTGTGGAGCAGTCACCAGATCTACCCAATACACAAGGGCCAGAGCCGTGTAGCTTCGAAGCCGGAGAGACAAGGTAGTAGCTGAGCTCTGGGGTTGCAGCTACTACTTTTCAAATTTGCTGAGAAATTCCAATATGTGGAGATGGATGGAACAGTAAGGCCCCTTTCACACGGGCGAGTATTCCGTGCGGATGCGATGCGAGAGTTGAACGCATTGCACCCGCACTGAATACCGACCCATTCATTTCTATGGGGCTGTTCACATGAGCGGTGATTTTCACGCATCACTTGTGCGTTGCGTGAAAAATCGCAGCATGCTCTATATTCTGCGTTTTTCACGCAACGCAGGCCCCATAGAAGTGAATGGGGTTGTGTGAAAATCACAAGCATCCGCAAGCAAGTGCGGATGCGGTGCGATTTTCACGCACGGTTGCTAGGAGACGATCGGGATGGAGACCCGATCATTATTATTTCCCCTTATAACATGGTTATAAGGGAAAATAATAGCATTCTGAATACAGAATGCATAGTAAAATAGCGCTGGAGGGGTTAAAAAAATAAATAACATTTAACTCACCTTAGTCCACTTGATCGCGATGCCCGGCATCTCCTTCTGTCTCCTTTACTGAACAGGACCTGTGGTGAGCATTCATTACAGATCAAGGACCTGTGGTGACGTCACTCCGGTCATCACATGATCTTTTACCATGGTGATGGATCATGTGATGACCGGAGTGACGTCACCACAGGTCCGTGACCTGTAATGAATGCTCACCACAGGTCCTGTTCAGTAAAGGAGACAGAAGAGATGCCGGCTGCGCGATCAAGTGGACTAAGGCGAGTTAAATTTTTATTTTATTTTTTTTAACCCCTCCAGCGCTGTTTTACTATGCATTCTGTATTCAGAATGCTATTATTTTCCCTTATAACTATGTTAGGCTTATTGCACACGACAGTATATTTTCACGGTCCGCAAAACGGGGTCCCGTTTTTCCGTGATCCGTGTCCGTTTTTTCGTCCGTGGGTCTTCCTTGATTTTTGGAGGATCCTCGGACATGAAAAAAAAGTCATTTTGGTGTCCGCCTGGCCGTGCGGAGCCAAACGGATCCGTCCTGAACTACAATGCAAGTCAATGGGGACGGATCCGTTTGACGTTGACACAATATGGTGCCATTTCAAACGGATCCGTCCCCATTGACTTTCAATGTAAAGTCTGGAGTCCCTTTTATACCATCGGATCGGAGTTTTCTCCAATCCGATGGTATATTTTAACTTGAAGCGTCCCCATCACCATGGGAACGCCTCTATGTTAGAATATACTGTCGGATATGAGTTAGATCGTGAAACCTCATTTCCGACAGTATATTCTAACACAGAGGCGTTCCCATGGTGATGGGGACTCTTCTAGTTAGAATATACTACAAACTGTGTACATGACTGCCCCCTGCTGCCTAGCAGCATCCGATCTCTTACAGGGGGCCGTGATCAGCACAATTAACCCCTCAGGTGCCGCACCTGAAGGGGTTAATTGTACTATCATATCCCCCTGTAAGACATCAGGGCTGCCAGGCAGCAGGGGGCAGACCCCCCCCCCCCTCCCCAGTTTGAATATCATTGGTGGCCAGTGCGCCCCCCCCCTTCCTCCCTCTATTGTAATAAATCGTTGGTGGCACAGTGTGCGCCCCCCCCCCCCTCTATTGTAATAAATCGTTGGTGGCACAGTGTGCGCCCCCCATCGCCCCCCCCCCCCCCCCTCCCTCTATAGCATTAACAACATTGGTGGCACAGTGTGCGCCCCCCATCGGCCCCCCCCCCTCCCTCTATAGCATTAACAACATTGGTGGCACAGTGTGCGCCCCCCATCGGCCCCCCCTCCCTCTATAGCATTAACAACATTGGTGGCACAGTGTGCGCCCCCCATCGGCCCCCCCTCCCTCTATAGCATTAACAACATTGGTGGCCAGTGTGCGGCCTCCCATCTCCCCCCCCCGATCATTGGTGGCAGCGGGTTACTAGCAATAGTACAGTATAGATTCATACTTAACTGGGAGCTGCGATGTTCGTGTCCGGCCGGGAGCTCCTCCTACTAGTAAGTGACAGTTCATTTAGCAATGCGCCGCACAGACCCTGTCACTTACCAGTAGGTGGAGCTCCCGGCCGGACACGAACATCGCAGCAGCAGCCAGCAGCAGGTAAGTATGAATCTTCTACTATTGTACTATTGCTAAGTAACCATGGCAACAAGGACTGTAGTAGCGTCCTGGTTGCCATGGTTACCGATCGGAGCCCCAGCAATTAAACTGGGACTCCGATCGGAACTCCGCTGCCACCAATGATGGGGGAAGGGGGGGGGGAGATGGGAGGCCGCACACTGGCCACCAATGTTGTTAATGCTATAGAGGGAGGGGGGGCCGATGGGGGGCGCACACTGTGCCACCAACGAATAATTACAATAGAGGGAGGGGGGGGGCCGCACTGGCCACCAACCTATTATTACAATAGAGGGGGGGGGGGGGGCCGCACTGGCCACCAATGATATTCAAACTGGGGAGGGGGGGGGGGTCTGCCCCCTGCTGCCTGGCAGCCCTGATCTCTTACAGGGGGATATGATAGTACAATTAACCCATTCAGGTGCCGCACCTGAAGGGGTTAATTGTGCTGATCACGGCCCCCTGTAAGAGATCGGGTGCTGCCAGGCAGCAGGGGGCAGTCTTGTACACAGTTTGTAGTGTATTCTAACTAGAAGCGTCCCCATCACCATGGGAACGCTTCTGTGTTAGAATATACTGTCGGTTCTGAGTTTTCACGAAGTGAAAACTCAGCTATGAAAAAGCTTTTATGCAGACGGATCTTCGGATCCGTCTGTATAAAAAGTAACCTACGGCCACGGATCACGGACACGGATGCAATCTTGTGTGCATCCGTGTTCTTTCACGGACCCATTGACTTGAATGGGTCCGTGAACCGTTGGCCGTGAAAAAAATAGGACAGGTCATATTTTTTTCACGGCCAGGAAACACGGATCACGGATGCGGCTGCAAAACGGTGCATTTTCCGTTTTTTCCACGGACCCATTGAAAGTCATGGGGTCCGCGAAAAAAAACGGAAAACGGCACAACGGCCACGGGTGCACACAACGGTCGTGTGAAAGAGGCCTTATAAGGGGAAATAATACAATCTACAGAACACCTAACCCAAGCCCGAACTTCTGTGAAGAAGTTCAGGTTTGGGTACCAAACATGCACGATTTTTCTCACGCGAGTGCAAAACGCATTACAATGTTTTGCACTCGCGCGGAAAAATCGCGGGTGTTCCGGTAACGCTCCCGCAACGCCCGTGTGAACCCAGCCTAAGGGCTTCTTAGCGCTCCAGTCATTTTGGGAAACCCTGAGGAGTACGGGGTTCTTGTGAACAGTGGTGGTTCCTGCAGTAGGACCCCCACCAAATCTAATCTGTATCTGTTGTATCAGAACTGGAATAACCCTTTCACACCTTGCTTAATATTTTTGCTAAAGTTACAGTTTACATCAGTGGCGGGGGGGGATGGTCATGCTGTGGTATTTTTTTATTGGTATTGACGCCGAACATCTGATGGACCCCTAAGGCCTCATGCACACAACTGTATTCTGAATCAGTGTCTCATCCACATTTTTTACGGATCGCACACGGATCGATCCATTCATTTCTATGGGTCAGCACGTGAATGTCATCCTTGTGCTATCTGCAACTGTGCAGCTAAAACACAAATTATAGAACATGTCCTATTCCTGTACATTTGCCTGACAAAAATAAGCATTTTTTAAATGGGGCCCACAAAACTGATACGGTCGTGTGAATGCACCCTAATAGGTGATAAGGAGGGTAGCTGTAGCGGTCATGGTTAGTACTACCCACAGTGCGGTCATGTTCAGAGCTGAACCCGGACATAACCTCATCGTCACTCATTCAGCACGAAAGAGTAGCGCATTGGAGTATTTCTTGCGCCGACGCTCCCCCTTACTTGTGCAGGTCAATGGCTTTTTCTTTACTACCGGTGACATACCGGGCCTCTCATGGGCATGCTAGGAGTAGGCTTCCATCTAACAGTGATCCTGGTGACATCACTGGCACAAATGGGCTGTCTTAGAGCCATGGGCAGCACTACAGACTGCCCATTAGTGCCGGTGACATCTCCGTGATCGCTGCTAGGCGGAAGCCTCCACCTAGAATAGTGAGGAATTAATTAAAAAAAACGAACAAAAAACAAAAAAAACAGCCCTTGCCCTGCGCGATGCAGCGCAAGGAGGAGAATTGGAACAAGAAATGCTCCGATGATCCATTCACAACAAGTGAACATGAGGTTCATCTCTGAACCCGGACAACCCCTTTAAGGTTACGACTTGGTCGCACTAGAGCACTGAGCGGCCGTAGCGGGATCTAATTAAACTAATGACAACTGCACGGTTTAGTAGGTCTGTATTGTTAATAGCCCCTCGGTATTGTAGGTGCTGCAAGGCCATTAACAATGCAGACCAAATGAACAGTGCGGCCTTCATTCGTTTAGAGCTCGCTATATGGCCGCGCAGTACTCATCCGCAACCACGCAGTGTGGCCGTACCCCCAACATGCTGCACCCTCCCCGATAAGGACAATCCAAAACCGGACCCTAGGAAGCCATGATAAATGCACTAACCGTATTATTACGAGCCCCCCGCGTTCCTCTCCGGACTCATCAAGCTTATATTATCTACCAGTAATCAGCAAGCTGATTGTCACTCGTTCACTCGTTTGCTTCATTTCCATGGAGCAATCACTGTGTGTGACCAAGCGATTGTTCATTCACATACAGCGGCACAGCAAATGCGAGATGTCACGGAAGAAAGGCCCTTGTACACAGACTGATAATCAGGCCAATTATCAGGGGTGAGCATTTGTAGAAACGCTTGTTCCCGAAAACTGGCCTGTGTATAAAATGCCATTCATTAGGCGACCGTGTACCTAAAATCATAGTCCCTGTGCAGCAGGTCGTGCGGTGTAAACTGGGGTCTGCTGCCCTGGCACAATACATTTCTATGGGGAAAAGCGATCGCTGTAACCCCATACCGCAGCATATAAATACAGACGATCAGGCAATTATCAGGAACGTTTGGTTCACTCCCGATATTTGACTGAAACATTGGTTCGTGTAAAAGCCCTATACTGCAACTTTTTGAAGCCAGAATTGTGGAGTACAGGGCTTGATGAATTCTCCCCATTGTGTAAAAGAGGACACTTAGGGCTCGTTCACACGACCGTTGGTGTCCCGTTCCCGTATTGCGGATCCGCAATAAACAGGCACTGTTCCATTGTCATTCCGCATCACGGATGTGGACCTATTCATTTCAATGGGTCCGCAAATCCAGAGATGCGGAACGGAAGCACGGAACGGAACACTACGGACTGCTTTCTGGGGTTCCGTGCCTCCGCACCACAAAAAGATAGAGCATGCTCTATCTTTTTGCGGAACGGAGGGATCGAGGACCCATTCAAGTGAATGAGTCTGCGATCCCCATGCGCCTGCCCCACGGAAGGTGCCCGTGCATTGCGGACCGCGTGTGCATGAGCCCTTGGAAAGTGAAAAATAAGGAAGCAGTTCATTTCTTTCAGCTCTTGAGAAACTCCCTAAAGAAGTATGTGGAGATAATACTTACAGTCACGCGCTGTAATGCAATGATAGCCATGCCATTTACATCTAGTCGTACTACCACCTGGGCGTGCTGCAGAGGATAACCCCTATCTGTAGAGACCTACATCCTCAACAGGCCGAGAGCGCTCCCCTCATCACCATGCCAGTAGGGGTCACAATAACGTCTGTACAGGCAATCCTATGTGTTATTTCTACACGTGTGACTTTCTTTGGTCCAGGGCGCTGTATCAGCGCAGTCCGTGTAGTCTGTTCAGTCCCTACCGCCAGCTACATTAATCCTGGTGCAGTGCGCAGCCAATCAGCATTTTGCGCGGACCCATTCACTTTAGTGGGGCCACAAAAGTGTCTGTCCGTTCTGTGGCACCCACAAAAAACAAAACATGTCCTATTCTTGTCTGTTTTATGGACATAAAGGGCAAGACGTTAAGTTCCACAAAATGCGGAACGCGCAAGGCTGGTATCCGTGTTTTTGGAACCCCAATTTGCGCACTACAAAACAGGCTACGGCTGTGTACACGAGTCCATAGACTGTACCACAGCCGGTCACTGTTACAGTGACAGGCTATAATGGTGTAGAGATATACCAGTGCATTCTAAACGTCATGTCCTAATGGGACTATGAATAATGGTAATAAAGTTTACAAGAAATAAAAAGAAAAAAAAAACACTTTTTTCCTATAAAAAGTGTTTATTTACTAGAAGTGGTTAAAAAACAAAACAAAAAAAAAGCACATGTGATATCACAACCTGAATAATAAAGATAACATGTTGTTTAAACCGCCCACGCCCAGTCAACAACTTAAAAAATATGGAGTGTTTTTTTCCTATTCATTTCTGCCCCCAAAATAATAAATGTTAATCAATAAGGCTACTTTCACATTAGCGGCAGCCTTCTCCACCAGGTTGTTCCGGCGGGTGAACAGCCTGCCGGATCCGTGCTACCGCTAGTGCACTGTGCATGCCGAAATAAAACAACTAGATGTTCCCCCACCGGAACAGCCTGCCGCTAGTGTGAAACTAGCCTAAGTCCGATGTACCCCAAAAAATGGTGCCAATGAAAAGTATCTCATATGGGTACAACAGCTCTTGGAAAGTGGCGACGTAACAAGACATGCTACCATGTGCAAAAGTAGTAAAAAACGTATAACACTATCATAATCATGCACACGACCGTTGTGTGTTTTGCGGATCCGCAAAACACGGATGGCACCCGTGTGCTTTCCGCAATTTGTGGAACGGCACGGACAGCCATTGATATAACTGCCTATTTTTGTCCGCAAAACGGACAAGAATAGGACAGGTTATATTTTTTTTGCGGACCACGGAACGGAGCAACGGATGCGGACAGCGCACGGAGTGCTGTCCGCATCTTTTGCGGCCCCATTGAAGTCATTAGGTCCGCATCCGAGCCGCAAAAAGTGCGGCTCGGATGCGGACCAAAACAACGGTCGTGTGCATGAGGCCTAATACTGCATGTTGAATGTTATAAACTTAAAGTGCAAAAAACAATGGCGGGACTGCTTTTTTCCTGTTAACACCCCAAAAAAGGTAATAAAAGTTCCTAAGTTATATGTAAGGGATTGTCCATAAAAACTGCATCCACAGCTCAGCCCGTATAGAAGGCTGTGGGGCTCAATCACACCACTGTATGGTCTGCCATGTGAACTCCGTGCTGTGGTGCAGGCCCATTGACTTGAGCGGGTCCACGATCCGCAAGGTACGGCAAAATACAGATCAAGTCCTATCTTTTGTGGTGCGGAGGCACGCACCCGAAAGCTTGCGGAACTGTTTCCATATGACATGTCTTATGTTTTGCTGTATCTTGCAGATCGTGGACCCATTCAAGTCAATGGGTCTGCAAAGCAGCACGGAGTTCACACAGCCGATGCGGTTCGCAATATGGGCACCACGGCCATACGGTCGTGTGAATGAGCCCTCCGGCTATGTTTGTAATAGGGGTGCACCGAAATGAAAATTCTGGTCCGAAACCGAAAATTCAGGATGCCCTTGACCGAAAACCGAAACTGCCTTTTTGCCCAAATACTTTTAAAATACTTTTTTTTTAATGATTGGCGCTGTTATGGAGAGGGGGATCTGTGGGTGGCTCTGTTATGGAGAGGGGGATCTGTGGGTGGCGCTGTTATGGAGAGGGGGATCTGTGGGTGGCGCTGTTATGGAGAGGGGGATCTGTGGGTGGCGCTGTTATGGAGAGGGGGATCTGTGGGTGGCGCTGTTATGGAGAGGGGGATCTGTGGGTGGCGCTGTTATGGAGAGGGGATCTGTGGGTGGCGCTGTTATGGAGAGGGGGATCTGTGGGTGGAGCTGTTATGGAGAGGGGGATCTGTGGGTGGCGCTGTTATGGAGAGGGGGATCTGTGGGTGGCGCTGTTATGGAGAGGGGGATCTGTGGGTGGCGCTGTTATGGAGAGGGGGATCTGTGGGTGGCGCTGGTATGGAGAGGGGGATCTGTGGGTGGCGCTGTTATGGAGAGGGGGATCTGTGGGTGGCGCTGTTATGGAGAGGGGGATCTGTGGGTGGCGCTGTTATGGAGAGGGGGATCTGTGGGTGGCGCTGTTATGGAGAGGGGGATCTGTGGGTGGCGCTGTTATGGAGAGGGGGATCTGTGGGTGGCGCTGTTATGGAGAGGGGGATCTGTGGGTGGCGCTGTTATGGAGGGGGGGGGATATGTGCACTGTTATGGGCATAACAGTGCACAGATCCCTTTCCCCATAACAGTGCACAGATCCCTTTCCCCATAACAGTGCACAGATCCCTTTCCCCATAACAGTGCACAGATCCCTTTCCCCATAACAGTGCACAGATCCCTTTCCCCATAACAGTGCACAGATCCCTTTCCCCATAACAGTGCACAGATCCCTTTCCCCATAACAGTGCACAGATCCCCCCTCCCCATAGCAGTGCCATAGACCGATCCCCCTACCCATAACAGCCCCGGCCCTGCTGCTCACAGCATCACTCACTGCATCTTTATTTTACCTTACAATCGTCACGCTCCAGTAAGAACTCTGCAGGCAGAGCGGAGGGCGGCGTAACGTCACTTACTCACATGATGCACCTGCTCCGCCCACTTTATGAATGAAGGAGGCGGAGCAGGCGCATCACGTGAGTAAGTGACGTTACGCCGCCCTCCGCTCTGCCTGCAGAGTTCTTACTGGAGCGTCAAGGTGAAATAAAGATGCAGTAAACCGCCCGCCCGGCGCCCGCCCGCAGATGGTGGGTGACAAATCCCACACCCCATATTTTCGGCCGATATGTAACAATATCGGCCGAAATGGATTAGGTACATTTTCGGCCGATATTTTCGGCTGCCGAAATTTCGGTGCACCCCTAGTTTGTAAGGCTACTTTCACACTAGCGTTGTTTTAATCCGGCGTTCAATTCAGACACCGGAACTGCCCGCCGGATGCGGAAAAACGTGTGAAAACGGATTACATTTGAATCCTGATCAGGATTTTGATCACAATGAAAAAATGCATTGGAAAAAACGGATCCGCCATTTATGGACTAACTTTTTTTTCAAATTTTTCGGGTTTAACATGCAAAAGCAGGATCCGTTTTGACTGAACACACAGCAACAGATCCGGCGTTAAAGGGTTTCTGTCACCCTGCAAAACTCTTTTTTTTTTTTTTTGGATAGTTACATTCCTCATAGTGCGATATAGCAGAATATAATGCTCTTACTTACTTTCATGCGGCCGATTCTTTATAAAACGAACTTTTATAATATGTAAATTCGGGCTCTACCAGCAAGTAGGGCGTCTACTTGCTGGTAGCTGCTGCAGAAATCCGCCCCCTCGCCGTGTTGATTGACAGGGCCAACCGTGATCTCCTCCTCCGGCCGGCCCTGTCAGTAATTCAAAAATCGCGCGCCTCGCGTCATTCGGCGCAGGCGCTCTGAGATGAGGAGGCTCGTATCCTCAGCACTCCCTCAGTGCGCCTGCGCCGATGACATCACCGAAAGAGAAGACGTCATCGGCGCAGGCGCACTGAGGGAGTGCTGAGGATACGAGCCTCCTCATCTCAGAGCGCCTGCGCCGAATGACGCGAGGCGCGCGATTTTTGAATTACTGACAGGGCCGGCCGGAGGAGGAGATCACGGCTGGCCCTGTCAATCAACAAGAGGAGGGGGCGGATTTCTGCTGCGGCTACCAGCAAGTAGACGCCCTACTTGCTGGTAGAGCCCGAATTTACATATTATAAAAGTTTGTTTTATAAAGAATCGGCCGCATGAATGTAAGTAAGACTATTATATTCTGCTATATCGCACTATGAGGAATCTAACTATCCAAAAAAAAAATAATGAGTTTTGCAGGGTGACAGAAACCCTTTAATGCAAGTCAATGGGAAAAAAGGCCTGATCCGGCGTTCAAAGTGTTCAGGCCTTTTGGCCGGAGGTAAAAATACTTCATGCTACGTTTTTCTGAAAAGCCTGATCAGTCAAAAAGACTGAACTGAAGACATCCTGATGCATCCTGAAGGACAGACTCTCCATTCAGAATGCATGGGGATAAAACTGATCAGTTCTTTTCCGGATTTGAGCCCCTAGGACGGAACTCAGCGCCGGAAAAGAAAAACGCTAGTGTGAAAGTACCCTAACACCCCAGAGTTGTGTTACTACACGCCTCTACCCTGCTACTATCTCCTAAGAGCCTTTATACTGTCATCAGATGTAATTTATATTATGTCTTCCACGAATGTTCATACAAAACTATGTAAAAAGCAATTGTTCATGTAATTTGCCGGCAGCAACGCATTGGCAAGTACAGTTTAGTGTTCAGTGAATCTAAGCTGGAATAGATTATTCCAGCTGAGCTCCCCCTCTGTGGAGAGGTGTGCTGGTCCCACATCCTGCAGCATGGGTGGAGAAGGAAGTTAGGTGTAGTGCAGCCCACTAGGGGTAGTGTGTGTGTGTGTGTGTGTGAGACAGCAAGTACCTAGTCTCAGCTGAGACTTGGCCATATACCCAGCTTGAGCATCTTCAGCTCTGCTGGATGAGGAAAGCAGAAACTACAGACCAACTCCAGAGTTCCAGGAAAAAAGCATCCCCTGAGAATCCATCTGTGAGATAAGTCCAGTGCCTAGGAGAAGCCTATTCCTCCTCAGGTAGTCTGTCCCCACACAGCAGGTACCAGATAAGTGCAGAAGCTAATCCTGCCATAGTTACAGAGCTACCAAGCAGACGTTTATCGTGCAAGCTCCGCATTTAAAGCAGAAGTATTCATTCCTGCCAATCATTGCCAAAACCTGCTGGGACCAAGAGACCAAAGCTTTATACTGCTTGGATGCAAGTTATGTCAAGTAAAGCAACGTTTAACTTAATCTAAAGGTCTGGACCTAATTTCTTCTGCAAAATTCCTCTATTACTCCTACTATCACTAAACTCAAGTTTATTGCAAGTGAGGAGTCCAGCCGTACCCAGGTAGGAGACACCGTTGACACAATTACCACCACCTATAGAGACATTATAGGCCATTACACCACTCTGGCATTCCTACTCTGGGACGTGCGTTATAACACCTTGGAAGGGCCCTGGGGTAGTACTATTATCCACCTGACCCAAGTGGCGTCACGAACAAATACAGACTATTATCCACCTGACCCAAGTGGCGTCAGCTAACACGTTCACAGGATAAACATAATCAAAAGTGGATTTTTTCTTAATCTTCAGCAGTAATCAGGTTTCAGAAACGGATCTCTACAAATCCACTCTGGACTGCCGAGCGGATCCACACACATTATCCAATCAACCTAATCTGCAGCCGCGATGAGGATATACGCAGATAACACGTCCGCACGCGCTGCATTCGGGACGTCAGTGTGTGAACATGGGCACAGGGCGACTTGTGCCACCGCTGCAATGGCCGATACTTCATAAGGTCCTGAAGTTTTAATAAAAATTCATCAAAAAGTTATTTCACGACCCACAAAAGAGACAATACTCAGTACTCAGCTTTCCTAGTATCCTGAGTGGCTGACCTGCCCAGTGCCCTGCTGGGCTCCCTGGGCAGTCAACCCTAGTGTTAGAGGGCACATAGCTGCCACCCAGCTTTCCCAGAAACAGATCGTGATTATAGGGGCAAGGGTTCCAGTTGACATCAGGGGTAACACTGGGCAGTGCCATCATATATATAAGCCCTGATAACGTCATACAGCAGACACATGGATATCCATCAGCACAGCCGCGGCCACATGAAGCTGAGGGGATGCAGGGCCCCCACCCCGACACTCACCTCTCCCGTCGTCTCCTGCATGAAGCTGCCAGTAAACGGGGAACCTCTCTCTCTAGTACCAGCAAAGTCCTCACAGCCCGGGGCGCGCACCCACGCACCGAACCCTCCTCCTCCTCCACTGCCAGACACACACAGTCTCCGCCCACGCCGGAACGCGCGCCTAGGCTCCGCCTCTCAGGCCTGTCCGTGATCTCGGAGGCTGTGGCCGCCCGTCTTCTCGGTTATGTGGCGGGGTCCGCCTCCGGCAGCGGAAAGTGTATTATATATGTGGTAAAACCATAGCACCCCGGAGGGCATAGTGGGGTGAAGGCCCCGACGTGTAACGGTAACAGGTAGTCGCGTGTCACTGACGGCGGCAGGAGGGGCTGAAGTACTTTTAGAAGAGTCCATGTACCGGGGTCTAACGTCCACTGAAGGACCATGCGAGGGGTGCACATAATGCTTCACCTCCCATCCAGTGCCCTCTGTGCCCCTGACACAGTAAGAATGCCCCATTAGTGCCCCCTGCCCTTCACACAGTATGAGGCCCCCTGACGGCAGAAAGATCTCAAGCCCCCCCCCCCCCCCAGTGATGCCCCTGAAGTGTTTCCCACCTAAATGCCCCCACAGAGATTGAAACCCTTTTTTGCCTCTAATTTAAATACCTAGCCCACCTTAGCCGAGCCGGCCTGTGGACGTGTCACTGCGTCTTGCCTACGTGGAACCACCGGTGGCAGAGCTGAGGGCCCCTGCTTCACTATTGTGTTCCGCTCGATCTGCCTCCTCAGGGCACAGATAAAGATGAAGGTGGGACATGCAGAGGGGCCGCAGTCCGCCAGGCCAGTAACCCTGCTGTAGGTATTTGAAGATCCTTGCCTGGAAAATACTGCCATAGGCTACATGCACACGACCGTACGTATTTTGCGGTCCGCAAAAAAAACGGATGACATCCGAATGCCATCGTTTTTTTGTTTTTTTTTTGCGGATCCATTGTGACAATGCCTAAAACAGACAAGAATAGGACATTTTTTTTTTTTTTTTGCAGGGCTACGGAACGGACATACTGATGCGGACAACACATTGAAATGAATGGGTCCACATCCTATCCACAAAAAAACGGAACGGACACGGAAACAAACAACGTTCGTGTGCATGTAGCCTTATAGTAATGATACTACAGTGCCATAGTGTGCTAAGAAACAGCATATCTCCATAGCGTGCCCAATAATGACAGTGCCATACAGTGCCCAGTACTAAAAGCTATACACCATATCACTATGCTATACACAGTAATAAAGGATGTATACTATAACATCACCATACAATACACAGTAATAAAGGATGTATACTATAACATCACCATACAATACACAGTAATAAAGGATGTATACTATAACATCACCATACAATACACAATAATAAAGGCTCTATACTATAACATCACCATACAATACACAGTAATAAAATATATACACTATAATATCACCATACAATACACAGTAATAAAGGCTATATACCATAATATCACCATACAATACACAGTAATAAAGGCTATATACCATAATATCACCATACAATACACAGTAATAAAGGGGATATACCATAATATCACCATACAATACACAGTAATAAAGGGGATATACCATAATATCACCATACAATACACAGTAATAATATAACCATACAATACACAGTAATACAGGATTTACACAGTAATAAAGGATATATACAGTAATATCACCATGCAATACACAGTAATAACGGATATACACAGTAATAAAGGATATATACCATAATATCACCATACAATACACAGTAAATAAAGGGGATATACCATAATATCACCATACAATACACAGTAATAAAGGGGATATACCATAATATCACCATACAATACACAGTAATAAAGGGGATATACCATAATATCACCATACAATACACAGTAATAATATAACCATACAATACACAGTAATACAGGATTTACACAGTAATAAAGGATATATACAGTAATATCACCATGCAATACACAGTAATAACGGATATACACAGTAATAAAGGATATATACCATAATATCACCATACAATACACAGTAAATAAAGGGGATATACCATAATATCACCATACAATACACAGTAATAAAGGATATATACAGTAATATCACCATACAATACACAGTAATAAAGGCTATATACCATAATATCACCATACAATACACAGTAATAAAGGATATATACCATAATATCACCATACAATACACAGTAATAAAGGCTATATACCATAATATCACCATACAATACACAGTAATAAAGGCTCTATACTGTAATATCACTATACAATACACATTATTAAAGGATATACACAGTAATATCACCATACAATACACAGTAATAAAGGATATACACAGTAATATCACCATACAATACACCGTAATATCACCATTAGAGATGGCCTTGCGAACCGCAAGGCCATCTCTAATGGTGATATTACGGTGTATTGTATGGTGATATTACTGTGTATATCCTTTATTACTGTGTATTGTATGGTGATATTACTGTGCCCGGCGGTCGCGATTCGCTGAACATATGGCGATATTTGCACGCGCCATATTTTTTTGCATAGGGCTGAACAGGACAGCCAATTGAGACGTTTCAGCACATGGACAAACCCCCTACCCTATAACAGAACCCGATCTGGCAGCCATTTTACATTATGTGTTTTGCCAGTGTAGGGAGAGGTTGCATTTTAGAGCAGGGACAGTTAGGGACACCAAACGCTAGCTAATAGGGCCACAAAAGTCCTTTTAAGAACTGGTATAGGTGTGATATAGAGGGGTGTGATATACTGAGAGGTGTGATATACTTATAATATACTTTCTACCATAGAAATTATATTATAGTGTATTTGTATTGAGCAGCAGTTGTGTGCAGTTCTGCTGCGATACTGCAGGTATATAGAGGGACAAACGCTATTGGAGTAACTAATTGCAACCTGTTGTCCCCTCAAAAAAACTACTTGAGGGCTGCGATATACCTTCTTCCACAAAATCCCGATTGAGGGGTGCTATATACCTGTTTCCGCCAAATACTGATTGAGGGGTGCTATATACCTGTTTCCGCCAAATACTGATTGAGGGGTGCCATATACCTTCTTCCACCAAATCCTTAATGAGGGGTGCTTTATACCTGTTTCAGCCAAATACTGATTGAGGGGTGCTATATACCAGTTTTCGACAAATACTGATTGAAGGGTGCCATATACCTTCTTCCACAAAATACTGATTGAGGGGTGCTATTGCTATATACCTTCTTCCACCAAATACTGATTGAGGGCTACGATATACCTGCTTCCACAAAATAATGATTGAGGGGTGCTATATACCTGTTTCCGCCAAATACCGATTGAGGGGTGGTGTATACCTGTTTCCGCCAAATACTGATTGAGGGGTGCCATATGCCTTCTTCCACAAAATACTGATTGAGGGGTGCTATTGCTATATAACTTTTTCCACCAAATACTGATTCAGGGCTGCGATATACCTTCTACCACAAATACTGCTCTTCTCTACCGACATAGGCAGAGGGTCATTTAGAAAATGACAGGCAGAGGAAGAGGCAGACCGTTCCGCAGGGATGGTAGGAGTCGGGCAGGTACACCAGGCCGGAGCCTAAGTGGGAAGTTGCAGAAGGAGCGTGTGATAACTTTAAAGGGCGCACCAGAGTTGGTTGAGTGGCTCACTCAGCCTTCCGCTTCTGCACCCTCCTCATCCTCTGTATCTGCACTCTCCTCACTCTCTGCTGTGTGCACCCCCAAAGACACCACCACCATAGCCCCTCCACTCGAGTCAGAGGAATTATTTTCCCATCCATTCCCAGACCTTACCGATGCCAGCCATTCTTGGCATCGGATGAGGAAGAGGTTGGTCCCCGCTGTTGCTGCCTACTCCAACATCTCTAATGTCAGTGGTGGTGAAAGTGACGATGATGATGTGTCGATGGACATCATGTGGGTGCCCATAAGAGAGGAAGAGGAGGGAAGTTCAGAGGGAGAGATGGAGCAGCAGTTAGGGAGGAGAAGCAGGCAGAACTCGCAGTGCACAGGAGGCAAAAAGCAGACTGCAAATATATCTGGAGCGAGCCATCCACCATGCACTGTGACGTCTTGCGCTCCCAAGGCGCCGGCACATGGCTCCGCAGTGTGGGCTTTTTTAACGTGTCAGCTGCTGATAATAGTGTTGCCATCTGCAGTCTGTGCTGTCAACGCATAAGTCGCGGTAAGCCCAACACTCACCTAGGGACGACCGCCTTAAGAAGGTACCTGGCCTTCGATCTCTGAGCCCAGTGGGATCAACGCTGTCAGAACCCACAAAGCCACACTCCCGGCGCTCCACGTCCTGCCTCTTCTCCTTCTCTCTCCTCCCATTTGTCCTCCACTCCACCTTCCACCGTGCCATCGTCGCGTTCATCTGGCAGAAGGCAGGCTTCCGTGGCCCAAATGTTCGAGCATAAAAATATGATGACGCCGGATAATCCTCTTGCCCAACGGCTGACCGCTGGCTTGTCGGAACTGCTAGCCCGCCAACTACTATCATATACACTCACCTAAAGAATTATTAGGAACACCTGTTATATTTCTCATTAATGCAATTATCTAGTCAACCAATCACATGGCAGTTGCTTCAATGCATTTAGGGGTGTGGTCCTGGTCAAGACAATCTCCTGAACTCCAAACTGAATGTCAGAATGGTAAAAAAAGGTGATTTAAGCAATTTTCAGCGTGGCATGGTTGTTGGTGCCAGACGGGCCGGTCTGAGTATTTCACAATCTGCTCAGTTACTGGGATTTTCACGCACAACCATTTCTAGGGTTTACAAAGAATGGTGTGAAAAGGGAAAAACATCCAGTATGCGGCAGTCCTGTGGGCGAAAATGCCTTGTGGATGCTAGAGGTCAGAGGAGAATGGGCCGACTGATTGAATCTGATAGAAGAGCAACGTTGACTGAAATAACCACTCGTTACAACCGAGGTATGCAGCAAAGCATTTGTGAAGCCACAACATGCACAACCTTGAGGCGGATGGGCTACAACAGTAGAAGACCCCACCGGGTACCACTCATCTCCACTACAAATAGGAAAAAGAGGCTACAATTTGCACGAGCTCACCAAAATTGGACTGTTGAAGACTGGAAAAATGTTGCCTGGTCTGATGAGTCTCGATTTCTGTTGAGACATTCAAATGGTAGAGTACGAATTTGGCGTGAACAGAATGAGAACATGTATCCATCCTCTGATGGCTACTTCCAGCAGGATAATGCACCATGTCACAAAGCTCAAATCATTTCAAATTGGTTTCTTGAACATGACAATGAGTTCACTGTACTAAAATGGCCCCCACAGTCACCAGATCTCAACCCAATAGAGCATCTTTGGGATGTGGTGGAATGGGAGCTTCATGCCCTGGATGTGCATCCATCAAATCTCCATCAACTGCAAGATGCTATCCTATCAATATGGGCTAACATTTCTAAAGAATGCTATCAGCACCTTGTTGAATCAATGCCACGTAGAATTAAGGCAGTTCTGAAGGCAAAACGGGGTCCAACACCGTATTAGTATGGTGTTCCTAATAATTCTTTAGGTGAGTGTAAATTGGTGGACTCGGAGGCCTTTAGAAAATTTGTGGCCAACACACCGCAAGTATTTCTCCCAGAAGGGCATCCCTGAACTATATGGCCACGTTCAGCGGCAAGTTAATATATCTCTGGCACACAGTGTCAGTGCCAAGATACATCTGACCACAGACACGTGGTCTAGCAAACACGGGCAGGAAAGGTACATAACTTTTACTGCCCACTGGGCGAACCTTCTAATGGCCGTCAAGCATGTAACCCGTGGCAACCGTGTGGATTTGGTGTTACCGCCACGGATTGCATGCAGGCCTGCCTCTTCTTCTCCTCCTACTCCATCTTCTGTCTCCTCCTCGGCTAATTCCTCCTTTTCCACTGCTACAGTAGGTGAACCCGATTTTGTGTCAATCTCGCTCTCTTTCTCGGCGAGATTGAGCACCTACGAGCCCCATCGCGGGAGCCAGCGCCGAGCTGGCTTGCCGCGATGGAGACAGAGCCGTCATAGAAGCGACGGGAGATCCGACTTGGATTCCCGCCAATTCTACACGTGTGCGGCGTTTGTTATGAATCCTGAGGGGGAAGTCCCCGCCGGATTTTAAATAAAAATCCGGCATGGGTCCCCCCCTCAGGAGCATACCGGGCCCTTAGGTCTGTTATGGGTTGTAAGGAGAGCCCCCCCTACGCCGAAAAAAACGGCGTAGGGGTCCCCCTACAATCCATACCAGACCCGTATCCAAAGCACGCTACCTGGCCAGCCAGGAAGGGAGTGGGGACGAGCGAGCGCCCCCCCCCCCTCCTGAGCCGTACCAGGCTGCATGCCCTCAACATGGGGGGGTTGGGTGCTCTGGGGCAGAGCACCCTGTCCCCATGTTGATGAGGACAGGGCCCCTTCCCCCACCTCAGAGCACCCTGTCCCCATGTTGATGAGGACAGGGCCCCTTCCCGACAACCCTGGCCGTTGGTTGTCGGGGTATGCGGGCGGGAGGCTTATCGGAATCTGGGAGCCCCCTTTAATAAGGGGGCCCCCAGATACCGGCCCCCCACCCTAAGTGAATGAGTATGGGGTACATCGTACCCCTACCCATTCACCTGCAAGAAAAGTGGTAAAAACACAAATAAACCACACAGTGTATTAAAATATTTTATTTTTCTGCTCCGGAGGCCGCCCCCTGTCTTCTTTATTAGCTCTTTTGCCAGCGGGGGGCTCTTCTTCTTCCGCTATCCCGACGGGTCTTCTCCGCTATCCGGGGGGTCTTCTCAACTCTCCGGGGTTCTCCTTCTGTCTTCGCCGCTCTCCGTTGTTGACTCGGCGCACCCCGGTTCTTCGTCTCGCGAGATCTCGGATTTTAAATAAAAATTTAGCGAGACGAAGAACCGGGGTGCGCCGAGTCAACAACGGAGAGCGGCGAAGACAGAAGGAGAACCCCGGAGAGTTGAGAAGACCCCCCGGATAGCGGAGAAGACCCGTCGGGATAGCGGAAGAAGAAGAGCCCCCCCTGGTAAAAGAGCTAATAAAGAAGACAGGGGGGTCTTCTCAACTCTCCGGGGTTCTCCTTCTGTCTTCGCCGCTCTCCGTTGTTGACTCGGCGCACCCCGGTTCTTCGTCTCGCTAAATTTTTATTTAAAATCCGAGCTCTCGCGAGACGAAGAACCGGGGTGCGCCGAGTCAACAACGGAGAGCGGCGAAGACAGAAGGAGAACCCCGGAGAGTTGAGAAGACCCCCCGGATAGCGGAGAAGACCCGTCGGGATAGCGGAAGAAGACAGAAGGAGAACCCCGGAGAGTTGAGAAGACCCCCCGGATAGCGGAGAAGACCCGTCGGGATAGCGGAAGAAGAAGAGCCCCCCCTGGTAAAAGAGCTAATAAAGAAGACAGGGGGGGGCCTCCGGAGCAGAAAAATAAAATATTTTAATACACTGTGTGGTTTATTTGTGTTTTTACCACTTTTCTTGCAGGTGAATGGGTAGGGGTACGATGTACCCCATACTCATTCACTTAGGGTGGGGGGCCGGTATCTGGGAGCCCCCTTATTAAAGGGGGCTCCCAGATTCCGATAAGCCTCCCGCCCGCATACCCCGACAACCAACGGCCAGGGTTGTCGGGAAGGGGCCCTGTCCTCATCAACATGGGGACAGGGTGCTCTGAGGTGGGGGGGCCGCAGTGCGCCCCCTGCCCCAGAGCACCCAACCCCCCCATGTTGAGGGCATGCAGCCTGGTACGGCTCAGGAGGGGGGGGGGGGCGCTTGCTCGTCCCCACTCCCTTCCTGGCTGGCCGGGTAGCGTGCTTTGGATACGGGTCTGGTATGGATTGTAGGGGGACCCCTACGCCGTTCTTTTCGGCGTAGGGGGGGCTCTCCTTACAACCCATAACAGACCTAAGGGCCCGGTATGCTCCTGAGGGGGGGACCCATGCCGGATTTTTATTTAAAATCCGGCGGGGACTTCCCTCTCAGGATTCATAACAAACGCCGCACACGTGTAGAATTGGCGGGAATCCAAGTCGGATCTCCCGTCGCTTCTATGACGCGCTTGCTGGGATGTGCTGTCACTATTCCAGTGAGTGCGAGATCTCGGCACCATGTCGCCGAGTATCAGCGCGACGCTGTCGTGCTAAAAGCACAATATCACAAACACCTACTGTACTTCCTCTTCCGCTGCACTCCCCAAGTTCCCCAGAACCTATTCGACGTGCCAGGTGAGACGTTGCCATGGTGTGCTGTGGCTGTTGTGCCTGGAAGCCAAGAGCCACACCGGTCCACTGCTTTCAGCTCTTCGGTCACAGGCCGATCAGTGGCTAACCCCGCTCAATTTGACAGTTGGTAAAGTGGTGTGTGACAACAGTGCCAATCTGCTGAGCACGCTGAAACAAGGCAAAATGACACACGTGCCGTGCATGGTACACGTCATGAACTTAGTCGCGCATCGATTCGTTGCCAAATACCCCGGGGTCCAGGACGTCTTGCGGCAGGCCAGGAAAATCTCTGGCCATTTTAGAAGATCATACACGCCCATGGCTTGCCTTGCTGACGTTCAGCGGTGACACCACTTGCCCATCAGACGTCTGATTTGTGACAGCCCGACGCGCTGGAACTCCACCTTGTATATGCTTGATAGGCTGCTTCAGCAGAAACGTGCCGTTAACGACTACCTGTACGAACTCTGCGGCAGGACAGGTTCTGGGGAGCTTGGTTTCTTTTCACCGCGCCAGTGGCTGCTCATGCGAAATGCATGCAGACTTCTGCGGCCATTTGATGAGATCACCAAACTGGTCAGTCGCAGCCAGGGCGCCATCAGTGATATCGTACCTTACGCCTTCTTTATGGAGCGTGCATTGCCTTGTGTCATTGATCAAGCCGTCGAGGAGCTGGAAGATGAGGAAGTCGCAATACTGAATGAATTCCCCGGGGCTACTCCATCTGAGACAAGTCAGCAGGAGTCTGAAGAGGAGTCAAAGGAGGATGGTGGCTGGGGGGAGGAGGAGGAGCAAGAAGAGCAGGCTTTAAACTTTTCGGGGATCCCTGGTGTTGTCCGTGGCTGGGGGGAGGAGACCGAGGACGACATTCTACTGGGCGATGAGCAGGAGACAGGGCAGTCCACCACTTCCAATTTAGTGCAAATGGGGGCCTTCATGCTCCAGTGTTTGAAGAGGGACCCCCATATAAAAAGCATAAAGGTCAAGGACCTGTACTGGGTGGCAACGTACTTAAACCCCCGGTAGAAACACAAAATGGCGGACAAGTTACCAGCATCACAGAGGGCTGTCAGAATGCAGCATTTCCAGGCCTTGCTGTGACAGATGCTGCATTCTGCTGTTGCGGGCACTAACTGTCACGACCGCTATCCCAGCAGCAGTCGTGTCGCACCAGACGGTGGGGAAGGGGGACCCTTATCTACGGATGGGAATAGTATGGCCACCCCTGACTAACCCTAAGCTGGCACCTGTCTGCCCTGATACCCTAGACGGGGTGTGAACCCGTGCGGCGAGCAGGATGCCTAAACTCTTAGTCACCCTAACAAGCCTAGAGTGGGGAAAGGCCGATGGGAGCTCTAGTCACCATCACTCATGCCTAGGAGAACAGCAGGGGAAGACAGCAACAAACAAACTATAGCAAAGATAGACTTATCCAGTCACGAGCAGAGAAGGCGATCCCAATCACGACAGTTCACGCCAGACAAAAGCTCCACAGCAACACCATCAAACGATCTCCTTCAAAGGTCAGAATAGAACTGGAAGTAAGGACTATATCTGGCAATGACTGCAAGTGAAGCTGAAACTAATATAGTAGCTGGGAGTGGCAGACAGGACTCACCTGAGAAGGATGCCTACAAACTCCCAGTCAGGACAAAAAGGTTCACAAGGCAAAACCCGGATGACATACCCTGAACCATGGAGCAAACTCACAAGTTATCGCGAGTAGCAAGTCGCTGCGACCTTCTCCTCCCAGACCTGTCTGGATCAGTCACAGTCGTGACAGTACCCCCCTTTCTATGAGGGGCCCCTGGACCCTCAAGACCAGGCCTCTCCGGATGGGAGCTATGAAAAGCCCGAATGAGTCTGTCCGCTTTTATCTCTGAAGCTGGAACCCACATTCTCTCTTCGGAACCATAACCTCTCCAGTGCACCAGGTACTGAAGAGAGCGGCGAACATATCGTGAGTCAACAATCTTTTCTACCTGAAACTCAAGACTGCCATCAACAACCACCGGTGGAGGCGGTAGTGGCAATGGTTCAGGAGGTTCTACATATCTCTTAAGCAGAGATCTGTGGAAGACATTATGGATCCTTAGAGTCTGAGGTAGCTCCAGACGAAAAGCCACCGGGTTAATGATCTTAATTACCCTATAAGGACCAATAAATCTCGGACCTAATTTCCATGAGGGAACCTTCAACTTGATATTTCTGGTAGACAACCACACCAAGTCATTCACCCCAAGGTCCGGACCTTCAGAGCGCCTCCTATCAGCCACACGTTTGTATCTACCACCCATTCTCTTCAAACTTTCTTGCACACTCTGCCACACTGAAGAAAGTGAAGACGCAAATCGTTCCTCCTCGGGAATCCCAGACGGCCCCCCCTCACTAAACGTACAAAACTGAGGATGGAAACCATACGCACCAAAAAATGGTGACTTATCGGTGGATTCTTGACGGCGATTATTAATGGCAAACTCGGCTAACGGTAAATAAGATGACCATTCCTCCTGATTTTCGGAAACAAAGCATCTCAAATATGTCTCTAGGTTTTGATTGGTACGTTCAGTCTGACCGTTGGACTGTGGATGGAAAGATGAAGAAAACGACAGATGAACCCCTAAACGAGAACAAAAAGCTTTCCAAAATTTAGAAACGAATTGGGTACCACGATCCGAAACAATATCGGAAGGGACCCCGTGAAGCTTCACGATGTGGTCAATAAAAACCTGAGCCAGTGTGTTAGCATTTTACTGAATCTGTCAACAACTACAAGAATAACAGTTTTCCCCGCTGATACTGGTAGAACCGTAATGAAATCCATTGATAGGTGCGTCCAAGGCCTGTTGGGGATGGCTAGAGGTAAAAGACGCCCTGCCGGACGAGCATGATTTACCTTAGAACGAGCACAGGTAGCACATGCAGACACAAAATTCAACACCTCCTGGCGCCACTTAGGCCACCAGAACCGACGAGACACTAATTCAGAGGTTGCCCTACTACCTGGGTGTCCTGCCAGTGTGGAGTTATGGTGTTCTTTTAGTATCTCCAGGCGTAAATTTTCTGGCACAAACAGTTTACCCGAGGGGCAGGAGGCCGGGGCGTCCCCCTGAGCTTCCAACACCCTCCCCTCTAAACCTGAGTGTAATGCAGAGACCACCACCCCCTTTTGCAAAATGGGCTCTGGTACCTCAACATCACCCCCTCCAGGAAAACTTCGAGACAAGGCATCCGCCTTAGTATTTTTTGCCCCCGGGCGATAGGTTATTACAAAATTAAACCTAGTAAAAAATAATGACCACCGAGCCTGTCTAGGGGTGAGACGTTTAGCAGACTCCAGATATAATACGTTTTTGTGATCAGTAATCACCGTGACGGGATGAACCGCCCCCTCCAAAAAATGACGCCACTCCTCAAAAGCCAACTTAATAGCCAAAAGTTCCCTGTTGCCAATATCATAGTTCCTTTCTGCAGTAGACAATTTCTTTGAAAAGAAAGCACACGGACGCCATTCACCAGGGGACGGGCCCTGAGATAGTACCGCTCCCACCCCCACCTCTGATGCGTCAACCTCTACAATAAAAGGAAGCGAGACATCTGGCTGTACGAGAATAGGGGCCGAGGTGAATCTCTCCTTCAGAGATGCAAAGGCAGTTTTGGCTGCATGTGACCATTTGGAAAAATCGGATCCCTTTCGGGTCATGTCCGTCAGTGGTTTGACCACCAAGGAATAGTTCTTTATAAACTTTCTATAAAAATTGGCAAACCCCAGGAAGCGTTGCAATGCCTTCAGGTTCTCAGGCAGATCCCAGTCTATAATCGCCCGGACTTTCTCTGGATCCATGCGGAAACCTGAATCAGACAACACATACCCCAGAAATGGCAGTTCTTTTATGGCGAACACACATTTTTCTAACTTAGCAAACAATTTGTTGGCCCTTAATATCTGCAGAACTTGTCTCACATGGATCTTATGTGTATCCAGATCCGGGGAATAGACCAGGATGTCATCAAGATATATCACAACAAATAAGGTGACAACGATAAGGTGACAAAAAATATTGTTGACAAAATGTTGGAATGCCGCAGGCGCATTAGTAAGACCAAATGGCATGACCAGATTTTCATAATGCCCTTCCGGAGTATTAAAAGCCGTCTTCCACTCATCCCCCTCTTTGATGCGAACCAGGTTATAGGCTCCTCTGAGATCCATTTTGGAGAACCATTTAGCACCAGCAACCTGATTAAAGAGGTCGGGAATGAGAGGAAGAGGATAGGGATCTCGGATAGTTATCCGGTTTAATTCCCGGAAATCCAGGCAAGGACGTAGGCCCCCATATTTCTTTTTAACGAAAAAGAACCCTGCAGCCACAGGTGAAGAAGAGGGTCTGATGTGTCCCTTAGCCAAACTCTCCGAAATATAATCTTTCATAGCCTTCCTCTCCGGGCCGGAAAGATTGTATAACTGGGTTTTCGGGCAATCATATGGACGATGAGGTGGTAACCCCTGACAACCCTTCTCAGAGAACACATCCATAAAATCTGACAGAAAGGCAGGTAAAGATGTTACAGAGAGTGTAGAGCACCTACTACTCAAGCAGTTGTCCTTACAATGTTCACTCCACTCCACAATCTCCCCGGCCTGCCAATCCACCACTGGATTGTGAGTCACCAGCCAGGGAAGCCCCAATACCATAGGAGCCGGAAGACCGTCCAGGACATAACAAGAGATATGCTCTTTATGGAGGTCCCCTACCTGCAGATGGATATTATGGATGATCTGAGTTAACTATTTCTGAGTAAGAGGGGAGGAGTCGATGGCAAAAACAGGAATAGTTCTGCGTATCGGTTCCGGAGTAAAACCCAGAGCCTGAGCAAACCGTGAATCCACCAAGTTGACCCCCGCCCCACTGTCCAAAAAGACGGAACAGATCTCTGTCTTATTGCCCGCCTCAACGGTAGCGGACAACAAAAACTGAGACATGCGTATGGAGGAAACGAATACGCCCAGACTGTTATCCTCCGCACAATCTGAGGACTCTAGTTTTCCGGCGGCTCCTTTGTTTGTGGTCTCTTGGGTTCTGAGGGACAAACCTTTACAAAATGACCCCTCCCCCCACAACGAAAACAAACCTCTGACCTACGGCGGAACTTAGGAGGATTCACCCGTCTAGTGGCGCCCCCTATTTGCATTGGTTCGACTGGATCATAACAAATCGATCCCTGCCCTATAGAGGCCTCCGTAAAATTTAATAGTCTCTCCCTGAGTCGTCTGTCGATTCTTATGGACAGAGACATAGCAGCCTCCAGAGACCCAGGGACCTCGTATACCGCCAGCGCGTCTTTTAATTTTTCAGACAACCCCTGGCAGAACTGACTCCTAAGGGCCGAGTCGTTCCATAACGTATTAGTAGCCCACCTACGGAATTCGGAACAATATAGTTCAGCAGACCGGTTCTCTTGCCGAAGTCTACGTAGCTTAGACTCAGCCAGTGAGACCCTGTCCGGGTCATCATATACGAGACCCAGGGCTTCAAAAAACTCCTCCACTGATCGTAAGGCCAGAGAGTCTGATGGTAGGGAGAAAGCCCAAGCCTGCGGATCTCCTTGCAGGAGAGAAATTACAATGCCCACCCGTTGTTCCTCACCGCCGGAGGATCTAGGGCGTAACCTGAAGAACAATTTGCAAGCTTCTCTGAAGGTTACAAATTGGTCTCTCCCTCCTGAGAACCTATCAAGTAAAGCCACTTTTGGCTCAGGAGTACCTTGGTTTCCCGTAGCAACGGTGGAACCCAAGGATGGCTGCTGCAGCACTGTTGCTTTTAATCCTGCCACTTCAAGGGATAATCCCTGTAATTGTTTCGCCAAAACCGTAACCGGATCCATAGTGGAACAGAAAAATACAAAGCAAAACAGCAAGCAAAAAAAAAAAAGAAATGTCACATTTTATTTTTTTTAAAAGGCCAGATATACTGTCACGACCGCTATCCCAGCAGCAGTCGTGTCGCACCAGACGGAGGGGAAGGGGGACCCTTATCTACGGATGGGAATAGTATGACCACCCCTGACTAACCCTAAGCTGGCACCTGTCTGCCCTGATACCCTAGACGGGGTGTGAACCCGTCCGGCGAGCAGGATGCCTAAACCCTTAGTCACCCTAACAAGCCTAGTGGGGAAAGGCCGATGGGAGCACTAGTCACCATCACTCATGCCTAGGAGAACAGCAGGGGAAGACAGCAACAAACAAACTATAGCAGAGATAGACTTATCCAGTCACGAGCAGAGAAGGCGATCCCAATCACGACAGTCCACGCCGGACAAAAGCTCCACAGCAACACCATCAAACGATCTCCTTCAAAGGTCAGAATAGAACTGGAAGTAAGGACTATATCTGGCAATGACTGCAAGTGAAGCTGAAACTAATATAGTAGCTGGGAGTGGCAGACAGGACTCACCTGAGAAGGATGCCTACAAACTTCCAGTCAGGACAAAAAGGTTCACAAGGCAAAACCCGGATGACATACCCTGAACCATGGAGCAAACTCACAAGTTATCGCGAGTAGCAAGTCGCTGCGACCTTCTCCTCCCAGACCTGTCTGGATCATTCACAGTCGTGACACTAGCAGAGGATTTTTTACCCATTGCGGATACCAATCCTACCGTGCCTGCAAAAAGAGGGCGGTTTGAAGATGTGCTGGTCACTTCGGATATGAGAGAGATCATTCTTGCAACCAACCCATCGACAGCCTCCCCCCGGATCCAGCCTCAGAGAACGCCTAGACCGACAGGCGTACGACTACATCGGGTTAACAACCGATGTGGACGCTCTGAGAAGCAAGGAACCCCTGGACTACTGGGTGTGCATGCTTGACCTGTGACCAGAGCTGGCACAATTTGCCATGGAACTCTTTGCTTGCCCCTCGTCGAGTTTCTTGTCCGTAAGGACGTTCAGTGCAGCAGGGGGGATTGTGATCGATAAGCGCACTCGCCTAGCTCACGACAGTTTGGATTACCTCACATTTTTTTAAATGAATGAGGCATGGATCTCGGAGGAATTCAACACCTGTGATGACCACGTGTAATTGAATTTCCTCATGTCAGCCCACACATATCCGTCACAACACAGAGCAAAGAATGGCCCTTGCCTTATGTATATACAGCGGCATAAAAGGCCTTTTATGTCAGGTAAAAGCCTAATTTTTGGGGCCTTTACTGGCCGACAGTTACATATTTATCCGGCGACCGCCTAATGTACGTCCAGCCACAGAATCCAAAGTTCTTTGCTGTTAGGTGAATGCCTATTGCCTAATTTTTGGGGCCTATACTGGCCGACAGTTACATATTTATCCTGTGACCGCCTAATGTACCTCCAGCCACAGAATCCAAAGTTCTTCGCTGTCAGGTGAATGCCTATTGCCTAATTTTTGGGGCCTGTACTGGCCAACAGTTAAATTTTTTTATCTCTAGCCACATAATCACACCCCTGTCTCACTCCTCTGCCTCTCATTATGGTGGCTTATGAACCGCATTCACCATAAGGACCTTCTAATGTCACAGGGTCATGTGACTGTGCCCTCACCCCATACTATGCCCCCTTATACCCTGCATTGTGCCCTCTTACCACACCCTGTGCAGAGCCCCTAGTCATTTCCTGTACTGTGCCCTCTTATACACTTTTATCTGGTCACGGTATGGTGGTGTTATCCGGTCACTGTACAGAGGTGTTATCCGGTCAATGTATGGCGGTGGTATCTAATAACTGGATGGCCATAACTGTATCCCTTTCCCTGCCCACGCCATCCTTTTTTAGACCTGGCATGAGCGGGAAAAATATGCAGATTGCGGTGCTAAGGACCTTTGCGCCACAATCTGTGTCCGAAATACGCCTAACATAGACGTATTTCTATATAATAAATAACCACCTAATTGTATTATTACTCGGGGGGTAGGGATAATATCTTTATATTATATAGATTCTAGTGTATTATACTGTGCCCTGTATTTCCCAGTAGAAAATGATCCTTAGGAAGCGCAGTTCTCATCCCTGACCACCAGGACCAGGTAGCGCTCTGTCAGTACATGGCGGCCTCCCCTCTCCGCTCCGCTGTGTACTGGTGCTTATTCTGACACTAGGGCTGGGTTCACATCCTATTTTTGCCATCCATTTAATGCATACCAAAAATGTATGCGTTAACAGATGCCTCAGACTGATGCCGTACTGTGGCGTCCGTTCATCATACAGTTCCATGGTAGAAAAAACTTTACGTTAACGTATGCATTTTTTTTATGGACTCCGCAGGATAGAAAAATATGGAGCGCTGCACATTTGTATATATCAAACCGATAGGAAATAAAAGTTTTCTAGGCTCCAGCAGGGCACATTTTTGAGAGTTTCCCTTAAAAACGCATAAAAATGGCCCCTGATTAAAATACATATTTTTTGTGGGAATTTTTGCCAATGATCCCCCCTCTGGTATATCACTGTCCATGTTGTAGGACTATTTGTGTACTTTTAGTTAGTGTTTGCTGGCCGCAAATATGACCTGAAGGTTCTTCAGGTTCGTTTGCCATTAAAGTGAATGAGGCCCGCTGCGAACGCACGGTTCGCGAACATTTGATCCTGAACGCGCGTTCGCGAATCGTACCGGCTGATGTTCGTCCATCACTAATCACCATACAATACACAGTTAATAAAGACTCTATACCATAATATCACTATACAATACACAGTAATAAATAATATACACAGTAATATCACCATACAATACAAAGTAACAAAGGACATACACAGTAATACAATACACAGTAATAAAGGGTATATACCATAATATAACCAGAGAACACACAGTAATAAAGGATATGCACAGTAATATCATCATACAATACACAGTAATAAATTATATACACTGCAATTAGTGTTGAGCGAAGCAAGGATCCTGGATCCGAAGTTGCTTCAGTTAAAACTTTGTTTGCATACTGTACAGAAATTCGTCACTATACAACTTTTAAATGTATGGGCTCCGGAGAGTTGAAATGAATTATCACCAAAGTCTTATGAGACTTCAGTGAATAACTTTGGCGTTCAGTTTTTAAAATTGAAAACCATTTTAAAACAGGAATCAGATCAGTAGGAGAAATAAAATGGCCGCCGTCCTATTAGTACAAGCAAAACCTGTCCTAATAACACAGGAGGACAAGTTACTTCACAACAGTGAGCTAAAGAGCTGCCCTATCCTCCTCTCTGCTCTGTTTGTCAGGGATTATGATCCTGAATACAGATTAATATAATCTTCAACTGAATCTCTGTAGGAATGGAGTTCATGAGGAGACGTGAAGTACATGAACTCCATTCCTACAGAGATTTAGCTGAGGATCTTATAATCTGTATTCAGGATAATAATCCCTGCCAAGTAGAGCAGAGAGGAGGATGAGGCGGCTCTTTACCTCAGTGTTCTGAAGTAACTTGTCCTCATGTGTAATTAGGACAGGTTTTGTGTGTACTAATAGGATGGCGGGCATTTTATTGGAGTCAACTCAGCAATGTGTAGGTTGCTGAGACAGTTTTGTTAAGATTATGGGCTGGATTTTATTGGACTAGGGAAGGTAGGCTTGGTAGAGGGACCTCCCCAGTCCACCCCATTCCGGGGCAGACTTTCCCCTAGCCTGAGGGATCCCCAGCTGAAGCCAGCTGGGATCATTAAAGGGAAATAAGACACAGTCCAGGCTGTCAGTCTGGGGAGAGTGATGCCTGTAGAAAGTCTGGGAAGCTAGCTGCCCTGGGGCTAGGGAAGCCGATTTCTCTGTGTGACTTGTATTCAATAGGTGAGCTAGGATCTTCACTGTATTATCCAGAGCCCAGAGAGGGCAGGTGTTTATTTTGGTTTGGTTTATGCTTTTTTTGGTGCTGGATCTTCACCTTACCCAATGAGCCATAACTAGGGTTTGCCTGTATTGCCGGAGTGTAATGAAAAAATAAAGCATAATTTGGACTTTAACCCTGTGGTCTGCAAGAGAATCTGTCACCGCCGCCCTGCTTTTGAAAGCAATCCCTTACAGTATGCTGAACCTCCTCTGCTGTAACTTCTCCATTTAAGACGTCTAGCTGATCCTGACTTAAAGTAGGAAGACACAAGGATTTTAAAAAATCCCTCCTGACCCTCCCTATCGCTAGGGATTGAGTATAATGTTGAATGAAAAGTACAAAACTCCTCTAATATCTCTGATGGGGAGTAAAAGGGCCCTTTTAAAGGGGAATTAATAGAGTACAGCAGTTTCCATATTCAAAGTAACCCCTACAAATTGTATGCATAAGACAAAGGGAACAGTGATCTAAATCAGAGACAATCTGTTGGTGGATAGTCTAGGTCTTCAGGATATCTGTTGGGAGGAACATGTTGGAGAACTGTTTACAGTAGAAGTCAGCTAATAAAGAGGAAAGCTTAGCCATGGGAAATAAAGACACCCCAAATAACACATTTCAAGGCCTCCCATCTGGTGCACTAGAAGGGTCATTTACATGTAAAACGTTGAAGTCTCTAGTGGTCCTTACCTCCTCCAGGCATAAAGGGTAACTTAAAATATTTTTGTTGAGACACCAGGAGCCAGAACGCAGTTCCACACCCAAGCCCGAGATACTGGGTGTCCACAACTGGGGCATGGTCTCTTAACAGGAAGGAGTCAATGGAACATCTAGTGGAGAGAACTAACAGGTGGTGAGAGAAGAGGATAGCTGTTGCGGGACATTGAGTGATAAGCTATAATCTCAGTCCTAGGATGGAGAACTTCTTCTAAGTTCAGTTAGTCTAAGGGAACCTAGCACGCTCTGTAGTTCATGAATAACAGAGATGGAGGTCCTACCTAATGATGAATCGAGATAAGAGTTATAGAAGAGGTTTCCACCAAAAATGATTATGAGAGCCATCAGCTAATTTGGCAAGAGCGATCAGCACAGCAGAACCAAAGCAAAACTGATCCTCATTAGGAAAATAAACAGAAGCCAATGTATAAACTGCATGGGCAATCGAGAGCTTGATGAATAGTTATCTTCCCACCAAGTCTAATTCAGAGGCTATAAAGTGATATTGGACAGATTTATGTAGGGCAATAGAGGCACCACATATCTTGTGGAATGGGACAGGAGCCTGGAACCAGGTTGGAAAATATTTAGAGACTAATTTAGGTATATACAGTACATGTCTTAAAAATGAGTCTCCTGGAATATGGCAACTATGATCCTTTTTTCAGTGAGTAGTAAAGAACCTAGTTTTTCTTTTCAGTTTGTTAAAGCTCCTCATATTGTATGTACAAAAATTTAAGTTAACCATAATAACTAGATGGGGAAAAAGCAAAGCCTACCTGACTGTCATCACCATTCTGAGGAAGGAAAGGTAAGGACACACACAAGGGGAGGGATAGGGAACACAAAGACAGGAGATACATATAAATAAAAAAGAATAGTCGCATACAGGTATCAGCTAAAGTCAGACATAAGCCTGGGACACCACAGGAGTTGTTCATCCCTAGGTGGGGGAGAGCCTTAGACTAGAGCAGCGATCCGTTCACCCCCAGAATAACACAAACATAAACAAGGACCCAAGTATATGTTTGAGGTAGGAAGTCTCTCTCTAAGCCATTAAAAGGTAAAAGGTGTCTGTGTCAGGATGTCTGTAACACCTGGCAAATGATGAGGTAAGTGGGACCTTGCAAACCACACTGCCTACTCTGCCATTAGCTAGTGTTGCAAACAATTTTAAAATACTGGTGTGGGGGGGGGGGGGGGGCCGTAGAACCTTTATTTTGCCTATGGATACAATTTATGGAGGCATAACAAACTGGAAGATCTTGAGTGCAAGACTACGGGTTGTATATGATTTTTTTTATAGTCAGTATTTTCTAGAACATACATTGAAGCTGATATAACAAAGGCTTGCAGCACTATTTCTGAGAAGAGAGCATGCAGATACAGTAGCATTACTTCCTGTCAGATATCACTTGTAAGAAGTTGCTTTCATGTGGAAAGATAGTTGAAGAAGGTGTTTGGTTATTGTTGGTTTCCTATGTGTCACAGTTTTTTAAATATACGTAGCAAATACTAAACTTGTAGTCAGCTTGCCCCTTTTACAGAGTTAAGTATTTGGTCCAGATTATAACAATAGAAGGGTACGGCACTCTGCTTGAATAATCAAGAATGCTGTTTTATTTGGTATGTGAAGATGTTTTTAACTCTCCCTCGTATTTTACTGACTCAAGCCTTAGGCCTCTTTCACAAGTCAATTAATCGCGGACATGGTGGTCTCCACGCAACCAATGACATTAGTGTGTGTATTCTCACATCAGTGATCTTCCACTGACCGTGGGTCCGCGGTTACACCACTAAAGCATGTACTATTTTGTTTATGATTGCGCATCTCTCACACACATTATAGTCTAGAGGTCCATGAAAAAAAAACATTACATACATAGCAGGGTGCAGCTTCTGGGCATGCATACAGTAAATGTATGGTTTGGTGGGGTTTGCGCAATCCTGAGGATCAGTGGGGATCTAAATTAGGCGTATTTTTTGGCGCAGATTGCGATGCAAAAGTTCTTTGCGCTGCATGCCGTGACTTTTCCCTGCTCACGCCAGGTTTACAAAAGTGGGCGTGGCGGGGAAAGGGGATGGGATGGCAGGCCAGTCTTTTTCATGATTTTCTATGCCTGTTTTAGGTGTAGAAAATGGTCTAAATCTACACCAGCAAGGGAGTCGGCGTAGATTTAGAAGCGGTGGTGGATCTGCCGAAGTTATGCAGAGGTTGGCACCTCTACATTACTCCGGCGGATCCACCATCAGCACAGGGCATTATTAAGACCAGCATCTAAAACATTGGTCTTAATAAATTACCCCTTCTTGCTGGTAAGGTGTTTTTGTATATAAAATACCAGATACGTACAGTAAATAGCACAAAACACCCTGTGTAAACCAAGCATTTCAGCTTGGCAGAATGCGGACAGTCCTTCAGAAAGTCGTATTTGATAGATATCAGACAGACAGTTTTGCTGACAAAGCTCATACAAAAATAAATTGCCTACAGTTGCAGAATTTGATCCATGCATACAAAGTGACATCAGAAACCAATGTGGTATGCTATTGTCCATGCTGTTTTTAACTCATTCAGTTTAGTCATGGCTTCTTATTAGACAACTGTACATACAGGAGAGTCATTTGAATTGATCTTTGATCCATTAAAGAAATTTAAACCTAAGCTCCCTACTGGAACAACGTAAAAATATATTACTAGGCAATCTGCTAATATTATGTTCTTAAAGGGGTTGTGCAGTGTACTCAAGTTGTGTGTAGTAGGTGTTTCTGGGTGATGTAGTGCAATGTACACTAACCTGGTACAGCTGACTCTCTGCAAGGGCAGGTATAGGTAAGGAATAGTTCGTGACGCCAGTGCCAAGTAAACGGTGGCACGCCGTTTGCGGATGCAGGAATAAATTGAGGAAACGTAGTCTTAAAACAGAACTTCAACTTTAGTAGTTTGCAGGCAGAGACAATATTGGAAACGCAGTTCCTCAGCATACAGTCGATTTTGCAATTCGGTCGATGCAGGCAATTCAGTACAGCAGGGTAATTACAGAGTGTTGAACACAGGATTTGCAGCAAAGGAGCTTGCACTCTAACTCTGTCTGATCCTGGAATGTAGCAATTCTTCACCAAGGCCCATTAACCTAAGTCTGGCTTTATATCCTTGATTATGGCTTAAATGAGTACCTCCTCTGTTTCTCTCAGTACCTCTGGCTCCTCTGATCTTTGCCTCAGTCTCTCCTAGCTTCTGAATGGTGCCTCAGGCCCTTAGGCTAAGATGTTCCTGCTTCAGCATATGGGTATTCAGGAGGGAATCTTCTCCTGAACAGCAGGCTTCAGGCCTGGACTTGTCTCAGACATTGTCTAATCTCCAACTGTAGCTTACTGAAACTAGACTCCGTCTCCTCTTCTACTTCCCTGACTGGCCTTATATAAACTAGGGCTCCCTAGCTCCCTCTATGGACTAGAAGTAGGAATGACACCCCTAGCAGGCCTGTAAGTGCAAGTTTCAGTGACAGGGAAATACACACATTACATTACATTTTATAAAACTGGCATACAACAACTCCCCAATATTAAGGAGGGACGACAGCACACCAAGTGACCTTTGGTAGTAACGGGTATTACAACTCCCGTATACTACATACCCCACTGCTTTAAGCTGAGTACGACCTCGTACTCCATCATGGGTCTCCCAACTGGAATCTCTACCTGAAATAGAAAATAGAGACATGCAGGCATACATACATGTAATTCATCTGCATTTACATTTACATCAGGTCCAATTGGCAAAAGTGAAGTGTGGTGACAAGGGGCGTCGTTCTCTTCTCTCAGGATAGTGAATGGAACGGGGGCGCTGACCTGGCACAGCGTAACATTAGAACCAGGATAGTCCATGACAATGAATAAGTCCATGATAAAACAGTAGAAAACGGTATAAAAGTTCTTGGAGGCTCAAATAACAAACATGAGTCCGTACCCAGGTTATTTCTTATTAAATCACAGAGGCTCTCATGCGGTGGAGTCCATCTCTGGGCACAATACTTTTAAAAGAGTAAGAATCTCAGAGGCTCAGGTACTTTTGAGTCTGTCTCCGGGCACGGTTCCTTGGTAACTGGTTGCACAATAAAATGGACAGCAAAGACAAGTGCTGTAATACCCCTGATCAACCTGAAAAGGGGGTGAAGGGTAAAAGGTGCAACAAAGGAACAGGCACAACTTGGCGTGGGTAGCAAAAGCAGGCAGGAGGTCCTGGAAACAAACGTGGCCTTGCTGACTTTGTGATTTCAGTGGTCAACACCTACCACTGAGCCGTGGACAAACTGGCAGCTGCAACAAAGGACCAGCAACATAGGACTCCTGTCCTGGAAGGGTTAACATCACCTTCTGAAGAAATAAATCAAAGGCCTAGCAGGCTGATCACAGTGGCATATTGTAGCTGCTTGGCTCTGCTGGCAGGTATCTTCTGTAGTATTCCTCTACAGGAGGATGCGCCCACATAACAGTATCAGGGGGCAGCTGCAGGGTAAAGGGGCCCCTAATAGGTATTGGCCCCATAGGCCTAGGGGTGAACCCTCTGGTGGGCCGTGCCGGCCCTGGCATAATCACTGCAGGGTGTGACATGTTTGGCACCGCCGCAGCAAGCGGTCCGGTGCTCTGGGTGCAGCAATTCACGGCAATCGTGGATCCGGTCTGGGGCACTGACGGAGCGGTGACAACAGAAGGCGGTCGGCGGGTGGTGACAGGCACCCTTACCTCATCCTTCCTCGGCGGTGTCTGGATCCTGGCGGTGTAGGTCTTACGCAACTCCCGCAACTTCTCCTCCAGCCGGACGATCTGCTCACCGATACTCTCTGTGTCGGAGTCGCTGTTCTCTGCTGGCGCCGCCGGCGCAGGTACAGTCACCGATGACGCAGACTCGGCCTCTTCAGGTTCTGGACTTGCATCTGGTCTCCGTCCCATCCGGATGTTCTCAAAGGTAGCACTAAGTCCTTTTAACTGTTCCAGCTCAGATATTGTCTTCTCCCGACGAGGCAGCTCGGGGGAAGGATAGGGGCTCACCCATTTCTCCAACACGGTTGGCTGCCAGAAGACGTTCGGCCCGATGAAGGAGCTCCGCTCCTGAAAGGCGTGATGGGCCGGCTCTGGAGAGCGTTCCGGTTCTCGCTCGCAGCCAGAGTAGTCTTCTCCTTCTTCTGCCTCCCAATCCTCAGGTCCTCGCTTCGGACGGGTCACAGCAGTCGCATAGGGGCCTCGCAGGCCCTCGGCAGGGGTGTACTCCACTTCCTCTCCCTCGCGGAGGCTGTGCTGGTACGAAGGGAGGTAGTCTCTTTTGACAGACCTTCGATTCACATAGAGGTCTCTGCCAGTCAGATAGTCTTGAATAAACCCGTAGCCACGGGATTTGTCAAACGACAGCACCACTCCCTTTCTCCTTTCCAGGCGGGGTTGGGTGTGCGTATGCTTCTCGTGGATGGTCTTGGTCAATTCCTCATACACGATCTTAGTCTTTATGTTCCGCTTAATAGCGGCCTCTCGGATCTCCGCCATCAGGGAAGACCATTTGAACGATGGCTGAAAAAAGTCCCTCCATGAGCCATAGTAGGGCTCGGGTTCTTTCTCCCTGGTGCGGCAGGCGGGTTGCTCCGGTCCCGGAGCGTAGGCCGGTGGAGCCTCCTCTGGCTCTACACCGGTGTCAGTCATCTTTTCAATCCTTGGTGCGGACGCTGCAGCAACACTCTGCTCACAATCCAACATGCTCGATCCTTCTGAGGAGAGCGATAGGGTCGCGTCAATTAGAGTAGCCAGCTCCTCCCACTGCACTGGGGAGCCGCCCCCCAGGTATTCCAGTATATGGAAGGCGGTGTCCATGCTGGCAGACATGCAAATGTCCAGATAAGCCGTGGCGCCTGCCCTTGACCTTCTTCCCGCTTTTTCCTCAGAAAGGCGCCAATTTTTCCCGCCTTTTCGGGATGAAGGTGACGCAGCAGTAAATTCAGCAAGCCCAGCGGCCATCTTTAGGTACAAACGCTGTCTATTCACTGACGGCAAGCAGGAATGTTTAAAGTCCACAAAACCACACTCCAATGCAGCGATTTTATTCCTCTGTGCAGCGCAATACTGTACAGCGTTTTTTAGAAGTTTTTGGTACACTTTGGGTATGATTTTTAATCCACAAAGTCCACTTGAATAAACAGGCAAATTGGCACTTTGGTCACAGGGCAACTGTATAAGGCACAAAGTTCACGCTTCTTGCACTAGAAAGCGTGCGTATCCTGTTCGTGGAACGCCAAAAGAGAAGTGCAGTGTACTCAAGTTGTGTGTAGTAGGTGTTTCTGGGTGATGTAGTGCAATGTACACTAACCTGGTACAGCTGACTCTCTGCAAGGGCAGGTATAGGTAAGGAATAGTTCGTGACGCCAGTGCCAAGTAAACGGTGGCACGCCGTTTGCGGATGCAGGAATAAATTGAGGAAACGTAGTCTTAAAACAGAACTTCAACTTTAGTAGTTTGCAGGCAGAGACAATATTGGAAACGCAGTTCCTCAGCATACAGTCGATTTTGCAATTCGGTCGATGCAGGCAATTCAGTACAGCAGGGTAATTACAGAGTGTTGAACACAGGATTTGCAGCAAAGGAGCTTGCACTCTAACTCTGTCTGATCCTGGAATGTAGCAATTCTTCACCAAGGCCCATTAACCTAAGTCTGGCTTTATATCCTTGATTATGGCTTAAATGAGTACCTCCTCTGTTTCTCTCAGTACCTCTGGCTCCTCTGATCTTTGCCTCAGTCTCTCCTAGCTTCTGAATGGTTCCTCAGGCCCTTAGGCTAAGATGTTCCTGCTTCAGCATATGGGTATTCAGGAGGGAATCTTCTCCTGAACAGCAGGCTTCAGGCCTGGACTTGTCTCAGACATTGTCTAATCTCCAACTGTAGCTTACTGAAACTAGACTCCGTCTCCTCTTCTACTTCCCTGACTGGCCTTATATAAACTAGGGCTCCCTAGCTCCCTCTATGGACTAGAAGTAGGAATGACACCCCTAGCAGGCCTGTAAGTGCAAGTTTCAGTGACAGGGAAATACACACATTACATTACATTTTATAAAACTGGCATACAACAACTCCCCAATATTAAGGAGGGACGACAGCACACCAAGTGACCTTTGGTAGTAACGGGTATTACAACTCCCGTATACTACAGTTGTGCCTATAGATGACCTATCCTCATTTGGGGTCCGACTCCCTGCACCCCCACCAATCAGCTGTTTGAAGAGGAAGCGATGCTAGTACGAAGCTTCATCTTCCCCTTAAAAAGCTGCACCTCTGACTAAGCCCCACGAATGCCGAAAATAGAAGAGACATTAACCCCTGTTTTCTCTCCAGTGTATCTTTAAGATGGTTTGTCTCAGAACACCCTGCAGACTGACAAGCATTGGGGACAAGTGTACCTCCTTTGTACTGTTATTATTCATTCCTAGGTTCAGCTTTCAGTGGAACTGAACTTTGAAAAAACTTTTCACTAGTCATAGCGACATTTCAAAGATTTTGATCGGAGGGGATCTGTGTGCTGAGACCCCCACCGCTAGAATGAGGAGGGAGATGCGCTCACATAGAGTACTCTTTCTCTTTTCACTGCAAGAGACGGGCCCATAGACTTTCCAATGAGTCCATCTAGCTTCCATCTCCTGCAGTGAGGAGAAAAAGCCCACTATCTGAGCGTTTCTCTCTCCTCATTCTAATGATCGGTGGGGGTCTTGGCACTCAGACCCCACCGATAAAAACTTTTGATATATTGCTATGACATTTCAAAAGGTTTTTCAAAGTGCAGTGTCCCTTTTTAGCTTAGAGAACGCTTATATTTGGTCCCATGCTGAAGATGGAAGGAACCAAAACTGCCACATTTCGGTTAACAGACATAGGCAGTTTTTCCTTGTTAGTTAGGGTCATGGGACCCATGGTTGAACAGCCTTCTATAGATGTTTTATCTTATTCGGTTTCAGGCTAGTAGTTCCTTCTACATTTCTGTTTTGTTCAGGATTAAGGATTAAATTCTGCAGTTAGATACAAATACAGTACAGACCAAAGGTTTGGACACACCTTCTCATTCAATGAGTTTTCTTTATTTTCATGACTATGAAAATTGTAGATTCACACTGAAGGCATCAAAACTATGAATTAACACATGTGGAATTATATACATAACAAACAAGTGTGAAACAACTGAAAATATGTCATATTCTAGGTTCTTCAAAGTAGCCACCTTTTGCTTTGATTACTGCTTTGCACACTCTTGGCATTCTCTTGATGAGCTTCAAGAGGTAGTCCCCTGAAATGGTTTTCACTTCACAGGTGTGCCCTGTCAGGTTTAATAAGTGGGATTTCTTGCCTTATAAATGGGGTTGGGACCATCAGTTGCATTGAGGAGAAGTCAGGTGGATACACAGCTGATAGTCCTACTGAATAGACTGTTAGAATTGGTATTATGGCATGAAAAAAGCAGCTAAGTAAAGAAAAACGAGTGGCCATCATTACTTTAAGAAATGAAGGTCAGTCAGTCAGCCGAAAAATTGGGAAAACTTTGAAAGTAAGGGCTATTTGACCATGAAGGAGAGTGATGGGGTGCTGCGCCAGATGACCTGGCCTCCACAGTCACCGGACCTGAACCCAATCGAGATGGTTTGGGGTGAGCTGGACCGCAGAGTCAAGGCAAAAGGGCCAACAAGTGCTAAGCATCTCTGGGAACTCCTTCAAGACTGTTGGAAGACCATTTCAGGGGACTACCTCTTGAAGCTCATCAAGAGAATGCCAAGAGTGTGTAAAGCAGTAATCAAAGCAAAAGGTGGCTACTTTGAAGAACCTAGAATATGACATATTTTCTGTTGTTTCACACTTGTTTGTTATGTATATAATTCCATATGTGTTAATTCATAGTTTTGATGCCTTCATAGTCATGAAAATAAAGAAAACTCTTTGAATGAGAAGGTGTGTCCAAACTTTTGGTCTGTACTGTATATTTTCAGAGATGATGAGCTGACTCCACTTACTCCCCATGTCTTCCTGTGCCATCCCCACTTCTAAAGAAAGGTAAAATCTTCACGTTAATCTAGCTGATAGGAATATCATAGCTCTGTGTCAAGGATTTTTATTAGGTGACACAACTGGCAGGAAAAAGAGGGCAGGCCAAAATGAACCCCGAGAAGGTCTCTGGGCTTTCTACTAATCTCTGCTGTCTAGGAGCTGTTGAAAAATGTCTAATCAAAGACAAATAGTTCTCCCTGTACAAATAACAATAAGTAAACCCACTGATGTTGGTGTCTTCTTTCTTTTTGTTAGCATATTTTGACCTATCAATATTTCACTACAATTTACTGCAGCTTATTAATTGTTAAAGGGGTTCTCCTGGCCCAAACGGCAAATTATTTTATATGCCATAGCTAACCAAATAATGCATATTTGTCCACATGATTATAATTTTTTTTTGGTTTTCTGTATTTTTTACTGTTTTCTCTCCGTCACCACTGTGGTCCCAGATGTTTTGTTGCCATACTTCCTGTCTCTGTGCTGGGTTTCCTAACCAATGTATGGGACATCAGCGATGACACCTGTACTTTGCAGAAGATCGAAAGACGTTCCGGATGAGACGGGAGCGGAAACTCCTGGCATAGGCAGTCATGTGAGTACTGTGCAGAGGGAGGAATTGGTGACACATTGGGCGATAAGTACAGAAGAATGGATCTTCCTTCCACACGTTAGAACAAAGATTTCACTGTAGTTCCAGAAAACCCCTTTAAAGCTCCATTGGGGGTTGTAAATGAGCGTAAAGGTTGCTCTAGCTTAGAATAAAAAAGTGGAACAATTTAAATAAAATCAGATGGAAAAAACACACAGAAATAACAAGAACTGCTATGCCTACAGATACTTCTTTGGCTTCGTCCACATATTTATTTTCTCCTTCCATTTGTGGTATATGTAGGGAGTATTCCCGAATGTATAGAGCCAGGGGAAGGCTGTGATGTATACCACTGTGTAGGCATGCAGTAGCACCTTCTGACTTCCATAGTAAAATAAAAAAAAATTAAAAAAATTATACCCTGCGGTATAGATCTTTTTTTTTTAATTATATCCATCTATATAGGAAAACTGTATAGTAAAAAAGTAAGCAGGCCCTGCATATGCCAGTAGGACACACTAACCTTAAACGGCTTGTTTGACTCATTAAAGAAATCTCCATAGCCAGTAATAGTGAGAAGAGAAATTGTAATTGCCTTTTTTATCCCCCACCACTCTGATCCTCCCTCCAACTGCAGCTATGGTGGTCACATCATGGCTGCAGGCTAACAAACAAAGCCCAGTGAGGTTGTGAAAGCCTATGGTATGTAATAACCTATTATTGCCCTATTTCGCTTTTATTAAAGGAGTTGCCCCACATTGACAACACCCTTTTCATATGCCCAGTTATGTCATATGACTACAATAAAGGATGATCTCTTGCTTTACACCACTCTCTAATCGCTAGAGATGCTCCTGGAAACAACAGCCCATGTTCAAGGAGGACATGGTATGATTGATCATTTGAATAGGCCTAGTGGATGTCCAATACAAAATTCTGGAGGAGAAGAATCCTAATAGGACAACCCCTTTGAGGGGGATGTGTCACCTATCATTTTTTTCTGCCAGTTAAGGCTACTTTCACACTAGCGTTCGGGGCTCCGCTTGTGAGTTCCGTTTGAAGGCTCTCACAAGCGGCCCCGAATGGATCCGTCCAGCCCTAATGCATTCTGAATGGATGCGGATCCGCTCAGAATGCATCAGTCTGGCTCCGTTTGTCCTCCGCTCCGCTCAGCAGGCGGACACCTGAACGCAGCTTGCAGCGTTCGGGTGTCCGCCTGGCCGTGCGGAGGCAAACGGATCCGTCCAGACTTACAATGTAAGTCAATGGGGACGGATCCGTTTGAAGTTGACACAGTATGGCTCAATTTTCAAACAGATCCGTCTCCCATTGACTTTCAATGTAAAGTCAAAACGGATCCGTTTGCATTATCATGAACAAAAAAAGAAAAAAAATTTATTTTTATTTTTTTGTTCATGGTAATGCAAACGGATCCGTTCTGAACGGATCGAAACGTTTGCATTATAGGTGCGGATCCGTCTGGGCACATACCAGACGGATCCGACCTAAACGCAGGTGTGAAAGTAGCCTATTACCAGATACATGTCTGTTTTTCTTTTTTATTCTATTTCCTAAATATGATTATGGAGTCAGCCATCTTGCCCGAGTTGTTGTTAACAGCATTTAAATATTAGATAATTGCTGTACAGCAGCCACATAGGCAATAGGCACAGTGGGGAGGGGACCTTATTGACTTTTACGGGAAAGTTTTCCAGTTATACTATGTGACCTGTGCAGAGGTCATTGTACAAGAAGCGGGTAGATAAGCTGTGGCCATCACCTACTGGGATTCAGTGTTATCTATATATAGGTGATATCTGTTATTGTTAGTCTGCCTGTTATTATAATCAGATGACTACCATATTTTTTGCCCTATAAGACAAACTCCCCCCCCCTAAAAAAAAAAGCGTCTTATGGGGCGAATACTAATGAGCGCTCATTCGTACAGGAGGACCGGGAAGCTGTGAATGCAGCACTCCCCGGGCTCTGTACTCACCGTTTCCTGGTCTTCCTCGGCCGCTCACTGTGATGTGACTGCGCACAGCGTGAGGACATCAGCGATCTGTGACCTCACACTGTGCGCATTGGGTCACAACACAGCGAGCAGCAGGGATGAGAATAAGAGCACTGGATGTGAGAAGTGGCAGTGGCATCTGGAGCAGAGTTAAGTTGTTTTTTTTATTTTAATCTGACCTGAGCATGTGGTCATTCACATGGAGGTCTGATCTGAGGTCCGATTGGGGGTTATTCACATGGAGGTCTGATGTGAGGTCTAATTGGGGGAATTATTGAGGTCTGATTGGGGGTCATTCACATGGAGGTCTGATTGGGGGACTTATTAACTGTTCTGGGGTCTGATTAACATTGGGGGTCTCATTGAGGCTGTGAGTTGAGGTCTGGTGAAAATAGTTTTTCTTATTTTCCTCCTCTAAAACCTAGCTGCGTCTTATGGACAGGTGCATCTTATAGGACGAACAATACGGTACTGAAAAATTATCTGTGCAGAATTGGGAGGTGGTGCCTATTATTGGGCTTAATGGCCAGTGTGAAAACTGCAGAATTTTAGGATTTTGTGGCATATTGTGGTACAGAAAAAATAACATCACCAAAGATTCTTTAAAAGTATGTTTAATATAAAAACCTAAACAATAGGTCATTTTCTGATGCCACATTCCTTTTAATCTGGTCTTCATCCACTGTGTTTTTACATCATGAATTTATTATAGAACTGGCAGAACTATTGCTTAACACAATTACCGGTAACACAGAGAGGACAACAGGAGAATGGAAATAGGGAAGATGGAACAATGCCATTATCTCCTATGGTTATTGCGCCCTTTTTTAAAGTCTTAATTTTAATTAAAGAGCAAAAAAATTAAGACAATTGCCATCAGTTATAGCTTACACCAAGATCAGTATAATGATCCCAAAAGGGGTTGGGAAGAAAATAGAAAAAATCTCATGTAAGATACCAAGCAATTTTTTTTTATAAATCTTTGTTCCTTATCCTTATTACAGTAATACCTTTTGTCATATAGCATTATTTACTGGTTGGTTCTATTAACTCATATCTGGAGAGACTTCGGCTAACCACTTGCCTAAAAAGAATGAACTTAGTTTTTGATTTTATAACACCTTTGTCCCCTAAAATACATAGAAGTGGATCCGCTGGGATCTCTCATTTCAGTGTAAGTCCAGTTACTCCTATCACGTTCTTCCAATATCTTTGTAACTCAGGGCATTGCCACAACAAGTGAATAAAGCCAGCTTTATCTTCAGAACATTTTGGACATAGATCATCCTCTGTTTTACCCATACACTTTAGCAATTTTGGGGTAAAATATAATCTGTGTATCAGCATAAACTGTGCAAAGCAGTGTGAATAATCTAAAGAGCATTCATTAATGACACTATCAATAGTGTATTCTCCCAAATCCTTTTTTGTCTTCCCCAATGGACTCAAAAGCTTATACATTTTAGAAAACAAACCTCGCTTTGTTCCTATGTGCAAACAGGCAATCTAATGTTAGAAGCAATGAGATCTGAAAGTTGTTTTCTGTCCCAAAACCCAATTTTAATTAGGCCCTGGAAAGTGTTTAAAAAGTAAAAAATCTGCTCACCTATTCACTGCTGCTGTGAAGAAAAGTACGGTTCCTTACAGTCCCCGATGTGTGAGTCTAGGACAGTATCAAGTGCGCTGCTGCAGTCATTCACTGGCCTCAGCAGTGATGTGAATATTTCCTAAGCGGCACGTGAATGTGGTGCACCAGACTCCTTCCAGAATAATAGGTGAGTGAATTTTTTATTTTATTTTAACCACTGTTCTGGGCATAAAAAAATTGGGGTTGGGAGTGGAAAACCTTTTGTAAGTTGAGAATATCTATACCATCCACAATGCGACTCTTGAAATGCTTCCTAAAGTGAACATCCATCAATTTCTAGGAAATGCTGACATTAGTTATTCTCATTTGTCAATGTTGCAAATCCGGCATTTCAGAATGAGGGTATTAAAATATTCCACAATAGGTTCATGTGATTCACATCCAGGCATTCACTTAGAATGCCCATACAAGACGCGTATGCAGCTCACTGCTAATTGCCAGGCAGCAACTGTACATGCTGTTTGAAACAAATAGCAGTACATGTGCGGCCCATCAATTGGCGGTTAGCCACATGTGCATCCTGAGGCACTGGCAGCCTGGAGCTCCTTAATACCCTCATATCTTACAACATATGCAACATGAGAGCTGGTTGGGATGGCCTGTTCTATCTGCTGTGATGCAGGCAATGGCTGCAGATCTCACTCCCAATCCCGGTCTTGTTTTAACACTTACCTGGTCCACATCCTTAACTGCTATGCAGCCTGAGATAGAACCCCTAGTAGATGCTGGTCTCCCCCAACTGTGGAGTGCCTCTTATAGTCCAAAAAATACAGTATAGATGTGGCTCACGGTGTGTTAAATAAAAAAAGAAGTCATACTCACTCTCCCAGATCCCCCATTTCTGTTTTTCTGATGCTGCTCCGGCCCCTGCTTTTCTCCAATGTCTGCTGTTAGAAATGCTAGAAAAGGCCTGCTAAGCAAATCACTGGCCGTAGTGGTGGTAGCATTTCCAGTATGTTAAGCTGGGATTGGGAAGTGGAGAGCAGCTGGAACTGGAGCAAGATCAGAATGGCAACAGCAGTGTCATGGTGAAAGTGAACATGACTTCTGTCAGCTGTATATAAAAAATTTAATCACACTGGATGACCACTTTAAAGATATCCTCCGGTTTAAGGAAAGAAAATCACATTAACTGGGGAAAGAACAGAACACTTACACAATACCTTCCTTTTCCTCTTTTTACCGTCAATTTCTTGGCTCCGTTTCTACCATCTAAGATGGCCGCACCGCTTCATAGTCTGCCTGATGTATACAGTGCAAGACACTTCCTGCTGCCCTTGGATTGGCCAGCACTGCTCACATGAACAGTGATGGCCAATCCAAGAGCAGAGATGGACAAGTAGGAAGTGTCTTGGGTGAAGTGGAGATGTGGTACGGCCATCAAAAAGGAGCCCAATAGTTACCGGATCTGCAACTAAAAACATGAAAACCAGGCACCATTTAAGAGTTCTTTTCATTTCCTAGTAATTGTGCATTTTTTGTTGAACCAGAGGGCTGCTTTAAGGAAGTGATTGAAATATATAATCTGGCCACTAAATTTTAATCATCTGTCGAAACCATTGGTAACTAAAAATTGAAGGCATAAGTTCTTAAATGACATTTATATATTACAGGTGACAATGACACAGTGTGTGTGTAGTTCTACAGTTCACTAAACCATTAAATAATTTGCTTCAAAAACATAGGCGCTCTTTTGTCCCACACAGGTCTAAATATTAGCTATGTGATTCTCTGTAGAGCAGTGGGCCTGAAAGGGTGCATAGTTTTGATTTATAAGACCGTATACCTCAGAAACTGTGTTTATTTGCATCATAAAGTAGTACATCCATGAAATGTGCAATATACAACAAATTAATTGACAGAGTCATTTAAAAAAATGGTGATGAGGTCAATTTGCAAGAAGGATTCCTAAAGGTTCTCTGTCAAGCTGGGGACATCTGGTATGTTCACTTGGTGATGGTGGCAGAGGTGGGGATAAGAAAACACCCTTTCTGATGCCATTGCATGTCTCTGATACGACGTATAGACTGGATCTGGGGCTGGAAAGCACTCCATTCATTCCAATGTTTGTAATCACACATTTCGAACAGGTATTGGTAGCCTCTGTATCCAGGATACTGGTATCCGACCCAACTGTATCAAAGCAAAAAGCAAAGATTGTTATTATATTTCCTGGACAGTTATGAAAAGAAAAAGTGAAGTGGTTGTGAAGTTCACCAGCGGCCAACTGCATAAGGGGTTAAAATGTCCTTTTTCTCTGTGTTATGTGTGTGTGGTCTATCCTAAAGGTTGCAGATGGAGGTAAGTAGGTCTGGGGAGCTGTGCTGCTAAAAGTTGGAGTACATATTTGGTATAATGTGTGCCAGTTTTCTGGCACAGTGTTGTCAAATGAGTCTATATCCCACCTACTTTTTGAAAAAGTGTAAAAATGGGAAATTGCACTTTCAAAACTGCGGTAGAATGTTAGTACATGACCCCCATTGTCTATAGTCCTTTTATAGTCCACTTAGCATGTGCATGACTTACGTTCCACTAGGAACTTTTACGCTTCCCACGCGGTCACAGAATCCATAGGCCCACAGGCTGGGCACGTCATCCTCAATGATTTCCATCTTGTTGCCCTTGAAGTCGGCGGATTCGAACAAGGAGATTTTATGTTCTTGGCTATCCTGCAGATGTGCAGAAAATATACAATTTACAAGACTTAGCAATGACACTGTCTATATGGTTGTTATATTCCACTTCCTGAAAAATACTGTACAAGGTGTAAATAAAAAAGCATCAAGGCTAAAGCATTTTCATCACCTTCTCATGGTTATCAAGTCATTTTCTTCTACAACAAACACTAATCACTTGTCGAATTTGAAGCAACCTTAAAAATCATTGTTTCGCTGGTTACTGTTTTCTTATTTAAGGGAAATGTTTTTCCCATCGGTGAATGATTCGATTTAGCTAGGAATCTGACATTAAGTGCTTGGCCAGTGTTTGGCTCACATCCTATGACTTCACACTGATTGGATTCTGAACATAGCCTTACTCTCATGAACTGGTTGAATGGGCAGCTGGAGCCAACAACAGGCTGTAAAAACAGCTGTAGATAAAGACACTCTACCAGAATAAACTTGTTTTTTCAGAGTTCAGCTGCAACTGCGGCCAGAATACTGTGCTTTGTCCTTAACAATCCATAATAACGGTGGAAAGAAAGATACCAGCTGAAAATAAATTGAACCTTCAAAATGCTGAGGAGAGACGTAAATCTGGCAAGAAAATAACCATTCTCAGGCTTAAGGCTGTATGTAAATACCACAGAGATCTTGCTTAAGAGTTGCATACTTTTCTTGGCTCAGATACTAAATTTTGACAACTTCTTTTGTTTATAACAGGATTCAGAAAATGCCTCCTTAAAACCTGCTTACTCTGCTTGACCTGCTTATGTCTTTGAAGCGTAAAGAATTTCAGCAAAATGATAAATGACATCTTAAAGGGGTGGTTTCAACTCAGCAAGTGGCCTTTATCATGTAGAGAAAGTTATCACCAGCCACTTAATAATGTATTGTGATTTTCCATATTGTTCCTTTGCTGGCTTGATTCATTTTCCCATCACATTATACACTGCTTGTATGCAGCATAGGTGGCCGTGCTTGCACACTATAGGAAAAAGCTCCAGCCTGTATGCGTTCCTGCGGTCTCGTCCACCATAGAGGCCGGCACCTTTTCCTACAGAATGCAAACACAACCACTGCTGCTGGATTACAGGGTGGTCATAACCATGGAAACGAGCAGTGTATAATGTGATGGAAAAATGAACCCAGCCAGCAAAGGAGGCAATATGGACAATCACAATACATTAGTAAGTGCCTTGTATTCATTTTCTCTACATGATAAATGCCATTTTCTGAAGTGACACAACCCCTTTAAGTACTGATATGTTTCCATTGAACAGATTACTTGGTTTTGGATAACCATCTGTTTATCTATCTATCACAGATTTTCAATTCCACTATCTTCTGTGTATATTGGCATCTTCTTTGAGAGGACCGTCCTCCTACAAGGCCTTTTACATGTTTAACAAAGTACATATACATCAATATAGAGAAATCAAAAGAAGCCCCTTCCTGGTGTAGGTTTACATGACTCACCCAGTATAGGATGGCTTGGCTTTTGCTCATCCCATCCCCTTTCTCATTAGTTGTATAAGAAGGGGGATAAAACTATCGGGTCAATCTCGATCACTAAGGTATGGCCTAAGGAGAGGAAGAGCTTTGCTCAGGTCTACACCCCCCATTTTGGGAGAAGGTATAAGACAAACTGTATTCTATAAGCCCCATAGCAGCCACAGCTAACTCAATGCTAATCTTGTTTGGGGGTAATGTATAAATGTGGAAATGTCTGAAACGTACCATTCGGATGGGGCGTAGGGACACGAAGCAGTCGCTCCTATGGCTGCTAGACCAGGTATCCCAACGAGGATACTCGCCCTTCTCCAAGATAAACATCTCGCCACGGAAGTTGGACTGCTCGTAAGCAACCCAGCTGAGAAGATGTGTACGTGGAGTCCACATGTTACATGACAAACAACAGAACAACATCAAAGATCACCACAAAACACACAATGACAACAGTGGAAGAGAAAAGTGAAAATAATAAGAATAAAGTCTATGTCAATGTCAGACTAGTAAATCTCTTACTCAAGTGTATCTTTTGGATGAAAACATCTATTAAAGTGGCTGGCCAAGTATTCAAGTTATCCCCTATCCACAGTATAGGGGATAACTAACTAATCAGTGGAGGTCTAACCGCTGGGACCCCCACCAATAACTTATCTATGGATAGGAGCTAAATTGAAACATTTGCACAACCCCTTTAAGACTTCACGGCGACACTGTCGCTGGCAGGATCACAGAGCAGTGGTTATTCCATAGAAATTAATGGGATTGCCACGGCAATCGCAAGAAATCCAGCTGCGACCAGTGTCTCCGTGTAGCCCTAGTCTAAATGCTACATTCATGATGTTTAAAAGGGGTTTTCTACAGACCCCACAATGTTGCGGGAATGCCAGTGGTGGTCATACGTACCTGATTCCCACTGCTGGGTTCTGGCTCCATTGCTGCCCCCCTCGCTCTGCAGGTCCGGATCCCCCCACATCAGGGGCCCGGGTCACGTGTCACCGATCTGGCTCATGACTCATGGACGTGCCACATGGGTGACTGGCCACAGCAGTCACATAACCTGCCATCAAACCAGATATTGATGCAGGAAGACCCAGGATCGACAGAGCAGATGGGGCAGGGATGGAGTCAGAACCCACCAGCATGGATCGGGTAAGTATAATTCCCTCTACGGGTTCGCCAAATGGGGGTCTGTAGAAAATGTGCAGACGGGTGAACAAGCCATTTAAAGAAGCACTCTCAGATTTTTTTATGGTGGTCCCATTTTATAAACTACTTCAGGGATAGAGAAGTACAGTTATTTTAATGGGCAATTCAGAGCTCATATTCGGGTCAGCTGTTACATTATGTGACCATGTGATCATCTTCTCGGCTGCATTATTGCAGTATTATTAGCTGTGGGTTGGAGTCTGCTGTTACATTGTGTGACCCAAAGTCTGACTACCTGAGTCCTACAGTGTCTGCTGTGTAGACTGGAAGTCATATGAGAGCCTTAATGTGGTTCCTATAGGAATCCGTAGAGAGACTGATTTCCAATCCACATAACAGATGCAGGTCACATGATGTAATAGCAGACCCAAACCGGAGCTGATAATCTTGCAATAAAGCAGCTGTAAGACGATTGACTGCACTAACCTATTCATGTAGTTTACAACCGGGGAAATGATTAAAAAAAATAAACAAAAAAAATCTATAGTGCTTCTTTAAATGTATAACATTCAGTGAAGTGACAAAAAATGGTAAAACCCAAAACACAAGGGAAAGAAAATCATTGAGCAGGAATATTTCAAGAGACAGTATCCATTAAGGATATGTGCATTTCCTCAAATTTCTTAAAATAGAGCACTGTGAAGATGGACACATTTTCCTCATCTAATTTCAGGAAATCTTTCTTCACTAGAGCCCATCCCACAACGATTCTATCCATATATTCTGATCTCTCTGACACCTCCTTGTATGTAATGACTACAATATGGATACAAATTGTAGCCTTTCATTTGTTAGTACGTCCTCTGTATCCTATCTGAATATTTGGAATATATTTCCCATTCACAATAAGAAGTATTTTTTCAGGTGCGTGGATGCACAGGCCTGAATCATCCTCTCGGGCTAATAAATCATATATACGCTATATACATTTCAATATATTTTACGGTGTATAAACAAACCCGTGTAATCATTCTTGCCAGGGGAAGATGTAGGAGTTTATTGCTACCTACATTTTTCACTTATTTTCAAGTGTCATATTCATGGACTAGAGTGCTACTCATAAATCAGCCATGGACATCCTGCGCTGGCACTGTCTCTTCCAATTTTCTTTAAGCTGAGCATTAGCCTTTGGCGCCAGCTAAGAAATTTCTATAAGGTGCCTATAATATTTCCAACTTGCTACCATTGAACATGAGATGGGGATAATAACGAAAGATCACCAGGAGAGTGAGATATATTAATCTTAGTCATTCAGAGGCTTAAAACAAAATGTGATCGAATTCTGAGCAGCTATAATTCTTCTTGAGCCCAAAAGGGCTAATAAAACATATTGTAAGGTGCAAATTTTATATAATATAAATATATATATATATATATATATATATAGATATAGATATAGATATATATCATAACATTGTACTGTGCTGTGAAGGTGATTCAGGTTTGGAATTTTAAGATTTCAATTTTTTTCCGTTGCTTATATCAGTGTGCTTTCACATGTTCGATTTTTTGAAGGTAAAATTAAAAAGATTATGGCCTGATTGATGAACAAAATTAAAATCAGAATCATTTAGTACATGACAAACTAGAACCAGCTCTGTATTTCAGATGGAACCAGAGATCATCTCATGCATTGCTTCAATTGCTCTGCTAGATTCTCTTCAGGCTGGCAGCTCAGGGGGCATATACTTTTTCAGGGGATGTGTCCTTTCTGCTGCAGCTCTCTCCCTATGAAAGGTCAGAGAGCCTGTCCTTTGTGCAGCTCTCTCCCTGTAACTGCCACAGCTTCTAACTTTAGATATGGCTGGTGGCAGCTGAAGGAAGGAACTGAGCATTTGCGACCACCTCTTTACAGAGTAAACACCAGGGGCCACCATTATAATAGAGTGAATGGAATAACACACAACTGGAGCATTTTTGTAACAGAAAATAAATGACAAACGTAACTAGTTTTTCATACTGAATTATACTTTAAAAAAAAATTTAAATTGGCAATACCCCTTTAAGAGTGAATTAAAAAAAATGCCCACAGAGAGCCACGTATATCAACACTACGCATGCCTTGTTAACAAATGTGGCACGAGGTAAAACCTGCACCATGTCTTAAGCCTCATTCACACGTCAGTGTTCGGTCAGTGATTACCATCAGTGATTGTGAGCCAAAACCAAGATTACAGCCTCCACAGACATAAGGCATAAGGGAAAGATCTGCATCTGTTCTGTGTTTAGAGCCGCACCTGATTTTAGCTCAAAATCACTGATTGAAATCACTGACCGAACACTGACGTGTAAATGAGGCTTTATATTTTTAATAATGAATTAGTAAATTAGTAGCACTACTAAATGATAAATGACCAAATCTACTCCACTTATGTGCACACATATATTTGTAGTATACTTAATGCCAATTTATGACATAAAGGGTGTGAACGTCATAAAAAACAAAAAGTTTAAAAGTTATTGCACAAATAATAACTTTACAAAAATGTGCTACTTTTTGATGCCACAAAACTGGCGCAAAGGCCTTGATAAATGCCCCCCATCATATCCAATACTTGTAGTAGCAATTTAGAAAGGGCACTGCATTGGCACAAATACTTATTTAGCCAGTACCTGGTGCATGATCATTTCCGAAACACTTTGGACTCCATTTATCGACACGAAGGCTAGATGTACTCTAGCGTTAAAACTATTCAGCAGAGGAACAGCCTACCTTATCCGGAAAGGGCCAGAGCACTGCCAGACCTCACTTGACTTTAATGGGACCCGGCAGGGATATGGCTTGTTTTTGGAATTAGTGCCAAATCCCGGACAAAAAACAGTTCTTATGTTGTTGCCCATGAGAGCCAATCACAATGCAGCTTTTATTTTTCCTGAGCAGTGTAAGAAATGAAAGCTGCTCTGTGATTTGCTGCCAAGGGAACAAGGTCAGTTTTTGATAAATAAGGCCGTTAAAGTATTCAAGTCTTCTTGTGTCATATCTATTGTTGATCACTGTTTCCTTGGTTATTGGAAAATTTAAAAAGGTGATAAAAATAATGTAAAAATAGATGTCAGTTATGGACAATACTGTTATCAGCACTTGGTAAATGAAGGGGGGGATGTCAGCTGGGGCTTTTAGCACTTACGGTCCAGAGTCGACAATAACGCTGCGTACTCTGTCAAAGCCTCGCTCCCCGAGGTTCACACACTCATTCAGAAGCTCCATGTGTCTTCCTTGGAAGTTTTCCTGTTCAAAGATGATCACCTATGGAAGAGAAAAAAGGAAAGGTGTAGCAGCACAACGATAAAAAGATAAGTATACAGAACCTTTTAGTGGTGGTGCCAACTGTGTTGAGCGCCAGTCTGACTGAAGCTCCCCCAGCTATACGCAAAACTTGTAAGGAAACCGCAGCACTCACTTGTCCTCTGTATTCCAAAATGTATTCACCATTTTAGTGTGATGTTTCGACCGTTATGGTCTTATTCAAGGCTTGAAAAAGACCATAACGGTCGAAACGTCGCACTAAGTTGGTGAATAAATATGTACATATAAATATGTTACTGACATGGATTTTGTTTTCCTTTAGGGTCCATTCACACGTCCGCAATTCTGTTTCGCATTTTGCGGAACAGAATTGCGGACCCATTCATTTCTATGGGGCCGCACGATGTGCTGCCCAGATCCGGAAATGCGGATCCGCACTTCCAGGTCCGCATTTCTGTTCTACCAAAAAATAGAACATGTCCTAATGCGGACAAGATTAGGCATTTTCTATTAAGTGCCGGCGATGTCCAGTCCGCAAAATGCGGAACGCACATTGCCGATGTCCGTGTTTTGCGGATCCGTGGATCCGCAAAACACACGCGGATGTGTGAATAAACCCTTAGTCAGTGGTGTGCTAAGGAAGGGGGCGTGGGGGCGCTCTGCCCCAGGTGCCAGCTCTCAGGGAGGTGCCAGAAGCAATGAGCGCTTCCATCAATACAGATGGAAGCGCTCATTGCTGGAGCACTGGGAGCTGCGGTCCTGTCACTCACCGCTCAGCTCCCTGCACTCCTCCCCTCCTTCAGGCCGGCGCTCTGAATGGTAGAGCAGGAAGACTTCTCCCCACTCCACCATTCAGCCTGCAGACACAGATTGCGCTGCTAGCTTGTGTGGGAGGAGCCTGCAGCCTAGAAATCTGCATAAGCCCCGCCCACACAGTGCTGCAGAGCGATCTGTGCCTGCAGGGAAGAGAGGTATGTGAGCTTCAGGAAGGGGACAAGGTAAGTAGTTACTGTGTTTTTTTTTTAATACAGAGGGGGCACAGAGGACTTTATTACTATGAAGGGGGCACAGAGGTCTTTATTGCTATAGAGGGGGCACAGAGGTCTTTATTACTATGGGGGCACAGAGGTCTTTATTACTATGGGGCGGCACAGAGGTCTTTATTACTATAGAGGGGGCACAGAGGTCTTTATTGCTATAGAGTGTGCACAGAGGTCTTTATTACTATGGAGGGGGCACAGAGGTCTTTATTACTGTGGAGGTGGCACAGAGGTATTTATTACTATAGAGGGGGCACAGAGGACTTTATTACTATGGAGGGGGCACAGAGGTCTTTATTACTATGGAGGAGGCACAGAAGGCTTTATTACTATGGAGGGGGCACAGAGGTCTTTATTACTATGGAGGGGGCACAGAGGTCTTTTATTCCTATAGAGGTGGCACAGAGGTCTTTATTACTATGGAGGGGGCACAGAGGTCTTTATTACTATAGAGGGGGCACAGAGGTCTTTATTACTATGGAGGTGGCACGGAGGACTTTATTACTATGGAGGGGGCACAGAGGTCTTTATTACTATGGAGGGGGCACCGAGGTCTTTATTACTATGGAGGGGGCACAGAGGTCTTTATTACTATAGAGGGGGCACAGAGGTCTTTATTACTATAGAGGGGGCACAGAGGACTTTATTACCGTGGAGGAGGCACAGCTGTCTTTATTCCTATAGAGGTGGCACAGAGGTCTTTATCACTATGGAGGGGGCACAGAGGTCTTTATTACTATGGAGGGGGCACAGAGGTCTTTATTACTATGGAGGAGGCACAGAGGTCTTTATCACTATGGAGGGGGCACAGAGGTCTTTATTACTATGGAGGGGGCACAGAGGTCTTTATTACTATGGAGGGGGCACAGAGGTCTTTATTACTATGGAGGAGGCACAGAGGTCTTTATTACTATGGAGGGGGCACAGAGGTCTTTATTACTATGGAGGGGGCACAGAGGTCTTTATTACTATGGAGGGGGCACAGAGGACTTTATTACTATAGAGGGGGCACAGAGGGAATTTCTACTATGGAGGGTGCACAGAGGGCATTACTAATGTGACGGGGCACAATGGGCATTATTACTGTGAAGGGGGCACAATGGGGATTTCTACTATGTAAAGGGCACAGAGGGCATTACTAGCACAGTGGGCATTACTACTATTAAGGTGACAAATGGGCATTATTACTGTGAAGGGGCACAGAGGGCATTACTACTATTAAGGGGGCACAAAGGGCATTATTACTGTTAAGGGGGCACAATGGGCATTATTACTATGAAGGGGGCACAGTAGGCATTATTACTATAAAGGGGGAACAATGGGGATTATTACTTTGAAGGGGACACAATGGGGATTATTACTATGAAGGGGGCACAGTGGGGATTATTACTGTGAAGGGGGCACAATGGGGATTATTACTGTGAAGGGGGCACAAATAGTGCATTACAACTGTGAAAGGGGCACAGAGAGGGCATAACTACTGTGAGGGGGCACAATGTGGGCATAACTACTGTGAGAGGGCACAATGTGGGCATATCTACTGTGAGATGGGAACACATTTGTACAAACTACTGTGAAGGTTGTACAATGAGGGCAATACTACTGTGAGGGGGTACAATTTTTTTTAAGTATTAGGGGGGATGCCAGAGAAAGGACCCGCCCCGGGTGACAAACACCCTAGGCACGCCACTGTGTTTAGTTTCCTTGTTTTTGGACAGTCTGACCTTGAAGGTTCCCAGGCTAGTTTCACCAGATTTAGAGGGCTTGGTTATAGGAACGGGAACTGGAACAGGGGTCCCCTTTTCCTTGGTATCAGTGCCTTGGCTGGCAGCAGCAGCAGCTTTAGGTGTCTGGGACATTTTGAAGCTGTAGTTCTAAAACTGGAATAAAAATAAGACTGTAAGTGAGGCGCACATGACACATTTATTGTATGCTGATTAACAGACTATTATTAACAGTAGTATCTATTGTAGTATACAGTTTTTAGACCCTTGCACGCTTTATATTTACAATATATGAATACATTATGTGATATTTTATAAAGTGATATTTTCAATCCAATGCACTTTACTAAGGCGATGACCATCAGCTAAGAAGGCTGGATGTACCACATAAGGTTAACGGACTGTCCAAGTGTTTCACCATACTGTACCTACCAACTCGTTGCACGTGCTTAGTAGTAACTGTTTCTTACCTGATGAAGGTGATCCTTGCTGGAGCTACAAGGCTTGTTGTCGGAGATACTGTATGACCCAGAATTTATACCCTGGCAAAGGCAGACTCCAAATAGTGCAGGACAATAGAACTCAAAGCTCATCAGTGTCTGCTTAGGAAGCTGCTAGTCATCACATATTTCAATGTACCCAGTCATCTGGAAACAACCACCATCTACTGCAGCTGAACCAAGCACTTTACATTGTTGGGCAGAAGTGTGCTCAGTATGTATAGCTGAAATCCCTGACATGGTATATTGGGTCCTGTAGGAAGGTAGGTACTGTATATAGGGATTATTACAAGACCTACACATTGAGACGTTAAGGAAAATGTCTGCATTACTATTTTATTACAGTTAAATTACAAATTGATGATTTCACCTTGATAAACTAAAGGAAGTGGATATGTGATGAGGAGATATGATAATATATAACTGAGAAATGATGACCTATAACTTAGTTTCTGATCACAGAGGAGTTGTCTTCTGTTCCTTCCAGGTTCCGGTGTTTTAACAGCAAGCATAATGTAGTCTAAGGGCACTATTCTTGCCATCCAATGGACCCCACTGGAACCTGGAGGAAACCAATAGTAAAAATCCAACACACCTATCATGGTTTTATTAAGAATGGAAGCCATGGCTGTGGTATGAACAGAGCCTTACTGATAGCTGAGAAAATGGCTTGGGCATCAGATATACGTTCTTTATTAAAGGGGTTGTGTCAAGAAACATATTCTACATTTTTCAAACCAGCACCTGGATCTGAATACCTTTGTAATTGTATGTACAGTAATTAAAAATGTAGCATAACCAGTGAGCTATTCAATAAAATGCATTTGTATAGCGCCACCTGCTGTTTGTTCTTTGTCCATCTAACTGATCTGGTCTAACGTGCTCAGTTTAAATCTTTAACTGCCAATAGCCATATCTTCTGTGACAGTTACACAGGAGAGAGCTGCAACAGAAAGGACCCCCTGTGCTTCCAGGCTGAAGATAATCTATCCCAGCAATTGGAGTACTGAATGTGGAGATCTCTGAACCCAGGGCTGGTTCTAGTCTTGTTAGAATGGTATTGTCCTATATGATGTCTGATTTTCATTTTTTACATCAATCATGGTATAACCTCTTTAAGCATTCCCTGATATTATACTGCCTGTCTTAGGCTAGGTTCACATGTGCGTTCCATCGTAGAAAAAAGAAAAGAAAATGACAGCAGTGCTGGATCCATTACATGACAGACCCTACTGGGCCCAAAGGACCCAGCTGACTTTAAAGAGGACCTTTCACCGGTCCTGACATTATCATGTAAATAGCTGGCAAGCAGGGGCGTAACTACCATAGCGGCAGACCATCCGACTGCTATGGGGCCCAGGGAAAGAGGGGACCCAGTCTTAGTTGGGATTATCTCCTCTTCTGGAGGTGAAAACTTGGTCAGAACTCTACCTTCTAAAGGGAAAAGGGCCAAGGGTCATAGAATAGAGTTTAGGCAGACACCCTTCTGTCCTGTGTGGGGTGTCATGTTTAATCCTTGCTATGGGGCCCTTACTTCTCTATGTATGCCACTGCTGGCAGGGTAGGGCATACTAATTGCATGTGATACCGCTTATTTTTCTATGGGCTGCTCAGTTCCCCCACTGTGCTCCCCGTTCTGGTTTCCCACCCTATATGTAAATCCATACCATCGGTACAGGGAGGAGGAGACGGCCGTGTTTCTCAAGGGGTGTCTCCTTCTCCCTGGCTGTGAGCTGGCCACTCGCAGCGGAGATCGTCACAGGAAAAGGTGAGTTTTTTTTCTCCCTGGCTGTGACACTCTCCGCTGCGATTGGAGAAGGAGACGCCCCTTGAGAAACACGGCCGTCTCCTCTTCCCTGTACCGATGGTATGGATTTACATACAGAGCTTAAAACTAGAACGGGGGGCACAGCGGGGGAACGGAGCAGCGCATAGGAAAAATAGCAAGCGATCTCACATGCCTTCAGTATGCCCTACCCTGCCAGCTATTTATATGATAATGTCAGGACTAGTCAAAGGTCCTCTTTAATGGTATCCATCGGAGGCTCTGTCTTGATGTCCTTCAGTTGATCAGCCTTAAAGGTGTGTGACCTTACCTGATTTATCGCATGTGAAATACATTTCACTATTAATTGCCCCCTCCAAAAAAAAAAAAAAAATGTAACTGATCTGAGAACCACTGTTCTACATATTCCCCATATACAGTATATGTATATATATCCCCATATATCCAATATATCCACATTTTTGTCCTCTGTTGAAAATGAATATGGAAAGTGTCTCATAATTAGTGCATATCAAAGATGAATTTGTTTTTGCCATGAAGCAAAGATTTTTTTTTTTAAAACTGTATGCAGGTGGAGGGTATTTTACATATATACAGTGTAATATAGATAAATATATACACACATACACGTACGTGTTAATCTGTGGCTTGGAAATAGCTGCAGTAAAGCTAGACGTTAATTGCATTCGGCTTTTCCTGCTTTTCCATCTACTGTCGCTTTAATTTGACTTTGTAAAGACATCTAACTGGTACGTTGTGCTAAACAAGCCAATCCATCTAGATTATGAATTCAATTTATTGTGGCTGTGATTTTGCCTTTGTGCTTCCAAACACTATTGAACCGCTTTGCTTTCTGGATATTACGGAGTAAGACATCTGTATATTGTATTTCTTAATGCAATCAATATAGAACAAAGTGCACCTCCAACCATCCCGTGGCCATTAATTGAGTGGTTTATCTTGGCCATCTTTATGAACGTGTAAAACCTTCTTCCTCCGCTCATTTCTATTCTAAATATATATTAAACCATGTGGAGAAAATAGCTTATCTCATGTACCATTGCTGCTCCATGTCCAATTTGTAGGTAAAGGAAGCTACAACCTTCTGCTGCATGATGGAGATGAAGCAGATAGGATAGTGAACTACAAGGTTGTGTTCACACATGGCAGGTTTGGTGCAGAGACTTCTGAACCGGATAACTTCATTCCATACACCTGAATAGGATTGTTTCTGTACTTTGTGCATGGATATCTACAAACCCTATTTGGTTGAATAGGACCATTGCAGAAATGTCTATGTCTAAGCTGCCATGTGTGAAAATACCCTAAAGCTCCGGATTTACCTCCATCATAACAGAACTGCATTGCAAGAATTCCTTCTTTATTTGCACTGAAAAAAGAGTCTTTGTGACTATCACAAATCCAATGAACCTAAATGGCAGATACTATGTAGGTCTTTCGCATAGCTCCAACATATTCTAAAGCCCTGTACTCATTTGACCCTGGTGTTTAATAGAGGCTATGCATTGCCTATGTTCACACATGGCAGATTTGTTTCGGAAATTCCTGTGACTGAAAATTTGTTCCATCCATCTGAATGGGGTTATTTGTACAGTAGGTGCATGGATTTCTACAAACCTGATCCAGATTGATGGGACTTTCCTTCACCCGGCTCAGACACTCATCTTGACACTTCCATGTGGACACACAAATGCCTAGAACTGTCGTTGGCCACGTTCTGGCTACTCTTTGCCAATGTCTAGGTAAGATGACTATATGGCACTTACTAACATTAGTTTTGTTAAAGGATAACTGTCATATTTTTATTTATTTGCTAGTTTATTAGAGCTAGGCATGTATACCTGAGTTAGTCTGTCAATGATTGCTAAAAGATCTGTAATTACCTTATAGTAACAGCTATCCCCCCCTGACTTGAGCATCGGAGCAGTTCATGCTCCGATGCTCTCCTTTGCCCTGCTCTAAATTGGTCAGGGCAAAGGCATTTTGTGGAGTTCCGGTGACGTACCGGGCTCTCCATGGGGCTGCCAGAAGGAGGCTTCCACCCAGCAGTGAGCCCGGTGACGTCACCTGCACTGATAGGCGGGCTTTAGCGCTGCCCTAGCCTGTAAAACGGCAAGGGCAGCGCTAAAGCCCACCCATCAGAGCTGGAGATGTCACCGAACACACTGCCGAGCGGAAGCCTCCGTCTGGCAGTGTGGTATTGTAAATAAAAGAGCTCTTGCCCTGCGCAATCTAGCACAGGGCAAAGGAGAGCATCGGTGCATGAAATGCTCCAATGCTAACATCAGTGGGGCTGCCTGGGTGAACCCGGACAACCCCTTTAAAAGACAGTTGCTATGGCTTGTCTGTCTCTGGCTAAGAAGACAGGAAGACGGAGGGGCAGTCCTTCACACTACATGCCTGCATTAGGCTTCAGAGTGAGAAGGCGTGTCTCTCAGTAATCCAATTTGATTGGCTGGCAGGGAGCTGCTGGCTACAGCAAGTGTGTATGGGAAGTGAGGGACAGCAGTTTTGGCCTCAGAGAACTGGTAGAGGAGCCATCTTGAGAAGGTCCTCATATGGTAAATGTTTAAACAGCCTTAACTATGTGAAGAAACTAAAGATTGCTTTATGCATAATTCTGCTGCAGCAGTAACATATGCTAAAATAGATTTTAGATGAAAGCATGACAGTTACCCTTTAATATTCTGCACCATTTGCTATTTTTTATAAGCGATGCTCCCTTGTTTGGCAAATCTGCTGTGCTGTCCACACAGAGGTCCTGTCCATAAGATGGACGCTGATTAGGGTTGCCACCTTCCCAACAAAAAATATGGGCCAAGTTAAGACACACCCCAAAGGTGGTATGGTTGTGGGGGCGTGGCTTAACACAAGACATTAAGTCGCTATGTCATAATGTGGCTCCCAGTATTAATAGTGACCCCATTAGTGCTCCCCCAAGTAATATTAATGCCTTCATTAGTGCCCCCCAGAATGGATAATACCCCCCATTACTGCCCCGATTAATAGTAGTGCCTCTGGTAGTGCCCCCCAGAATTAATAATGCCCTCATTAGTGCCACCCAGGGTTAATAATGCCCCCATTAGCGCCCCCAGAATGAATAATGCCCCCATTAGTGCCCCCAGTGATAGTAATGCCCCCATTAGTGTTCCCCAGAATTAATAAAGCCCCCAGTAGTGCCCTCAGTAGTAGTAGTAATACCTTCAGTAGAGGCCACCGGAATTAATAATGCCCCCATTAGTACTTCCAATAATAGTAATGCCTCCATTAGTGCCCCCTGGAATTAATAATGCCCCCATTAGTGCCCCCAGTAATAGTAATGCCTCCACTGGTGCCCCCCAGAATTAATAGTACCCCCATTATTGCACCCCAGAATTAATAATGCCACCATTATCGCCCCCAGAATTAATAATGCCTCCATTAGTGCCCCCAGAATTAATAATGCCCCCATTAACACCCCCAGAATTAATAATGCCCCATTAGTGCACCTCAGTAATATTAATGCTTCCATTAGTGCCCCTAGAATTAATAGTGCCCCCAGTGACAGTAATGCCCCCATTAGTGCCCTGCATTAAAATTAATGCCCTAATTAGTTCTCCCCAGATTTAATAATGCCCCGATTAGCACCCCCCAGAATTAATAATGTCCCCATTACTTCCCCCAATAATATTAATGCCCCCATTAGTGCCCCCCAGTTATAGTAATGCACCCATTAGTGCCCCCCAGAATTACTAATGCCCCCTTCTCTTTTCTGTGAAAGAAAAACAAAAAGAAAACACCTCCTCCATTTGATTGTGCTGGGGTGAACACTCACTGCTGACTTGAAGCTCAGGACAGGACCTGCGCGTGATGACGTTTCGCAGGTCCTGCTGCTTCCAGTCAATGCTGTGAAACATCATCACGCTAGAACACAGGTTCTGTCCTGAACTTCCAGTCAGAAGAAAGCGTGAGGTTTTTTTTGTTTTTTTTTAACACGTGGGAGAGGGTGCGGGAGTTAAAGGCTGTACTAATGAGCGCTCCACAACGGAAGCGCTCATTAGTAACAGTCCTTATAGAAAAATACCAGCAATTATTATTTCTGGTAGAAAAAAAATTACTGGCAACAAAAGGGGCACTAGATTACTGGCTTGGCCGGTGAGTTACTGACCGGGTGGCAACCCTACCGCTGATGGAGGGTCATGTGACCAGACACATAACTCAGTCTCCTCTATTCTAATGCTCTACATCTGTCATATGCACTGTTGGGAGTTTGGTGCAGTGTGTGTGAATGGGAAAAGTTGAGTGATGTGTCTGGTCACGTGACCCTCCATCAGCGGCCATCTTATGGACAGGACCTCTATGTGGACAGCAGATTTGCCAAACAAGGAGACATGGCTTATGAAATCTAAATCTAGCAAACGGCATATATAGTTATCTTACTACACATTGGCCGTTAATCTGTACCCCAGCGGGGGACACATTGCAGGAACGGTGGGGTATTTTAGAAAAAAAAAGTGGCGGCATCTGTAGAGGCCACCCTATCTGGTAAGCATATCAGTTTCATATACATAGTAACATAGTATATAAGGCCGAAAAAAGACATCTGTCCATCCAGTTCGGCCTGTCATCCTGCAAGTTGATCCAGAGGAAGGCAAAAAAATATATATAAACCCATGAAAGGTCCTCTTTAAACAGCACCTGTCAGCAAGATTAATCCTATCAAACCAGGCTTATGTTTTTTTCCAGAGGAAAAAATAATTATTCTTTTCTCTTGTGCATGTACAGTACAGACCAAAAGTTTGGACACACCTTCTCATTCAAAGAGTTTTCTTTATTTTCATGACTATGAAGGCATCAAAACTATGAATTAACACATGTGGAATTATATACATAACAAACAAGTGTGAAACAACTGAAAATATGTCATATTCTAGGTTCTTCAAAGTAGCCACCTTTTGCTTTGATTACTGCTTTGAACACTCTTGGCATTCTCTTGATGAGCTTCAAGAGGTAGTCCCCTGAAATGGTCTTCCAACAGTCTTGAAGGAGTCCCAGAGATGCTTAGCACTTGTTAGCCCTTTTGCCTTCACTCTGCGGTCCAGCTCACCCCAAACCATCTCGATTGGGTTCAGGTCCGGTGATTGTGGAGGCCAGGTCATCTGGCGCAGCACCCCATCACTCTCCTTCATGGTCAAATAGCTCTTACTTTTAAAGTTTTCCCAATTTTTCGGCTGACTGACTGACCTTCATCAGTAATGATGGCCACTCGTTTTTCTTTACTTAGCTGCTTTTTTCTTGCCATAATACAAATTCTAACAGTCTATTCAGTAGGACTATCAGCTGTGTATCCACCTGACTTCTCCTCAACGCAACTGATGGTCCCAACCCCATTTATAAGGCAAGAAATCCCACTTATTAAACCTGACAGGGCACACCTATGAAGTGAAAACCATTTCAGGGGACTACCTCTTGAAGCTCATCAAGAGAATGCCAAGAGTGTGCAAAGCAGTAATCAAAGCAAAAGGTGGCTACTTTGAAGAACCTAGAATATGACATATTTTCAGTTGTTTCACACTTGTTTGTTATGTATATAATTCCACATGTTTTAATTCATCGTTTTTATGCCTTCAGTGTGAATCTACAATTTTCATAGTCATGAAAATAAAAAAAACTCTTTGAATGAGAAGGTGTGTCCAAACTTTTGGTCTGTACTGTATGTGGAAGGGTTTAGCCCCCCAGTGCACCTCAGCTCCTCAGCTTTCCAGTGTTAGTCCACACTAGTGATGAGCGGCAGGGGCAATATTGGAATTCACAATATTTCACGAATATTTGGTAGAATATTCGTCATATTTTTACAAATTCAGGATTATTTTCTTGATCGCGAAAAGTCGGCAATGTAATATTCGCGTAATGTGCGCGAAATACAGGCGTGGGTCATTGTAGCTACATTTTTCAAGCTGCTAGAAGTTTCCTGAGACTGGAGAAAATGGTTGGCATGGCAGAACATTACAATAGCTTTATATGCAGATAAAGTGCTCCAGTATATTCGCGATTGCGAAATTGGCACTAATGATACGAATATTTTGGCGCAATATGTGCAATTTCACATTTTAACAGGTCTGACTACTTATTAGTGATTGGTGCACTAAGTATTGTTGTTGTTAATTTGTGACATCACAGCACTATGTCTGTATGTAGCATGTATGTATGGACACCTACACTATATCACTATCTAACCTACACTGACCATCTCCCACTAACTATCTGTATTATATATATGAGCTAACTAATTAACTAACTAACTAACTAACTATCTAATGTAATGACACAGGAAAGCACAGAGCACAACAATAACACTGCTGTCTCTCTCAGAACTGCAAAATACTGCATACAAGGGCTGCTGGTGAGGTTCTTATATAGTAAGGGGTAGGCAACTTTCCTATTGCTAAGCTCTGACAAAGACATTGCAGCCTTCTTATTGGCCCACAAGCAAGAAGGAAGGTTACTGATGAAAGAAAAATCTAGAATATTCGAAATTACGAATATATATCACTATATTCAACATATTCGCGAATTCTCGAAGTGCCGATATTTGCGATTAATATTTGCTATTGGAATATTCGCGCCAAACACTAGTCCACACCCCTAGTGCTAGTGCACTGAAGCCCTCAGTTGCATAAAGGATAAAAGTCTTTTTATCTTGGGACTGCTGCAACCTACTTTCACAAGACGGGTATCATTTTAGTCACAAGGATCAACCCTACCAGGCAGTGCTCCTGTTTTAATAGGGTTCATGCTGCTGACAGGTGCCGTTTACACATACTTTCAACTTAAAAGCTAATTTTATGCCTTTTACAGATTGCAGATTTGGTCAATATTTTTCATAAGTACAAACCAAACCCAGGATAGGATCCTAATACACAAGAGAAATATAATGCAAAGATATATACTTTTCTTTGCATCCACTCCTGATGTGTGAGTAAAGCCTCATAGTTAGAAACATTAATTTTTTTTATGTATGGGGTCATTTATCAAACTGGTGTAAAGTAGAAATGGCTTATTTGCCCATAGCAACCAATCAGATTCCACCTTTCATTTTCCAAAGGAGCTGTTAAAAATGAAAGATGGAATCTGATTGGTTGCTTTGGGCAACTAAACCAGTTCTACTTTACACCAGTTTGATAAATGACCCCAGTAGTGTCCAGGAGAAAACCATGCAAGCACTTACAAATGTTGTGCTGATTCCAACCTTTACGTCACCCAGTGCTACTGAAATAATACATTATTTTTGTGATCTAGTTATGCTCCTCACTAGTGTTGGGCGCGAATATTCGAATTGCGAATTTTAATCGCGAATATCGCCACTTCGAGAATTTGCAAAGAATTAGAATATAGTGCTATATATTTGCGAATGTTCTAGATTTTTTTTCATCTGAACCCATGACCCCTCCCTTCTTGCTTGTGGGCCAATGAGAAGGCTGCAATGTCTTTGTCAGAGCTTAGCAACATCCCTAGCAACCAATAGGAAAGTTGCCTATCCCTTACTATATAAGAACCTCCCCAGCAGCCATTTTCTGTAGTTTTATGGAGTTCTGAGAGCGACAGCAGTATCTGTGCTCTGTGCTTTACTGTTTAATTACATTAGATAGTTAGTTAGTTAGTTAGTTAGTTAGCTATATATATAATACAGATAGTTAGTGGGAGATGGTCAGTGTAGGTTAGATAGTGATATAGTATAGCTGATAGGTTCCAGTGCAGGGTGTTAGGTAGTGTGATAGGTTCTGATGTCCATACATACAGTACATGCTACAGACATAGTGCTGTGATGTCACAGGTTCACAACAATACTTAGTGCACCAATCAGTGATATGTAGTCAGACCTGCTAAAATGTGAAGTTTGCACGTATTGCGCCAAAATATGCTCATCATTAATTGCCGATTTGCGCAATCGCGTATATATTGGAGCACTCTATCTGCATATAAAGCTATTGTAATGTTCTGCTGTGACAACCATTTTCTCCAGTCTCAGGAAACTTCTAGCAGCTTGAGAAATTTAGCAACAGTGACCCACACCTGTATTGCACGCACAATACGCTCATATTGCATTGCTGATTTTCGCAATCAAGAAAATAATGCAGAATTCTTGAATTTATGATGAATATTCACCCAAATATTTGCGAAATATCGCAAATTCGAATATTGCACCTGCCACTCATCACTACTCCTCACCACAGATATATTAGAAAATATATTTAAAGTGCCTTGAAAATATATTTACAGTGCCATGTTCATTGTCCTGCTGGATGGTGAACCTCCACCCCAGTCTCAAGTCTTTTGCAGCCTCTAACAGGTTTTCCTCCAGGATTGCCCTGTATTTAGCGCCATCCATCTTCCCATCAACACTGACCAGCTTCCCTGCCCCTGCTAAAGAAAAGCGTCCCCGCAGCATGATGCTGCCACCGCCATGTTTCACGGTGGGGATGGTGTGTTCAGGGCGATGTGCACAGTTAGTTTTCCGCCACATAGCACATGTTTGCTTTCTGCCCTAGATGGCTTGTGGCAAGCTGCAAACAGGACTTCTTATGGCTTGCTTTCAAAACTGGTTTTCTTCTTGCCACGCTTCCATAAAGGCCAGATTTGTGGAGCACATGCCTAATAGTTGTCCTGTGAAGAGATTCTCCCACCTGAGCTGTGGATCTCTGCAGCTCCTCCAGAGTGACCAATGGCCCTTTGCTTGGGTAGTCAGTTTAGGTGGACAGCCATGTCTTGGTAGGTTTGCAGTTGTGCCATATAACTTCTACTTTCAGATGATGGATTCAACAGTGCTCCAGAGATTTTCAGTGCTTGGGATATATTTTATAACTTAACCTTGCTTTACACTTAGGGGTGTACCTAAAGGCTCTTGGGCCCAGGTGCAATAGTTCAGCTTGGGCCCCCCTTGCTTCAGTATTTTGTGGCAAGGAGCAGGGTGCACTTAGCCTTTCTGCTTCATGAGTATCACAGTTCCCCTAACCGGCCTTGTCTCGATGCGGTAGTGGTGTCCAGTTGCCAGGGGAAGCGACATTGTGATGCATCCCTCTCAGCCTGAAGCTAATGAAGGAGCACGTCACAGCATTAGGGCGTCAGCTCATTCAGCTCACAGCTCTGCCCGACATGTAGGGAAGCCAGCTGGAGATCATTCCCAGTTCTCTATATAAGTCTGGCTCCTGTGGGTGCAGGTGCCGGTGAATTTCTGTTCCTCTGGTTGTATTGTGTTTACTTTGGCTGTGACTTCTGAATCTGGTATTGGACTACGTTTTCTGGCGTCTGGTGATTTGGTCTTGTATTGCTCTCCTGGTTTTTTACTTGTCTGGCTCTCTTGTCTACTTCTGTTGTTCTTAGCACTTCGTTGACCGGCGCTCCAGCAATGAAGAGGTGGGACAGGGGAGTACCTGACCTGACACTCCCCCAAGCTGATTGGATCCCGCGATGCCCGCACAGCCCAGAGGGGTCGGGAATAGGTCTTCATAAACAGGCACATCGAGCGGCCGCGCTACGGCCGTCCCAGTGCCGCAGGCTATGTCTCTGTGTGCTGCACGCATGATACTAACAGCATGCAGCATGTTTGTATGTTTGTCTGTCTGTTGTAAAAAATACCACTCCTGATGAAAAGGCTAATGTCCATTAGTTGCCTTAGAAACGCGTCGAGTGTATGACAGTAATACAGTCTGAGTTTATAACAGCGCAGATGAGACAGCTAGAGTCAATGTGTTTATAGCCAGTATTAGCAAGTTGGTGGGGGAGAGTATTGGAGGTGAACAGTGGAAAGGAAGTGTGTGTGAGAGACCATTGGTTACTGATTGTTTGTCAATACCGGTAGTATTAGTGACAACACTGAGGTCCAGGTGCACACATTAGGCAATAGTGCCGTCTGTTCTGATCATACATTCCTCCTCCCCCACATCAACCTTGTCCCCAGTGAGATAGCGGTGCCTGCAGTTTGGCTAGCTACCCCCCTGGTGAATTATACCTGAGCAACAAGTGGGATTGGACTACATTTTATGAGAATCATTTTTCCCCCAATTATTTTAAGATATACTTAATAAAAGTTACATTTTAGCGACACTTATTTAATCAGTTAACTATTTATCACATTGGGTCGTCAAACCACTTACATTATTTTGAGTTAATCCTGGATTTACAGTTACACTAATGAGCATATGTCCTCCATGCTGCTTCTGAGGGTGTAGTACAGAGAGATAAGGAAAAAGGATGTCCTTTTGTGCTGTGGGCTGTGTGCTCTGTATGGGAGACATCATAGCAGCTAGACTCTGCCCACTAGCTCAGGGAAGACTTATCAATTAGAGATAGATTCTGCTGAGGGAAAACCAGTGAAAAATGCAGGAAATAAATCATTTAATGGCCAGATATAGTGTTATTCCTCATGTACACAGTAGATACATTCCTGAAAAGTCACCGGAAAACACAGGTATGATAAACTAAAGGTGAGCAGTAGGGCTATTCCTTGTCATCCCTGTCATCTGTTCTCTACTATTATACCGGTAGTTGTATTTTATGGCCTCAGGAAATTCAATAATAATTGACTTTACAGTGGGGGACATTTATCAACCTCTGTATGCCAGTAAACTGGCGCCAAAAAGGCAGAACATTTGGTGCATGCAATGCTTGCACAAATTTTAGTAACTTTTTGCTAGATTTTACACCCTGTTTGCCACTTTTCCAAAAAGTTTAGCTCAGCGAGGCAGAGAGTGGGCGGTGTTGGGGTGGACATAGCTGTCCCAGTGCATTTAATATAATCTATAGCTGGAAAGTGGTGTAGATTATACCTGAAATCCACACCAGCTCCCTTGCCTGGTGTAGATTTAATTTCTGGAACACTGGCATCACAGCATGCACAGCCACCCTTCATTCATTCCATTGGGAGGGCCGAAAATAGGCGGCTATTATAGGATTTCTTATTAAAATGAATGAGTGGCACACCACGCAAGTGCGTCCACTGTTCCATTCACTTCTATGGGGCCGAAGAAAATAGTGCTCAGCTATTTTCGCCACTCCCATAGGAATGAATGGAGGGCGACCACACATGCACGGTGCGCCCTCTGGGATGTTGCCGGCTCCATTCTAAGTATAGGCTCCGGTCTGAGATGGTACAATCCTTTTAAGAACGGTAAAAAAAAAACTGTCTTTATGTCCCCCAGTAAGTATAAATTGAGATTTCATCTGTTTTAAAACTTTTTAACAAAATGTGGGAAATAAAAAGGTGATCCTTTTCCACCATTCGTGCTGAATCTACAAAGCAATAGATTGCCCACCCACTATGGAAAGCTGCTGGATGCCTTATAGATGACACTTCCATGCAGTGGAACAACCATGCCCAGCAAAGTGACAACCATTAGGCATCAGCAAAGTGTGCAAGGAAATTATCCATGCTCCTCCACATCTTCCATGCCTCCTCATACCATACATCCTATGTATCTACCCATTCTCATCCTTGAACAATGGTATATTATCCTTCCTACTGGATGCAAGGAACCAAAAAAAAATACTATTCACAGTGGACACCATATACACCACCTACCCCACTCCACTGTATACTATGCACCTAATTGTTTTTTTCCCTCTCCAGATAGGCACTGTGTAATCTTCCCCACAATTTGACTTACCAGCTATAAATTTACCTCCAAACTAGACTAGGCACCATATAACTTAATATAACTTCAAGTAAATTACCATTTCATTAGAAATCCCTTCAATGCCATTAATAGAACTTTGTTTTTACTGTCAACTCTTAGAAGGACTTCAGATTCTGCTACAGTATTAATAAAATAGTCATGAAGAAAATGGTCATGTTGTAAAGTGATGATGAAATTCACAAAATGGTATATTGTGATGCAAGGAGCCTGTGGTCCATATTGCTTGGTGTCCCAGATGACTCTCAGTCACAATGTATACGAGTCATTGGTGATAGAGGTCTAAGGTGTTTTGGGAGATTTGAAGGCTCTTTGAAGAATGGGAAGTTCAGAACAGTAATGTAAATTGTATAGTGCTAAGATCTTTTTCCATTAAAATTTAGCTCACTGGTTGGAAAAATTCGTTGAATGGTCTATTGGGAAAATCTGTAGAAATATGATAGCAATTGTCCTTCCCCCTCCCCCTCTTCTCTGAATGTCAAATGTCTGTTGTGGCATTACATTCTGAAATTCCTTGACCAGTATGTGCTTTTACCCCAATTACTGTATATTCCAGTGGCAAGACAAGCATGAAACAGTAGTGCATCTGCTAACACTTATAATTCATATATTTGGCTTCTTTTTTAATTTACAACATTTCTTAACCATCAATTCATGATTTATTGATTTAATTGGCTGTATGTGCTTCGAATGTACCCGGAGCTCTTGTGAATTGATTTTTTTTTATTGGATTTGGTAATTAAAAAATGATAAATAATTAAATATGCATTAAACTCATTACAATTACAGTCATGCTCTGCCATTCACACTATCATAGCCTACATTTTAGAGACGCAGTAACTTCACACTAACGATGGTGTAATGAAATCCTTTCTGTAGATATGTATTTTCGATCATATGAAAATTTCATGGGCAGTCCTGCATGTAATTATCAGGTCTCTCGCACGGCTAATTTTAGTGATAACATTCTAGGAGGGAATTGCTTGTTGAGCTGCACTCTAGTGTATCCTGAAGAATAAGTTCAAAGTGAAAGCACGCTTTAAAATCAAGGTTGCATTAGAACCCACAAGGGAGGGGCAATGCCAGACAGAAAAATATGTCCCTTGTGAAATCTGGTTAATTACGTGAAGTGTAATGTTAGAGCAAAGATCCCTGCAGTTATCTACTGTGCAGAAGATTCTCAAAAGCTTTCACTCCCTTTGCCACATATATTTATTATTTAAATGGCTCATTAATTTTGCATCACGCTCGGTATGTAAATGCATGTCTTTTTATAGCTGCAGCACTGACTTGTATCTGTGCATCTATCTTCGGCAAAGTTTTCAAGCTATATACATTAGAAATAATAGAATTAAAAGATTTTAAATATATATATATATATATATATATATATATATATATATATATATATATATTATACACTGCTCAAAAAAATTAAGGGAACACAAAAATAACACATCCTAGATCTGAATTAATTAAATATTCTTCTGAAATACTTTGTTCTTTACATAGTTGAATGTGCTGACAACAAAATCACACAAAAATTTTAAAATGGAAATCAAATTTTTCAACCCATGGAGGTCTGGATTTGGAGTCACTCTCAAAATTAAAGTGGAAAAACACACTATAGGCTGATCCAACTTTGATATAATGTCCTTAAAACAAGTCAAAATGAGGCTCAGTAGTGTGTGTGGCCTCCACGTGCCAGTATGACCTCCCTACAACGCCTGTGCATGCTCCGGATGAGGTGGCGGACGGTCTCCTGAGGGATCTCCTCCAGACCTGGACTAAAGCATCTGCCAACTCCTGGACAGTCTGTGGTGCAACGTGACATTGGTGGATAGAGGGAGACATGATGTCCCAGATGTGCTCAATTGGATTCAGGTCTGGGGAACGGGCGGGCCAGTCCATAGCATCAATGCCTTCGTCTTGCAGGAACTGCTGACACACTCCAACCACATGAGGTCTAGCATTGTCTTGCATTAGGAGGAACCCAGGGCCAACCGCACCAGCATATGGTCTCACAAGGGGTCTGAGGATCTCATCTCGGTACCTAATGGCAGTCAGGCTACCTCTGGCGAGCACATGGAGGGCTGTGCGGCCCTCCAAAGAAATGCCACCCCACACCATTACTGACCCAATGCCAAACCGGTCATGCTGGAGGATGTTGCAGGCAGCAGAACGTTCTCCACGGCGTCTCGAGACTCTGTCACGTCTGTCACATGTGCTCAGTGTGAACCTGCTTTCATCTGTGAAGAGCACAGGGCGCCAGTGGCGAATTTGCCAATCTTGGTGTTCTCTGGCAAATGCCAAACGTCCTGCACGGTGTTGGGCTGTAAGCACAACCCCCACCTGTGGACGTCGGGCCTCATGGAGTCTGTTTCTGACCGTTTGAGCAGACACATGCACATTTGTGGCCTGCTGGAGGTCATTTTGCAGGGCTCTGGCAGTGCTCCTCCTGTTCCTCCTTGCACAAAGGCGGAGGTAGCGGTCCTGCTGCTGGGTTGTTGCCCTCCTACGGCCTCCTCCACGTCTCCTGATGTACTGGCCTGTCTCCTGGTAGCGCCTCCATGCTCTGGACACTACGCTGACAGACACAGCAAACCTTCTTGCCACATCTCGCATTGATGTGCCATCCTGGATAAGCTGCACTACCTGAGCCACTTGTGTGGGTTGTAGACTCCGTCTCATGCTACCACTAGAGTGAAAGCACTGCCAGCATTCAAAAGTGACCAAAACATCAGCCAGGAAGCATAGGAACTGAGAAGTGGTCTGGGGTCACCACCTGCAGAACCATTCCTTTATTGGGGGTGTCTTGCTAATTGCCTATAATTTCCACCTGTTGTCTATCCCATTTGCACAACAGCATGTGAAATTGATTGTCACATAGTGTTGCTTCCTAAGTGGACAGTTTGATTTCACAGAAGTGTGATTGACTTGGAGTTACATTGTGTTGTTTAAGTGTTCCCTTTATTTTTTTGAGCAGTGTATATAGAGTGTGGGGAGATTTCCTATTTTTACTCAAGATATTCTCAACTTTTGTAGTTTAAAGGGGTTGTCTAATACCTAATAAATGTAGCTGTAGTTGTCCATGGGCTAAAAAAAAAAAAAAAGACACCTCACCTGGTCGAAGCCTTCTGTGCCACTCCTGAGACGTCAGCACTGAGGCCATTGATTAGATGGCAGCAGTGATTAGCATGTAGATGACATGTCACACTTCCAGTACTGTAGGGATCAAAAGCAACAGGGTTTGGAGCCTTGGTGCTGAAACAAGGAGACTCCAATCTGGTGAATGGTGTTTTTTGTAATCTTGAGCCCTTGCCCAACCACCTCCAATTTTTTATAGATATAATTCGGACAATTATTCGATAATTATTATATAACGCCATTGCTTGCTGATAAGAATAGGCTTATTAGCTTAAGGCATCATCCACAGAACCTGTTCTATGGCACACAGAGTCCCTATGGTTGTATGGAAAAGAATCATAAACTCTCCATGTGCCAGTGTCCATTGTTTTCACAAGGCACTGTATTTTCACCTAGAAGCAATGAAGCAGCATGGTTCCTTAGTGGTTAGCACTGGTGTTTGTATGTTCTCCCCATGTTTCCACACTAAAAAGAGCTACTGATAGGAAACTTAGACTGTGAGCTCCACTGGGGATAGCGAGTGATAATAATGTCTGTAAAGTGCTGCTAAGTATGTCATCGCTATGTAAGTGAGTAAAATAAATAATACCTCCATAAAGCCTCCTTCACATCATTTTTTGGAGCACTTAATAAAAATAAAATGGAAAAATTCAAATCACCCCATTTCCCTACAATAAAAAGAAACTTTAAAAAATAAAGATAATTTGCATCACTGTACACCGTAAAAGAAAAGAAAATCAAAGTGGCCAATTTGCAATTTTTTCGTCACTTCATCATGCACACTCCAAAATAGTATCAATAAAAACTACAGATTGCCCTGCAGAAAATGAGCCCTCATATAACGTAGACGTAAATATAGAAGTTATATGGGTTAGAATATGGTGATGCGAGAAAAAAGATCTTTTTTATTTTTTAAAGTTTTAATATTTTTTAAATATTAAAACACATAAAGGCAGTGGCGTACCGCCCATAGAGGCAGACCACGCCATTGCTATGGGGCCCGCGGCACTGGGGGGCCCGGAGCGCAGAGAAGGCCCCGCCCACACTATTTAACCCCGCCCACTCATGACATGCTGGCCGGTAATGCGGCTGGTTTTCTTCAGCCAGCTTTTCTTCCCCAATCGCCCCCCCCCCCCCCCCCTGATCCTGACCTTCTGACCTGATCCTGACAGTCTGCTGCAGAATCAGGATCAAAGCAGCCTGTATGTAGCGCTCGAGTCGCTGGCCAATCAGCACAAGGCAAGTCTGTTGAGGCAGCTGCTGATTGGCCAGTGGCGCAAGGGAGGCGGGAGAATCGGTTCGAACTTCGCCGTCGCCAGTGTGCCTGAGCTGAGGAGACGAAGAAGGAAGAACAGAAGCACCTGTGTCCCTGGCCTGAAGTCAGAACCGTTCGTCCTGCCCTGGCTGCCTGAGACGAGTGAGACTGAGAGAGAGCAGACTCAGTCAGCACTCAGCAGAGACCAGGTACCGTGTGATAATGTCATGTCACTATGTCAGATCTGGATACTCAGATTGTCAGACACTGACAGCGGCAGCAAGAGAGAGGAGGGGTGGGGAGGGGGACAGCCAGGACAGGGTGGGACCTGCTTCAATCCCACTCCAGTGAGTCCTGTTGTCCTCTATGAGCCCCAAAATGCCCATGTGGGAGAAGGAAGAAAGCACACTGTCCTGAGATTTTTGGGGGGCATTAGGGGTTGGGGGGGCTCATAGATGACAGTGTGCTTTCCTCCTACACCTACTCCTTCCTAGCAACCCCCCCCCCCCCCCCTGGGCATTTTGGAGGGCATTGGATGGATATTAACCCCTCTAACTCCTTGCTGCTAATGCTGAGTGTGCACATAGCCACCAAATGATATTTCACCAACCAGCCAAACCCCCCCCCCCCCCCACACACACACAAACACATGCGCATATGTGCACACTCAGCATCAGCAGCAAGGAGTTAAAGGGGTTTGGGGTAAGAGAAGTGATGACAAAATGGTGCAGGTAGCAAAGGGGTTAAGATGTGGAGGATGGCTTAGGTCCGGCTTTAGCACAGTGGACAGAGGCAGGAGGAGCGATGTGTATGCGCTCCTGCCCTGCACTCGCTTAGTTGTGTGGCATACATATTGCGCCCTGTGTCCACTGTCCTGTGCCCACTCTGCTAAAGCCTGGCAAGTGACATGGCCCATCTGTGTCCACTGTCCTGTGCCCACTCTGGCAAGTGACACGCCCATTGTATGAAAATATAAAAAAATATTCCCCATATGGCAAACAGCAAAACAGAAAAAAGAGTCCAAAAGGCGGATTAGCTGTTTTTGGTCGCTTCCTTTTCCACAATAAATTTAAATAAAAAGTGATCAAAAAGTCATAAACACCCCAGAATGGTATCAATGGAAAGTTCAGATCGCCCCGCAAAATTTGAGCCCCCCATATAGTTCCGTATACATAATTGCAAAAAAGTTATAGGGGTCCAAATATGGCGACAAAAAAGTAAAACCTTTTTTTTTTCCCCCCAATTTAGAATTTTTTTTCACTATCAAAACGCAAACAAACAGAACAAATCCTTATTGGAAAATACATGTACATTTTATACGTTACTGCAACAAAGTTGGTTAATAATAAAATAAAAATGTTTATCCCTAACAGTTTCAGTAGGTCATGTATAAATTTATTTAATGGGGGTGTGGCATGGGAGGAGCCAGGTCAGGAAGTGGGAGGGGCCATTGTGGGTAGTGGGCGTGGTTAAGGGGCCCAATTCAGATTTTTGCTATGGGGCCCAGTGATTTCTATGTACGCCCCTGCATAAAGGTATAGAATGTGGTATCACTGTAATCGTACTGACCTGCAGAATGAAGGTAACAAGTCAGTTTTACCTGATTAGTATAGTGTTTTTTTTCCCACTTGTACCTCATTTGGAATGTTTTTCCAGCTTCCCACTACATCATATGCTAAGTTAAATGGAGTCATTAGAAAGTGCAACTTGTCCTGCAAAAAACAAGCCCTCATACAGCCACATGAGCACGAAAAAACAAAAACAAAAAACTATAGCTCTGGGAAGGTAGGGAGTAAAAAATTAAAACACAAAAAATGGAAATTGCATGGTCTATTGGTGTATGGACCATTTTCCTCCCAGTTTTCAAAAGTGGCAAGTTCCGAATTCTGGTGCAAAGGAGGTAATAATGTAGTGTCCCACTAGGTAAAGGTGGGTGCTACTCAAGGGTTAATATGTCTTTTGCATTAATGTGATGTTTAATATGCATTTCCCTGTGTTATCTGGGTGTAAGGCCTGTTAGGGTGTAGTTTAGCCTCCTAGATGTTAGAGGGAGCTAGAGAGCCCTAAGTATATATAGGTAGGCCCAGACAGGGGAGAGTAGTTCATTCCAGGTGGCTAGAAGAGTAATGTAGTCAGCCTGTAGATAAAGTGAGCCTCAGTTAGCTCAGAAGATTACCCCAGTAGAAGAGATGTGCCTCCTGGGAGCAACCTGCAGCATCCCTCACAGTAAGGACAATACAGCAAGTTCAGATAAGTAACTTGATGAGCAGAGGGACTTTAATATAAAGCAAGAGCCAATACTGGAGGAAGGATTTATATACCAAGGATTAAAGCCAGCATTTAGGCATCCGGGCCTTGGGATCCAGCCAGCTAGAATAGCTGAAGGGGATAGTGCAGCATAGACCTGCTAAGCATTACCTTTATACCCTCCAAGTATCTTGCAAGATTATACCTGCCATATTGTGAAGTAAACCTGCTTGTGGAGTATTGTTCAAGGGACTGCATCAGCATTATCAACTGTAAACTGTCTGTACAAAGTTGGACTGTTTTCCAAAGTAAAGCAACGTTTGGTTCACTATACCACCTGTGTACCTCACTTACTGCTGCTAGAAACCGGTGTGCCACCGTTACAGGCACTGGCGTCACGATTCTTAAAGGGACCTTGCCTCAGGCACTCAAAACACCTGCAACACCCAGGGCACCTCACACACCATCAGGTCTGGTCCCTACATCCAGAGTGTGCCCCAGAGGAACTTGTGTCTACCTCTCCTTCACTGCCGCATGCCTGCCCAGGGTCCTCCAAAAAGTGAGTAACCCTCGATTGCCCATAACCGTGACCTCACTGTCGCAATACCCTGCAGGTCTGGCGTGCTGCATAAATTGGCGTCACGAACAGGATACGATCATATCCGCGCCATTGTTGGATTACAAAAACTGTGTGCCGTTATTTGCCTAAAAAGTGACTAAGCCCTATTGCTTTATTGAAAAATTGCTGGGCCAAAGAGAACTGTAATAGTTTGCGTTGTGAAGATTATAGTGCACGGACTGTTTGCCATTTGTGTAAGCCACCGCTTGCTGTCAGTGAATATACAGCGTTTTGCTCAAAGATGGCCGCTTAACCTGACGGGATTACAAGTGCGCCTCGTTGTACCCATTTGGCGCGAAAAAGGACAAGGTGAAGGTACCGCCCAGCCTTCAAGGAGGAAGAAACGCCGCCCTGTGGGAGAAAGTACCGCCTACCTGAATTCCGGAGCTGCAAGAGGCCGCGCCTACCTTCTGACGCTGAACGTGGGACTCCCGTCTGACGTAGCCACGGATCTCGCGAGACTTGGAGCGAGCACCACCGGAGTGAGTACTAACTTTACCCTTCGCTAGCCCCCTTCTGATTACGATACCGGAGCGTCCCCGACCCCTGCCAGGGTACCGGAGAGGGTCCCCCACTCCGGTCCGCTCCGCTGTCATTTAAAGGGCCATACCCATCTAGCAACACTATGTCCGCACCTGAAGGAGCCGGGCAGGCGGCCCCAGAAATGCCTTTTGAAGTGCCCGCAACTGACCATAGGGCACCTGCCGCCGCGGCAGCATCAAGCCTGATGCCATTAACCATGCCGTATTATTTTGGGGCCCCCTGGTTTCCACGATATTCAGGGGAAGCCCATAAATTAAAGGACTTTAAGGACCAGATACTGGCCTCATTCCGGCTCTATCCTATATCTGCTGAACAACAAATGGAGATCCTCCTAGCTCAGTTGGAAGGGGCCGCCCGCAGGGAAGTCATGTCCTGGCCCCTTTCTGAAAAGAGTACCCTGGAGCAGATTTTTGATCGCCTCGGCACCACATTTGAGGCCAGAACGGTGTCCGAAGTTAAAATGCGATTCTTCAGCAGGAAGCAGCAACCTGGGGAGTCGCTCCGCGATTTTGCTCTGTCCTTGCAAGAGACCCTGAGGGCTGTGGTCCAAGTGGACCCCAAGGAAGCTGAGGATCAGGATAGGACTCTTAGAGAACAGTACATTGCAGGAATAAGTACGGAGCATTTAAAGGGCCAGCTGAGGATGCTGTCAGCCCAACATCCCAATTGTGCATTCTTGGACTTTAAAGAGCTGGCCATCAGCATTCTAGGACAAAACCCGGCCGCAGGGCCAGCAGTCTTGCCTGAATCTCAGGTTTGTCAATCAAAGACTGTCAATGTAGGGCCGGCTGGAGTCAGTCAAGCCACTCAGGCTCCAGTAACAGATGTAGTGGCAGCACTAATGGAGCAAGTGAACCACCTCACTCTGAGCTTAGAGAAAGTATGCAAGAAAATAGAGGAGTGGGAAAGACCAATACTGTTGGAAGATGAAGGCCCTTTTCCTCCAAGGCTCCCACCTGCATATAGGGATGTCTACCCAAAAGAACCTGATGGACGGCCAAATTATCGGTCTAGAAATCGGAAGCAGCCTGTTTGCCACTATTGCAAAAAATATGGACATACTGAATCAATGTGCTGGCAGTTAAACGGGCAACCCCTGAGGCAGAGGACCGCCCCTCGGGAGGTAGAACAGTAGGTCCAAAGGATCCAAGCTGGATGCCTAAATACGTGGGATCACGTCCAAAAATTAAAATATGTATTAACGGGGTACCCTTTGAAGCCCTTCTGGATACGGGGTCACAGGTCACCACCATCCAAAGACCTGCCTTTGACAAGTTCTGGGATCCAAGTCTCCTCACCCTGCCACCAGAGTCCTGGCTAGATATCATTGCCAGCAATGGGAAGCCAGTGAAAGTCCACGGATACTGGGAACCTACTCTTCAAGTGGGAGAGGCCACCTTACCACAGCAAGGTGTAATTGTGGTGCAAGCAGGAAATAAAGGAGGACACCCTGTGATCCTAGGGACCAATGTCCTTAAAAACTGTTATTCTGAAGTGCTTGAGGCATTGAACCAAACTATATCCTTAGCCTCGCCTGCTTCCAGAAGGGTCATCCAAAAGACTATCAGCGTGCTGAGTGCTCAACAAAGGTTTGCCAACAAAAAAGGGGAAATTTGTACTGTTCGGATCCGGGACAACCGACCAGTAATCCTGCCTCCAAACTCTCAGATCATCCTTTGCTGCCGTGCGGTGTTAGGGATCCAGGGTCAGGACTACCAAGCCCTAGTGGAACCCATCCAGATTGAGAATCGCCCCTTCGTACGGACAGCCAAGAGTCTGGTGACCGTGTCCCAAGGTAAAATGCCTGTCCGTTTAATTAACTTTGGTGATCACCCCGTTACTCTTTTTAAGCACTGCCCCGTTGCTCAGCTTTTCCAGGTGTCTTTCCAGGATGTGATCCGTCTGCCTGCCACGGAGGCGTTCCAGACCACACAGAGCAGCAGCATCATCGCCAACACCTCAACAACATCCTGGTGGGAAGAGCTTCATGTGGGGAACGAATCCACCCCGAAAGAGCAAATAGAGGGAGTTCTGAAGCTAGTGAGAGAACATCACAAGGCTTTCAGCAAGCACTCCACGGACTACGGAGAGGTCAGTGTAATTAAACACACCATACCCACTGGCTCTCATCCTCCTATCAAGGAGAGACACAGACCCATACCACCTACTACCTATCAGTCTGTGAAAGAGATGATACAAGAGATGAAAGACTCTAACATAATCCGGGACAGTCACAGTCCCTGGGCTGAGCCCCTAGTCCTTGTGCGAAAAAAAGATGGCAGCATAAGGTTCTGCGTGGCTGCGTGGATTACAGAAAGATAAATCAAATCACCCACAAAGATGCTTATCCACTACCACGCATTGAGGAGTCCTTGACTGCCCTGGGGTCATCAGCCTATTTCTCCACCTTGGACTTAACTAGTGGGTACTGGCAAGTGCCTATGGCCCCAGAAGATCGAGAAAAGACTGCTTTCACTACACCTATGGGCCTGTTTGAATTTAACTACATGCCGTTTGGACTGTGTAACGCTCCAGGGACATTTCAACGGCTGATGGAACGTTGTTTAGGCCATAGGAACTTTGAAACCGTATTGTTATATCTAGATGACGTCATTATATACTCCAAGACGTATGAGGACCACCTAGAACACCTGGCGGAAGTGTTCCAAGTCCTTACCAAATATGGCCTCAAAATCAAGCCATCAAAGTGCCACCTGCTGAAACCAGCGGTAAAATACCTAGGGCACGTTGTCAGTGCCGAAGGAGTACAGCCTGATCCTGATAAACTTGCTGCTGTCCGCAATTGGCCTACTCCTACCACCGTGAAAGAGGTGAGAAGCTTTCTCAGTTTTGCAGGGTATTACAGGCGTTTCATTCCCCATTTCGCACAAATTGCGGATCCAATCCAGGAACTCTTGAGGGGGCATCCAAAGAAGAGCCAAAAAACTCCTATTCCTGTTGAATGGAATGAAGAACGGGAAATTGCCTTTCAGCTCTTAAAAAAGAAGCTGACCGAACCCCCTGTTCTGGGTTACCCAGATTATCAGCAGCAGTTCCACCTCTACACAGATGCCAGTAAGAGAGGCCTGGGGGCTGTGTTGGCTCAAGTGCAAGATAACAAAGAGAGGGTAATTGCCTACGCCAGCAGATCTCTGAAGAGAGCTGAGAAGAATGACCAGAACTACAGTTCCTTCAAGCTGGAGTTTCTTGCCTTAGTGTGGGCTGTGACCGAAAAGTTTAAAGACTATCTCGCTGCCACACCATTTGTTGCCTTCACGGACAATAACCCTCTGGCGCATCTGAATACAGCTAAATTGGGGGCGCTGGAGCAAAGATGGGCCTCCCGCCTTGCCAACTATGACTTCACTGTGAAATACCGGGCAGGCCGCTCCAATGACAATGCTGATGCCCTGTCTCGGCTACCCACTACAGAAGCCCCAGATGAACCAAAAGATGCCTGGGAAGAAGTGGAAATGCTCGCGTTCTACAATAAATTTGCCCAGCAGGATAATATCCGCACTGAAAACCATCCTGCTGCTGATCCTTCCTCACCAGATGTTCCTGAGTCCAGAGGCGACCAAGAAAGGTGGATTAAGCTCCAGTCCGAAAGTAGAGTCCTCGGTGAACTGCTCGACTTCCTTTCCAGTGGGAGAACTCCTGAGAGAGTCCGCAGGAGGAGTGCAGACCCAGAACTGATGAGACTGTGGAGACATCGCCACCTACTTGTCCTTCAAAGAGGCCTGTTGCTTAGAAGGAGCCTGGACCCAGTGTCCTGTGATAGGATATATCAAATCCTCCTACCACGTCGAGATGCCAGTCTGGTACTAGACATGTATCACAACCAGTCCGGACACTTCGGCGTCCAGAAGACTGAGGCCACCATTCGCAGAAGATTCTATTGGATTGGGGTGAGAGACGATATTGAGAAATGGTGCTGAGAATGCACTGCCTGTGCTGTGGGGCGAGCTGAACGCCATGACCAGAGGGCGCCTCTCCATCCTATCGTAAGTAAAGCTCCTTTAGAACTTGTTGCTATTGATCATGTGAAGTTGGAGCCGAGTCACTCAGGGTATACTTATGCCATGACCATTATTCATCACTTCACTAAGTTTGTCGTAGCAGTGCCTGTGAAAGACCTGACAGCTAAGACTACAGCAGAGGCGTTCTGGAAGCATTTCCTTCTGCCCTACGGCTGCCCAGAGAGAATCCTCACCGACCAGGGGTATGCGTTTGAGTCACAGCTGTTCCAAGAGATGTGCCTGCTGCATAACTGCCAGAAAGTCCGGACCACCGCCTATCATCCACAAGGTAACGGACTCTGTGAAAAGATGAATCAAACTCTCATCGAAATGCTGAGAGCAGTACCCCCAGAGACAAGGGGTAATTGGCCTACTCTGCTGCCACAACTCATGTATACCTATAACAACACAATTCACTGCTCCACCGGTTACACACCTTTCTATCTGATGTTCGGCCGTCAAGGGAGGTTACCTGCTGATCACTCCCTAGACATACAAGTGCCCGATGCCATTAACCCACTACCAAAAACTGATTGGGTAGTGGAGCACCAAAGACATCTCCTCAATGCCAAAGAGATCGTTCAGGAACGCATGGAAAATGTCCGGGAACGACAACAAAGAGACTATGACCTGGCTGCTCATGCGGAACCCTTAGCTCTGGGAGACCTGGTTTGGTTGAAGAACAACCATAGAACCAGTAAATTGGACAGTAAGTGGGAAAGGATTCCCTATGTCATTTCTGCCATTCCTAACGCTGAGGCTCACATCTACCAAATCTCCAGAGAAGGTAAAGGCTCTCAAGTTGTACATAGAAATTGGTTGAAACCCTGTATAGAAGGAGAACCTGCAGCAGAGGACATTGAACCAGAATCTCCTGAGCCTGAGTTGCCAGCTCAACCTGCTGATCCTATGCAGGCTGTTGAGAACCTGATACATGATAAAGATCCACTTCATTGGTTTCTCACTACCTGGTTGAACCTGGTAGTACCTGCTCCTGTTCCAGTTGTTTCTCCATCCCAGGATGAACCCACTTCAGTTCCTGTTATTTCTTCGCCTCAGAGTGTACCTGTCACTACCAGAGCTTTGGGACGATCTCACAGCTCTGTTTCTCCACCCCTGTGATGATGTCACTACTAGAGCTGGGAGGAGTTCTCACTGCTCTGTTTACTTTCTGTTTCCTTCCTCCCAGCTGTTCCTCCTGCGTTTGATTTCCCTCCCTTTAAATCACCCCTCCTCCTATTGTAGGATGTGGATTATATTTCTCATTTGAGTTGTAGCTCTTGCTTGAGTATCATCACTTGTAAGCTATCATTTCACTGGACCTGTGTTCTGCTGCAGCAAGTACTCCGGATATTGCCAGCTCTCCTTGGATCCGTCTTCTCTGCTGCCGCAGCTCCTTCAGCTAAGTGTGCAGACATTATTGTGTATCTGTTTATTTCCTGACTGGATCTGAGGCGACCACGGTTCCCTCCATATACTGAGCAGGGCACCGGTGGCCGTGCCCCTTCCACTAGTGTAGGGGTTACAGTGGTCATCAGTCTTAGGTACGTGGGCATGCCCCGTTCCACCATTTGGATCCGGGCATGTGCTTTAGCAGCATAGGGAGAGCTTTGAGGGTCTGACAGGGGTCACCCTTTATCCTCCCTAGTTTGGGTCCGGTCAGTAGCTTTATTTACAGTGTACGCTCTTGTTGCTCACATACAGCCTTGACATTATAATCCACCAAAACCGTCCTTTTTGACATGGATCCGCTTTCTGGCCTGGTTGACCACATGCAGGGTCTTTCTTTGGAGGTAGCGGATCTCCGTCAATCTATGACTCAGCTTCAAGCTTTGGGCTCTGCTCCGGCCCATGGAGTCTGTTGCGAGCCAAAGGTCTCACTTCCGGAAACGTTCTCCGGGGGCAGTGAGAATTCTGTTCGTTTCAGAGAGGCATGCAAACTCCATTTTTGCTTGTGTCCCCACTCCTCTGGTAATGAGGAGCAGAGGGTGAGGATTGTCATCTCCCTGCTCAGGGGTAATGCTCAGACTTGGGCTTTTTCGCTGCCATCAGGGGATCCCTCCCTTCGATCCGTGGAAAGATTTTTTGTGGCCCTGGGGCAGATATATGATGACCCGGATCGTGTTGCTCTGGCCGAATCTAACTTACGTTTTTTATGCCAGAACAAACTGTCTGCGGAGCTTTATTGTTCTGAATTTCGGAGATGGGCAGCTGATTCTGGTTGGAATGATGTTGCACTCCGGAGTCAGTTCTGTCATGGTCTCTCAGAGAGATTGAAAGATGCGTTTGCTTTCCATGAGAGACCAACGTCCTTAGAGTCTGCCATGTCATTGGCGGTACGCCTTGACAGGCGTCTAAGAGAAAGAAACGAGACCTCTCTGTCCAGCCATTGTCAGTCTAGGGGCAGTGGTGCGGACTCATTCAGTGTGCAGGGGCCTCATCCTGTCTCAGTCCCCTCTGAGGAGGAGCCCATGCAGCTAGGTCGACTTGCCCCTGATAAAGGAGGATTTAGTCCTCAGAGTATGGTGTGTTTTTGTTGCGGGGGCATAGGTCATTTGGCAAATGTTTGTCCGTCTAGGAGATTCTTGAACTGTATTAAGAGCGATAATAAGAGAAAAACCTCAAAAGGTAAATCATCAAGTTCTGCTTCATCTGCTACTTTGGGCAAAGTTGATGTAGGAATTGATGCTTTTCCTCTGACCTGCAGTTCCCGTTTTCTCCTGTCTGCCAGGGTGGCGCTAGAGAGCAAAGTCATTTCTTGTGAGATTTTTGTCGATAGTGGAGCGGCCGTCAATCTTATTGACACTCAATTTGTAGCCATGCATGGTTTTCAGGTTTGCACATTAGAAAAGGATATACCTGTTTTTGCTATTGACTCTGCTCCACTCTCACAGAGATCTCTGAAGGGCATTGTTCACAATATCCGGCTATCTGTAGGTGACACTCATGTGGAGGATATATCTTGTTTTGTCCTTAACGGATTGCCTTCTCCTCTAGTTTTGGGGTTACCCTGGCTCACTAGACATAACCCCACTATTGATTGGCAAGGAAGGCAAATAAATGAGTGGAGTGACTTTTGTAGAGAGAATTGTCTCACAGCGACTTTTGCAGAGGTGTCTACTAAAACTGTGCCATCATTTCTCTCTGATTTCTCGGACGTGTTTTCCGAGAGCGGTGTTCAGGAGCTACCTCCTCACCGGGAGTTTGACTGTCCCATTAACCTCATTCCCGGCGCCAAGCTGCCAAAAGCACGCCTCTACAATCTCTCACAACCGGAATCGCAATGCGAACCTATATCTCCGAGAGTCTCGATAAGGGGCATATTCGTCCCTCAAAATCACCTGTTGCCGCGGGTTTTTTTTTTTGTTAAAAAAAAAGATGGCTCTCTGAGACCTTGCCTAGATTTTAGGGAGCTGAACCGTATCACGATTCGCGATCCCTATCCCCTTCCTCTGATCCCGGACCTCTTCAACCAAATTGTTGGGGCCAAGGTTTTTTCCAAATTGGATTTGAGAGGCGCGTACAACCTGGTCAGGGTCAGAGAGGGGGATGAATGGAAAACGGCCTTTAATACCCCTAACGGGCATTTCGAGAATCTCGTTATGCCTTTTGGCCTGATGAATGCTCCGGCCGTCTTTCAGCATTTTGTTAATAGTATTTTCTACCATTTAATGGGGAAATTTGTATTGGTGTATCTTGATGATATTTAGATTTTTTCCCCTGATGTTCAGACCCATCAGGATCATCTTTTTCAGGTTCTGCAGATTCTGCGGGAAAATAAATTGCACGCCAAGCTGGAGAAATGTCTTTTTATGGTATCGGAGATTCAATTTCTGGGTTTTCTCCTCTCTGCTTCTGGTTTTCGCATGGATCCGGAGAAGGTCTGTGCTGTACTTGAGTGGGAGCTTCCTGAGAATCAGAAGGCATTGATGCGCTTTCTGGGTTTTGCGAAATATTACAGAAAGTTCATTTTGAATTATTCCTCTGTTGTCAAACCCCTCACTGACATGACAAAAAAGGGGGCGGATTTTTCCTCTTGGTCGGAGGAGGCGCTTGCAGCTTTTTCTAAGATTAAAGAGAGTTTTGCGTCTGCTCCCGTCTTGGTGCATCCCGATGTTTCCTTACCTTTTATTGTTGAGGTGGATGCTTCCGAGGTGGGTGTGGGTGCGGTTTTGTCCCAGGGCCCTTCTCCTGCCAAATGGCGACCCTGTGCCTTTTTCTCTAAAAAACTCTCCCCGGCAGAGAAAAACTATGATGTGGGAGATAGGGAGTTGTTGGCCATCAAGTTGGCTTTCGAGGAATGGCGCCATTGGTTGGAGGGGGCCAGGCACCCTATCACCGTTTTTACCGACCATAAGAATCTGGCATACTTGGAGTCGGCCAGGCGTATGAATCCGAGACAGGCCAGATGGTCTCTGTTCTTCTCCAGATTCAATTTTGTCGTCACATTCCGCCCTGGGATCAGAAATGTGAAGGCTGATGCTCTCTCTCGCTGTTTTCCGGGAGGAGGAAACTCTGAGGACCCGGGTCCCATTTTGGCGGAGGGGGTAGTTGTTTCTGCTCTATATTCTGATTTGGAGGCCGAGGTCCAGGCTGCCCAGACTGAGGTACCTGCCCGTTGTCCTTCTGGGAAGTTGTTTGTGCCTCCTGAGCTACGTCACAAACTCTTCAAGGAGCATCATGATACTGTTCTTGCTGGTCACCCCGGGAGTAGAGCCACGGTAGATCTCATTGCTCGGAGATTTTGGTGGCCGGCTCTTCGTAAGTCGGTGGAGGGTTTTGTGGCTGCTTGTGAGACGTGCTCTCGCGCTAACGTCCCTCGTTCACGGCCTTCAGGTTCCCTTCTCCCGTTACCCATACCTTCCCGTCCTTGGACACACCTGTCCATGGACTTTATCACGGATCTTCCTCGTTCCTCAGGGAAGTCGGTGATCCTGGTGGTGGTGGACCGTTTTAGCAAGATGGCTCATTTCGTACCTTTCCCTGGTTTACCCAATGCTAAAACGTTGGCGCAAGCTTTTGTCGACCATATTGTTAAATTGCATGGCATTCCCTCTGATATTGTTTCCGATAGAGGCACGCAGTTTGTGTCCAGGTTCTGGAAGGCTTTCTGTTCTCGCCTGGGGGTTCGGCTGTCCTTCTCTTCTGCTTTTCACCCGCAGTCGAATGGTCAGACTGAGCGCCTCAATCAGAATCTGGAGACATATTTGCGCTGTTTTGTGGCAGAGAACCAGGAGGATTGGTGTTCATTTCTCCCTCTTGCTGAGTTTGCTCTGAACAACCGTCGTCAGGAATCTTCTGATAAGTCGCCATTCTTTGGTGCATACGGTTTCCATCCGCAGTTTGGGACATTCTCGGGAGGGGCTCTTTCTGGTTTACCTGAGGAGGAGAGATTTTCCTCGTCTTTGTCTACCATTTGGCAAAAGATTCAGAGTAATCTTAGAAAGATGAGTGAGAAGTATAAGCGTGTGGCTGATAAGAGACGTGTGCCTGGTCCGGACCTGAATGTGGGTGATCTGGTGTGGTTTTCTACAAGAAATATTAAACTGAAGGTTCCCTCCTGGAAATTGGGTCCCAAGTTTATTGGGCCTTATAAAATCTTGTCAGTCATCAATCCTGTTGCCTTCCGTCTTGATCTTCCACGGGTTTGGAAGATACATAATGTATTTCACAGATCTCTCTTAAAACCATATGTCCAGCCCACGGTACCCTCCTCTTTGCCTCCTCCTCCGATTTTGGTTGATGGCAATCTGGAGTTTGAGGTTTCCAGAATTGTGGACTCTCGCGTTGTCCGCGGTTCTCTTCAGTACCTCGTTCATTGGAAGGGTTATGGTCCTGAGGAGAGGATGTGGGTTCCGGTGTCGGACATTAAAGCCACTCGCCTCATCAGGGCATTTCATAGGGCTCATCCTGAGAAGGTGGGTCCTGGGTGTCCGGAGTCCACCCGTAGAGGGGGGGGGTACTGTCACTACCAGAGCTTTGGGACGATCTCACAGCTCTGTTTCTCCACCCCTGTGATGATGTCACTACTAGAGCTGGGAGGAGTTCTCACTGCTCTGTTTACTTTCTGTTTCCTTCCTCCCAGCTGTTCCTCCTGCGTTTGATTTCCCTCCCTTTAAATCACCCCTCCTCCTATTGTAGGATGTGGATTATATTTCTCATTTGAGTTGTAGCTCTTGCTTGAGTATCATCACTTGTAAGCTATCATTTCACTGGACCTGTGTTCTGCTGCAGCAAGTACTCCGGATATTGCCAGCTCTCCTTGGATCCGTCTTCTCTGCTGCCGCAGCTCCTTCAGCTAAGTGTGCAGACATTATTGTGTATCTGTTTATTTCCTGACTGGATCTGAGACGACCACGGTTCCCTCCATATACTGAGCAGGGCACCGGTGGCCGTGCCCCTTCCACTAGTGTAGGGGTTACAGTGGTCATCAGTCTTAGGTACGTGGGCATGCCCCGTTCCACCATTTGGATCCGGGCATGTGCTTTAGCAGCATAGGGAGAGCTTTGAGGGTCTGACAGGGGTCACCCTTTATCCTCCCTAGTTTGGGTCCGGTCAGTAGCTCTATTTACAGTGTACGCTCTTGTTGCTCACATACAGCCTTGACAGTACCTGAAGGAGTTCCAGAGCCTGTGGACTCCCCCAATCTTCCTGAACCCAGTCAGGAGGAATCTCCGCCAGTAAGAAGATCAACGCGGTCTACCAAGGGGCACCCACCTGTGAGATTTGGAGACTACATTATGGGCCCAGGTAGCCCCTCATGGGAAACCCCTGTTTAACCCTCTACAAACCTGGGTACGGACTCATGTTGTTCTTTGAGCCTCCAAGAATTGTTATTTGATGTTTACGTTTTCTATGGACTATTATTATGGACTATCCTGGTATTATTGATACGCTGCGCCAGGTCAGCGCCCCTGTTCCCTTACATTATCCTGAGAGAAGAAAACGACACCCCTTTTCACCGCACTTTCAGTGAAATTGTTTATTATATTTCAATTGCTAAAGTGGTGATTACTGTGTATGCCTGTTCTCTATTTTGTCTTTCAGGCTGCAGTATCCAGCTGGGCAGGGCCCCTCCATGTTGCGTCGAGGACGGGCAACGTTGTAGCATGGGGGTATGTAGTGTCCCACTAGGTAAAGGTGGGTGCTACGCAAGGGTTAATATGTCTTTTGCATTAATGTGATGTTTAATATGCATTTCCCTGTGTTATCTGGGTGTCAGGCCTGTTAGGGTGTAGTTTAGCCTCCTAGACGTTAGAGGGAGCTAGAGAGCCCTAAGTATATATAGGTAGGCCCAGACAGGGGAGAGTAGTTCATTCCAGGTGGCTAGAAGAGTAATGTAGTCAGCCTGTAGATAAAGTGAGCCTCAGTTAGCTCAGAAGATTACCCCAGTAGAAGAGATGTGCCTCCTGGGAGCAACCTGCAGCATCCCTCACAGTAAGGACAATACAGCAAGTTCAGATAAGTAACTTGATGAGCAGAGGGACTTTAATATAAAGCAAGAGCCAATACTGGAGGAAGGATTTATATACCAAGGATTAAAGCCAGCATTTAGGCATCCGGGCCTTGGGATCTAGCCAGCTAGAATAGCTGAAGGGGATAGTGCAGCATAGACCTGCTAAGCATTACCTTTATACCCTCCAAGTATCTTGCAAGATTATACCTGCCATATTGTGAAGTAAACCTGCTTGTGGAGTATTGTTCAAGGGACTGCATCAGCATTATCAACTGTAAACTGTCTGTACAAAGTTGGACTGTTTTCCAAAGTAAAGCAACGTTTGGTTCACTATACCACCTGTGTACCTCACTTACTGCTGCTAGAAACCAGTGTGCCACCGTTACAGGCACTGGCGTCACGATTCTTAAAGGGACCTTGCCTCAGGCACTCAAAACACCTGCAACACCCAGGGCACCTCACACACCATCAGGTCTGGTCCCTACATCCAGAGTGTGCCCCAGAGGAACTTGTGTCTACCTCTCCTTCACTGCCGCATGCCTGCCCAGGGTCCTCCAAAAAGTGAGTAACCCTAGATTGCCCATAACCGTGACCTCACTGTCGCAATACCCTGCAGGTCTGGCGTGCTGCAATAAGTTCCCCCCACTAATTTGCTGTGAGTGAATGAAAACATTCTTGAGAGCATCCATGTACTTACCTAGTCCTGCACACTGGTGAGAAATAGATGTATCCAGTCTAGACAATGCTCTGTAACTAAACAGCCTGGGCCATGATGATACATTGAAGCAAGCGATCAGAGAGATCTGTGAAGTTGCTTCTTAATTTGAGGAATTTGGTCCCATGTTTACTAATGTGAGTGAACCTAGATTTTTGTGTAATTCTGCCAAAATTTGATGCAGTTTTGCATACCTAAGTTTAGAAAAAAGGGAGATGGCTTTGTGGCAAAAGGGCATGGCCTAAGATTTTAAACCAAAATCGCGCCAAAATTGTTATAAAATTCAGTTGCAAACTAAGCCAATAGGTGGTAAAAAGTTAGACAAAACTTTCTATCCCTGCACCAAATTTAGGGTCCATTCACATGGCCGTAAGTGTTTTGCAGATCCGCAAAACACTGACAGCGGCCATGTGCACATGGCCGGCACTATAATAGAAAATGCCTATTCTTGTCCGCAGACCGGAAGTTTGGTTCCACGGAACGGAAGTGCGGATGCGGACAGCACACCGTGTGCTGTCTGCATCTTTTCCGACCCCATTGAAAATTAATGGGTCTGCACCCGTTCCGCATAATTCCGGACGTCTGAATGGAGCCTTATTCTACATTCTGAGCCGCTGTGATGAATTTGGTGCCTGTCTAGAGAGCCTAAATTTATGCCATCTACATTATAGGAATAGTAAATTTGCCCAAATATTCACAGTAAAAACCACAAACAAATAAAAAACATTACTCATATTTACTAGAGCAACAATCTTTAAACATGTCCTCCCTCAATAAAGTTCTTGGAAGCAGTGATCCACAAGTTCCTGTTGGTTGGATCCTTTTCATAGACATTTCCCATATCATCCATGAAGAAATCACCAGTTTGAAAATGAGTACCATTTTCCCATCATTTGTTTAACTGCTGGTGATGTCCAAAAGATACCAATCCATGTGCAGCAATTTGTGGACCAGGACCAGAACCATGAAAACACTGGTACAGATTTACGAATACTGTCTAAGTGTAAACTTAGATTAGACAGTCTAAAAATGCACTGGAATTATCACAGTGACTAATGCTGGATGATACATTTGGTCCACCTAGACTGTCTAGTCTTTTATATTTTATTAGGTAACTTACTGTTATGAGCAACAGGAGTCTTTGTGTCTTCATGTTCACCTTCATGTTCATTGCTTCGCCTCTGAATCTGCATTCAGTTATTGCCTAGCTTATCTTTATTAATTAGGGTGGAGTTGCTGATGCTTCAGCCTTTATACATCCAGGCCTTTCCTTTCTGGTTGTTGAGTATAGTGTTCGCTAGGTGCATTCCCTTCCAGATATTTTGTACTTTGTTCTATATTCTGGGATCTGTTTTTTCGCAGTTGTATCTTGTTCTGGTCTAGTGTGTTTACTGTGTATCCTGAGACCTATAGTTCAATGGTGTTTCTTGCTGTGTTTGGGATTTATTTCTAAATTATATTTTAATATATCTACGGACGTAGCAGTTGAAACTCAGTTTTTTTTCCCTGCCATTACCAGGGGAAGGTGAGGAGCTTACTGCATACTATTTCAAGTGTGTGTCCAGGAGTTGAAAAAATTAAAGGTGTTATGCCATGATTAATGTAAAACAAAATGAAAATCATATATCTTAGAGTACATGGGAACCTCTTTCTAACAAAGCTAGAATCAGCCCTGTACCTCACATGGCTCTGCTAGATTTATTTCACGATGGCAGCTGAGGTGGCATGTCTTTTCTCAGGGGGCATGTCCTTTCTCAGGGTCCTTTCTGTTGCAGCTCTCGCTCTGTAACTGTCACAGGAAGTTGAAGGATGGAACTGAGCATTTCTGACCACCTTATCAATGCAATACTACATTTTTATTTCCATGCAACTACAAAACTATTCAGATCCAGTTGCTGAGTTTAGAAATGTAGCGTTTAAGCTAATATTTCTTGCAGTGGTGATGTGCCATACATCAACTTGATCAATGGAACCATCAAATGTTTGCAATATTTCTTACTGTTAGCTCAATTTCTTCAACTCCTATACAACCCTTTAACCCTACTGTCATACAGATGTGTACAGTACTGTCCAAATTTTTAGGCACGTGTGGATATTTCATATTTTTTTACCAATTAATAAAATGCAAAGTGAATGAACAAAGGAAAAATCAAATCAATATTTTGTTTGCCCAGTTCTTCTAGGTACACTTGTGCACCGTTTTTGAGGAAACTCGGAAGAGAGGTCGTTCCATACATCCTGGAGAACTAACCACAGATCATCTGTGGATGTAGGCTTGCTGAAATCCTTCTGTCTCTTTGTGTAATCCCAGACAGACTCAATGAGTCTGGGGCCATATCATCACTTCCAGGACTTCTTGCTCTTCAGAAGAGAGGTCGTTCCATACATCCTGGAGAACTAACCACAGATCATCTGTGGATGTAGGCTTGCTGAAATCCTTCTGTCTCTTTGTGTAATCCGAGACAGACTCAATGGGCCAGATTTATCATTAGCTCAAGTCAGAATAATGGAGTGGAAAAGTCGCAAATTTTTGCGCAATCGCTTAAACTGCGCAAAAATTTGGACTTTTTTCTGCTCTGCACTATGCTCGCCAGTTTTCTGAAAGTGGGTGTATTTTATTATGTAGTTTTTGCTAATAATGTTTCATTTTTAGAAGGGTTAACAGGAGAAAAAGTATTCCAAGACAGCAGAGCTCAGGAGGGAAGGAGCACCAGTTGGCTTTTGAAATGCAGACTTTAACTGTAATGAGTTTGGGCACCACGTCAAACTTACAACAAACCTGAGGTACCAGTACAGTGGAAACCCCAAGAAATAACCCCATTTTTGAAACTATACTCCCCAAGTAATTCATCTTGTGGTGTGAGTGGTGTTTCATAGAATTTATTAACATTGGACCATGAAAATGAAATTGTTTTTTTTTACCAATAGTGGTCTCCAAAAGGAGAAAAAGAACCATGTAATTTATTACACAATTTCTCCTCTTTACAGACATTAGCATCGAACTGTCCCCAATGGGGCTCACAATCTAAGTTTCCTATCAGTATGCCTTTGCAGTGTGGGAGGAAACCCACGCAAACACAGGGAGAACATACAAACTCTATGCAGATGTTGTCCTTGGTCAGATTAGAACCTAGGACCCCAGTGCTGCAAGGCACCAGTGCTAAGCACTGAGCCACCATGCTGCCCCATTATTTTTTATTTACAGAAGTGAGGGCTTGTTTTTTTGTGGGACAAGCTGTAGTTTTTATTGGTACCATTTTGGGGTATATTTGGCTTTCTGATTGCTTTTTAGGTGGACAAAAATTGCAATTCTGCCAATAATTTAAATTTTTTTATGGGGCTCACAATGCGGTATATATGATGATAATTTTATTCTGCAGGTGGATACAATTATAGCAAAACAAAAAAATAAATACAACTATTTTTTAAATAAAAAATTAGCATATATTTTGCATTGCCCTTTACCAACATCTATAACATTTTTATTTTTCCGTCAACATAGTTGTCTGGGGGCTTTTTTGATGAGATGGGCTGCAGTTTTTATTGGTACTATTTTACATATGACTTTTTCATGGCTTTTTTGTCTTTTTTTTTGGGAGGTGAGATAGGCAAGAATTACAATTCTGTTGTTTTTGTTGTTTTTTTATTATTTTTATGGGGTTCACTATGAGGTATATTTAATATGGTAACTTTATTCTGTGGGTTCATGCAATTATGGTAACACCAAATTTATATAGTTTTCGTCCTGTTTTACTTTCGCATCATAAAATCAATTTTTTATAAACTTTTTTTTGCATCATGATATCTAAGATCCATACATTTATATTTTTCTGTTTAAGCAGATTTGTGAGGGCTTATTTTTTGCCGGTCAAGCCCCAGTTTTAATTTGTACCATTTTGGGACACATGACTTTTTGATTATTTTTTTATACAGTTTTTTTTTTTGAGATGATGAGATGAGGTAACACAAAACAGCAGTTCCTTCATTGTTTTTTGAATTTTTGTTTAGACTGTTCAGGATAAGTAACATGATTCTTTTATAGATCACTCTGGACCACTGTGATACCAATTATGTTTAGTTTATTTATTTTATTTTTCTCATTTATTAACAATTATAAATGACTGGACAAGGGGAAAGAGGTTTTTTTTTTACTTGAAAATTTTATTCTTTTTTATTAATATATTATTTGCTTATTTTTAAAGTCCCACTTGGAGACTTGAACATACAATGGTCTGATTATTGATGCAATACACTGCAATAGTTATCTATTGCAATGTATTTAGTTTTATGCTGACAGCCTACCAGACCCAGCCTCTGGCAGGGCATGACAGGCTTCTGTTGATGGAAGACTTTGGCTGCTATAGCAACCATTGGGACCCTGCAATTGTGTGGCGGGGGGCCTAGTGGGGTAGAGAGGGAGTTTGGTGTCATGGTCATTGTGGACCAGGGCATCTAAGGTGCTAAACTGCCAGAATCAGGGCCAGCACTGATTTCAGCCATTGCAGCAGTGTGTCAGCTGTATGTTATAGATGACACTCACTGCTGATGGCTAATGAAGACCTCCCAGAATGGCCGGCCCTCGGTGCTGAGCATACTAACCCCTTTAATCTTTCTTATATGGCTTATAATAGATCATATAAACTAATATGCAATGAAATATATAGAAGTATACTAAGCACCAGAAAATATGGCGGGGACCACTGTTAGTGGATGTAAATGAGCCTATGTAATCACAATGAGCATTTTTCCTGCAACCGTGGTTCCTTGTAGTAGTGTATATACTAGGAAATATAACCCATGGGCTCTGTTAATTTAGCTTTAGTTGTAAAATACATTTCAAACCTTTATTTGTACAAGAGCTTTATTCTGCACACAACTTTGAATGTGTAACATTATTTGCCAGTAAAAAGTCAACTATTTTCCTGTGAATGCAAACATAGAACTAACACAGGTTCAGATGTACAAAAGGCTGCTTGCAATTATGTATGTACAGTACATTTATAATTCCCCATAGTGAACGCATATCTCCGGTTTCTTGTACAGTGTAAATGAGGCAGAATTTCTGTAGAAAGTTTTCTTTATAGATTCTTCACATACAACCCCTTACTAGCAATCCTTGTGATGCTGCTTCTCAACCTAGAGACATAACTTGAAGGTTCCAGGCCCCAATACAGAATCTTATGGTAGCATGTACTGGTGCGTTCTTATGTGGCACGGGAGGTGTGGACCTCTCACATGACACTTGAGAGAAATTTCTTCCTATGTATCTCCTATTAATATAACACTGTGTCTGTAGCTATCTCACTGTATTCAATATACAGATACATATAAAATGGTTCTCTGGTCTTATGTATTAGAATGGAGTTCTTGCTGTTTAGCCTGCTCCCCCGTTTGCACTCTAAGGCAGCAACCCTTAGCTGTGGATATCCCCTCTCCTCTTGGTATATCTTGCGTATATTCAATAGGTGTTTCAGATGGGAAATCCCCTTAACCCATTTACACTGCCAGACATAACTGTACATCCGAGGTGTAGTATGCATCAGGCTCACGAGCTAAAAGAGAAGTAAAAAGCAAATAAAAAATTTTGTATATAAAAAAAAATTAAAATTCAAATCACCCCCGTTCCAAATTTTACATATAAAAGAGCAGTAAAAAATAAATATTATTGACATCACCACATCTGAAAATATCGTAACTATTAAAGTATAAAAATATGTATCCTGCACGTTGAGCATGGTAATGGAAAAAAAAAAATCAAAATGGCCAAATCAGTGTTCTTTGTTCACCTCTCCTCCTGGATAACATTGAACAAAAAGTGGTCTATAGCTCACCCTGCAAAAAACAAGCCCTCACACAGTTCAGTAGACTGAAAATTGGACGGAAAATTATGGGTGTGAGAAAACGATGGTGCCATTAAAAAATACAACTTGTCCTGCAAAAAAACAAGCCAATATATATGGATGAAAAACCTAAAGAGTTATGTCTCTTGGAGGAGAGAGATAAAAGTGAAAATGAAATATAATGAATATACAATTGGCTGTGTTCCAAAATGGTTAAAGGAAAAAACTGTGCACTATGTTTTGCCTAGTGCAGGGCCTGAGGTAGTGATGGCTATCCTCCGACGCTCCAGCTGTGGTGAAACTACGACTCCCAGCATGCTCTATTCATTTCTATGGAGTTCTGAGAACAGCCAAGCAAGTGTACATCTTGGGAGTTGTAGTTTTACCACAGCTGGAGTGCTGGTGGTTAGCCATCACAGGCCTAAGGGGTGGGGATTAAAAGAACACTAAAGAGAATACCAGCCATGGTCTGCACAAGGAATAACACTATAACAGTTTTACCTGAATTGCTTCTTTAACTCCTTCAGGACCCTGTGATTTTCCATTTTTGTGTTCTCGTCTTTTACTCCCTACCTTACAGTAGCCATAACTATTTTATTTTTCGGTTCACATAGCCATATCAGGGCTTGTTTTTTGCGGGACAAGTTGTACTTTCTAATGACACCATTTACTGTTGCATACAATATAGTGGGAAGCTCTAAAAAAATTCCAAATGGGATGGAATTGTAAAAAAACCCTCACAATACCGTTACAGTTTTATGGTTTTGTTTTTACGGCGTTACCTGTGTGGTAAAACTGACCTGTTACCTTCATTCTCTGGGTCAGTATGATTCCAGTGAAACCAAATTTATATAATTTTTCTTGTGTTTTAGCGCTGAAAATAAAATAAAAACTTTGGAGTTGTTTGAGGGCTCAATTTTTGCCACGAGGCTCAGGCCTATTACTACTACCTTCCCCTATCTCAGCAAGGACCAGGAAGCACATCGTTTTAGTGCTGTCAGATGTCATGGTGATATTTGACCATGGCACCTGAGGGCTTAAATGTCTGCGATTGGTGTTATCGCCGATTGCAGACAATAGCCATGCATCTCTGCTCTTTAAAACAGCAGAAACTTGGTGGCTATAGCACCCAATGCACTCGCGAGCAGGTGCCATTCTTAAAGACTAGACTTTCACCATACATGTACAGTGGACGTCCAGAAAAGGTTAAAGGGGTTGTCTGAGTGAAAAAAAAAATCCAGGAAGCTTCAGGCAGCCAATATATGAATAGAAGCCTTTTTCCCCTGCCGCTTCCACTGCTGAGCTCCAGTCATCCTTGCTGCTGACATGATCTTCCTGGATGACATTCCGTTAACACAGGTGACCGTGCAACCAAATATTGGCCTCGGTAGTATTTGGGACGTCACTACTGATTGGCCAGTGATTGGCTCTTGTAATGACCTGTGTGCATGGAATGTCACCAATGCAGCCAGGAAAATAAACAGCAGTGGAGAGAACCAGAGCACAGTGCAGAAAGTGGTCAATGTGATGTGGTCAATGTGATTTTAACTGTGTCTTAATATCCTGCGAGAGATATGCAAAAAAAACTTTTCATGTGCCAAATTTTTATTTAACTTGGAAAACTCCTTTAATTTATTTTAAACACTGCCCCAAAGTTCCCTCTATAAGGCGGGTGTCACACACAGCTTTTTGTGGCAGTTATTGAGCGAAAGCTAGAAGTGGATCCATCAGGAAGTAGTGCAAGTAGTGCAAGTCTTGTCAAGGGCTGAATTTAGAGAGGAGGGGGGGGGGGGGGTCAGAAATGAAGAAATGAGGAATAAATAAACTAGTACCTGGCCACCCAAATTCTTTATTGGAAGGTGGTCATAGCTTTATTCAAGTTTTCTTTCTTGTACAGTAACCAGAATCATATTAAGAGAAAGCAACAAACATCTTTAATAAATCAATATCCGGGAGCAGAGTCCTTTGCAACAATCACTCCAATCCAAAATTCATTGAAACTGTGTGTTTACAAGTTTGCACAAAATAAAACTTGCACCTATATAAGTGTCATAGTGGCCTTCCAACCACTGGCTGCAAAACCTCAACAAGCTACAGTAGTGGAACCAGTGATAACCATTAAAGCCGAACCATAAACAACACTGTAACTTGCTTCCTGGGTCTGCCCCTTAGAGAAGCTAATGTAAGCCATATTACACCTCAATGTAAATAACCCCTTAATGACCAGGCCATTTTGCAACTTTTTGATCTTTTTGACCTGGTTGATTTTTAGCAAATCTGACATGTGCCACTTTATATGGTAATAACTTTGGAATGCTTTTACATATCCAAGCCATTCTGAGAGCTTTTTCCCATGACAGATCATACTTCATGTTAGTGGTTTTTCCTTTCTTTATAAAAAAATAAAAAATTTACAGAAAATTAGGGGGAAAAATTGCAATTTTTTTAATTTAAATTTATATACTTTTAATATAGATAGTGATACCTTATAAATTACTTAACATTCACCATACAGTATCTCACAAAAGTGAGTACATCCCTCACATTTTTGTAAATATTTTATTATATCTTTTCATGGGACAACACTGAAGATATGACACTTTGATACAATGTAAAGTAGTCAGTGTACAGCTTGTATAACAATGTAAATTTGGTGTGCCCTCAAAATAACTCACACAGACATTAATGTCTAAACCACTGGCAACAAAAGTGAGTACACCCCTAAGTGAAAATGTCCAAATTGTGCCCAATGAGTCATTTTGCCTCCCCGGTGTCATGTGACTCATTAGTGTTACAAGGTCTAAGGTGTGAATGGGCAGCAGGTGTGTTACATTTTTTGTTATCGCTCTCACACTATCTCATACTGGTCACTGGAAGTTTAACATGGCACCTCATGGCAAAGAACACAGGATCTGAAAAAAAGAATTGTAGCTGTACATAATAATGGCCTAGGCTATAAAAAGATTGCCAACACCCTGAAACTGAGCTGCAGCACGGTGGCCAAGACCATACAGTGGCTTAACAAGACCGGTTCCATTCAGAACAAGCTTCACCAGGGTCGACCAAAGAATTTGAGTTTACGTGCTCAGTGTCATATCCAGAGGTTGTCTTTTCAAAATAGATGTATGATTGCTGCCAGCATTGCTGCAGATGGGGGGGAGGGGGGGTCAGCCTGTCAGTGCTCAGACCATACACTGCACACTACATCAAATTGGTCTGCATGGCTGTCGTTCCAGGAGGAAGCCTTTTCTAAAGATGATGCACAAGAAAGCCCACAAACAGTTTGCTGAAGACAAGCAGAGTAAGGACATGGATTACTGGAACCATGTCCTGTGGTCTGATGAGACCAAGATAAACTTATTTGGTTCAGATGGCATTAAGGGTGTTTGGCGGCAACCAGATGAGGAGTACAAAGACAAGTGTGTCTTGTCTACAGTCAAGCATGGTGGTGAGAGTGTCATGGTTTGGGGCTGCATGAGTGCTGCCAGCTGTGGGGAGCTATAGTTCATTGAGGGAACCATTAATGCCAACACGTACTGTAACATAGTGAAGCAAAGCATGACCCTCACCCTTTGGAAACTGGGCTGTAGGGCGGTATTCCAACATGATAACGACCCAAATACACCTCCTAGATGACCACTACCTTGCTAAAGAAACTGAGGGTAAAGGTGCTGGACTGACTAAGCATGTCTCCAGACTTAAACCCTACTGAGAATCTGTAAAATATGTAATAGAGCACGATATGTCTTTTGAAGGGAAGATTTCACTGGAATAATTTTCAATCGCTGTGTCACATTTGAAGGTACCTGGAGACACCCCACAGTGGAAACCCCCAAAAAGTGACCCACTTTTGGAAAATACACCCCCTATTCATCTAGGAGTATAATGAGACCTTTTTTTTTACATTTTGGAGTTTGTCTAGTATTCCAAATTATCATTGGCTAATAATATAATGAAATATGGAGTGTTAAAAAATAAATTGAACATGTCCCAAGGTGCATAAAAGGGGTAAAAACATGTAAATTGATTAACTTAATAATTTAGGGAAGTATGGTAAATGCCGAAACACTGCTTAATGCAAAGTCCAGGCTTATCTAGACAGGTGTCACATTGATATATGGTATCATGCTGTATCCTATTCTTGTAACAGACTCTACATCTCTTTTGGGCTCTGCTTTTGCAATGGCGTAACCAGGGCTAACTATTAAAACCAAACCATAAACAAGGTTGTGACTTGCTTCCCAAGGTCCACCCCTTAGAGAAGCTTATGCAAGCCATATTACACCTTAATGTAATTAAAATCCTCCAATTTTTTATGATCCTCATTGAATGGGTCAATGAGCTGTTGCCAAAGACCCACCAAAGTATGCAGACATAAGTCTGCATATTTTATCAAACACAGACTACAAACTCCAAAACTTCCACCAGGCCAAAATTGAACACATCCAAGCCTAAATCTGTAAAGTGAACCCGAACCCTTCCAATGCACAAACTACATTTCTCCAATATCATGTGTCACACTACCAAGCTCCTATTCAGCCTTAAAAACTTATCCAGGGCTTTGTTGATCTTCACTCAAGTCCTATCTAAAAGCAGAAACTCTAACTGCATCCCTCCACTTGATGCACTGAATAATGTCAGACTAAATGATCAGCAAACCTGGATGCCGGTCCCAGAAGCATACTGGCTCACGTGTTTGATAAAATTCTACATAGTATAGTTACCCATGTAATTGCCTCTTGCATGAATGACTAAAATATGTGGAGCCCCCCCTTCTGCAAACACAAGCCTGAAATCAAAGCCATATCTGATCCCTAGTCAAATCTCAAACACCCATCCAATGCACCTCTACCTTGTCCCTATCCGAACCCAGATACCTGCCACCTGTTCGGCCCTGTAGACAAATAAATGTCCAAGGATCCAAATTAAACATTGTGACAGGACCAGGGGGAAAGTGGTAGAAGGGGTCTACATTTCACCTAGGTTCCTGTCTTATACATTCTAAATAGCAGCCAGGGAATTGAAACAGCAAGGAAAACTAGGTTTTCTGTGTGGGTAAGGTTTTATTAAAAACCTGGTTAGAAGGGCCTGGCTGCTTGGAGCAGGGAGAGTTGGGTGGGTCCTTGCTCCAATTAGCCACTCCAGGTACTGTATTCATGGTGAATGTGGTTAATCACCTGAGCACCTGGGTGGACTATACAGGGGCAGACAGCTCACTAGCCGAGATCTCTGCTCCTGGGAAAAGCTCTGATGTGAGTACAAAGCAACCGTGCGTTTTGGTTTATGGTGCTGGGCATAAGGCTCAGTTTCCTGTAGTTAGGAACTGCTGTATGTATAGACGTAGTGGCCAGACGCCCAGGTATTTCTTTTATGTTGTACTGTTTTGTTCAATATTTTTGCAGGCAACAGCCAAATAAAACTGGCTGCGGTCAGTTGCACCATACTTGCTTGGACTGGACTGTGTTCTATGTGCCTACATCGCCCGTCTATCCCAGGAGGCGGTGATCCCGTGAGCTAATCCCGTTACAACATTTATGAGAATCTGAAAGAAAATGAGCACCTAAGGCAGGAAAAAGAAAAAACACTTCCAACCGCTTCATAGAATCAAGACTACAGTACTTTGGAAAGTCTTCAGTCTCTTACTTTTTCCATGTTTTCTTATGTTGCGGCTTTGTGCCAAAATACAAAAAAACTCAAGTTTCCTTCATCATTCTGCCGTCAACTAATTTGGCAACCTGGAAATCCTCATAAAAAGCTAAATGAAACAAGACCTGCTCGTAACTAGAGCTGCAAACCACCACCAGTTGATCGAATAGAGCCCCCAAAATCTTAAAGGACATCTTGAAATCCACGCTGAAAACCCTTGATGACCTGCCTAATCTTAATGATGGTAACATACTCACCACCCACCAATTTGAACAAAAATGACAAAGCTGCCAATGAAACGTTAAACACGGCTGCTGATGCTCTACAGTCAAAACACATAACCATATAACAGAACATACAGTCCAACCAGACACCTAGACTCAATCCAAGAGTCTTCTAACTGATACCATTGGTGCCAAACCATTGAGTAGGTGTTCCGTTATCAAAGGCGCCAACAACCTCCGTATCTATCCCAGGAAACACGCACAACAACCTTCCATAGCCAATTCGCATATGGAATAGGATCCTTCTCTGCCTCTAGGGCCAAAGAATAAAATGCTTGAACTGCTGTTGAGACAAGGCATCAGCTATATCGTTCACAACACCTGAAACTGTTATATAAACTACACATTTCTTCACAAACAGGACAAGACTAACTGCTGCAACAAAGCCACTAACGAGAGGGACAAAGCTGATTGACCGTGGATCGCACATATCACTGCCATATTGTCGCAATGAAACAAAACCGACAAGCAAAGGCTCCAAATTGTAAAAGCCACTACTATGGGGAATAATCCTAAGAAACAAATAGTCAACCTGAAATCTGCCAGACTTCTGGCCATACTCCTACACTCCAGCGACTTTGGAAAAATGCCCCATAGCCCATTGCCCATGCCACATCTGTGAATAAGTGTATGTCCACATTACCCACTGTCTCCACCATCCATAATGTCCTCCAATTATATTCTGCCAAAAAAATATCGGACATTTTTAAATCCCTCCTATGCTTTAAGCAAAAATAAGGCCTCTTTCACTTGAGCGTGACGGATTAGGTCCGGATGCGTTCAGTGAAACATGCACCATTTTGCAAGCAAGTTCAGTCAGTTTTGTCTGCGATTGAGTTCAGTTAATTTTTTTTTGCGCGGGTGCAATGCGTTTTGATGCATTTTTCACACGCGTGATAAAAAAACTGAAGGTTTACAAACAGCACCTCTTAGCAACCATCAGTGAAAAACGCATCGCACCTGCACTTGCTTGCAGATGCAATACATTTTTCACGCATCCCCATTCACTTCTATGGGGCCAGGGCTGCGTAAAAATGCAGAATATAGAACATGCTGTGATTTTTACGCAACGCAGAAGTAATGCGTGAAAAACAATGTTCATGTACACAGACCTATTGAAATTAATGGGTCAGGATTCAGTGCGGGTGCAATGCGGAAAACTCGCTCGTGTGAAAGGGGCCTAATTGTTTTGGTTACTTAAAACCCTCTGCAGCTAAAGCTAGCCTCCTACAAAAAAAGTCCCATGGGGATGATTCGGCAGGAAAAATTTATTTTCCAAGCAATGATTACAAAAGTCGCAGGGTGAATTCTGTTTTCTCCAGAGCCCCCTGCTCCATTACTTGCAATTCCCACAATTTTGAATCTAACAATCAACGCCCAGAAAACAGAACAGTAATTGGGCTTTCCGTCTTGTGACTAGCCAAAGGAACCCCAAAATGCTGAAAAATCTCCCCCAATGACTGTAATAAAATCCCACAGTGGGATGATGGACAGAACCAACACAAAGGAAGTTGTCCAATTAATGGATAGCTACCTTTGATCCAATTTCCTCCCTAATAACCGACTCCAAGAATGTACTAAAAGCCTCAAAATAAGCGCATGAAATGGAGTAGCCCATCATCAAAGAAATACCCCAGAAGATGCCTTAAGTAAAAATGGAGAAGCAACAGATGAAAAGCAGACTAAGCATCTGCGTTTGCCAATAATGCATTTGTGTCAGCTCTAAACACCAAACCCACAGCTTCATCAAAAGATGTGTATGAGACATTCATCAATCATTTATCAATGTTGTGTTGGATTCAACAGGTGATGAATCTGAAAACTTTCTCTTGTATTTTGTAGGGACTATTCCCAAAGGAGAAACCTGTAAATTCTGACTAGAAAGAGATTTAAATGGGACAAACATTCTAAATAAACTCACTTCCTTTTGTAACTTGTCTTTTACAACATCAGGATAATCCCTGACGTATTGGACATTCTAAGCAACCAAACCATGGGAATATGTGCAAAAAGGAATCCAGAAACTATCCTTAAAATCTGCAATTAACAAGTCAGCCTTCTCAATGTACTTTCATTGAAGAGCCAACACACTCACTTTTTTCCCCATGCTAGATGAACCCGCACATTAAGACCTGTCGGGGGCCAGCTGAAAAGAATTGGACAATCCCAAGCTACCTCCTTGACTGAAGTAAGAAAAACGCCCCTGCATTTTTGGAGCTGTCATCAACCTCATCCAAAAGCCAATATCCTTATGATCCCATTTTAATGAAGGCTGGACAGCCATCCTCTGACGAAACTGCTCGTCATACTTTAAGGCATCCCACCATAAACCCTATATGTCTCCCTTATTTAATCCAAATAACAAAACAAACCAGAGCAACACTCTAGATTTTTTTTCCCAATGGCACTACCAAGGATCAAGAATGCAAAAATCAAATTTTGAATATCCTTGGTATGAATTGGAACCATCCTCTTTTCTTTGCTCCTCACCTTTCCCCCACTGCTCAATACTAAACCTCTCTAAAGTAAAAAGCATAAAATGTCCAAGTTCTCCCTCTTCTAGATTTTTTTATTTTATCGCGGGTCGCGGGTTTTAAAAGTGCCCCCAGAGGGCCCTTGAAACACATATACATGCTACCCTTCGCTCAATTGGACATGGGCAAAGACCTATTGATACCTACCTCCTTTTTCATTTGAACGCTCACATCCAAAGAAGGTGACAAAAATTCTTAAATGGCCCCAACCCCGATGGTGGAAACCTGACTCCTGCTCGTTCGCTCCCTCACTGACGGACCAAGCACTCATTGGCCCAACATGCTGGGACCCTTAAACTCTGTGAAACTACCCCAATAACTGAAGAAGCCCCTTGAAAAAATAAAAAAATTACGAAAAATTCCCTTGTGTAGTGACCAAATCAGACCCACCAACAATCCCTTTAACCCAAGTCCCTATTTCATCAAAGTGTGTGTAGCTGGACTAGCTGGTGACTCACCACAAGGCCCTTCACCGCAAACCAAAGACAATGCAGTCCACCCAGACATGTCATGACTAAACTACTCCCAGCCTTTGGGCTAGTTCCATGCTACCATTTTCTTCCAACCCACTTCTCAAAAAACTGCATCAAAAACTGCCACAAAAAGATGTGTGTGACACCACCATAACAATGACAAGCACAAAGTGTTCACCGTACAATGGTACCTATAATTAGGGAAGCGAAAGGAAAGCAAAGTTTCTGACCACATTCCATTTTCTGCATCCGAACACAGATAAACATGTCTATGTTCTGATGGTTGGGGGTTGCACTGAACAGTATTGTGGGCTGTATGTGTCACCCTGGCGGCAGGTTGGGTGTCCCTAATCTAGTACATTTCCACCATTATGCATTATGAACTCTCTTCATATGGTGGATGTACAGAACAACCTTCAAAAAACATGTGATGAGCTGCACTGCAGTCATTGCCTTTGCACTTTTTCTCAGAATCCAGCAGCTAGAAGTAATCTACACTGAATATTATTTAATTTAAGCACAGTAAATCTGTGATCTAATCATATGTCCCAGAGAGGCACTAGCAGTACAATACCATAAGTGGATTTTGTAATCCCCCAAAAAAAAAAAAAAAATTGTGCTGGCAAATACACAAAATCAATTCAGCAAACTGGTGGTTGAAGCATGATTAAGTATGTAATGCTTTAGTGGGAAATTACATTTCATGATTGGCCACAAGGTCAGTAGAGCCGTCTGGTATCACAGTGTGCATTACCGTATAAATACATACGGAAAAAGTCACCAAAAATATTCTTAATATAATAATGTTAACCGATAGAGCAAATAGAACATTCTGTATTGACTGTGATGCCTCAGACGGTAGAAGAAAACTGTTTAGATTCATGTAGGATACATGTATATATTATTAATAGTCACTTGAATGGGGCTGAGTATTGCTGGTTTTAAAATTGCTGGACCTGCTATAGAATTTTACTCTGCTGCCGTAGTTAATCAGCATTAGGAGGAGGAAATACAAATGAAGTAACAGAAGATCATTCCCATTCTACTATGTTCCAATATTTGCAAAGGTGATTGGATGTAACTGTTATGTCATAGTGACATGTCAGAAGTTTTGATCGGTGGGGGTCAGGGTCCAATCTCCAAACAAGAACACCCATGAACCTGTCATCAGCTAACAAGGAGAGACAGCACACAGTTGAATGCTTCTGCCTCCTTGTTTTAGGGACTGATGGAAATCTCAGCACCCAAAGCCCCACTGATCAAAACATTTGACATGGCACTTTGATATGTCAGCAATTTTTCGAAACAACCATTACACAGGGGTTGTGCAGTTAACTCCCCTCTCCACATCTTTGAAACTGTTCTCATAAGACAAGTGGCTAAATTATCTCCCCTTTCAACTTGGGCTGCGATTCCCTTTTCTTCATGTGACATGAAGATTCCAGCCCTCAACACTGGAGCAAGACATCTCGCCTGCCGTTCATGTGACTTCCCCTCCCTGTTGCCTGCCCCCTTAGATGGAGCGTAATGGCATGGTAGGGGCCTATTACAGATCCTAAGTGGCATTTTTCTGGATTTCATGCAAATCGTAAATTGGTCCACTTTGACAACCCCTGTTGAAATTTCCTAATAAATCATATAGATAGTCTGACAGACCCTGCACTAGCGTGTGCAATATATATAGAGGGATAAAGATGAAACAATTTCATTACTGGGGAGTTCATACACAGCAGAAAGTGTTTTCATAGAGACATAAGCACAGGCATTATTCACACTCATGAAATAAAAGGACTTAATTGATATATTTTTTTATTTCTTTGATAGTAAAGTCGTAGTTATGTTCTTGGTCAATCGATAACACAGCTACACAATTTAGAAAAAATGACACTTCACCATCAGGGTTTGAGATAACTCTGTTGATGATAATTTAAGATTTTTAGGACCGATCGGTAACTATTTTTTCCTAAACCAGCTTCTACGACCAAATCTATAAAATGTTTAGTGGTAGACAGCACAAGTTGTACTCTTATTATCTGGAGATAGACCCTCATAAAGATAACACATTGTGCAAGAACTCAATATTGAATCCTTATAACACCGCCCAATGTTCAGACCAGCTTTCGGGAACAATTGTTCATAGGAACACTTGTTCCTAATAATTGGCCCATATAATTGTGTCCCTTATCAGCCGAAAAACAAGCAAGTGCTCAATTATCAGCTGAGTGCATCTTTCCTTTAGAATGAAAGATGCCCTATTATCAGCAGCACATGTGCCTGGGTAATCAGACGATTACAACAGAAATACCATATTGCTCCACAATATACAGAGCCAAATACCAAAGTGCATCACAAAATACTTCCCCAGCAGCACAAAACACCCACCCAAAAACTGATACTCTGTGGTGGCCAGTGCCAGGTGCCACATTCTGTCCTCCAACTCCAGTTGCCTTAGCATAGCAATGCAGTTTAATTCAGGAGTCAGGAGGGGAGTGTCAGATCATTACTTACCATGGCTGACCTGGGCATAGGCCCACCGGGAGGTTTCCCTGTAGGGTCTATGGCCAGTCTGCCCCTCCACAGGGAGACTGGACACAGGGCCGGCGCCACCAGTAAGACCTAAACCAAAAACGTTGGTTATATAAGTTCGGGCGGCTGGCCGGCGGCGCCCCTCATGCAGCGCCGCCTGAGCGCTTGCCGCTCTAAAGAATCTCCGGCCGCCGGCTCAGTGCTGCGCAGCCTGCCTGCGCCTCCTGTTTCTGTGTCTGCTCTGTGCTGTTGTTAATGTAGCGTGGCCGAGCTCTGTTCGGTCCGCGGTACAGGAGCTTTTGTTTCCTGTACCCGGCCGGACTGACAGGAAGTGCTCACTTAGTGTGCACTTCCTTTCAGTCGGGCCGGGTACAGGAAACAAATGCTCCTGTACCGCGGACCGAACAGAGCTCGGCCACGCTACACTAGAGGTGGGGGGGAATGAGAGTGACAAGGGGGGGGGGGAGGAAGGAAATGAGAGTGACAAGGGAGGGAGGGCGGGGGAAGGAAATGAGAGTGACAAGGGGGGGTGGAATGAGAGTGACAAGGGAGGGGGGGGAGGGAATGAGAGTGACAAGGGAGGGGGGGAGAGAATGAGAGTGACAAGGGGGGGGAGGGAATGAGAGTGACAAGGAGGGGGAGGGAATGAGAGTGACAAGGGGGGGGGAAATGAGAGTGACAAGGGAGGGGGGGGAGGAAATGAGAGTGACAAGGGAGGGGGGGGGAAATGAGAGTGACAAGGGGGAGGAAGGAAATGAGAGTGACAAGGGGGGAGGAAATTAGAGTGACAAGGGGGGGGAAGGAAATGAGAGTGACAAGGGGGGAGGAAATGAGAGTGACAAGGGGGGGAGGAAATGAGAGTGACAAGGGGGGGAGGAAATGAGAGTGACAAGGGGGGGGGAAATGAGAGTGACAAGGGGGGGGGGAAATGAGAGTGACAAGGGGGGGAGGAAATGAGCGTGACAAGGGGGGGGGAGAGTGACAAGGGAGGGAGGGGGGGAGAGAGTGACAACAAGGGGGGGGGGGGGGAGAAGAGAGTGACAAGGGAGTCCCCAGAGCCAGACTGCAGCCAGAGACCAGATCATCTTATTGTCCTGGTGGTAAGTAGACAATGCAATATGTTTATTATGTAATTGTTTAATTATTAATACTACATTATTAATACTACATCCGCATTTTGCGGACCGCACATTGCCGGCACTAAGAGAATATGCCTATAGAAATGTATGGGTCCGCAATTCCGTTCCGCAAAAAGAGACAGCTACAAGAAGCTTGATTAACCTTAAGGGAAACATAGCAGTTCTTTTAATTTAAAAGCTGAGAAAAGGGATGGAACATATGTGATGTCATGATATGGGCAGATCATCTGATAAGGGGGGGGGGGGGGGGGGGGCCAATTTTTATCTTGCCTAGGGCGGCAAAAATCCTTGCACCGGCCCTGACTGAACATGTAACACATCACTAATGCTATAAAAAAGATTATTTACTTTAGGCTGGTTTTGCATTAGGGATCTCAGATGGCATTTTTCTGAATGACTAGTCATTCATGGTTGGTGTGTGATAGTTTTAATTTTTTGAAGGATAATGCCATAGATTAAAACAATAAATCACTGATTTGCAATATATATCGCTACCATGATCTGTGGCCTAGTTTGGCCTTCCACTGATGGGATGCAGTCAGATCTGTTGTTTCACATAAATGACATTCTAAATATAGCACCCAATAATGACTGAAAATATCCAATATGGCAGATTAACTTTTCAACAGATTTTTCCTTTTGATCAGTATCTGTTCCAAAAGGCTCCAACTGTCATAAAAAATAGTCTAAAATGACCTTTTCAGCTTTGAAAAATGTGTTGCTTATGCCGCGCCATAGTATGTGAGTAATTTATTTCTAGAGTGATACTTAAAAGTTTGTGGACCCTTCAGAAGTTTATATAGTTGCATAAATTTGACCTAAAACTACATCAGATCTTCATACAAGTCCTAAAAGTAGAAAAAGATTACCAAATCAAACTAAGCTGCAACAGCAAACTAAGCTGCAAAAAACAGTGTCAGGCAGCGGCTGCCAAGGCCAATAAGACAATGGGTTGCATCAAAAGGGGCATAGATGCCCGTGATGAGAACATATTCCTACTACTTTACAAATCACTGGTCAGACCACACATGGAGTACTGTGTACAGTTCTGGGCTCCTGTAAACAAGGCAGACATAGCAGAGCTGGAGAGGGTCCAGAGGAGGGCAACTAAAGTAATAACTGGAATGGGGCAACTACAGTACCCTGAAAGATTATCAAAATTAGGGTTATTCACGTTAGAAAAAAGACGACTGAGGGGAGATCTAATTACTATGTATAAATATATCAGGGGGCAGTACAGAGATCTATCCCATCATCTATTTATCCCCAGGACTGTGACTGTGACGAGGGGACATCCTCTGCGTTTGGAGGAAAGAAGGTTTGTACACAAACATAGAAAAGGGTTCTTTACGGTAAGAGCAGTGAGACTATGGAACTCTCTGCCTGAGGAGGTGGTGATGGTGAGTACAATAAAGGAATTCAAGAGGGGCCTGGATGTATTTCTGGAGTGTAATAATATTACAGGCTATAGCTACTAGAGAGGGGTCGTTGATCCAGGGAGTTATTCTGATTGCCTGATTGGAGTCGGGAAGGAATTTTTTATTCCCCTAAAGTGAGGAAAATTGGCTTCTACCTCACAGGGTTTTTTTTTTTTTGCCTTCCTCTGGATCAACTTGTAGGATGACAGGCCGAACTGGATGGACAAATGTCTTTTTTCGGCCTTATGTACTATGTTACTATGTTACTATGTTATGTACTATGTATTATGTACTATGTAAATGAGTTAAAAATATTAGACTTGGTTGTGTATTGATTGAGGAAAATGCTCCAATATCACGTCTGTGAGTGGCAAAAGTATGTGAGCCTTTAGGATTACCAGATAATTTGAAGGTAAAATTTGTCAATGTTATGACAGTTAGGTGTGAGTGAGCGACCTGATTTATTTAAAGAACAGGGATCTATCAAAGTCTGATCTTCGCAACACTTTTGTCGAAGGGGTTCATATCACGAACAAAGGAGATTTCTGAGGACATCAGAAGAAGAGTTGGACATTCAGACAGATTGTGTAGAAATCGGGGAAATTCAAAACTATTATTACCCTCCCTACAAGTGGTCAACCAACAAATAACATGCCAACAGCAAGGTGCAGTGGCGTACATACAGGGGTCGCAGGGGCCGCAGTTGCGACCGGGCCCGGCACTCCTGGGGGCACGGCCGTCTGTGGACCTCCCTGACCCCTGCAGTCAGTGTTACCTCTAAGCTGCGCGGGTGGGCGGCCGCACAGCAATTATTGTGGCCCCGCTCACAACTTTACAATCCCTGCTCAGCCACATCGCGCCGCTCAAGCTGCTGGCAAAATGCCAGCAGTCAGTGCAGTGACAGTGTCAGAAACGTTGCATGCAGACTCATCGCCGAGCTGACAGCTTAAGCTTAACATCTCTCCCTCCATCATGCGCCTTCTGCCCAGTCTGCTGGCTCCTCCCACTTTATGAATGAAGCAGGCAGGCGGGGCAGGAGGCGCATGACGGAGGGAGAGATGTTAAGCTCAAGCTGCTGGCGGCGAGTCTGCATTTCACCCTAGTTAGTAAGTACAGCAGGGTTTGGGCTACTTTTACAAAGATTAAGCTTTACATGAATATACTTTACAGCTGTGCAGGGCCGTTGTATTAGAGTAGAGTCACTGCACCGGCCCCGCCGCCAGTGTCCCCGCCCTCCTCCCTTCCCACTGATACATTACTAGAAGGCACTTATGGGGAATCTGTGGATGACACTGTTATGAGGATATCTGTGAATGACACTGTTATGGGGGGGATCTGTGGATGACACATATATAGCATAGGATGCTATATATGTGTCATCCACATATATCCCCATAACAGTGTCATCCACAGATATCCCCATAAGTGTCATCCACAGATATCCCCATAAGGGGGCCCCATGGATCAGTTTTGCACCGGGGCCCCATGGATTGTGTGTACGCCACTGGCAAGATGTATAATAGTGTGCAAAGTTGCAAAGAATCCCAAGGTAACCTTTAAGCAACTAAAGGCCTTTCTCACATTAGCTAATGTTTATGAGTCCACCATCAGGAGAACACTGAAGAACAATGATGTGCTTGGCAAGACTGGAAGGAGAAAGCCGCTGCTTTCTAAACAGAACATTGCTGCCCATCTGCAGTTTGTTAAATATCACCTGGACAAGCCAGAAAGCTACTGGAACAATGTTTTGTGGACAGATGAGACCAAAATAGAACTTTTTTTAATTAAATGAGAAGTGTTATGTTTGGAAAATAGAAAACACTGCATTCTTGCATTAAAACTTTATCCTATATGTGAAACACGGTGGTAGCCTCATGGTTTAGATCTGTTTTGCTGCATCTGGGTAAGGATGGCTTGCCATCCTTGATAGAACAATCAATTCTGAATTATACCAGAAAATGCTAAAGGAAAATGTCAAGAAATCTGTCTATGAGCTGAATCTGAAAAGAATGTGGTTCATGCATCATGACTAGTGATGAGCGGCAGGGGCAATATTCGAATTTGCGATATTTCGTGAATATTTGGGCGAATATTTATCATATATTCGCGAATTTGAGATTATTTTCTTGATTCCGAAAATCAGCAATGTAATATGCACGTATTGCGCTCAAATTAGCCTGTATCTTATTACTACATTGTATTGTATTTTTTGCTTTTGTGGTGTAATCCCCATTTAGTATGTGTTGCACAATTGACAACGCAGTCCAGTGCACATCTTGCATGATGTATGCAGTCCTGGAACAGCCGTTCGAGGGTGTATATCTTTGTTCAAGATGTGAGCAAATTACCCGTTTGGAATCGCTAATCGAGTCTCTAAATGGGCAAGTTGCAACACTGAGAGGCATTGACAATTTGCAAAAAAGTTTTCTTCTCACCGAGCAAGCACTCTTTGGGGTAGATGAGGGGGAGGGTGACAGAGAGGAGGCTGAGGAAAGTGAGGTAGCTAGCTGGGTAACAGTTAGAAAGCGGGGTAGAGGGAAGAGTGCCAGGGAGGCTAGCCCTGATCTGACACACCCCAACAAGTTTGCACGTTTGGCAGATGAGGGGGATATCAGTCCAGGGACGGCACTGCCGCAGCCGGACACTTCCTCTGCCAGTCAGCTCCGGTAAGCAGGGGACCAGGAGAGCAGGGCAGGCCAGACAGGTGCTGGTAGTGGGAGACTCCATTATTAGGGGAACAGATAAGGAAATCTGTCACAAAGACCGTGATCGCCGAACAGTGTGCTGTCTTCCTGGCGCTAGAGTTCGACACATCGCGGATCGGGTTGACAGATTACTGGGAGGGGCTGGAGAAGATCCAGCGGTCATGGTCCATATCGGAACCAATGACAAAGTTAGGGGTAGGTGGAGAGTCCTTAAAAATGATTTCAGGGATTTAGGTCAAAAGCTTAGGGCAAGGACCTCAAAGGTAGTATTTTCCGAAATACTACCTGTACCACGGGCCACACAAGAAAGGCAGCGGGAGATTAGGGAAATTAACAAGTGGCTCAAGAACTGGTGTAGGATGGAGGGGTTTGGGTTCCTGGAGAACTGGGCCAACTTCTCTGTCGGCTACAGGCTCTATCGTAGGGACGGGCTGCACCTCAATGGGGAAGGGGCAGCTGTGTTGGGGAAGAAGATGGCTAGAAGGTTGGAGGAGTGTTTAAACTAGGGACTGGGGGAGGGTAATTACACTATAGAAAGGGAAGATAGTGCAGATAGAGACCGGGGGCAAGGTAGTGGGACTGGGGGAGGAATGGAAGGAGGGACTAGAACAGTTCAGAAGGAAAGGTGTAGGGTAAAAAATATACATAAACCTCTCAAATGTATGTATACTAATGCCAGAAGCCTGACTAATAAAACTGGTGAACTGGAATTAGTGATGTGTGAGGAGAACTATGACATAGTGGGAATAACTGAGACATGGCTGGATGATAGCTATGACTGGGCGGTTAATGTACAGGGTTACAGTCTGTTTAGAAAGGATCGTCAAAACCGGAGAGGGGGAGGGGTCTGCCTTTATGTAAAGTCCTGTCTAAAGCCCACACTCCGTGAAGATATAAGTGAGGGACATGAACATGTGGAGTCACTGTGGGTAGAGATACATGGAGCTAAAAACAACAATAAATTACTAATAGGAGTCTACTATAAACCACCTAATATACCGGAGTCCACAGAAAATCTACTACTAAACGAGATAGACAAGGTGGCAAATCATAATGAGGTGGTTATTATGGGGGACTTCAACTACCCAGATATAGACTGGGAAACTGAAACTTGTATATCTCATAAAGGAAACAGATTCTTGGCAATAACCAAAGACAATTATCTCTCCCAACTGGTTCAGGACCCGACTAGAGGGACGGCCATACTGGACTTAATATTAACCAATAGACCTGACAGAACAACAGACGTGCAGGTTGGGGGACACCTGGGAAATAGTGACCATAAAGTAATAACCTTCCAATTATCATTCAAAAGAGCGTTTCTACAGGGAGGAACAAAAATACCAAACTTCAAAAAAGCTAAATTTAGCCAACTAAGAGCCTATAGGCCTAACTAACTGGGACAAAGTCCTCAAAAATAAAAATACAGCCACAAAATGGGATATCTTTAAAACATCCTAAAATCTCATTGTGAGAGGTACATACCGTATGGGAATAAAAGGTTAAGGAACAAAAAGAAACCAATGTGGATAAACAGAACTGTAAAGAAAGCAATAAATGACAAAAAGAAAGCATATAAAACACTAAAACAGGAGGGTAGCACGGAAGCACTGAAAAACTATAAGGAAAAAAACAGAACATGTAAAAAACAAATAAAAGCGGCCAAACTAGAGACCGAGAGATTAATTGCCAAAGAGAGTAAAACTAACCCTAAAATGTTCTTCAATTATATAAATGTTAAAAAGTATAAATCTGAAGGTGTCGGCCCTTTAAAGAGTAATGAGGGGGAGTCGCAGAGAGCGACGAGGAGAAAGCAAAGCTGTTAAATATTTTTTTCTCCAGTGTATTCACTGAGGAATATAAACTGTCAGATGAAATGCTGAATGTTGAAATAAATTCCCCATTAAAAGTGTCCTGTCTGACCCAGGACGAAGTACAACAGCGACTTAAAAAGATCAAAATAGACAAATCGCCAGGACCGGATGGCATACACCCCCGTATCCTAAGGGAATTAAGTAATGTCATAGCCAGACCCTTATTTCTGATATTTGCGGACTCTATACTAACAGGGAATGTCCCACAGGATTGGTGCATGGCAAATGTGGTGCCAATATTCAAAAAGGGTCCAAAAACAGAGCCTGGAAACTATAGGCCGGTAAGTTTAACATCTGTTGTGGGTAAACTGTTTGAAGGTTTTCTGAGAGATGCTATGTTAGAGCATCTTAACGGAAATAAGCAAATAACGCCATATCAGCATGGCTTCGTGAGGGATCGGTCATGTCAAACTAATTTAATCAGTTTCTATGAGGAGGTAAGTTCTAGACTTGACAGTGGCGAATCAATGGATGTCGTGTATCTGGACTTCTCCAAAGCATTTGACACTGTACTACATAAAAGGTTAGTATATAAAATGAGAATGCTCGGACTGGGAGAAAAGTCTGTAAGTGGGTAAGTAACTGGCTCAATGATAGAAAACAGAGGGTGGTTATTAACGGTACATACTCAGATTGGGTCACTGTCACTAGTGGAGTACCTCAGGGGTCAGTATTGGGCCCTATTCTCTTCAATATATTTATTAATGATCTTGTAGAAGGCTTGCATAGTAAAATATCAATTTTCGCAGATGACACTAAACTGTGTAAAGTAGTTAACACTGAAGAGGACAGTATACTACTACAGAGGGATCTGGATAGATTGGAGGCTTGGGCAGATAAGTGGCAGATGAGGTTTAACACTGACAAATGTAAAGTTATGCACATGGGAAGGAATAATGCAAGTCACCCGTACATACTAAATGGTAAAACACTCGGTAACACTGACATGGAAAAGGATCTAGGAATTTTAATAAACAGCAAACTAAGCTGCAAAAAACAGTGTCAGGCAGCTGCTGCCAAGGCCAATAAGATAATGGGTTGCATCAAAAGGGGCATAGATGCCCGTGATGAGAACATATTCCTACTACTTTACAAATCATTAGTCAGACCACACATGGAGTACTGTGTACAGTTCTGGGCTCCAGTGAACAAGGCAGACATAGTAGAGCTGGAGAGGGTCCAGAGGAGGGCAACTAAAGTAATAACTGGAATGGGGCAACTACAGTGCCCTGAAAGATTATCAAAATTAGGGTTATTCACGTTAGAAAAAAGACGACTGAGGGGAGATCTAATTACTATGTATAAATATATCAGGGGTCAGTACAGAGATCTATCCCATCATCTATTTATCCCCAGGACTGTAACTGTGACGAGGGGACATCCTCTGCGTTTGGAGGAAAGAAGGTTTGTACACAAACATAGAAGAGGATTCTTTACGGTAAGAGCAGTGAGACTATGGAACTCTCTGCCTGAGGAGGTGGTGATGGTGAGTACAATAAAGGAATTCAAGAGGGATCTGGATGTATTTCTGGAGCGTAATAATATTACAGGCTATAGCTACTAGAGAGGGGTCGTTGATCCAGGGAGTTATTCTGATTGCCTGATTGGAGTCGGGAAGGAATTTTTTATTCCCCTAAAGTGAGGAAAATTGGCTTCTACCTCACAGGTTTTTTTTGCCTTCCTCTGGATCAACTTGTAGGATGACAGGCCGAACTGGATGGACAAATGTCTTTTTTCGGCCTTATGTACTATGTTACTATGTTAATACAGTCGCGGGTCACTGTTGCTACATTTTCTAAGCTGCTAGAAGTTTCCTGAGACTGGAGAAAATGGTTGGCACGGCAGAACATTACAATAGCTTTATATGCAGATAGAGTGCTCCAATATATTCGCGATTGCGCAAATCGGCAATTAATGATGAGCATATTTTGGCGCAATACGTGCAACTTCACATTTTAGCAGGTCTGACTGATTGGTGCACTAAGTATTGTTGTGAACCTGTGACATCACAGCACTATGTCTGTAGCATGTACTGTATGTATGGACAGCAGAACCTATCACACTGCCTAACACCCTGCACTGGAACCTATCAGCTACACTATATCAGGATATAACCTACACTGACTATCTCCCACTAACTATCTGTAATATATATAAGCTAACTAACTAACTAACTAACTAACTAACTAACTAACTATCTATCTAATGTAATTAAACAGTAAAGCACAGAGCACAGCAATGTCACTGCTGTCTCTCTCAGAACTCCATAAAACTACAGAAAATGGCTGCTGGGGAGGTTCTTATATAGTAAGGGGTAGGCAACTTTCCTATTGGTTGCTAGGGAAGCTCATAAAAAGAGATTGAAGCCTTCTCATTGGCCCACAAGCAAGAAGGGAGGTTACTGATGAAATTTTTTTTTAGAATATTCGCGAATACGAATATATAGCACTAAATTCTAAATCTTTGCAAATTCTCGAAGTGGCGATATTCGCGATTAAAATTTGCGATTCGAATATTCGCGCCCAACACTAATCATGACACTAAGAACACAAGTTGGTCTACCAAAGAACAGTTAATGAAGAATTAAGTTAAAGTTTTGGAATGACCAAGTCAAAGTTCTGACCTTAATCCAATGGAAATGTTGGAGAAAGACCTGAAATTAGTAGTTCATTAGAGGAAACCAACATAATAGAGTTGAAGCTGTTTTGCATGGAGGAATTTGCTCAAATTCCTCCAAGCCGATGTGCAGGACTAATCAACAATTACTGTAAATGTTTAGCTGCAGGCAATCTGTTTATCGCTTCTAAAATGCACTATTCTGTACTATAATGTATTATAATGTCAGTGCTAAACTAACATTCACCAGCCAGAGAAATGCACCTGCTGGGACGCGTTAGAGGCAGGCCTGGGGTCTTGACTAGGCCTGCCTGCACTGACATCGACACCCTGCAATTTCATTTGCGGGGTGCCAATGGAATACAGAAGGAGTCTGCTCACTCTGTAACTGCTTACAAGCTGTGGCTAATGTCCATGGCATGTAAAGGGTTAAACAGCCCGGATCTGTGTTCCTGCTGGTCAGGGCCAAAAGAGAAGGGAGACCCATGTAGTACTTAGACTGGGCTGCCGTAAAAAGGCAGCGGCGGCTCAGCCGAAGGCCCCTGTGTATTGTGCCCTAATGGATATATGAAATATTTCCTTCCAGTCAGTAAAGCTTTACCTCACTTCACCTTCTTAACATAACATCAAACCCTAACTGATTCAGAAAGTACTCTTAAGAAAGCATGTAACTAGATATACCAACATGAACGGTGACGTACATACTGGAAGTCAAAAGAGGCCCTCCTGCTTGTTCACGCTGATACACTCCAGAGAGTAGCAAAATTGGTTTCTTACCCCTCTTTTTTTCTTTGCTAGCTTTGCTGGAGTTTTAGGGGCCTGTGGAGGGTTACATAACCTGTAATAGACAAGGTGAGAAAGGACTAGTCTGTGCTGGACCTCACAGCAGCTACACAGGCTGGCTCTATGATATGTACACTCTTGACCATGGTACATATATGCATGCACTGCATGACTAAGTGGAAAACCAGTATGACTACAAATGGCGATGGCATCTGTGTTGTCAGTGAAGTATTTCTTTAATGTACTATAAAAAGACTGACATGATTGTTCTGAATTGATTGAAGTGACATGTTGGAGAGTACTTCATATTGATTTTTACTTAATGATGGCTTCTAAAGAAAAATGTACAACTGGTTATTTATTTTTTAGCTTCTCTCCTTCTGGCTTCGTCAATCTATCTATATCTATCTCATATCTCTCTCTCTCTATATATATATATATATATATATATATATATACAGTTGCAAGAAAAAGTATGTCAACCCTTTGGAATGATATGGATTTCTGCACAAATTGGTCATAAAATGTGATCTGATCTTCATCTAAGTCACAACAATAGACAATCACAGTCTGCTTAAACTAATAACACACAAAGAATTAAATGTTACCATGTTTTTATTGAACACACCATGTAAACCATGTAAACATTCACAGTGCAGGTGGAAAAAGTATGTGAAACCTTGGATTTAATAACTGGTTGAACCTCCTTTGGCAGCAATAACTTCAACCAATCGTTTCCTGTAGTTGCAGATCAGACGTGCACAATGGTCAGGAGTAATTCTTGACCATTCCTCTTTACAGAACTGTTTCAGTTCAGCAATATTCTTGGGATGTCTGGTGTGAATCGCTTTCTTGAGGTCATGCCACAGCATCTCAATCGGGTTGAAGTCAGTACTCTGACTGGGCCACTCCAGAAGGCGTATTTTCTTCTGTTTAAGCCATTCTGTTGTTGATTCACTTCGCTTTGGGTCGTTGTCCTGTTGCAACACCCATCTTCTGTTGAGCTTCAGCTGGTGGACAGATGGCCTCAAGTTCTCCTGCAAAATGTCTTGAGAAAATTCATTTTTCCTTCGATGATAGCAATACGTCCAGGCCCTGACGCAGCAAAGCAGCCCCAAACCATGATGCCTCCACCACCATACTTCACAGTTGGGATGAGGTTTTGATGTTGGTGTGCTGTGCCTCTTTTTCTCCACATATAGTGTTGTGTGTTTCTTCCAAACAACTTAAATTGGATTTCATCTGTCCACAGAATATTTTGCCAGTACTGCTGTGGAACATCCAGGTGCTCTTGTGCAAACTGTAAACGTGCAGCAATGTTTTTTTTGGACAGCAGTCGCTTCCTCTGTGGTAGCCTCCATGAAATCCATTCTTGTTTAGTGTTTTACGTATCATAGATTTGCTAACAGGGATGTTAGCATATGCCAGAGACTTTTGTAAGTCTTTAGTTGACACTCTAGGAATCTTCTTCACCTCATTGAGCAGTCTGCGCTGTGCTCTTGCAGTCATCTTTACAGGACGGTCACTCCTAGGGAGAGTAGCAGCAGTGCTGAACTTTCTCCATTTATAGACAGTTTGTCTTACCGTGTACTGATGAACAGCAAGGCTTTTGGAGATACTTTTATAACCCTTTCCAGATTTATGCAAGTCAACAATTCTTAATCGTAGGTATCCTGAGAGCTCTTTTGTGCGAGGCATCATTTACATCAGGCAATGCGTCTTGTGAAAAGCAAACCCAGAACTAGTGTGTGTTTTTTATAGGGCAGGGCAGCTGTAACCAACACCTCCAATCTCATCTCATGGATTGGACTCCAGTTGGCTGACACCTCACTCCAATTAGCTCTTGGAGATGTCATTAGTCTAGGGGTTCACATACTTTTTCCACCTGCACTGTGAATGTTTACATGGTGTGTTCAATAAAAACATGGTAACATTTAATTCTTTGTGTGTTATTAGTTTAAGCAGACTGTGATTGTCTATTGTTGTGACTTAGATGAAGAACAGATCACATTTTATGACCAATTTGTGCAGAAATCCATATTATTCCAAAGGGTTCACATACTTTTTCTTGCAACTGTATATATATATATAGCTCTCTCTCCCTCTCTCTATCTTTCTCTACTGCACTCTCTATATCTCCTTATTTCTCTATCTCTTTCTATCTATCTCCTTCTCTATCTCTGTCTCTCGCACTTTCTCTGTTCCTTCCATCCTAGAGTGAGATATCTACAATGTGTAATTTCACACAAGCAATGTTGAGGACAGTGGGTGTAGAACTACTGTGTCAACCTACAGATTTTGGGCAGGGTTATTTTGACAATCCCCTGGTATTCACCCATTAACCTCTGTACAGGAACCTGAACTTCACTGCAGGAGAGCCACCAGACCGCTACCTCTTGGGAGTAGTCCCTGTGTGGTTGACAGAAGGATCAGGCAAGACTATAGTCAGGGACAGGGCAAGGTCCGGTCAGGCAGAGTACCTGCATACCCGAGAAACAGTCCGAAGTCAGGGCAGGCAGCAAAGGGTCAATACAGTGAATAGGCACAGGTCAGGTCAGGCAGCAGAGAACTGGAGTCAGGAATCAGGTAAAGGTTCATACATGGGCAGACAAACTGAACAGCACACCTTTCCAGAGGAGAAGGTCCATAAAGTGCCCAGAGGTGGCTAGTCATAGGCTGGGAAAGAATTAGAGCATGGCCCTTTAAGAGATGGGAAGCACACGTGTGTGTGCCTTATGGGCAGACAAAAGAGGCCTAGCTGGTAAACACAGGCAGTGACCTGTAGCAGAAGATGGACACACAGGACTCTGAAGGCCTGTCCGCTGCTCTTAAGATGCAGCAGAAGCATAAAAGTATTTGGAGTGGCACCTGTGCCTTCCTAGGGGTGCGGGACGGAGGCAGGGACAACTTTGTGAAAGTCCTTGAATTGTCCAGCCAGAGCCAATTGAACATCTCTGGAGAGACCTGAAAATGGCTGTCCACCAACATCCCCATCTAACCTGACAGAGCTTGAGAGGATCTGCAGAGAAGAATGACAGAGAATTGCAAAATCCAGGTGTGCAAACCTCATGGCATCATACCCAAGAAGACTGGAGGCTGTAATCACTACCAAAGGTGCTTCAACTAAGTACTAAGATTTTGAGCATTCTGTTTTCACTTATGGGGTACTGAGTGCAGAATGAAGGGGAAAATGTTTTTGTTTTTTTTGTTATAGCACAAGGCGACAACTTAACAAAATGTGAAAAAAGTTAAAGGGTCTGAAGACTTTCCAGCGTTATACATGTTCTCTACTCTATCAGATGAGTGCTAAATACGTTTCTGTGTCCACTAATCCAGAATTTCTGTTAATTCAGCACCTGCCACTTCCATAGAAGACACATTAAAGGACTATGTAATTTCACTTTGTGAGATGTTTTAGACAATATAATACACTGTACAATAGGCCACAAATCTTTACCAGTGTAATAGATAATGCTAAAAACACCATAAACTTGGATACTATATTTGGGTAACAAACACCTCTATAAATAATGAAGAAAAAAAAAAGAAAAAGCTTGTACTGTACCTAGGTTGCCAGTATGGCTCAACTTGGTGCAATACATGGCACTAATAAATGCCATCTGAAAGCCCCCAGATAGGAGAAACTTTATTCTAAAATTTTTATTGTCAATGCATTAATCTTTTTCAACTTACCGGTATATAGTGGCATATATCATGTCTCTTTAATGACGGAGTAGTACCTGTCCAGTACTAGCTGATTAAACAATATACACGGTACACTGTAGAATATATGGTGTCAGTCACCTGGAGTTTTTTGTGCAGCTGCTACTTCATTCTGCTGGAACTATTGTATGGAAAACGCCCATGTGATGCATGGTGGCCACCATCTCCGCTTCAGTGGTTGTGCTATTGACATTGCTACAAGGAGCAGTACAACCTTTTCCTGTATGATAATGATCATTGCCTCCCTGTCTCTTGGTGTGGGAGGTTGTGGTCATGTAGGACCTCACATTTATTCACATTTCACAGTAAATATGAAGGGAAAATGATATATCAGCATGTATGTTTTAAACTATTAGACCAAAGGGGTTTCCCAGTGGATCTGATTTCTATCCTGAGAAAAAGCTGCTATTACAGGGGAAGCTCCAGCTGACCAGTTTGCCCACAGTGAAATGTAGCATTACATGCTGCACCTACTACAGTAAGAACTTTCACTCATAAATGGATATATCACATTTTCATATTAAATGAGACTTCAGACTTTTTTTATTTCTTTTTCATGTTCAAGTGTATTCTGTGATTTTGTCTCATGTGCATTTAGTCCATAACACAGGCATTTGGCTTCATGTCAGGGCCAATATTTTGGTTATAGGGGCCCAATAGATGACATCCAGTTGATCTCCAATACTGTATAGTTGTGCAAATGAAGCCTAAAACTTACAAGGAATTAAAGGGAATTTGTCAGAAGAATCCACGTAATTAAACCAGCCAAAATGCCTAGTAGGGCTGACCCTGCAAGATTACAACCATACATTTCCTACCCTGATCCATTTCTGGGAGAAATAAGTTATTAACATAACTAGGGCTTAAGGGCACTGAAGGCATGCCCTAGCCACTTGCTGAACCGGAGCTCCTCGGTCCTGCTTCCCTTGAAAGTCCCCATTCACTTGATTGGCAGGGGTAGAGTGTCCAGGGAAGCACAGCAGAGGAGCTAAAGTTCACCAAGTGGCTGCAGCTCACTTATTTCTCCTAAATGCATCAACAGATGGGGGATGAAAGGTATATTTTTAATCAGCAGGATCAGCCCTACAAGCCATTATAGCTGTTTTAAATGAGTTGATCCTGCTGATAGATGCCCTTTATGCAAGGGTACCAGTTGTAATGGGAATGCTTACATATATGTCATTATATAAACAATGCATTGACTACACGGTACTATATTTCAGTGATGGTATATGCTTCATCAATCCTGCCAAGTAAAGTTAACATTCTTTAGAAGGATATACAAAGCAGACATTTCCTTAACCACAAAAAGTTTAATTGCTCTATGCTCCAGCTCTGACCACGACCCATATAATCTAACATAAAGCTCTTGTGCCTCAGACCTGTAGAAATGCGGTTACAATTATGTTGGCTTTGTGGTTACAGCTCCACACCACATGAAATAGAAAAAAGTATTCCATACTGACCACGACAATTGCTGCATTGGCAAATAGAGGTCTTTTCAGTAACCTGAAGGTTTCTTCTTCATCGTCTTCTACATATTCTAACACCTAAAGTTCTATATTGTGATCAGCCACAGTAAATAAAAAGGTTGGTGTGCCCACTTATCTCACCTCCTGCCAGATGTGAATGTTCTCATCCCATTAATCAGGACAGAGAGCCACGGCAGACTGTAGCACCCTCTCTGGAACAGGCACCATGTAATAATGAGCAAAAGCCAGCATGACCAGCCACCAATGTTCATGGTGCTTCATTCTTCTGGTCTAACCTAAAAAAATGGGTCTCTAAGCAGAGGGGATTTTGCGGAATGGAAGGGCTGGCCCCTAATAGAACAGTTCTATCCTTGTCCATAATGCGGACAATAATAGGACATGTTCTGTTTTTTAGTGAAATGGCCATGTGGACATACGGACACAGAATGCACAGAGTAATTTTTTTGAAGTGAATGGTTCCTCATACAGGCCACACAAAAAAGCGACGGACACGGAAAAAAATATGTTTGTGTGCATGAGCCCTAAGATATTAATGTATATTGCCGACGTCTATCTATACAAATATTTTTAAAATACAGTGGGATGCGAAAGTTTGGGCAACCTTGTTAATCGTCATGATTTTCTTGTATAAATCGTTAGTTTTTACGATAAAAAATGTCAGTTAAATATATCATATAGGAGACACACACAGTGATATTTGAGAAGTGAAATTAAGTTTCTTGGATTTACAGAAAGTGTGCTATAATTGTTTAAACAAAATTAGGCAGGTGCATAAATTTGGGCACCACAAAAAAGAATGAAATGAAATAAATATTTAGTAGATCCTCCTTTTTCAGAAATTACAGCCTCTAAACGCTTCCTGTAGGTTCCAATGAGAGTCTGGATTCTGGTTGAAGGTATTTTGGACCATTCCTCTTTACAAAACATCTTTAGTTCATTCAGGTTTGATGGCTTCCGAGCATGGACAGCTCTCTTTAAGTCACACCACAGATTTTCAATTATATTCAGGTCTGGGCACTGAGATGGCCATTCCAGAATGTTGTACTTGTTCCTCTGCATAAATGCCTTAGTGGATTTTGAGCAGTGTTTAGGGTCGTTGTCTTGTTGAAAGATCCAGCCCCGGCGCAGCTTCAGCTTTGTCACTGATTCCTGGACATTGGTCTCCAGAATCTGCTGATACTGAATGGAATCCATGCGTCCCTCAACTTTGACAAGATTCCCAGTCCCTGCACTGGCCACACAGCCCCACAGCATGATGGAACCACCACCATATTTTACTGTAGGTAGCAGGTGTTTTTCTGCTGTGGAATGCTGTGTTCTTTTTCCTCCATGCATAACGCCCCTTGTTATAGCCAAATAACTCAATTTTAGTTTCATCAGTCCACAGCACCTTATACCAAAATGAAGCTGGCTTGTCCAAATGTGCTTTAGCCCACCTCAAGCGGCACTTTTTGTGCTGTGGGCGGAGAAAAGGCTTCCTCTGCATCACTCTCGCATACAGCATCTCCTTGTGTAAAGTGCGCTGAATGGTTGAACGATGCACAGTGACTCCATCTGCAGCAAGATGATGTTGTAGGTCTTTGGTGCTGGTCTGTGGGTTGACTCTGACTGTTCTCACCATTCGTCGCTTCGGTCTATCCGAGATTTTTCTTGGTCTGCCACTTCGAGCCTTAACTTGAACTGAGCCTGTGGTCTTCCATTTCATCAATATGTTCTTAACTGTGGAAACAGACAGCTGAAATCTCTGAGACAGCTTTCTGTATCCTTCCCCTAAATCATGATGGTGAACAATCTTTGTCTTTAGGTCATTTGAGATTTGTTTTGAGACCCCCATGTTGCTACTCTTCAGAGAAAATTAAAAGAGGAGGGAAACTTACAATTGACCCCTCTTAAATACTCTTTCTCATAATTGTATTCAATTGTGTATGTAGGTCAGGGGTCACTGATCTTACCAAGCCAATTTGAGTTCCAATAATTACTTCTAAAGGTTTTGGAATCAATAAAATGACAACAGTGCCCAAATTTATGCACCTGCCTAATTTTGTTTAAACAATCATAGCACACTTTCTGTAAATCCAATAAACTTCATTTCACTTCTCAAATATCACTGTGTGTGTCTCCTGTATGATATATTTAACTGACATTTTTTATCGTAACAACCAACGATTTATACAAGAAAATCATGATGATTAACAAGGTTGCCCAGACTTTCGCATCCCACTGTAACTTATGTTTTATAAGATCTCAGATCAGACCCCCATCTTTATCAGATCTCAGATCATACCCCCCCAATCAGACCCCTCCATTTAGACCCACAGTCTTTATCAGACCTCAGATCAGACCCCCAATCTTCATCAGACCTCTGATTAGACCCCCAATCAGACCTCAATCTTCATTAGACACACAGTATTCAATCTTTTTCAGACCTCCGATCAAACCCCTTAATCAAACCCCCAATCTTTCTCAGACCTCAGATTAGACCCCCCAATCAGACCCCTAATCTTTATCAGAACCCCCATTTACACCCACAGTCTTTATCAGACCTTAGATCAGACCCTGAATCTTCATCCGACCTCATATTAGACCACCAATCAGGCCCCCAATTTTCATCAGTTTCCCAATATTCAATCTTTATCAGACCTTAGATCAAACCTCCAATCTTTATTAGACCTCATATTTTACCCATCAACCCTTATCAGACCTCAGATCCGACCTCCAATCTTTATCAGACCTCAGATCAGACCCCTGATCTTTATCAAACTGCTTCCGTTTAGAGTCAGTCTTATCAGACCTCAGATCATGCCCCCGAATCAGACCCTCAATCTTCATCAGACCTCAGATTCGACCCTCAATCAAACCCCCAATCTTCATTAGACACCCAATATTCAATCTTTATCAGACCTCATATCAGACCCCCATCTTTTTGAGACCTCAGATCATACTCCTCAATCAGACCCCCAATCTTTAACAGACCTCAGATCATAATCTCTAATTACACCCCCATTCTTTACCAGCCCCCCCCCATTTAGACCCACAGTCTTTATCAGACCTCAGATCAGACCCCTAATCTTCTACAGACCTCAAATTAGACCCCCAATCTTCATTAGACAACCAATATTAAATCTTTATCAGACCTCAGATCAGTCCCCCCCAATCAGATTCCCAATTTAGACCCAGTATTTATCAGAACTTAGATAAGACCCCCAATCTTCATCAGACCTCAGATAAGACTACCAATCAGACCCCCAATTTTCATCAGTCCCCCAATATTCAATCTTTATCAGACCTCAGATCAGACTCCCAATCTTTATCAGACCTCAGATCATACCCCTAAATCAGACCCCTGATCTTTATCAGATCTCAGATCAGACCTCTAATCATTATCAGACCTCAGATCAGACCCCTATTCTTTATCAGACCACCCCATTTAGATTTGTAGTCTTTATCAGATGATCAGAACTCACAATCAGACTCCTAATCTTTATCAGATGTCATTAGACCCCAAGTCTTTATCAGACCTCAGGTCAGAGCCCCAATCAGACCCCCAATCTTTATCAGACCTCAAACCAGACCCCAATCTTCATCAGACAGTAACATAAATAAAATAACTTACTTCTGCTCTGGAAAATGCTGTTTCTGCACTCACCACTTCCTGATCTTCTGCTGGTGCTGTGCTGCACTGGGATCTGATGTCGCACAGTGTCAGGTCATAGTGCACATCTACGACACATCACAGCGGGCACCCGGAAGAACAACAGGGAGCAGTGACTACAGCCAGTGCTAGCAGTGCTACCCTCAGCTCTCACCACACCTACTGCATAATAATGAGCACTTCCATATTCAAAGCACACATTAGTATTTGTTTTATCAGATGCAAGGCCATTTTTCTCCACCCTTTGGGGAAGGGAAGTGTGTCTTATACAGGGAGTGCAGAATTATTAGGCAAGTTGTATTTTTGAGGATTAATTTTATTATTGAACAACAACCATGTTCTCAATGAACCCAAAAAACTCATTAATATCAAAGCTGAATATTTTTGGAAGTAGTTTTTAGTTTGTTTCTAGTTTTAGCTATTTTAGGGGGATATCTGTGTGTGCAGGTGACTATTACTGTGCATAATTATTAGGCAACTTAACAAAAAAGAAATATATACCCATTTCAATTATTTATTTTTACCAGTGAAGCCAATATAACATCTCAACATTCACAAATATACATTTCTGACATTCAAAAACAAAACAAAAACAAATCAGTGATGAATATAGCCACCTTTCTTTGCAAAGACACTCAAAAGCCTGCCATCCATGGATTCTGTCAGTGTTTTGATCTGTTCACCATCAACATTGCGTGCAGCAGCAACCACAGCCTCCCAGACACTGTTCAGAGAGGTGTACTGTTTTCCCTCCTTGTAAATCTCACATTTGATGATGGACCACAGGTTCTCAATGGGGTTCAGATCAGGTGAACAAGGAGGCCATGTCATTAGATTTTCTTCTTTTATACCCTTTCTTGCCAGCCATGCTGTGGAGTACTTGGACGCGTGTGATGGAGCATTGTCCTGCATGAAAATCATGTTTTTCTTGAAGGATGCAGACTTCTTCCTGTACCACTGCTTGAAGAAGGTGTCTTCCAGAAACTGGCAGTAGGACTGGGAGTTGAGCTTGACTCCATCCTCAACCCGAAAAGGCCCCACAAGCTCATCTTTGATGATACCAGCCCAAACCAGTACTCCACCTCCATCTTGCTGGCGTCTGAGTCGGACTGGAGCTCTCTGCCCTTTACCAATCCAGCCACGGGCCCATCCATCTGGCCCATCAAGACTCACTCTCATTTCATCAGTCCATAAAACCTTAGAAAAATCAGTCTTGAGAAATTTCTTGGCCCAGTCTTGACGTTTCAGCTTGTGTGTCTTGTTTAGTGGTGGTCGTCTTTCAGCCTTTCTTACCTTGGCCATGTCTCTGAGTATTGCACACCTTGTGCTTTTGGGCACTCCAGTGATGTTGCAGCTCTGAAATATGGCCAAACTGGTGGCAAGTGGCATCTTGGCAGCTGCACGCTTGACTTCTCTCAGTTCATGGGCAGTTATTTTGCGCCTTGGTTTTTCCACACGCTTCTTGCGACCCTGTTGACTATTTTGAATGAAACGCTTGATTGTTCGATGATCACGCTTCAGAAGCTTTGCAATTTTAAGAGTGCTGCATCCCTCTGCAAGATATCTCACTATTTTTGACTTTTCTGAGCCTGTCAAGTCCTTCTTTTGACCCATTTTGCCAAAGGAAAGTAAGTTGCCTAATAATTATGCACACCTAATATAGGGTGTTGATGTCATTAGACCACACCCCTTCTCATACAGAGATGCACATCACCTAATATGCTTAATTGGTAGTAGGCTTCCGAGCCTATACAGCTTGGAGTAAGACAACATGCATAAAGAGGATGATGTGGTCAAAATACTCATTTGCCTAATAATTCTGCACGCAGTGTAAAGTGAAAAAATATAGTAAGTAAGACACATGAGATAAATTGGCAGATACTTCCCATATCACTGTAGCACTGATTCTATAAATTAGCATTTTTAGCTAATGTTAGGGAATTGCTAATCAAGCTCAGATCTAGCATAAAATGTAGAAACAGTATGACACTAAACCTCAAATATTCAAAATGTTCAATTTAAATCAGTAGGTTCTATTTGGTCCAGAGTTAAATCACAAAGTGAAAATGAGATATAGCGTGTGTACGTCCTTTGCAGAGTTAATGAAGCCCACACAACCTAAGAAACCTGTTAGTTCAGAGGATCGCTCACACAAGTCCCAACCAAGGGCAGACCCGAGATTTACAGGAACAATCCAAAAACACTTTTTGAGACATACAATTCAGGAAAAGGAGCCTCAACAAAGCCAAATATGTACAAGAAACCCTATTCAGGTAAGCACAGAATTACCCATTCCTTACAGTCATTATGTAGGCTTACGGGAAAAGATCTGTACCTAGTATAATCCCCAGTTGTCAACCTCTCTGATATGAAAAAGGTCCAGCCTTGTATAATATTTTACCATCTTGCAGAACTAGGACCAGGAAGTGGCTTGATGTCTGACTGCTGTGGCCAGTCGCAGGCCAAAGCCACTTACTGGTCCTGCGGGGACTGGGAGCAGCTGGGAAAGGAGTAGCAGCACAGTGGGACTGTGCACAGGCAATTTTTTTTTCTTTTGGACCACACGTTAGTGGTTTTCAGCTCCTACGACAACCTCTTTAATATGGTTTTCAATAAACCTATGATGAGGGGAAAAAATATCTTGCCTCTGTTCACGCATGGCCCTTTTTTCTGGCCACTGCTTCAGATTGGACTTGGTAGGCAGGTGCTTGTGAGTGATGTCACATGATTACTATGCCTTTTTGGTCCTGATATATTATACAAGAGGCTCTACCTCCAGACAGTTTCTTGAGGTGGCAAGACTATGACCACTATGCAGTGGCGTACCAAGGGGGGGGGCGGGGGGGGGCGGCCCGCCCCGGGTGCCACTCACAAGGGGGGTGCCATGACGGAGTCACCCCTCCATCCACTGCTGCACCGCGACGCGACTCCGCCAGGCGCCGGCTTCTGTGGAACTAGGATTATTGCGGCGGCGCGCAACATGACGTCACGACGCTGACGGAAGCGGAAGGATCCATTACCAGCGGTCGGACGGAGCTTGAGGCATCATCAAAATGTGAGTAAATAATTGTGTAATTAAGGGGTGTGTGTGTGTGTAATTAAGTGGGGGTTTGTAATTAAGGGGGGGGGTGTAATTAAGGGATGTGTGTGTGTAATTAAGGGAGGGGTTTGTAATTAAGGTGGGGAGGGAGGGGGTGTAATTAAGGGGGGGAGTGTGTAATTAAGGGGGGGTGTAATTAAGGGAGGGGGTGTAATTAAGGTGGGGAGGGAGGGGGTGTAATTAAGGGAGGAGGTGACGTGTAATTAAGGGAGGGGGTGTAATTAAGGGGAGAAGAGAGGGGGTGTAATTAAGGGGTGGGTGTAATTAAGGGAGGGGGTGTGTAATTAAGGTGGGGAGGGAGGGGGTGTAATTAAGGGGAGGTGTAATTAAGGGAGGAGGTGTAATTAAGGGGAGAAGAGAGGGGGTGTAATTAAGGGGGGGTGTAATTAAGGTGGGGAGGGAGGGGGTGTAATTAAGGTGGGGAGGGAGGGGGTGTAATTAAGGGGGGGTGTTATTAAGGGAGGGGGTGTAATTAAGGTGGGGAGGGAGGGGGTGTAATTAAGGGGAGAAGAGAGGGTGTAATTAAGGGGGGGTGCAGGATTTGTTCATTTTATTGATGGGGATTTGGATTTTTTTTCTTTTTGGTGCAGATGGAAAGTGATTTTTTTAAGGGGGTGCAGGTTTTTATTTTATTAAGGAAGGGTTAAGGGGTCTATTAAGGGGTGGTTAATGGGTTTTATTAAGGGGGGTTAATGGGTTTATTTCGTTAAGGGGGTGTGCAGAGGTTTATTTTATTAAGGGGTTTTATTTTTATTTATAAATATTATTGAAAACATTGAAAAAAGTTTGTGCATGTTTTCTTAACTTTCTTGGGGGGGGGGGGGGGGGGGGGGGGGGGGGGGGTTTGCCAAACAAAGGGTTCGCCCCGGGTGCCAAATGCTCTAGGTACGCCCCTGCCACTATGGCTTCTTTTAAAAAAAAAATCTGATAGTTTTTACTAAACAGCTAGTAATACATATAAATGACATACAGAGCCATTACTGAGCCCCCCCACAAAAAAAAATCTCTCCCATATACTCGATGGATCAGCAACAATTGGGACACACGATGTCCCTCACATACCGATAGTTGCAGCGTCAGAGCCAGTATCTCATTCCATTGTTCATCTGAGATAGGGCCGACATAGAAACATGGATTCCTATATATCGAAGAGATAAAACCTTTCGTGGAGGACCTAGTAAGTATTGCAAGAGTGGAACCCTTACACAGGTCACTAAGATAGATTTGGCCTGCGACTGGAACGCGTGTCTCAGCTGCAGAATATGATAGAAGGCAGTATGAGGAAGAGAAAACTCCTCTTTGAACTGATCAAATGACTTAAATTCCCCATCTTATCGCAGCTAATATAAGAATGCCACTCTCTTCCTCTCCTACGGGGAGAACCCTTCCAGGCAGAATATCTCAGGCAACTAAGTGTTTTTCCAGAGCGGCACTCATGGCACTTGCAACAAACCCTACTAATTAAGTGAATCTCCAAGGCGATAAAGTAAAGCCAAGAATTGGGGAGAGACAGTCCCCCCGATTCCTTCCCCCTCTGTATGGTTCCAGCTTTATCCTAGCAGATTGTTTGCGCCAGATCAAGCTTCTAAACAAGCCCAGTATTTTAAAAAATATCCTCTGCAGGATCCACACCGGGGAATTGTGCTGAACATACATGAGCTTCGGCATCAATATCATTTTAAGGAGATTACTCCTACCAGCCACGGTTAGTGGCAGCTTACACCATGCATTAATTTTATCTATCATACTTTTTTAGCAGCGGTTCAATGTTATCTTTTACATAGTGGCTGATATCAGAGGAGACTGTAATACCTAGATATTTAAAGCTCATAGTAACTTGCAGCAGGGTGGACAGAAGGGAGAAACCAGGGGGAATCGTGTCCAATGGAAAGAGAATGGATTTATCCCAGTTTATACGGAGACCTGATCTATCATCGAAATTATGTATAAGGGACATTATGGGACCGAGCGACTCCTTTAAATCCCCAACATATATTAGCATGTTGTCCGCATATAATGAGACACGTTCTTCACTAATGCCCGCCGGAAACCCCACAATCTGTCTGGACGACCTCAATAGACATGCAAGCGGTTAAATTGCTATAGCAAAGAGAAGGGGAGAGAGGGGACAACCTTGTCGGGTGCCACTTTCCAATTCAAAAGGCTCTGAGCTAGTACCAATGACCCTAATGCACGCCACAGGGATTTGATATAGCAACTGGTCCCAAGAAATAAAAGTATCCCCAAAGCCCATAGCTCTCAACATTTCCCATAGATATTGCCATTCAATGCTATCGAAGGCCTTAGCCGTGTCCAGAGATAATATTGCCCGACACCCGACCGCCTCTAACTGCCTCTGAATATTAAGAAATAACAGCCTAAGGCTACTTTCACACCTGCGTTAGGTGCGGATCTGTCTGGTATCTGCACAGACGGATCCGCACCTATAATGCAAACGCTTGTATCCGTTCAGAATGGATCAGTTTGCATTACCATGATAATGCAAACGGATCAGTTTTGACTTACACTGAAAGTCAATGGGAGGCGGATCCGTTTTCAATTGCACCATATTGTGTCAGTGAAAACGGATCAGTCCCTATTGACTTACATTGTAAGTCAGGACGGATCTGTTTGGCTCCGCATTGTCAGGCGGACATCAAAACGCTGCAAGCAGCGTTTTGGTGTCCGCCTCCAGAGCGGAATGGAGGCAGAATGGAGGCAAACTGATGCATTCTGAGCGGATCCTTATCCATTCAGAATGCATTGGGGCTGAACTGATCCGTTTTGGGCCGCTTGTGAGAGCCCTGAAACAGATCTCACAGGCGGACCCAGAAACGCCAGTGTGAAAGTAGCCTAAGATTAACTGATTGATTTATTAGGCATAAAACCAGCATGGTCCTCATGAATAATAGTAGTAATTACAGTTTACAGCCTGTTTGCCAGGACCTTTGCTAGAATCTTAATGTCAGATGTCAGTAAGGAAATAGGTCTGTATGAATCAGGACAAGACAGGTCTTTTCCTAGTTTCGGTAGAACCACGACTATTGCTTTCCTCATTGAATCAGGCAATCTCCCCCTCTGAAAGCCCTCCATAAATACTTCCAAGAGCTGAGGTAGTAAGACAGTACCATATTTTTTAAAGAGCTCCGCCGGTAAGCCGTCCACACCAGGGGCCTTTTCATTCGGGAACCTTTCCCTCGAGAGCACTATGGCTTCTTTTGATCAGATTATTAAAACAACCTCATCAGGAGAACTTGTAATCTGGTGGGTACAAGGTAGATTATGATTCTGCCATTTAACTTATAGGAGTCGGTATGGGGCCGTAGTTAGGCCAGGCCACATGCCTCTAGGTGCTAACACAGAAATAGGGACTGATAAGAATAATAACTATTTTGGGAGTTCGGTAGACTTTGTTGAAGAGGACCACCTGCATGCAGAGCATCTCTTCTCCTATATGTGGTGGTTAGAGACGATTAGGTTCCCAGTGGTGCGATGAAAGCCAAAAAACATTTTTGTGCAATGCCTTCCAAAAACTTTAATTAGACACTAAATAATGACATAATCAGACAAATTAGCACCATGGGTGTGGAGTGGGGGTGGGGGGGGGATTTAAAATCATGACCATAAAAGTTGTATCATGAGGTCATATGTTATTGTCAATTCTAAAGGTAGATTCCAACTATTTGCTCTTCCCATGTCCTTATGTAACTGAACAGTGGCATGTGGGCAGTATTATTTTTGGTTGATTGCCTCTAAAACTCCTAACATACAAAGCTAATTGTTGTCAACACAACACATTACTTCTGGATTCCTAAGTTCAAGGTATTAGGCACGTTCATATGGTTTATTTTTCTCCCAACCATCTGCTGTTAATCCTGATTACGTCTGTTAGAGTAGCAACTCGGAATGTATAAAACCAACACTGCAAAGAATGGACATTATAATAACTTATTCCTATCTCACTCTTTCTTGAACTGACATTTTAGTAAAACCAAAAACATTGAGCTGCAGTGCAAGCCAAGTTCAGGAGTCCACTCAATACCCTGCACAAACTTGGGAGTCCTCATATTCATGAGCTCCTATCTCTCCCAGCCCCCTGCCGCTGATTGACACCTCTCTCTCTATTCAGGGGCATGTGGGCAGGGTGAACTGTTAGCCCATGAGTATGAGGACTCCCAAGCTAGTGCAGTGTATTGCGTGGACTTGCGCTGCAGCTGCGCAATACAGATTTTTAGCAAAACGAATGGGTCAGTTAATGTAATTGACCCAGTGTTTTGCTCAGGGTGTTAACAGTTTATGCTGCCCTTAGATAGGGCAGCATTAAAATGGTGATTCCCTTTAAGTGCACACAGAAACGCTGATGAAGTTTGGTGGTGTTTCACAGTAAATCAAATCAACACGATGCAACAGATGTCCACAGTTCTCCGAGGTACTCTGAATTCCAGATCCTAAGTGTAAATCTTGAAACTGGTAAAGGTGGTTCCGGAGTCATTCGTTTTCTAACTATACAGGGCGCCAGTTGTCTCAGTATTCATCACTCAGTCAGCAGGACTGTTCTGGCAGCTTTCATCTGTACATAAAGTGTGTGTGAACAGGAATGAGAAATGCAAGTTGAATGGGGCTTTTATGAAACTGTTTGGCACTAGAAGGAAATTTATTTCACTTAATGGGTGCTAAAGGGGTAATGGTCTCTGGTGCTTACCTGCCCGTCAAGGTCATTCTTCCTCTCCACATCATCCTGCTTATGGCCTCAAACACTGCTATCTGTCTCAGCCCCCTCACATCTACCACCTCTTGCCACAGAATGTCTGCCACAGAGACCTGTTATCTTAAGGCCCCTTTCACACGGGCGAGTATTCTGCGCGGATGCGATGCGTGAGTTGAACGCATTGCACCCGCACTGAATCAGGACCTATTCATTTCTATGGGGCTGTTCACATGAGCGGTTATTTTCACGCATCACTTGTGCGTCGCGTGAAAATCGCAGCAAGCTCTATTTTGTGCGGTTTTCACGCAACGCAGGCCCCATAGAAGTGAATGGGGCTGCGTGAAAATCGCAAGCATCCGCAAGCAAGTGCGGATGTGGTGCGATTTTCAAGCACGGTTGCAAGGAGACGATCGGGATGGAGACCCGATCATTATTATTTTCCCTTATAATATGGTTAGAAGGGAAAATAATAGCATTCTGAATACAGAATGCATAGTAAAATAGCGCTGGAGCGGTTAAAAAAATTCAAAAAGAATTTAACTCATCTTAATCCACTTGCTCGCACAGCCCGGCATCTCTTCTGTCTTCATTTTAGCTGTGTGCAGGAAAAGGACCTGTGGTGACATCACTCCGATCATCACATGATCCATCACCATGGTAAAAGATCATGTGACGGACCATGTGATGACCGGACCATATACAAACGGAAAATGCAAATGTGATCGCACACTACATCCAGCACTCTGCCCTCCAGAGTTTATGTGGCTGTCATGGCCCATAAACAGGTAGGAACAAGAGTTAGGGACCACTCAAATGAGACGACCTTGACGCGGAGAGTGGCTTAAATATGCTTTGGCCAAAATGTACACCAATGTCTCATCCAGCATGGAGGGCAGAGTGCTGGATGTAGTGTGCGATCACATTTGCATTTTCCGTTTGTATATGTATTTCGCCATAGTGATCTGCACCTACAGGCAGGTTGTGCGGGCTCAACCCCCCACATTTTTTCTTTGTAGCATATATTGGAGGCGTGGCGATCTCCTTTGAGTCAAGCACACCTGACCAGTCAATCTGTCCTGGAGGCTGGTTTTAAAGTCAGTATAAAACTGAGTCTGCTTATAAAGAACCTACCATTAGCCATTTGGCTCCAGGAGAAGTATATGGTGGGCTCAGCATGCATGTTGGTACTTGCATCCCTGGATCCGATGAAAGCTGTAATGGCACCGGACGGGGTTAAAAGCAGAGTGTGCTTGGCGTGTATGCTGACCTGCATTCCCTGGACTTTATGTGGCTGTCATGGCCCATAAACAGGTAGGAACAAGAGTTAGGGACCACTCAAATGAGACGACCTTGACGCGGTGAGTGGCTTAAATACGCTTTGGCCAAAATGTACACCAATGTCTCATCCAGCATGGAGGGCAGAGTGCTGGATGTAGTGTGCGATCACATTTGCATTTTCCGTTTAATTAATCTTGCCTGCAGGAAAAAAAAAGTTTCCAATAAGCTTATGATCTTGAAGTTGCGTAGATTACCTGCCTTGGAACCCGGTCACAATGACTCTTTGGAAATCCAATTATTGGATGCATCATGGTAAAACACAATTTTCTGGACACTGCTTGAAATTACAAACCGGATTCCAAAAAAGTTGGGACACTATACAAATCGTGAATAAAAACTGAATGCAATGATGTGGAGGTGCCAACTTCTAATATTTTATTCAGAATAGAACATAAATCATGGAACAAAAGTTTAAACTGAGAAAATGTACCATTTTAAGGGAAAAATATGTTGAATCAGAATTTCATGGTGTCAACAAATCCCCAAAAATTTGGGACAAGGCCATTTTCACCACTGTGTGGCATCTCCCCTTCTTCTTACAACACTCAACAGACTTCTGGGGACCGAGGAGACCAGTTTCTCAAGTTTAGAAATAGGAATGCTCTCCCATTCTTGTCTAATACAGGCCTCTAACTGTTCAATCGTCTTGGGCCTTCTTTGTTGCACCTTCCTCTTTCTGATGCGCCAAATGTTCTCTATAGGTGAAAGATCTGGACTGCAGACTGGCCATTTTAGTACCCGGATCCTTCTCCTACGCAGCCATGATGTTGTGATTGATGCAGAATGTGGTCTGGCATTATCTTGTTGAAAAATGCAGGGTCTTCCCTGAAAGAGATGACGTCTGGATGGGAGCATACTGTATGTCGTTCTAGAACCTGAATATATTTTTCTGCATTGATGGTGCCTTTCCAGACATGCAAGCTGCCCATGCCACACGCACTCATGCAACCCCATACCATCAGAGATGCAGGCTTCTGAACTAAGCGTTGATAACAACTAGGGTTGTCCTTGTCCTCTTTGGTCCGGATGACATGGCGTCCCAGATTTCCAAAAAGAACTTCGAATCGTGACTCGTCTGACCACAGAACAGTCTTCCATTTTGCCACACTCCATTTTAAATGATCCCTGGCCCAGTGAAAACGCCTGAGCTTGTGGATCTTGCTTAGAAATGGCTTCTTTTTTGCACTGTAGAGTTTCAACTGGCAACGGCGGATGGCACGGTGGATTGTGTTCACTGACAATGGTTTCTGGAAGTATTCCTGAGCCCATTCTGTGATTTCCTTTACAGTAGCATTCCTGTTTGTGGTGCAGTGTCGTTTAAGGGCCCGGAGATCACGGGCATCCAGTATGGTTTTACGGCCTTAACCCTTACGCACAGAGATTGTTCCAGATTCTCTGAATCTTCGGATGATGTTATGCACAGTTGATGATGATAGATGCAAAGTCTTTACAATTTTTCGCTGGGTAACACCTTTCTGATATTGCTCCACTATCTTTCTGCGCAACATTGTGGGAATTGGTGATCCTCTACCCATCTTGGCTTCTGAGAGACACTGCCACTCTGAGAAGCTCTTTTTATACCCAATCATGTTGCCAATTGACCTAATTAGTGTTAATTGGTCTTCCAGCTCTTCGTTATGCTCAAATTTACTTTTTCCAGCCTCTTATTGCTACTTGTCCGAACTTTTTGGAGATTTGTTGACACTGTGAAATTTTGAATCAACGTATTTTTCCTTTAAAATTATACATTTACTCGGATTAAACGTTTGATCTGTCATCTACGTTCTATTACAAATAAAATATTGACATTTGCCATCTCCACATCATTGCATTCAGTTTTTATTCACAATTTGTTTAGTGTCCCAACTTTTTTGGAATCTGGTTTGTATCTGATAATTTCCTGCTTTATTTCCCATGGCACTGTATCCGTGCTATTACCTGGAGTACATTCACATTATCTATTGTTTTGTATATGCAGAGTATAGTGCACCATCACTACCATCTGCACTTTGTAGAGGCCTGTGAGAAAAGAGTCAGGTTTCCTGTCTGAATTTGTATTTCACAATGCCCATCATGGAATTTAGGTAGTTTCCTGGAGGTGATATATAAAATTGGTGATTAATGTGTCTACTTTCTGCGAGTGTTGGCCAGCCTAGTTGGATTAAAATCGCCTCGATAAAAAGATACAGTGAGATCTAAGGCCACTTTCACAATCAGTGTTTGGTCAGTGTTTACCATCAGTGATTGTAAACCAAAACCAAGTATGCGTCAAAACCAGAGAACAGGTAGAAATATTTCCATTATATCTTATTTCTGTGTAGGCTTCACTCTTGGTTTTGGCTCACAACCACTGATGGAAATCACTAATCAAACACTGACTATATGAAAGTGTCCTAATATTGTTGTTCCTAAGGCAGGACATGAACCCGCTCGTTATTTAGCACCTTGAACCACTGTGAGGCATAGGTGGGCATCAGTGAACAATGACAGAATTCATTGCTTGCTCTAAATTTTTCACTGCTTATGTAGATCACACCAGTACTAGGGAGAAGAAAAAAGTCATCTCAGTTGTAGTTACCGAGCATTAATTCCACTGGGCCACCAGTGACATCAGCTGTTTCCCTGTTGGATTACTGGGAAAATAGCTACAATTTACTTATCACTCTGAACCACATTGAGTCACTGAGGACATAAAAGCATTCATTAATTAAAAGCAACTGTTTGGCTAGATTAAGGTCTCATGGTAGCAGAAGCCCCATTTCCTAAATTACCAAACCCCAATAAATACACATAACAAATACATTTGATAAATTAGCCCGTGGTCTTTATTAAGAGTAACCATTAAAACATATCAATAAATACTCAAAGATCATAAATAAATAATTATAATCCGTAATCAATAATAATCCCCCCAAGCTATGTGCATTCACACGATGTCAATCACACAGCCATTTTTAGAACCAATTAAAGTCTTTTGGGCTATTCACATGGGCGTTTATCTAAAAATAGGACGGGCCTAATTGAAATCAATTAACTTTTAAAATCACATACACTGTGTAAATTAAGGACCTCAGTATTATAAAATTCCTCATTTGTGTCCACAGTATTATAATTTGCCCCCCTTGAGGCCCCAGTATTGCCCAGTAAGCCTATGAAAACAGCAAAACAGCTGTTAAAACTGATAAACGGCTAGAAAATGGATGCATACACTGATGCAAAAACAGTCGTTAAAAACGGATTAATTTCATTGGCTTTTTTTTTGGCAACTCCTGCAGTGCTCTCAGTATACATAAATGCCCCACAGCGCCCCCTGGATGTCAAATGGCCCCCATTATGAATAATGCCCACCTTAGTGCTCCCCAGTATAAATAATGACCCTCTTTGTTTCCCTAATACGAATAATGACACAGTTTGCCCCCCTATAAGAATATTGGCCCCCCTTTTGCCTCCAATAGGAATATTGCCCCCTTAGTGTCCCCATTCTCTTGGTGCAAGAAAAAAAAAAAACTAACCTCACCACTTGCATGTGTGGGAACACTCACTGGAGGAAGCAGAACTTGACATTCCCAGCGTGATCATGTGTCAAAGCAGGGAATGTGAGGTCCTGCTGCCTCCAGTGAGAAGCGAGTGTTGCTACATATACAAGTGGTAAGGTGAGTACTTTAAAAAATATATATTTTAGCCCCTGAAAGGCCCTTTTTCTAAATAGTATACCCATTTTTAATGGGTGCACTCTGTTCTGCCATTAAAACAGGCCCATTGACTTCATTGATGTCCATCTAGCCATGACAAGAGCCAAAAATAGGACATTTCACTGGACATTAACCCCTTTGGGACACAGCATTATTTCACCTTAAGGACCAGGCCTTTTTTGCAAATCTAACCAGTGTCACTTTAAGTGGTGATAACTTTAAAACGCTTTGACTTATCCAGGCCATTCTGAGATTGTTTTTTCGTCACATATTGTACTTCATGACACTGGTAAAATGAAGTAAATTTTTTTTTACAAAATTGCAAATTTCCAAGTTTCAATTTCTCTACTTCTATAATACATAGTAATACCTCCAAAAATAGTTATTACTTTACATTCCCCATATGAGGCTGGAAGTATGTATGGGAGAGGAGCTTGTTACCCCCTCTCACCATTTGCAGTGTGATTTTCAGGGAATTGGGAGCACAGTCTCCATCTCCCAGCGGCAGGCTGAGTTACAGGGGGCAGAGACAGTCGGTCCTGTCCCCCAGCATCAGATTGGGACAGGACCCTGTGTTGGTAATTGGGAGCCCAGTCTCCATCCCACAGCAACAGAAGGATTTGTTGGGAATTGGGAGCCTAGTCTCTATTCCCCAGCGGCAATTTAACGCACCAGGGGGAGTCAGTAAGCCCCACAACAGTGCAGATGGGACCGTGGTCTCTGCACTCACAGCACAGGGGGTAGGGACAGTCGGTCCTGTCCCCCAGCAACAGGGCTGTTTAGCCAAAGGGAATACAGTCGGTCTCCCCCCACAGCAGCATGGTGGTCTATCTAAAGGGGAGACAGTCGGTCTTCCCCTCCAACAACCAGGCTCCAACCAGGCTACTTCCGTGGTAGCGCTGGCACCAGGACAGAGTACTGCTGGTCTCTGCCCACTCAGCAACCCACCAAGGCAGTCTACCAGTCCCCCACACAGCCGTAGTGAGGCACATGGACATGGACAGGTTTCTCCCTTGCTCAGGTGTAGTAACCATTTATTGTTGGTGGGCTGCTAGACTAACAAGGGCACTGACTGGCAGGAAGTCAGATACCCTGTTAGTCTGTTTGGAAAAGGGGAGAGATGTGACAAGACCAATCTCGCCACATTGTATTGGAGAAGCCTGGTTGCCTGCCTGCTTCCTTAAGACTATGGCCCCATGTTAAAACACTTGATTTTCCCCTGCAAAGACTATGTGAAAGAATTTGGCTCCATGGCAATCGTGTAGCCTGAGTGCCATTCACCTAATAATTGAATGTGCTCAGATCCAAGCTATCTGGGGATATGTTAAATGTCTATGTTTTATGCAATAGCTGCACAGTTAAATATTCTTATGTCTTTTATTGTCTTTTGCTACCATGTGGCTAATGAAGTTTTGCCTCTGCCCTTGGAGATAAATTGGATTACTTCCCAATTGTCTCCAGGACAGAAGACATTGTGTAAAACTGTGTATTCTCCTGCCTGTGATAATTACATTAACCCATTGTGTTAGGTAATTGTATCACAGGCAGAGGGGAGGATTTTGTGTGGGAGTGTCTGAGTGTATTGTACGTGTTTATTGGTTGTTTTTACAAAACCCGGTGGGTGGTACTAATGTGTATATAAGAACAATAAACCCACAGCTCTGGCTGTCCACTGCTTGACCCTCAACACAGATCCTCGCCTAGTTCTTGGGGGGATTCACTGTATGCTGTTAGAGACTGATAGCTAGGAGTGTAAGCCGCTTGGGTGCGTTTCCTATTCGTCTGCTAGCAGCTATTCGTGAGGTTCCGTTCGGCGTTTGGAGCATTCCCTTGTATGCCGTTTGGGAGCTTGGTGTTCTGTAAGTAGCTGTGCCTGTAGCTCTGGAAGGGGAAGATCGCCTAAACGGTTTTAACCCCTTTTATGCCCGGGGTGCCATTACAGAAACCACGCAAAAATGACCCTATTCTATAAACTACACCCCTCAAGGTATTCAAAACTGATTTTAAAAACTTTGTTAACCCTTTAGGTGTTAAACAAGAATTAATGGATTATAGAGATACAATTTCAAAATTTCACTGTTTTGGCAGATTTTTCATTTTAATCATTTTTTTTCCAGTTAAGAAGCAAGGGTTAACAGCCAAACCAAACTCAATATTTATGGCCCTGATTCTGTAGTTTACAGAAACACCCCATATGTGGTCGTAAACCGCTGTACGGGCACACGGCAGGGCGCAGAAGGAAAGGAATGCCATAAGGTTTTTGGAAGGCAGGTTTTGCTGGACTGTTTTTTTTTTACACCATGTCCCATTTGAAGCCCCCCTAATGCACCCCTAGAGTAGAAACTCCATAAAAATGATCCCATCTAAGAAACTACACCCCTCAAGGTATTCAAAACTGATTTTACAAATTTTGTTAACCCTTTAGGTGTTCCACAAGAATTAATGGAAAATAGAGATACAATTTCAAAATTTCACTTTTTTGGCAGATTTTCCATTTTAATATTTTTTTTACTTTTACAAAGCAAGGGTTAACAGCCAAACAAAACGCAATATTTATGGCCCTGATTCTGTAGTTTACAGAAACACCCCATATGTGGTCGTAAACTACTGTACGGGCACACGGCAGGGCGCAGAAGGAAAGGAATGCCATACAGTTTTTGGAAGGCAGATTTTGCTGGACTGTTTTTTTTGACACCATGTCCCATTTGAAGCCCCCCTGATGCAACCCTAGAGTAGAAACTCCATAAAAGTGACCCCTTCTAAGAAACTACACCCCTCAAGGTATTCAAAACAGATTTTACAAACATCGTTAACCCTTTAGGTATTCCACAAGAGTTATTGGCAAATGGAGATGAAATTTCATAATTTAAATTTTTTGGCAAATTTTCCATTTGAATCAATTTTTCCCAGTGACAAAGCAAGGGTTAACAGCCAAACAAAACTCAATATTTATGGCCCTGATTCTGTAGTTTACAGAAACACCCCATATGTGGTCGTAAACTGCTGTACGGGCACACGGCAGGGCGCAGAAGGAAAGCAATCCCATACGGTTTTTGGAAGGCAGATTTTGCTGGACTGTTTTTATAGACCAGGTTGTCACGGATGCGGCGATACCTAATATGTATACTTTTTTTTATTTATGTAAGTTTTACACAATGATTTCTTTTTTTAAACAATAAAAATCATGTTTTAGCGTTTCCATAGTCTGATAGCCATAATTTTTTCAGTTTTTGGGCGATTACCTTGGGTAGGGTATGATTTTTGCGGGATGAGATGACGGTTTTATTGGCACTATTTTGGGGTGCGTGTGACTTTTTGATCGCTTGCTATTACACTTTTTGTGATGTAAGGTGACAAAAAATGGTTTATTTAGCACAGTTTTTATTTAATTTTTTTTACAGTGTTCATCTGAGGGGTTAGGTCATGTGAAATTTTTATAGAGCCGGTTGATACGGACGCGGCGATACCTAATATGTATACTTTTTTTAATTTATGTAAGTTTTACACAATAATATCATTTTTGAAACCAAAAAAAATCATGTTTTAGTGTCTCCATATTCTGAGAGCCATAGTTTTTTCATTTTTTGGGTGATTTTCTTAGGTAGGGTCTAATTTTTGGCGGGATAAGATGATGGTTTGATTGGCACTATTTTCGCGTGCATATGACTTTTTGATCACTTGCTATTACAATTTTTGTGATGTAAGGTGACAAAAAATGGTTTATTTAGCACAGTTTTTTTTTTTTTTTACGGTGTTCATCTGAGGGGTTAGGTCATGTGATATTTTTATAGAGTCGGTCGATACGGACGCAGCGATACTTAATATGTATACTTTTTTTTATTTATGTAAGTTTTACACAATAATAGCTTTTTAAAACAAAAAAAATGATGTTTTAGTGTCTCCATATTCTGAGCCATATTTTTTTTTTTTTTGGGAGATTGTCTCAAGTAGGGGCTTATTTTTTGCGGGATAAGATGACGGTTAGATTGGTACTATTTTGGTGGGCAAACGCCTTTTTGATCGCTTGCTGTTGTACTTTTTGTGATGTAAGGTGCCAATTTTTTTTTTTATTTAGCACAGTTTTTATTTTTTACGGTGTTCATCTGAGGGGTTAGTTCATGCGATATGTTTATAGAGCCGGTCGATTTGGACGCGGCGATACCTAATATGTATACTTTTTTTTTTGCCCTATTATTTACCCATTTTTTTTTTACTTTATTTGGGGAAAATGAAGTTTTTGTTTATTTTTACTTGAAACTTTTAATTTTTGGGGGGAAAACTTTATTTTTTCAACTTTATTTTTCATTTATTTTTTGTCCCACTTTGGGACTTCAACTTTTGGGGGTCTAATCCTTTACATCGCATTACAGCATTGGCTGTATGAGTAATACAGTGAGTATTACTCATACAGCTTCAGGCCTGTGAGATCCGCCGGGCGGCGGTGATCGGAAATACACATGACGTACCGGTACGTCATGTGTCCTTAAGTACCAGGACAACATGCCGTACCGGTACGTCATGTGTCCTGAAGAGGTTAAACATTCTTGTGAATAGCCCCATAGACGTTGATTGGTTCTGAAACAGACTGCTGTTTTCACATGGCTGCATTTCCCTGTCAAGTGGATACCACCTTAACCCCTTCAGGACCCTGCCATTTTTCACCTTAAGGACCAGGCCATTTTTTGCAAATCTGACATGTGTCACTTTATGTGGTGATACCTTTAAAACGCTTTTACTTATCCAGGCCATTCTGAGATTTTTTTTTTTTGTCACGTATTGTACTTCATGACAGTGGTAAAATTAAGTCCAAAACATTTCCAAGTTTCAATTTCTCTACTTTTATAATAGATAGTAATGCCTCAAAAAATAGTTATTACTTTACATTCCCCATATGTCTACTTCATGTTTGGATCATTTTGTGAATGCTATTTTATTTTTTGGGGACGTTAGAAGGCTTAGAAGTTTAGAAACAAATCTTGAAATTTTTCAGAAAATTTCTAAAACCCACTTTTTCAGGACCAGTTCAGGTCTGAAGTCACTTTGTGAGGCTTACATAATAGAAACCACCCAAAAATGAGCCCATTTTACAAACTGTACCCCTCAAGGTATTCAAAACTTATTTTTACAAACTTTGTTAACCCTTTAGGTGTTCCACAATAATTAATGGAAAATAGAGATGAAATTTCAGAATTTCACTTTTTGGGCAGATTTTCCATTTGAATCCATTTTTTCTAGTTACAAAGCAAGGGTTAACAGCCAAACAAAACTCAATATTTATGGCCCTGATTCTGTAGTTTACAGAAACACCCCATATGTGGAGCGTAAATTGCTGTATCGGCACACGGCAGGGCGCAGAAGGAAAGGAATGCCATACAGTTTTTGGAAGGCAGATTTTGCTGGACTGTTTTTTTGACACCATGTCCCATTTGAAGCCCCCCTGATGCACCCCTAGAGTAGAAACTCCAAAAAAGTGACCCCATCTTAGAAACTATGGGATAGGGTGGCAGTATTGTTGGTACTATTTTAGGGTACATATGATTTTGATTGCTCTATATTGCACTTTTTGTGAGGCAAGGTATTAAGAAATAGCTGTTTTGGCACCATTTTTATTTTTTGTTATTTACAACATTCACCTGACAGGTTAGATCATGTGGTATTTTTATAGAGCAGGTTGTCACAGACGAGACAATACCAAATAGGACTACTTTTTTGTACGATTTTTTAGTGTCTTAACATTCTGAAAGCCGCAGTTTTATTTATTTTGTTGGCTACTGTCTTGTGTAGGAGCTAATTTTTTGAGATGACAGTGACAAAAATGGCTTTTTAGGGCTCTTTCACACCTGCGTTATTGTCTTCCGGCATAGAGTTCCGTCGTCGGGGCTCTATGCCGGAAGAATCCTGATCAGGATTATCCTAATGCATTCTGAATGGAGAGTAATCCGTTCAGGATGCATCAGGATGTCTTCAGTTCCGGTACGGAACGTTTGTTGGCCGGAGAAAATACCGCAGCATGCTGCGCTTTTTGCTCCGGCCAAAAATCCGGAACACTTGCCGCAAGGCCGGATCCGGAATTAATGCCCATTGGAAGGCATTGATCCGGATCCGGCCTTAAGCTAAACGTCGTTTCGGCGCATTACCGGAGCCGACATTTAGCTTTTTCAGAGTGGTTACCATGGCTGCCGGGACGCTAAAGTCCTGACAGCCATGGTAAGTGTAGTGGGGAGCGGGGGAGCAGTGTACTTACCGTCCGTGCGGCTCCCCGGGCGCTCCAGAGTGACGTCAGGGCGCCCCAAGCGCATGGATCACGTGATCCATGTGATCACGTCATCCATGCGCATGGGGCGCTCTGACGTCATTCTGGAGCGCCCGGGGAGCCGCACGGACTGTAAGTATACCTCTCCCCCGCTCCCCGCTCCTACTATGGCAACCAGGACTTTAATAGCGTCCTGGGTGCCATAGTAACACTGAAAGCATTTGGAAGACGGTTCCGTCTTCAAATGCTTTCAGTACACTTGCGTTTTTCCGGATCCGGCAGGCACCTCCGGCAACGGAAGTGCATGCCGGATCCCAACAACGCAAGTGTGAAAGAGGCCTTATTTTACACCTTTTTTTTTACAGTGTTTATCTAAGGGGTTAGATCACGCAATATTTTTATAGAGCAAGTTATTATGGGCAATACCCAATATGTCTACTTTTTCTTTATTTATGCAAGTTATACACAATGATTTCATTTTTGAAACAAAAAAATCATGTTCTAGTGTCTCCATAGTCTGAGAGCCATAGTTTTTTCAGTTTATAGGCGATTATCTTAGGTAGGGTATGATTTTTTTGGGATGAGATGACGGTTTGATTGGCACTATTTTGGGGTGCATATGACTTTTTGATCGCTTGTTACACTTTTCGTGATGTAAGGTGACAAAAAATGCCTTTTTTTTACACCGTTTTTAGTTAATTTATTTTACGGTGATCACCTGAGGGGTTAGGTCATGTGATTTTTATAGAGCATCTTCTTGCGGATGCGGCGATACCTAATATGTATACTTTTTTATTTACTCAAGTTTTACACAATAACAGCATTAAAAAAAAAACAAAAAAAAAACAATGTTTTAGTGTCTCCATATTCTGAGCCATAGTTTGTTTTTTTTGGGCGATTGTCTTAGGTAGGGGCTCATTTTTTGTGGGATGAAGTGACGGTTACATTGGTACTATTTTGGCAGGCATACGCCTTTTTGATCGCTTGGCGTTTTAGTGATGTAAGGTGACAAAAAAAATGGTTTATTTAGCACAGTTTTTTTTTGTTTGTTTTTTACGGTGTTCATCTGAGGGGTTAGGTCATGTGATATGTTTATAGAGCCGGTCGATACGGACGCGGCGATACCTAATGTCTACTTTTCTCTTGTTCCCTATTTTTTTTCCTCATTTTACTTGAAACTTTTAATTTTTTGGGGGAAAAACTTTATTTTTTTTACTTTTATTTTACTTTATTTTTTGTCCCACTTTGGGACTTCAACTTTTGGGGGTCTGATCCCCTTTACAATGCATTCTAATACTTCTGTATTGGAATGCATTGGTTGTATGAGTAATACAGTGTGTATTACTCATACAGCTTCCTGCCTGTGAGATCCAGGGGGCTGGATCTCACAGGCTCTCCATCGGAAGGCAGCCCCGATGCCTAAGGAAGGCGTCAGGCTGCCTTCCATGCCATCGGGTCCCCGTCACAGCAGCACGGGGACCCGATGGCAGCGCAGATCCCCGCACGACATCGCACGTGACGCGGTCAGCGGTGACCGCGGCACATGAAGGGTTAATGCGCTGGCATCGGTGATTTCACCGATGCTGGCGCATGCAGCAGGGGTCCGGCTATCAGTGACTGCCGGACCCCTTCCGCGGATCGAGCGGGTGCAGCTCCTGTATGTACGTCATGGGTCCTTAGGGGTTAACGATAGAATGTGCAAGACAAAACTGGTCCAAGAAAGTCATCACTTTTTTTTTCATACCTCTCTGACCGCTCTTTCAATGTGTTTTGCTGGCTCTACTTCCCCCACCTCTCCCTATTGCTATTGGGGTTCCTTAGGGTTCAGTCCTAGGTTCTCTCCTCATTTGTCCCTGTTAATACACACCTCAGCTGCTGCAGAACTTTATGATTACAAGACAGATCAAGCAAGTCTTGATAAAATATATAAACCTATAGTGTTGTTAAACAAACAACAAAAGAATGCCCAAAATATTCCAAAAATATATTTTATTTAATTGTAGTAAGCATATCATGATTTATAAAATATTCAAGATAACAAAAAGATATGAAGAATCAGCAGGAAACCGGAAGTCGCAATCCACTGGCCAGTGCAGCTGCTCCTGGCGAAACGTGCGTCGAGGCTCCTAGCCTGTCCTGTGCCTGCTGCCTTTCACCCTCCATCATGTCTCATGGTATGTTTTTGTTCTCTATCTGTAGTCCACAGATGAGCTCCTCTACATCCTTTACTATAAGGTTTTGTGTTTTTTTTTCATTTTGTGAGGGTTCTACCTTTCCCTCCTTTGCTAGATTCTAGCGTTTGTTTTATTATTTTTCTTCAACTGCACTTTGAGTTGAGCTCTGCCTAGTGGTTATGTACCAGGGTGATGACCATATGCATTACACATTATCTGGGCTACTATGTGGTGAATCACCCTGATATATATTATTGGCACACTTAACATGTTTTCCATCTTTTGGTGGGTAGCAGCTGCACTGGCCAGTGGATTGCGACTTCCGGTTTCCTGCTGATTCTTCATATCTTTTTGTTATCTTGAATATTTTATAAATCATGATATGCTTACTACAATTAAATAAAATATATTTTTGGAATATTTTGGGCATTCTTTTGTTGTTTGTTTAACAACACTATAGGTTTATATGGTTTCTTATCCCTTGCCCTGACTTACAGCTGTACATTGAGGCTTTCTTTTTTGGTTTTATAAGTCTTGATAAAAACCTGATTCTTTTATTGGTGACTCTTTTAAAAATATCCATACGATGCTTGTTCACAAACTACACATTTCGAATGTGGCATGATGAAAGACAACATGTGTTCCTCTGAAACGTGTAGCTTTTGAAAAAGCACCTTATAGATCTTTTTGAAAGAGTGAACAATAAAGAATCAGGTTTTATCCAGACATTGTGCTAAATCTGTCTTACAAGTATTTCACCATTTCCACAGTGGCTTTCTCTGTGCACCATCTCAGGTTCCTGGGAACCAGATGTTCTATAGTGGAGCAGTGAGCTGGATGACTTTCCCTTCTTGTTTGCTGGTTAGAACATCATAATACACACTTCAGCTGCTGCAGAACCTCATGATACAAACCTCAGCTGCTGCAGAACTTCATTATGCACACCTTAGCTGTTGCAGAACATCATATTACACACCTTATCTGCTGCAGACCTTATAATTAGGGAAGAGCGAATCGACTTCGGATGAAACATCCAAAGTCGATTCGCATAAAACTTCGTTCTACTACTGTACGGAGAATGTATTGGCTCCGATAAGCTGAAATTGCAATGAAGTTGCAATAACTTCATAAATTAATTTGTACTGTAAAAAAACATTTCCCGAACTCAGGTTCGGTTCCAAGGTACTACTTCGCGAAGCAATAACTTCGGATGATCGGAGCCAATACATTCTAATACTGCACGGAGCTCCTGCTCCGTACAGTATTAGAACAAAGTTTTATGTGAATCAACTTCGGATGTTTCATCATAATTTTGAAAATTACAGTTTATTTTTTAGGACGTTAGTAGGCTTAGAATTTAAGAGGCAATTTTTCTAATTTTCTATAAAATTTGCAAAACTGACTTTTTCAAGGACCAATTCAGTTCTGAAGTCACTTTGAGAGCCTTACATAATAGAAACCACCCATAAATGACCTCATTTTAGAAACTACACTCAAATTACTCAAAACTGTTTTTACAAACTGTTTGGCCCCTTTCACACGGGCGAGAATTCCGTGCGGGTGCAATGCGTGAGGTGAACGCATTGCACCCGCACTGAATCCGGACCCATTCACTCCAATAGGGATGTGCACATGAGCGGTGATTTTCACGCATCACTTGTGCTTTGCGTGAAAATCGCAGCAAGCTCTATATTGTGTGTTTTTCACGCAACGCAGGCCCCATAGAAGTGAATGGGGCTGCGTAAATTTGCAAGCGAGTGCAAGTGCGATTTTCACGCATGGTTGCTAGGAGACGATTGGGATGAGGACCCGATCTTTATTATTTTTCCTTATAACATGGTTATAAGGGAAAATAATAGCATTCTTAATACAGAAAATTAGGGATGGAGGGGTTAAAAAATAAATAATTAAACTCACCTCATCCACTTGTTCGCGCAGCCCGGCTTGTCTTCTGTCTTCATCTTTGAGGACCTGGGAGGAAAAGGACCTTTGGTGACTTCACTGTGCTCATCACATGGTCCATCACTATTAAATAGCTTCCTGCTGAAAGGTGGGTGGAGGAAGGTTTTTAAGGAAGTGAGGTATGCACATGTAATATGGTCATGATTAAGACACTATGTCGAAAAAACGCTTTGTGACTCCAGTTGCCATATGGATTTTAAAAGTAAGAAATAAATGCTTTGGATTTTGACTACGGTCTGGATGCTGGAATTTTGCTTTTGTTTTGAAATTCATAGACGTTAAAAAGAAGCACAGAGAAATAAATGGGTGTCAGATGGAACCCGTATTACAAAGAACAAAGAAATACTGAAAAGGGTTATGTTATTTTAATGGGGTTGTCCCATGACAACTTTTCTCTTATCCACAGGATAGTGGATAAGCATCTGATTGGGGGAGATCTCACCACTGGGACCCCCGCCGATCACTAGAAAGGATGCTGTGTTCCCCTGTTTTAATGAGGTGGCAGGTATACATGGTGTCCACTGTTCCATTTAATTCTATTAACCTCCCAGAGATACAAGCACATGTACTCAGATATGTCCGGAGCACACATGTGTCTGTCACTCCATTCAAGTGGGGAGCATGGGCTGATGACTCGATCACTAGAGTCGGGGCCCCAGCAGTCAGACACTTATGCCCTATTAAGAAGGAAGAAGTTCCCAATTTAAGACTATTAATACTAATAGTCTTAATAATAGTCTTAATTTAAAAATGGTTCCGGCTGTGCAGCGCCTGTACTGTGCGTTCTGTTCATATATTTAATTCACTGCATTATCTATATTACATACATTGGGGTTATATCCTGTTATGTTGTTGCAAATATATAGGTTCTGTCAACTTAAATCCTGATGTGCTAGCATTTCTATACATTGCCATCTCCTCTATAGATTATAGTCATTGTTCAGGCCACAAAACTCCTGAATTAGGCCTCCCTGCATGTGCTGACTGAGGAATTTCAGTAAAGCTGTCTCTATCTGTCTGTGGCTCTTTGAGCAGGCTATATAAACCCCAGCAGATATAGCACTCTTCATGCTGCCGCTGGACTCTAAGCTGCTCGATCTCGGAAGGTAAGTTCTGGTAGTCAACAGCCGTACTGTTAGCTGGATCACGCTATGTATTGCTCATTGCGCTGTAGTAGCTCAGCTTCTCCTCCAGTGTGATTTAGTCTAATTAAAAAGTAATGCACAGTGATTTAAGTTTTTATGCAAATTTGCTTTGGCCTAAAATATTTAGCAGAACATAATTAGGTAAATGCTCCATAAAGAGCCATTGCGTTACAAGCATGGTGGGTAATAATGAGCTTGGAGGATGGTGAGACCAACCGAGCAGACTTGGAAATGGACCATGGAGAATACTGTACACTGGTCTGTGCCATTCGAGCCAGCTGGCGTCTACAGCAATAATCAATTCTAAGATATACCATTGGAATACATTGTGCATTACTGCCAAATGGGTAAATGCATTGATTGCATCATTCTGGGAACAATAATACTTACATTAAAAAAATATATATAATTACTATTTTTTTAGTTCAGATATTTCTTCATTGAATTAAAAAATAAACCAAACATCCAGTGTATCATACAATGGCACAGTTAGGTCATTGGTTTGACAAGGTATACATAGCATTATATACTACATACAGTTTATAGACGTACCAGGAGATTTAAGATACCAATGACTAGGTTTCAATGATAAAATCAAAAACATAAACAATAAACCACCCCTCCTGTGCCTTCCCCCGTACCCAGCGCCACAGTTACCCACTAATCCGTCTTATCTACCATCCCCTTTTCAACCTGTCCGAGCAATACCTTAGTGTATATTACATTCGCATGTAATTCTCAGAACGCACGAATATCTTACAGCATATCCAAGAAAAATAGTTATATGCCCGGACATCCCTCTACTCTGACGTTCCTTATGTGCAGGACAATACATCATCATTATTATTATGGATAGAGAATTTGGTAAAACAGATTCATCCTTGTTTGCCTCTCTATGATCCATACATTTACCCTTTTGATTGGTAAGCCTGGAATATTTATTGGGCAGCACAATGGGCAGCACTGGTGCCTTGCAGCGCTGGGGTCCGAGGTTCGAATCCGACCAAGGGCAACACCTGCATGGAGTTTGTATGTTCTCCCCGTGTTTGTGTGGGTTTCCTCCGGGTACTTCGATTTCCTCACACACTCCAAAGACATACTGATTGGGACCTTAGATTGTGAGCCCCATTGGAGACAGTTGGAAGCTAATGTCTGTAAAGCACTGCGGAATATAGTAGCGCTATATAAGTGCATAAAATAAAAAATATCAATAGCAGTAATAATGAGAAAACCAGTTTGGTTACATATCATAAAATAGATAAAACTGGCACCAGGCAATATTTGCATTTGTATCCATTTAAAATCAGTTTTTTAGGGCAGATGCATTGGTATATCAATCACGTTCTCAAGCCAGTCAAATTACAGAGCCCAGACAAACATTTTGACATGAGGGATAGCAAAATTTGCCCGAGTACAGATGACAGAATGCACTTACAGCAACTGATCTGTCAACTGCTTAAAATATGAGTTTCTCCATGATTTTATAGCTTCAGTCAGGATACATGCGGCACTTATATGTCAAGGATTTGTGTAACATTTCAAAGAGCTGGGTCATCTGAAATCTAATGAGGGATAGACTGTGATAAATGATTAGGTAAGGGTACGGGCACACGGCACAAAGTTTCTGCGTGCGGTTTTGTTATAGCCAAAACCAAGAGTTAATTCAAAAATGAGAGGTCGGATCTGCCCTTTATTCTTTCTCTCCTCTCATGATCCACTTCAGATTTTGGCTTCTAAAGGACCATGAGGCCGTACCCTAATAGTGATTATAGCGAGAAAACACCAATCTAATGTACGAGGTCGCTGATGTTGTACGTTTTGTAGGATATGCATATTCTGGTTATGTGATTATTTACAAGGCGCCTATGGCAATGGGTTTCTATCCTCTTCTCCTCTTGGACATGATTCGCAAGTAATAAGGGAAGGCATTCGTTTCCTGAAAGAGTAGTGACACTTGAAACAGATGAAAGCAGATGTGAAGGAAAAACTAATAGTAGAGGCTTAAAAAATCCACTGTGGAAGAAACATGTTAATTCATATTTTAGAAATATATTATACATATTTCCATAAAATAAATAAATACAAATAAATAAATACATATTAAATAAATAAATAAATAAATGGGCCATTTTATTTAACCATTACTACTATATTTCTATCCGTGACAGAACACAAGATAAAATAAATAACGATTTAATAAGAAAGAGTAATGGCTTATCTAGGGTACATTGCCGTTTCATTTCCTAATGCAATCAGCTTTTGTGTATTCTGTGAGAAGCGCTGTGATCCTTCCCATGAAATAAATCCCCGCAATATGCACAGGTCTCCTATTTGTTTAGTTACATGAGCTGTGGGAAGCATTGCCATAATCTTAGAAGTCCCTGTACAAAAAAGGTGCTACTTTTAATCTCTTCACAACCTGGGCTCCCTTCAATGCACACCGAGGACATGAGTTCTGTGGACCTGTTTGCATGGGCCAATACACAGGAAATTGGTCTGATATGAAGCGTTTACACAGGCCAATGTGCTAGTGAAAAATGAGGATTTTGTGTGCCACATAACAGACATCACCCGACAAACGCCAGCAATTATCTTATGTCCCCCCACCAGCGGGACCTTTAAAGAGAGCTATGCTTTCTGGCCCAGCCTCCGCTCCATCAGCTTCCGGTGCACCCATTCTTCACCGGACTTCCGGTCCCCACAGCTATACTTCCTGCACTGACGGGGTCACGTGCACCACTGAGCCAAATAACTGGCCCTAGAGGTGGTGTGTCCCTTAGCAGCACATTACTGCTGGGTCACATGCTGCTTGGGGACACATCACTGCTGAAGCCAGTGACTGGCTACAGCAACACACAAGACTACGTCCCTGCAGGCAAGTCCATTGGAGACAGGAGCACCAGAGCCTAATATCTATCTATCTATCTATCTATCTATCTATCTATCTATCTATCTATCTATCTATCTATCTATCTATCTATCTCAATTATCTATCTATCTATCTATCTATCTCAATTATCTATCTATCTATCTATCTATCTATCTCAATTATCTATCTATCTATCTCATCTATCTCAATTAGTCTACTTTCATACTGGCGTTTTGGTTTCCGTTAGTGAGATCAGTCATGGGCTCTCACAAGCGGTCTAAAACAGATCAGTTTTGCCCTAATGCATTCTGAATGGAAAAGGATCCGCTCATAATGCATCAGTTTGGCTCAGTTCCGCCTCCGTTCTGTCTCCATTCCGCTTTGGAGGCGGACACCAAAACGCTGCTTGCGTCTGACGAAACTGAGCCAAACGTCCTGACACACCCTAAGTCAATGGGAACGTATCCGTTTTCACTGACACAATATTGTACAATAGAAAACGGATCCGTTCTGACACACACTGTAAGTCAATGGGGACGGATCCGTTTTCACTGACACAATCTGGCACAATAGAAAACTGATCCGTCCTCCATTGACTTTCAATGGTGTTCAAGACGGATCCGTTTTCGCTATGTTAAAGATAATACAAACGGATGCAGACGGTTGTATTATCTGAATGGATGCATTGGTGCAGATCCATGCCGGATCCGCACCAAACGCGAGTGTGAAAGTAGCTTTATCTATCTAATATCTATCTATCCAATCTCTATCTACTATCTATCTATATAATATATCTAATATATAATATCTGTCTATCTATCTACTATCTATCTATCTATCTATCTATCTATCTATCTGTCTAATATATAATATCTGTCTATTATCTATCTATCTATCTGTCTAATATATAATATCTATCTATCTATCTATCTATCTATCTATCTATCATCTATCATCTATCTACTATCTATCTATCTATCTATCTATCTATCTATTTATCTATCTATCATCTATCATCTATCTACTATCTATCTATCTCTTCTATCTATCTATCTATCTATTTATCTATCTATCTACTATCTATCTATTATCTATCTATCTACTATCTATCTATCTACTATCTATCTATCTACTATCTATCTATCTACTATCTATCTATCTACTATCTATCTATCTATCTATCTATCTATCATCTATCTACTATCTATCTATCTATCTATCTATCCATCTATCTATCTATCATCTATCTATTTATCTATCTATCTATCTATCTATCTATCTACTATCTATCTATCTATCATCTATCTACTATCTATCTATCTATCATCTATCTATCTATCTATCTACTATCTATCTATCTATCATCTATCTATCTATCTATCTACTATCTATTTATCTATCTATCTATTTATCTATCTATCTATCTATCTATCTACTATCTATCTACTATCTATCTATCTATCTATCTATTATCTATCTATCTATCTATCTATCTACTATCTATCTATCTACTATCTATCTACTATCTATCTATCTATCTATTATCTATCTATCTATCTATCTATCTATCTATCTATCTATCTATCATCTATCTATCTATCTATCATCTATCTATCTATCTATCTACTATCTATTTATCTATCTATCTATCTATCTATCTACTATCTATCTATCTATCTATCATCTATCTACTATCTATCTATCTATCAATCAATCATCTATCTATCTATCTATCTACTATCTATCTATCTATCTATCTACTATCTATCTATCTATCTATCATCTATCTACTATCTATCTATCTATCTATCTATCATCTATCTATCTACTATCTATTTATCTATCTATCTACTATCTATCTATCTATCTACTATCTATCTATCTATCTATATCACGGTCGGCGTGACTATCACATACGTGACACAGAGGGAGGGAACAAGGAAGGCCCTGACCAAGTGAGAGGGAAGGTGGTGACCCCTGACTCACCTAGCGGCTGGCACCTGGCTGCCCTGACGTCCCTAGACGGGTTCCTCACCCGTACGCCGATCACGTGCCTAAAGCCCTGGCTTTCCCTAAGCTGAGCCCTAGATAGTGAACAGGGCGGTGGGAACACTAGTCCGCACCACTAGCTCTAAAGGAAAACACCAAGGGAAGGACAGACAATACAAACTCAACATATAATCCCAGGTGGGCGACAACAGGAGACAACAAGAAGCCCAACAGGGATCCGGAGGGTAGCACTCTGGAATGACAACCAGGATTCACAACTCCAGTGGGTCAGTATAGATGTCCAGGCAGGAAGCTCTATAACTGGCAACTAGAGAAGAGTGAGGGGAGAATATAAGGAGGTTGGGAGTGGCAGACAAGAAACAGCTGAGGAGGAGAAGCTACGGATCCCTGATTGAGACAAAAAGGATAGCAAGGCAAACACAGAAAACAATCACTAAGAAACAACGTGATCTTTAGATATAGAGCGCGCAGCCACCCGCTGCGACCTCCTGACCCCGGGTATAACGGAGTCAGACGTGGCTCTAGATACCCTCGTGACAATCTACTATCTATCTATCTATTATCTATCTATCTACTATCTATCTATCTATCTATCTATCTATCTATCTATCTATCTATCTATCTATCTATCTATCTATCTATCATCTATCTATCTATTATCTATCTATCTATCTATCTATCTATCTATCTATCTATCTATCTATCATCTATCTACTATCCATCTATCTAATTATCTACTATCTATCTAACTATATAATATATCTAATATATAATATCTGTCTATTATCTATCTATCTACAAACGTAAAAAATGCCACGACACATCCAGGACGTAAAATCAAAGTAGTTTCTTTTTATTCACCAGACAGTGATGTATCGGTCCACTTGCTGGGACCTGGTTAATGCTTGAGAAAGGTCCCAGCAAGTGGACCGACACATCACTGTCTGGTGAATAAAAAGAAACAACTTTGATTTTACGCCCTGGATGTGCCGTGGAATTTTTTACGTTTGTTGATTATTTGGAGGTGGATCGCCCCCACAGCCGCTGGCACTCCACATCTACGCACTGAAACTGCTGTGCTGCCCGGTGTTGTTTTTTATATCTATCTAAGAATAAATAAATCAGGGAGCACTGCTGTAAAACAAGCAAATGCTGGAGTGCCAGCGGCTGAAGGGCGATCCCTCAAGCCCAAAAATACTAAAAATAAAGAAACTCTGCGGCACTACCGTGAATGTGCGTTTATTCACCCGGTATCATGCGACGTTTCAGTCCTCTCAGTGGGACTATTCTCAAGCAGTGGTTACTATCTATCTATCTAGCTATCCCCACACACACATGTATGCAAAATTCTTATGTTGAGAATAACTGTCCCCAGTTTTATTTGCCCAGTTACACATGCAGGAACAGTGATGCCAGATTGATTATTTAATGCAGTGGCTGGCATAGCAAGTGAGCTTTTAAGTGCAGTCATCCGGGATACCCTCTGAACACTTTCCAATACAAGCAACATTAACTGAGCACTCTCAGAAGACACAAGGCAAACAAAAGCATCTCGCTCATTAATTCATTTAATTGATTTAGAACCCAGAGAGAACATCATTATTAAAGGGATACAATCAGTGGGTGATATCATAGGATAACGCCATCTGTCACCATTCCACGCTATGGACCATTTATTAGATGAAATTGGATTTTACAAATGATCAAACTCTCTGAATGTTGTCTATTTCCTTCTACAGGACAGAGCCAATATGACTCAGCACTGTACTAAATTTGCTGGACATTGGAAGGTAAAGTTGTTTTTTTTCTGCATTGAATGTGCCCAAAGCAATCTGCCCTAACCAATTTCTATTAGCAAAGTTTGAATTTAAAGGAGTACCCTGGAAATAGAATTTACAGACAGCACACACGTATGTTGCAGTATAACCACTATGGGGTGGGGAGGGGATGTGTACATTGTGCATCGTCCTTTTGCTTTTACAAATATTAGCACCTTAGTATACCATAAATTGGCTACCAAATCCCCCATATTAATTTCTAACAATTGGATAGATGTACAGTGACAGCGGACCCCCTCCCCCCAGGCCCTGTGATATCCACAGTGCACAATGCAAGAAACTATCATGACACAGGCAGTATACTGTATAGGTATAATACATCAAATACTTAGCACCTAGTATATATAATAGATTATGCACATTGTAAGATCTGAGTTGGGAGAGGAGTTAGTGTCAGTACTGTCTACGTGCACTTTTAAATACCACTTTACACTTCATGTATAGATATAGTATAGTGTGTAATTACTTATTTTTTACTGATCCCTCCAGCCTACATTTATGGGCCACTTTCATCCACAGCTACAGTCACAATCCCGCAGGCTTCTGAATTGAACACTCATATACTGTATATCAGATGAAGTTTCAGCATGTGTATGGAGGCGTCCCAACGCTTCTCCAGTGGCAAATGCTGGGGGAAAGAAGCATTCAGCATGCTGCATTTCAACATGAGTGATCTTATGTTCTCATGGGAGATAAGCTGAAACCAGAAATGTCTGCCAGCACCTATTACCTGCTCCCCATTGAGAACACATGCACACTTGGACAAGCATGCATGTGTATGGACGCTTGGCTAACAGCTGCCAAGTGTATGGTCTCCTTTAGGCTGGGTTCACACGGGCGTCACGTTTTGGCTCAGGATGCGTACCGAGTGCATTGCGGCAAACCCGCGCGAGTAGGTACGCAATTTCAGTCAGTTTTGACTGCGATTGCGTTCCATTGTTCAGTTTTTATTGCGCGGGTGCAAGGCGTTTTGCACGCACATGATAAAAAACTGAATGTGGTACCCAGACCCGAACTTCTTCACAGAAGTTCAGGTTTGGGTTAGGTGTTGTGTAGATTGTATTATTTTCCCTTATAACATGGTTATAAGGGAAAATAATAGCATTTTTAATACAGAATGCTTAGTAAATAAGAGCTAGAGGGGTTAAAAAAAATAAATCAAAATAATTTAACTCACCTTAATCCACTTGTTCGCGCAGCCCGGCTTCTCTTCTTTCTTCTTTCTTCAGGACCTGGGTAAAGGACCTTTGATGACATCACTGCTCTCATCACATGGTCCATCACATGATCCATCACCATGGACGGACGGACCATGTGATGAGCGCAGTGACGTCACCACAGGTCCTTTTCCTCCTGCACAGCAAAGAAGAAGAAAGAAGAGAAGCCGGGCTGCGCGAACAAGTGGATTAAGGTGAGTTAAATGATTTTTTTATTTTTTTAACCCCTCCAGCCCTATTTTACTAAGCATTCTGTATTCTGTAACCATGTTATAAGGGAAAATAATAATGATCGGGTCCCCATCCTGATCATCTCCTAGCAACCATGCTTGAAATCGCATCGCATCCGCACTTGCTTGCGGATGCTTGCGATTTTCACGCAGCCCAATTCACTTCTATGGGGCCTGCGTTGCGTGAAAAATGCACAAAATAGAGAATGCTGCGATTTTCACGCAACGCACAAGTGATGCATGAAAATCACCGCTCATGTGCACAGCCCCATAGAAATGAATGGGTCCGGATTCATTGCGGGTACAATGCGTTCACCTCATGCATTGCACCCGTGTGGAAATCTCGCCAGTTTGAAAGAGCCCTAACTCTTTGGATAGAGCTTGCTCTGATTTGCAGTGTATAAATAGCGTAGTATGATGTAAAGAGAAAACTAAGGCTACCTTCACACTTGCGTTTTGGCTTTCCATTTGTGAGATCCATCATGGGCTCTCACAAGCGGTCCAAATGGATCAGTTTTACCCTAATGCATTCTGAATGGAAAAGGATCCGCTCAGAATGCATCAGTTTGTCTCTGTTCAGTCTCCATTCCGCTCTGGAGGCGAAACGCTGCCTGCAGCTCTTTGCTGTCCACTTGAAGAAACTGAGCCAAATGGTCAATGGTCTGACACAATAGAAAACGGATCCGTCCCCCATTGACTTTCAATGGAGTTCATGACGGATCTGTCTTGGCTATATAAGACATAATACAACCGGATCCGTTCATGATGGATGCATGCGGTTGTATTATTGTAACTGAAGCGTTTTTGCAGATCCATGACGGATCCGCAAAAACCGCTAGTGTGAAAGTAGTCTAACTATCGCAGAATGCAGTACAGCAGTTCCATTAAAGAAGTCACATTATAGGACCTCAGCTGTTATAGATGTGTCTGATAACAGAGTGTGTGCTGACTTGATTAGCAGACAGCATTGTAAATGTGCACAGTGGCATATACACCATGAAGACCGTACACGTGATTGCTATGCGGCCTGGGAAGAGGTGGAGCCCTGTACTAACCTGCTTCTTCTGTTCCGACACAGAGATACTACAGTTTCCTGCAGTCATCACTAGGGGGAGCTCATTACAAAGAGATTATTTACAGCTTCCATTGCATGCAATGGCAGCTGTCTAAAAACGCGCACTTGGCTCCCCCTAGTGGTGGCTGCTGGCAGCCAGTTTTATAATATGCTGTGTGAACAGAATCAGATCTGTCAATGTATTTATGTCAGTTGTCTGCTATGAATACATTGAGAAATATGGTGTTCAGAATAGCTGCCAAATTTCTGAAGAACCTGTTCTATTTTTTTCAGACATAGAAGTCGGTTAAAGTTATTAATTTATTATTAAATATTTCTTCCACCTAATACAAAAACTTGTCAGAAATCATGGGGGTTGCACTTTGCACTCCGCACACGCATACTGGGAAACTTGGTGAGAATGTACTTCTGGAATTATACAAGCTTTAATTCTAAAAAGTATGTACATAGACACATATCAAGTACAGTATGTTTTTTAACATATATTTCTATCAGTATTGAGAGCACAAAACATCAAACAAAAATTCATAGCCTTTATAGTTCCCATTAAAAATAATTAAATTAATACTTTTAAAATACCCAAATACACATTCATATAGTGGGGATAAATATAATATCCTACAACCGGATATCTAACGGAGTGCAAGTTCTAGGCTTATTCATAAAAAGCCTATGTTGTAACTAACTTCCATTTGCAATGCATGGATATAAGCTGAAAAAAGCAGTAACCTACTAATAACTATGCTATCATACCCTCATTGATCATAGATACATAGTAACATAATATCATAATACTATAGCACTATAATCACTTGCCTAGTATGCACTGTAAGATGCATGCCGAAAAGGTATCTGGGTCCATCTACACGCGTTTTGCATAAGCTTCGTCACTATTGAGAGCACGATTGTCCCCAGTGTAGTTTTTGACCACAAAATTTCATAAATATTATACAAGGGTCAAAAAGCATTATCCATAATTCATACTCATACCAAGAATGTGATAACTAGCCAGTCGTAAACCATCATTTTAAGCCGACATCTATTTCCAGAGGTTGGCATCAGATTTATATCTCTAAAAGCATAATGTTCTGCTCGAGAAATGTCCTCCATTCCCTAGAAGAGAGTTGATAGCCTAAATTACCCTCCAGATCGAGGAAGACATGAAGCATAATTGAACATGGATACTGTCCAGTGGTGAATTGTGTCATCTCCTGGACAGATATGTTTTCTCTACTGCCATTCAGTGAATCTACTGGGAAATCTATGTACCTTTCTCAGTGTCATTTTTCTGGCTGTATTAACACTTGTATCTATGTCCTTGCTTTATCGCCTGTTTCACTTTCCTTTACTTTTAGATTATTGTCTGGGATGAAGAATCTTTCCAGGGTCGCAGACATGAGTTTACATCTGAGTGTTACAATATCATGGAATATGGATTTGAAACTGTCCGCTCATTTAAAATAGAGAGTGGGGCGTAAGTATCAGCAATGATGGGGAACGTAGTCATGACCTCACCCTGTTTCTGTAGATACTGAATACATTTTTTGACTGAAGAACCACCGAGTTCCTGTCTCGACAGTAAAATGGTACATGAGTCTACTTCTACTGGTATCTGATATGTATTAGCTAATACATTTGGGGTTTGGGGTTCCAGAATCAATCATGTTATATACTCTGCATCACTGAATTCAATAGCAGCCTTCATGCTTTGGAAATTAGTGGAACCTCTGAATAATATCTTTGTAGGAGACTCAAATTTATGGGAAGCTCTGACCAGATTTGGAGGTTGTTAGGAGGCATTATCAAGTACTGCAGCCTGTTCGTGTCTAGGTGTTGGTAATCCATCAGCCCTTAGGGCCCCTCTAATGCTATCCCCTGACATATCTCTATGACATGAAGATAACTGAAGGTAGAAATGCTCTTTAAAGGCTATGTACACCTTTGGAGGCAATTTTTGTTTTTTGGCTAAAAATCATATTTTCTATTGGCCTTTATTAAAAATATTGAGCCATTCTGTCGCAAAGGGTTAGGCCTTGTTCACACGTCAGTTATTTGATCAGCTATTTCCATCAGTTTTTGTGAGCCAAAATCAGGATCTGCAACTGTTCTGTGTTTTTGTCCCACACCTGGTTTTGGCTCACAAAAACTAATGGAAATAACTGATCAGAAAAACTGACTTGTGAACAAGGCCTTAGTGTATTTATGAGTGTGTGACTGGTACTTTCACTTTCACTCTGTGCTGGTCATCTAATTACCCTTATCTCTAAACTACTAAGAGGTCATAAACACTTATTTAAGCCACATTCTTATCAGTAAGATAAGGGTTGAGCTTTGATTGAGTGTTTATAATGTCAGAGAGTAGAGATAAGGAGCCCGTCTGCTCCCCAGATGACGGAAAACACAGGCAATCTACAGACTGCTACTAGGGCATCTCAGCTCTGTTCCCCAAAAATGATTCCATATTTTTAATAAAAACCAATTGCCCCAAAAAAAAATTTGGATCAAAATATGTACAATGCAATTAAAAAAATTGTCCCCAAAGGTGTACATAGCCTTTAAGGTAAGCACTGTGGTATAGATTCTGTAGGGAAAATACCTTTATACTTACTGAGTTTGATGGAACAAGCCAAAATTAGTTTTTTTTCTGGTGGATTTGTATGAGTCAGCATTAAACGGAGGCTTGCGGTGGTAAAGTAGAGGCGTCATGTACCTGCCATGGGGCAGCCATAAAGGTAGGTCCATTTCTGATGGGAAGCAAATGACACAGATTTTGCTGCGGGTTCGTTACAGATCATGTTACAGATTTCACTCTATACATTGCAAAGGGTGAAATCAGGGTGAAATCCACAGTAAAGAATTGGCATGTTGCAAGACTAAAAATCTGTGCTGCATGTCAGTTTTTCCGCACAGATTTTTCCCACACCGCGTGGATGAGATCTGCTGATATCTTATCCACTTCATTGCTACTGTACTATGCTGCAGATTTTCCACCTGCAGATCTCGCTGTGAATATACACTAAAGTGTAAGACCAAAATGCAGTAACGAAATCGGTTTGTGGGGATGATGTCACATTTGTCAGGCATGTTTGATTCTTGCACTATCTCTAGAACAGTAAAGCTATGTGATAATGACTGCATTACAAAGAAGATGGAATTAATAAAGTCCGGTCTAAAAATACTTTGCTATATTTTGCTAAATAGCTAATCAAATAGTTCTCTACATATTGAAATCAAACCTAGACATAGCATTTATCCATATACAAATACATCTGTGATAAAGGTAGGGAAGGCAGTCTATACAGATCATTAGGCTGGAAGAATGTTTCCATTGTATAATTGAAAGCATGCTTTAGCTGCATTGCATTTGTATTCACTAATATTTCCATGCAGATAAGTGAAGCTTATATTTTCCTTATTTCATGAGGGAGATTTACAAGTTTATTACCTCCCCCCCCCCCCCCCCAAAAAAAAAGTACCATATTTATTAAAGGGGTTGTCCCACAAAAAATATTCTACATTTTTCAAACCAGAACCTAGATCTGAATATTTTTGTAATTCAATGTAATTAAAAAATTTGAATAGCCACAGAGTTATTTAAAAAAAATGTATCTGTACAGCGCCACCTGCTGTTTTTTTATTTTCCTCATTTCTCTGTCCACCTCACTGAGGAGGTTGCACCTGCTCAGTTCCATCTTTCACCTGCCACCAGCTAGATCTACGGTTAAAAGCTGTGACAGTTACAGGGAGAGAGCTGCAGCAGAAAGTACATGCCCCCTGTGCAGTGATAGGGAGAGAGCTGCAGCAGAAAGTACATGCCCCCTGTGCAGTGATAGGGAGAAAGCTGTAGCAGAAAGGAAATGCTCCCTGACCTGCCAATCTAATTTTAATAGAGCATTTAGAGCAATAAATGGGTAGATCTCTGGATCCATGTGAGGTACAGGGTTGGTTCTAGCTTTGTTAGAAATCGGTCATGTACTATATGATGTCGGATTTTTATTTTTTAGATTAATCATGGTGTAACACCTTAAATTGTTTTAAAAATATTTTCCGTTCTACCATGTTAATGTTAAATTCTGGTGCAACATAAGCAAACTAATAGGTGGTATACATTAAGACTAGACAGTCTAAAGATGCACTAAATTTATAATCCATCCACCACTTTGATAAATCTGTTGCATTTTAGACTGTCTAGTTTCTTCCCACTGTCTAATAATGAGACAGGATTAGTAAAGGTCCATTCTCACGGGCCGGTATCACTGGGCAATAATCGGGGGAGACATGAACATTCATTTATGATCATTACCAGCTTGTTCTCTGCACTTACATGGGGGTGAATGATCCTTACCACCTCTACTCTTTAATACTTCATGTAAAAAAAAAAAAATCCCAATTAAAGTGAAGTCTAAAGAATTGTAAAGAACAGTACTTTACCCGTTCTACATTTATCACTGGCTTCTGTTATTGTCACACTAAGCACATTCCTAATAACTATTCAAACTGTGATTCCAGGCGTCCTAGATTGGAACTAATTCCACTCATGTTTAACACGAGTGACTTTCTGCCAAAATGCACGATGAACATTTGTATGGTGTCCATAAAGGATAAAACCGCTTGGCGCTAAGTATGCCTACTATATTGGCCGCAGAACTGCATTTTAACTTCTATTTTTTCTGAAGGTCAGCTGGGTGGTTTTGTGATCGAGTCCCTGCTTATCACATTGCTAGTGAATAATCAGGATCTCAGCATCCTACAGTTTACCACACACTGCATGGGTATTAAAGGGGTTGTCTGGGTAAAGGGGTTGTTAAAGGTATTCAGGGAAGGTATTAAAACAATAAAATACTATACTTACTATAGTACTGCTGCTCAGATCCTCCTGGCTGCACTTTGTTTTCCTGACTGCATAGTGCCATGCCCATACCTTCCCTAAATACCTTTTGAGTGACAACCCCTTAATACCCATGCAGAATAAGCTGTCGAAATAATGGCTCACGAGCAGGAAATACACCTCTATAATAGGGCCGAGAGAGGTTTCCTGATAGGAAAACCATTTTCACTGTAGTTTTCCATAATTTATTGTTTTTGACATTTGATGAATTTCTGCAAAAAAATAAAATAAAAGAACATCCATCGTCTATTGCATTTCAAATTTCACATGAACATTCCTGATGAAATGGTATAAATGAATATACGTTATTTTAGTATTATGAGGTGTTTGTTGGATGTCATGTCCATTGGCTATTGGCATTCAATTTCCTTAAACTGGCAGTAAAAGGAAAGTGTTTGTTATATTCCCACAGCTGGGTTGGATATGAGCACTTAGGATTCCAAGGTCAGCAGTTTGTCCTGGAGAGAGGAGAGTACCCTCGCTGGGAGGCCTGGAGTGGCAGCAACGCTTACCACGTTGAGAGGATGACCTCCTTCCGACCAATTGCCTGTGCTGTAAGTATACGTTACATAGCGGTCCACAGGGAACGTGTGATAACTTTCTTCACTTACATGATTGCTGCTTAAGATGCCCAATTATAATGGGCTATGAATAACATTACATTTAAAGGACACGAGCAAAAATGTTGATCTAGGATTTATTGCTATAGTTATACTTACCAACGTTTGAGTTGGTAAAATCAGGGCATATAAGCCACACCACAGAGAACGCCTAGACCCCACTTGGGAACACCCACCTATTGGCCGGGTTTATGCTAGTCCCACAGCACGAATTTGCCAGGACTAAAAATCAGGGACAGTCCCGCTAAATTCAGGACAGTTGGCAACTATGTAGCTATAGTATTAACATTAACAAGTAAAGTATAGCTCATATTTTATTGATTTTATGGATCACTGGACTTATAGTGCTCGGGCATGTTAATACAGCAGATTATCCATTCATTTCAGAACATATTCCGCTCTGAATTCTGTAGTGAAAGCGCGTCCTATTGTTCTTCAAAGGGAATCCGCACTACCATTCATATGGCTGAATTTTTTTTCTGCGTGAATATAAAAATCACATCAAGAAAGTTCCTGGCATGAAAACCACGAAAAATGTGGTCGGTGCCTGCACGCAGATTAGCCTTATTGAATATAATCAATCCATGGATGGATCTAAGGCTGCGGGTCAGCCTTGGATTTCAGCTGAAAATTTATTTCACCTAGTTGTATATGAATTTTGTTGTAGTCCCTACTACTATCTGGAAAACAATGTGATTGACCAGAGACTGACAAAAGATAAACTGCTAGTAGTGCTTGGTCAATGGACCAAAGTGATGCACTCTTTATTTTGTGTTCTGCAGCAGGGTATATGATGAGTCAAAGCCACATTAATACTGGGTGGCATCTCCCCTTGCTGCAATACAGGCTGCCACTCCGGGCCATCCGGTGGGACCGGCTTCCAGGTTTGCTATCTCCCTCCACACAGGCCTGGTTGCCAGCAAGTCCTCTTGTCCTCTGCTAATAGGTTGTGTGTACTCAGCCTTTAAAGGGTTTCTGTCATCAGAAAAATCATTATGTATCTGGCTGCCGCCGTTCTCTCAAAATAAAGACTTTTATAATATGCTAATAAGCCTCTAGGTGCTAGTGGGGCGTTGCTGCAGCACCTAGAGGCTCCGTCTTCTCACCCTTTGGAACAGTTATGTTCTGCTGACATTAGCAAATCGCTAATGTCATCCAGATACATAACGATTTTTCTGATGACAGAAACCCTTTAAAGAACCAGAGCGTGCATACCCTAATTTTGACCAGCCAATGACTGGGGTATTTAAAGGGGTTATCCAATATCATACAACAGCCCCCCCATGTGCCGTGCCCCTCAAAGGGAATATACTGTATTTACCCTGCTCCCCGCTCCTTGCACTGCTCCTAGTCCCCGCACTGCCACTGCTGCTTCTCCTTGTACACGGATGAAAACATGCAGTGTCGCGGAGTAGCAAGAGGGGACCCGATGCTAGGGGGGCTCGTCCCCGTCTGCCACTGGCTGCTCCCCCACTACACTGGATGTTTTCATCCGTGTACAGGGAGAAGCAGCAGCGTCAGTGCAGGGACCAGGGTAAGTATATTCCCTCTGAGGGGGCTGTTTATGATATTGGATAACCCCTTTAAGGCACCTTCCCCTGTGAGAGGGTGCCTCAGCTATAGTATCCATAGCTTGCTATGTTCCCGTGAAGGTGTGCTTGCTGTTGGTTGACACAGTGGTTCCACACCCACTGCTATAACCCAAGTTTTGTAACTTGGACCTGTAGTGGCTACTGTGAAAGAAAAGTGATGTTTTGCTTACCAATTCCGATTTGCCACTCCTATTTCAATGCTTCTCACTGGTCTCTTCTTTCTGGTACCTCTCAACACACTGGAAATGAGTGTTCAGCCAATCACTGGCCAAGACAGGTCACCTCTGCTTCCAGTGATTGGCTTAGTAGCTGCTTCTTTTATGCCAAGAGGAACCAGGTAGTAGAGACCAATGAGGTACCAGGAAATGCTGGAACAAGAGTGGCAGTAGGTTCTTTCAGCCCACCAGAGAAAATACTCCTGATGGGCAACCTTCATAGACTGCAAAGGGCCCCTGTGCAAGCAAAGTATGTGGGCCCCTTTTTATGTAACAGCTACTTTGTTGGAATTAGGAATTCATATTTAATTTACAGATTTTCTTTTATCAATTATTTTATCAATTGTTTAATGATATACCAACTTCTCTTGCTGATTTTAATCTACCAGCAACAGCTATGACAATAGTTAACAGTCCTTCACATGCAATGAAGTAGACGTTAGGATGTATTGCATTGTCTGGTTAAGATGGTGGTCGGCCAATTTTCCTACCGGGCTGCACAGGCTACACAGATGATCTTATTCAAAGTTCAACTCCAAATGAAATTGTCTTCTGCTAGACCTTAGGGGCCCTTTATTGTGCCTGAACTTGGGCCTCTGGAACGCTAGTCCATCTCTGACTGCTTGAGCATGATTTCTTTTTTCTTTCTTTTTCTTTTATATCATTCTGATATAAAAAATCTGGACAATCACTTTTAGGCCTCATGCACAAAACCATATCCATTTTGCAGTCCATAAACTGCGGATCAGCAAAATACGGATAGCAATCGTGTGCATAATGCAAACTTCTTACCCCATCAGTAAAAATGCTTTTCTTGTCCGCAAGTTGTGTGTATATAGGCCTTAGACTGTTATTTAATTGATTGAGGGAGCATGCTGACAAAATTACAATTGGCCAATAGTTTCTGACAAGCCAATTCAAAAGTGATCTACTCCTGTTTTTTTGTATAAAAAAAGAATAAAATACACCCTAAACATTAAAGGATAACTGTCATGTTTTCATTAAAAGAACAAAACAATTTTAGCATATGTTACTGCTGCAGCAGCATTATGCATAAAGCAATCTTTAGTTTCTTCACTTACCACTGTTTTCCTTGAGTTTTCCTCTTAGTTACGGCTGTCTTGAATCCTACAATATGAGGATCTTCTCAAGATGGCTCCTCTGCCAGTTCTCTGAGGCCAAAACTACTTTCCCTCACTTCACATACACACTTGCTGTAGCCAGCAGTTTCCTGCCAGCCAATCAGATTGGATTACTGAAAGACACGCCTCCTCACTCTGAAGCCTAATGCAGGCATGTAGTGTGAAGGACCGCCCCTCTGTCTTCTGTTTACATTAAGTTGGGAGACAGATGAGCCCTAGCAATGGTCTTTTAAGTGAGCAGTGGAAAGGGACAGGAGACATTAATGAAAGCTGTTATTTTAAGGTAATTACAGATCTTTTGGCAATCATTGACAGACTAACTCAGGTATACATGCCTAGCTCTAATAAACTAGCAAATAAAAAAAAATATGACAGTTATCCTTTAACATTGAGGGCATATATTAAAGAGCTGGCTATTATAACGTAGCTAGTCCAGCAGCTCATTATGTGTTTCAGGGAATGGCAGTAGATAACAATTATTATGATGCATTTTAATTAAAGTATGTTAGTGTTCCCAGCTTTGCAAACATTTCGAGGAACATAATGTTAATATGTCTTAAAGGGAAAGTGTCATCATAAAGTAAAATCAAGTTTTTATGTGAAATGTAAAACTTTTTTTTTTTTAAAGATTTTTAGTGTTTTTTTTAATTTTTAATTTTCTACCTCCCTATTTATGTTTAAAAATATCCTGGCACTGGCCTAAAATATGTCAAGACCTCCTGCTGTTTGAGAGCAGCCATATGAGCCATAGACACAATGGAAAGGAGCTGACCTAATTGACTTCAATGGGAGGTTTTGCTCTGTGACCTGTGCAGAGGGAGGGAGTAGATAAGCTGTGATATCACCTATTGTGAATAGTGGAACCTGGGTTATCTCTACAAAGGTGTTATTTGCCATTGTAATCCTACCTGTGATTACAATGAGATTACTACTTAAAAGTTACCTTTACAGAACAGAAAGGCAAAAATATTATTAGGCCTAGAGGCCAGAGGCCAGTACGAAAACTTGCTTGAAATGAATGAGAGCACCCAAAGCCTTCAATATTTCCCTTTCATTTAAATAGCTAACATTTCAGAGGTTACTGCAAATGCAATCATTCTCCACAATATTTTTACAAAAATTCTAAAGTCAAAATTCTCTTGAAATAGCAATTTGCTAATATATCATTATTACTGTATTATTATTATTATTATTATTGCACTTGCTGGTAGAAAAACTGTATTTTTTGGTATACAAATATTAACCCTTTATAGTAAAATATATATTGTTTCAAGTATTTTTTACCATAAAACCCTAAAATAGAATCTACCTTTTTAATTTGCCTTTGTCCACAGTTTATTTTCATGTAAAGTATAACATCAAACATCATACGGTCTCATTGTTGGGGTAAGATTTTAGATATGACTTAAGATGTGGGATATTGTCCATATAGTACTGTAGAGTGCAGTGTAGTAGTATAGTGTCAGTGCAGTATAATTTTAAGATTTTTACTTTATTTCTCGAACAATGCAAAAAAATTATTTTATTGATTTTTTCTTTTTCACACCAAACATTTCCCTTATAACTGGAACTGCCATACCAGTTACAGGAGAAACAGATGTTATAATATTTGACACATCCAGAATGTCAGTCACATTACCAGTCTCCTGGCGATCATACAATGATAGAGGCAGCTGCATTGCAAAAGGAACCCTAATGATGTTGCAAAAAGCATTTTGTCAGTCAATAAGGGATTAAACAATTTAGTGAATAACATTTTCTGTTACTGGGCTCAGAGGTGGTCTCATAAATGAATAAAGAAAAAGGGATAGGAACTGTTTTTTCCGCACACATTGTTAGCATATAATGGAACATGAATGCCTGTATGTAAATAAAGACTGGACTGGCTTGCAGACTCTAATTACATATGAGAAATCGAATCATCAAAAATATGATTTGTCAGGTGTCCAAAAGTAAGTAATTACCTGCTTAAATAATTTTCAACTAAATTATTACATTTTTGTTGGTATGTTTTTTTTTTTTTCCTATAGAATCACCGCGATTGTAAGATGACCATCTATGAGAAAGAAAACTTCCTTGGAAGGAAAGGAGAGCTGAGTGATGATTACCCCTCTCTTCAGGCTATGGGCTGGTGTAACAATGAAGTTGGCTCCTTCCGTGTCCAATCTGGAGCGTAAGACTATCTATCTATCTATCTATCTATCTATCTATCTATCTAATCTTCCAAAGAAATGGTAGCACTCCCAGATTTCAACTCCTTACCTGGAGCCATTTTCATAAAATGATGTAAGCTACATTCCAGGAAGAGGAATTTAAACACTGGCACACCATAAATTTTCCTATTGGACCTACACAGTGCTGCTTTCCTTTGCTTTTCCATATATTTCTGTATTTCTATTGAAAAAAATACAGTAAGAATATATACTTGTGTATACATAATTACATAGTTTTTAAGGTTGGAAAAAGACAAAAGTCCATCAAGTCCAACCTGTAATCCTGCTATATTGATTCCTGGATCAATGTCCATCTTCCTTTTAAAAGGTGTTGGGCCAAAGGAAAGGGTGTTTAGAACAAGAGTTCTATACATTGTCATGCGCCTTAATGTTATTTTGAATTAAAAAGTAATCTAAACCTTTTTTGAAGCCATCTACTGCATTTGCTGTGACCAGCTCCTACAGCAGGCTATTCCAGAGATTCACAGATCTTACTGTAAAGAATGCTTGTCGCTTCTTATGACTGAATCTTTTTTTCTCCAGGCATAGGGAGTGGCCCCTTGTTTTTTGAGGGGGTTTAACACAGGATAGCTTCCCTTGATATTTTTTGTATGGTCCGTTTATATTTTTGTACAGGTTAATCATGTGCCCCCTTAGATGTCTTTTTTCAAGGCTAAACAATTTCAGTTCATTTAATCTTTGGTCATAGCTAAGATCTTCCAGGCCCTTTATGAGTTTAGTTGCTCTCCTCTGTACTTTTTCTAACTCCAGGGCATCCTTTTTATGGAATGGTGCCCAGAACTGAACTGCGTATTCCAGTTGAGGACACTTTGTATAGTGGCAATATTACATCCCTGTCTATACCTCTTTTGATACAAAACAAAATTTTGTTGGCCTTAGAGGCAGCTGACTGGCATTGTATGCTGTTATTTAGTCTATGATCTACTAATACACCCAGATCCTTCTCAATAAGTGACTCTCTCAGTTTTACCCCCCCTTGGACATATGCTGCATGCAGATTATTAGCCCCCAAGTGCATAACTTTACATTTATCTAGATTAAACCTCATTTGCCCAGTGGAGGCCCAAACAGTAAGTTTGTCCAAGTCAGATTGTAATTTATCAACATCTTCCATAGACTGGACTGTATTACAAAGTTTAGTGTCATCTGCAAAAATAGAAACAGCACTATTAATCCCATCCTCTATGCCATTAATGAATAAGTTAAATAATAGCGAACCTAGCACAGACCCTGAGGGTACACCATTTATAACCGGGGACCATTCAGAGTAGGAATCATTGACCACAACTCTTTGGATACGATCTTGAAGACAATTTTCAATCCAATTACAAATTATATTTTCTAAACCAATAGACCTCAATTTACCCATTAGTCATCTGTGTGGGACAGTATCAAATGCCTTTGCAAAGTCCAAAAACACAATATCCACAGCCGTCCCCTCTGTCCAGGCTTCTTCTCAGGTTAGTTTGACAGCTTCTGTTCTTAGTAAAACCTTGTTGGCTATTACTTACTATATTATTGACAGTTACATAATCCTGTATGTAGTCCCGTAGAAGGCCCTCAGACATTTTTCCCACGATGGATGTTCAGCTTACTGGTCTATGATTTCCTGGTGAAGACCTAGCACCCTTTTTGAAAATGGGCACCACATTCACCTTGTGCCAGTCTCTTGGTACAATGCCTGTCATTAAAAAATCTGTAAATATTATGAACAGAGGCAAAGCAATAACTGAACTGAGCTCCTTCAGAATTCTAGGATGTAATCCATCTGGACCTGGGGCCTTGTTCACTTTAATTATTTTTAGCATATTAAGGACCATATCTACAGTCAGCCAGGTAAGTATGTTATTTGAGGTATTTACACCAGTGGCACTACCCTCATGAGATGCTGTGTCTTCTTTTGTATATACAGAGCTAAAAAAAACAATTTAGGAGCTCTGCCTTTTCTTGATCCCCAGTGACCCCAGTGACATTACCATCATTTAGTGGCCCTACATGTTCTGACCGTGTTTTTTTTTGCATTTATGTATTTGAAGAATGTTTTGGGGCTGGTCTTACTCTCTTTGGCCACCTGTATTTCATTTTGTATTTTAGCTGATTTTATTATCCCCAACATAAATTATTTAGTTCCTTATACTTTTTAAAGGCTACAGCTGACTCCTCCGATGTGTATTTCTTAAGAGCCCTCTTTTTGTCATTTATTGCTCTTTTTACACTATTTGTAAGCCATGTGGGGTTTAATTTTATTTGCTTGTACTTGCTACCTCTAGGAATGTATTTAACAATATACTTATCCATAGTATATTTAAAACACTTCCATTAAGAATTAGGTGACAGTTGCTCACAGTCTATGTCCTGAAGTGCAGCACTCAACACTGGGAATTTTGCCTTTTTGAAATTAAGTGTTTTTGCCCTACTGACCTGAGTTTGTTTTTTACAGTTTAGTTGGAATATAATTATATTGTGGTCACTGTTACCAAGGTTTTCATACAGTTAGTAAAGATGTTGTCCGGTTTTATATATGGGGCAGAGTGAGTTAAAAAAAAGATGCATTACTCACGTCACGTATCCTCCACCACTGCCATCCGACACTTACCAGGTTCAAGCTGGTCTCTATATCTTGTTTCCAAATTGACATGCATGATATGACTGTGGAGATGCCTGCTCAGCCAATGACTGTCTGAGGCGGACCAGAATGTGGAGACCAGCAGAGACCTGGTAATTTTCAACAGCAGCAGGATTGGTGAGGTGAGTAATGCTTCTTTTTTATTTATTTATTGTTTTAACCCATTCTGTTCCATATAAGAAATTAATCCTGCTGGTCAAACCCTTTAAGTTCTTTTTACATAATACTGGGAAACCTCTTGACAATTCTCTGTGGGTGCCTACAGCCAGAGAAACAGTCTATATTCAGGAGATAGCTGCAGGGAAGTGGTTGTCCTATTAAGACAACTTAGCCCTTATCTATAGGATAGTGAAAAGTGCCTGATCAGTGGGAGTCTAAACATTGGGGCCATTGCTGACCACGATAACGGGGCAGAGTGTTTCTTGTTTAAATGGAGCGGCAGACACACATTTGTCCACCTCTTCATTTAACTCTATGGGGCCGAGTACAAGAGATTGGTTATCTCCAGTAGCCCCATATAGCTGAATGGAGCTGCAGCGCACATGGGCAATCGCCGCTTCATTCAATCAAGGAAGCACAGGCCTCTGTTCTCGTCATAAGTGGGGGCCCCACAGTCGGACCCCACTGATAAGATACTTAGCATATGGGTAGGGGATACATTGTGTTAATGGGACAATCCCTTCCATAACATTTCCATGGCTTCCTGTCTCTTTGTTGGATCACTTCATGTTGGGTAGGAGCAATTCAGCAAATATTAATGTTTGGAAATTGTACATAATTTGCAAACTGCACATAATACAAATCAGTGAAGAGTTTATTTGCCTACAAGCATTTATGTACCGTGATATATGCAATTTTCAAACAAAAATATTTTCTGAATTGCTCCTGCCCTACACTCTAGCCAAATAGCCTCTAAACTTGGTACAGTAGCTGGTTTTAAAGCGATTTTCTACTTTGGTTAATGCTTTATTACTAAGAGGGTCCTCCTAAAATAAGCAATTCACAGGTTGTCCTGTGTTGGAACCCCCAATGATCATATGTAATCTGCAGATGATCCTGGAAGCAAATGGTCACTTTCCCTGCAGCATCACCACAGAGGAAATTAAGAATTAACCAGTGCCCACTGAAGTTAAAGGGCTGTCCGTGTAATGAAGGATATGCCAAGTCAGTGTGATAGTTTGGGGTCCCAAATTGGCCCTCGCTCTGCTATTAACTCACAATCCCCTAATATGTTTTTTGATATTTTTTTTTTAAACCAGAATATTCCATTAAGTATTCGAGATGCTATTTTTTTCAGACAATTAGATATTTAATAGTTCTAAGTGTTCAGCCTCCGTTGCACTACTCCATGGTGCAAATAAATGAAGTGATGTCAAATCCAGGTATTCCCAGCAACTAAATGCCATGAAAGTCAATGGGTCCGCAGAAAATCACGAAAAACGGCACAACGGACACGGAATAAAACAATGGTCGTGTGCATGAGGCCTTATCTGTAGATAGAAATAACTGGATGATATTCTTCTTTTTTTTTTCTTGTATGTAAACAGCTGGGTGTGCTACCAGTATCCCGGTTATCGTGGCTTCCAGTACATCCTGGAATGTGACCGTCACTCAGGAGAGTACAAGCACTGGAGGGAGTGGGGATCCCATGCACAGACTTTCCAGATCCAATCCATCCGCAGAATCCAGCAGTAAACACCTTTTAGGGCTCTTTCACACCTGCGTTATTGTCTTCCGGCATAGAGTTCCGTCGTCGGGGCTCTATGCCGGAAGAATCCTGATCAGGATTATCCTAATGCATTCTGAATGGAGAGTAATCCGTTCAGGATGCATCAGGATGTCTTCAGTTCCGGTACGGAACGTTTGTTGGCCGGAGAAAATACCGCAGCATGCTGCGCTTTTTGCTCCGGCCAAAAATCCGGAACACTTGCCGCAAGGCCGGATCCGGAATTAATGCCCATTGGAAGGCATTGATCCGGATCCGGCCTTAAGCTAAACGTCGTTTCGGCGCATTGCCGGAGCCGACATTTAGCTTTTTCAGAGTGGTTACCATGGCTGCCGGGACGCTAAAGTCCTGACAGCCATGGTAAGTGTAGCGGGGAGCGGGGGAGCAGTGGACTTACCGTCCGTGCGGCTCCCCGGGCGCTCCAGAGTGACGTCAGGGCGCCCCAAGCGCATGGATCACGTGATCGCATGGATCACGTCATCCATGCGCATGGGGCGCTCTGACGTCATTCTGGAGCGCCCCGGGAGCCGCACGGACTGTAAGTATACCGCTCCCCCGCTCCCCGCTCCTACTATGGCAACCAGGACTTTAATAGCGTCCTGGGTGCCATAGTAACACTGAAAGCATTTGGAAGACGGTTCCGTCTTCAAATGCTTTCAGTACACTTGCGTTTTTCCGGATCCGGAGTGTAATTCCGGCAAGTGGAGTACACGCCGGATCCGGACAACGCAAGTGTGAAAGAGGCCTTACATGCAATCACACATTTTATCCTGAGAAATGAGGTTTAAAGCGAATAAAGAATTTTGTTTATCACTGGACATACTGCTTTTCACTTGGACTTCTTGTAGAGTACAATAATGAAGGAACAATTCTGGGAACATTCAAAGTAGACAGCACATCTGACAAGGGGGGTATAATGAATATCTGAAGTGCATTGGAAGGAGCACTTGGCGTAGAGTAGTGTGCTAATTAGCATAGCAGCGATAATAAAACTAATTCTAATGCCAGCCGTGTTCTTCTTGTGATGGTCTGAAAGTGTAATTTGGCTGAAGATGAAAATAGCCAACCTGAGTGAAATCAAGCTGCTTGGCACCATGGACGAGAATCTGTATCATCTCAGTATCTCAGGGGGGTTTTAATAAATATGACTACAACAACTAAGGACACCAACATTGCAGATCATCATTTTCCCAATTTGGACAATATACATAAAATTTGAATTTAAATGGAGGTTTAGCAGTCAATGAGTAGAAACAATAGTAATCCCAATCAGTTTAAGTGCAACTCCAGCAAAGCTGTTCTTCTATCCTGGGTAGGTGTGGGCATCACTCCTCTCTTCCTGTGTGCATTGGGATTAGTGCTCAGTGAACTTTCTTATAGCGCTATCAGAGTTAATCCTTTCCTTTTGCCACCTGTCCAGCTTCTGAATAAGTTGCTGATCAGTCTCCCTATTTAGCTGAGCTATGGATCCACTTTCTTGCCTGAGCTTTGAGGTTTTTTTAGTCTCTAATAACCATCAAAGGTATGTTCTGTTGTCTGACTACCAGTGTTCCTTACCTTGCCTGTCTACCGATTTTGCTCGTTGCTGCCTGCCTGATCTTGGAACTGCTACCTAGATCTCATACATACTGATCCTGCACCGACCTTAGAATTGCTGTCTGGAATATGCACATACTCAGCCTGTCCTGACCTTGGACTGGGTTCAGACTACACCTTTTTGCCTGATCCCTTGGTGCTTTCCAACAGTGTCTCTGACCCCGGTGGGTCGGATGTCAACTACACCAGGACTACTCTAGGAGGTTGTGACTTGGTTGGTTCCCTGCAGTGAAGTCCATATAATTGTACAGGGATTAAAGGGTAAATACCAGGGAAGGAATACCAGGGACAATGCCCTTAGGTTTAGCCCAAATTCATACTGGTTAGTTGGCATTGTCCGTTACATTGAGTTTTTATGGCTGATGGCCACTATGTCACTTCAAGCTGAAAAAAGAAAAAGTTTTACTGTCATGTCAATATTGCTACAATAATTTGACACTGTAAATAAGTTACAATCTATGCAGTGTAGTGGTATAGGGATAAAGGGGGCAGAGATTGCCATTGAACCATGGGTCCTGGTGTGTTGGTGGCCCAAGTGTCACGTGTTATGATGGAAGCATTACTAAAATAATTACTTGTGATATTTTGGTGTAGCCCAAGCATCCTATGAACATATGTCCCCGGGCATAATTATATTGTTGGGATTTCAGTATCTGGTCAAGTTATTCCTCTAGTGCTCTAACGTCAAAACCCCACACCCTCAAAATAGCAAATATGTCTGGTCTCCCTCCTTCTAAAATAAAACTAAGACCTAAATATTCATAGTGGGAGGTGGAGGGCTAATAATAAATGTTAGTGAGTGATCTGGTTGTCTTGTGTGCATGGCAGCTTAATTTATAGAACATCAGCAGTTGCTGTGGTATGCCTTCATTCTTGTAACATATTGATTGAAGAATAGCAATGGATATAGTATTATTTTCTGTATATCCCTTAGCTAAGTTAGCCTCTTTTCTTAGGTTATGTAACTTCTATTGCCTTAGTTTGCTTTCAGAAAATCTAACTAGGAGCACTAAGAAGTCTTCATGGTTCACTGTACAACCAGGAATATCAAGAGTGATGTTGACATCAAATAACTCCTAAGTGGCTCCTTACAGCTTCTTCCTGCTAGCTGCTCCTGGAGGTCTCCATAAATTCAAATAACAAACATCATGTTTATGTTATTGCACTAAAATTCTGATCACAAAATAATCCATTTGACAAGCGCATGACGTCCGGGATAACAGGTTTATCTTCAAAGAGTTTTATTATATTCACTACGCTTAGACAGGAATGTCACTGCAAGGTCTTCAGCTCATTTCTATTCCAAGTTACCTGCCCTTTGCAAAACCACTAAAATTAAAAACAAGGCCTATGGATCGTTGAGGCAAAGTTCAATATGTCCCCGCTTTAAGTGGCAGCTGGCCCAATTGACTTTGAGATGTCCTTTTAACAGTTCTTAACCTGTAATTCTCAGCCTTCCGTTGATTGATGCTCCAATGCTTCTGGCTCAGCAAACCACTTTGAGAAAGGAGTGGAAAGGGTAGGAGGAAAGATTATTGTGCAATAAATAACACATAGGAGGCAGGTAGGAATGAGCGTGCTATCTACCATTCAAGAAACAAACTGTTCCTCCTGTACGACAAACACAGCCTTTTCATTAGGTTAGCAAACATAAACCACTAGGATGTCAAACAACACATAATGTGAATGACTATGTATAATGCAATCTACAACCGACTGTTCATGGAGTGTCTAATAACAGTATGTCGGTGGAATATATTTTACAAAATGTGGTACGTTCTTTTTATAAATTTATTGTCACATGTTAACCCTGATTGGATCCCAGCTTCTGCCAATATACTGTTCCCTCCAACTACATTATATAGAATTCTGCAGGATTTAGAAGTAAAGCATGTCAAGGCTTACTGGTTGTCTGGAGAATGACGCTGTCACATACTGAAAAGTTTGTCATTTGGCACACTTGTTCTGACATCATTTTCTCTTTGTCCAAAGTAAACTAAGGAACGATTCAGCTCTGCTCCAAAGAGGAATTGCTTTTTTGTGTGCAGGTATCATCATTACCTACAAATTTAACCACCCCCCCCCCCCCCAACCAGGCACGTTTTCTGATTTTTTACTGCATGCATCTTTGAAAGCCCAAATTTTTTCCATTATTCAACCAGTATTTTTTGATATTTTTTTCATTGACACTTTGGGCTTTGTTTTTATATATTTTTTTTACTTTAGCAGTTTTTTGTTTTATTTTTTTATATTCATTAAAAGGAAAAAATTGGGGCAAATTGTCAGTTTTTTCACCTTTTTCCCCATTTTTTTTAATAGCACAAAGTACAATACAAGTACAAGTAAAATACTTTTTTAAATGAAAAGTAGAGGTACAGTGGCTCACTAGTTTGGCATTATGGACTGAGGTGCACTATCATCGGCACACCCAAAGTCGTTCAGTAAGTGCAAGTAGCTAAGTATATGTATGAAAGGCACACTCACATCTGATGCTGCACGGAACAAATGGGTGTAAATTGGTTATATATTTAACTTCTTTATTAAAACGGTTCCTTAAAGGTCACTGAGTATGAAGTACTGCACAACCTTTCGACATATTCAAATAAAATTTTTATATAGATCCCCCAAAAAACTAAACAAAAAATACAAATAATGATGTGGTAATCAAATATGGTAATCAAATATGGATATCTATGGATTCTGTGTTTATCTAAAATGTCTGAACATACAATGAAAGTATCGCTGGTTGTTAAATAAAAAGCGACAAATATCGGCGAATATAGTGATGCTTGAAACACCAAGCACAGGCAAATATAGCTTGAAAACACCAGGCATAAAAGATAAATAATAATAAAAATAAAGACAAACAATCAAAAATGTAACTGGTGAATATACACTCACCTAAAGAACTATTAGGAACACCTGTTCTATTTCTCATTAATGCAATTATCTAGTCAACCAATCACATGGCAGTTGCTTCAATGCATTTAGGGGTGTTGTCCTGGTCAAGACAATCTCCTGAACTCCAAACTGAATGTCAGAATGGGAAAGAAAGGTGATTTAAGCAATTTTGAGCGTGGCATGGTTGTTGGTGCCAGACAGGCCGGTCTGAGTATTTCACAATCTGCTCAGTTACTGGGATTTTCACGCACAACCATTTCTAGGGTTTACAAAGAATGGTGTGAAAAGGGAAAAACATCCAGTATGCGGCAGTCCTGTGGGCGAAAATGCCTTGTGGATGCTAGAGGTCAGAGGAGAATGGGCCGACTGATTCAAGCTGATAGAAGAGCAACGTTGACTGAAATAACCACTCGTTACAACCGAGGTATGCAGCAAAGCATTTGTGAAGCCACAACACGCACAACCTTGAGGCGGATGGGCTACAACAGCAGAAGACCCCACCGGGTACCACTCATCTCCACTACAAATAGGAAAAAGAGGCTACAATTTGCACGAGCTCACCAAAATTGGACTCTTGAAGACTTGAAAAATGTTGCCTGGTCTGATGAGTCTCGATTTCTGTTGAGACATTCAAATGGTAGAGTCCGAATTTGGCGTAAACAGAATGAGAACATGTATCCATCCTCTGATGGCTACTTCCAGCAGGATAATGCACCATGTCACAAAGCTCAAATCATTTCAAATTGGTTTCTTGAACATGACAATGAGTTCACTGTACTAAAATGGCCCCCACAGTCACCAGATCTCAACCCAATAGAGCATCTTTGGGATGTGGTGGAACGGGAGCTTCGTGCCCTGGATGTGCATCCCTCAAATCTCCATCAACTGCAAGATGCTATCCTATCAATATGGGTCAACATTTCTAAAGAATGCTATCAGCACCTTGTTGAATCAATGTCATGTAGAATTAAGGCAGTTCTGAAGGCAAAAGGGGGTCCAACACCGTATTAGTATGGTGTTCCTAATAATTCTTTAGGTGAGTGTATACACAAAGGGCTATCTTCCAATCCTTATTGTCACACCGCTATTGAAGTTGGAAGTTGGGGTATTGGACCTTAGAACAGAACGCATTATCCCAATGCAAAAATAAGTTATCACAGATTGTACTGGTAATGTTTATGTCCACTTAAACGGCATAACACTGTCCCTAGGTCCTTTTGATAAAATATACCCCAATATAGTGCCTCAAAGAAGTACTGCTGAAATGATCTTTCTTCCACAAATCAGAAGGGATTTTAAAAGCCCAGAGAACCCCTTTAACATACTGGGATTCTCATATAATGCTATGCATTGAATATACTGAGATACATGTTTAATGCTATTTATGGATGTTTAATACACTGAGAAATTTGTATAATGCTATACCGCTCTCCCATAATATATACATGTAAAATGTGATTAAACGATGCAAAATTTGAAAAGGAGGAGCTCACTTACAATTATTAAGGGTATATTCACATCTAGATTTGTTGCAGAAATTTCTGTGACTGAAAATCAGTTCATGAATCTGAATGGCATAAGTTGGAGAAATTTCTGCATCAAATCTGTTACTTGTGATTGTACCCGTAGGGTAGGGCAACACAGCGACATATCTTGCACGACAAAAAAGGGTACAGCTACACAACATTTCATGTAATGTATTTCAATGGTGGCAATCTGACATGCTGCTACTGCGAAGCGACAGTCGCAAAGAAAATCTGATATGACATGAAATCTTGTGCCACTTTCAAGTCACTCAATATGTAACCATGTAACACTAGCTTTAGAAATGCATTTTTTTATATTTGGATTTTGCAATGCAAGATTTGTTTTCAAAATATTTTTTAACTGCTTCCCGACCACCTTGTGACTAAACGTCCTGCCGGTGTGCACTTTGCAAGTACATTCCTGAACATCATTGAAGAGACAGCAGCCGCACCGAAATTGTGCAGCTCTGGGAGCAGGGAGTCCTCTGTGACAACCAGGCTGCCCATAGGGAAGGCAGAGGTGTTTTTTTTAACTGTCTCTGCCTTCTCCAACGCTGTATACACAGTGCTCAATGAGTGCTGTATATACAGATCAGGAAGCAGCATCTCCGTTCCTAGCGATCATGTGATCCCTGGGGACCAGGTATCTGCACAAGATGCTGGTTCTTAAAAGACACAGATCAGTCTGAAAAGCCTTGTACAGCTTCTCTGGAGGCTGTATACCCCCTGCAGGGTTAATATGCCAGCCCCAGTTACTGGAGAAATCAGCAAAAAAAATAATAAAAATATATATATATATAAATATATATATATATATACACACAGGTGAAACTCAAATTTTTTAAATATCGTCCAAAGTTCATTTATTTCAGTAATGCAACATAAAAGGTGAAACTAACATATAAGATAGACTGATTACATGCAAAGCGAGATATTTCAAGCCTTTATTTGTTATAATTTGGCATAAATATTTTTATTGTGCAGTCATCAAAAGACGTACATAGCCAATGTACATGCATTTTACAAGGTGTTGCACATTAACATTGACATTGATAAATAGCATGACATTGCCAAATGACAGCCCTTCAACAGAGACTTCAATTATCCATAAATTGCACATTAAATCCTCAAAAAAGGAATCATTAGGGTTAGGCCTCATGCACACGAACGTTTTTTTTCACGGTCCGCAAAAACAGGGTCCGTAGGTCCGTGATCCGTGACCGTTTTTTCGTCCGTGGGTCTTCCTTGATTTTTGGCGGATCCACGGACATGAAAAAAAAGTCATTTTGGTGTCCGCCTGGCCGTGCGGAGCCAAACGGATCCGTCCTGAATTACAATGCAAGTCAATAGGGACGGATCCGTTTGACGTTGACACAATATGGTGCCATTTCAAACGGATCCGTCCCCATTGACTTTCAATGTAAAGTCCGGAGTCCCTTTTATACCATCAGATCGGAGTTTTCTCCAATCCGATGGTATATTTTAACTTGAAGCGTCCCCATCACCATGGGAACGCCTCTATGTTAGAATATACTGTCGGATATGAGTTAGATCGTGAAACCTCATTTCCGACAGTATATTCTAACACAGAGGCGTTCCCATGGTGATGGGGACGCTTCTAGTTAGAATATACTGCAAACTGTGTACATGACTGCCCCCTGCTGCCTAGCAGCATCCGATCTCTTACAGGGGGCCGTGATCAGCACAATTAACCCCTCAGGTGCCGCACCTGAAGGGGTTAATTGTACTATCATATCCCCCTGTAAGAGATCAGGGCTGCCAGGCAGCAGGGGGCAGACCCCCCCCCTCCCCAGTTTGAATATCATTGGTGGCCAGGGCGGCCCCCCCCCCCCTTCCTCCATTGTAATAAATCGTTGGTGGCACAGTGTGCGCCCCCCCCTTCCTCCCTCTATTGTAATAATTCGTTGGTGGCACAGTGTGCGCCCCCCCCCCCTTCCTCCCTCTATTGTAATAAATCGTTGGTGGCAATCATTGGCCCCCCTCCCTCTATAGCATTTTCAACATTGGTGGCCAGTGTGCGGCCTCCCATCTTGCGCCCCCCGATCATTGGTGGCAGCGGGTTACTAGCAATAGTACAAGATTCATACTTACCTGGGAGCTGTGATGTTCGTGTCCGGCCGGGAGCTCCTCCTACTGGTAAGTGACGGTTCATTTAGCAATGCGCCGCACAGACCTGTCACTGTCACTTACCAGTAGGTGGAGCTCCCGGCCGGACACGAACATCGCAGCAGCAGGTAAGTATTAATCTTCTACTATTGTACTATTGCTAAGTAACCATGGCAACGAGGACTGTAGTAGCGTCCTGGTTGCCATGGTTACCGATCGGAGCCCCAGCGAATAAACTGGGACTCCGATCGGAACTCCGCTGCCACCAATGATGATGGGGGGGGAGGGGGGGGGGAGATGGGAGGCTGCACACTGGCCACCAACGTTGTTAATGCTATAGAGGGGGGGGGGGGGGCAATGGGGGGCGCACACTGTGCCACCAACGATTTATTACAATAGAGGGAGAAAGGGGGGGGCGCACACTGTGCCACCAACGAATTATTACAATAGAGGGAGGGGGGGGGGCCGCACTGGCCACCAATGATATTCAAACTGGGGAGGGGGGGGGAGGGTCTGCCCCCTGCTGCCTGGCAGCCCTGATCTCTTACAGGGGGATATGATAGTACAATTAACCCTTTCAGGTGCCGCACCTGAAGGGGTTAATTGTGCTGATCACGGCCCCCTGTAAGAGATCGGGTGCTGCCAGGCAGCAGGGGGCAGTCTTGTACACAGTTTGTAGTGTATTCTAACTAGAAGCGTCCCCATCACCATGGGAACGCTTCTGTGTTAGAATATACTGTCGGTTCTGAGTTTTCACGAAGTGAAAACTCAGCTTTGAAAAAGCTTTTATGCAGACGGATCTTCGGATCCGTCTGTATAAAAACTAAACTACGGCCACGGATCACGGACACGGATGCCAATCTTGTGTGCATCCGTGTTCTTTCCCGGACCCATTGACTTGAATGGGTCCGTGAACCGTTGGCCGTGAAAAAAATAGGACAGGTCATATTTTTTTCACGGCCAGGAAACACGGATGCGGCTGCAAAACGGTGCAATTTCCGATTTTTCCACGGACCCATTGAAAGTCAATGGGTCCGCGAAAAAAAACGGAAAACGGCACAACGGCCACGGGTGCACACAACGGTCGTGTGCATGAGGCCTTACCCGCTAATTTCTATGACCACTGCTGCAATACAGCCGGTAAAATTGTAACCCACACTAAGTATAAACGTCTTAATGGTCCCAACAGTAACGACAGAGGCGAGAGCATTTTATAGCTATATCATATGTTTAGATCTAAATCAAGCTTTAAGATCATCCATAGTACTTATCGATTTTCCTATCTATTGACCTGTGGTATATGGCTATTCGACCTGTAATTTTTCCAAGGTGCCCATAATTTGGAATAAGACTGGTGTGTTCTTTGTTCCCAGCTTACTAACTCTTCAAGTCTGCATATCAAGTCTACCTTTTCTATCCACATTTGTATTGTGGGTGGATCTTTGCTTAACCATTTCAACGGTATGAGCAGTCTTGCCGCCTGTATGAGCATTGTGGGTAAGTCTTTCTTGGAGGGGCGCCAGGAGACACAAGGAAGCCACAACAACACTGATTCGATACTAAAGTGTATATCTGTGGTGCAGATAGCGTTTATTGTGTCTCCGATGTCCCCCCAAAACTTTTGAATGATGGGGCATCGCCAGAAAATATGACTCAGAGTCCCTTCCTCAACTCCACATCTCCAACAAGCAGCAGAGTCCCCCAATCCTCTACCGTACAGCTGGCTCTGTGTTTTGTACCATTGTGTGAGAGTCTTATAAGAATGTTCCTGTATTCTCACACATCTAAAGAATCCATGCGATTTACTATGTATCCACATGATGTCCTTCTCATTAAAGGATCTATCCAGCTCCATTTCCCAAGACCTGATGTATGCTGGCACCACCTGTCTCCCTTCTGTTATTAGGTTATTGTATAGACTAGAGATCAACCTTCTGGGAGGCGAGGGAGTCTGAAGTAGCTTCTCTAACCAAGTGCTAGAGGGCAGGACTTGATATCTTGACATTAACCCAGATAGGGTAGAAGTTAAATCCCAAAAAAACTACTCGTGGGACAGAGATCAGCGCGAAATTTCGTTACTCCTCCCTCATCTTTTAATGCTTGCCAGACTGAGGCCAATGTTCGATCACCTAATTTCAGCCAAATCTCGGCACAACTACTTGACTCAGGCCTAATCAGTCAAGGAATTAGAGAGGCTGGGGGCATAGAAGGTGGCTTATTTATCAAACCTAAGTCATGGTTTAGGGCCTGGATCGTCTTCACTACTCCTCTAGAGAGGCAATTTGTTATGTTCTTCTCTTGTGCTAATCCCCATAAACTAGCTAATTGCTGTCCCTTTAACAATTTCAGCTCTATATCTGTGCCCAAAATTTGGATATTAGTGTTACATAAGTGAACCCAGCGTCGCAGTTGAACTGCTCTGTAGTATGTTAGTATGTCCGGAAGGCCGAAACCGCCCATTTCCCTTCTCAGTTTAAGTCTATCGTAAGAGATACGTGGTCTCTTTCGTTGCCATAAAAAAGCTGAGAACATTGATTTTACTTGTGTGAAAAAGGTCCTGGGGAGGTCAATGGGGGCCATCTGCATGAGGTATAGAAACTTGGGCATAATAAATGCCTTCAGCAGATTCTTCCTCCCAATCTAAGATACATAGGGAATATTTAGTGCGTTTAGTTGTGTTTTAACTTTTTGTATCAGAGGAACAAAGTTTGCTTGATACAGCTTGTTCGGGTCTTTTGTGAGTTGAATACCCAAATATGTCAGTTGGGAAGTGGACCATGTGAATGGAAGTTTACCTTTCAGTGAGGTCTCCACTTTGTTTGACACTGAAATATTTAGGGCTTCTGATATTGTGTAATTTACTTTAAAATTAGAGAACTTCCCAAATGTCTCAAATAAAGTGAGTACATGCGGGAACGCCTTGGAGGGGTTAGTGATCAGTAACAATAAATCATCTGCAAACACAGCTGAAGTATGAATCTGATCACCTATCCTCAGGCCTTCAATATCAGCGTGGTTCCTAATAGCTTGTAGGTGTGTCTCCATCACCAAGATAAAAAGAGAAGGTGACAGCGGGCAGCCCTGTCTGGTGCCATTATGTATTTGTTATAATTTGGATGATTATGGCTTATAGCTTATTAAACCCCAAAGTCACAATTTTGAGGTACCCTTTGCTCAGGGGGTATGGATTAATTGGCTGACTAGAGTGTGACACTTTGAGCCTAGAATATTGAATTTTTTCACAAAATTTTAATTTTATGCTGCATTAATGCAATTCCTTTTAACTTGCATTACTGAAATAAATGGACTTTTGCACGATATTCAAATTTTTGGAGTTTCACCTGTATATATATATATATATATATATATATATATATATATTATATATATATAAAATAAATATATAATATGCCCCTCTATGGGCTTGTATGACCTTATGGGGGGCACAAGGTGTAAAAAATAAGTAAAAAAGCAAAGATAACAATAATAAAAATAATAATAAAAATGTCACTACATGCCCCTCTCCCAGTGATCATAAAATGTATATGCCTTATATCAAAACAACAATGGAAAGGAGACCTAATTTAAAAAAGTAAGTATATGTATGAAAGGCACACTCACATCTGATGCTGCACGGAACAAATGGGTGTAAGTTGGTTATATATTTAACTTCTTTATTAAAACGGTGATCTAATTAGACATCGGGTCTTGCCACAAGAGGGCGTAAAAGTGCTTCCCTTACTGCCCTATAAAAAGGCTCTCAGAGGTTACTTTTGTGTAGTGTACCTCTTGGTGAGAGATGTTTGACTGCTCATCATTTCTCTACGATGCACTTGAAGACCTTATTCCCAGTTGACAGACTTTGAGAAGGGGTGCATCATGAAGCAGAATGGTCATTTTGAAGAACTGCCCACCATGTAAGCCATTCTGACCTAGCTGTTAGGATGTCTTAGGACAGTGATTACGTGAGGACATGTACACAAGGCGAACATGCTCTGGCTGGATCAGACTGACCACCAGTAGAGAGGATTGTTCAATCTGCCGACAAGCATAAGCAGCTTTCACAATTTCATTGTCCACCATTCAGACAAAAGTGGCACCTTCATTAACCACCCTTGTCTCTGCCCAGACCATTTCCAGGTGTTTAGTAGAAGGAAATTTGATAGCACAGCACCCATTGTATCCTGCCATTGATAGCCAGCAATCCTTGCCTTTGCTTGCAGTGGTGTCGTGAAAAAGAAACCTGGACTACTACTATCATCATAGCAATAAATCCTTTCTGTTTATGATCCTATGATGTGTGAGTTCAAATATGGAGACCTGCCAAAGCGAAACTCTGCCCCAACTGCATTTTTCAGCAGGATAGTGCTCACTAGAGATGAGCGAATCGAAGCTGACGAAGTGGAATTCAATCTGAATTTCAGAAATAATTCAGTTCCCACCAAATCCGAAATTCCTCACGCTTCGTGGCAACGAAACACATTTTTTCCCAAAATGGCTGCTGAACATGTTAGGACATGGAGCAAAGAACTCTGGGAACAAGGGTGTAACGGAACGCCTAGCACCCCGAACGGGTACCTCCGTTGATAGATGCTCCTAGTGCTTCCAGAGGACTCCAAGCACTCCACTTGACACCGTCAGCGCTGCAGATCCCACGAACCGCTGAAGCTTGGGTAGGCCGTCTCCTACCCACCCTGGACCTACGACAAGGCTCCAGGCTCCAGTGGGTGTACCTCTCCTAAATGCAGAGCGCAGGAACCATGACCAAGCTCTTACAAGAGCTTATACTCAGGGGAGTATTGTGATATAGCAATCCCCAAGAGTGTAGTTATCCCATTCCACCAAACATGAGCCAAAACTTCATGAAGGTATAAAAACAGGAACTCTTTATTTTAACACACAAGCATTTTATACACATCTTCCAACAAGGTTACCACCCACAGAGTTTTGTAAAAACAGCCAATAACGACGTACAATACACAAAATCCTCCCCTCTGCCCGTGATAGAATTACCTCACACTGGGTTGATGCAATCATCACAGGCAGGCGAATACACAATACCCTCTGTCCTGGAGACAACCGAGAAGTAATTCAATTATCTCTCAGGACAAAGGACATCGCCAATACACACAGAGAGACAATGGAACAGACCTCCCTACTCAACGTATACAATGTCCCACCCTTTTCAATACACATAGACATTTAACATCCCAAAATGGCACGAATTAGACCAGGGTTCAAGTTAGTCCAAGTCCTTTGTGAACAAATGAGGCCTGGCTGACGAGAGGGCCCATAATCCTGGGGCAAGAGGCTAGTAGCCAGGCCCCTCCAAAACCCAGTGGCGCCACAGAGGGATCACCCACAATGCCATACATGCAGCCAATCAGCAGCCAGCCAGCCCTGTGATGTCACAGCCCTATAAATAGCCTCAGCCATCTTGGATTCAGCCATTTTCCAGTGTACAGGGAAAGTGCTAGGAAAGACTTGAAAACTTATATTTTGCTCAATAGAAGTTCAGGGAAAGAGCATTAGAAGTGTAGGAAAAGGATAGGGACTGAGGAATTATTCCACAGTACAGAAGCAGAAGGGTTCAATAGGGGTGTTTACAGCCTGGGTAGGGTAAGAGGAACAATCCTATTACACCTTGATGCACTGACTGCGGATCCAAATTGCCATTATACTGCTGCTCATTTCAGGTTTGCAAAACCTCTGTAATTCCAGCAAACCGTTCTTGTTATTGGGGTCTTATTAGCCCTTGTGCAGTGCAGTTTTATATATGTTCTAAAGCTTTTTTTGTTGTGTATTAGTGGAGAAAAAAAGGAGCTTATTAGGTGTTGAAGTGAGAAAATTACATTATTATTGCCGTTCACGGCCGCAGTTATATGTTCTAAAGCCTTTTTCTGGCGTGTATTAGTGGGGAAAAAGGAAAAGGGCTCACTAGCCATTTTGTGGTGAAGTGAGAAAATTAAAGCCCTTTTTGGCATGTATTAGTGGCAAAAAAAAAATATTATGTAGTATGAGACTGGCACTCCCTCGCATGGAAATAGAGCAATAGTAATAGTGTTGTTACACAATATTTAATTGGCAAAATATATTAGAATACAACATCACAATACAATATTAAAATAACAATCGCTGCAGCGGAGACAATATCAGTTCCTAAAAATACCTAAAATCTAAAACACTATTACTATTGCTCTATTTCCATGCGAGGGAGTGCCAGTCTCATACTACATGATATACTTTTTATTACGCCTTTGTTGATTTGAGTGAATCAATTTGAGACTAGAGCACCCAATCCAGAATTGTAAGGGGAGTGAGCGGTTTGTCTATACTACTTATTTGCCGTTCACAGCCGCAGTTATATGTTCTAAAGCATTTTTTTGTTGTGTATTAGTGGGGGGGGGGGGGGGGGGCTTATTAGCTGTTGTGTGGTGAAGTGAGAAAATTACAGCCCTTTTTGGCATGTATTAGTGCAAAAAAATGTTTTATTTGCCGTTCATGGACGCAGTTATATGTTCTAAAGCCTTTTTTTGGCATGTATTAGTGGGGGAAAAAAAAGTGGCTTATTAGACATTGGGTGGTGAAGTGAGAACATTACAGACCTTTTTGGCGTGTATTAGTGGCAAAAAATAAATATTATTTGCTGTTCACGGCCGCAGTTATATGTTCTAAAGCCTTTTTTGGCGTGTATTAGTGGGGAAAAAGAAAAAGGGCTTATTAGCAGTTGTGTGGAGAAGTAGGAAAACTACAGCCCTATTTGGCGTGTATTAGTGGCAAAAAAAAGGATTATTTGCCGTTCACCGCCACAGTTATACACTGAACAAAAATATAAACGTTCAGTTTTGCTCCCATTTCGCATGAGCTGAACTCAAAGATCTGAAACATTTTCTACATACACAAAAGACCCATTACTCTCAAATATTGTTCACAAATCTGTGTTAGGGTACTTTCACACTAGCGTTTTTCTTTTCCGGCATAGAGTTCCGTCACTCTATACCGGAAAAGAACTGATCAGGCATATCCCCATGCATTCTGAATGGAGAGTAATCCGTTCAGGATGCATCAGGATGTCTTCAGTCAATCGTTTTGACTGATCAGGTAAAAGATAAAACCGTAGCATGCTACGGTTTTATCTCCGGTAAAAAAAACTGAAGACATGCCTGAATGCTGGATCCGGCATTTTTTCCCATAGGAATGTGTTAGTGCCGGATCCGGCATTCAAAATACCGGAATGCCGGATCCATCCTTCCGGCCTGCGCATGCGCAGACCGGTAAAAATGTGAAAAAAGATACAAGACGGATCCGTCTGTCCGCATGACAAGTGGAGAGCTGGATCCGTCCATGCAATGCATTTGTGAGACGGATCCACACTGCCGCAAGTGTGAAAGTAGCCTTAGTGAGCACTTCTCCTTTGCCGAGATAATCTATCCCACCTCATAGGTGTGGCATATCAAGGTGCTGATTAGACACATGAATATTGCACAGGTGTGCCTTAGACTGCCCACAATAAAAGTCCACTCTGAAATGTGCAGTTTTATCACACAGCACAATGCCACAGATATCGCAACGTTTGAGGGAGCGTGCAATTGGCGTGCTGACTGCAGGAATGTCTACCAGAGCTGTTGCCCGTGCAATGAATGTTCATTTCTCTTCCATAAGCCGTCTCTAAATGCTTTTCAGAGAATTTGGCAGTACATCCAACCAACCTCACAACCGCAGACCACGTGTAACCACACCAGACCAGGGCCTCCACATCCAGCATGTTCACCTCCATGATCGTCTGAGACTAGCCACCCAGACAGCTGCAGCAACAATTGGTTTGCATAACCAAAGAATTTCTGCACAAACTGTCAGAAGCCATCTCAGGGAAGCTCATCTGCATGCTCGTCCTCATCGGGGTCTGGATCTGACTGCAGTTCGTCATCGTAACCGACTTGAGTGGGCAAATGCTAAAATTCGATGGCGTCTGGCATGTTGGAGAGGAGTTCTGTTCACAAATGAGTCCCGGTTCTCACTGTTCAGGGCAGATGGCAGACAGCGTGTGTGGCGTTGTGTGGGTGAGCGGTTTGCTGACGTCAATGTTGTGGATCGAGTGGCCCATGGTGGTGGTGGGGTTATGGTATGGGCAGGCGTATGTTATGGATAACGAACACAGGTGCATTTTATGGATGGCATTTTGAATGCACAGAGATACCGTGACGAGATCCTGAGACCCATTGTTGTGCCATTCATCCACGACCATCACCTCATGTTGCAGCATGATAATGCACGGCCCCATATTGCAAGGATATGTACACAATTACTGGAAGCTGAAAACATGGCCAGCATACTCACCGGACATGTCACCCATTGAGCATGTTTGGGATGCTCTGGATCGGCGTATATGACAGCATGTTCCAGTTCCTGACAATATTCTGCAACTTGCACAGCTATTGAAGAGGAGTGGACCAACATTCCACAGGCCACAATCAACAACCTGATCAACTCTATGCGACGGAGATGTGTTGCACTGCGTGAGGAAAATGGTGGCCACACCAGACACTGACTGGTTTTCTGACCTCCCTCCAGTAAGGCAAAACTGTGCACATTTCAGAGTGGGCTTTTATTGTGGGCAGTCTAAGGCACACCTGTGCAATATTCATGCGGTCTAATCAGCACATTGATATGCCACACCTGTGAGGTGGGATGGATTATCTTGGCAAAGGAGAAGTGCTCACAGATTTAGACAGATTTGTGAACAATATTTGAGAGTAATGGGTCTTTTTGTGTATGTAGAAAATGTTTCAGATATTTGAGTTCAGCTAATGCAAAATGGGAGCAAAACCGAAAGTGTTGCGTTTATATTTTTTTGTTCAGTGTACAGCAAGCATGTCAAACTCAAAGGCTAACATGGGCCAAAAAAACTAAATTTAAGTTTATGTGGGCCGCATCAAAAAAAAAAAAAAAAATCGTACATTTTCATAGAACAACATTGTTGTTTCATGACTGCTGACCCCCAACATCCCGTTGCCCAATACCACAAGTGAGACCTATATATATATACAAATATTAAACTTCACTATAAGACGCACCTAGGTTTTTGAGGAGGAAAATAAGAAAAAAATATTTTTAACCAAAAGTTGTGCTTTTGGTGGGCTTTGAATTAATGGTGGTCTGTGCATGACACTATTATGGGGATCTGTGGATGACGCACTGTCATGTGGGGGATCTGTGGATGGCACTGTTATGGGGGACCTGTGGATGGCACTGTTATGGGGGATCTGTGGATGGCACTGTTATGGGGGATCTATGGATGGCACTGTTATGGGGGATCTGTGGATGGCGCTGTTATGGGGGATGTGTGGATGGTGCTGTTATGGGGGATCTGTGGATGGCACTGTTATGGGGATCTGTGGATGGCACTGTTATGGGGGACCTGTGGATGGCACTGTAATGGGGGATCTGTGGATGGCACAGTTATGGGGGATCTGTGCATGGCATTGTTATGGGGGATCTGTGGATGGCGCTGTTATGGGGGATCTGTGGATGGTGCTGTTATGGGGGATCTGTGGATGGCACTGTTATGGGGATCTGTGGATGGCACTGTTATGGGGGATCTGTGGATGGCACTGTTATGGGGGATCTGTGGATGGCACTGTTATGGGGATCTGTGGATGGTACTGCTATGGGGTGGGATATCTGTGGATGGCATTGTTATGGGGTGGGGGGATCTGTGGATGGCATTGTTATGGGGTGGGGGATCTGTGGATGGTGCTGTTATGGGGGGATCTGTGGAGGGCATTGTTATGAGGTGGGGGATCTGTGGATGGAACTGTTATGGGGTGGGATATCTGTGGATGGTACTGCTATGGGGTGGGATATCTGTGGATGGCATTGTTATGAGGTGGGGGGATCTGTGGATGGAACTGTTATGGGGGGGATCTGTGGATGACACTGCTATATGTCACCCACAGATCCCCCTCATAACAGTGTCCCCCAATACACCGGCCCTCTGCTCACCAAAGTATTTATAAACGTGAATCCTTATCCTGTTATTAAGTTGAACTAACGCTGCGCTCTCCCATGTTCCCATGTTCCCCTGTATCCCCACAGCACTTACGAACACGCTTCCATAGCAGGCAGAGCGGACGGCACCAGTAACGTCACTCACTGACGTCGCGCGTCTGCTCCGCCTGCTTCATTCATAAAGTGGGCGGAGCAGGCGCTCGACGTCAGTGAGTGACGTTACTGCTGCCGTCCGCTCTGCCTGCTATTGAAGCTTAAGTAAGTGCTATGGGGATACAGGGGAACAGGGGAACATGGGAGAGCGCAGCGTTAGTTCAACTTAATAACAGGATAAGGATTCACGTTTATAAATAAAGCACTTACTTAAGCTTCAATAGCAGGCAGAGCGGACGGCAGCAGTAACGTCACTCACTGGCGCCTGCTCCGCCCACTTTATGAATGAAGCAGGCGGAGCAGACGCGCAACGTCAGTGAGTGACGTTACTGGTGCCGTCCACTCTGCCTGCTATGGAAGCGTAACCAGAGCAATGAATATCTTTGCCGGGCCGCGGGCCGCATGTTTGACACCCATGGTGTACAGTATATTCTAAAGCCCTTTTTGGCATGTATTAGTGAGGAAAAAGAAAAAGGGCTTATTAGCCGTTGTGTGGGGAAGTGAGAAAATTAAAGCCCTTTATGGAGTGTATTAGTGGCAAAAAAATATATATTATCTGCCGTTCACGGCCGCAGTTATATGTTCTAAAGCCTCTTTTTGGCGTGTATTGTTGGGGAATAGTGTTGATCGTGAATATTCTAATTCTATTCTAATTTTTATCGCGAATAGTGGCACTTTGAGAATTCATGAAGATGTAGAATATAGTGCTATATGATCGTAATCACGAATATTCTAGATTTTTTTTCATCAGTACCCTTACTGCTTGTTGCTTGTGGGCCAATGAGAAGGCTGCAATATCTTTGTCTGAGCTTAGCAACATCCCTAGCAACCAATAGGAAAGTTGCCTACCCCTTACTATATAGGAAACTCCCCAGCAGCCATTTTCTGCTGTTTTTTGCAGTTCTGAGAGAGAGAGCAGTGACATTGCTGTGCTCTGCTTTGCTGAGTCATCTGGATCCTTATTCAATTACATTAGATAGTTAGCTCAGATATATATACACACCGTATTTTTCACCCTATAAGACATGCCGGCCCATAAGACGCACCTAGTTTTTGAGGGTGAAAATAGGAAAAAAATATTTTAAACAAACGGGGTGATAAATTTTTAAATAAAATAACAGAACAATATTTTAAAACTGTAAACATTAACATGAGTAACCAGCAGCATTAACAACCATCATTACTGACTTAAATGTCCATGTACACTACTCCCAAAACTCCTTATCACTACTGTCCAGTTAATCACGCTCTGTGGCTCAGTATCACTAGTATTGCTGCCTTCAGCATATTGTCTTCAGTGCCATCCAAGGCATTGCTAATGCCACACTTTTTGAACGATGCCATGATGTTTTCACCCACTCACAGACTTGGTTTTCTTGTGTCCTGAGATTTTCAGAGTTTTGGTTTTTGCGCCTCTCACATCAACGGTCCTGTTCGATGGAACATCAAAGGTTAATGGGACTTCATCCATGTTCCCAATCTGGCCTTTTTCATAGCCATTTTTCTTTCTTGAATACAGCACAAATTTATGAAAAGAGAGAATCTTGGACTCATATTCTTTAGGCATTTTTTGTGCAATTCTTGTTTTGGTGCGCATAGCAAGGCCCCATCTCCTCATGAACCTGTAGCACCATGATGCTGATCCAGTGAAGTCGTCAATGCCTTTCTCTGCAGCAAGACGTTTGGCTTCATATATGATCATTTTTGTAGATACTGAGAAGCCGTTGTTCCTGTGACATGTGATCCATTCTTTCATGTCCACATCTAGCTGTGGCCACTTTGCAGCACACCCACGAAAAGTGTGTTTACTTTTAACTGATCCTCTTGTTTCCTCCATTCACAAATCATCTTTTGAGTTGGAGGCGGCCCAAAATGTCTCTCCGCTGCCCTGTTTCCATGCTCTTTGGCGTATTTTATCAGCTCCAGTTTAAAAGGAATTTGATAAGAAAGCCTTTTCTGCTTTCACATCGTTCAGAAATGTACAATATGCAGCAGGAGACTACGGTCATTTTCTGCATCAGAATACAGTAATGGAAGAACTGTCAGCATTACAATTATAGGGGTAGTGTAGCTAAGAACATCGGTGGATGACAATGTTATGGGGGTAATCTGCAGCTGACACAATATTATAGGGGGATCTGCTGCTGACACACTTATGGGGGGGATCTGCTGCTGAGACACTTATGTAGGGGGGAGTCTGCTGCAGTCAAATTTATGGGAGGGATCTGCCGCTGACAGAAGTTTATGGGGGTAATCTGCTGCTGACAAACTTGTGTCAGCGGCATATCCTCCCCACACTAATGGGGGGTTCTGCCGCTGACACAAGTTTATTGGGGTACCGTAATCTGCTGCTGACACAATGTTATGAGGAGATCTGTTGTTGACACACTTATAGGGAAAGGGGGGATCCAGTGACACTTTAACCGCCTCCGGACCGCCTAACGCAGGATCGCGTTCCGGAGGCGGCTGATTCATTCCTCCTAGACGCAAATACGCGCGCGCGCGTGTTCACAGGAACTGCAGGTAAGCGAGTGGATCTACAGCCTGCCAGCGGCGATCGTTCGCTGGCAGGCTGCAGATGAGATTTTTTTAAACCCCTAACAGGTATATTAGACGCTGTTTTGATAACAGCGTCTAATATACCTGCTACCTGGTCCTCTGGTGGTCCCTTTTGCTTGGATCGACCACCAGAGGACACAGGCAGCTCTGTAATAAGTAGCACCAAGCACCACACTACACCCCCGTCACTTATTAACCCCTTATTAACCCCTGATCACCCCAAATAGACTCCCTGATCACCCCCCTGTCATTGATCACCCCCCTGTCATTGATCACCCCCCCTGTAAGGCTCCATTCAGACGTCCGTATGTGTTTTGTGGATCCGATCCATGGATCCGTGGATCCGTAAAACACATACGGACGTGTGAATGGAGCCTGACAGGGGGGTGATCACCCCATATAGACTCCCTGATCACCCCCCTGTCATTGATCACCCCCCTGTAAGGCTCCATTCAGACGTCCGTATGTGTTTTACGGATCCACGGATCGGATCCGCAAAACACATATGGACGTCTGAATGGAGCCTTACAGGGGGGTGATCAATGACAGGGGGGTGATCACCCCATATAGACTCCCTGATCACCCCCCTGTCATTGATCACCCCACTGTCATTGATCACCCCCATGTAAGGCTCCATTCAGACGTCCGTATGTGTTTTACGGATCCACGGATCCATGGATCGGATCCGCAAAACACATACGGACGTCTGAATGGAGACTTACAGGGGGTGATCAATGACGGGGGGGGTGATCACCCCATATAGACTCCCTGATCACCCCCCTGTCATTGATCACCCCACTGTCATTGATCACCCCCCTGTAAGGTTCCATTCAGACGTCCGTATGTGTTTTACGGATCCACGGATCCATGGATCGGATCCGCAAAACACATACGGACGTCTGAATGGAGACTTACAGGGGGTGATCAATGACAGGGGGGGTGATCACCCCATATAGACTCCCTGATCACCCCCCCTGTCATTGATCATGCCCCTGTCATTGATCACCCCCTGTAAGGCTCCATTCAGACGTCTGTATGTGTTTTACGGATCCACGGATCCATGGATAGGATCCGCAAAACACATACGGACATCTGAATGGAGCCTTACCAGGGGGGTGATCACCCCATATAGACTCCCTAATCACCCCCCGTCATTGATCACCCCCCTGTAAGGCTCCATTCAGACGTCCATATGTGTTTTACGGATCCACGGATCGGATCCGCAAAGCACATACGGACGTCTGAATGGAGCCTTACAGGGGGGTGATCAATGACAGGGGGGTGATCACCCCATATAGACTCCCTGATCACCCCCCTGTCATTGATCACCCCCCAGCGGAAAGGGAGACTTTGTGAGAAAAAACAACAAAAAAATCAATTTCCGCTAACTTGTGCCAAAAAAAAAAAAAACTTCTATGAACTCGCCATGCCCCTCATTGAATACCTTGGGGTGTCTTCTTTCCAAAATGGGGTCACATGTGGGGTATTTATACTGCCCTGGCATTTTAGGGGCCCTAAAGCGTGAGAAGAAGTATGGGATCCAAATGTCTAAAAATGCCCTCCTAAAAGGAATTTGGGCCCCTTTACGCATCTAGGCTGCAAAAAAGTGTCACACATGTGGTATCGCCGTACTCAGGAGAAGTTGGGCAATGTGTTTTGGGGTGTCATTTTACATATACCCATGCTGGGTGAGATAAATATCTCGGTCAAATGCCAACTTTGTATAAAAAAAATGGGAAAAGTTGTCTTTTAGAGAGCTATTTCTCTCACCCAGCATGGGAATATGTAAAAAGACACCCCAAAACACATTGCCCGATTGTACGGCGATACCAGATGTGTGACACTTTTATGCAGCCTAGGTGGGCAAAGGGGCCCACATTCCAAAGAGCAGCTTTAGGATTTCACAGGGCATTTTTTACACATTTTGATTTCAAACTACTTCTCACGTATATTTTTTTTCAATTAGTGTATATTATGCATACCATTATACAAGTATTTCAGTATATTAAAGGGAAATTGTCACCTCAAAAATGCATCTACACCCACCAGCAGTACCTCATAGTAGCCCGCAGCCTGTTAATAATCATATGCTTCATCCTGTTGTCCGATGCTGCATAAGTTCAAAAAACGCAGTTTTATTCTCCATCAGCGCTATAGTGCCAGCCAGCTTGAAGTCAAGGGGGCAGAAGCCTCCTTGCTTTAAGTCAAGGTAACCAAGCCCCCTAACCGTCCCCTCTTGCCTGAGAGTGACAGCCCGCAGTGCCACCGCGATTCCCCAAGTCTCGTGCATGCGCATTGCGCGGCTAAAACCTGGCTAACAGCGGCAGCAGGAGATGGGATAGCGCATTACTACAGAGCACAGTGCGCATGCGTGAGACTTGGGGAATCGCAGCCGTACTGCAGGCTGTCACTCTCATGCAAGAGGGGACGGTTATGGAGCGTGGTTACCTTGACTTAAAGCAAGGAGGCCGCTGCCCCCTTGACTTTAAGATGGATGACACTATAGTGCTGATGGAGAATAAAACTGCGTTTTTTAAATTTATGCAGCATCGGACAGCAAAATGAAACATATGATTATTATCAAACTGCGGGCTACTATGAGGTACTGCTGGGGGTGTAGATGCATTTTGGAGGTGACAGGATCCCTTTAAACATTCATACATAGGACTATACAAGCATGTCAGTATATTAAACATTCATACATAGGATTAAACGAGTATCTCAGTATATTAAACATTCATACATAGGATTATACAAGTGTCTCAGTATATTAAACATTTATATATAGGATTATCCCAATATCTCAGGATATTAAACATTCATACATACTGTAGGATTATACAAGTATCTCAATATTGTAAGAAGGTACAAGGAATTATGGTGGATGATAGGTACGTGTCACCGAGGTTCCTGGCTTCAGTGGAGTAAGAGCCATTTTTTATGTGTCAGCATCAGTTGCTGTTTGACACCTTGATACTTAGTATGGCTGTAATAGCTGATCCGGAATGGCTCTTACTGGGAGTAGTCAAAGTGCTGGGTGGGTGACTACTCCCCATGTTCCAGGCTGGGTTTTGCCAGGCATAAAAACCAGCCAGCACTGCCAGGTGGAGAGGATTACCTCCATCTGACAATGGAGCTCAGGAGGTCTGTGTGCTGTGATCTGAGAGCTGTGTTGGGATCCGCAGCTTGAGCCAGGCTGGAGTGCTCAGAACCCTGTGAGGGCGAACAGGCCGCCTAATGCCTGCCTGTGGACTTACAAGGCAGAACTTCCAACAGGGTGTGAAGTAACACCCAGGAGAAAAGGTGACTCTTTTGTATATGAACTTTTCATGTGTGTGAAAGATCACCAAGCAACTTGCGGTTTTGTTTTGCTTTCACGTGTGAATAAACACTGATGTTTTGAACCAAGAACTTGTACTTTGCCTCTTTTCTGCACCCGCTAATCCTAACTACCAGAGCGAATCCCCACATTTGGTGGAGGATGCGGGCAAGCGCAGTAAGGCTGGCGTGAACGCCAATATATTTTGGTTTGCATTTTTGGGCACGGTTGTATGTCGTACATCAAACCAGCGGTATTACAACCCGTACCCCATGACAAAATGGAGGCTGTTGTGAAAGCTAATCTACAGCAGTGAGAAACAAACCTGCACCAACGGGAGGCTAATAAGCAGCAGCAAGAGACCTACCAGTTGCTGCTACAACACGTGATGGTTTTGCAGACAACAGGAACAACCCCAAGCGTCCACGATGCCAAGAAAGCAGTCCGTGCAGCGATCCCTAAGATGACACCCGCAGACGACATCAAAACCTACCTGGCGATGTACGAGAACGTGGCCACCAGAGAAAAGCTGCCCCAAGACCAGTCCCAGCGTGTATATTTAGACTTTGCTGGACGATCAAGCAGCCGACTACCCGAAGGTAAAGGGTAAGATTTTGGCAAGACTGGGGGCAAATGTGTTGGTCCGGGCCCGAGGTTACATCAGTGGGGGTTTAAGCCGGCTGAGCCCGCGAGACCCCAATATTATGACTTACTCCACCTTTTGCAAAAGTGGCTACAGCCTGATGTGCTAAGTCCCACGGCTATGCTGTATAGACTATTGGCTGACATATTCTGGAGGGCGCTGCCACCCCCTCTCCAGCTCTGGATCGGCCAGGTGTCTCCTGGAAATGCCCTGGAAATGGTGGAACGCTATAAGGCCACTAAGAATCTTAAGGGGCGTTCTTTCGGGAGGGGGGCAGGTAAAACCCAGAACTCCCCACCCCAGGCTTAATGGTATGGGCCAGTGAAACCCACCTGGGAGGTTCCCACTATGGGCCAGACCCAGGTAATCTGCTGGCGGAGCGCTGGGGATAAAGGTCACCTCCTTACAAATCCCTACCAGCTCTCCCTAGACTAGTGTGCCCACATTCAGACCCTAGAGGTAGGAATAAACGTGCCCCTGTGCCTAAGGCTGAAGATTCCCTAAAATCCCTAAGATGGTGACAGGGGGAAAGAGACAACTTGCCTCCTCAGACCTGGAGGAGGCAGGCGTCTCTCTAACAGCCTAGACAGAATACACACAAGAAAACAAAACCAACTTATCTTGTCACAGAGCAGAAAACAGCAAATCCTTCCTTCCTTCCACTGAGCAAGATTGAAGCTATAACCCGCACAGGACACTGGGAAGGGGCGTAATTTAAACTTATACAAACGACCCCATCCAGTGCACCTGAAGGGAGGCGGATACAGCTCAACTCCAAAACAAAAACAAAAACTACACACGTGCTGCTAACCTGGCAGACCTCCGCACATAACCTGAGCAGGGCATGACAGTACCCCCCCTTCTACGGGTGACCTCCGGACACCAGTTGGATACCAAGACGAGAGCAGAACGCCCTCCAAAACCTGGAAACAAACTGCGTGCCCCTATCAGAAACCACATCCGAGGGAATGCCATGTAATTTCACAATGTTATGCACAAAAACCTGAGCAAGAGTCTTAGCATTGGGCAGACTAGCTAACGATACAAAGTGAGCCATTTTACTGAAACGGTCAACAACCACCAAAATCACAGTTTTCCCAGAGGAACTCGGCAGATCAGTAATAAAGTACATAGACAAGTGCGTCCAAGGACGAGATGAAATAGACAAAGGAAGAAGTGAACCAGAAGGTCGAGTGTGAGCAACCTTTGCCCGTTCACAGGTCTCACAAGCTGCTACGTAATCCTCAACACTCTTACGTAACCCGGGCCACCAGAACCTCTGGGAAATCAGATCAAAGGTGGACTTGGCACCAGGATGTCCCGCAAGGACAGTATCGTGATGTTCCTTGAATACCTTGTATCGCAATCCAGCAGGAACAAACAACCAACCTGGGGGACAAGAATCCGGAGCCTCCTCCTGGGCTCCCAATACCTCCATTTCCAACTCGGGGTACAGAGCGGAAACAACCACCCCATCAGCCAAAATCAGAGCAGGATCCTCTGAATCACCTCCCGGGCAAAAAGTAACCACAAAGTTGAACCTAGTAAAGAACAGTGACCATCTAGCCTGTCTAGGATTCAGACGCTTGGCAGTTTGGAGGTAAGCCAAGTTCTTATGATCAGTATATACCGTAACGGGATGAGACGCCCCCTCCAACCAGTGGCGCCATTCCTCAAAGGCAAATTTGATGGCCAGCAATTCCCTATCTCCTACATCATAATTCCTCTCAGCGACCGAGAGCTTCTTGGAAAAAAAAGCACACGGACGCCACTTGCCAGGAGATGAACCCTGCGACAACACTGCTCCAACCCCCACCTCTGATGCATCCATCTCCACCACGAATGGCTGAGACACATCGGGCTGCATCAGAATGGGAGCAGACGCAAAATATTCCTTAATAGCCGAAAAGGCCTGCAATGCCTCATCCGACCAGACAGAGAAGTCAACGCCTTTCTTAGTCATATCGGTCAGGGGTTTTACAATGGTAGAGTAGTTCAAGATTGTAACGGATCTCCTAGCACCCCGACCAGGTACCTCCGTCGATCTATGCTCCTAGCGTTTCCCGAGGACTCCAAGCACTCCACTTGACACCGTAAGCACTGCAGACCCCACGAACCGCCGAAGCTTGGTTGAGGTCTCGCCGTCTCCTACCCACCCTGGACCTACGACAAGGCTCCAGGCTCCAGTGGGTGAACCTCTCCTAAATCCAGAGAGCAGGAACAGCTCTTACAAGAGCTAGTAGTTATAGCCAGGGGAGTATAGCAAATCTTCAGCGTATAGCAATCCCCCAGTGTCGATCAGTTACCCAAACACCAGCCTCAACTTGGTAAAGGGTAAAAACAAGAACTCTTTATTCAGGGCTACCCGCCCGTATTTATGCAGGTCCCCATCTGGTGGACACTCCCCTAGGGGACCAGATGGAAGACTGTGATACAGGACAGATATGCAGCAATTCAGGATACACAGACACAATACATCCCCACAATGCATCATGGTTTCCTCCTCTCAGCCCCGGAGACACCCGAGGAGTAATTCAATTATCTCTCAGGACAAAGGGAAATCGCCAATACACATGTGGGGACAACAGAACAGAAATCACCATTTAAACATACAATGTCACAACCCTTACAGTAAACACAGACATTTTACATATCCCCAGATAGCTCAAGTCTGAGTGCATATTATTAGGTGAATGGCACTCAGACTACACAAATACAATAAAATTAGCTATCTGGGTACCCTCACATAACATACAATACAATTCCAAAGACAGATATGTCTGTCACACAACTCAAAACCCCACATATTCCCATAATGTATACATCCATGGATAGTTCTGATCTGGGTGAACAACATATCCAAAAATCACCCAGATCCGAGCAGGGGTTCCCGAATTCCATGGAAGTCACATTTGGCCCACCGCAAGCATGGCTTTCCTGCCCAAAACAGTTCCACAGATTTAAGCTGTGCGGCCGGTCTGTCTTCTCCTTTAAAGTTAGTATGGGCCATAATCCTGAGGCAAGAGGCTGGTAGCCAGGCCCCTCCAAAACCCAGTGGCGAGGTTGGTTTCGCCACAAAGATAAATTTTCTCTAATAATTGGTAAACCCCAAAAACCGCATCAAAGCTTTCTGATTCTTCCGTCAGTCCCATTCCGGACCTTTTAGGGGTCCATACGAAAACCAGAGTCAGAAAGCAGGTAACCCAGAAAAGGAAGCTCCTAAACAGTAAACACATTTGTCCAATTTTGCATACAATTTATTCTCTCGAAGGATCGACAAAACCTGTCTCACGTGATCCTGATGAGTCTTCAGATCAGGAGAGTAAATTAGAATGTCATCCAAGTAAATTACAACGAACCTTCCCACAAAATGATGGAAAATGTTATTGACAAATCGCTGAAACACAGCTGGCGCGTTAGTTAACCCAAAAGGCATAACCAGATTCTCGAAATGATTCTCGTGTGTGTTGAGGGCCGTTTTCCACTCACCCCCCTCCTTGATTCTGATCAGATTCTAGGCCCCTCTTAAATCTAACTTGGTGAACACCTTGGCTCCAACAATTTGATCACAAAGGTCAGAGATCAAGGGAAGGGGATACGGATCACGGACCGTAATGCGGTTCAATTCCCAGAAATCCAAACAGGGTCTAAGCGATCCATCCTTTTTCTTAACAAAGAATAACCCAGCTGCGACCGGAGAATAAGATGGCCTAATATGACCCTTTGCCAAACTCTTGGCAATATATTTCCGCATGACCTCTCTTTCGGGTTGAGAAAGATTGTGTAGCCGAGACTTTGGCAACTTAGCCCCTGGGATGAGATTAACCGCGCAATCATATTCACGATGAGGAGGCAATTCCTGAGCCCCACCTTCCGAAAATACATCCGCAAAATCTGAGAGATACTGGGGTATAACCGTAGTAGACACTCCAGAGATAGAGGCACTAAGACAATTGTCCAAACAAAATTCACTCCAACCAATGATCTGCCTTGCCTGCCAATCTATAGTAGGGTTATGTTTTATCAACCACGGTAACCCTAAGACCATAGGAGTGGGCAAGTCCTTCATGACAAAACAAGAAATGACCCCTACATGTGAATCACCCACCCTTAACTGAATACCATGAGCAATATGAGTGAGACTCCTATGAGAAAGAGGGGAAGAATCGATTGCGAACACCGGAATCTCTCTTTCTAAGGTGCAAGTACTTAGGCCCAGATTTTGAAGAAAAAGATAATCAATAAGGTTTACCCCAGCACCACAATCAAGGAATACTTAAAAATAAAATTTTCTTGAGTCTAGCGCCACCATGGCTGGAAGGTGAAAACGAGTATTGCAGGGAGATTGCATACTTGCCTGCTCCGGCAGCTAATTCAGGGATGTTTTTTTTTTCTTTCTCTTTATGTAAACCTCTTTGTGGTTCTTTATCATCAACACGCGATTTAACAAAAGGACAAGCATAAACAAAATGACCACTCTCTCCCCAGAAATAACATAGCTTATGCAACCTCCTAAAGTTCCTATTACCAGAGCGGAACAACACCTGACCCAGCTGCATGGGTTCCTCCCCTACCCCAGAATTACATGTCATAATACTCTGGGGAACTGGTGAGACAAAACCACTCACAGAAGGGATCCCTCGCGTGGAGGGGACCTTACACCTCTCTCTAATGCGTCTATCTAACCATACTGCCAAAGACATAGCATTCTCCAATGTATCCGGATACTCATGAAAAGCGAGGGCATCTTTTAATCTCTCAGACAACACCTGACAAAACTGACTACGAAGCGCGGGGTCATTCCACCCAGACTCCGTAGCCCATCTCCTAAACTCAACACAATACACCTCTGCAGAATGTTCTACTTGTAATAAAGTACGTAACTTAGATTCTGCCATCGAGACCCGATCTGGGTCATCATAAATTAATCCCAAGGCTTTAAAAAAATTCATCCACCGACCGGAGGGCCAGAGAACCGGTCGGCAGAGAAAAGGCCTAGGACTACGCGTCCCCTTTAAGCAGGGAAATGATTATCCCTACTCTCTGACTCTCATCACCAGATGAAGACTGCCGCATCTGAAAATACAGCTTGCATGACTCTCTAAAGCGGATAAAATCATCCACACCCCCAGAAAACCGATCAGGGAGAGCAACCTTAGGTTCAAGGCTGGACTGACTCCCACCAGCGGAGCCATGAAGCAGAAAATTCTGACAAAGTGAAACTGCATTGCGGAGGTCAGCTACCTCCCAAGTTAATTCCTGCATGCGATCCACCAACGAATCAATTGACTCCATCTCAAAGCTGCTGAGAAATGGCAGACTAGGTTTTGGGCGGGTTATAATGTCACGCTGGACAGGATACAAGATACAACAGAAATCCACAAATAGGTGTCTAGGCCAGAAGCTGGGGATAAAGGTCACCTCCTTACAAATCCCTACCAGCTCTCCCTAGACTTCTGTGCCCACGTTCAGACCCTAGAGGTGGGAATAAACGTGCCCCCGTGCCTAAGGCTGAAGATTCCCTAAAATCCCTAAGATGGTGACAGGGGGAAAGAGACAGCTTGCCTCCTCAGACCTGGAGGAGGCAGGCGTCTCTCTAACAGCCTAGACAGAATACACACAAGAAAACAAAACCAACTTACCTTGTCACAGAGCAGAAAACAGCAAATCCTTCCTTCCTTCCACTGAGCAAGATTGAAGCTATAACCCGCACAGGACACTGGGAAGGGGCGTAATTTAAACTCATACAAACGACCCCACCCAGTGCACCTGAAGGGAGGCGGATACAGCTCAACTCCAAAACAAAAACAAAAAACTACACACGTGCTGCTAACCTGGCAGACTTCCGCACATAACCTGAGCAGGGCACGACAACTGTGTGCCACAGGTACCCTGGAGGCTCTAGACTACTTGTGCCAGGTGGAAGTGGGAGACACTCAAGCTGAGGCGCTGGTGGACTCAGGGAGCTTGGTGACCCTAGTAAGGGCTACCCTAGTGTGGTTCGCTGAGTATACTGGCCGGAAAGTTGGGGTGATGTGCATTCACGGAGACTTAAAAGACTATCCCACAGCACTGATGACTCTAACCACGGTAGCCGGCAGGTGGACCCATGAAGTGGCAGTGGCCTCAAACTTGCACTACGAACTCATAATAGGGAGAGACTTTCCGGGTTTCCCTGCCCTATGGCCAGTTGTGAGAGTGACTGGTACCCCTGAGTCAGGGGTGAGCTCAGGAGACTGGCCTTGTTCAGGAGGACGGCCAGAACCCTGGGAACCTGAGGCCAAAGGGCCAGCAGTAGGGGTGACTTCCACCTCGGTGGAAGAGGGGGAGACAACCCTGCGTAGGGTAATGGTGGAAGAAAGGGTGAATTGCCACCGGAACTGAGTTGGCAGACCTCAATGTCTCCGGGGAGAATTTCGGTACAGCCCAAAGCCGAGACCCAACCCTATTCCAGGCTTGGGAGAATGTGGTAATAGTTGATGGGGTACCCCAGCAACCTGGGGCCGAGTCGATGTTTCCCCGTTTTGTGGTCAACCAGAATATGCTATATCGGGTAAACCAGCTGCGGGGTAAACCCATTGAACAGTTGGTGGTACCCCGGGCTTATTGAAAACTCGTGTTAGAGTTAGCCCACCAAAATGTTCTCGGGGGTCATCTGGGACTGCAGAAGACACAGGACCGGATACTACAACGGTTTTACTGGCGCAGTGTGTTTAGAGAGGTGGATGACTTTTGTAAGTCTTGCCCGACCTGCCGAACTAGCCCCCAACACTTTTTCCGCAGTCCCTTAGTGCGTCTCCCAATTATCGAGACTCCATTTGAAAGAATCGTTGTGGATCTCGTAGGCCCAGTACCGAAGTCTGCTAGAGGGCACCAACATATCTTGGTAGTCGTAGACTACGCTACTCAGTACCCGGAGGCGGTGCCACTGCAACATACATCAGCCAAACTCAAAGAAAAGGAGTTAATGGAGATGTTCTCCAGAGTGGGGCTACCTAAAGAGGTTCTGACTGACCAGGGGACCCATTTTATCTCCAAGGTCATGAGGGAACTCTGTAAGTTGCTAAACATCAAGCAAATATGGACGTCCGTCTATCACCCGCAAACTGACGGCCTAGTAAAAAGGTTTAATAAAACGTTAAAAACCATGTTAAAACAAGTAGTGTCTAAGGATGGGAAGGACTGGGACCTCCTTCTGCCCTATCTTATGTTTGCAGTGCGAGAAGTGCCCAAGGCCTCTACTGGATTCTCGCCCTTCGAACTTCTATATGGCAGACATCCACGCGGTCTGTTGGATATAGCCAAGGAGGCGTGGGAACAACAACCCACACCATATAAAAGCGTTATTGAATACGTTACCCAGATGCAGGAACGTATGGAAACCGTGTTGCTGCTGGTAAAGGAACATATGGAGGCAGCTCAGCGAGCTCAAAGTCAGATGTATAATCTGCAGGCTCGGGTTCGGATCTTTAACCCGGGAGATTGGGTTTTGGGTCTGGCACCGACAGTGGACAGTAAGTTACTGGCTAGTTGGCAGGGACCCTACGAGGTACTCGAAAAGGTTGGAGAAGTAAACTACAAGGTACACCAGCCAGGGCGGCAGAAGCCAGAGTAGGTGTACCATGTGAATTTGCTCAAACCTTGGAAAGATAGGGAGACCAGTACTGACGATAGCCCACGGCTGAGTTTTCTAGGAGGAGAGGTTCCGGCCCCTCAGTCTGATGTAAGGGAAGTTAAGATTAATATTGCTGACAGCCTTTCCTCTAAACAGACTCGGGAGGCCAGGGAGTTCTTCAACAGGAACACGGTCGTGTTCTCAGACCTCCCTGGATGCACTTCCATAATCCAGCATCACATTGTCACTGAGCCTCAGGCTAAAATCCGGTTGAAACCATACTGGGTACCTGAGGATCGACAACAAGCCATCTCGGGGGAAGTGCAGCTAATGCTGCAACTAGAGTCATTGAGGAGTCCAAAAGTGAGTGGGCGTGTCCTAGTCTTAATACCAAAGCCGGATGGGTTGTTACGATTCTGCAAAGATTTCCGGAAACTAAACGAAATCTCCAAGTTCGATGCCTATTCCCCCCTCCCTTGTCACTCTCATTATTCCCCCCCTCCCTTGTCACTCTCATTATTCCACCCCCCCTCCCTTGTCACTCTCTTTATTCCCCCCCTCTCTTGTCACTCTCATTATTCCCCCCCCTCTCCCTTGTCACTCATTATTCCCCCCCCTCTCCCTTGTCACTCTCATTATTCCCCCCCTTGTCACTCTCATTATTCCCCCCCTCTTCCTTGTCACTCTCATTATTCCACCCCCTCCCTTGTCACTCTCATTATTCCACCCCCCTCCCTTGTCACTCTCATTATTCCACCCCCCCTTGTCACTCTCATTATTCCGCCCTCCCTTGTCACTCTCATTATTCCACCCCCCTCCCTTGTCACTCTCATTATTCCACCCCCCTCTCCCTTGTCACTCTCATTATTCCACCCCCCCTCCCTTGTCACTCTCATTATTCCACCCCACCCTCCCTTGTCACTCTCATTATTCCACCCCCCCTCCATTGTCACTCTCATTATTCCCGACCTGCAGAACTAGTCACTCCCTTGTCACTCTCATTATTCCCCCCTCTCCCTCTCATTATTCCCCCCCTTCCCTTGTCACTCTCATTATTCCCCCCCTCTCCCTTGTCACTCTCATTATTCTCCCCCCTCCCTTGTCACTCTCATTATTCCCCCCCTCTCCCTTGTCACTCTCATTATTCCCCCCCCTCTCTTGTCACTCTCATTATTCCCCCCCCTCTCCCTTGTCACTCTCATTATTCCCCCCCTTGTCACTCTCATTATTCCCCCCCTCTTCCTTGTCACTCTCATTATTCCACCCCCTCCCTTGTCACTCTCATTATTCCACCCCCTCCCTTGTCACTCTCATTATTCCACCCCCCCTTGTCACTCTCATTATTCCGCCCTCCCTTCTCCCTTGTCACTCTCATTATTCCACCCCCCTCCCTTGTCACTCTCATTATTCCACCCCCCTCTCCCTTGTCACTCTCATTATTCCACCCCCCCTCCCTTGTCACTCTCATTATTCCACCCCCCCTCCATTGTCACTCTCATTATTCCCGACCTGCAGAACTAGTCACTCCCTTGTCACTCTCATTATTCCCCCCCTCTCCCTTGTCACTCTGATTATTCCCCCCCATCCCTTGTCACTCTCATTATGACCCCCCCGTCACTCTCATTCTACCCCCACCTCTAATGTAGCGTGGCCGAGCTCTGTTCGGTCCGCAGTACAGGAGCATTTGTTTCCTGTACCCGGCCGGACTGAAAGGAAGTGCACACTAAGTGAGCACTTCCTGTCAGTCCGGCCGGGTACAGGAAACAAAAGCTCCTGTACCGCGGACCGAACAGAGCTCGGCCACGCTACATTAACAACAGCACAGAGCAGACACAGCAGGCGCAGGCAGGATTCTTTAGAGCGGCAAGCGCTCAGCCTCAGCCGCTCAGGCGGCGCAGCATGAGGGGCGCCGCCGGCCGGCTACCCCGAACTTATATAACCAACTTTTTTTTTTTAAAACCGCAACGTGCGCCCCCTGCTAAATGGCGCCCTAGGCGATTGCCTAAGTCGCCTTACTGGTGGCGCCGGCCCTGTGTGCAGATATCTGATTGGAGCTGACTTCTTATTTTCTCTTTTGCACATAAACGTTTAAACTACAAGGTGGGCCATTTATATGGATACACCTTAATAAAATGGGAATGGTTGGTGAGATTAACTTCCTGTTTGTGGCACATTAGTATATGTGAGGAGGGAAACTTTTCAAGATGGGTGGTGACCATGGCGGCCATTTTGAATCCAACTTTTTTTTTTTTTTAATAGGAAGAGGATCATGTGACACATCAAACTTATTGGGAATTTCACAAGAAAAACAATGGTGTGCTTGGTTTTAACGTAACTTTATTCTTTCATGAGCTAAACTAAGAAAATAAATACCAAACTCAGCCGCATCCTCACGCGATACGCGTGAGGATTTTCCTGCTTGTCTCACTGAAGGGTTGCTCATTTTCTCCTTGTGTTACCACTGTGCTATCGGATAAGTATACCATTTTGGTTCTATGGATTATTTTCCTTTACTCCAGCACTGCATAACTTATGGTCTCCTTGGATGATGCTTGTTTTATGCTTGCCAATTTCTCCCTTCAGTGGGATATTGCTTTATATGTCCATGGTTTTAATCTGTGTGTCTTTAATAAATTATTATTGATTTTTGGAGGTGCGGCTGAGTTTGGTATTTCTTTTCTTAGTTTAGCTTATGCTTTTTTCTATACCAGGCCTGCACTCCTGTATCTATTTATTGGTGTGCCCCCCCGCTGTTTAGTATTATATTGTTTATTCTTTCATGAGTTATTTACAAGTTTCTCTTTGTTTACAGCCATTGACATGTCGCCGAGGTTAACACGTGAGGAGCGGATAGAAATTGTGTTGATGTCTGGTGAACGCAGTAACCGGGTCATTGCAGCAGATTTCAATGCAAGACATCCTACGAGACCACCCATCTCCCATGCTACAGTTAGCAAACTGCTTGCTAAGTTTCGTGAAACTGGTTCAGTGTTGGATTTGCCAAAATGTAGACGCATGAAATCTGTCTCTAATGAAGAAACATCAGTGGCTGTCCTAGCTTCATTCAGCAAGAGCCCACAGCGTAGCACTCGCCGCATTTCACTGGAGAGTGGCATTAGTCGAACATCCCTTCGGCGGATATTAGCTACTCACAAATGGCACCCTTACAAACTCCAGCTACTGCAGCATCTCAACGAGGATGACCCAGATCGGCGCACTGAATTTGCAGAATGGGCAAAACAAAAATTGGAACAGGACCCTCAGTTTACGCAGAAGATTTTGTTCAGTGATGAGGCAAACTTTTATGTGAATGGTGAAGTTAGCAAACAAAACCACCGCTGTTGGTCTGACACTAACCCACATTGGATAGATCCCTCCAAGACTGTTGGAACAAAAAAATTGATGGTATGGTGTGGTATATGGGGTACAAAGATAGTGGGGCCATTCTTCATCAATGGAAACCTCAATGGCCACTGGATATGCGAAATTGCTACAAGATGATGTGTTTCCCTCTTTATGCACTGAAGCTGGCACGTTCCCTGAGTTTTTCCAGCAAGATGGTGCACCACCACATTATGGGTGTCAGGTCCGAGCATTCCTAGATGAACAGTTTCCTGGAAAGTGGATTGGTCGTCGTGGGCCAGTTGAATGGCCCCCAAGGTCTCCCGATCTGACCCCCTTAGACTTTTATCTTTGGGGTCATCTGAAGGCAATTGTCTATGCTGTGAAGATACGAGATGTGCAGCACCTGAAACTACAGATACTGGAAGCCTGTGCTAGCATTTCTCCTGCGGTGTTGCTATCAGTGTGTGAAGAGTGGGAGAAGAGGGTTGCATTGACAATCCAACACAATGGGCAGCACATTGAACACATTTTATAAGTCGTCAGAAACTTGTAAATAACTCATGAAAGAATAAAGTTACATTAAAACCAAGCACACCATTGTTTTTCTTGTGAAATTCCCAATAAGTTTGATGTGTCACATGACCCTCTTCCTATTGAAAAAACAAAAGTTGGATTCAAAATGGCCGACTTCAAAATGGCCGCCATGGTCACCACCCATCTTGAAAAGTTTCCCTCCTCACATATACTAATGTGCCACAAACAGGAAGTTAATCTCACCAACCATTCCTATTTTATTAAGGTGTATCCATATAAATGGCCCACCCTGTATATTCCTTAGTAAAAATGACCAGTCCACACCATGTGGGTCTATATTTATGAGGGCCCCCTGAGCAAAGATTAGTAAAAGTGGCCGGGTGGCCCCAGCCCACAGTTCAACCCTACCCCTTATGTCTCCTGGCCTGGGGCCGTCTCTATAATAATCCACCAGTAATTTATGAATTGGGTTAGGTTATTAACTTATTATTATTATTGGGGTATTATTAAAATAATTTGGTCTATAAAGTCAGAGCTGCTCTACCTACCTCCTCCTCCCGGCACGAGAGACTCCTGCAGGGCAGCTGCCGCGGCGCCCCACCACTCACCAGGCTGCAGTGAGTCACACCCCCGTCCCCCTTTACCACGTGACGGCGCGACGTGCTTGCGAAGTTTAGAAGTTGAACTTGTGAGTGAGAACTCCTGCGCCGGCGGGCCGCGGGTGACACCCCATAAGACTGGTGTCACCCGGTGCGGCCCGTACCCACCGCACCCCCCTCGCAACGCCACTGGATCTAAGTTGTAATGGTTGTATTGCTAGAATGTAATGAAGATTGAGAATATAGTGCTATATTCGTCAATTCTAGCAATACAACCATTAAGAACTCAGATCTAAGTTGTAATCGCAATGCGATTAATATAACCTGTATTAATCGCATTGCGATTACAACTTAGATCTGAGTTCCTAATGGTTGTATTGCTAGAATTGACGAATATAGCACTATATTCTCAATCTTCGTTATATTCTAGCAATACAACCATTAGGAATTCAGATCTAAGTTGTAATCGCAATGCGATTAATACAGGTTAAATTAATCGCATTGCGAATTTAACTTACCATACTCTGCGTCAACTATGTAATTTTCCATGGGAGTTTTGCCATGGATCCCCCTCCGGCATGCCACAGTTCAGGTGTTAGTCCCCTTGAAACAACTTTTCCATCACTATTGTGGGTTTTAAAATTCGCCTGTCTATTGAAGTCTATGGCGGTTCGCCTGGTTCGCCCTTTCGCGAACATTTGCGGAAATTCATGTTCGCTGTCCGCGAACGGAAAATTTTATGTTCGCGACATCTCTAGTATTCACCCCCTTAGGGTTGAACAAAGGGGGGAGGTATGTAAGAAGGTACAAGGAATCATCGTGGATGATAGGTATGTGTCACCAAGGTTCCTGGCCTCAGTGGAGTAAGAGCCAGTATTTTATGTGTCAGCAGAAGTTGCTGTTTGACACCTTGATACCTAGTATGGCTGTAATAGCTGATCCGGGATGGCTCTTACAAGGAGTAGTCAAAGTGCTGGGTGGGTGACTACTCCCCATGTTCCAGGCCGGGTTTTGCCAGGCATAAAAACCAGCCAGCACTGCCAGCTGGAAAGGATTACCTCCGTCTGACAGTGGAGCTCAGGAGGTCTGTGTGCTGTGATCTGAGGGCTGTGTTGGGATCCGCAGCTTGAGCCAGGCTGGAGGGCTCAGAAACCTGTGAGGGCGAACAGGCCACCTAATGCCTGCCTGTGGACTTGACAAGGCAGGACTTCCAACAGGGTGTGAAGTAACACCCAGGAGAAAAGGGTGACTGTTTTGTATATTAACTTTTCATGTGTGTGAACGATCACCAAGCAACTTGCGGTTTTGTTTTGCTTTCACATGTGAATAAACACTGATGTTTTGAACCAAGAACTTGTACTTTGCCTCTGTGCTGCACCTGCTAATCCTAACTGCCAGAGCGAATCCCCACAGGATATTAAAGAGGTTGTCCGGTCCCAAAATCAAAATTAATTTTATGTGCTCCTAACACCCCTCACCATGCATACCAATACCTGTTTTTCATGTCGGAGCTTTCCCTTCTCCCTGTAAAACATCAGATTATCCTGGCAGATCTGTTTACTTTCTCCCCTTCTTGTTTTGTTGAATACATAACTTTATTGATACACATGTAACATGCCAGAGTTGTGTTACTACACGTCTCTACCCTGCTACTATCTTCTAAGAGCCTGTATATTGCCATCTGATATGATTTTGCTCAGGTCTTCACTACTGTGCATGTAAAACCTATGTTAAATACAATGTTTCCTGTAATTTTCCAGGTTTACCAGCAGGTGGCAGCAACTCCATTGGCAAGGAACTAGTCCTAGTTTAGTGTATCTAGGTTGGAAAGGATTATTCCAGCTTAGCTCCCCCTCTGTGGAGGTGTGGACTGTTCCCACATCCTGCAGCATGGGTGGAGAAGGAAGTTAGAGTCAGTGTAGCCCACCCCCTGCTAGGGGTAGGGTGTGTGTAGGAGATCCCCTGCATAGGGAAGACAGCAAGGATCTTGTCTCGGCTGAGACATTCATCATACCCCCAGACTGAGCACCCACAGCCTCAGCTAGATGAAAAGAAGCAGCAAAGACAACCTCCAGAGTTCCAGGAAGAAAGCATCCCCTGAGAAAGAATCTGTGAGTAAAGTCCAGAGATCTAGGAGAAGCCATTTCTCCTCAGCTAGTCTGTCCCCACAAAGCAGAAGGTATAGAAAAGAGCAGAAGGTTAATTCCTGCCACAGTTACAGAGCTACCAAGCAGACGTCCTATCCTGCAAGCTCCCCACATATCAAGCAGAAGCATTTATTCCTGCCAATGATTGCCAAAACCTGCTGGGACCAGAGACCAAAGCTGTATACTGCTTGGATACAAGGGATCTTCAGTAAAGAAACGTTTGAACTTCACCTAAAGGTCTGGACATCATTTCTGATGCAAAATTCCTCTATTACTCCTACTATCACTACACTCAAATTTATTGCAAGTGAGCCAGGATCCAGGAGTCCAGCCGTACCCAGGTAGGAGACACCGTTGACACAATTATCACTATCCTACAGAGACATTATAGGCCATTACACCACTCTGGCATTCCTAATCTGGGACATGCGTTATAACACCTTGGAAGGTCCCTGGGGTAGTACCCTGCGCACGCTGCAATTGGCGTCACTAAAAAATACAGACTATTATCCATCCGTATCCTGGCCCACTGCATAAGTCGCGTCAGCATACCCATCCCTGCTCATTGCACACAAGCCTGGCTGCACTGCACAGATATGAGTCACAGGCTGAACACGTCCCCCACTCTGCTCTGCATGCAGCAGCTACTACTATATTTCCTGTGTCCATCTTTCTGCACACAGACATGATTCTACTTCTCACTCAGTGTCTAAATCCCATTACTGACCGTCCACAGGCTCTTCCCTCACCATCTCCAGAGTGTAATAAACAGCTGGAAGCAGCAAGCATGTTCAAACACATCTGTATCTAATACTATCCTGTGTGATACAGCCTGCTGAGCTGTGTATCTAAACTCATCAGTGACTGTCCACGGGCTCTTCCCTCACCATCTCCAGAGTGTAATAAACAGCTGGAAGCAGCAAGCATGTTCAAACACATCTGTATCTAATACTATCCTGTGTGATACAGCCTGCTGAGCTGTGTATCTAAACTCATCAGTGACTGTCCACGGGCTCTTCCCTCACCATCTCCAGAGTGTGATATACAGCTGGAATCGGCAAGCACGTCCAAACACATCTGTATCTAATCCTAACATGTATGTGTGCCTGATACAGAGCGTGTTGTGTGCGATACTGCCTGCTGAAGTGTGTATCTAATCCCATCTTCTATGATACAGCCTGCTGAGCTGTGTATCTAATTCCATTTTGTATCATAAAACCTGCTGAGCTGTGTATCTAAACCTTTATGCACACAACTGTATCCATTTTGCGATCCATGTTTTTTGCAGTCCCATTGAGTTCTATGGATTTAAGGTCCTCATTTTGAAGACCAGAATAGGACATGTTGTGTCTGACATACGGATGTAAAAAACACACTGATGACGTCCATGTGCTTTCCACATCCGTATGTCAGTTCTGGGAAAGCTAGAACATGTCCTATTCTGGTCCTCATAATGCAGATCTAAAACCCATAGAACTCAATGGGACTGCAAAAAAAAAAAAAGTGAATCGCACACGGACAGTAACCTTATTTAGTGGATCCGCAAACGATTCTGTGCACGAGCCCTATCACTTATACTCAGCGCCCAGAACAGTGACATCCACAGTGCCCCCATAACAGTGATGTCTACGGTGCCCCCCTTAACAGTGCCATCCACAGTGCCCCATAACAGTGCCATCAACAATGCGTCCATAACACTGCCGCCAGCCACAATGCATCCATAACAGTGCCATCCACAGCGCCCCCATAACAGTGAGATTCACAGCGCCCCCATAACAGTGACGTCAACAGCGCCCCCATAACAGTGACGTCCACAGCGCCCCCATAACAGTGACGTCCACAGTGCCCCCATAACAGTGACGTCCACAGTGCCCCCATAACAGTGACGTCCACAGTGCCACCATAACAGTGACGTCCACAGTGCCACCATAACAGTGACGTCCACAGTGCCCCCATAACAGTGACGTCCACAGTGCCACCATAACAGTGACATCCACAGTGTTCCCATAAGTGTCATCCACACTGCCCCATAACAGGGACATCCACACTTCCCCCATAACAGCGACATTCACAGTGCGTCCATAACAGCGACATCCACAGCGTGTCCATAACAGTGACATCCACAGTACCCCCATTCTGCCATCCAGTGCTCCCCTTGTGCCATCCAGTGCCTCCTTGTTTGCCATCCAGTGCCCCTGTTTGCCATCCAGTTCCCGTTTGCCATCCAGTGCCCCCATTGTGCCATCTATTGCCCCCTTGTGCCATTCAGTGCCCTCATTGAGCCATCCAGTGCCCCTTTGTGCCATCCATTGCCCCCATTGTGCCATCCAGTGCCCCTGTTTGCCAACCAGTGCCCCCCTTGTGCCATCCAAAGTGCCTACATTCTCCCATCCATTGCCCTCCTTGTGCCATCCAGTTCCCCCTTGTGTCATTCAGTGCCCCCTGTTTGCCTTCCAGTGCCCCCTTGTGCCATCCAGTGCCCCCTTGTGCAGTCCAGTGTCCCTTTGTGCCATTGATTGCCCCCTTGTGACATCCATTGCCCCCATTGTGCCATCCAGTGCCCCCTGTTTGCCATCCAAAGTGCCCCATGGGACCTGCACAGCATAGTACATTAAATATTCATATATAGGACTATAGTATCTCAGTATATTAAACATTCATACATAGGACTATACAAGTATCCCAGTATATTAAACATTCATACATAGGACTATACAAGTATCCCAGTATATTAAACATTCATACAAGGGGTTATATGAGTATCTCAGTATACTAAACATTCATACACAGGATTTTACAAAGACCAAATGGTGACAGCTCCAGTAGATGACTATGTTAAACAACTTCAAAATGGCAGGTCTTTCTGGTATGCATGTAGTCCAAGGAAGGACAATCGGTGATGAGGTCCAGGGCACCGAAGTAACATTGATGCCCATAGTTATTGAAGGCTAGCTCAACTAATCCGATCTCACAGCAACTGCAGCACACACTACTGAAAAGTTAAAGTTGTTTTCAGGGACTTCTGTACTGAAAACCTGTCCTCATGATGGGACTGAGTTGCAACTGGGCCATGTGACAATGAACATGGCATCGCTGGTCTAGGAAGAGGCCGCAGTGGTCACCGGAGTGTCGGTGTACAGCAGATGTCATCAAGAGGTTAAATACACATACACACAAATACGCATTTGGTTGAGCTAAATATGTATGTGTATGGGGGAGTTGGGAGGAAGTCAGGAGAGATAGCTGATTGAACAACAGCTACGGAATAATCTGAAATGCAGGAGAGTTGAGAGGCAGGGTGAGAAGCAGTGTCTTAGCTGCTACACTTACATTAGTATATACAATCCATGCTGCATCATTGGTTGCTATGGACAACAAACAGTTTGCCTTTTAAACAGCACATTTAGGAGATCAAACACAGGGAGAGGAAGCTTTAAAAGCATTGTAGTAAAATGAAAGCTGTGCTGTGATTGTTTTTTCTGTTAGAGAGCAGATGTAGGGAGATAAGAGGCAGACTGAAATGCAGGGGAGATGAGAGGCAGTGAGAAGCAGTGTCTAAGCAGTTACAGTTCCATTAGTATATACTGTACATTTAACTTATTTTACACATTACTTTAGTAGAACCTTCCAGAACCCTTCTGGGCTTGACAACCTCCCAGTATTTTAAGTTGGATCATGAAGAGTATATGTACCAAGGTTGGTTGAGATCCATCAAGCCACTCAGGAGACTATGAAGAGCAAACTGTCAAACAAACAAATTTTCACTTTTATACAGGTGAAACTCGAAAAATTAGAATATCGTGCAAAGTTCATTTATTTCAGTAATGCAACTTAAAAGGTGAAACTAACATATGAGATAGACTCATTACATGCAAAGCGAGATATTCCAAGCCTTTATTTGTTATAATTTGGATGATTATGGCTTACAGCTTATGAAACCCCAAAGTCACAATTTTGAGGTACCCTCTGCTCAGGAGGTATGGATTAATTAGCTGACTAGAGTGTGACACTTTGAGCCTAGAATATTGAACCTTTTCACAAAATTCTAATTTTAAGCTGCATTAATGCAATTCTTTTTAAGTTGCATTACTGAAATAAATGGACTTTTGCACGATATTCAAATTTTTCGAGTTTTACCTGTATATTGACTAGCAGAAGGACCCGGCTTCGCACGGGTATATTTAATCTATTTCGTTTAATGTTTGTGTGTGTCGTTTAAAGATATTGACAGTATCTCCCATAAGAGTGACATCTACAGCACCCCGCCCCCTTAACAGTGAACTCTACAGCCCCCCACTCCTTAACCACCTCAGCCCCCCTAGCTTAAACACCCTGAAAGACCAGGCCACTTTTTACACTTCTGACCTACACTACTTTCACCGTTTATTGCTCGGTCATGCAACTTACCACCCAAATGAATTTTACCTCCTTTTCTTCTCACTAATAGAGCTTTCATTTGGTGGTATTTCATTGCTGCTGACATTTTTACTTTTTTTGTTATTAATCGAAATTTACAGATTTTTTGCAAAAAAATGAAATCTTTCACTTTCAGTTGTAAATTTTTTTTAAAAAAACGAGATCCATATATACATTTTTCTCTAAATGTATTGTTCTACATGTCTTTGATTAAAAAAAAATGTTTGGGTAAAAAAAAAAAGGTTTGGGTAAAAGTTATAGCGTTTACAAACTATGGTACAAAAATGTGAATTTCCGCTTTTTGAAGCAGCTCTGACTTTCTGAGCACCTGTCATGTTTCCTGAGGTTCTACAATGCCCAGACAGTACAAACACCCCACAAATGACCCCATTTAGGAAAGTAGACACCCTAAGGTATTCGCTGATTGGCATAGTGAGTTCATAGAACTTTTTATTTTTTGTCACAAGTTAGCGGAAAATGCAGATTTTTTTTTTTTCCTTACAAAGTCTCATATTCCACTAAGGCCTCCTGCACACGACCGTTGTGTGCACCCGTGGCCGTTGTGCCGTTTTCCGTTTTTTTTCGCGGACCCATTGACTTTCAATGGGTCCGTGGAAAAAACGGAAAATGCACCGTTTTGCAGCCGCATCCGTGATCCGTGTTTCATGGCCGTGAAAAAAATATGACCTGTCCTATTTTTTTCACGGCCAACGGTTCACGGACCCATTCAAGTCAATGGGTCCGTGAAAGAACACGGATGCACACAAGATTGGCATCCGTGATCCGTGGCCGTAGGTTAGTTTTTATACAGACGGATCCGAAGATCCGTCTGCATAAAGCTTTTTCAAAGCTGAGTTTTCACTTCGTGAAAACTCAGAACCGACAGTATATTCTAACACAGAAGCGTTCCCATGGTGATGGGGACGCTTCTAGTTAGAATACACTACAAACTGTGTACAAGACTGCCCCCTGCTGCCTGGCAGCACCCGATCTCTTACAGGGGGCCGTGATCAGCACAATTAACCCCTTCAGGTGCGGCACCTGAAAGGGTTAATTGTACTATCATATCCCCCTGTAAGAGATCAGGGCTGCCAGGCAGCAGGGGGCAGACCCCCCCCCCCCCCCTCCCCAGTTTGAATATCATTGATGGCCAGCGCGGCCCCCCCCCCCCTCTATTGTAATTATTCGTTGGTGGCACAGTGTGCGCCCCCCCTCCCTCCCTCTATTGTAATAATTCGTTGGTGGCACAGTGTGCGCCCCCCATCGGCCCCCCCTCCCTCTATAGCATTAACAACATTGGTGGCCAGTGTGCGGCCTCCCATCTCCCCCCCCCCATCATCATTGGTGGCAGCGGAGTTCCGATCTGAGTCCCAGTTTAATCGCTGGGGCTCCGATCGGTAACCATGGCAACCAGGACGCTACTACAGTCCTGGTTGCCATGGTTACATATCAATAGTACAATAGTAGAAGATTCATACTTACCGGCTGCTGCGATGTTCGTGTCCGGCCGGGAGCTCCACCTACTGGTAAGTGACAGCCTCAGGTCTGTGCGGTGCATTGCTAAATGAACTGTCACTTACCAGTAGGAGGAGCTCCCGGCCGGACACGAACATCGCTGCTCCCAGGTAAGTATGAATCTTTTACTATTGTACTATTGCTAGTAACCCGCTGCCACCAATGATTGGGGGGGGGGGGGAGATGGGAGGCCGCACACTGGCCACCAATGTTGTTAATGCTATAGAGGGAGGGGGGGGCCGATGGGGGGCGCACACTGTGCCACCAACGATTTATTACAATAGAGGGAGGAAGGGGGGGGGGCGGGGGGGCGCACACTGTGCCACCAACGATTTATTACAATAGAGGGAGGAAGGGGGGGGCGCACACTGTGCCACCAACGAATTATTACAATAGAGGGAGGAAGGGGGGGGGGGGGGGGGCCGCACTGGCCATCAATGATATTCAAACTGGGGAGGGGGGGGGTCTGCCCCCTGCTGCCTGGCAGCCCTGATCTCTTACAGGGGGATATGATAGCACAATTAACCCCTTCAGGTGCGGCACCTGAAGGGTTAATTGTGCTGATCACAGCCCCCTGTAAGAGATCGGATGCTGCTAGGCAGCAGGGGGCAGTCATGTACACAGTTTGTAGTATATTCTAACTAGAAGCGTCCCCATCACCATGGGAACGCCTCTGTGTTAGAATATACTGTCGGAAATGAGGTTTCACGATCTAACTCATATCCGACAGTATATTCTAACATAGAGGCGTTCCCATGGTGATGGGGACGCTTCAAGTTAAAATATACCATCGGATTGGAGAAAACTCCGATCCGATGGTATGGGACTCCAGACTTTACATTGAAAGTCAATGGGGACGGATCCGTTTGAAATGGCACCATATTGTGTCAACGTCAAACGGATCCGTCCCCATTGACTTGCATTGTAATTCAGGACGGATCCGTTTGGCTCCGCACGGCCAGGCGGACACCAAAACGACTTTTTTTTCATGTCCGTGGATCCTCCAAAAATCAAGGATGACCCACGGACGAAAAAACGGTCACGGATCACGGAAAAACGGGACCCGTTTTTGCGGACCGCAAAAAAATACGTTCGTGTGCAGGAGGCCTAACTTGTGACAAAAAATAAAAACTTCCATGAACTCACTATGCCAATCAGGAAATACCTTGGGGTGTCTTCTTTCCAAAATGGGGTCACTTGTGGGGTAGTTATACTTCCCTGGCATTTTAGGGGCCCTAATGCGTGAGAAGTAGTTAGAAATCAAAATGTGTAAATGATGCCCTGTGAAATCGGAAAGGTGCTCTTTGGAATGTGGGCCCCTTTGCCCACCTAGGCTGCAAAAAAGTGTCACACATGTGGTATCGCCGTACTCAGGAGAAGTTGGGCAATGTGTTTTGGGGTGTCTTTTTACATATACCCATGCTGGGTGAGAGAAATATCTCGGCAAAAGACAACTTTTCCCATTTTTTTATACAAAGTTGGCATTTGACCGAGATATTTTTTGCAGCCTAGATGCGCAAAGGGGCCCAAATTCCTTTTAGGAGGGCATTTTTAGACATTTGGATCCCAGACTTCTTCTCACGCTTTAGGGCCCCTAAAATGCCAGGGCAGTATAAATACCCCATATGTGACCCCATTTTTGAAAGAAGATGTCCCAAGGTATTCAATGAGGGGCATGGCGAGTTCATAGAAGATTTTTTTTTTTGCCACAAGTTAGCGGAAATGTACTTTTTTTTTTTTTCTCACAAAGTCTCCCTTTCCGCTAACTTGGGACAAAAAGTTCAATCTTTCATGGACTCAATATGCCCCTCAGTGAATACCTTGGGGTGTCTTCTTTCCGAAATGGGGTCACATGTGGGGTATTTATACTGCCCTGGCATTTTAGGGGCCCTAAAGCGTGAGAAGAAGTCTGAAATATAAATGTCTAAAAAAATTTACGCATTTGGATTCCATGAGGGGTATGGTGAGTTCATGTGAGATTTTATTTTTTGTCACAAGTTAGTGGAATATGAGACTTTGTAATAAAAAACAAAAAAAATAAAAAATAAATTTCCACTAACTTGTGCCAAAAAAATGTCTGAATGGAGCCTTACAGGGGGGTGATCAATGACAGGGGGGTGATCAGGGAGTCTATATGGGGTGATCACTACCCTGTCATTGATCACCCCCCTGTAAGGCTCCATTCAGACATCCGTATGTGTTTTGCGGATCGGCGGTGTCCGTGTTTTGCGGATCCATGGATCCGCAAAACACATACGGACGTCTGAATGGAGCCTTACAGGGGGGTGATCAATGACAGGGGGGTGATCAGGGAGTCTATATGGGGTGATCACCCCCCTGTCATTGATCACCCCCCTGTAAGGCTCCATTCAGACGTCCGTATGTGTTTTGCGGATCCGATCCATGGATCCGTAAAACACATACGGACATCTGAATGGAGCCTTACAGGGGGGTGATCAATGACAGGGGGGTGATCAGGGAGTCTATATGGGGTGATCAGGGGTTAATAAGTGACATAGTGTAGTGTGGTGCTACTTATTACAGAGCTGCCTGTGTCCTCTGGTGGTCGATCCAAGCAAAAGGGACCACCAGAGGACCAGGTAGCAGGTATATTAGACGCTGTTATCAAAACAGCGTCTAATATACCTGTTAGGGGTTAAAAAAGTCGCATCTACAGCCTGCCAGCGAACGATCGCCGCTGGCAGGCTGTAGATCCACTCGCTTACCTGCAGTTTCTGTGAACACGCGCGCCTGTGTGCGCGCGTTCACAGGAAATCTTGCATCTTGCGAGATGACGCGTATATGCGTGACTCTGCCTGAGACTGCCGCCTCCGGAACGCGATCCTGCGTTAGGCGGTCCGGAGGCGGTTAAGGGGCTTCTGTTACCCCAATTTTTTTTTCATTTTTGGGCATATTAAAATCCTTAGGTCTCATGCACACGATAGTATTTTTTCACGGTCCGCAAAACGGGGTTCCGTTGTTCCGTGATCCGTTTCAGTTTTTTTTGTCCGTGTGTCTTCCTTGATTTTTGGAGGATCACCAGACATGAAAAGTGAAAAAAATAATCTAAGTCAAGTTTGCCTTGAAAATGATAGGAAAAAAAACGGACACGGATCACGGACGCTGATGACAATCTTGTGTGCCTCCGTGTTTTTTCACGGACCCATTGACTTGAATGGGTCCGCGAACCGTTGTCCGTGAAAAAAATAGGACAGGTCCTATTTTTTTCACGGACTGGAAACACGGATCACGGACGCGGATTAAAAACGGTGCATTTTCCGAGTTTTCAACAGACCCATTGAAAGTCAATGGGTCCGCAGAAAATCACGGAAAACGGAACAATGGACACGGAACCCAACAATGGTCGTGTGCATGAGGCCTTATTGTACGACTATTCCCTATATAGGGCTCTTACCTTGTTCTGTGGCTTCGTTTCATTAAAAATCAAGCTTTTAAAATATGCAAATTACTTCACTACCAGCAAGTAGGGTGTCTACTTGCTAGTAGCCACGCATCCTCCTTTTAAAAAAACGCCCCCTCCTCCAGTTGATTGACAGGGCCAGCGAGCGCTCTGCTCCTCCGGCTGGCCCTGTCAGCATTTCAAATCCCGCGCCTGCGCCTTACGTGTCTTCATTCGGCGCAGGCGCTCTGAGAGAAGGATGCTCGCTTTCTCAGCACTCCCTCAGTGCGCCTGCGCCGATGACATCACCTCTAAACCCGAAAGAGAAGACGTCATCGGCGCAGGCGCACTGAGGAAGTAGTGAAGTAATTTGCATATTTTAAAAGCTTGATTTTTTATGAAACGGAGCCACAGAACAAGGTAAGAGCCCTATATAAGGAATAGTCGTACAATAAGGATTTTAATATGCCCAAAAATGAAAAATGAGTTTTGGGGGGTGACAGAAGCCCTTTAACACTAACCCCCCAAAGTTCCCTGCCTCCTTAAAATGGGACCTCCACAGCAGCCCACCCCCTTAACTTTGACCTTCACAGCAGCCTGCCCCTTTAACAGTGAGTTTCACAGCACCCCTCCCCTTTGACAGTGACCTCCACAGGGGCTCACCCCTTTAACAGTGACCTCTACAGCACCCGCCCCTTAACACTGACCTCCATAGAAGACTGTCCCATTAAATGTGACCTCCACCGTTCATTGCCCCTTAACAGAGACCTCCACAGCGCCCGCCCCTTTAACAGTGACTGCCACTGTACCCTGCTCCCTTAACAGTGACCTGCACAGCAGCTTTCCCTTTAATAGTGGCCTACACAGTCCCCTGCCCCCTTAACAGTAACATCCACAGCGGCCCACCCTTTATTTGTGACCTCAATAGTACCCCGTCTCCTTAAGGGCTCATTAACACAAACGTTTTTTGCGTTCCGTATACAGGCTGTCATTTGCGTTCCGTATACGGAACTATTCATTTTAATGGTTCCAAAAAAAAAAGAATGTACTCCGTATGCATTCCGTTTCCGTATTTCCGTTCATTTGACAGAAAGAACGGAAATACCCAAATGTCCAAATCACATTCCGTGGCTCCATTTAAGTCAATGGGTCCACAAAAAAAAAACTGAACACATACGGAATGTACTCCGTATGTCTTCCGTATCCGTTCCGTTTTTGCGGAATCATCCATTGAAAATTTTATGCCCAGCCCAATTTTTTCTATGTAATTACTGTATACTGTATATAGTGTTTCCGAACTAGTGTGCCTCCAGCTGTTGCAAAACTACAACTCCCAGCATGCCCGCACAGCCAAATGATGTCCGGGCATGCTGGGAGTTGTAGTTTTGCAACAGCTGGAGGCACACTGGTTGGGAAACACTGGTATATACCATACGGAAAAACGGAATGGAAAAACGGAATAGAACCGGAGACACTACTGAAAAAAAATGGAAAAAACGGATCTGGGAAATACGGCCCGCAAAACACTGAAAGAGACATACGGTCGTGTGAACAAGCCCTAACAGTGATTTCCATAATAACCCACCCCCTTATACGGCTTTTCTCTTAGCATCTGACAAAAATTATCCAATCAAATTCCTTTTCTTAAGGGACATTATTGTCTTTAATTTACAGTATATAAAACCCCACAGAATTAGTATACACTTAAGGTCATGTGAGTTACATCGGCCTCTACAACAACGCTGGCTAAATGTCGCAATCAAAATCATATTAACTCACACATAAGCTCTCTTATACGAAGAATGTCCTTCGTTGTCTATAGCATCCAATCAGAGCTCATATTAAAGGGGTTATCCCATGAATAATGTAATGTAAAATAAAAATTGGACATCATATAGTACATGATAGTCTCTTTCTAACAAAGCTAGAACCAGCCCTGTACCTCACATGGATCCAGAGATCTCCCCATTCATTACTCTGCTAGATTTATATCAAGCTGACAGCTCAAGGGGAGTGTCTTTTCTGTTGAACTAAGGGGGCGTGTCCATACTCTCCCTATCACAGCTCAGGGGGCAGTTGAAAGATGAAACTGAGCATGTGCGGCCATCTCAGTGAGCAGGGCAAAAAAAAAAGAAATTAAGTGGCACTATAAAGATACATTTTACTGAATAACTCAGTAGCGATACAAATTTTTAAATTCTATCTCAAGACACGAGGCTCCTATTGCTTAACCCTTTCTTTACTGAACCACACAGCAGCAAAGAAAAATAACATAACCACCAATGGGCAGATAGCCCCTCCCCTTAGTCCCCAGTATAAAGGGAACTCCTCTCAAGTCATCTTCCTCTTTCTTTGCTGCTGCCACCCAGCTAAGTATTCCACTTACCTGTTCTGCAGGTTTTTAGTGGTTTTTTATTCTAGAATTTTCCCCCTCTTTTTCCTATTAGAGCTTCTGCCTCATTTGTTTTTATAGGGTGTTGAATCTCCTCAATTTTAGGTCTTTTAATATTTCTGTATGTAATATAAATGTTTTTCCTGGTTCATATAGGTCCTCTTAGTGCCCTGTAGTCTGGGGGGAGCGCTCTCCCTGTCTCACATCCGACCGACCGCTTTTGGCGGTCGGTTTCCCCATTGGCGCCATTACCAGTGGTTCTCTTTCCCTTCATCCTCTCGGTCGCGCCCGAGATCTCGTGAATTTTTGCGGGATCTCGGGCGCCATCTTAGTTTTTTCTGCGTCCGCATTACACCTATCGGCGTCCGAAGTCTCGCGAGATTTCGAACGCCATCTTCCGCATCGCTGTTTGTATTCGGCGGGCGGCCTCTTCACGGCACACATCGTTCCTGTAGGCTCTCAGTTTAAGTGGGGTGACTAACCCTACTTCTAGTTCGGGGGGGATTGTTATTATCGTAGTGGCATCTTATTCTTATTCTAGTGTTTTGCCCCATATATCATGTCCTCTCATAGGACCCCTAGACCGGCTCGTGATAGCCCCAATCAGGAGGAAAACCCTCCCCCTCCCTCTAGGCAAGGGGTTATGCCGGCATCAGGGGGGATATTACCTGTGGCCTCTGAGGCGCAGGCTCTGGCCCTTCAACAATAGATATCAAATGCTATTATGATGGCCATGTCTTCTGTGCTAACACACTCCATCTCCCAGGTCCTGATAGCCAACCCATCCTTTAGTCTGGCCTCTAACCCATCTCCCTTACCAGCCCCAGCAGCCTCCAGAAATGATGACAATGATGGCCTGGTACCATCCCATGACGGCATGCTGAGGTCGCGTAAACTAGCCTGTCCGCGCCAGGCAGAACGTGCACGGCAATGGAAGTCGGCCCGGTCACAACCCGAGTCCGATTCTGACTTTGTTAGAGAGTCTGAGGAGGAGGCTTTGATGGAATCTCCACGCGATTCCGAGGAAGAGGGCATAGACATGTCAGCTGACCAAGTGGCATCAGTGTCTTTTTTTCGCCTAGGTCACTACAGCCTTCTACGGCCGAGTCGGTAACAACATCCGGTCCGCCCGTTCTCCTTACGGACCTTACGGGTGACCCGTTATTTGATCCGGACTCCCTCCGCCACCCTAGGTCCGCTGGCTATCGAGCGACGCAAGGCCATTCGGATGAAAATCGAGCCTTCCCTTCACTGCCCTGGATAAAGCGCAGACATCCATGCGTAGGGTCTTCAGCGGTAGGGTCTCCTCCAGGGCCGGCAGTGCAAGGGGCTGTCTGTCCGGCACCTCCTCTTTTCAGACCCGGGGCACGGGTCGAGGTTCCTTCCCATCCTACAAATCTTCAGGCCAAGACCCAAGACATCAACCGTCCTTTTTCCCATCCCACGGCGCTGCAGGAAGAGGGAGAGCATATAGAGGAAATCCGAACCTCAGGCGTCCCTTCGGTAAGTCTCCCACCTCATCTCCTTTCTTCATACAATTATGTCGGGGGCAAACTCCAACATTTTTCTCATGTTTGGGCGTCCATTACCAACGACCCGTGGGTTTTAACCACGATTCGGGGGTTTCACATAGAACTAGTGGGGCCTCCCCTAGTGGCTTCCCCGCTTCATCCCATAATCCGGTCTCAAACTTCACAGTCCCTCATAGACACGGAGTCACAAGCCTTATGCCTCAAGGGAGCCATGGAGCTGGCTCCTCATGCTCACGGTGGAGTAATCAGCAATATTTTTCTTGTCGAGAAAAAAGGGGGTCAACATCGCCCCGTCATCAACCTCAAGGCACTGAATGCCTTCGTCAGGTATTGGCATTTCAAAATGGAAGGCATCCACCTTCTAAGGGACATGCTTCTTCCAGACGATTGGATGGCGGAAGTTGGACCTCAAAGATGTGTACTTGATGGTCCTGGTTGCACCCTTCTCCAGGGATCTGCTCTGGTTTCGCTGGAAAGGGACCATTTGGCGTTTCACGTGCCTTCCCTTTGGCCTCTCGTCCGCCCCCTGGTGTTTCACCAAACTCATGCGTCTGTTTGTAGCATGGCTCCACAGTCGGGGGTGAAACTTATAATTTACCTGGACGACATTCTGATCATGGCCAGGGACCGTGCTACCCTCCAGGCAAATCTCCAGATGTCTGTACACCTCATCTCCACCTTAGGTTTCATTATCAACTGTGAGAAGTCCTGTCTTACCCCGTCCCAAACCATGGAGTTTCTCGGTTTCATGGTGGACTCTGCCTCTTTGACACTCAGCCTGACTGATTTATCAGGTGATAGGTCAGGTGATAGGTCTCTTGTCGTCTTCTATTTAAGCTATCTTCCCGGCACCTCTGCATTATCGAGCTCTCCAACGACTCAAAATCGCCCACCTGCAGGCGGGTGCGTCGTATGCGGATCTGATCTCCTTGGATCCAGAGACGCGGGACAAGCTGGAATGGTGGATTGGAAACCTTTCCGCATGGAACGGCAGAGCAATCTTCGGTCCGCAACCGGATATAGTAGTGGAGTCGGATGCCAACCTCCACGGCTGGGGAGCCCACTGCCAGGGAGTATCCACCGGAGGCCCATGGTCAGCGATCGAGTCCCACCTGCACATCAATGCTTTGGAACTCCTGGCAGGTTCTTCTGCGATTTGCAGCTTCACCAGTGGGAGAGCCAGGGCATGTATCCGCCTCCAGATGGACAATGTCTCCGCGGTTCGCTACATCAACTCCATGGGGGGTAACCGCTCCACCATGTTGACACACTTGGCGAAGGAATTCTTGGACTATTGCCTGACCAACAACATCTCGGTAGTGGCGGAATATCTTCCCGGTCTCCACAACACGTTGGCCGATTGGAACTCGCGTTACATTTCAGATGCCAGCGACTGGAGGTTAGATGTGGAGGTATTCTCCACTATTGCGTCTCGTTTGGGTCTGTTCTCTATCGACCTCTTTGCGTCTCGCTGGAACGCCCAACTCCCCAGATATTTCAGTTTGAGGCCAGATCCGACCGCGGAGGCGGTGGACGCGTTTCTTCAACAATGGTCGGACGACTTGATGTATGCCTTCCCGCCGTTTTCCCTTATCCCTCGGGTCCTAGCCAATGTGCGTCGCCAAGCATCAGAGCTTGTTCTAATACTACCTTTTTGGGGGACCCATTCTTGGTTCCCACAGCTGCTGGAGCTACTGGTGGACGAACCCCTACTGCTTCTCAACCAGTCGACTCTGCTGCTGCGTCCAATGAATCAGCCGCATCCTTTGTTTCTGGAGGGCTCCTTGCGTCTGCTGGCCTGCAGAGTATCGGGCTGTCCTGGCAAACCCTGTAAATTTTAGAGACGGCTAGATTCCTGTTGGAAAGCGCGTGGGCCCCTGGAACCAGAAGGGCCTATCGGGCAGCCTGGCAGTCTTGGGCTAGTTGGTGCTTCCTTCGGAACCTGGATCCCTCTACTGCAGCTGTGAATGATGTTATCCAGTTCCTCACCTCTCTTTACGAGGAAGGCAAGGCCTATCGCATTATTAATGTGTTTAGGTCGGCTATTTCCTCCGGGCATAGAGGTTTTGAGGGTTGTCCTGCGGGGCGCCATCCTCTGGTATGTCGGTTACTTAAAGGTTCCCGCCTCACTCGGCCTCGCTTTACTAGCTCATGGGACGTCTCCACGGTTTTGTCATTCCTTTCGGCTTGGCCGGCTAATGAAATTTTGTCACTTCGCCAATTGTCGGCCAAGTTGGTCACTCTCTTTTGTCTTATCTCATGCAAGAGAGTTTCGGATGTCCGAGCTCTGGATCATGACGCCCGGTCATTCACTCCGGAAGGGGTGACATTTAACATTTCTCGACGTACAAAGACCAATATCAGTTCTGTCTCTTATCCTAGTTTCCCTTCATCTTTGGCGCTCTGTCCGGTCGCATGTTTGAAGAAGTACGAGTCCAGAACTCGGTCGCTACGGCCCCCGTCCGCTTCACAGTTATTCATTTCAGTCCGTAGACCGAATGCTCCGAATGCTCCGGTTACCTCAGTCACGCTGTCACGGTGGGTGAAGTGGATTCTATCACTGTCAGGTATAGACACTTCTATCTTTACGGCACATTCCGTTCGTGGGGCTTCCGTCACGTCTTTGGCTATGTCGGGTGCGCGCCTCGAGGATGTCATGAAGTTGGCGGACGGAGGCGAGTATTGAATCACCCCTTTTTTCCCTCCTCTATTGACCTTTGCATCGTACTGACCTTGCATTGTGTTTTTTCTGATATGTATGCTTATTTTGCCTTTGTATTGTACTTTTCGGATATATATGCTTATTCATAATTGCACTCTGTTTACCGGTTCTAGTGTTGATAATGTTGACGCCTTGGATGCGTTTCTCTCTACTATTTACATGTTTTATTTCTTCTCAAAGGTTGAATCTGGAAAACATCGGATGGGAGGTTGATTCCCTACATATGCGGATGGTGCTTCGCTGTCAGGCTCACCGTTTCGTTTGTTTCAAATTGGTTCATCTACGGTTCAAGTTGATCAGTTCCTTCAGGTGGCGTTTGTTCCGGTTCCTTTGAGGAGGGTGTCAAGTCGACAAAGAAAGAGGAAGATGACTTGAATGGAGCTCCCTTTATACTGGGACTAAGGGGAGGGGCAATCTGCCCATTGGTGGTTATGTTATTGTTTTTATTTGCTGCTGTGTGGTTCAGTAAAGAAAGGGTTAAGCAATACTCACCTCCGTGTCTTTCAAAAAATCATGACTTTACATCATAAACTAGGAAAATCATGCAATTACATGCAATTACAAAAGTATTCAGATCCAGGTGTTGGTTTGAAAACTGTAGAATATATTTCGTGGGACAACTCCTTTAATGACCTGTAGCAAAACAGAAGCTGAGCTGTGATTGGTTTCTATATGCAACCTGATGAATATCCAGGCTAAGTACCACAACAGCCAACAGACAATGGCTATTGTAGTTTGGCGGTTAGGTTACTAAGCATATTTTTTGGCAAATAATTGGAAAGCACAGGGTGAAAATTTCCACTCAGAACATAGTCTATGACGTTCCCGAGTCACAGGAGGCGGCTGTGCAAAATTTCTTGATTTTAAATGCGACGGTGCGGATTCCTTTAGTGGACATACACACATACATACATACATACACTCAGTTTTACATATTAGGTATATAATTAAAGGGGTTGTCCAGGAATAAGTAGTTTTCACATAATGCTTGCACCTTGCCTCAGTAAGCGAAAGATTCACACTTACCTGGGTTATACCCACCACTGGTGTTGGCTTTTGTTTCAATACATTCTTTGAGATGAGGAAATCACGATTGAACTTTTTATGTTTTTATACTCTATATATAGGCTATTAGATGTAATTCATACTGACACACTGAGTTTATTCATGAGAGAGGAAATAAAGATGCCACTATGTGACATGGTAAACATAAAACATCATTACCAAACTTTGGCTGCTGGAAATTAAAATATGTAGCAATATTTACCACTTAAAGAGTATCTGTACTTTTTTTTTACATTTTTAATATCTCATAGCAACATATCAAAGGTTTTTGACCAGTGGGGGTCCAAGTCCTAAGAGTCCACCGATCGACAGAACGAGGAATTAGAAACACTCAGCTGAATGCTGCTTCTCCTTGAAACTGAAGATGGGCTCAATAGGATGTCTATAAGGCCATCTCAGCACTCGGACCCCTATTAATAACAGCCTTTGATCTATGACATCAAAAGTTTCAAAATAGTGCAGTTAACTGTTTAAAGGTAATGTCTGCTTAGGCAGAAGGGTCCTCAACAATAATCTAATCAGAAAGTGTGCTGCTGCTGGGCCCCTGGTGTTCAGCTGTAATCTGTTACATAGCCCAATAGCAAGTAAGACAATCAAGCAGGTCTTTATAGCTACTCTTTGTCCTGGAAGACAGACCCTCCCCCCCTTTCTTGAACCACTATTAATTCAGAATTCCCTGATTAGTATTTGAACATGAGTTTTTTATACTGAACAATCCTTATTGAAAGAAATATATGCTATAGAACTGGAGACATCGGAGGGCTCAGTGGAGCCCTGTTGGTATAGACCAGGGATCAGCAACCTCCGGCACTCCAGCTGTTGTGAAACTACAATTCCCAGCATGCTCCATTCATTTCTATGAGAGTTCTGAGAAGAGCAGAGCAAGTATGCATGCTGGGAGTTGTAGTTTCACAACACCTGGAGTGCCGGAGGTTGCCTACCCCTGGTATAGACACACATCATTCTGAACCAGCCACACGTTGCAGCTTTGAGGCATTTGAGAAGACTTGATCTTAACGTGGACAGCCCCTTTAAGAATATGGTTTAAAGGGAACCTGACAGCTCCCGTAAGCTGCCCTCACTGAGCATACTGGCAGACTCACAGATTTCAGCGGTCTGTCACTCCTGTGATGGTTTCCAGTAGTTTTAGAGTGATTATATTTAGAAGCCTGCAGAGCACACTAGCGCTGTGAGAGAGATGAGTCAAATGCAGCTAGCTGCCCATGCCCTCCCCTCCCTTCAGACCACGATTGACAGTTTTCTTTCCTGTAGTGCATAGCAAAGAAAACTGTCAATTATTGCCCTGAGGCGGGGACAGAGTGCTGCATTGGACTCCTTTCTCTTGTAGCTTTAGCGCAGTCTTTGGCTGGTCAGTACTCTAAAACTATTGAATGTATCGCAGGAGTGACAGATCACCAAAAAAAAGTGGGTCTGTCACTGCTTTGTCACTTTACCATATAGGAGCTGACAGGTTTTCTTTAAGGTTCGGAAGAATATTTTGCTCAATAAAAAAATACAAAAAAACAAAAACAAAACAAAAGATACCAAAGCCAACGGATGAGTTATTATCTATTTATAGAAGCTGTGGCCAGCATAAAATGGCTTTACTCTGGCATAATTATATATTGTGGTAAACCTTTGTTACAGTAGACAACTGGCGAGGAACATCCGTCCGCATGGAGGCTGTCTGTGAAGTGACATGACACTGAGGGCATGGCTGCCATAATTACAGGCTGCAGGTATTAGCCCATCCAGCATCACTGAAAGAGCATTTATTTGGTAACAGTTTCTATAGAATGACCACATATTGTGTAAATTACAAGTGACAGATGCTGATGTAGCAGAGTTGAGTTAGATGCTGTGCCATCAATGACTGATCTCCCTCTGCCGAATATATGTGTGCAGCCTTTCTTGACAAACATAATAAATTGGGGAGATTTATGAAAGTAACAAAAAGAAAAACTGTCTGCCGGTTTCCTAAAGCTGAGCATTCATTTTGTATTCTGCTCTTGAAAAATGAGGTTTCCCTCAATCTGCCCTGTCAGAATCTTAGAGAACTGATTTATAATAGGAAAATTAAAGGGACATTACTGTTTCATGGAAATAAAGTTGATTAATTGTGTACTGAAATGCAAGGCGATTTTTATAATTTACTTTAGGGGAGCTTTATCAAGACTGATGCAAAAGGAAACTGACTTAGTTGCCCATAACAACCAATTGGATTCCACCTTTCATTTTGCAGAGCTCCTTTAGCAGGAAAGGTGGAATCTGATTGGTTGCTATGGGCAACTAAGTCAATTTTCCTTTGCATCAGTCTTGATAAATCTCCCCTTCAGTGTCAACTCCTCAAGATTTCTGCCTGTCACCAAATGGAAGTCTTCACTGCCTTGATCAGTATCTGTCATGGTCATGGCCACAGCTCTGTACAGTGACTGTAATCAGTCCTGCAGTCCTGGTAATGTGTGTACATTTTAGCGACAGTATTACAGTCCTGTAAATCCTGACCTGACTGTGGGTCTAGTCATCCAAACCAACACCATCATAGAGATCTATAATCTGCAAAATACGAATCCTGGAATTGTGCATGCCACTGTCACGATGGGGAGTGGGGGAAACCCCCCACCGTACAATGTGAGGCCGACCAACAAGCAACTAGGCCAGAGGCTGGAATAAGGGAGAAGGTCACCTCCTATTGCTTCCCTTACCCTCGCCCTAACTCCTACCCATAGGAGCAGACCTGGATTGTAGGACGTCTCATACCCAGGAACCTAGGACCCTGAGTCGTCCTGATAATCCCTCAAAAATAGGGAAAGGGCTGAGACGACCTGTTCTTCCATTACACGGAAGCACAGGAGTCTCAACCGGCCTAGATGCCAGGAAAAAATAGAGCCCGTATACAGCTACTGGATCGGCAGGTAAGCACACAGAACAACACACTTACCTACCCACAGCCACAACGACTGGAACCCGAGCATGAGTACAGGTGCCCACACACCATACAGGACACAGTACAAACAACCACACCGAGGTATCCAGCACACCAGTTACTGCCTGGACCCCCATGCAAACAGGACGCATGGCGGCCCCAGGCAGAGCTGCATACAGACTTGTAGTATCCCCTCCTGGGAACTCTGTTACCCCCTTCCGGAGGAATCACCGATAGACAGGACGATGTCTAGCAAACATACTGGACACCAAACACCACCAGACATGTAAGAACAACCAGACATAACACCTACCCCTAAAAACGACACCACACATAATGTAGGGTAGAAGAAGAGAAGGAAACACCGGGAAGACATAGGTGAGACATTGCTGAGACCTTGATGTTCCACAAGGTGGCCTACAAGAACTGGGCAGATGGAATAAGCCGGACATGAGCAAAGCTTCAGCACCAACAAAGGCTGGCGGACAACTAACTCCAGCCTTTAAGCCACAGGTTAAATAAACCTAGTGGCCACACCCAGCCCGGGAGTTAACCCCTTCAGAACCAGACAGGGAAGGAACTAAGATATAAGGGGAAGTGCACACACATGCAGAGTAAACGATACGTTGCCCCAGGCAACCGCATGCACGGTAAACGTCAAGGCAAACAGCAACAAGATCGTGACACCACTGTGACAGCCACAATATTCTTACTCCCTTCACTGGAACTGCCTATTCTTGTCCTAAAAAAAGACAAGTTCTTTGCGGAATGGCCACACGGATGAAGATATTTTTTGCGGACCCTTAGTAATGAATGGGTCCATATGTGATGTGCAAAAAATGCAGATTAGATGCGGACGGAAACTACAGTCATGTGCATGAGGCCTAACATGAAGATATTAATAAATAAAACTCTTCCCACAAAAACAAGGGTTACAGCGACAGAAAAAATTTTAAGTTACAGAAAGCAGTGATAAACAAAACAATTGCTGCTTTTTAAGGGGGCCATTCACACAGTGTTTTTTGCAAGCTGAAGTTGGAGAAGACAGCGCAACAAAAAGCTGCCAGGAGGGCAAGCGGATACCCCCTCCCATCGCTTTCACTGGAAGGCTGTTTTATGGCTGCGTCTGAGCCAAGAAAGGACATAACCACGTTATGACTAGAGATTAGTGAAGTTATCAAAATTTTGATTTGGCTGCTTCGCCGAAGTTTACAAAGAAATTCGATTCCTAACGAATCTCATTCCATTGTATGTAGTGGGCGCAATGACGACGAGCAGCGATCGTCCTGCCCCCCGTCTTTGAACCCCTTAGATGCCGCGTTCAGGGGGTTAAAAAAAGTATATACTCAACTCATCCATTTGCTCGCAGAGAGGATGTCGTGGCCATCTTGATTGAAGAAAACGCCCAAAATCTTGCGTGTGCTGACATGATGGAAAATGGATTTGTTACCAAGAATTGCCAGGAAATTCAGATTTGTGGCGAATTTAATTTTCCCTGAAATTCGTATCAAAGTAAATTTGTTAAACTTCGATTTGCTCAACACTGGTGATTATCATAACCAAGGACATGCAATAAACCATGGCCACATGAACAGCAGCATGGCCTCCCATTAACAACTATGGGAGGCCGTCAGGTGGATCTTTGGCAAGGAATTCACACCAAGTTCAGCATGCAAAAAAAGCCATACGAATGGCCCCTTAAGGGGTTAAAGACAGAGCATAGACTTAACCCGTTCGCTACCAGCGCCGTACATGTACCGACACCCCCTGCGGCCAACAGGGATGTTGGGAGTTGCTTTTAATGCTGTGAGTCTCACTGACATGACTCACAGCATTCATGCTGCCATTATCATATTGGCCACCAGATGACAGGCCAACACAAGAAATGAGCAATTCACAGTAATAAACTCATTTTTAAAATACATGATGGTTCAAAATTAAAAAGCAGATTTTATAGGCTCATATATGAGCTTCAAAATCATTACAAAGATTTTTTTTTAAGTAAAAAAATATAACATTTTTTAAAAATATAAAAGTTTAAATCACCCCCCTTTCCGTATAATAAAAAAAATATATAACTACGGTAAATAACAAGAAATATAAACATGGGTATCAGCGCGACCGAAAACGCCCGTACTATTCAAATATAAAAATATTTGTCCAATACAGCAAATGGTGTAACGGAAAAAAGGGTCAAAATGGCCAATTTGCCATTTTTTCATTGCTTCTCTTACCCAAAAAAATATAATAACGTGTGATTAAAAAGTCACACACACTCCAAAATGTTATCAATAAAAAGTACGTATTATGCCGCCAAAAAATTAGCCTCCACACAACTCAGTAGACATAACTATAAAAACGTTAAGGGGGTCAGAATATAGGGATGTAAACAAATTTTTACATTTATTTTTACACTATTTAGACATAAAATAAACCTAAACATATGGGGTATCGTTGTAATTGTACTGACCCAGAGAGTGAAGGATATAGTTCAGTTTTGCCACAAACGCTGTGGGAAAAAAAAAATCATAAAACAGTGGAGGAATTGCTTTTTTTTTCAATTCCACCCAATTTGGATTTTTTTTACCACTTCCCACTACATTGCATGCCATAATTAATGGTGGCATTAGAAAGTAAAATTTGTCCCGCAAAAAATAAGCCCTCATACAGCTATGTGAACGGAAAGATAAAAACGTTATGGCTCCAGCAAGATAGGGAAGAAAAATGAAAACGCAAAAACAAAAAAACATCCGGTAGTGAAAAGGTTAAGCAGCCCCCTCTTATTTGCATACCCCTCATCGCAGCCCGGTAATAATGTTGCAGAATTGGCCCTGGGATGTGTTCTGCCAAAAACTGTTTGACACTAACATACATTTAAAGGGGATGTCCAGCCTTTACCTGTATCTTCATAATAGGCCATTACTAACTGATCATCGGGGGTCTGACACCCCACATCTCTACCAACTAGATGTTCGGGGGTAGGTCCGGCACCAGAACTACGCAGCTCCGTCCACTGTCTAATGGCTCATGCACACAAACGTATTTTCTTTCCGTGTCCGTTTTTTTATTTCAATGGGTCCACAAAAAAACCATAAGTCACTCCATGTGCATTCTGTTTCCGCAAAAAAATAGAACATGCCCTATTATTGTCTGCGTTACGGACAAGGATAGGACTGTTCTATTATGGGCAAGCTGTTCCGTTCCTCAAAATACAGAATACACATGAACGTCATTCGTATTTCTTTCCGTTTTTCGCGGACCGCAAAATACATACGGTCATGTACATGTATTTCCTGTGTATCAGTAAGAATCCAATCTTACATTAATACAATCCATTGTCAAACACTGCGCAGCTTCCACTGCACAATTAGAGCGCAATTTGCACCATAACTAACTTTTAGAGCTGGAGACGAAAGTAGTGGAAGTTGAGACCAAATTTATCACATACCGTACAGACCATAAAAAAAGACATAATGTAGATTTGCAAAATTTTTACAGCAATTGTGAAATTTTTATTCCAGTTTGTAGAAAAAGACAGGAAGTCGAGAATATGGCCGGTGTTCTGTCAGAAAACCTTACCTCGTCAGATTCCCTTACTTCACATGACTTCCGGGGTTGTGCACCTCCGCGCAAGCGCAGTACCATGGCACAGCGCCTCCGCGCAAGCGCAGTACCAGGGCATGGGTAAGGTAAAATGACAGTGAGCGTTGACTCATGGACGCGCGCACAGACACCGTGCGTGCGCTCTCAGAGGTAAGGAGATCTGACGGTCTTTTGTCTTATTAAATCTCCTTACCTTCAGACTGCGCACGCACGGATTGTAAAATCCTTACCCCTGACAGTGCACGCGCGGTGTCCGTGCTCGCGTCCATGACGAGGTAAGGGAATCTGACGAGGTAAGGTTTTCTGACATAACACCGGCTCTGCAGTCGCAATTCCACTTACAGCCCACAGCGTGTGACTTTTTTAAAAAAAAATTTAGTTTACTAGATTGCCCATATTGGCGCCTTTTCTCTGATAACACATTCATAAATATAACAGTCCTAACGCCATTTTATTAACCATGCCACTTTACTCGTCAGATTTCTATTTTGGCGTTTATTCTTCTTCTTGGTTTAAATACTAATGTAGGCATGTGATAAATTTGGTGCAATTTAGTTTCCATGTAATTATAGTGCATTTCTTTTTTTTGGCTCAGATTGATCCATAGCAAGCATTCAACAAGTGTGTGTATCTAGAACAGCAACAATTTTTTTTATCATGGCCGCCCTGCAATATATCACCATTACAGGGAGCAGTTCAAACATAAAAGTACTGGCAATAGTTGTGTAGAATAATTAGGGTAATGAAATTCTCCCAGTGTCTCACCGCTGTGTCTAGGAGCGATTTGATGTGATTAATAAAGTTGATATAGTAGAGTTGTCTAGCAGTTCCAGGAACCATTATTACCCACCGGACTCTGGTCATAAACATGGGGAAAGTATTGTTCACTGTAATAAAAAATGTTCTGTTCAGTAAAGACAAAGGAGAAGTGTCCAAGCCTAAACTCAGTATTCACCGTCCGTCTGGGCAGGAAGCCTAGAGGAGGACAAGAGGATCTGTCATTAGATAAATGGATAGTCTCCTATCAATAAAAAAGGATCCATATTATTATACTATTATATATATAAAGAAGGACGTACTGTATATATATATATATATGTATGTATATACTGTATGTATGTTCCGCGATCACTCAAAAACGCAACCATCGATCTCAACGAAACTTGGTATACACATCCCTTGCTACCTGGAAAGAAATCTTGTGGGGGTCACACATTCACTGTGGATGTTACTGTTAAGGGGGCAGGCCGCTGTGGAGGTCACTGTTAAAGGGGCGGGCACTGCGGAGGTCACTGTTAAGGGGGCAGGGTACTGTGAGGTCACTGTTAAGGGGGCAGGGTACTGTGAGGTCACTTAAGGCGGGAGGGTACTGTGAGGTCACTTAAGGCGGGAGGGTACTGTGGAGGTCACTGTTAAGGGGGCAGGGTACTGTGAGGTCACTTAAGGCGGGAGGGTACTGTGAGGTCACTGTTAAGGCAGCAGGGTACTGTGGAGGTCACTGTTAAGGGAACGAGGTACTGTGGCAGTCACTGTTGAAGGGACGGGTGCTGTGGAGGTCTCTGTTAAGGGGGCAGGGAACAGTGGAGGTCACAGATAAGGGGATGGTCCCCTATGGAGGTCAGTGTTAAGGGGCGGGGTGCTGTATAGGTCACTGTTAAGGGGGCGGACCCCTGAGGAGGTCACTGTCAAGGGAGTGGGGTGCTGTGAAACTCACTGTTAAAGGGGCGGGCTGCTGTGAAGCTCAAAGTTAAGGGGATAAGCTGCTGTGGAGAATTTGGGAAATTAGGGGCAGTCCCTGCAAATTTGAAAATGTTGGGAATTATGCATATGCACTGTTATGTGGCACATATTGTAGATGTCACATACTTACCTGTCTGTGTTCCAGCGGTGAGCCCAGCCTTTCTGTTGCTGTAGTACGGGTTTGTTCCATTGCCGTGGAAACCAGCCACGCTGACAGTTGGGCTTGTCGTCATATCAGGGAGCAGGGCCGCCGGACCAATCAGGCTCAGTGGCAGCATCACATGCTTCCCGTCAGTAGCAGCTGCTGGCAACAGGTGCCTGTGATTGGTCTTCCTGCCTCACAAGCTGTTTAAGGGCTCATTCAGACGGCCATATGTGTTTTGCGGTCCGCAAAACATGGATACCAGCCCGTGTGCATTCCGCAATTTGCGCACGGCACATGGCCGTCACTCTCATAGAAAATGCCTATTCTTGTCCGCAATTGCGGACAAGAATAGGACATGCTCTATATTTTTTGTGGTGCCGCAGAACAGAACAACGGATGCGGACAGCACATGGTGTGCTGCCCGCATCTTTTGCGGCCCCATTGAAATGAATGGGTCCACACCCGTTCTGCAAAAATTCAGAACAGGTGCAGAACTAAACAGATGACCGTCTGAATGAGCCCTTATACTGGCTCCTAGAATTCCTGGATTACTGACCCTCTGCTAGTTTTGTGACCTTGCAGTTGAATACTGATATTAACTCCTGGTTTAGATCTTCTTTTAATGTTGACTCTGCGTTTATTCAGTTGTGTCTGCTTGTGCTTTACCTGGTCTGTCTGTCCTCCCCTTCTCCCTTTGGCTAGGCTCCGTGCATTCAGTCGGGTCAGGGACCATCCCCAAGTTGGGGGCTGTTGTTTAAGATGGATTATCCAAGTAGGTAGGGATAGTGGTGTGAGTCAATGGAGATTTTTATCAATATTGGTGAAAAATAGCCCAGTTGCCTATAACAAACCACCAGCTCCCACGTGTGATCTCCGCATCCTGCTCGTGCACCCATCTTTCTTTCATAGGTAGCAGAACACACATAGAAGTACTTAAAGAGCAAAAAGAAAGGGCAGATTTAAATATAATATTTTTTTTTGTGTAAGGGGTGCAGTGGAATTTTAGTGAGTGGGGCAGGCCCAGGGGGGCCTAAATGCAAATTACTGCTCAGCGGGGCTGTGGGCATGGAGCTTAAATGAGGAATGGATTATTACTGTTGATACCTAAATGGGAATTCTTTTTGAGTCAGACTGGGGGCCTAAAAGGGGAAGGGTTCTATGTTAAGGGTCTTGACCACAGTGTAGGGAACGCAATACTTGGCTTGCCCTGGGCGATGGAAACCTACACAATGCTACTTGGCTCAGACACAATAAATCTGGGCCAGCGTGTTTTTCGATAACAGATACTTTAACCTGTTTTAGCCCTTCCCCATTGATTTGAAGAATGTGTCTAAAATCTGCTTTAGGCCTAGTTCACACGAACGTATAACTTTTATAGTTTTTTGCGGTCCGTTTTCTACGGATCTGTTGTTCCGTTTTTGAGTTCCACTGTGTTTCCGCTTCTGTTCCGTTTTTCCGTATGGCATATACAGTATACAGTAATTACATAGATAAAATTGGGCTGGGCATAACATTTTCAATAGATGGTTCAGAAAAAACTGAACGGATACGGAAGACATACGGATGCATTTCCGTATGTGTTCCTTTTTTTTGCGGACCCATTGACTTGAATGGAGCCACGGAACGTGATTTGCGGGCAATAATAGGACATGTTCTATCTTTTGTCGGAACGGAAAAACGGAAATACGGAAACTGAATGCATACGGAGTACATTCCGTTTTTTTTGCGGAACCATTGAAATGAATGGTTCCGTATACGGACCGTATACGGAACACAAAAAAACGGCCCGTACACTCGCAAAAAAAACGTTTGTGTGAACTAGGCCTAAAAGAAGTGACATGCCACTTCTCAGGTGCACTTGAAATCACTGTGTTAACAAAGTGCAATCACGTGTTCATGGTCATATTTTTTTTCCATGGAAATCAATGGTTGGTCGCATGTTTGCTGTGCATTACCCTACATAAAACTGACATTTTACACAATGGAATACTCTGTGTACTACTTAAATTCCGTTTTGAGACCTAAAACACCCCTTTTATGGGTTAAATATGTTAGGAAAATGAATGAGCTCTTCTACAGTTAATAATATGTACACTTGTGAAATCAAACTGTAAGAGATAAGAAAGATATCTTTATCTTTACTAACCTCTGACATCACAAGTCTTACGATAATATCTTTCGTTGCTGAGCAAAGGCTACCAGCTGCACCAAGGAGAGAATCTCTGCATCCATCTAATTCACACCCCCTCCCTACACCAAGAGGCAAAGCGCTTTGGATAAATCATCACAAAAAACACTGCTGCAAACCTTCATCATTAAAACAGAAGTATACTATATGTAAAAAAATATATAATGTGACGTGGGCAGAATATCTGTTCCTCACTATACCCACATCCTCGTGGTGTACAGTATAAGTGGCAGCCTTCACAAAACACATATGGGGTCATTTAACAAACTGGTGTAAAGTAGAACTGGCTTAGTTGCCCATAGCAACCAATCAGATTCCACCTTTCATTTTCAAAGGAGCTGTCAAAAATGTAAGGTGGAATCTGACTGGTTGCTATGGGCAACTAAGCCAGTTCTACTTTACACCAGTTTGATAAATGACCCCAATAGGGTTTCAGGACTGGCTACAGTATTGAAGCATAGCCTAATGGTAAGGATATGATGTCAAGCATCCCAATGAAATAAATAGAAAAAAATTGGTTATTACTGTATATAGGTATAATAAACCTAGCCTAAATCATGGTATACGAATCTCCACTTTTTACATAGGAGATAGTCTAGATCATACATTGCATGAAGCCTTTCATGTGTAAGACTGGACTAAAGTAACATTATTATTCACATTATCTAGGGAATTTACATGGTGCCCTCCTTTTCATCTGCGGATCCGTCCATTCTTGGGCTCTTCTTCTTCAGTCCAGGATGGGCGTACCGCTTCTTGGTCTGCCTAAAGCTTACTGCGCATTTGATAGCCCAAATCACTTCCTGCTGTTCTTGGATTGGCAAGCACTGCTCATGTGAACAGTGCTGCCCAATCCAAGAGCAGGGCTGGGCAAGTGGGAAGTTTCTTGATCAACATTATACATCAGAAAGTGTGAGAAGTGAACAAGTGGTGTGGCCATCTTGGATTGCAGAATATGATCCAGAGAATTAGCGGTTCTGCAACTATAAGGGTACTTTCACATTAGCGTTTTTCTTTTCTGGCATAGAGTTCCGTCAAAAGGGCTCAATGCCTGGAAAAGATCTGATCAGGCATATCCCCATGCATTCTGAATGGAGAGTAAGGCCTCTTTCACACCGGCGTGTACTCCACTTGCCGGAATTACACGCCGGATCCGGAAAAACGCAAGTGAACTGAAAGCATTTGAAGACGGATCCGTCTTCAAAATGCTTTCAGTGTTACTATGGCAGCCAGGACGCTATTAAAGTCCTGGTTGCCATAGTAGGAGCGGGAAGCGGGGGAGCGGTATACTTACAGTCCGTGCGGCTCCCGGGGCGCTCCAGAATGACGTCAGAGCGCCCCATGCGCATGGATCACGTGCCATGCGATCACGTGATCCATGCGCTTGGGGCGCCCTGACGTCACTCTGGAGCGCCCCGGGAGCCGCACGGACTGTAAGTATACTGCTCCCCCGCTCCACTTTACCATGGCTGCCAGGACTTTAGCGTCCCGGCAGCCATGGTAACCATTTAGAAAAAGCTAAACGTCGGCTCCGGCAATGCGCCGAAACGACGTTTAGCTTAAGGCCGGATCCGGATCAATTCCTTTCAATAGGCATTAATTCCAGGTCCGGCCTTGCGGCAAGTCTTCAGGATTTTTGGCCGGGGCAAAAGGCGCCGCATGCTGCGGTATTTTCTCCGGCCAAAAAACGTTCCGTTCCGGAACTGAAGACATCCTGATGCATCCTGAACGGATTTCTCTCCATTCAGAATGCATGGGGATAATCCTGATCAGGATTCTTCCAGCATAGAGCCCCGACGACGGAACTCTATGCCGGAAGAAAAGAACGCAGGTGTGAAAGAGCCCTAATCCGTTTAGGATGCATCAGGATGTCTTCAGTTCAGTCATTTTGACTGATCAGGCAAAAGATAAAACCGTAGACTTGCCTGAATACCGACACCGGCATTTTTTTCCATAGGAATGTGTTAGTGTCGGATCCGGCATTCAAAATAGTGGAATGCCGGATCCGTCCTTCTGGTCTGTGCATGCGCAGACCAAAAAAAAGGTGAAAAAAAGAAATGCCTGATCCGTTTTGCCGGATGACACCGGAAAGATGGATCCGGCATTTCAATGCATTTTTTTGACTGATCGGGCATTTTTAAGACTGATCAGGATCCTCATCAGTCTTACTAATGCCATCAGTTGGCATACGGAGCTGCTTGCCGGATTACTCTGTCGCAAGTGTGAAAGTAGCCTAAAAAGGTGTAAAGGAGGTCACCATATGTGTTCTGTTTGTTCCCCGGTAATGTGATTTTTTTTCTTGAACTGGAAGGTTGCTTTAAACAGCAAAAATGCTCCCTCTAGCTGCAAAATTGTCTTAGGCAGGGAGGCAAGGATTTTCTGCAGCTTCCCTTCAGGTCTGTCTGGCTAATGTTTACAGCAGCCTGTATAAATGAACACAAGATCATGATGTCCACATTGACAGCACTGGGCTGTGTTCCATGATGGAATGATGAGGGAATGTCACACATGTAGCAGTGTAATATAGCAACTCATTGCAATTACAAGGTTATCAGTGTTTTTCTTTAACCCCTTAGGTCCCTTGCAGACAAGTGTGTCCGGATTAGGTCCGGATGCGTTGCGTCTGCAATCAGGTAGAACTGTGTGAGTAGGTACGCAATTGCTGTCAGTTTTGACTGCGATTGCGTTCCGATGTTCAGTTTTTATCGTGCGGGTGTAATGTGTTTCGCACGCGCGTGATAAAAAAACTGACTGTGGTACCCAGACCCGAACCCGGACTTCTTCACTGAAGTTCGGGTTTGGGTTAGGTGTTCTGTATATTTTATTATTTTCCCTTATAACATGGTTATAAGGGAAAATAATAGCATTCTTAAAGGGATTCTGTCATGACATTTTAGGCCTATAACCTAAACATATGGCCAGGTCCGTCCAAATAGCATGAATCCGAAACTGTACTTATTAAATGTGCCTGTGGCTCTATTAGCACATAAAACAGGTTTTTATAACCTGTCATTCACCTACCTAAGGTGTCCAAGGGGACGTCGCTTCATACAGGGTGCCCGGCTGCAGCCATCTCCGTCTGGTGCCCAGCGCTGCCTTCCCAGTTGAAATCGCCGCCTTCCTCACTTCAGCTCCGCCTCCGCAATCGTCCAGGCCCCTCTGCCAGATCCCGCGCGTGCGCACTAGGCATAACCTGAGGGATCGGACGATTTTTTTTTTGCTAATTTTTGTTCTTTTTTTCTCCTAAATTTATTTTCCAATTTATTACAAGGCCCTTCACGTGTGAAAGCACCTCTTACACACCCCACACTAAATGAAGTTGTACACATTTCACACACTACACCCCAATAAAATAAAAATGGCCCATCTGTCCCAACGAGTTTACTCAGCGGAAGAGGCATACGCATATCTTGCCTCCGATACTGAGTCGGCCAGTTAGGGAGGATGCCACTTTCCTCTGCTCTTCTACCCCCTCCTCCTCATCATCCGGTGATGAGGGACCCTCTAGAAGGCGCCCCAGGGTAGCAGCAGAGACAGCCCCCAAGAGTCCATATGGACCCCACCCCCTGACAATTATCAGCCCCAAATTCCTTTGTGGGCAGCTCAGGAATTTAGATAGATTGTGCGGGCTTCACTAAAATATAATTTTTTAAAATCTTTTTCTCTGAAGATTTAATAAATTTGATGGTAACCCAAACAAATGTATACGCCCAGCAATTTATTTCCCAGAACCCCACATCGTTCTATGCTAGACGCCTAGGTTGGACCCCAGTAAATGCAGCAGAGATGATGACCTTTTGGGCGTTATTAAAAAAACAAAGATTACTCAGTATTGGAGTGTGGATGTCTTGTACCACACTCCAATTTACAGTAGTGTCATGGCCCGTAATCGATTCCAAGCAATCCTGAAATTTTTTGCATTACAACGATAATGCACAGTGCCCACCCCAAAATGGCCCACCCCATCCTTGACAACTTCAACACAAAGTTTTCAGTAGTGTACACCCCAAAAAAAAAATGTCTGCGTTGACGAATCCCTATTACTTTTCAAAGGGAGGATAAGATTCCGCCAGTACCTGCCCAGCAAGCGGGCAAGGTATGGCTTAAAAATGTATAAAATCTGTGAGAGTAGCTCTGGGTTCACTCACAAGTTCCGGGTTTACGAAGGGACGAACTCCCAGATTGAACCCCCAGAATGCTCCCCCGTCCTAGGAGTTAGTGGGAAGATAGTGTGGGACTTACTGCACCCACTGCTGGATAAGGGTTACCATCTCTATGTGGATGATTACTACACGAGTCTACCACTGTTCCAGTCTCTAGCTTCCATAGGTACTTTGGAGTGCGGCACAGTATGCAAAAATCAGAGAGGCCTCCCTAGATCCCTGGTAGGGCAACCACTAAGAAAAAGAGAAAGCCGTGCTCTCCTCAATGAGAACATGTTAGTGGTTAAGTACAAGAGGGATGTCCTTTTACTGACTACCATTCACACTAACACCAGCTCCCCTGCCGCTGTACAAGGTACCATAACCACTGTCCCCAAGCCAGACTGCATCCTGGACTACAATAAACACATGGGGGAAGGGTTTGATCTTTCAGATCAAGTTCTGAAGCCCTACAATGCCACACGAAAAAAGTGAGGTACACAAAGCTGGCCGTGCACCTCGTACAGATGGCGCTGTACAATGCGTTTGTGCTTTTTAAATCTAGAGGCCATCCAAGAACATTCCTACAGTTTCAAGAGGTGGTGATAAAGGCCCTAATTCTTTCTAAGGCTACTTTCACACCTGCGTTTAGGTCGGATCCGTCTGGTATGTGCCCAGACGGATCCGCACCTTTTATGCAAACGCTTAGATCCGTTCCAAATTTTTTTTTGTTCATGATAATGCAAACGGATCCGTTTTGACTTTACTGTGGCAATACTGTGTCAACTTCAAACGGATCCGTCCCCATTGACTTACATTGTAAGTCTGGACGGATCCGTTTGCCTCCGCACGGCCAGGCGGACACCCGAACGCTGCAAGCTGCGTTCAGGTGTCCGCCTGCTGAGCGGAGCGGAGGACAAACGGAGCCAGACTGATGCATTCTGAGCGGATCCGCATCCATTCAGAATGCATTAGGGCTGGACGGATCCGTTCGGGGCCGCTTGTGAGCCCCTTCAAACGGAACTCACAAGCGGAGCCCCGAACGCTAGTGTGAAAGTAGCCTAACCAAGCAATCGAGGGCCCCAGTACTTCTGCAAGTTACGGTGCCCCAAACAGCGAGAAAGGGAAGGACCTAAAAAAGATGCAGGGTATGTTCCAAAAGGGGGATAAGGAAAGACACCATTCACCATTGCGAAACCTGCCCTGAAAAACCTGGCCTGTGCATCAAGGATTGTTTCAGAATCTATCACTCATCCATGGAATAATTTCATCCTTGATGTACCCTGTAATTTTACCACCTTATAACTGATTTTGTCCACAGAGCTTACATATTCACTTTTCACCAACCACTACATATTAATTTCTGTAATACACTTGTTTGGTCAAAAGTGCCCTTTCAACCCCTTAAAATGTTCGTACGCGGGTGCGCTTTGCAAAATGGGGTCACTTCTTGGGTTTTTTATTTTTTTATTTCTGGGGACCTCAGGAATTTTTTTAACATGCGACATGGCACCTAAAATCCATGTCTATTAATTCAGGCCTGCAAAATCCATATTTTGCAGTTTGCCTATAGAGCCCTGCTGTGTGCCCATACAGTAGGTTACAAGCACATATGGGGTGTTTCCTGAATGGGGAGAAAATGGGGAACACATACTAAGGTGCATTTTCTCCTTTAACCCCTTGTGAAAGTGAAAATTTGGGGTCTGCTAGTAATTTTTAATTTTCACAAATAAGTGCTTTGAAATCCTTTAACAAGTGTTTTTGCCTTCTGTGAGACACCTGTTTGCTGAAAAGTACCCTTTCCACCACTGAAAATGTTCGTACCGGGGTGTTATTTCCAAAATGGGGTCACTTCTTGGGGTTTTTTTAATTTCTGGGGACCTCAGGAATTTTTAACATGCGACATGGCACCTAAAATCCATGTCTGTTGATTCAGGCCTGCAAAATCCATATTTTGCAGTTTGCCTCTAGAGCTCTGCTGTGGGTAGAAAATGGGGAACATATGCTGGGGTGCATTTTGTCCTTTAACCCCTTGTGAAAGTGAAAAATTTGGGTCTGCTTGTAATTTTTCATTTTTACAAATGTGTGCTTTGAAATGCTTTCTGCAGTATTTTTGCCTTCTGTGAGTCACCTGTTTGCTGAAAAGTACCCTTTCTACCACTGAAAATGTTTGTACAGGGGTGCTCTTTCCAAAATGGGGTCACTTCTTGGGGTTTTTCACTTCTGTGGACCTCAAGAATTTATTAAATGCGACATGGCACCTAAAATAAATGTCTGCCAATTTAGGTCAGCAAAATCCATGTTTAGAGCCCTGCTGTGCGCCCATACATAATTTTTTTTAGCACATATGGGGTGTTGGCGTATCCAGGGGGAAATGGGGAACAAAATTTGGGGTGCCTGCATGTCCGACCCCTGCATGTCCGACTTTTTAGTCCGGCGGCCTCTCACCGCGAACCGTATAGTCAATGGGGACGGAGCGGCGGTCCAGCGGCACGGCGAAATAGCGGCAGGACGGATCCGACAGGGTGAACAGCCTGTCGGATCCGTCCTGCCGCTAATGTGAAAGTACCCTAAGTAAAAGCGTTCTAAAGTTATTACCACATAAAGTGACACGTCAGATTAGCAAAAATCGGCCTGGGATTTAAGGTGAAAAGTGGCTCGGTAGTGAAGGGGTTAATTTATGGTGTGTAAAGGGAAAACAACAGTTGAATGACCTGTTTATCCCTGTCAACTCTGTACTTTTTTTTAGGCTGTTTGTGCAATACCCCACATAGGGTATCTGCAATTGTTTATTATATATTGTAAGGTCACATTATGGTTTATGTATCTGCCATATGCTTCAGGAATGGTGAGGTATGGTTGGCCTTAGGACTGGTATAAGACATTTCATTCCTCTTCTCTTGTTGAGAGTGGGCTGGACCTACTTCCTCCTGGGAAGGGGATTTCTAGAGAGTTCCAAAGTTTGCTTAGCAAGCCTGGAGGGAGGGAGCACATCCATTTGCTCCCACTTCAAGAGCCTTTGGGACTAATGAAACAGATCATATATGAGGACCACTACTCCAAGGAGACTGCAGGGTCCCAGACCCTGAAAAATCTGAAACCACATGGTTTACAGACAGCTCTATAGACTCTGCTGCAGGTGAGCGGATAACACGTTAAGACTGCAGGTTAGCTATGTTAATGAGTTTCATTCCAGATTTATCATTGAGACTTTTTTTTTAAAAAGCCTCAAAAAAGTTGCAATCTCACTACAGAAGGAGGTGGAGTAGGAAAACTGGAGTAGCTTTTCTAAACAAAAGTGTTAGGTTTACAGATAAGACAAATTTATCAATCGACCTGTGACATTTGATAAATGTGGCATAAAGTACGCCAATGCATACTCAAGCAAAAAGGACTTCAAATATTACCCTGATGATAAATCCCCCCCCCCCTCTGTATTTTGTACTGTAATTCATCTTTTGCACTCAATAAAGAAAAACTTTTGATGTTCTTCTACATCTGCCTGATCCTTTCACACCACCTTTTCATTGCACCGACCCCCAAGGAGCAACTACCTGAGGGAGTTCACCATGACACAATATCCTCTGCACTGGCTCCTCAGGGGCTTGCTGTATAATTTATCATCACAAACAGGATGGACCTCTTTGTCTTGCTAACAATTGGCCAAGTTGTTGTGTTAAACCCCTAAAAGTAACTTTATTACAGTATCCAAGAAATCTAAGCATTTATTTGAAGCCTAAAGTGAGAAACAGCGCAGTATGTGGTGCTCCAGCATTATAGGGATTAATCAGGAATTTTACTTTGTGCCTCGTGTACTGAAGACCTACCTCCAGAGCTGGAAAAGACTCTTCTGTCTAGTAAAAAAGCAGGAAGATATACTTCTCCTACTAAGGTGCAGCCTTGCTGCTGACAGCGGCGACAGTAAAGAACTTACCACAAGCTTCGGGAACAGGCTGCAGGTCTATAAACATGGCGGACCAAAGTAGAGCAGTTGCCCAGTGGTTTGCTATGATGTAGGGAGATGAGGGTAATATGCTGGCGCTTGTTGAGAACATAAAGGTAGCTAAAGAAGCACGACAGCTCTGTCAGCCTGGACCACTCTCTGATGCAGTGGGCACAGCTGGAGCTTCTGCCCCATTGCCTGTATCTGCTCCCAAGGATGTAGGCAAGGATCTGGAGATCCCTAATTATTTGATGGCCTATATTGACGATCCTTGGTGCTATAAGACCCCATCAAAAGTCTGGCTTTGGTTCCAGGGATGTCAGAGCCCCCAGTGGTTGCTTCCCCTGCTACTGGTCATGATGAACCCCAACATCAGCATCAACACTGGGGCCACCTATGTACTTTCATGGAACAGGAGGCACACAGGACCAGACTGCCCCTCAAGTCTATCTGCTACCCCCACTGGAGCCAGACCTTCTCTACTCCAGCCATATCATTCAGGCTGAAGGGGGCCCTTATCCCATGTGCAAGCAGCCAGAGCATCTGTAGTTCTGCCTGTGGCCACTGGATGTCACCAACTCCCCACCTTGATGTGCCATAGAATTGCTAGTATAGCTTCAGCTATGGCATCACCACCAGAGTGTCATCTTATTAATCTGGGAGAAGAGGAGGAATAATTTATCTCCCTGATTTAAAGGCACCAGGAAATCAAAGAGCACCAGGAGCATAAAAAGATTGGGACTGGCCCTGTTTTGTGAATGTTTTTTGTTTGGGCCCTGCCCAGCCTACCTCCTGCCTCTTGTGTACAAGGACTCTATCTGTCATTAGCCCAAGTTGAGCCAATTACGCTACCCCTACCCTTTCTCAGATTATTGACAACATACAACCTGAGAGGGTTATGCAACATTTAAAGTATTCTGACCCAAGGAATCAAATCATTTGTGCCCAATTTGTGTTTACGGGACTCTTGTTAGCAGAGCTCCAGGGATCCTCATTCTCAAGTTGTGCAACATTCTTAAGTGTGTACCCGCCACACATTAAATTGAATAGGTGTGTGACAACACACATCTGTGATGCATTGATGTGTGAAAGACGCCTTCCCATTTCATGCTACAGGTTACATAGTCTCACATTAAAGGGGTTATCCAAGACTAAACTTTTTTAACAGACCGCTTCAGAGTGGCTGGAGCCACGGTGGGGTTTATACTTACTTGGTCCTCCCTGCTGGATCCTGGCTGCATCGCTCCATGGCCACCTCCGCAGGTCCTGGGTCTCTAGTAATCAACATCCTGTTGATAGGCATCATGTGACCACTGCAACCAATCACTGGCTGCAGTGGTGATCACCCATGCGGTATGTCATAGATGACAGGTCACCACTGAGGCCAGTGAGCAGCAGGGACCAGGTAAGTATGAACCCCACCATGGGTCCAGCCACTCTGAAGAGATCTTTTAAAAAAGTTTAGTCTTGGATAGCCCCATTTAATTGCTTCCTGATGTGTAGTGGCTCATTTTTTGTGGGACAATTGTATTTCTCATTGGTTCTATTTTGGACTGTGTATGCCGTTTTAAAGAGGACCTTTCACTAGAATAAAACATCTAAACTAACTATACAGACATGGAGAGCGGCGCCCAGGGATCTCCCTGCACTTACTGTTATACCTGGGCGCTGCTCCAATCGCCCGGTATAGGCTCCGGTATCTTCATAGTTAGGCTCCACCCAGGGGAACCTGCCGGCGTCTCAGTCTCCCATGCTGTAGCGCTGGCCAATCACAGCGCTCAGCTCATAGCCTGAGAGGCTTTTTTCTCTCTCAGGCTATGAGCTGAGCGCTGCGATTGGCCAGCGCTACAGCATGGGAGAAAGAGACGCCGGCAGGTTCCCCTGGGTGGAGCCTAACTATGAAGATACCGGAGGCTATACCGGGAGAACGGAGCGGCGCCCAGGTATAACAGTAAGTGCAGGGAGATCCCTGGGCGCCGCTCTCCATGTCTGTATAGTTAGTTTAGATGTTTTATTCTAGTGAAAGGTCCCCTTTAAACACTTTCTATTAAAATTTTTGAGGAAGGCGAATCCGCCATTTCGATTTTTTTTTTCTCTCACACCATGCACCATCTTTTAACAGTTCGGGCATTTTCAGATGTGGCAATGCCAATGGTGTTTATAATTGCACATTCACATGCCATGCATTGATCTATTGCTTCTCAGCATAATTTTAATGGTATATGAAATACTTTATATACTTTTTCATCAAAATGCATAAGCCTTTCAATCAATCAAGATGACCTGTTTTGAGTGGGTCTCTACTTTAAATTGGCGCAGCACCACCGCTCCATGTGAACACATCTCAAAAACTCACCTTTCTATGTGGTCTGAAATCAAGTAGGAATTAGGCTAGGTCTACACAACGACATTTGTCGCGCAACATTTTGTTGCACCAATGTCGCGCGACAATTTTTATAATGGCAGTCTATGGTGTCACACTGCAACATGCGACATGCTGCGGCTGCGACTGCGACAGTCGCAGAAAAATCCATCTCGAATGTAGACTGCCATTATAAAAATAGTCGTGCGACAAATGTCGTCATGTAGACCTAGCCTTAACCCTTATGCAGTCTCCTGCTAAATAAAAACACCTGGGCCGAGGAGGGCGGACACCATAAAAAGAAAAAAAAAAAGGAGCAATGCAATATTCTGACAAAGAAAAAAAGTATGGCTCTCACATCCACATGCTATGCATTGATCTATTGCTTCTCAGTTAGCTTCTGACACCACACTGAGAGGTGAGTTTTTGAGATCTGTTCACAGAGGGCAATGCTGCACGGCGGTTGGTGTGTTCCAGTACCATGGGAAGCTTAGCCTGACAGCATGGGTGTTGTTGGGCTGCTGTACAGAGCTGCCTGCAGGTGCTGTGTTGCGGTGGGTTGGTAACCTTGTTGCGCTCCGCCATTTTAAATTAGGGACCCATTCGAAAGAAGTAACCTTGAAGTGGTGAGTGGGATTATGCGTTTTGATCAAAAACTAAACAAACTCCCTAAATTATTCTGACAAGCATTAGATCAATGCATAGCATGTGGATGTGCGATCCATGCTTTTTTCTTTTTATCAGAATATTTATTTTTATTAGTAAAATAGGAAAGGGGTGATTTTTTAAAAACTTTTTTTTCACATCTATTCTACCTGGGGGACTTTACAATGCAATCGCCTGATTGCTTATACCACAGACTGCAATGGTTTACTCCTGCAGTCTATGGGGGAATCGGTGCATTCCTATAAAGCTATGCCACAGGCCAACACCTTAAAACACCCCATAGCATTTTCCCTCCTCCACCAAACTTTACAGGTGGCACAATACAGTCAGGTAGGTAACATTCTGCTGGCACTCACCAAACCTAGACTTGTCCGTCAGATTGCCAGATAGAGAATGTCTTATATGCAAATTAACCTGAGATGAGTCCTTTCCCTGACTCATCTCACGTACAGGACTCATCTCAGGTTAATTTGCATATGTATCAAATCGGTTTTTTACACAATAAAAGCACACAGAGCTATGGGGACTGGGTATTGCGGATGTGCTAGTGGCCATCTAGCAACCCATGTCCTCAGCTCTATACACAAAATCCCGGTGACAGGTTCCCTTTAAATGAATTATACAATATTCATATATTTTTAAGCTGGAGTCGGAACCTTTTTTCAGACTCCTGCAAAAAAATAGCCCAGACTCTGAATCCACAGCCCTGGTGTAAAGGCATCTGCTTTGCAATAATACCACCCAGAGTTGATCATGGAATACTTAGGAGGGAACGCATTTCACAAACTGACTTGTTGAAGAGGTGACATCCTAATACAGTACCAAGCCCCAATTCAGTGAGAATGAGCCCTTCTTTCACAAATGTTTGTAAAGACAGACTGCAAGTCCAGGTGCTGGATTTTATACACCTGTGGCAATGGGACTGAATAAAGCAGTAATTAAGAGATGTGACCCAATACTTGTGTCCATATAATGTATATACTACTTGAATAGTGTGGAAAGGATTAACAGAATTCAAGCAGGTCACGCGTTTCAAAATGCATTTATGTAATGAATTTTCAGCAAGAGACACGTAGTACCAAGCAAAAGAAGATAGCGAAAGAATTCTTCTGTGTATCACACGTCTAAGTGATGACTGAGATTTATGATTTTCTGTTAAGCATATTGTACTTATCTCCTGTTTTGAATACTTGCACAAACTACTAATTCAGAATACTTTTTTATGGGGGATATGGGACTAACGAGGTTGCAGCATCAAAGAAAAGGAATTGGTGACCTAGTTTAATGGACTTGGCTTTATAGGTTTGCATCTATGAAGGTCATGCAGAATCCTAGTTATTTAAGTCAAATTTCTACTGACAAAAAAACGCTTATGCATGTTTTCAACCTTTGGTTGTCAGTGGCCCCCCCCTTATATACTGAGATCCTGGGCAGCTTCACAAGCTGACATGGTATGTCCGTCTCTGGAGCATTCCTCATGTTTAAGCCTCATGCACATGACCGTATGTACAGTATTTTGCGGTTGTTGTGGAAATTTTATTATGCAGACATTTTACTTTAGGATTTGTGTGTGTTTTTATAGATTGTCATCTGTCTCCCTGTGTCGGATTTAGCCAAGGAGCGCTCTAGCAGAGGGTACTTTGGCTGAATCGGGACCAGTGGTAAAACAGTCAGTATGAAAACCTTCTCATGGGCTTGGAGACATATCTGCCTTTAAGACATGCATATTTGCCTTGTCGGTATACTAGTACCGTATACTGACAATAGCCGTAGCAATGTCTCGCAGATAATTTCAAGCCTATGGGAACCAGTAGAATGATCTTTATTAGACACTGATCACCTTTGAGCAGTATTAAATGAGGTCCATGCTGACAGTGATGGGGGATGGGCGGCCACCTGGCTGATCAGACAATGGACATGACTCATCCTTCCTTATACAGGGATGGGGTGTGTGCATTGTCTGCCCAGCCACATTGATTGCCCCGCCCTGTCCTTTGACATCACTTCCTGCATGTTATCACTTCCTGTATCCTTGTCTTGGGCCAGCCCCTTTTACACCTTTTGTTAGTAAATAAAAGTGCAGGCTGGGCATGGAGAAGGGGGAGTTGCTCAGAATTTTCAATCAAGATGGTAACACCTGGGTTTGTCTCTGACTGGGGCTGAGGGAAGAGAGTTTCACCTTTTTCCTTACACAAACTTTGATGTGAGCTGATTACAACTATTAATATTTTCTACAACACGATCCACAAAAAATACAGATGGCGTCCGTGTGTATTCCGTATTTTGCGGAACGGAACAGCTGGCCCCTAACAGAACAGTACTATCCTTGTCCGTAATGCGGACAATAATAGGACATGTTCTATTTTTTTGTGTAACGGAAATACGGACAAACGGAATGCACACGGAGTACCTTCCGTTTTTTTTTGCGGACCCATTGAACTGAATGGTTCTGTATACGGTCCGCCAAAAAAATGGAATGGACACGGAAAGAAAATACATTTGTGCGCATGAGCCCTTAGGCAGAGGCAATTCTTCGGTAAATTCATAGATTTGTGTGGGTGAATCACGTCCATCAATATTTATATTTTTTAATAAAATTCAAGCTTATCTGGTTCCACCTTCAGCGCTGTATACAGCTTTATTTCTCGTTTCAGGCTGCTTGGCATAAAGCTCTCCTATATGAAAGGCACCTCTGGGCCTCATTTAAATAAGAAACGCTATAAAGAAATGAAGAGAACAGATAACATGCTCAGATTTTTCCCCGCTATGGTTGCCGCAGTACATAAAATAGAGAACCAAAAAATCTGAATGTTTTCTTTTCACATTGTTACAAAGAGTAAAAGTCAGCCTTGCATCCTAATGTATGCAAATGTGTTTGAGTATAAAGAAAAGAGAAATTTCTTCCACATTTGTAGTCTTGTATTTTTCTAACATGGGCACAGCAGTCTGTCATTAGATGAACCACTTCTATACGCAATACTCTGTCAATCAACTGTGGCTCACTCTGCTGACTATTCGGAAAACTCCATAAACGCGTGTCCCATATAGGAGGGTGTTGCACTGGGTATTGCACTTTAACCTGTGTAGAAGCACATTGCTGTCAGAGGTGATACATGAGTCACATTATTATGACCACCAGCTAATATCCAGATTAACCGCCGTGTGCAGCACAGACAGCAGCTAGACGGGCTGGGAGTGACTCAGTGAAGTCCTGGTAGGTTGTCACAGGCAGTGATGGCCAGTTTGCATTGTTCGCCCGCGAACACATGCGGGCTGCCATCTTTTCTCACAAGTCCGGCGATGCACAGGTAAGCCCTTACCTGTGCGCGAGCCGGTCTGAAATCAAAGGCGGTCACCGGGAGCAGGCAGTTCCGAGAACAGCCCGATGAAGGCCCCCGGCGGCTGTTCTTGGAACTGCCTGCTCCCGCTGACCGCATTTGTTTCAGACCGGCTCGCGGCGCAGGCACAGGTAAGGGCTTACCTGTGCCTTGCCGGACTTGTGAGAAAAGATGGCAGCCCGCATGTGTTCGCGGGCGAACAATGCGAACTGGCCATCACTGGTCACAGGTATCTGGAGCCATGCTGACTGCAAAGCATGCCACAGCTGTTGGAGGGTGCATGGGGAAGGATCCACAGATAGAACACGACGATCGAGATGGTCCCTCAGATGCTCAAATGGGTTCAAGTCTGGGAAATTTAAAGGGCCAGGGCAGTACTTAGAAGTTTTAGTCATGCTCTTCCAAACCAATTACATAATGTAACGTGGTCTCAAAAAGCAGGAAATGCTCAAAAAGCAGGAAATGCTCAACCCCATATGCAGTTGTGCATTTATAACCGGGGGAGCAAATCCTGCACTTGTGGTCCGTTGCTAATGGCGATCCCCAGCAAGAAATGCATACAATGGAGGATGCCCGCAGCGGACCACAAGTGCCACATAGACATCTTACACCAGATAACAAAATGTGTGGATGTAATTGACTATATCAAATAAACATTTAGAAGAATGGGTGCTCTACTATGGTGCATGCAATTTGTATATGTATGTCTGGAGGTGTATAAACTCCAAATCTGAATGTGCCTGATTTTCATCTATAGGCAGCATTCAGTGCACCTGAAGCCTGCATCATATCATTCAGCTCTGTGGTTTCACACTGGAGGCAACTGGGAGCTGTTTGCTGTGAGTTGGACCTTACACATCTGTAATTCGCCCACTGGCCCCTGGTACTGACCATATGGCACAGGTAGGTTAGCGTGAGATACCTTGACGTGGTGAGCGGGCTCCGGTATGTCCTTCATATAAGGATATATTGGCTAAAGTCTCATTTTAACATCAGTGTGAGGGTTTAGTCAGATTTTGTTGATTGCATCCACCACAGTAGTGCAACTATCCTTCTAAATGTTTATTCTTCCAAACCAATGTCAAACATTTCTAGCTGTGTGACATGTCACATTGTATTGTTGGAAGATCCCATCCGCCCCAGGGAAGACAATCATCATGTATGGGTCTCCGTGATCTGCAAGGATGGATTCATACCCTATCGGTTGAGAGTGGGCTCAGATAATGCCACAAAAACATTCCCTAGACCGTAACGCTGTCACCACCAGATTGTGCTCTTCCAGCAATGGTTGCAGGGTGTTTGTTCTCTGATGTTTCCATTACAAACACTTATCCTCTAGCCACATATCCTATGAGGAATAATCTGGAAAAAAACAAAAGAACTGAGCATTACTTAAGTGTCAGATCCTGCGATGCTGATCTGGTTCTCCAAGCCAGGCTCTGTTAACGGAGTTGCAGTGATGATGCCACATTGACTGCACATAACTGCTGTGCTGCAGCCAATCGCTGGTCTCTTCGGTACACCAATGAGGTCAATGATTGGCAGGGGTGGTTACGTATTGTCAACGTGACATCACCGCTGTGCTATAGAGAGCCTTGAGCTGAGTGGAGCAGGCTCAGGCAGGAGCCTGCTCTGCTCAGCCAAATCCTGGCATAGCGCATCTGTACAGGGAAACGATGTGCTGTGCTATAATTTAGCCAACCTTGAGGGGCGCACAGGAAGGAGCAGCGATCTGTGCTCCAGCTTGTGCGGCCCCCAGTACAGCGCTGGCATGTCAGCGTTGTACTAGAATAATAAGTGATAGCACCCAGGGTGCCTATATAAGTAGAACTGTATTATTGATTAATAAAGTATATTACAAAAATAATTTTTAGCCTACTTAGAACATTTTACAAGAAGGTTTTAGAAACGTTTACTCTTTAAATACTGCTTTATTATAAATACATTCCCAAATGCCTTTCATTAGTTATAATGGTTAGTTTTGTTTGGGGAGAAATCATCAGAAGAAATAAAATGGCCGCTGTCCTATTAGTACACACAAAACCTGTCCTAATCACACAGGAGGACAAGTTACTTCACAACAATGAGGTAAAGAGCTGCCTCATCCTCCTCTCCTACTTGTCAGGGGTTATGATCCTGAATACAGCTGATAAGATCTTCAGCTGAATCTCTGTAGGAATGGAGTCCATGAGGAGACATGAAGTACAGAGAGGACGGACAGGACAGACTGTCAATGGCAATGTTGCAGACTGTACTTCAGCTGTCTTCCGTACATGAACAAGTCATGTAAAGCACTTTAGGAAACTTTGGCCTCGCTTAACTCCTGAATATGTAAAGATAGGTCACAACAGACACTTGTTTCTGAGTAAATTCTAGCCAAGACTGATGATATATCACATGAACCCCTTCCCATTGGAAAAACCTGAGCTAGGGATATGGGGATTTCAAAATTGTGGCCGAAAACATTTCCTCCACCAAATATTGCAGCCTCCCTCCCAATTAATACTATCACAAATTGGAAGTCAATTTTCTACAAAGTACACCAGTTAAAAGAGTGTGTCTGTATTTATATGGCTGCAACTGAGCTACATGTTTAAAAAGTACAATACTGCTGTAATGTTTCTGGGAATGTCAGACATGCTATATTAACATCAATTACGGTAAATCAATGTTTTTCTAAATGTGAAAAAGAAACCGTGCCTGAAATGCAATAAATACTAATCATGTTTAAGACTTAAAACTTTAACCCACGTACCGGATACCACTGGGTCTCTCATTCCCACTGTGAATAACCATATAATGGGTGTTCTTGGCAAGACCTACTAGCAAGAAAACTGCGTAATTCTTCAGATAGTTCTGTAGACAAGATGGTTGTTCATCTACAGTTTTCCAATGGTACTTTGAAAGTCAGAAGGCCTTGATAGGAAAAGTAGACTTTCATGCAACTTTATATACAAAGCAGGCAATATTATAAAAAAAAAAAAAAACAACTATCTTGTTCTTGTAGCTAGATGTTCTCTTGCAGAAGAAGTTAGTCCAACCATAGCTTCACTGGCCTCCCAAAGCTTTTTGGCAATGCCAGCGTCCTGCACATAGGGACGCAGCTTGCAGGGTTTACAGTCTGAGAAGTAGCCGCCATTATGCTGGAGAATGTCATCGGATATAGCACAGTATATGACAGTCTGAGCCGCCGCCTCACATGAAATAAAGAACAAGGATGTGATGACATACATCACTATACGGAAAAGAATTGAAAATTGGGAGGTCCAATCACCGACCACATAGCCTGTAAGAGAAAGGGATATCGTTCAGTATGCCCAGTGCTGAAGTAACATTTTTCCACCTATCCCTTATTGTACTACTAACTACCATATATTAAGTAGACTAGGATTATGTGCAGGATCTGAATACACAAGGACTTTGGTCCATATAGGATGTGCGTACACAAAATCACAGTACGTTTTTATTTAAGAGTATTTGCCAAGACAAGGCTATTGCTCTGTGAACACCCATCAGGACATCCTCTGTCTATCTGCCCTACTAAATCGTATGGACATGAGAAGGGAGGAGAGCTACTAACATGCAGAGGCTCTCACTCTGGTGGACACAAGCTGTGTATGTATTACATGTACGACCATTTATTAGACTGGTCACCAAGTATCTTGGGAGCAAGAGAGATGGTTCAACTCTCAGAAACCAGGCACAGTGCCTGCTATGGGTGCCTCTGCTAATTGCCCACCTACCTTTCTCTTCTGAATCCATTGCCACAATTGTGAGAAAAAACGCTTTTGAACCCTTATGGAAATGGCTTCTTAAGTTTCCCTCAGGGCAGGCCTGAGCCGCTTGATGCACCCTAGCTACTCTGCTCTCCTTTGCTAGCCACACCCGACAGGACCAGGCAACATAAAGATTCGGATGCCGAGCTCGTCAATCAAGTGGAAGTAGGAGTAGTTATGAGCAAGGGTGCACCGAGTGACTTGGGCTACCATAATACTGGTAATGACTGAAGGACTATTGCTGCAGATCAGTGGAAGACGTAAGTTTGCTCAGGCAAATCCTAGTCAGCAAAAATTCCCAGGAGTAATGCTTATTTTATGTGCAAATAAAATACTTCATATTCATGTTGTAGTTTATGCATATCACACAGTGACCGTATATACTGCTACATAGAAATAGTAATCAGTGTTACAGAGGACCTGACACCATGAAATGCAGTGCAATATGCAGGCAGCATGTTATAGAGCAGGAGGAGCTGAGCAGAATGATATATGGTTCTGTGGGAAAGATTGAGTATTATACATTTATATCTCTGCTATTTCTGATTTCATTGCTCACGTGGGAGGTGTTATCAGTGATTGAAAGCCTTCCCTGTATACACAATTAGGGTCCTATAACAGTGCCTGATGTTCAGGCGGTGCGAGTGCCGATTGCACAAGCCATTGCAAACTGACAGTCTGACTCTATCCAATCAGTGCTGCCATTTTCAGTCTGTGCAGGTACACCCCCCAACTGGTTACCTCCCCTCTGTACCCTTACTGCAGACTGCTAGCAATTCATTTATAGCTTCTAGTATAAATAATACAGGAATGGCACAACATAGAGCCATAAGAATAGATGCTCCTGAATTATTACATGGGGAATGCATGACGCTATTAAAACAAGCATGTCAGGAGTGGTGACAGGTCCTCTTTAAATAATTGGTAAATGACATGTTTTTACTGAATCTTTTCCCACAATACTATACATCAATCTGCTCAGCTCCTCCTGCTATAGAACATGCTGCCTGCAGATAGGACTGAATTATGGGGTGACAGGTTCTCTTTAAAGGTATAAGACAAGTTATTAGGCGCTGTTCATACTACAGTCTCAATCTCCTTGTATAACCAAGGTAACGTGACCTTTCCAACGGATCCAACTGGACTCCACTAACGTTAGGCGCTATTTCTAATGGCAAGAACAGCACTGCACACTCTGCCTTTCTTCCTTTCAATAAAGCTTGAAAAAAGCTCCTGAACAGAAGAGTGAAGAAAGTCTCTATTAGGAGCTATTGTGCTGCTGCCATTTTCTAAATCAAAGGCGATCAAAGAAATATCAGTCATAAGTAGTCATTGTGCTGGGTGAGCTGCTGCCAGGTAACATCAGGCTACATGCACACGGCCATATGTGTTTTGTGGTCCGCAAAAAAAAAACAAAAAAAAAAACGGATGACGTCCGTATGCCATCCGTTTTTTTTTTTTTTTACGGATCCATTGCAACAATGCCTAAAATGGACAAGAATAGGACATGTTCTATTTTTTTTTTTGCGGGGTTACGGAACGGACATACTGATGCGGACAGCACACGGTGTGCTGTCCGCATTTTTTGCGGACCCATTAAAATGAATGGGTCCGCATCCTATCCGCAAAAAAAATAAAAAAATTTACGGACACAGAAACAAACAAGGTTCGTGTGCATGTAGCCACCGAAACACACATTCTGACCTGGATGAACGGCACATGCAGTCACTCCATGCCCCTCCGTCTGTCGAGCTATCTCCTGGGTAAAGTAGACATTTGCCAGTTTGCTTCGGCAGTAGGCGAACAGCGGCACTATGTTGTAGTTTAAGTCAGAGAAGTCCAGCTTTTGATACTTATGAACGTTAGACGTGATGTTCACGATGCGGCTTGGAGAACAACTTTTTAGCCGTTCTAATAGAAGATTGGTGAGAAGGAAAGGTCCAAGGTGGTTGACTCCAAAGCACTTGCTGAACCCATTATCTGTCCAGTCTAGCACCGCGGGCACACCTGCAAATGACAATAATGAGATATACAAAAGTCTAAACATTAGCTGCACATAATAGCAAATCTTGAAAACAATGTGTTGGAACAAGTTTCAAGGGCACATTAAGTATTTGAGACAAAGATAGTAAAAAAAAACTGCATGTCAGCAGAATAATGGGGCAAAGGTACATAATATATGGTTAAAGTTGTTTTTTTTTAAGTGTTTTTGACAGCTGAAGTGCCCCCTTCCCTTTCTCCTGGGTACCATTTCGTCTTGTCACGGTCCCTTCTTTAAAGTTAATGTTAAAGGGAATCTGTCACCGGCGACCTCACTATCCAACTGTTTGAGTAGACACATAGCTGTGGTTCACCCAATTAACCACTTAAGGACCACAGGTTTATACCCCCCTAAAGACCAGGCCCTTTTTTACAAATCGGCACTACACTACTTTCACCGTTTATTGCTCGGTCATGCAACTTACCACCCAAATGAATTATACCTCCTTTTCTTCTCACTAATAGAGCTTTCATTTGGTGGTATTTCATTGCTGCTGACATTATTACTTTTTTTGTTATTAATCGAAATTTAACGATTTTTTTGCAAAAAAATGACATTTTTCACTTTCAGTTGTAAAATTTTGCAAAAAAAACGAGATCCATATAGAAATTTTGCTCTAAATTTATAGTTCTACATGTCTTTGATAAAAAAAAAATGTTTGGGTAAAAAAAAAATTGTTTGGGTAAAAGTTATAGCGTTTACAAACTATGGTACAAAAATGTGAATTTCCGCTTTTTGAGGCAGCTCTGACTTTCTGAGCACCTGTCATGATTCCTGAGGCTCTACAATGCCCAGACAGTACAAACACCCCACAAATGACCCCATTTCGGAAAGTACACACCCTAAGGTATTCGCTGATGGGCATAGTGAGTTCATAGAACTTTTTATTTTTTGTCACAAGTTAGCGGAAAATGATGATTTTTTTTTATTTATTTTTTTTTCCTACAAAGTCTCATATTCCACTAACTTGTGACAAAAAATAAAAACTTCTATGAACTCACTATGCCCATCACGAAATACCTTGGGGTCTCTTCTTTCCAAAATGGGGTCACTTGTGGGGTAGTTATACTGCCCTGGCATTCTAGGGGCCCAAATGTGTGGTAAGGAGTTTGAAATCAAATTCTGTAAAAAATGACCAGTGAAATCCGAAAGGTGCTCTTTGGAATGTGGGCCCCTTTGCCCACCTAGGCTGCAAAAAAGTGTCACACATCTGGTATCTACGTACTCAGGAGAAGTTGAGGAATGTGTTTTGGGGTGTCATTTTACATATACCCATGCTGGGTGAGATAAATATCTTGGTCAAATGCCAACTTTGTATAAAAAAATGGGAAAAGTTGTCTTTTGCCAAGATATTTCTCTCACCCAGCATGGGTATATGTAAAATGACACCCCAAAACACATTCCCCACCTTCTCCTGAGTACGGCAATACCAGATGTGTGACACTTTTTTGCAGCCTAGGTGGGCAAAGGGGCCCATATTCCAAAGAGCACCTTTCGGATTTCACAGGTCATTTTTTACAGAATTTGATTTGATTTTGGTTTAAAAAAAAGTCGCATTTTAGTGCCATTGGCATTAAAATGTCCCGAATAGAGAGAATTAGGCGGGGAATCAAGTTCATATTTTAAAAAGTCACATTTTAAAAGTGGCGTGCGCTTTTTGATATATGAAGTGAAACAAATCACCACTTTTGATTTGTAAAGTTAGTATTTTTTTGGGTGCAAATTACACCATTATTGATAAATGTCCCCCATCGTATTCTAATTTTAATGTTCCCATGGCCAACAGGCGTCGTCTTTCATCACATGACGTCTCTTGGCCAATACGGTCAGGTGGCTCTGTAATTAGAATACAGCTCGCGCTTTAGAATGGGGCCCTAAATTGGCATGCTGTTTAGAAGGCGCATTAGTCCTTTACTGTAAGGGATCTACTAGGATATCAACAATGTTTTGAATGTTTCGCATACGGACATTTTTCTATTTCCATCTCCTGTTCTCAATATATACAGTGAATATACAGGTGAAACTCGAAAAATTTGAATATCGTGCAAAAGTCCATTTATTTCAGTAATGCAACTTAAAAAGAATTGCATTAATGCAGCTTAAAATTAGAATATAGTGAAAAGTGTCACACTCTAGTCAGCTAATTAATCCATACCCCCTGAGCAAAGGGGACCTCAAAATTGTGACTTTGGGGTTTCATAAGCTGTAAGCCATAATCATCCAAATGATACCAAATACAGGCTTGAAATATCTCGCTTTGCATGTAATGAGTCTCTCATATGTTAGTTTCACCTATTAAGTTGCATTACTGAAATAAATGAACTTTGCACAATATTCTAATTTTTCGAGTTTCACCTGTACAGTGCATTCGGAAAGTCTTTAGACTTTTTTCACATTTTGTTATGTTGCGGCCTTGTGCTAAAATAAAAAGAAAATCAAGTTTTTCACCATCATTCTGCACTCAATACCCCATAATAGTAAAGTGGAAACAGAATGTTTGAAATCTTTGCTAATTTATTGAAAAGACAACACTAAAATCTTGCATTGACATAAGTATTCAGACTCTTTTCTCAGTACTTAGTTGAAGCACCTTTGGCAGTGATTACAGCCTCCAGTCTTCTTGGGTATGATGCCATGAGGTTTTCACATTAGGATTTGGGGATTTTCTGCCATGCTTCTCTGCAGATCCTCTCAAGCTCTGTCAGGTTGGATCTCCTTAAGGCCTCTTTCCCGAGAACGTAAGGGCTCCGTGCCCGTGCTGCGGGCCACATACGGCGGTTCCGCAATACACAGGTCACCAGCCATGTGCATTCTGCATCATTCACTTGAATGGGTTCGCATGGAGTGCTTCTGTGGTTTTCCATTCCGTGCTTCCTTTACGCAAAAAGATAGAACTTGCGGAACAGGCGGCTCGCGGACCCCATTCAAGGCAATGGCAATGGGGTGGGGGAGAGCTGAAGGCTCTGGGGTGGGGGAGAGCTGAAGGCTCTGGGGTGAGGGAGAGCTGAAGGCTCTGGGGTGAGGGAGAGCTGAAGGCTCTGGGGTGAGGGAGAGCTGAAGGCTCTGGGGTGGGGGAGAGCTGAAGGCTCTGGGGTGGGGGAGAGCTGATGGCACTGGGGCGGGGGAGAGCTGATGGCACTGGGGCGGGGGAGAGCTGATGGCACTGGGGCGGGGGAGAGCTGATGGCACTGGGGCGGGGGAGAGCTGATGGCACTGGGGCGGGGGAGAGCTGATGGCACTGGGGCGGGGGAGAGCTGATGGCACTGGGGCGGGGGAGAGCTGATGGCACTGGGGCGGGGGAGAGCTGATGGCACTGGGGCGGGGGAGAGCTGATGGCACTGGGGCGGGGGAGAGCTGATGGCACTGGGGCGGGGGAGAGCTGATGGCACTGGGGCGGGGGAGAGCTGATGGCACTGGGGCGGGGGAGAGCTGATGGCACTGGGGCGGGGGAGAGCTGATGGCACTGGGGCGGGGGAGAGCTGATGGCACTGGGGCGGGGGAGAGCTGATGGCACTGGGGCGGGGGAGAGCTGATGGCACTGGGGCGGGGGAGAGCTGATGGCACTGGGGCGGGGGAGAGCTGATGGCACTGGGGCGGGGGAGAGCTGATGGCACTGGGGCGGGGGAGAGCTGATGGCACTGGGGCGGGGGAGAGCTGATGGCACTGGGGCGGGGGAGAGCTGATGGCACTGGGGCGGGGGAGAGCTGATGGCACTGGGGCGGGGGAGAGCTGATGGCACTGGGGCGGGGGAGAGCTGATGGCACTGGGGCGGGGGAGAGCTGATGGCACTGGAGCGGGGGAGAGCTGATGGCACTTGGTGGGGGAGTGGAGCTGATGGCACTGGGGGAGTGGAGCTGATGGCACTGGGGGAGTGGAGCTGATGGCACTGGGGGAGTGGAGCTGATGGCACTGGGGTGGGGAAGAGCTAATAGCACTGGGGTGGGGAAGAGCTGATGGCACTGGGGGAACGGACCTGATGGCACGGGGGAAAGCTGATGGCACTGGAGGGAACTGATGCACTTGGGCTGATTGCACAGTGGGGAACAAAGGGTGTTGGGGACTAATGGCAGGGGGTCTTATGAGTTTTTATAAAAGAAAACAGTCTATTAATTCATTTTTTCCTATTAGATTACTCGATAAATCGTAAAAAATAATCGATAGAATACTCGATTACTAAAAAAATAGTTTACTGCAGCCCTAGTCGACTGTCTCACCCAAGTGCTGGATTCATAGCATAACAGCTGTATAATGTCATCCATGTTGCTGCTTCTTGAAGTTCTACAGAGAGACAAGGGAGCAGAATCTCCTCATCTCTGTGTGCGCTGTGTATGGGAGATATCATAGCAGCTAGTCTCTGTTCACTTTCTCAGGTAAACCAACAATTAGACATGGAGCCTGCTGAGGGGTAAACTGGTGGAAAATGCTAAATTCTAATCATTAGTGATAAGAGAACTTCAGTTTTGTAAGTTCGAGTTTGTGCTGAATTGCGTTATGGATTCCGTTACCACGGATCATAACGCAATAGAAGTCTATGGCCAGCATAATGGATCTTTCTGGTTTCCATTATGCAGGAGAGGACTCCTGCATAACGGAAACCGGACAGATCCATTATGCTGGCCATAGACTTCTATTATGACAGAATGCATAAAAAAAAAAAATCTGCATTTTCCACTAACTTGTGACAAAAAATAAAAAATTCTAGGAACTTGCCATGCCCCTCACGGAATACCTTGGGGTGTCTTCTTTCCAAAATGGGGTCACTTGTGGGGTAGTTATACTGCCCTGGCATTTTCCAGGGGCCCTAATGTGTGGTAAGTAGGTAAATGACCTGTGAAATCCTAAAGGTGCTCTTTGGAATATGGGCCCCTTTGCCCACCTAGGCTGCAAAAAAGTGTCACACATGTGGTATCGCCGTATTCAGGAGAAGTTGGGGAATGTGTTTTGGGGTGTCATTTTACATATACCCTTGCTGGGTGAGAGAAATATCTTGGCAAAAGACAACTTTTCCCATTTTTTTATACAAAGTTGGCATTTGACCAAGATATTTCTCTCACCCAGCATGGGTATATGTAAAATGACACCCCAAAACACATTCCCCAACTTCTCCTGAGTACGGCGATACCAGATGTGTGACACTTTATTGCAGCCTAGATGCGCAAAGGTGCCCAAATTCCTTTTAGGAGGGCATTTTTAGACATTTGGATACCAGACTTCTTCTCACGCTTTGGGGCCCCTAGAATGCCAGGGCAGTATAAATACCCCACATGTGACCCCATTTTGGAAAGAAGACACCCCAAGGTATTCAATGAGGGGCATGGCGAGTTCATAGAAATTTTTTTTTTTTGGCACAAGTTAGCGGAAATTGATATTTTTAATTTTTTTCTCACAAAGTCTCCCGTTCCGCTAACTTGGGACAAAAATTTCAATCTTTCATGGACTCAATATGCCCCTCACGGAATACCTGGGGGTGTCTTCTTTCCGAAATGGGGTCACATGTGGGGTATTTATACTGCCCTGGCATTCTAGGGGCCCTAAAGCGTGAGAAGAAGTCTGGAATATAAATGTCTAAAAATTTTTACGCATTTGGTTTCCGTGAGGGGTAGGGTGAGTTCATGTGAGATTTTATTTTTTGACACAAGTTAGTGGAATATGAGACTTTGTAAGAAAAAAAAAATAATAATTCCGCTAACTTGGGCCAAAACAATGTCTGAATGGAGCCTTACAGAGGGGTGATCAATGACAGGGGGGGTGATCAATGACAGGGGGGGTGATCAATGACAGGGGGGGTGATCAATGACAGGGGGGTGATCAGGGAGTCTATATGGGGTGATAACCACAGTCATTGATCACGCCCGTGTAAGGCTTCATTCAGACGTCCGTATGCGTTTTGCGGATCCGATCCATCTATCAGTGCATCCGTAAAAATCATGCGGACATCTGAATGGAGCTTTACAGGGGGGTAATCAATGACAGGGGGGTGATCAGGGAGTCTATATGGGGTGATCACCACAATCATTGATCATGCCCCTGTAAGGCTTCATTCAGACGTCCGGATGCGTTTTGCGGATCCGATCCATCTATCAGTGCATCCGTAAAAATCATGCGGACATCTGAATGGAGCTTTACAGGGGGGTGATCAGGGAGTCTATATGGGGTGATCACCACAGTCATTGATCATGCCCCTGTAAGGCTTCATTCAGACGTCCGGATGCGTTTTGCGGATCCGATCCATCTATCAGTGGATCCGTAAAAATCATGCGGACGTCTGAATGGAGCTTTACAGGGGGGTAATCAATGACAGGGGGGTAATCAATGACAGGGGGGTGATCAGGGAGTCTATATGGGGTGATCACCACAGTCATTGATCACGCCCCTGTAAGGCTTCATTCAGACGTCCGGATGCGTTTTGCGGATCCGATCCATCTATCAGTGGATCCGTAAAAATCATGCGGACGTCTGAATGGAGCTTTACAGGGGGGTGATCAATGATAGGGGGGTGATCAATGACAGGGGGGTGATCAGGGAGTCTATATGGGGTGATCAGGGGCTAATAAGGGGTTAATAAGTGACGGGGGGGGGGGGGGTGTAGTGTAGTGTAGTGGTGCTTGGTGCTACTTTACTGAGCTACCTGTGTCCTCTGGTGGTCGATCCAAACAAAGGGGACCACCAGAGGACCAGGTAGCAGGTATATTAGACGCTGTTATCAAAACAGCGTCTAATATACCTGTTAGGGGTTAAAAAAAACACATCTCCAGCCTGCCAGCGAACGATCGCCGCTGGCAGGCTGGAGATCCACTCTCTTACCTTCCGTTCCTGTGAGCGCGCGCGCCTGTGTGCGCGCGTTCACAGGAAATCTCGGCTCACGCGAGATGACGCCTATTGGCGTTAGCGTAGCCTGGGGGAGCCGCCGCAATGACGCCTTTCGGCGTTACAGTTGCGGGAAGTGGTTAAAATGTTTTTCTATTTTGAACCAAAGCTCTGTTATTGAGTTATAATACTATTTCTTAATATGCAAATTCGGTATTTGGCGCATTGCGGGTGTTCGCATTGCTCTTGGTGCACCAAGCTCTGCCCCTCCCTGGCTGCTTTACCACTGCCTGGCCCTGTCAATCAAAGCAGCCAGGGAGGGGCTGTCCACAGAAAGAGTGGAGCTTGGGTGCAACAAGAGCAATGGTGACGCACTTATTGCACCAAACTCCTAATTTGCACATTAAGAAAACATAAAACTGAGGAACGAAGACTTGGATCACCAAAAGAAAAACAGTTACATGTGTATGGAAGCACTTCAATCAGGAGGTCGCTGGTGATAGGTTCCCTTTAACGTTTGGTCCACTCTTCTTGGATCCGATTTAGTTTCATTTATTTGTCATGTCCACTGGCACGATTATTACGTTCCATGTTCTATACCCTTGTATTGTGTTATTCCTTACTGCTTCGTGCACTTTGGATTGTATTTGTAACTTGTTACAAATGTTTTTAAAAAGTGACGGTAGTTTAACGCCTTTGGGGAAATACTCACATGCCTTTAGAAATAGCTAGGGGTTAAAGGGCTTTTACATGGAGCAACTAGGGCAGCTGTGGTAAAACTACAACTCCCAAGATGCCCCCCTTGCCTGGCTGCTCTCAGAACTCTATAGAAATAAATGGAGCATGCTGGGAGTCGTAGTTTCACCACAGCTGGAGTGCCAAGGTTAGCCATCACTGAACTAGGGTGTGAAATGTTGTAATATCAAGTTGGCAATGTCCAGTAAGAAATTGCTTGTTTGTCACTGATTGAATGTTTTAGCCTGAAAATGATCATTTGTCGACAATACACCGCCTCATATAAACTGGTTGTTAGCAGACAAGACAGGAAGTGCATGAGCACTGTAAGGAGCGAAGACAAGCAATCAAAATGACAAAAAAAATCCCGTAAGGTTATTGTTACACATAATTGGATGTCTTTGGAACGTCAGTGACTCACTGTATGGCTGATCCGTGCTCGTTGTCACCAATCTATCGTCATGTAAAATGACCTTTAAAGGGTTTACAGCATTATGTTGTTTCTCTACTAGCAATATTTCTGTCCGTTTTAAACACACATCATATTACTGAAAACACATGTAATTTAAAAATTCTTTATAATCCCTCTTACAAACTGTGTCCAAAAGAAATATGCCATAGTAGTAGAAGTACATCAGCGATCACTGGCAACAAGTCCTTTAGCCCCATCTAGTGGGCATCTGTGTTATTGACACAAATTAATGTCATCAGTTCTAAGTCTACAAGGCGCCCAATTTAAACACCAGTTAATTAACTTCAGAGTCACACAATCCTTCTGTGGACAGTGTCTTATCCGTAGTTCAGAAAAAACACCTCAAGTAAATGTAGCTATATGTAACATGTAAAGTAACGTAACATATAAAGTAATGTAACTGTATGTAACATAAAGCAATGTAACTGTATGTAACATATAAAGTAATGTAACTGTATGTAACATATAAAGTAATGTAACCGTATGTAACATATAAAGTAATGTAACCGTATGTAACATATAAAGTAATGTAACCGTATGTAACATAGAAAGTAATGTAACTGTATGTAACATAGAAAGTAATGTAACTGTATGTAACATAGAAAGTAACGTAACTGTATGTAACATATAAAGTAATGTAACTGTATGTAACATATAAAGTAATGTAACTGTATGTAACATATAAAGTAATGTAACTGTATGTAACATAGAAAGTAATGTAACTGTATGTAACATATAAAGTAATGTAACTGTATGTAACATAGAAAGTAATGTAACTGTATGTAACATAGAAAGTAATGTAACTGTATGTAACATAGAAAGTAATGTAATTATGTAACATATAAAGTAATGTAACTGTATGTAACATATAAAGCAATGTAACTGTATGTAACATATAAAGTAATGTAACTGTATGTAACATATAAAGTAATGTAACTGTATGTAACATATAAAGTTATGTAACTGTATGTAACATAGAAAGTAATGTAACTGTATGTAACATATAAAGCAATGTAACTGTATGTAACATAGAAAGTAATGTAACTGTATGTAACATAGAAAGTAATGTAACTGTATGTAACATAGAAAGTAATGTAATTATGTAACATATAAAGTAATGTAACTGTATGTAACATATAAAGCAATGTAACTGTATGTAACATATAAAGTAATGTAACTGTATGTAACATATAAAGTAATGTAACCGTATGTAACATATAAAGTAATGTAACCGTATGTAACATATAAAGCAATGTAACCGTATGTAACATAGAAAGTAATGTAACTGTATGTAACATATAAAGTAATGTAATTATGTAACATATAAAGCAATGTAACTGTATGTAACATATAAAGCAATGTAACCGTATGTAACATAGAAAGTAATGTAACTGTATGTAACATATAAAGTAATGTAATTATGTAACATATAAAGTAATGTAACCGTATGTAACATAGAAAGTAATGTAACTGTATGTAACATATAAAGTAATGTAACTGTATGTAACATAGAAAGTAATGTAACTGTATGTAACATATAAAGTAATGTAACTGTATGTAACATAGAAAGCAATGTAACCGTATGTAACATAGAAAGTAATGTAACTGTATGTAACATATAAAGTAATGTAACTGTATGTAACATAGAAAGTAATGTAACTGTATGTAACATATAAAGTAATGTAACTGTATGTAACATAGAAAGTAATGTAACCGTATGTAACATATAAAGTAATGTAACTGTATATAACATAGAAAGCAATGTAACCGTATGTAACATAGAAAGTAATGTAACTGTATGTAACATATAAAGTAATGTAACTGTATGTAACATAGAAAGTAATGTAACTGTATGTAACATATAAAGTAATGTAACTGTATGTAACATAGAAAGTAATGTAACCGTATGTAACATATATAAAGCAATGTAACCGTATGTAACATAGAAAGTAATGTAACTGTATGTAACATATAAAGTAATGTAACTGTATGTAGCATAGAAAGCAATGTAACCGTATGTAACATATATAAAGTAACGTAACTGTATGTAACATATAAAGTAATGTGACTGTATGTAACATATAAAGTAACGTAACTGTATGTAACATAGAAAGTAATGTGACTGTATGTAATATATAAAGTAATGTAACTGTATGTAACATATAAAGTCTGCATATAACATACTGATAGATGTGTTAGTACAATACATAATGGATAAACAAGCTCACAGATTCTTAATGTGGGATGATGGTGGGTGTAGTTCTGGTACAAGCCTTGTTCCTTCCCAGCTACTGGACACTGGAGCTGAGGGTTTTTGGACTTGTGGGGCTAGATATAACAGATAACGTTCCATGAACGACGATGAGCAATGGAGGTCAACACAGTATGAAGGTGAATGTGTCCCAAGACACTCCCCAATGAGAACAGTATCTAAGGACACGCTGGGGGACATTTACTAAGCATGCTGCCCCAGAATTATGGCGCAAAATGCGGCAAAAAGAATGGCGTTTTGATTTGCGCCAAATATATAAACTGTCTTTCTCCAGAATTTTCACAATAAAGAATGCATCACGCCAGAAATTAGTTATAAATGGAAAAGTGGGCGGGGCTATCAAATTGGCACATATTTTGCCTCATTTATCATCCTCTTATTGGCAGAATTGGCTCAAATTGTTGCGGACCATTAAGCCAGCCTATGTGGTGGTGTTTTGTGTAAAAAGTCGCATTTATGGCATAAAGATACAACTTTTTGCCAAAAAGTCTAATTTATGAAAAGAAAACCAACTCATCGTGGGAACAAGTGGTGGGTAAGTATTATTTATTTTTATCTAATAGAAATGAGCTAAACAACAGGGTTTTGTCAGTAAAGTGACATTTAACAAGAACAAAACAATAACAAAAACGTCCCGGGTCAAAAGTCGCAACTTACCAGTGGAAATGTCGCAAATATGTTTCAAAAGTCTCAAGTGTGATCTAGCAGGGGAGGCTGAAATGGCGCATTTTGGTTTAAAAAAAAGTCGCATTTTAGTGCCATTGGCATTAAAATGTCCCGAATAGAGAGAATTAGGCGGGGAATCAAGTTCATATTTTAAAAAGTCACATTTTAAAAGTGGCGTGCGCTTTTTGATATATGAAGTGAAACAAATCACCACTTTTGATTTGTAAAGTTAGTATTTTTTTGGGTGCAAATTACACCATTATTGATAAATGTCCCCCATCGTATTCTAATTTTAATGTTCCCATGGCCAACAGGCGTCGTCTTTCATCACATGACGTCTCTTGGCCAATACGGTCAGGTGGCTCTGTAATTAGAATACAGCTCGCGCTTTAGAATGGGGCCCTAAATTGGCATGCTGTTTAGAAGGCGCATTAGTCCTTTACTGTAAGGGATCTACTAGGATATCAACAATGTTTTGAATGTTTCGCATACGGACATTTTTCTATTTCCATCTCCTGTTCTCAATATATACAGTGAATATACAGGTGAAACTCGAAAAATTTGAATATCGTGCAAAAGTCCATTTATTTCAGTAATGCAACTTAAAAAGAATTGCATTAATGCAGCTTAAAATTAGAATATAGTGAAAAGTGTCACACTCTAGTCAGCTAATTAATCCATACCCCCTGAGCAAAGGGGACCTCAAAATTGTGACTTTGGGGTATCATAAGCTGTAAGCCATAATCATCCAAATTATAACAAATAAAGGCTTGGAATATCTCGCTTTGCATGTAATGAGTCTATCTCATATGTTAGTTTCACCTTTTAAGTTGCATTACTGAAATAAATGAACTTTGCACAATATTCAAATTTTTCGAGTTTCACCTGTACAGTGCATTCGGAAAGTCTTCAGACTTTTTTCACATTTTGTTATGTTGTGGCCTTGTGCTAAAATAAAAAGAAAATCAAGTTTTTCCCCATCATTCTGCACTCAATACCCCATAATAGTAAAGTGGAAACAGAATGTTTGAAATCTTTGCTAATTTATTGAAAAGACAACACTAAAATCTTGCATTGACATAAGTATTCAGACTCTTTACTCAGTACTTAGTTGAAGCACCTTTGGCAGTGATTACAGCCTTGGGTATGATGCCATGAGGTTTTCACATCAGGATTTGGGGATTTTCTGCCATGCTTCTCTGCAGATCCTCTCAAGCTCTGTCAGGTTGGATCTCCTTAAGGCCTCTTTCCCGAGAACGTAAGGGCTCCGTGCCCGTGCTGCGGGCCACATACGGCGGTTCCGCAATACACAGGTCACCAGCCATGTGCATTCTGCATCATTCACTTGAATGGGTTCGCAAATCCGGACATGCGGTGCGGAACGGAAGCACAGAACGGAACCCCATGGAAGCACTACGGAGTGCTTCTGTGGTTTTCCATTCCGTGCTTCCTTTACGCAAAAAGATAGAACTTGCGGAACAGGCGGCTCGCGGACCCCATTCAAGTGAATGGGTCTGCGATCCACATGCGTCTGGGTCTGCCCCACGGTCGGTGCCCATGCATTGCGGACCGCAATTTGCGGTCCCCCGCACGGAGCCCTCACGTTTGTGTGAAAGAGGCCTAATGCTGAAGTGCATGGGGTCACTGTTTTGGAAAAGACCATCAATTCTGCATTGACAGTTGCCTGCTCTTATACAGCTCCCTTGATTCATGGCCAGCAAAACTGGGTGAGGTTGTCTTTTTTAAAGTGGTGCCAATATCTCCTACTGAGGCATTGTGTTCTCTGTGACTGGTAGAAATATGAGGCTGGTTTAAACAGGCACTGCCATTTTATCAAACTTTGCATAAGTTAAAAGTACAAGTGAAGATAATAAGTTTTTATAATGTCTTACTAGAGAGAAAAAAACATCTTTCTCCACTTATCAGACTCTTCTTCTCCCTCCTGCACTGCACACATAACTCTCAAATACTTACTAAAATCAGACAAACTTTCTGTATCTCTTCACCACAGATGACTAGGAAGAAGGGAGAAGCTGTAGTGAGAAAGACACATACAGACCAATATGCTGCTGCTTGTATAAAGTAGTCGACTGTAGGGCTGAAAAGATTACTCGATTAAATCGAGTAATTCGACACAAAAAAATCCTTGATGCAAATTTTTTGCATCGAAGATTCGTTTGTGTCATGTGACCACGGAGCGGGTCTGCCCCACGGTTGGTGCCCATGCATTGCGGACAGCAGGGAACTAATGCAGCGCGGAACGATGGAGTGTCGGCGGCGCCCCTGCTGGAAAGGTAAGTTGGTGAAACCGAGGGGGTGGGGGCGCGACTAATGCCTGGCACCCGGAGTGCACAGCGCCATAGCAACCAATGACGCTGTGCAATCCAGGTGTCAGGAGGAGCAGGGCAGCAGAGACTATGGCACAAGGGGGGAGAGCTGATGGCACTGGGGAGTGGAAGATCTGATGGCAATGGGGTGGGGGAGATCTGATGGCAATGGGGTGGGGGAGAGCTGAAGGCTCTGGGGTGGGGGAGAGCTGAAGGCTCTGGGGTGGGGGAGAGCTGATGGCACTGGGGAGTGGAAGATCTCATGGCACTGGGGTGGGGGAGAGCTGATGGCACTGGGGAGTGGAAGATCTCATGGCACTGGGGTGGGGGAGAGCTGATGGCACTGGGGAGTGGAAGATCTGATGGCAATGGGGTGGGGGAGAGCTGAAGGCTCTGGGGTGAGGGAGAGCTGAAGGCTCTGGGGTGAGGGAGAGCTGAAGGCTCTGGGGTGAGGGAGAGCTGAAGGCTCTGGGGTGAGGGAGAGCTGAAGGCTCTGGGGTGAGGGAGAGCTGAAGGCTCTGGGGTGAGGGAGAGCTGAAGGCTCTGGGGCGAGGGAGAGCTGAAGGCTCTGGGGCGGGGGAGAGCTGAAGGCTCTGGGGCGGGGGAGAGCTGAAGGCTCTGGGGCGGGGGAGAGCTGAAGGCTCTGGGGCGGGGGAGAGCTGATGGCACTGGGGCGGGGGAGAGCTGATGGCACTGGGGCGGGGGAGAGCTGATGGCACTGGGGCGGGGGAGAGCTGATGGCACTGGGGCGGGGGAGAGCTGATGGCACTGGGGCGGGGGAGAGCTGATGGCACTCGGGCGGGGGAGAGCTGATGGCACTGGGGCGGGGGAGAGCTGATGGCACTGGGGCGGGGGAGAGCTGATGGCACTGGGGCGGGGGAGAGCTGATGGCACTGGGGCGGGGGAGAGCTGATGGCACTGGGGCGGGGGAGAGCTGATGGCACTGGGGCGGGGGAGAGCTGATGGCACTGGGGCGGGGGAGAGCTGATGGCACTGGGGCGGGGGAGAGCTGATGGCACTGGGGCGGGGGAGAGCTGATGGCACTGGGGCGGGGGAGAGCTGATGGCACTGGGGCGGGGGAGAGCTGATGGCACTGGGGCGGGGGAGAGCTGATGGCACTGGGGCGGGGGAGAGCTGATGGCACTGGGGCGGGGGAGAGCTGATGGCACTGGGGCGGGGGAGAGCTGATGGCACTGGGGCGGGGGAGAGCTGATGGCACTGGGGCGGGGGAGACCTGATGGCACTGGGGCGGGGGAGACCTGATGGCACTGGGGCGGGGGAGAGCTGATGGCACTGGGGCGAGCTGATGGCACTGGGGCGGGGGAGAGCTGATGGCACTGAGGCGGGGGAGAGCTGATGGCACTGGGGTGGGGGAGAGCTGATGGCACTTGGTGGGGGAGTGGAGCTGATGGCACTGGGGGAGTGGAGCTGATGGCACTGGGGGAGTGGAGCTGATGGCACTGGGGTGGGGAAGAGCTAATAGCACTGGGGTGGGGAAGAGCTAATAGCACTGGGGTGGGGAAGAGCTGATGGCACTGGGGGAACGGACCTGATGGCACGGGGGAAAGCTGATGGCACTGGATGGAACTGATGCACTTGGGCTGATTGCACAGTGGGGAACAAAGGGTGTTGGGGACTAATGGCAGGGGGTCTTATGAGTTTTTATAAAAGAAAACAGTCTATTAATTTATTTTTTCCTATTAGATTACTCGATAAATCGTAAAAAATAATCGATAGAATACTCGATTACTAAAATAATAGTTTACTGCAGCCCTAGTCGACTGTCTCACCCAAGTGCTGGATTCATAGCATAACAGCTGTATAATGTCATCCATGTTGCTGCTTCTTGAAGTTCTACAGAGAGACAAGGGAGCAGAATCTCCTCTTCTCTGTGTGCGCTGTGTATGGGAGATATCATAGCAGCTAGTCTCTGTTCACTTTCTCAGGTAAACCAACAATTAGACATGGAGCCTGCTGAGGGGTAAACTGGTGGAAAATGCTAAATTCTAATCATTAGTGATGAGAGAACTTCAGTTTTGTAAGTTCGAGTTTGTGCTGAATTGCGTTATGGATTCCGTTACCACGGATCATAACGCAACTCCATGACGGAATTCATAACGGAATGCCTTTAGAGGCATTCCGTCATAATAGAAGTCTATGGCCAGCATAATGGATCCGTCTGGTTTCCATTATGCAGGAGAGGACTCCTGCATAACGGAAACCGGACAGATCCATTATGCTGGCCATAGACTTCTATTATGACAGAATGCATAACGGAATGCCTCCGTCATGGAATTGCGTTATGGTCCGTGGTAACGGAATCCATAACGCAATTCAGCACATACCAGAACTGGAACTTACAAAACTGAAGTTCGCTCATCACTACTAATCATATAATGACCAGAAGTAGTGTTATTCCTCCTGTACACTTACATTACAGCTTGTTCTGAGAAGTCGCCTGTAAAGGCAGGTGTGCTTTAGGTTCTCATGGCTGCCCAGTTCTGCATTTAAATGTGGATGTGCTGAAGACATACTGTGCCACTCACCATCATTGTTGATAAGAATATCAAGACGGCTCTCATTCTTCAGAAAATCCTTACAGAAATTGCGGATGCTCTGCAGATTTGCTAAGTTTAGGCTCCAGAAGCGGACATTCATACTGGCACTTTCGTTTTTGATGTCTCGAAGAGCTGCACCCCCTTTCTGGTCATCATGACTTGTGATGTGGACACGTGCACCACGTCTTGCCAGAGCAACGGCTGTCTCTTTCCCAATTCCTGATGCCCCACCTAATGTTTAAAAAGGTAACAATGACCATGATGACAACGAGTCCAATAAGAAGTTGGCATGTCAAGCTATATAGCAAAGTAAAATGAAAGGCTTGCCAGCATGCAGAGTGCCCAGGATTTCTTCTCCCGCACATAAAGACGTTTCTACTGGTACTTCACTTTCTTGTGTCGTGAGTCATCCCATTCTCTGATCCATTCACTGATCATTGTGCTCATTATTATGAGCTGTGCAATGGGGTGCTAGTGTAGTACTCAATGAAGCTATGTCTCTATGGCAATAAGGTTTCAAGGCCTTACCACCCATCAAGGCACATACCCATCTGTTCCATGGCAGCCCTGACAACCTGCTTACTGTATGTGCAAGTAGCACAGCTCCAAACACTGGATGTGTCCATCAATTACTTACTGTAGGTAGATGTTCTACTGTGAGCACTAATTTATATGGAATCAATCTACATAACGCACATAGTGAATACATGACATCAGTTATTTATAACCCAGAGCTGCATTCACAATTCTGCTAACTTCTAGGCTGAAATCTCCCAGTATTACTTGAGGGTTATTACTTACAATGTTTGCACGCAAGCTTGCTCTGGTGGGATTTTGGGAAGTATAGTACACAGGCACTGTACAGTAAAGTACACCCCCCCGCACCCCCACTACCATATGAGAGTATATGTCATAGCCAGCTTGTTCACTGTTTCCAATAATGACCATCTGAACTCAACATTTTATGAGATCATAAGGTGTAGATATATAAACTGTAAAATGGTGCTCAAAAGGTGAGGGAATAGGAGTCTGATCATTAGGGGTCCAACCGTGGTGACCCACACCAACTACAAGAACTGGGGTCCTTTGTCACCCCATATGAATGGAGTGGTGGCTCCTGGCATCTCTATGAATTCAGCATGGCGAGACAATGGACCAACATTCTTGTAAATGGTGGACGACCAGCAGTTGGGCGCCCACCAATCAAATTCTTCTGCCTTATCCTGTAAGTAAGGGATACGTTTAAAATTGGGCACAAACCCTTTAAACCATACATACTGGACTTTCCTGAGAGTAAGCAGATGCATGGTTAAAGGGATTCTCTTTGAAAAGCTCTTTTGGACAGCGGACATTGACTGGGCATATACAGCTCTGTAATAGAAGTGCAGTCTTATCGTGACCATGTAAAACATTGCTGGGCTCCACTCCAGCTAACAGAGAGGGTCTTCAACACAGGACCCACCTCTATGACATCCATATGAAAGGGGTTGGCTAATTGAAACATGCAACAACCCCTTTAAACTTCTTAGAAAGGGATGGTATATTGCTAGGATATGCCATCAGTTTATGATCTATGGTGGTCCAACCTCTAGAAGCCTCACCGATCCTGAGAATGAAGGGGCCACAGCTTTAGTTTAGCACTGCAGGCCCTTCATTCTCTTGACGTAGAAGTCGGTCGGCTGCAGTTCCCTGCACAGACGGGTAGCCAGGAACGCAAACATGCAGGGAAAGACTAAAGGGGCTGCAGCCCTCGATCAGGATCAGGGAGGTCTCAGAGACCAACACTAGGGCCGTAGCTGTAGTGGAAGAACGGGAAGCAGCTGCTATGAGGCCGAAACTCGGAAGGGGCCCGTCCGGGAGAAGGCCTGAAAGATATTATTGTCAGTACCTTCAACAGTAGCTGCCTGGTCTGGGAAAGCGATCTTCACTAGGCGCAGGAGTGAGAGTTGCATAGGAGGAGAGGGTTTCTAGGGGGGTGAGGGGGTTTCTAGGGGGGGGGGGGGGGGGTTTATGGCATTAAAATATTTGCTGTTGGGCCCAGTCAGTGCTAATCACGCCACTGACCACCACGGATCATAAAGTGGTGTCATATCCTAGCAATGTAGCAGGGATCAGCAACCTCCAGCACTTCAGCTGTTCAGAAACTACAACTCCCAGAATACTTAATTCACTTCTGTGGGAGTTAGAAGAACAGCCAAGCATGCTTACATGCTGGGAGTTGTAGTTTCACAGCAGCTGGATTGTCGAAGGCTGCTGATCCCTGCAATATACCATCATATTACAAGATGGCAAAACCCCTTTAAATCTATTTTCTTAGCAAAAAATAAATAAAAGGAATAAAAAGCATCTACTGCATGGAAGAGCCTTTGCCAAGCGGCCATCTTTGTGTTCATCGATCACTACATCTGCCGCTCATTTTCTATTGTACATGGACTGGGCGGTTTTTAAACACCATTTTGTCACTATTAGAAAACCTAGAATATAGATCCAAGACAAGCAGAGATCTGTAGTTTGTGCACAAAACAAATATCGCATTAAAGGGACACTTAACCCTGAAAAAAAACAAGCTGCTTGTCTCCAACAAGGACACAAATGAGAAATAAATTGATGGAACATCTTACGATCCCCTATCGTTTTTCTGAGTGTAATGGAAGTGGAACATGTCGATAATGAACCGGTAGCAAGCAGAGAGTGGCGGCCAGGAGATGTCACTTCCTCTGCGGGGGTGCAGTGGATTGGCACAGTTCTGAAGACACGTCAGATGTCACACAGAGACCAGGTGGCTTATGTTTCCTTTTGAAAACTCGGCTACTGACATCTCAGTAGTAATTCACTAACAGGCATCTCAATGTTCTGCTGGACAATACTGCCACTTGGAAAAAGGCTTGGACATTTGGCATCTATGGGGACTTCAGTGGCCAAAACACAGCATTCTAGGAGCCTCTGCCAGGAGATTCATGGCAGGATATCAGAGGGTTTAATAAGAGATGAAAACTTGTCTATATAGAAATGAAGACATGAGGTCATGTGGGTAATTAGCTGATGTTCTCTGTAAGTGGAGTAAAGGCAAATGAAGATGTTGCTAATACTGATGACAATGAGGGTCCCAAGTCTTGGCCAAAGCCCCAGCAGGAAGGATTGGGATTGAATGTAACATGAAATCCCACCAACAATATCTCAAGAGTGAATTACTGCAGACGACCGCTCATACATACTGTACACCATTTTATCCTTAAAAGGGTTTTCCAAGACTTTAATACTGATGACCTATGGATAGGTCATCAGTATCTGATTGGTGGGGGTCCGACACCCAGGACTCCCGCCGATCACCTGTTTGAGAAGGCATTTGCGCTCCTGTGAGCAGCGCGGCCTTCTCTGTGCTCACCAAGCACAGCGCCGCACATTGTATAGTGGCTGTACTTGGTATCGTAGCTTAGCTCCATTCTCTTCTAAGGGGTTGAGCTGCTCCTAGGTCACGTGCCCGATGAACATGTCGTCACCGGCCTAGGAAACAGCTGATCGGCGGAGGTCCACCGATCACATACTGATGACTGATCCTGAGGCTATGTCATCAGTATTAAAGTCTCAGAAAACCCCTTTAACACATAGCAATATTATAGACAGGTGGAAGCACAGACATGTCGCACATGAGGGACCAATAACTGGAACCCTATCAATGCTGTGGTCTTCTTCATCTGCTCTTGAATACACTGATAGAGGACTGGATCATCCACTTAGTGACTCTGTATCCGGATAATATTAGGCCCCTTTCACACGGGCGAGAATTCCGCGCGGGTGCAATGCGTGAGGTGAATGCATTGCACCCGCACTGAATCCGGACCCATTCACTTCAAGAGGGCTTTTCAGATGAGCGGTGATTTTCACGCTTCACTTGTGCGTTGCGTGTTCTATATTCTGTGTTTTTCACGCAACGCAGGCCTCATAGAAATGAATGGGGATGCGTGAAAATCGCAAGCATCCGCAAGCAAGTGCGGTGCGATTTTCACGCATGGTTGCTAGGAGATGATGTTAGTAAATTGATAAAAGTCAATTCACTGTATCATTTTTCCTTATAACATAAAGGAAAATAATAGCATTCTTAATACAGAATGCTTACTAAAATGTGGATTGAGGGGTTAAAAAAAATATTAAAAATTAACTCACCTCATTCTCTTGTTCGCGCAGCCGAAATGTCTTCTTTCTTCTCCTTTCAGGACCTGCAAAAGGACCTTTGATGACAGCGCAGGTCCTGCTGAATGAAGATAGTAGATTACGTCAAAGGTCCTTTTGCAGGTCCTGACAGAAGAAGAAGAAAGAAGACGATGCCGGCTGCGCGAACAAGAGGATGAGGTGAGTTCATTTTTTTATTTATTTTTTTAACCCCTCAATCCACATTTTAGTAAGCATTCTGTATTAAGAATATATAACCATGTTATAAGGGAAAATAATAAAATGAATAGAACCCCGATCCCAAACCCGAACTTCAGTGAAGAAGTCTGAGTAGTACATTCAGTTTTTTTCTCCCGCGCGTGAAAAACGCATTGCACTCGCGCAGAAAAAAACTGAACATCGGAACGCAATCGCAGTCAAAACTGACTGCAATTGGGTGCCTACTCGCGCAGGTTTCCCACAATGCACACACGACGCATCCAGAGCAAATCCAGGACGCCTGTGTGAAAGAGGCCTTACATGGCGCTGTCCAAGTTTGGATGTTGGATCTACATCACCAGTAAGGCTACTTTCACACTAGCGTTCAGAGCGGGTCCGTCTGATGTCTGCACAGACGGATCCGCTCCTATAATGCAGACGTTTGTATCCGTTCAGAATGGATCTGTCTGCATTATAGTTTGAAAAAAATTCTAAGTCTGAAAGTAGCCTGAACGGATCCGTCCAGACTTTACATTGAAAGTCAATGGGGGACGGATCAGTTTGAAGATTGAGCCATATGGTGTCATCTTCAAACGGATCCGTCCCCATTGACTTACATTGTAAGTCTGGACGGATCCGCTTGCCTCCGCACGGCAAGGCGGACACCTGAATGCTGCAAGCAGCGTTCAGGTGTCCGCTCGCTGAGCGGAGCGGAGGCTGAACGCTGGCAGACTGATGAATTTCTCAGCGGATCCGCGTCCACTCAGAATGCATTAGGGCTGGACGGATGCGTTCGGGGCCGCTTGTGAGCCCCTTCAAACGGAGCTCACGAGCGGACACCCGAACGCAGGTGTGAAACTAGCCTTAGAATCATGCACATAGTAGTATTATGGGATACAGCCGTAACCCATGGCAGAAATCACAGCACTTTCTGTTGCGTGTTTTCATTTTGAATGCTGCAGGCCCGCTCATGGTTTAGTTCCACTGAATACAGCTACACTACTGTGCGGCTTTCAAAGGTGTCTGAGCGGTAACTGCGCCAAGAAGGGACGTGCATTCTGGAAACCTGCACGGGAAAAATCTTCAGCCGCACGAACTCCCATGGAAAACAAAGGAAGGTGGTTTTAGCAACAAATCTGTGCTGAAAACTGAGCCCCCCACGAGTGTGAACATACACTAAAAGTGTTGTACAGGACTAGAAAAACATGGCTACTTCCTTCCAAAAATAGCGCCAAACCTCTGTACAGCTTTTTTGTGGCACTGCTGCTCAGCCCTATTGTCTTCAATGGAGCTGAGGTGTAATACCTGGCACAACCTATGGCCTGGTGTGGCACCATGTTTTTCTTAACCTCTTCTTTCCCATCAACGACACTGGAGATTGATTGAGGGGACGTCATGTATCTAGACAAAGGAATTCCTTTGCTTGTCTGGCAGAATCCTGTTGGCGCATTTGTATTTTTATGAGGTTTGGGGTCAGAAGAGGAAGACTGAAAGACCACCCTGAGTCATGACTTCTCATTCGTTTGCCCCTAGACTAATTTGTAAGATTTGGCGCACTGCAGACGACATGATAAATAAAAAAATAATGGCTGCACACACATATAAGCAGTAGAGCTGAGAAATGGGGATCATTCTAAATTCAAGTGGTACTATACCTACTATTGGAATCAATGGAAGCTCTTAGCGCACATTTTGATCAAACTTGTGTCGGGCCCATCTACTAGGCGTCAAGGTGGCTTCCGTGGACCGGTCCCTATCACTAATATACCGCCTCTCCTGGACTTATCCAAGTCCACATTATCAGGGCAGTGAAGGAACCAGCTTCATTTGTACTTTGCTCAGACGACATGGTTAGATCCCTTGTTGAGGGATCATAGGAGAATTCAACCATGACCAGATAAAGGCACAGCTCTGCCGTGTGGTGTGACGGGACATGTTCTTCAGAAGCTCGCTGACCTGTTATGAGGACGGTTTTGCCATCCAGTCTTTTTGGATCAAGACACGGCCGTCTGCTCTTGAAGCGCCTCTGAAGCAAGGTGAAGAACAACGCGGCCAGCACGGTGACAAGAACATACATGGCTGCTCCCTGCAAAATACAAGAAGAATATATGCACAGAGGCCAGCAATCAAGTCCACACATTAATCCGGAAAGATGACCTTTTTACAATGGTTGACAACTGGTGCATTTTTGGGGGTGCTGTGAAAGTCCTAATCAAAAATGACATCGCAGCCAGTGAAGGTCAGTTCGCAGTGTTCGCCAGTGAACACATGCGGGCTGCCATCTTTAGTAAGGTAGACTCACCCGTCCGGCAATGCACAGGTAAGCCCTTACCTGTGCCAGTCTGAGATCAAATGCAGTCACCGGGAGCAGGCAGTTCCGAGAACAGCTGCCGGGGGCCTTCATCGGGCTGTTCTCAGAACTGCCTGCTCCCGGTGACTGCATTTGATTTCAGACCGGCTTCCGGCACAGGTAAGGGCTTACCTGTGCATCGCCGGACGGGTGAGTCTACTTCACTAAAGATGGCAGCCCGCATGTGTTCACTGGCGAACACTGCGAACTGACCATCACTGATCACAGCTATCAATGGAAGTCCTTACAGGCCAAGTAACGTGTCTGACAACACCACAAGGGCACACAACCCTGAACCTATCCTTAGAGCGCTGTGTATGGGGAACATACCCTAAGTATTTTTTTGGCACCTGAGGATTTTTAGTGATTTTGCACAGTGGGGTAGATTCATCTAAACAGTATAAAATAAAACAGGCCTAGCCCTGTTTCACACTTGCGTTGTGGTGTTCCGGTTTTGAAATCCGGCAGAGGATCTCAAAACCGGGTCAGTTTTGTCCCCATTAATTGTCCATGGGGACAAAACTGATCAGGATGCTTTCCGTTCCACCTTGTTTTTTGTAAGCTGCGGTTTTGCGTCTGGTCTGCAAAACGGAACAAACCGGATCTGGCATGAAAATCAATGTCGGTCAACAGTGCCGGATAGCTAAAATAAACGGATCCGGAGCCAATTGACTTACAATGATTTTTATACCGGATTGTTTTTTTCAGTTTAGATTTAATATACCGTATTTTTCGCCCTATAAGACGCACTTTCCCCCCCCCAAAAGTGGGGGGGAAATAGCAGTGCATCTTATGGGGCGAATGCTGCTGATTTTGGCAAATTTTCAATAATACACCCGCCGCGATGCCGCGCGGCGGGTGTATCAGCTGTGAGGGAGGAGAGGCTGGGGGCCGGCATCTGCTTTTATAATGACAGCGGGGCTCGTGCAGTGACTGTATTCTACTACACGGGCCCCGCTCACTGTATAATCGTATCTGTAATAGTTAATTATGTATATACCGGTAATCGCATAATCAGCGCCTGTATTACTTACAACTACAAGCGCTCGGTAGGTAGCAGAGAGGAGGCAGGTCGGGAGGACGGGCGCTGGCAGCGTGAGTAACTATGTCACGCGCTTGCGCCACTACGTCACGCGCTTGCGCCGCCCACTTTATGAATGGAGCAGGCGGCGTGGGCGCATGACGTAGTGACTCACGCTGCCAGCGCCCGTCCTCCCGGCCTGCCTCCTCCCTGCTACCTACCGAGAGCTTGTAGTTGTAAGTAATACAGGCGCTGATTATGCGATTACCGGTATATACATAATTAACTATTACAGATACGATTATACAGTGAGCGGGGCCCGTGTAGTAGAATACAGTCACTGCACGGGCCCCGCTGTCATTATAAAAGCAGATGCGACCCCCACCCCCTGTATTGAGGGTCATTCACTACAGGGACACTGTTATGGAGGGGATTTGTGGTTGACACATAGCATAAGATGCTATATATGTGTCATCCACAGATCCCCCCCCATAACAGTGTCATACACAGATCCCCATAACAGTGCCATCCAGAGACCCCAATAAGAGCCACCCACAGATCCCCCATAAGTGTCACCCAGATCCCCCATAATTGTCACCCACAGATCCCCCATAACAGTGCGTCACCCACAGATCCCCCATAACAGTGCGTCACCCACAGATCCCCCATAACAGTGCATCACCCACAGATCCCCCATAACAGTTCGCCATCCACAGACCACAATTAGTTCAAAACCCACCAAAAGCACACCTATTGGTTCAAAATATATTTTTTATTATTTTCCTCCTCAAAAACCTAGGTGCGTCTTATGGGCCGGTGCGTCTTATAGTGCGAAAAATACGGTAACCAGATACGGCCGTACATCTGGATGTATTAAATGGCACGGATCGGTGTAATTCTGGTTTCAGAGATCTTCTGCCGGATCTCAAAATCGGAATTAACAACGCAAGTGTGAAACAGGCCTTACCTAGGCCCCTTTCACACGAGCGTGACGGATTAGGTCCGGATGCGTTCAGTGAAACTCGCACCATTTTGCAAGCAAGTTCAATCAGTTTTGTCTGCGATTGCGTCCAGTTGTTCTGTTTTTTCGGCGGGACTGCAATGCGTTTTGATGCGTTTTTCACGCGTGTGATAAAAAACTGAAGGTTTACAAACAACATCTCCTAGGAACCATCAGTGAAAAACGCACTGCAACCGCAGTTGTTTCCGGATGCAATGTGTTTTTCACTGAAGCCCCGTTCACTTCTATGGGGCCAGGGCTGCATAAAAAACACAGAATATAGAACATGCGGTGATCACGTAACGCAGAACTGATGCGTGAAAAAAACGCTCATGTGCACAGACCAATTGAAATGGGTCAGGACTCAGTGCGGGTGCTAGACGTTCACGTCAGGCATTGCACCGGCGCAGAAAACTCGCTCATGTGAAAGGGGCCTAAGGGTACTTTCACACTAGCGTTTTTACAGGATCCGGCAGGGTTCAACAAAAACGCCTCCGTTACTGATAATATGAACGGATCCGGTTGTATTATATTTAACATTGCCAATCTATTGTGTCAGAGAAAACCGATCTGTCCCCATTGACTTGCATTGGGGGTCATGCTGCGGTTTGCTCTCCGGTATGGGAACGCAACGGAATGAATTTTGGAGCATTCCGTTCAGTTTTATTCCCATTGACAATGAATGGGGACAAAACGGAAGGGTTTTTTCCCCAATATTGAGCCCCTATGACGGATCTCAATACCGGAAAACTAAAATGCTAGTGTGAAAGTAGCCTTAGTTTCCCACAGCAACCAAAGTCCACCTTTCATTTCATTTTAGAGCTCCTTTGGAAAATGAAAGGTGGAATCTGATCGGTTGCTATGGGCAACTAAGGCTACTTTCACACCTGTGTTTAGGTGCGGATCCGTCTGGTATCTGCACAGACGGATCCGCACCTATAATGCAAACGTTATTGCATGATAATGCAAACGGATCCGTCCTGACTTACACTGAAAGTCAATGGGGGACGGATCCGTTTACAATTGCACCATATTGTGTCAGTGAAAACTGATCCGTCCCCATTGACTTACATTGTAAGTCAGAACGGATCCATTTGGCTCCGCATCGTCAGGCGGACACCAAAACGCTGCAAGCAGCATTTTGGTGTCCGCATCCAGAGCGGAATGGAGACTGAACGGAGCCAAACTGATGTATTCTGAGCGGATCCTTATCCATTCAGAACGCATTAGGGCAAAACTGATCCGTTTTACCGCTGGCGAGAGCCCTGAACGGATCTCACAGGCGGACCCAGAGACGCCAGTGTGAAAGTAGCCTAAGCCAGTTCTGTTGATTAATCTCTCCCAATCTGTACGTGAGATTTGTCTAATCTCCTACACTTTGCTGTTACTGTATTAGGGCTCATGCACACGAACTTATTTTTCTTCCTTGTCCATTCCATTGTTTTTTTTACGGACCGTATACAGAACCATTCATTTCAATGGGTCCGCAAAAAAAACAGAAGTTACTCCGTGTGCATTATGTTTGCGCATGTCCGTTCCGCAAAAAAATAGAACATGTCCTACTATTGTCCGCATTAGTACTGTTCTATTAGGGGCCAGCTGTTCTGTTCCGCAAAATACTGAATGCAGACGAATGTCATCCGGATTTCTTTGCAGACCACAAAATACATACGGTTTTGTGGATGAGGCCTTGCACTAGTTTTTCTGCACAAAAATTTGTGCAAAAAAAAATGCACTTAATCTGCAGTGTGTGCGGGTAGCCTGAGGGTGGCGACACATGATGCAAGTTGCATGCGTTTTTATTCTGCAGCGTCATACATTACCAGCAAAGTGTATGAGATTACGATATTCCCACGGACACGTCGCTTTTTTTCCTCAGGTGCGGAAACTGATCTGCTGTGCGGATTCTGAAATCTGTAATGTGTCAACTGTTGTGCTTTTCTTGTGTAGATTTTACACTTTTCAATGGAAGGGCGACATCTGCTGAAAATCCGTATAAAAAAATGCATAAAAACCGCACCAAAACCGGGTGATTTTCCACAGATCTCCTCCTTGCAATCCAAAGGGTAAAATCCGCACAAACAACTGACACTCTGCAGATTTCAGAATCCGCACGGCAGGAAAAATGTAAGGCCCCTTTCACAGGAACAAATTTTCTGCGCTGGTGCAATGCGTGACGTGAACGTCTAGCACCCGCACTGAATCCTGACCCATTCATTTCAATGGGTCTGTGTACATGAGCAGTTTTTTTCACGCATCGGTTCTGTGTTGCGTGAAAATCGCAGCATGTTCTATATTCTGCGTTTTTCACGCAGCCCTGGCCCCATAGAAGTGAACGGGGCTTCGGTGAAAAACGGAAGCAAGTGCAGATGCGATGCGTTTTTCACTGATGGTTTCTAAGAGATGTTGTTTGTAAACCTTCAGTTTGTTATCGCGCACGTGAAAAACGCATCAAAACGCATTGCACCCTCGCGGAAAAAACTGAACAACTGAACGCAATCGCAGACAAAATGGACTGAACTTGCTTGCAAAATGGTGCGAGTTTCACTGAACGCATCCTGACCTAATCCGTCACGCTCGTGTGAAAGGGGTCTAAAGCGTCCATGGGATGGGTCTAATCTCGTACACTTTGTTGGTCCTGGATTACGCTGCAGTGTTTCTGCACGAGAAAAAAGGCGTCATCCACGGCGTGGGCAGGTAGCCTATGGGTGCACCAACGCGCTTCTTAGTACCAGCCTGTGTTTTAGGACAGTGCCAGGTCTCAGCTGGTGTTTTCCAGGGTTTTAGAGTACATTTGTGCCCATGATAAATTCCAGGTGTAGTAGCTGGGTTTGTCACCAGGCACATAAGGAGCTACTATGGGAAAGCACAGATAAGAAACAGCCTGTAACACACACAGCTCTGCTCCATCTAGGCCCAGGTATATTACAGATGAGTGCAGGCCTATTCTGTCCTAACGACACACGTACAATGGACAGCGGGGACCTTACCCACCGGGCACACCGCTCCACTAGGGGAGAAGGAGATGCTGCTTCCTAGAGAGGACCGCTGGTGACGTCACGCCCATGTGACCAGACCTTCCTGTGGGCGGAGCAATGCTAGGAAGTTTACCGAACGGCGTGGTTCTCCCGAGGTTTCTGAGCAGTTGCCGCCGACATCCGCCCTGTGTGCTGGGGGATCATCATCATCCGTATCAGGGGTGGGGGGCACTGGGCTACAATGCTCTGTGGGTGTCCTGGGATGCTCTGCGGGGACTGTGGTTGCAAGGGGATGTAATGGTCTGTGGGTACAAGGGGATGTAATGCTCTGCAGGAACTGTGGGTGCACTGGGATGTAATGGTCTGTGGGTGCACTGGGATGTAATGCTCTGCAGGAACTGTGGGTGCACTGGGATGTAATGGTCTGTGGGGACTATGGGTGCACTGGGATGTAATGGTCTGTGGGTACAAGGGGATGTAATGCTCTGCAGGGACTGTGGGTGCACTGGGATGTAATGGTCTGTGGGGACTATGGGTGCCCTGGGATGTAATGCTCTGTGGGTGCACTGGGATGTAATGGTCTGTGGGTACAAGGGGGTGTAATGCTCTGCAGGGACTGTGGGTGCACTGGGATGTAATGGTCTGCGGGGACTGTGGGTGCACTGGGATGTAATGCTCTGTGGGTGCACTGGGATGTAATGGTCTGTGGGTACAAGGGGGTGTAATGCTCTGCAGGAACTGTGGGTGCAAGGGGATGTAATGCTCTGTGGGTGCACTGGGATGTAATGCTCTGCGGGGACTGTGGGTGCACTGGGATGTAATTGTCTGCGGGGACTGTGGGTGCACTGGGATGTAATTGTCTGCGGGGACTGTGGGTGCACTGGGATGTAATGGTCTGTGGGTGCACTGGGATGTAATGCTCTGCAGGGACTGTGGGTGCAGTGGGATGTGATGGTCTGTGGGTACAAGGGGATGTAATGCTCTGCAGGGACTGTGGGTGCACTGGCATGTAATGCTCTGCAGGGACTGTGGGTGCACTGGCACGTAATGCTCTGTGGGGACAGGGTACATTAGGGTGATGAGTGGGATGCTTTCATTTCTGCATTACAAAAGCCAGAACGTTGTGATTTCTCTGACATATGAGGGTTTATCTTTTGCGGGAGTAATATACTGGTGTGTATATATATAATTATTTTTTTTACAGCACGGTTGTTGGGGCACATCTAATGTATAATATTAGTTTTATACTTTTTTTTTTTTTTTTGAAGTGACTGTGTGGGAAAAATGCAGCAATTCCGCCATTTTTTTGGGGTTTCATTCTTACCACATTCACCTTGTGGTATAATAGCTCAGTTCTGTGGGTCAGCACAGATTTGATGTAGTTTTTATGCTTTTCTACTTGTGCACAATTTCTCTCTTTTTGGAAATAGCTTGTCTGTGTCGCCGCCTTCAAAGGTCCAGGACATTTTTCTTTTTCTATCGGTGGAGCTGTATGCGGGCTTGTTTGTGTTGTGGGACCAGTTGTAGCTTTCATTAGAGCCATTTTGGGGTGCACACGACTTTTTGATTACTGCGTTAACGAGGTGGACGAACAATAAAGAAAAAAAAAACTAATTTTGGTATTTTATTTATTTTATATAATTGAAGACACGTTTATCACCGGCTCTATAACGCTTCATCCTAAAACAAGGGCGTTTTTAGCAGTGCTGATCACGTGCTCTTATATTTTGGATACTTTGTGACAATGGAATAAATACTATGGTTTTAACTTTTGTTGTGCGAATCGAAGCAATTGAAGCGGAATTTGGAGTTTAGGAAAAATTTTGTTTTCTGCGAAGCCGAATTTCTTCTAGCTTCACGGTAACAAATAATTTTTCCTAAAATGGCGGCTGCAGTTGTCTTAGAAAGAACGGGGGGAAAAAAAGGCTCATCCACTTGCACCATGTGATCACCCTGGGAGTGCGCGGTGACGCCCTCACGCTCAGCGTAAGTCTTTTCCACTGGAAAGGAGCGGACTCCTCTGCGCAAGGAAGTCGATGTGATTTTTTTTTTTTTTTAACCTAAACCTGACCGTGGGGCAGCCGCATGCGGATTGCAGACCCATTCACTTGAATGGGGTCTGCGATCCGTCCGTTCTGCAAAAAGATAGAACAAGTTCTATCTTTTTGCGGAATGGAACACCACAGAAGCACTCCGTAGTGCTTCCGTGGTGTTCTGTTCCTTTGCTTCCGCACCGCATCTCCGGATTTCCGGACCCATTCAAGTGAATGGATCCACATCCGTGATGCGGAATGTACACGGTTGTTTACCAGTGTATTGCGGAACCGCCGTATGCGGCCCACAATACGTCCACGGGTGCACTACGGTCGTGTGAACAAGCCCTTATCCAATACATTCCAGACCTCTAAGGCCTCATGCACTCAAACGTATTTTCATTCCGTGTGCGTCCAGTTTTTTTTGCGGACCGTATACGGAACCATTTATTTCAATGGGTCCGCCAAAAAAACGGAAGGTACTCCATGTGCATTCTGCTTCCATATTTCCGTTCCGCAAAAAAATAGAACATGTCCTATTATTGTCCGCATTACGGACAAGGATAGGACCGTTCTATTAGGGGCCAGCAGTTCCGTTCCGCAAAATACGGAATGCACACGGCTGTCATCCATATTTTTGCGGACCGCAAAATACATACGGTCGTGTGCATGAGGCCTAAGGGTTACATAGCATCATAAATCAATATAATGCTATGCGACCCTGTCAGTGCTGGGAGGTCAAGACAGGAGCTGCCGCATACTCGCGCTGCGAGGTCGATGCGTAGAACTTGCTCGTCTGGGGGCTCTGCCTTAGACTGTGCAGTGACACACACCAGTTGTTAATGCCCAACTGGCACTTTAGTCCTGGACTTCTAGTAAGGCCCTTTGCACATGACCTTATGCCCTTTGACTAGAACCTTCAGAATCACAGGTGCATATCTATGAAGCAAACATAATTGCAAAAAACAAAATGGCTGCACACTATTATATACAAACAATAGAGCTAAGAAATGGGGGTCATTCTAGATAAAAGTGGTACAATACCGACTATAAATGAGTAATGGAAGCTCTTAGCGCACATACGTGTCGGGCCCATCTACCAGGCGTCAAGTCGGCTTCCGCAGATGGGTCCCTATCACTAAATATACTGCCTCACTTTGGACTTACTTAAGCCTACAATATTCAGGGCAGTGTAGGAACCAGCTACAAACGTACTCTGCTCAGAAGTCCCAGGTAGATGGGCGTGTCCAATCTAAAAGAGGTGCTACCCTCAACATGTTGCAAGAAAATTTAGACTAAAACCTTCAGGATCACAGGTGCATATCCATGAGGCAAACATAATTACAAAAACAAAATGGCTGCACACCGTTATATATATACAAACAATAGAGCTAGGAAATGGGGGTCATTCAGGATAAAAGTGGCACAATACCGACTATAAATGAATAATGGAAGCTCTTAGCGCACATACGTGTTGGGCCCATCTACCAGGCGTCAAGGTGGCTTCCGCAGATGGGTCCCTATCACTATATATTTGTTTTTTGTATTATGTTTGCCTCATGGATATGCACCTGTGATTCTGAAGGTTTTAGTCTAAATTTTCTTACAATATATTGAGGGTGGCACCCCTTTTAGACTGGACACGCCCATCTACCTGGGACTTCTGAGAAGAGTATGTTTGTGGCTGGTTCCTACACCGCCCTGAATATTGTAGGCTTAAGTCCAAAGTGAGGCAGTATATTTAGTGATAGGGACCCATCTGCGGAAGCTACCTTGACGCCTGGTAGATGGGCCCGACACGTATGTGCGCTAAGAGCTTCCATTATTCATTTATAGTCGGTATTGTACCACTTTTATTTAGAATGACCCCCATTTCTTAGCTCTATTGTTTGTATGTATAATGGTGTGCAGCCCTAATAGAGGAACAAGACAACCTACAGTTATAAGAAAAGATGCTCCAAAATTGTCATTTCATTTGGAATAGTTATTTACTAAAACAGACATATTGGGAGGGGCGGCAGGTCCTCTTCAAAGGATTAAATTGACATCTACTACAGTAATTGGTGGGGGTCGCAACAATCGGAACTATGAATTATTCCCTATCCCGTGGATAACATGGCACATTCCCTTGAGGTCTGCCTTCTGAGTACTATTCAAATATCAAGTTTTTCATACACAGTGAATGTTTTTTTCTGTTTTGTGGTCACCAAGCTGTCACATCAATGGGAAAATAAAAATGTAGTAGTTTCAGAATAAAATTTTATTCTCTTTTATTTTAATAAAAAAGCTTTTTTTTTTATGTCAAATATAACAGTGGAATCAGTTTGATTAGGCATAATTGGACTGTCTTGCAGAATAAAGTTACTGTCATTTGTACCAGTGAACTCCATAAAAATAACACCACGAAACAACGGTTTAATTGCGTTTTTTACCACTTCACAAACCATTTCTCAAGAAATAATATGGTACAATGAATAGTGTCATACACGCCAACTCATCCTCCATAAAACAATCACTCATATGGCTATAGCGACAGAAAGTAAAAAAAATAAATAAAATGATGTCTCTTGGAAGGGAAACACTATATATTTAGGGCTTGTTCACACGACCGTATGGCTTTTTCAGTGTTTTGTGGGCTGTTTTTAATGTTTCAGTAGTGTTTCCGGTTCCGTTCCGTTTTTCCGTATGGCATATACAGTAATTTCATAGAAAAAATTGGGCTGGGCATTACATTTTCAATAGATGGTTCCACAAAAACTAAACTGTCATGGAAGATATACGGAGTACATTCCGTATGTGTTCCGTTTTTTTGGCGGATCCAATGTCTTGAATGGAGCCATGGAATGTGATTTGCGGGCAATAATAGGACATGTTCTATCTTTGAACGGAAATACGGAAACGGAATGCATACGGAGTACATTCCGTTTTTTTGCGGAACCATTGAAATGAATGGTTCCGCATACGGAACAAAAAAAACGGCCTGTATATGGAATGCAAAAAACTTTCGTGTGAACAAGCCCTTAAAGGGGTATTCCCATCTTAGACATTGGGGACATATCACTAGGTATGCTTCCAATGTCTGATAGGTGCAGGTCCCACCTCTGGGATCCATACATATCCTTAGAGCGGAGCCCTCAAAGTGCAGGAGGGTGCATGCGTGGCCACCTTTCATTTATTTCTATGGGACTGCCAAAAAATCCTAGCACTGGCTCAGCTATTTCTGTCAGCCTCATAGAAGAGAATGGAGCGGTGTCTGCTTCCAATTCATTTCAGTGGGTCTTCTAAGCCAACCATGTTGCTTGGCTATTTTCAGCAGCCCAATATAAATTAATGGAGGGCGGCCGCACTTGCGTGTTGCGCGCTCCTGCACTTTGCTGGCTCTTTTCTAAGGATAAGTGAGGGTCCCAGAGAACCCGCACCTATCAGGCATTGGTGGCATATGCTAGCGATATGCCTCCAATGTCTAAGATTACATGACACTTTTAAAGGGTTAAACCTGCAGCAAAGTGAAATTATGCTTCAGTCTAATTTTCTATCAAGCAATTACATAATTGGCGTAATTTATGGCAAATTTGTATTTTCTTTTAATCCCTATATGTAAGCATTCTGTTCACTGTGAAAAATCATGGACTAGCTCATGCTATTACTATGGCCAGTTTTATAAGCCTTTGAAGACCCCATGTTACAGCTGAAATCTATGATTTCATGACTTGCCTAAATTCAGTGGGGTATATTTATTAAAGAGGACCTTTCATGGGTCCAGACATTATGAAATAAGTAGGGGGTTGTGTAGGGCATAGTTCATGGATGTAATATCGCTTACTACTGTGTCTGTCCGGCGCTCCGTTCCCCCGATGTGGCCCCCGTTCACTTTGCCTGATATGCTAATGAATAGCATCGGTACAGGGAGGAGGAGATGGCCGTGTTTCTCAGTGGGCGTCTCTTTCTCTCCGTGGCTGTGAGCGATCCAATCACAGCAGAGAGCGTCACAGCCAGGGGGAAAAAAAAAACACAGCAGGGGAGAAGGAGACGCCCATTGAGAAACACGGCAGTCTCCTCCTCCTTGTACCGATGCTATTCATTAGCATAGCAGGCAGGCAAAGTGAACGGGGGCCGGAGCGCCGGACAGACACAGTAGTAAGCGATATTACATCCATGAATTATGCCCTACACAACCCCCTACTTATTTCATAATGTCTGGACCCATGAAAGGTCCTCTTTAATAAATATACCCCACTGAATTTAGGCAAGTCATGAAATCATAGATTTCAGCTGTAACATGGGGTCTTCAAAGGCTTATAAAACTGGCCATAGTAATAGCATGAGCTGCGGTCCTCTTTAAACCCCATACTCCATTTTTCTGGTGTCAGAAAAGCACAGATTTTGGTTCAAGTCCCAATTTAACTTTGCAACTTTTCGAAAGGTTTTTTGCCGCACTTGCCACTCTTTAAAAAGTTGGTGGAGTGTGGGCTAGGTGGCCCACCACATTTAAGCTGGTAAAATGAAATCCATATCATTGGACCACAGATTGACTGGTGTGTAAAATGGTGATCTTAAAGGGGTTTTCTGGGTTCTTCAGCTAACTTGTGGAGAGAATACACCTTCAAGCCTACAACCCTGGGGTCCTTCCTTGCCCCCCAAAAGTAACAAACACTACTCAACTGTCCCATGTCCTGCTGCTGGTTGCTTGCATCCCCTGGAACCAGGAAGCGGCTGAGTCATGTGACTGCTGTGGCCAATCACAGGACTGGGCTTTCACAGAGGTTTGAACGGTACATCACTTGCAATTCAAACCTCTGTGACAGCTGATGACTGTGATTGGCTGCAATGGTCACATGACTCAGCCAGCTCCTGGTCCCATAGGGACTGGTATTGGCTGGGAACGGAGCTAGGGGTGGACAACCCCGTTAAACAGTACATAGCGTTTTGCTCCTTTGATTCTACAATCACGGCTGGGGTTATGAGATAGTATAGAGGAAGAACAGTGTTGGAGCATGTTTTCCTATATAGTTTGATGCATCGCGGCACAGCTGTATTATAGTGTATTTTATCTCTGAATTAGTCTAGCAGTTGGGTATTTCTTTCTAGGTATGTGCAGCTTAATGTTCAGGGATCTGAACCTTACAGAAGTGCCACACTTCAACAGACCATAATCATTTGTGATACATGGCAAGAAGAAGTCATCCTGTGCTGCTGTGTCTGTGCATGAATAATGAGGTGATGTATCTGAGGCAGAAAATCCAGTGTAATAGCATCTCCACCAAGACAGCGACTGAGGGATAGATTGATGATGTTACATCTAACAATGTGATGTCACAAGAACATTTAGACTAGAACCTTCAGGATCACAGGTGCATATCCATGAAGCAAACATGATTATAAAAAATAAAATGGCTGCACACCGTTATACATACAAACAATCGGGCTAAGAAATGGGGGTCATTCTAAATAAAAGTGGTACAATACCGACTATAAATGAGTCAATGGAAGCTCTTAGCGCACATACGTGTCGGGCCCACCTACCAGGCATCAAGGTGGCTTCCGCAGATGGTTCCCTAACACTAATAAACTGCCTCATCTGATGTCACAGATTGCATTTTACACATGTATGACAACATAATCCAATTCACAGTATCCCATTCATAGGCTGATGCTGTATGTAAATCTCAGATTTCAGCCATTATGGACGTCTACCAAGCATCAGGTTTTTGAACCTAAGCTGGTAAATTATGTCTCTCAGCACCAGGCTGTTTTGGCTTTTATATGTTCCCTTGGGAAGTAATTTATTCTGGGTCTTGCATTCAGTTTTCACGAAAAACTGCTTCTGTCTTCTTTTTCAGGTACCATTCTATCAGGGACCCAGCACTCTGCTGCCTGATCGTTTTGTATTAGGAAGCTGGAAGAAAATTCTAAATGGGGTGGAATTTAAAAAAATGCAGTTCTGCCATAGTTTTATGGGTTTGGTTTTTGCTGCATTCTTTATTTGGTGAAAATGACCTGTTAAGGCCTCATGCACACGACCGTTGTTGTGTTTCGTTCCGAAAAATGGGGTTCCGTTGTTCCGTGATCCGTTTTTGTTTCCGTGTGTCTTCCTTTATTTTTGGAGGATCACCAGACATAAAGGAAAGTAAAAAAAAGTCTAAGTCAAGTTTGCCATGCAAATGATAGGAAAAAAAATGACGCGGATGCCAATCTTGTGTGCCTCCGCGTTTTTTAGCGGTCCCATTGACTTGAATGGGTCCGCGAACCGTTTTCCGCGAAAATAATAGGGCAGGTTATATTTTTTTGACGGACTGGAACCACGGACGCGGATGGCAACCGGTGCATTAGCCGAGTTTTCAACAGACCCATTGAAAGTCAATGGGTCCGCAGAAAATCACGAAAAACGGCACAACGGACACGGAATAAAACAACGGTCGTGTGCATGAGGCCTAAGGCTGAGCTCAACTTCAGTTATTTGGTCAGTTATTTCCACCAGTTATTGTGAGCCAACACCAGTAGTGAAGCCTTCTCAGATCTAAGGTATAATGCAAAAAGCTGCAACTTTTCTGTGTTTTTGACCCGCACCTGGTTTTGGATCACAATAACTGATGGGTTATGAGGTGAACGCATTGCGCCCGCACTGAATCCGGACCCGTTCACTTCAATTGGGCTGTGTACATGAGCAGTGATTTTCACGCATTACTTGTGCGTTGCGTGAAAATCGCAGCAAGCTCTATATTTCACGCAACGCAGGCCCCATAGAAGTGAATGGGGCTGCTTGAAAATCACAAGCAAGTGCGGATGCGGTGCGATTTTCACTCATGGTTGCTAGGAGACGATCGGGATGGGTACCCGATCTTAATTATTTTCCCTTATAACATGGTTATAAGGGAAAATAATAGCATTCTTAATACAGAATGCTTAGTAAAATGTCCATTGAGGGGTTAAAAATATTAAACAAATTTAACTCACCCCATCCACTTGATCGTGTAGCTGATCTCTATTTTCTTCTTTCTTCAGGACCTGGCTAAAGGAACTTTGATGACGTCACTGCGCTCATCACATGGTCCATCACCATGTGATGGATCATGTGAGGAGCGCAGTGACATCATCATAGGCTTTTTAATCAGGTCCTGAAGAAAGTAGAAAGAAGAGGAGATCCACTATGCGATCAAGTGGATGGGGTGAGTTAAATTTGTTTATTATTTTTAACCCCTCAATGGACACTTTACTAAGCATTCTGTATTAAGAATGCTATTATTTTCCCTTATAACCATGTTATAAGGGAAAATAATAAAATCTACACAACACCGATCCCAAACCCGAACTTCTGTGAAGAAGTCTGGGTTCGGGTCTGGGTACCCAACATGCCGATTTTTCTCACGCGCGTACAAAACGCATTAAAACGCTTTGCACTCGTGTGGAAGAATCGCACAATTTCCCGCAACGCACCCGCATCTTATCCGGCCCTCACACACGACGCCCGTGTGAAAGAGGCCTAAGAGAAACAAAATAAGAGTCTTGAAGGTCTAATACCTCTTAATGGCTAATGTAATGTAACATCATTGACAGCACTAAACTAGGTTTCTGCTGACTAACATAGTACCAGACTTTTTCTTTTAATCCTTAAATAAAAACTTTGAAAAAATATATATATTTTTTGAATCGCCATATTCTGTACCCTATAATTTTTTTTATATTTACGTCTACAGAGATGTGTGGGGGGCTCATTTTTTGCAGGGCGATCTGTACTTTTCTTTGATAGTATTTTGGGGTGTGTGGCTTTTTGACATTGGTTGGAAGAGCATGACCAAGACATCCAAGTATTACCCTGGCCCCCTTATTCCCCAGACTTGTACCCAGCTGAGCATCTGTGGGACCACCTCTTCATTATGCTCGCCCTATCAGACTTCCTCCGCGCACCCTCCAGCAGCTGCGGGATGCACTGCAGTCAGCATGGCTCCAGATATCTACCAGGACCTTGTTGAGTCACTCCCAGCCCATGTAGCTGCTGTCCGTGCTGCACATGGTGGTTACTCTGGATATTAGCTGGTGCTAATAATGTACTTGACTGTGTACATGGAGACACTTACGAAAATGAATTATTTACATACAGTAGAACCCTGACTATATCAACTGGTCTGTTACAGTTTCTGGTGACTTTTCAGCATCCCTAGTGTTCTGCTACTGTTCCTGGTTGCCATTTTCATGCTTTATGTATTTATATTGTACAGTAATATATACATTTTTCTGGAACACTTAAAAATGTGAAAAGAAAGAAAAGACATTTATGAACAAATACTGTTTTCTCAGAAGAAAAAAAAAGCTAAAAAAAATTACAAAAATGAAATGACCTAAGTCTGCGCAGCTTCTACTGCTGTCACAAGCTCCATTCAGGTAGACTCAATGGGGATCTCTGTGGTAAGTCAAAGCTGGTATAAGTAGTGCAACGGAGCTGACTTTCACCATTGTTTCCATTACAAAGGAGAAACAAGAAGCAGTGTGAACAAAGCCTAATTCACTCCTGCTGGGGACAACCAATTACCTTTAGAGCTCCCTGAGGGATTTGTCTCTCACTGGCAAATCTGCAGCAGTGTAATTGCTGCATATCAAACCTGTTTTTGAAAACTGGGTAAGCACACCATAGGGGTCATAATAACAGCCATATTGGTCATTTTATCATCTTTCCAAAATATAGATGTAATAATTACCAGATGTCAGTCTTGGGGCAGTCACGTCTCATTTGGCGAAGAAAACCTGACATGGAAAAAAAGGTATGCTAAAAATGTGTCTAAAACTTTTACAACACAAAAACCAAGAAAAAAGTGGGTAACCTTTAAAATATAACTTTTATTAGTATATATCTATAAAAAGCCCATCTGTGAAATAGTGCAAATTTACGGGATAGAAATACCCCGATTTGGGTAGGTTTGTGGTTGTCTAGAGTGGGGGAAGGGGCTGCTGGGTCTCTGCCCCTATTACACACCCTAGTAAAATGATCCCTATCCAATCCACCGCACACCTCCTATGCCGTCCCTATGTCCTTCCCTAAACAGTGCAATGACTGCCCAGCTTCGTCCTGAAGGGGGAGGAAAGAGGGGGGAAGGAGACCCTAAATCACAAAATCAGCTACAGAAATAGTTGTGTACCCAGGTCCCTGGGACACACTCTACAGGGAGTGCAGAATTATTAGGCAAGTTGTATTTTTGAGGATTAATTTTATTATTGAACAACAACCATGTTCTCAATGAACCCAAAAAACTCATTAATATCAAAGCTGAGTATTTTTGGAAGTAGTTTTTAGTTTGTTTTTAGTTTTAGCTATTTTAGGGGGATATCTGTGTGTGCAGGTGACTATTACTGTGCATAATTATTAGGCAACTTAACAAAAAACAAATATATACCCATTTCAACTATTTATTTTTACCAGTGAAACCAATATAACATCTCAACATTCACAAATATACATTTCTGACATTCAAAAACAAATCAGTGACTAATATAGCCACCTTTCTTTGCAAGGACACTCAAAAGCCTGCCATCCATGGATTCTGTCAGTGTTTTGATCTGTTCACCATCAACATTGCGTGCAGCAGCAACCACAGCCTCCCAGACACTGTTCAGAGAGGTGTACTGTTTTCCCTCCTTGTAAATCTCACATTTGATGATGGACCACAGGTTCTCAATGGGGTTCAGATCAGGTGAACAAGGAGGCCATGTCATTAGATTTTCTTCTTTTATACCCTTTCTTGCCAGCCACGCTGTGGAGTACTTGGACGCGTGTGATGGAGCATTGTCCTGCATGAAAATCATGTTTTTCTTGAAGGATGCAGACTTCTTCCTGTACCACTGCTTGAAGAAGGTGTCTTCCAGAAACTGGCAGTAGGACTGGGAGTTGAGCTTGACTCCATCCTCAACCCGAAAAGGCCCCACAAGCTCATCTTTGATGATACCAGCCCAAACCAGTACTCCACCTCCACCTTGCTGGCGTCTGAGTCGGACTGGAGCTCTCTGCCCTTTACCAATCCAGCCACGGGCCCATCCATCTGGCCCATCAAGACTCACTCTCATTTCATCAGTCCATAAAACCTTAGAAAAATCAGTCTTGAGATATTTCTTGGCCCAGTCTTGACGTTTCAGCTTGTGTGTCTTGTTCAGTGGTGGTCGTCTTTCAGCCTTTCTTACCTTGGCCATGTCTCTGAGTATTGCACACCTTGTGCTTTTGGGCACTCCAGTGATGTTGCAGCTCTGAAATATGGCCAAACTGGTGGCAAGTGGCATCTTGGCAGCTGCACGCTTGACTTTTCTCAGTTCATGGGCAGTTATTTTGCGCCTTGGTTTTTCCACACGCTTCTTGCGACCCTGTTGACTATTTTGAATGAAACGCTTGATTGTTGGATGATCACGCTTCAGAAGCTTTGCAATTTTAAGAGTGCTGCATCTCACTATTTTTGACTTTTCTGAGCCTGTCAAGTCCTTCTTTTGACCCATTTTGCCAAAGGAAAGGAAGTTGCCTAATAATTATGCACACCTAATATAGGGTGTTGATGTCATTAGACCACACCCCTTCTCATTACAGAGATGCACATCACCTAATATGCTTAATTGGTAGTAGGCTTTCGAGCCTATACAGCTTGGAGTAAGACAACATGCAGAAACATAGAAACATAGAATGTGTCGGCAGATAAGAACCATTTGGCCCATCTAGTCTGCCCAATATATCTGAATACTATGGATAGCCCCTGGCCCTATATTATATAAAGGATAGCCATATGCCTATCCCATGCACGCTTAAACCCCTTCACTGTATTTGCAGCTACCACTTCTGCAGGAAGGCTATTCCATGCATCCACTACTCTCTCAGTAAAGTAATACTTCCTTATATTACTTTTAAACCTTTGCCCCTCTAATTTAAAACTGTGTCCTCTTGTGGTAGTTTTTCTTCTTTTAAATATGCTCTCCTCCTTTACCGAGTTGATTCCCTTTATGTATTTAAAAGTTTCTATCATATCCCCTCTGTCTCTTCTTTCTTCCAAGCTATACATGTTAAGGTCCTTTAACCTTTCCTGGTAAGTTTTATCCTGCAATCCATGTACTAGTTTAGTAGCTCTTCTCTGAACTCTCTCTAGAGTATCTATATCCTTCTGGAGATATGGCCTCCAGTACTGCGCACAATACTCCAAGTGAGGTCTCACCAGTGTTCTGTACAGCGGCATAAGCACTTCACTCTTTCTACTGCTTATACCTCTCCCTATACATCCAAGCATTCTGCTGGCATTTCGTGCTGCCCTATTACATTGTCTTCCCACCTTTAAGTCTTCTGAAATAATTACTCCTAAATCCCTTTCCTCAGATACTGAGGTCAGGACTGTGTCAAATATTCTATATTCTGCCCTTGGGTTTTTACGCCCTAGGTGCATTATCTTGCACTTATCCACATTAAATTTCAGTTGCCAGAGTTCTGACCATTCTTCTAGTTTTCCTAAATCCTTTTCCATTTGGCGTTTCCCTCCAGGAACATCAACCCTGTTACATATCTTTGTGTCATCAGCAAAAAGACACACCTTCCCATCGAGGCCTTTTGCAATATCACTTATGAAGATATTAAACAAAATTGGTCCCAGTACAGATCCCTGTGGAACCCCACTGGTAACATGACCTTGTTTTGAATGTTCTCCATTGACTACAACCCTCTGTTGTCTGTCACTCAGCCACTGCCTAATCCACTCAACAATATGGGAGTCCATGCTCAATGACTGCAGTTTATTGATAAGTCTTCTATGTGGGACAGTGTCAAAAGCCTTACTAAAATCTAGATATGCGATGTCTACTGCACCTCCACCGTCTATTATTTTAGTCACCCAGTCAAAAAAATCTATAAGATTTGTTTGACATGATCTCCCTGAAGTAAACCCATGTTGTTTTTCATCTTGCAATCCATGGGATTTTAGATGTTCCACAATCCTATCCTTTAATAGGGTTTCCATTAATTTGCCTACTATTGATGTCAGACTCACTGGTCTATATTTGCTCGATTCCTCCATACTACCTTTCTTGTGAATGGGCACGACATTTGCTAATTTCCAATCTTCCGGAAGGACTCCTGTTACTAATGATTGGTTAAATAAATCTGTTAACGGTTTTGCCAGCTCACCACTAAGCTCTTTTAATAATTTTGGGTGTATCTCATCAGGCCCCTGTGACTTATTTGTCTTCACCTTAGACAGCAAACTTAGAACATCTTCCTCTGTAAAGATACATGCATCAAATGATTTATTAGTCATCCTTTCTAGTGGAGGTCCTTCTCCTTTTTCTTTTGTAAAAACTGAACAGAAGTATTCATTAAGGCAGTCGGCTAGCCCTTTATTCTCTTCTACATACCTTCCGTCCTTTGTTTTTAATTTAGTTATTCCTTGTTTTAATTTCCTTTTTTCATTTATATATCTGAAGAATGTCTTATCCCCTTTTTTCAAAGACTGAGCTAGTTTTTCTTCTGCCTGCGCTTTAGAAGTTCTTATAACTTGCTTGGCCTCTCTCTGCCTAATCTTGTAGATTTCCTTATCTTCATTGCTCTGGTTTTTTTTATAATTACAAAATGCTAGCTTTTTATTTTTAATGATTTGGGCCACTTCTGCTGATTACCACAGTGGTCTCTTCCTTTTTTTGCTTTTACTGACAAGTCTAATGCAATTTTCTGTTGCCTTCAATAATGCACCTTTTAAGTAGTCCCATTTCTCCTGGACTCCATGTAATCCGTTCCAGTCTGATAAGGACTCATTTATGACTAATTTCATTTTTGAAAAGTCTGTTTTTCTAAAATCTAAAACTTTTGTTTTTGTGTGATGGGACTCTTTCACAGTTCTTATATTAAACCACACTGACTGGTGATCACTAGATCCCAAGGTTTCGCCTACAATGACATCATATACCGAATCCCCATTTGTGAATACCAAATCCAAAATGGCCTCCCTCCGGGTTGGCTCCTCAACCACTTGTTGTAGAGATAACCCCAGTAGGGAATTTAGAATATCTGTACTCCTGGTAGAACTTGCTATTTTGGTTTTCCAGTTTATATCTGGAAGATTGAAATCTCCCATAATGATAACTTCTCCTTTCATTGTCATTTTAGCTATTTCTTCAACTAGTAGATCATCTAGTTCTTTAACTTGACCAGGTGGTCTATATATCACACCTACACGAGTTACTGCATGGTTAGCAAACTGCAACGTAACCCAAACTGACTCTATGTTGGCCTCACCAACTTGTATTAGGTTAGATTTAATGCTATCTTTCACATACAGGGCCACTCCTCCTCCTTTCTTGCCTTCTCTGTCTCTTCTGTATAAAGAGTACCCTGGTATGGTTATGTCCCAGTCATTTCTTTCATTAAACCATGTCTTCGTAACAGCCACTAAATCTACATTCTCAGATGCCATTATTGACCCAAGTTCATTGATTTTTTTACCTAAACTGCGAGCATTTGTAGACAGGACTCTGAGCTTATCATTTCTTAACCTCTGTGCTTCTGACCTGTTCTGGCATTGTTTCGGGGGGCAATTGGACTCTTTTATTTTCACTCTTTTGCCCCCCCTTCCTAGTTTAAATACTCTTCCGCAAATTCTTGGAGTTGTTCACTAAGTACATTTGTTCCTTTGAGAGAAAGATGCAAACCATCTTTTTTGTACAGTTCCTTTCTATTCCAAGTAGAGCTATCATGAGAAACAAAGCCAAATCCTTGCTCTTGACACCATTTACCAAGCCATATGTTGAACTCCTTTATGCGCCTCTGCCTATCATTCTGAACATTATGCACAGGCAGAACTTCAGAAAATGAAATGGTGGATGCAAAATCCTGTACGTCATTACCAAGTGTGATAAAAGATTTTTTCACCTCTGACACTTCATTGCAAGCCAGGTAATTTGTACCTTGATGGACATTACATCCACGTCCCCTTCCTGCTTTGCTTGCTTAACAATATTAATAATACGTCTTCTATCTCTTCTAGCAGTAGCCCCAGGGAGACATCTCACAAAACCATTTTCTTTAAGCTCCACACTTCTTATGATTGAATCACCCAGCAACAGCTGCTTCCTTTGAGACTTCACTTTATCTTTTTTGTTGCATACATTAGACATAGGAGTCGATGGTTTCTCACCCTCTGTGCTTGAGTCCATATTCATGTTGTCCTTACATTCTGAGAGTGCTGCAAATGAATTATGGAGAACCACCGACTGTGGGACATGTCTTCTATCCACCACTCTAAGTCTTCCAGAACCTACATTAACCCATCTGCCATTTCTGGGGGTCCTCTGTGGCAGTGGTATTGCAGCAGTCCTAGCTGGAGTTTGTTTACCAGATAATTTAAATATTTCAGATTTCAAAAATGCAATTTCCTGCTGCAGTAAGGAGAACTGTCTACAGATCTGACAGCATCTGAATCTCCAAAGAGTGGAACATGAAATAAATGCACAACAATTCCTGCACTGAACCAAGTCTGCCATTTTAAAGAGGAGAAAAAAAAAAAAAAAAAAATTGTAAATTTAAATCAAACAAATGTTCCCTTTTTTTTTGTATTGTTTCCACCTTCCAGCCTACCTCCTGACTATCTCCTGCAATATCTCTTTACTGTACTTAATGTAGTACTTGAAGGTAGTACTTGCAGCTAATGAATTAGGCCAGATAATGACTCTGTCTCTATATATACACACACTGCTTCCCAAACTCCTCCCCCAGCAACAAATGTAACACCTTATTGAGCTAGGCTCATTAGCAAACGCACAATAGCAAACAGCTGACCAAATTCCTTACCTCTTTTCAAGCAATGGTCAGAGAAAAAAACAACACAGATGAGCCAGATGCAGACTCTAAGCCAATCTCTTGCAGTATGTCTTCAATCTCTTCAGTCTCCTGCAATATCTCTTTACTGTACTTAATGTAGTACTTGAAGGTAGTACTTGCAGCTAATGAATTAGGCCAGCTAATGAGTCTGTCTCTATATATACACACACTGCTTCCCAAACTCCTCCCCCAGCAACAAATGTAACACCTTATTGAGCTAGGCTCATTAGCAAACGCACAATAGCAAACAGCTGACCAAATTCCTTACCTCTTTTCAAGCAATGGTCAGAAAAAAAAAACAACACAGATGAGCCAGATGCAGACTCTAAGCCAATCTCTTGCAGTATGTCTTCAATCTCTTCAGTCTCCTGCAATATCTCTTTACTGTACTTAATGTAGTACTTGAAGGTAGTACTTGCAGCTAATGAATTAGGCCAGCTAATGAGTCCGTCTCTATATATACACACACTGCTTCCCAAACTCCTCCCCCAGCAACAAATGTAACACCTTATTGAGCTAGGCTCATTAGCAAACGCACAATAGCAAACAGCTGACCAAATTCCTTACCTCTTTTCAAGCAATGGTCAGAAAAAAACAACACAGATGAGCCAGATGCAGACTCTAAGCCAATCTCTTGCAGTATGTCTTCAATCTCTTCAGTCTCCTGCAATATCTCTTTACTGTACTTAATGTACTTAAAGAGGATGATGTGGTCAAAATACTCATTTGCCTAATAATTCTGCACGCAGTGTATACAAAGCTTGGATTAAAATAACCTTGTGTCCTGCATAATCAGGCACTCAGGTGTCACAAGTGATGTATACACCCAATTTCAATGGTATATGATCGATGCCAGAATCTATGCTTCCAAGACACCATATGACAGCCCGACGCGTTTCTCTGGTCTCACCAGGTCATCAGGGGCCTTGACATTGATGTCAGCAACAGAAAAAACATTTGGACTGTCCCTCCGCAGGAGGGGGTCAATTCAAGCAGGATACACAGAAATCAATAGCGAAAACTGTCATGGTATACATGTCACTTCACAGCCTCCCAATGAATTGGCAGTATAACAGTAAGCCACAACTACATAGGGCGGCTTGAACAGAAAAACACTTATCTTTGGGAGAGACAGTCAGTAGACATGTTCCCAAGATGGCAGGCCTCGCACCGTACTTCCTGCTAGCCTGATGGCTGGATCCCGCGTATGGCAGTACCTCTCCGACAGCCGCACTATTTAAAGCTGCCCGCGCTGTCCGGAGACCGCCCATCCTTCCGATCACATGGTCCATCCCGTGACCGCAATGTCATGGTCACGCGGGATACCATGTGATCGCAGGTCCTGCAACCACACTGCACCAGAATGCATTACATGGGGAGGTAACCAAATAGGGAGCGGGCCGGAGATGTTCCAACCCCGCCCACCTCTCCCACATACCCTGCGGAGGTATTAGATATTAACCCCCGTGGGGATAGAGCGGCAATATATGTGCGGGAGTTAACTTAAAGGGCAATGTGCCCCCATACCTATTATTGAACTAGGACATCAAATCCATATATTGGGGCAACTATTCCTCACCCGGTGGTGCCCGGACCATTGCCAGAGTATTTAAAGGCCAGTAAAGAGTTCAAGGGTTATGAACAAAGTCATTCACATCGTTCCCCATCCATCAGATAGGGATCTTACTGATGCATTTCTTGGTCATGAAATATTCAATAAAATAGAGATATGTCTCCACAGCAAGATAGACCTATATTTGGGGGCTGCGCAGGAGACTCTGGGTTATTTCAAATGAAACAGCCGAATGAAAGCTGTTCATTTAAACCTCTCGGCTGGACACTTTTTAGTTCAAAAATCCACCAAGTTTCTCTTTGAAGGATCTTTTGATCTCAATCCCCCCCCCTAGGAGGGGGTAAGACAGCTTCAATGCCCATGAACCAGACCCGTGAGTAGTCACCCCATGGGCCAATGTCACATGACGCGCCAGGGGGGTATCCCTCCCTTGACGTAGATCCCCCAAATGTTCCCCTATTCTCCTGCGCAGCTCCTGTCTTGGTTTGCCCACATACTCAAGTCCGCAGCCACACTGCGCCTGATATATTACCCCTCTTGTGCGGCAATTCACAAATTGTTTGATGTCATACATTTTATTAGTCACATGGCTCTTAAATGTGTGACCCTGTCTAATGTATGGGCATGCGATGCATCCGCCACAATGGTAAGAACCTTTAGGTGGTTTCAACCAGGTAGATGATACTGTAGTTGTCCCTGAGTAGTGGCTATGCACCACATGATCCCGCACATTATGTCCTCTGCGATAAGTAACTTGAGGATTGGGGGGCACCACTTTGGCTATGTCTGAGTCTAGCAGCAGTGTTCCCCAGTGTCTCATCAGAATTCTTTTGATCTCCTCTGCCCCCATATCATATGTGACAATCAGGCGTATCACATTTTTTTCTTCTTTACAAGATCCACTTTACAAGATCCACTGTTCGCAAGGAAGCTCCGCTGGTCCAAACATTTTTCCCTGGTTGAAAAACGAGAGAGTAGGGAATTAGGTGTCTCTCAGGATATCTTGCAGGACGTGCGCCTTCTTTTCAGTTTGTCTGATAGTAACCCACTAGATGGGAAAGGCTCCCTTTACATCATTAAGAAATAAAAGCACTAAGATGCCACCAGTGGGCGATCCTACTTGTGTGGATGTTTTTTTGCATCAGGTCCTCACAGATCTGGATCATTTGATGATACCTAGAAAGACATTTAACTGTACTAGAGAGGAACATCTGGCGCTAAGGAATCTGGAAAACGATAAAGATCTGACGATCAAACCCTCCGACAAGGGGGGCAATGTTGTGGTTCTAGACACCCCACAATATAAGGATATGTGTTTGAGGCTGCTGTCTGATTCTGAAACATATGAGAGATTGAAGGAAAATCCGACTAAACATTATCAATTACAACTTCACCAAATAATTAAAGAGGCAAAGGAATAAGGCCTCATCTCTCAGGATGAATTTACATTCCTGGAATGTCGATATCCCGTAGTAGCAACCTTCTACTCATTACCTAAAGTCCATAAGGGAACGTCCCCCCTTAAAGGACGACCGATTGTTTCAGGAATCAACAGCCTCAACCAAAATGTGGGGGTGTATGTGGACCAGATATTGGCCCCCTTTGTTAAGGCATTACCATCCTATACGAGGGATACCAGTGATTTACTGGCAAGGTTGGAGGGAGTAATATTGGAGGATGATTGCCTTCTAGCATCCATAGATGTGGAAGCCCTATACTCCTCCATTCCGCACGAGCTAGGCCTTAGGGCAGTGGAAGAATTCCTGACCACTAGGGGCTGCCAGTTTTCGAACCATAATGTGTTCGTTTTGAAGCTGTTGCAATTCACGTTGACATCTAATTTTTTTGTTTTTGACGGATCCTACTACCACCAGCTCAGGGGCACTGCGATGGGGAGCCCTTGTGCCCCATCGTATGCAAATTTGTTCCTGGGCTGGTGGGAGAGGGAGGTGGTGTTCACCGACCCCCCTAGCCTGCTCACCGAACCTGTGGTGATGTGGGCCAGATATATTGATGACATTTTCATTATCTGGCAGGGGTCGGTGAACACTTTCTCGCAACTAGTGGATATCCTCAACGCAAACAATCTGGGTCTGCGGTTTACATATGAGACATCCGCACAGTCCCTGCCGTTCCTGGACATTCATATTGATAGAGGACCTGAGGGTAATATTTGCATGGAGAGGTTTAGAAAACCGACGGCCACTAACTCGAGGGATCCCTACAGGACAATACATCCGTTTGAGGAGGAATTGTTCCACTATTCGGCAGTTCAAGGAACAGGCAGGGGATCTTCGTCAGAGGTTTCTTGCAAAAGGCTTCCCGGATTATGTGCTGAGAAAGGCGTACCAAAGAGCACTTACCTCGGATCGCACAAGTTTACTGCATCCGAGTGGATCTTGTAAAGAAGAAAAAAATTTGATATGCCTGATTGGCACATATGATATGGGGGCAGAGGAGATCAAAAGAATTCTGATGAGACATTGGGGAACACTGCTGCTAGACTCAGACATAGCCAAAGTGGTGACCCCCAATCCTCAAGTTACTTATCGCAGAGGACATAATGTGCAGGATCATGTGGTGCATAGCCACTACTCAGGGACAACTACAGTATCATCTACCTGGTTGAAACCACCTAAAGGTTCTTACCATTGTGGAGGATGCATCGCATGCCCATACATTAGACAGGGTCACACATTTAAGAGCCATGTGACTAATAAAATGTATGACATCAAACAATTTGTGAATTGCCGCACAAGAGGGGTAATATATCGGGCGCAGTGTGGCTGCGGACTTGAGTATGTGGGCAAGACAAGACAGGAGCTGCGCAGGAGAATAGGGGAACATTTGGGGGATCTACGTCAAGGGAGGGATACCCCCCTGGCGCGTCATGTGACATCGGCCCATGGGGTGGCTACTCACGGGTCTGGTTCATGGGCATTGAAGCTGTCTTAGGCTACTTTCACACTTGCGTTAGGAGCGGATCCGTCTGGTGTCTGCACAGACGGATCCGCTCCTATAATGCAAACGCTTGCATCCGTTCAGAACGGATCCGTTTGCATAACCATGAACAAAAAAAAAATAATTTTTTTTTGACTTTACATTGAAAGTCAATGGGGGACGGATCCGTTTGAAAATTGAGCCATACTGTGTCATCTTCAAACGGATCCGTCCCCATTGACTTACATTGTAAGTCTGGACGGATCCGTTTGCCTCCGCACGGCCAGGCGGACACCCGAACGCTGCAAGCTGCGTTCAGGTGTCCGCTTGCTGAGCGGAACGGAGGCCAAACGGAGCCAAACTGATGCATTCTGAGCGGATCCGCGTCCACTCAGAATGCATTAGGGCAGTACGGATCCGTTCGGGGCCGCTTGTGAGAGCCTTCAAACGGAACTCACAAGCGGAGCCCCGAACGCTAGTGTGAAAGTAGCCTTACCCCCTCCTAGGCGGGGGAATTGGTTCAAAAGATCCTTCAAAGAGAAACTTGGTGGATTTTTGAACTAAAAAGTGTCCAGCCGAGAGGTTTAAATGAACAGCTTTCATTCGGCTGTTTCATTTGTAAAATAACCCTGAGTCTCCTGCGCAGCCCCCAAATATAGGTCTATCTTGCTGTGGAGACATATCTCTATTTTATTGAATATTTCATGACCAAGAAATGCATCAGTGAGAACCCTTGAACTCTTTACTGGCCTTTAAATACTCTGGGCAATGGTCCGGGAACCACTGGGTGAGGAATAGTTGCCCCTATATATGGATTTGATGTCCTAGTTCAATAATAGGTGTGGGGGCACTTTGCCCTTTAAGTTAACCCCAGCACATATATTGCCGCTCTATCCCCATGGGGGTTAATATCTCCGCAGGGTTCCTAGTATGTGGGAGAGGTGGGCGGGGTTGGAACATCTCCGGCCCGCTCCCTATTTGGTTACCTCTCCATGTAATGCATTCCGGTGCAGTGTGGTCGCAGGACCTGCGATCACATGGTATCCCGCGTGACCATGATGTTGCGGTCACGTGATGGACCATGTGATCGGAAGGATGGGCGGTCTCCAGACAGCGCGGGCAGCTTTAAATAGTGCGGCTGTGCCGGCTGTCGGAGTGGTACTGCCATACGCGGGATCCAGCCATCAGGCTAGCAGGAAGTACGGTGCGAGGCCTGCCATCTTGGGAACATGTTCACTGACTGTCTCTCGCAAAGATAAGTGTTTTTCTGTTCAAGCCGCCCTATATATTTGTGGCCTACTGTTATACTGCCAATACATTGGGAGGCTGTGAAGTGACATGTATACCATGACAGTTTTCACTATTGATTTCTGTGTATCCTGCTCGTATTGACCCCCTCCTGCGGAGGGACAGTCCAAATGTTTTTTGTGTTGCTGACATCAATGTCAAGGCCCCTGATGACCTGGTGAGATCAGAGAAACGGGTCGGGCTGTCATATGGTGTCTTGGAAGCATAGATTCTGGCATCGATCATATACCATTGAAATTGGGCGTATACATCACTTGTGACACCTGAGTGCCTGGTTATGCAGGACACAAGGTTAATTTAATCCAAGCTTTGTATAGAGTGTGTCCCAGGGACCTGGGTACACAACTGTTGGTGTAGCTGATTTTGTGATTTAGGGTCTCCTGCCCCCCTCTTTCCTCCCCCTTCAGGACGAAGCTGGGCAGTCATTGCACTGTTTAGGGAAGGACATAGGGACGGTATAGGAGGTGTGCGGTGGATTGGATAGGGATCATTTTACTAGGGTGTGTAATAGGGGCAGAGACCCAGCAGCCCCTTCCCCCACTATCCTTTCTCCTCCCTAGACAACCACAAACCTACCCAAATCAGGGTATTTCTATCCCGTAAATTTGCACTATTTCACAGATGGGCTTTTTATAGATATATACTAATAAAAGTTATATTTTAAAGGTTACCCACTTTTTTCTTGGTTTTTGTGACGCAATTATAGGGTACCCAAATCTGATATCTAAGAATACCAGTTAATTGATAGGTTTTTGTGTAAAACTTTTACAATGTAAAAAAAAAAAATACAAATATGGGAGCAAATATATTAGCATATGTTTGGAATGAATAGTAAAGACATATTTATATTTTTTGCCACCATTTTACTGTGATTGCTGAAGCCAGTGTAAATAGAGGCATTTGGCGAAGAATACCTGACATGGAAAAAAAAAGTATGCTAAAAATGTGTCTAAAAACATTTACGATGCAAAAAAAATACAAATATGGGAGCAAATATATTAGCATATGTTTGGAATGAATCATAAAGACATACTTTCACACGGGCGTGTGCGCCCCGTTGCCGTATTGCGGACCGCATTTGCGGATCCACAATACACGGGTGCCATTCCGTGGGCATTCCGCATCACGGAAGCGGACCCATTCACTTCAATAGGTCCGCAAATCCGGAGATGCGGAATGGAAGCACGGAACGGAACCCTACGGAAGCACTACGGAGTGCTTTCGTGGGGTTTCGTCCCGTACTTCTGCTCCGCAAAAAGATAGAACATGTCCTATCTTTTTGCGGAACGGCCAGATCGCGGACACATTCAAGTGAATGGGTCCGCGATCCGCTGCGGCTGCACCACGGACTGTGCTCATGCATTGCGGACCACAGCATGACCACGGGGCGCACACGCCCGTGTGAAAGAGGCCTTACTGTGATTGCTGAAGCCAGTGTGAATAGAGCCATAAAATGTAATTTATTTATACAATGCATTCAGAAAGTCTTCAGACCCTTTTTTTTTCACATTTTGTTACGTTGCGGTCTTGTGCTAAAATAAAAATAAAAAGTTAACATTTTTCCCCATCGTTCTGCACTCAGAAGTGAAAACAGAATGTTCGGAATCTTTACAAATTTATTAAAAAGGAAAAACGAAAGTATTACATTGACAGCAATTACAGCCTCCAGTCTTCATTGGGTATGATGCCACAAGGTTTGCAAACCTGGATTTTGGGATTTTTTGCCATTCTCATTTGCAGAGCCTCTCAGGCTCTGTCAGGTTGGATGGGGACGTCGCTGAACAGCCATTTTCAGATCTCTGCAGAGGTGTTCGATTGGGTTCAAGTTAGAGCTCTGTGCCACTCAAGGACATTCACAGATTTGTCCCTAAAGCTGAGTTCACATCAGCGTTCAGCCTTTCCGTTCTCCTGATCCGTTATAGGAGCAGGAGAACGGAAAGGACGGATTTGGCACATAACTGAGCCGAACGGATCCTAAGGACCCCATAGACTATAATGGGGTCCTTAGGTTTCCACTCAGAGGAAGATTTTTGAAGCGGAGACAAAAGTCCTGCATGCACAACTTTTGTCTCCGCTCCAAAATCATCTTCTGAGCGGAAACCTAATATAGTCTATGGGGCCTGTGGGCTCCGTTCGGCTCAGTTATGTGCCAAATCCGTCCTTTCCATTCTCCTGCTCTTATAACAGAGCAGAACGGAAAGGCTGAACGCTGATGTGAACTCATGTGTTATCTTTGATGTGTGCTTAGGGTCCTTTTGTTGTAAGATGAATGTTCAACTCAGTCCGAGGTCCAGAGCACTCTGGATCAGGTTTTCATTAAGAATATCTCTGGACTTTGCGCAATTCAGCTTTTCCCCAACCCTGACCAGTCTCCCCCACAGCCACTGAATTTTATCCCTACAGCATGGTGCTGCCATGGAATCCAATCAAGGTGTACAAACATTTCAAAGATGATCAAAAAAAATCTGAGGTTTCTAGAACTAAATTTCAAGTGTCATAGCAATGGGTCTGAATACCAATATCCATGTGAAATTTTTGTTTTTCCTTTTTAATAAGGGTACTTTCACACTTGCATTGTTTGATTCTGGCAGGCAGTTCCGTTCCTGATCAGTCTGAAAAATGCCTGATCAGTCAGAAAAAATGCATTGCAATACCGGATCCGTTTTTCTGGTGTCATCAGGCAAAACGGATCTGGTATTTATTTTTTTCTAATTTTTAAAGGTCTGCGCATGCGCAGACCAGAAGGACATATCCGGCATGCCGGTATTTTAAATGCCGGATCTGGCACTAATACATTCCTATGGAAAAAAATGCCGGATCCGGCATTCAGGCAAGTCTTCAGTTTTTTTCGCCGGAGATAAAACCGTAGCATGCTACGGTTTTCTCTTTTGCCTGATCAGTCAAAATCACTGAACTGAAGACATCCTGAATGGATTACTTTATATTCAGAATGCATGGGGATATGCCTGATCAGTTCTTTTCCGGTATAGAGCCCCTGTGACAGAACTCTATGCCGGAAAAGAAAAACGCTAATGTGAAAGTAGCCTAAATTAGGAAACATTTCTAAAATTCTGTTGTGACTTTCTTATTATGGGGCATTGAGTGCAGATTGATGGGGGGAAAACATTTTTTATTTTATTTTAGCACAGGGGCACAACATAACAAAATGTGAAGAAAGTGAAAGGGTCTGAGGACTTTCTGTATGCACTGTATATATTTTTCATGTAGTAAGTTATTGCTATCTCAGTCTTTCATGGGTCAGATTGGACTAACCTTCCTAAGCACTTGATGGGGGTGGCTGGAGTTACTGCAACAACCAGACAGGTTGTGATACACTGTTTCTGTAATCCCCATGGCAGTGAACTGGAGCGATGTAAACAGAATAGCAGTTAGCTACTCTGTTTCTGTTAATTTGGCCACCCCTGGCCAAAGGAGTGTTATTCCGATCTATTTCTGTAGTGACAGCAATAGATGAGTGAACGTCTTGAAATTTGCTTCATATCTGATTAGAATTTTTCAAAAATTTAGATTTGTACCCAAATGGATTCATCACAAATCAAAGTTATTCTTGAAATTGCCCTGATAATTGGTAAATAACACCCTTTAGTCTCCTAGGACAGATTTTTTTAATGAAAGAATATTAAAATTACAAATTCTTCCCCTTCCCAATCCCTTTAGCTCTTGATAACAATAACAGCAATAGCAAATAATGTCACTGACATGTATAGCTATGGGTATACGCATGGTTGTTTGTGTCAGGGGCGTAGCTAGAAATGCATGGGCCCCATAGCAAAAAAAATTTATGGCCCCCCCCCCTGTGCCATCCACAGATCCCCCTCCCCTAAATAGTGCCATCCACAGATCCCCCTCCCCTAAATAGTGCCATCCACAGATCCCCCTCCCCTAAATAGTGCCATCAACAGATCCCCTCCCCTAAATAGTGCCATCCACAGATCCCCCTCCCCTAAATAGTGCCATCCACAGATCCCCCTCCCCTAAATAGTGCCATCCACAGATCCATCTCCCCTAAATAGTGCCATCCACAGATCCCCTTCCCCTAAATAGTGCCATCCACAGATTCCCCTCCCCTAAATAGTGCCATCAACAGATCCCCCTCCCCTAAATAGTGCCATCCACAGATCCCCCTCCCCTAAATAGTGCCATCCACAGATCCCCTTCCCCTAAATAGTGCCATCCACAGATTCCCCTCCCCTAAATAGTGCCATCAACAGATCCTCCCTCCCCTAAATAGTGCCATACACAGATCCCCCTCCCCTAAACAGTGCCATCCACAGTATCAGGTGCCTCTCTCCCCCCCCCCCATGTGCCAGTATCAGGTGCCAACCCCCCCCCAGGTGCCAATATCAGGTCAAGTGCCAACCCCCCTCCCCCATGTGCCAGTATCAAGTGCCCCCCGCTCCCCCCATGGCAGTAACAGTCGGGTATTAAAAAAAAAATAAGATAAACACTTCTACACACCTCCATGTCAGCAATGCGATGCAGCCTCTTCCTGTGTCCCGCCCTGTATGTCCATATATGGAGTCAGTGCTTGTATTTCAGAAAAGGCTTCTGCTGGGATTCGAACCCACGACCTTCTGTATCAGAGGCAAAGCATCTAACCACAAGACCATAAGAGATGCCTTGCTGCAGACTGAAAAAATATGAGACTTCTACTGTTATAGCTGGCTAAGTGTACATCTATACACATGACAGCTGCTCATATATAGAGATATAGCAGAGCTGAGTGTGCTGAGACAGCTGTCATATAGAGATATAGCAGTGCTGGGTGTGTTGGGGCAGCTGTCATGTGTATAGATGTACACTTAGCCAGCTATAACAGTAGAAGTCTCATATATTTTCACTCAGTTGCAATGCCTCATTTATGGTTGTGAGGGTAAATGCTTTGCCTCTGATACACTCAGACATTGGAGGTTGTGGGTTCAAATCCCAGACACATCAGTAGACGTTAGAATACAGTAAGATTAGATCACATTAGCGAGGGGGCCTGAACATTAAGACTGCTGCTATGAAGGGGGCCTTGAACATGAATCGATATTTAACTAACTTGAAAATAAACTGTCGGGCCCCGAAGCAGTGCTTCCGCGGTAGTTACGCCACCTCCTGGCTGCTTGTGTGTAGTGTCTGTGTGTGTTTATAATAAAAAAAATAAAATAATAATGAATGCGGTCGGACGGGCCCCCAGTGGCGTAGGGCCCCATAGCCGTTGCTATGGCGATCCCTACGCCACTGGTTTGTGTTAACAAATAGCATGTTTAAAAACACTGCCCTGCTGCATGTGTTATACTTTTTCATATTAGACAACTTCCAAAGTTGTCTGTTATCAGGGACAGATAATGTTTCAATATATACGTGTTATGGGAAAAAAAAAGTGGCTTGTTAAGATCAAACGTCCATTATTGATGCCTCAACGGGCAGATTCCTGTCTACACACACATGTTAATGTCAGAAGACAGAGTGGCTTGTTCTGCACAAGCATCCAAAAATTATGTGTTAACGGGAGCAGAATGTGCCTGCCCGTATTTATATACGGACATGTGTTAATTGTCAAAAAAATCAGTGGCTTGTTCTGAATAATATTGGAAAAATTCTCCCTTTTAATTGGGAGAAGCAGCTACAGCGCAATGTAAGGCTACTTTGACACTCGAGTTTTGTGCGGATCCGTCATGGACGGATCTGTTCAGATAATACAACCGTCTGCATCCATTCAGAACGGATCTGTTTGTATTATCTTTAACACAGCCAAAACGGATCCGTCTTAAACACCATTGAAAGTCAATAGGGGACGGATCCGTTTTCTATTGTGCAATATTGTGTCAGTGAAAACGGATCCTTCCCTATTGACTTACATTGTGTGTCAGGACGGATCCGTGTGGCTCAGTTTCGTCAGACGGACACCAAAACGCTGCAAGCAGCGTTTTGGTGTCCGCCTACAAAGCGGAATGGAGACAGAACGGAGGCAAACTGAGCCAAACTGATGCATTCTGAGCGGATCCTTATCCACTCAGAATGCATTAAGGGCAAAACTGATCAGTTTTGGACCGCTTGTGAGATCCCTGAATGCCAGTGTGAAAGTAGCCTAAGTCAATGGGGACGGATCCGTTTTCACTGACACAATCTGGCACAATGGAAAAAGAATCCATCCTCCATTGACTTTCAATGGTGTTTAAGATGGATCCGTCTTGGCTATGTTAAAGATAATACAAACGTATCCGTTCTGAACGGATGCGTCCATGACAGATCCGCACAAAACTCGAGTGTGAAAGTAGCCTTACATAGCGCTGTAGCATAACTATACATGAGTCACATGGTACTTTTGTTGTGTTGTTCTGAAGTTCAACAGAGGCAAAATCACAGTTTTATTCATATGTAAATGAGAGCTCGCAAGTGCTCAAGGGCGGCGTTCGGGCTGTAAGTGCCCAGGCCGGTCTGTCTTCTTCTCACATAACTCCTCCTCAGCCTCTTGCTTGGCCTGCCCTGTAAGCCTCGTGCATCATCCAGTGTACTGGATGAGATCCCACCGACGCATGCGCACTGCATGGGGCGAAGCCGCTGCCCACAATGGTCATCACAGTGCGCATGCCCGGGGCGGCGGTGAACTGTGCACTCGTCGGATCTCGGCCAGTACACTGGATGACGCAAGGGGCTTACAGGGCAGACCAAGCAACAGGCTGTGAGGAGTTATGTGAGAAGAAGACAGACCGGCCTGGGCCCTTACAGCCCGAACGCCGCCCTTGGGCACTTGCGAGCTCTCATGTACATATTAATAAAACTGTGATTTTGCCTCTGTTGAACTTTAGAACAACACAACAAAGGTACCATTTGACTCATGTATAGTTATGCTACAGCGCTATGTAAGCAGTCTATAATGTCAAATTGTGGTGACAGACTCTTTTTAAGCACAGTGTGACCGGCCTCAGACTCCCTCAAAGCTTTTCCTGATAAAATTCCCTAAAATCTCCACAACTATATCTTTTTATTCTTTCCTTGTAGTGTCCCTATTAAAATAGTTGCTTGGTTGTGGTATACTCTGCAATAGCTTTTTTTTTTGCAGACGAGGCTTGTTCACACTTCAGTGATTAGGTCATTGAGACTGCTGGTACTAACATGAGGACGGGGCAAGGGAAACTGGGAAAAGGAAGCCACCGGCCCCTTTTAACTTTGACCAAATAAAACTCAGACAACTTAGTTTTATAAACCAATCTTTTACTGGGTGATGATCGGCCACAGCAAATTGTTTCCTTATTACAAAAAAGGTATCAAAACCCCACCTCCTCCACGAACCATCTCTCCGATGCGGTATACCACCCTGGGTCCCCAGGGCGTACGTTCGCCAATAACTGTTTACCAGGATCTTTCATTTCCAACTTCCGCCAGCTGTGACTTCTCTTCCTCCTTCAACAAAACTCAAAGAGAGACATAATGAACCAAACTGGTCTTTCGACCATAAACCACCATCAACACTCATTATCATTTACCTTTTTTTTTTTTTTTTTAAACATCATATAAACTGAGATCTGAACCTAAGGGCGGGAGGGAGGGCAACTCGGCTCACCCTGCAAGAGGAAGTGGGAACCACTGTCCTCCTCTATATAATCTTTCCTTACTCCTCCTACCATCGTCTCCTCCTCCATACCCTCCCCACCTACATTCTTTTAACCCCTTACCTTCCTTCCACTACCATACCCGGGGCCTATTCTATCACCTCTACCCAGGGAAACTAAGGGAGGGGAGAGGGGGGACCAACCTGTCGGGTGCTCTCCAGACTGCTGGTACTAACATGAGGACGGGGCAAGGGAAACTGGGAAAAGGAAGCCACCGGCCCCTTTTAACTTTGACCAAATAAAACTCAGACAACTTAGTTTTATAAACCAATCTTTTACTGGGTGATGATCGGCCACAGCAAATTGTTTCCTTATTACAAAAAAGGTATCAAAACCCCACCTCCTCCACGAACCATCTCTCCGATGCGGTATACCACCCTGGGTCCCCAGGGCGTACGTTCGCCAATAACTGTTTACCAGGATCTTTCATTTCCAACTTCCGCCACGGAGGAGGACCGTGTCTCACACGGGATTCCGACCACCACCCAGCAAACTAAAAGCTTGTTCGATGCCATCCTGTAAACCCGACAAAAAGATATCCAGACCTATATCTGTGAGGTGTACTCCATCTGGCCTCATCAGAGGTCTATTATCGCCCTCTAACTGCCAGTGCCGAACCACTATCCCCCCCTTTGAACGCACAAATCGGGACATTCGGGCATTCAACGTTCTCCTGCATTTCTCCATAGCCTCCCCGTCCCTGGCGCCGTGCCAAACTATTCTTGGCACCACTTCTGACCATACGATGACTAACTCCGGGAAGAACGCCGGGAAGCGCTCCAAATCAGACCTCATCAACGCCATTAGCTCCAACATCCTCTGAGAACACAGGTCATTTCCACCCGCATGTAGGACCAGTATAACCGGCCCCACCGATCTACGCCCAATTTCAACCACTTCTGGTAATACTTGCGCCCATCTCAGCCCCCGAAGACCTCTCCATTGCACATCTACTTCCCTGAATCCCAGGCTGCGACCTCCAGGCCTGCATTCCGCCCTCTGCGCTGCCCAGAATATGTAGGAATGCCCAACCAACCAAATCACTGGACGACCGACTCCTGCGGAGAAAAAGAATTAGTAAAACACCAATACGTTAACACTTGTGACTCCAACACAACTCCTTATATAAATATATATATATATACATATATATATCTTTTTTTTTTTTTTTTTTTTTTATTAACCCACCAACAAATCTGGCCTTACATATCTCGCAAAGCAAGCTGACCTCCATCGCCCAATCCGCATCACTTCCGATTCTGGCAACCCAGCCCTAGCCGCTTCCGTCGCTGCACCTATTCTAAAGGAGTGAGTACCGAACTCCCCCGGATCCAAACCCAACTGCTCCAAGCACCTACGCAAAACCGAAGCGAACTGAAATTTCGTCAAGGGTAACCCGTCTGCATGAACGAAAAAATTTCTCCCACTCACCCTTACCGTCATGTACTCAGAGACTAATCTAATAGGGCACGCACCGCTAGCCACTGAATGGATAGGTAACCATACCCCTTTCCCGAACTGATCAGTTTTAGAACGACGAACCCGGATCCGCAGCGCATTATTATTCATAATCACATCCGACAATAACAAACCTCCTTGCCTAGAGCTGGAAGGCGCCACCAGTTCCCCAACCCGTAAAGCCGCAAAAAAGGCCACACTAAAACACGCCGCCACTAACGCCCTCTCAAACCCTGAAGAACACACGACTCGACACACCTCTACCAATCTTCCCAGCAAGCTAAACGAAATTGGCCGCCTACTCTCCCGCACTACATACTCCTTCTGCCACCCTTCAACGCTTGCCTGATCAAAAAATTCTTTGTTACATCCTGCCATCCTTGCAGCTTAAAATAAAAACCCACCCCGGCCAATTTACGCCGCGCCACTGGAGCAGAAACCCCTTGACCCCGCAACCGTAACAACCACTCCATCGTAACCTCTAAACACACTCCATCCCCTGCCGACACCTCCCTATTACCTTTAACTGTCACCCACTCAGCCCAGGCCTTACCATGCGCCTGCCAGGTAGCCGGAGTCACCGAAGAGCTAACCAACGGCATCAATTGTTGAGCACTAGATGCCATAGGAAATCCGGGAACGCTCGTCCATCCATGTCCGCCTCCGGAAGAAGGTCCCGAAAAACCTGCCAACGGAATCGAGAAAGAGCATCAGCGATCCTGTTATTCACACCCGGAACATGACGTGCCCTGAAATAAATATTACGCTCCAAACACCTTAGCACCAAATGCCGAAGCAATGCTAGGACCGGCAATGACGAAGAAGACAACCTGTTGATACATTGAACCGTACCCAAATTATCCGACCAAAAACACACATGACGATTCTCTAGTCTGTCACCCCAAATCTCAACTGCAACTACAATAGGGAACAACTCCAGCAATGTTAGGTTACTTACCAACCCCAAATCTCTCCACTCATCCGGCCACGGAGACGCACACCATTCCTTACCCAAAACCGTACCAAATCCACAGGAGCCTGCTGCATCCGACCACAGCTCAAGTTCGCAACTAGATATTTCCTGCGAAATATAACATGTATGGCCATTGTACGAGCCTAAAAATTCACGCCACACTTTCAAATCCGCCTTGAGCGACTTTGTCAGACGAATGCGATGTCGAGGGGAAACCACTCCCCGTGTCGCCAAGGATAACCGCCGTGAAAAAACACGCCCCATAGGCATAACCCGGCAAGCAAAACACAACAAACCCAAAAGCGACTGCAGCTGCTTAAGAGTCACCTTCCTTACCACCAGAAACCCCTCAATCAAAGCCTTCAACCCAACTAACTTGTCCTGCGGTAAACGAAAAACCATCGCCACTGAATCTATCTCAATACCTAAAAAGGACAACCGCGTCACCGGACCCTCCGTCTTCTCAGCCGATATGGGAACCCCAAAATACTCCATCAATGACAAAAAGGCAGATAACAAAGCCTGACAGACTCCCATACCCCTCGGCGCTACAAACAAGAAGTCATCGAGGTAGTGAATCACTGACGAACAACCGGACTCAAAACGCACCACCCACTCCAAAAATGAACTAAACAACTCGAAATAGTGGCACGAAATGGAACAGCCCATAGGCAAACAGGTATCGTAATAGAAGAAACCCTCAAAACAACCCCCAAGCAAATGGAAACAATCTGGATGAATAGGCAGGAGCCTAAACGCTGATTCCACATCCGATTTTGCCAACAGAGCCCCTTTTCCGGCTTCCCTTACTAGTGCCACCGCCCGATCAAACGATACATACGATACCGATGACTCCTCCTGAAGTATGGCATCGTTCACTGATGCGCCCTTCGGATGAGACAAATGATGTATTAATCGAAATTTTCCTGGTTCCTTCTTAGGTACAACCCCCCACGGTGAAACTCGCAAGTTAGAAAAAGGGGGCTGAACAAAGGGACCCATAATCCTACCCGCCGCCATTTCCTTCTGCAGCTTATCCCTGAGAACCTCCGGATACTCCCTGGCAGATTTGAGATTTTCTGAAAACAACGGGGACCTATTGAGAATAAACGGTATGAAAAAACCTTCCGAAAAACCTTTCCGCAAAATGTCCGCCGCCCCTTTATTGGGGTACCGGTCTAACCAAGGGGCCATCCTTACCACGCTGACTGGAGTCCTTCTGCTCAAGGGGGGTATGGGGTTTAACACCTCTCCTTTGAGACCTAAAGCACCTACCCGCGGGATGGGGGCCCCCGCATGCTGAACATTCATGTTTGTACCTACACAACCCTGCGTATTTACAGTGCCCCTCGTTGTACAACCAACAAGCCCCTGGGCGTCTAACGGCCACTGGCGCCTGGGCGACTGCGGCCCCGACTCCAGTGGCCGCCCCTGGAAAGGAAGGCGGCCGAGACGCCGTCATCAAACGTAGCCAGACATCCGTGGCTTTCACACCCCAACCCATATCTGGCTGCAAAGCAAGACGCAGGGCCGGTACAAGGCAGGGGCCGAAGGAGCGGGTGCCCTGGGCGCTACCATTTGCGGACAGGAGGGGGGCGCAGGTGAAGTGCCAGCAGCAGTGGCGTCGCCAGGGGGGGGCCAGAGGGGGCCACGGCCCCCCCTACATCATGCTGTGCCCCCCCATGTGCCCCCCCAACTAAAATGACCCCCCCCCCCCAAGTGAGCAGCCGCCGCCGGGCACAGGGAGATGAGCGCTTCCATTGCGCTCATCTCCATTGTAAACTGTCTGTGCCAGCGGAGGTGCAGGGGAGGGAGAGGCGTGTCCCTTCCCTTTCCTCTGATAGGCTGCAGGCAGGCACCGAAGTGGAGGAGAGGCCCCGCCCCCTAATTACTCCTGTTTACCTTTCTAAAGCTAAAGGACCTTTGATGATGTCATCACAGGTCCTGTAAGGGAACTGCACAGTGTAAAGTGTAGTTCCCAGGTTAGAACAGTGCATCTGCCAGGACCTGTGATGACATCATCTTCAACATCACAGGTCCTGCAGAATCTAGCAAAGGAACTGCACCAAAAATGGTGTAGTTCCTAGGTTTCAAAGGTACATCTGCCAGGACCTGTGATGACATCATCACAGGTCCTTCAACCCCTAACAGCAAGTATTAAAAGTTCACAAGCAGCTCTGTATTGATCCATACAGACTGGAATGGAGAGGTAAGAGGAGGTCCTCCACTTTTCATCATTTACCCCCCCCCCCCTCCATGCCCTGTTTTTACTCATTGCTCACTCATGTATACTACTTCAGACAGTTACCACTACCTCATGTACCTCACAGTGACTATAATGCATAACTGACCACATATTTCTATAAACACTGCATCTACAGTATTATACCTTCTATGTGTCACATCAATACACTGCTCTGTATATATATATATATATACACACACATACATGCACACACACTGCATATATTACACAGTATTATACATGCAATATGTACAGATATATAGTATATACCGCAGTGCACTGATATGTGAGGTATGAGGTATAATAGATGCTGTGTGTACAGATATCAGTACACTTCTGTATATACTATATATGTGAGGTACGAGGTATAATAGATGCAGTGTGTACAGATATATAGTATATACAGCAGTGTACTGATATGTGAGGTACGAGGTGTCAATACACTGCTGTATTTACTATATACCTGTACACACTGCATCTATTATACCTCGTACCTCACATATTACACTACTGTATATACTGTATACACTGCATATATTATACCCCGTACCTCACATATCAGTACACTGCTGTATATACTATATACCTGTACACACTGCATCTATTATACCCTGTACCTCACATATCAGAACACTAGGGAATATACTATATACCTGTACACACTGCATCTATTATACCGCGTACCTCACATAACTGTACACTGCTGTATATAATATACATCTGCATCTATTATACCTCTTTTGTGTGCCAGGGCTGTTTTGTAATCCCAATCCGGCCCTGATGGCATAAATTATAAAACGCAGCAGCAAGAATAGTTCATGGAACAAAGGGAGGGGCTATAAAAGGGGAATGGGGGCCCAATTTAGATTCCTGCTATGGGGCCCAGTGATTTTTATGTACGCCCCTGGCTGCAGGCACTAGGCCGGCAGCCTATCAGAGGCCGGCGCAATGACGTCATCGTGCCGCCTGAGCCTTACATTACAGCGTGGGACACAGGAAGAGGCTGCATCGCTGACACTTAGGTAAGTATAAGTGTTTTTTTTTTGTTTTTTTTTACAATAGTGTTACTGGCACATTGGGGGGGCTTATTACAAAACTGGCACATGATGATGGGGGGGACTTTATACTGGCACATGATGATGGGGGGGAACTTTATAGTGTCTGTGACTTTCAAAGTCCCACAGTCCTTTGTTCTATTGCTTTAAGTATATTCTTGTTTTGAAACAACATTGATTCTTTCTTAAAAACGGGGGGGGGGGGGCGCAGTTTGCCATCTTCGCCCTGGGCACCAAATGGCCTTGTCCCAGCCCTGGCAAGACGCCTCCGAAATTCCTCGTCATATTTCCACCACGCACTACCCCCATGCGACTTATACGCACTATAAATCGTGTCCATATAAATAAACTGTTCAGCGCACCGCTCCGGGTGCCTCTGACCCATCACACATCCTAAAACCGCAAACGCCTGCAACCAATTATTCATCGTTCTAGCAACTTTCAACCGTTTATCATAAGGCTTGTCCACAAAACGTTTCTCCTTATCCACTCCATGTTGGTCCACAGACACCAGAGACCATATGTCTACATATTGGTGGGACCATATCTTCTCCCTTACCGATTCCTCCAAATGAGCCCCCAAAGGGCTAACCCCACAAAAACATGAATCTTTATATATCCCCGCCAAAACCACTGAGGGCTTTGCCACCTGAACCGAAGCTATCATCGGCGTCTCCGCCACCGCTACTGGAACCGTAGAAGGGGCAGAGGGAACAGGCAATCTATCTAACAGAGATTTTAATAATGACTCTACACCCGCATTAACACCTCCCCCTCCCCATGCCCCCGCATATTGACACTCACCAGAAGCCGGAACCGCCGGCGGAGCTACTGCAGGTACAGGCACCGCTTCCCTGTGTGCTGCCACCGAAACCAGGCTAGGGGCCCTGGAACTCTCACCAATCGCCAGTCGTCTGTGCCCGGACCGCGGTGTACGATCAGACTCCTCCGAGGTAGCAGAGGATCCCTCTGAAGACGACGGGGAATGCCACCTGGAAGATCTGGACCGCCTACTGTACCGGGATGACCTGGATCGCCGACTTGAACGCCGCCGTCTGCGGCTGCGCCTCCCCCGACGCCTATCCTCTCTGGAGGGAGTGGGGGACAAAGATCTCTCCCTGCCTCTGCTCAGGCCAACCGTGGAAACCGCTGTAGGAGGAGTGGAATGAGGCTGTAAGAGGGGGGGGGGGTACTAGTGCTCAAAACGGCGGCCCCAACTGCCAAAGAAGCCCCCCCATTAGTAGGGGCCGGACTACCAGCAGCACCACCAATGAAAGAGGGGGCTAGGGATATAATTGGTGCAGATAAAGGGGGGGGAAGGGGGGGAGCAGCTTGCGATGGCGGAGGGGTAATGGGGGCCTCATCCGCCGACACGGCACCAGAATAATTAGATCCCATGACCGCCAAATTGCTCGCCTGCCACGCCGTTAATCCTATACCCAGCGATGACGGAGGCGGAAGGGGAGGAGCCAGATTGCGGCCCACTTCCGGCTCAGATCCCCGGCCTGGACTACGGCCCCCACGTGAAGAGGCCGCTTCGGAACGGCCAGAAAACACTTGCCGCAATTTAGCAGGGGGGCGGCGACTCCGCGAAGAGCGCCGGAGCCCCCGTTCCCTCCCAGCGTGACACTCACCCAGCGGCGTCTCCGGAGGAACCAATGGAGCAGAGGCAGGAGGAGCGGAGGCAGAGGAAGGATCAAAGCTGCTCAGAAAGGAGCGCAGCCATCCTTCCCCCTCCGCCTGAAAACGCGCCAAGAGAGAAGCGCGCAGCGCCTCATCACCCGCGGACATCCTGAAGGGTCAAACCGGAGGTAAGATTTACCAACTCGGCTCACCCTGCAAGAGGAAGTGGGAACCACTGTCCTCCTCTATATAATCTTTCCTTACTCCTCCTACCATCGTCTCCTCCTCCATACCCTCCCCACCTACATTCTTTTAACCCCTTACCTTCCTTCCACTACCATACCCGGGGCCTATTCTATCACCCCTACCCAGGGAAACTAAGGGAGGGGAGAGGGGGGACCAACAGTCCCTCATCACCCTCCATACCCTGTCGGGTGCTCTCCATTTCCATCAGTTATTGTCAGCCAAAACTAGAAGTGGAGCCTACACAGAGATAAGGTATAATGGAAAGATCTGCACCTCTTCTGGGTTTTTGACCCACACTCGGTTTTGACTCACAATAAGGGTCCATTCACATGTCCGTTATAACACTCCGTTTCCGTTCCGATTTAAATCGGAACGTTTTTTCGGATCCATTAATTTCAACTGCCTGTCCGAATCACGGAATCTGTTCCGTTTTCCTATTTTCGAGTATGCGGATCCTGAAAAAAAATTAAGCTTGTCCTACTTTCTGTCCGTTTTTCGGGTTCGTTGTCCATTCAAGTCAATGGATCCGCATAAATGTGATCGAATGTCATCCGATTTTGCGGATCCGTTGACAGGAAAATGGATGAACAAAAAAAAACAGAATAACGGAAACACGGAACGGATTCGGAAGCACTTTAGTAAAAAAAACGGAAGGTTGTACTGAAAAACAGATCCGCAAAAAAAAGAAATGTTTATCTGGAAAGGTAAAAATACTGACGTGTGAATGGACCCTAACTGATCAAATAACTGAAGTGTGAACTAGGCCTGCACAACCAAAAGGGAGACACCTCCAAATGCATACTGCAGTTCAAAAATATAAGACAGAGACAGTACGTCCTGTGAAATGAAGTGAATGCACAGGTCTGCGTCACCATGGCTGAAAATACAAAATCAAAAACAATGCAACAGCACTACACAAACATAGAATATCATTATTAAAATACGGGAATATGAAAATATAAATAAATTCTATATTTACTATATAAAGTGAATATGAAAAGGGTCATTTAGCAAACTTGTGTAAAGTAGAACTGGTTTAGTTCCCATAGCAACCAATAAGATTCCTCCTTTCATTTTCCAAAGGAGCGGTGAAAGGTAGAATCTGATTGGTTTGCTAAATGACCCCCAAAGTACTTAGCAAATATATTTTGATCAAAATCATTTGCACCCATGTATTTTTTTTATTTTCTTGGTGGGATGTATTGTTTTCCATTTGTGATATATTTAGGTGTTTACTTAATGTAAATGTAGCTGACTCATCAGTTACATATGTGCATGCATATGTACAAAATATTTTTACTTTCTAAAAACCACCTTAGATAACTAACAGACAGATGTAGCACAACATGAGTAATAATAACAAGCATATGGTTTGCCAAAGTAGTTTGACATGATTTGTAGAATTTTGCTAGAATAGATATTACACCACCCACCCAGGAGCTCTGCCCCCTAGGCTACAACTATTAATTACACTGCTGCATGAATAGCACTGCTACCACTGAGTTCAGAGTAGTACCATATTTTTTTCTTTATAAGACTCACTTTCTCCCCCCCAAAATTTGGGAAAATGGCCATGTGTCTTATAAAGCGAATACTAGAAGCGCTTACTAGTATGCATTAGTTGCAGGGAGTGAAGCACTGTGAGCGCTTCCTGTACTCACTCTCCCTGGTCTTCTCCGGGCCATGCTGCACTTTAGCTCCTGACCGTGTACAGCGTCAGGATGTAGTGTGCGCACTATGACCCAACGCTGCATGTGCAGCATGAGCCAGGAGAAGACAAGGGAGCAAGACTTCTGCAGAAACTGCTGGACCTGGAGAGGAGTGGCGGAGCTGGAGAGGTAAGTGAAGTTATTTATTTTATACAGTTGCAAGAAAAAGTATGTGAACCCTTTGGAATGATATGGATTTCTGCACAAATTGGTCATAAAATGTGATCTGATCTTCATCTAAGTCACAACAATAGACAATCACAGTCTGCTTAAACTAATAACACACAAGGAATTAAATGTTACCATGTTTTTATTGAACACACCATGTAAACATTCACAGTGCAGGTGGAAAAAGTATGTGAACCCTTGGATTTAATAACTGGTTGAACCTCCTTTGGCAGCAATAACTTCAACCAAACGTTTCCTGTAGTTGCAGATCAGACGTGCACAACAGTCAGGAGTAATTATTGACCATTCTTCTTTACAGAACTGTTTCAGTTCAGCAATATTCTTGGGATGTCTGGTGTGAATCGCTTTCTTGAGGTCATGCCACAGCATCTCAATCGGGTTGAGGTCAGGACTCTGACTGGGCCACTCCAGAAGGCATTTTTTCTTCTGTTTAAGCCATTCTGTTGTTGATTTACTTCTATGCTTTGGGTCATTGTCCTGTTGCAACACCCATCTTTTGTTGAGCTTCAGCTGATGGACAGATGGCCTTAAGTTCTCCTGCAAAATGTCTTGATAAACTTTGGAATTCATTTTTCCTTCAATGATAGCAATCCGTCCAGGCCCTGATGCAGCAAAGCAGCCCCAAACCATGATGCCCCCACCACCATACTTCACAGTTGGGATGAGGTTTTGATGTTGGTGTGGTGTGCCTCTTTTTCGCCACACATAGTGTTGTTTGTTTCTTCCAAACAACTCAACTTTGGTTTCATCTGTCCACAGAATATTTTGCCAGTACTGCTGTGGAACATCCAGGTGCTCTTGTGCAAACTGTAAACGTGCAGCAATGGTTTTTTTGGACAGCAGTGGCTTCCTCTGTGGTATCCTCCCATGAAATCCATTTTTGTTTAGTGTTTTACGTATCGTAGATTTGCTAACAGGGATGTTAGCATATGCCAGATACTTTTGTAAGTCTTTAGCTGACACTCTAGGATTCTTCTTCACCTCATTGAGCAGTCTGCGCTGTGCTCTTGCAGTCATCTTTACAGGACGGCTACTCCTAGGGAGAGTAGCAGCAGTGCTGAACTTTCTCCATTTATATACAATTTGTCTTACCGTGGACTGATGAACAGCAAGGCTTTTGGAGATACTTTTATAACCCTTTCAAGCTTTATGCAAGTCAACAATTCTTAATCGTAGGTCTTCTGAGAGTTCTTTTGTGCAAGGCATCATTCACATCAGGCAACGCTTCTTGTGAAAAGCAAACCCAGAACTGGTGTGTGTTTTTTATAGAGCAGGGAAGCTGTAACCAACACCTCCAATCTCATCTCATTGATTGGACTCCAGTTGGCTGACACCTCACTCCAATTAGCTCTTGGAGATGTCATTAGTCTAGGGGTTCACATACTTTTTTAACCTGCACTGTGAATGTTTACATGGTGTGTTCAATAAAAACATGGTAACATTTAATTCTTTGCAAAAATGTGGGGGATTGAGTCAGCACAACCTGTATGTAGGTGCACATCCCTATGGCGAAATACATATACAAACGGAAAATACAAATGTGATAGCACTCTGCATCCAGCATTCTGCCCTGCCTCCATGCTGGATGAGGCATTGGTGTACATTTTGGCCAAAGCGTAATAAGTCACTCACCACGTCAAGGTCGCCTCTATTGAGTGGTCCCTAACACTAGTTCCTACCTGTTTATGGGCCATGACAGCCACACAAAGTCCAGGGAATGCAGGTCAGCATGCACGCCAAGCACACTCTGCTTTTAACCCAGTCCGGTGTCATTACAGCTTTCATCGGATCCAGGGATGCAAGTACCAACATGCACGCTGAGCCCACCATATACTTCTCCTGGAGCCAAATGGCTACTGGTAGTTTCTATATAAGCAGACTCAGTTTTATACTGACTTTAAAACCAGCCTCCAGGATAGATTGACTGGTCAGGTGTGCATGACTCCAAGGAGATCACCACGCCTCCAATATATACTACAAAGAAAAAATGTGGGGGATTGAGTCAGCACAACCTGTATGTAGGTGCACATCACTATGGCGAAATACATATACAAACGGAAAATACAAATGTGATAGCACTCTGCATCCAGCATTCTGCCCTGCCTCCATGCTGGATGAGGCATTGGTGTACATTTTGGCCAAAGTGTAATAAGCCACTCACCACGTCAAGGTCGCCTCTATTGAGTGGTCCCTAACACTAGTTCCTACCTGTTTATGGGCCATAACAGCCACACAAAGTCCAGGGAATGCAGGTCAGCATGCACGCCAAGCACACTCTGCTTTTAACCCCGTCCGGTGCCATTACAGCTTTCATCGGATCCAGGGATGCAAGTACCAACATGCATGCTGAGCCAAATGGCTACTGGTAGTTTCTATATAAGCAGACTCAGTTTTATACTGACTTTAAAACCAGCCGCCAGGACAGATTGACTGGTCAGGTGTGCATGACTCCAAGGAGATCGCCACGCCTCCAATATATACTACAAAGAAAAAATGTGGGGGATGGCCAATATATACTACAAAGAAAAAATGTGGGTGCTGACCTGCATTCCCTGGACTTTGTGTGGCTGTCATGGCCCATAAACAGGTAGGAGCTAGTGTTAGGGACCACTCAATAGAGGCGACCTTGACGTGGTGAGTGGCTTATTACGCTTTGGCCAAAATGTACACCAATGCCTCTTCCAGCATGGAGGCAGGGCAGAATGCTGGATGCAGAGTGCTATCACATTTGTATTTTCCGTTTGTATATGTATTTCGCCATAGTGATGTGCACCTACATACAGGTTGTGCTGACTCAATCCCCCACATTTTTTCTTTGTAGTATATATTGGAGGCGTGGCGATCTCCTTGGAGTCATGCACACCTGACCAGTCAATCTGTCCTGGAGGCTGGTTTTAAAGTCAGTATAAAACTGAGTCTGCTTATATAGAACCTACCAGTAGCCATTTGGCTCCAGGAGAAGTATATGGTGGGCTCAGCATGCATGTTGGTACTTGCATCCCTGGATCCGATGAAAGCTGTAATGGCACCGGACGGGGTTAAAAGCAGAGTGTGCTTGGTGTGCATGCTGACCTGCATTCCCTGGACTTTGTGTGGCTGTCATGGCCCATAAACAGGTAGGAACTAGTGTTAGGGACCACTCAATAGAGGCGACCTTGACGTGGTGAGTGGCTTATTACGCTTTGGCCAAAATGTACACCAATGCCTCATCCAGCATGGAGGCAGGGCAGAATGCTGGATGCAGAGTGCTATCACATTTGTATTTTCCGTTTGTATATGTATTTCGCCATTGTAATGTGCACCTACATACAGGTTGTGCTGACTCAATCCCCCACATTTTTTCCTTGTAGTATATATTGGAGGTATGGCGATCTCCTTGGAGTCATGCACACCTGACCAGTCAATCTGTCCTGGAGGCTGGTTTTAAAGTCAGTATAAAACTGAGTCTGCTTATATAGAAACTACCAGTAGCCATTTGGCTCCAGGAGAAGTATATGGTGGGCTCAGCATGCATGTTGGTACTTGCATCCCTGGATCCGATGAAAGCTGTAATGGCACCGGACGGGGTTAAAAGCAGAGTGTGCTTGGCGTGCATGCTGACCTGCATTCCCTGGACTTTGTGTGGCTGTTATGGCCCATAAACAGGTAGGAACTAGTGTTAGGGACCACTCAATAGAGGCGACCTTGACGTGGTGAGTGGCTTATTACACTTTGGCCAAAATGTACACCAATGCCTCATCCAGCATGGAGGCAGGGCAGAATGCTGGATGCAGAGTGCTATCACATTTGTATTTTCCGTTTGTATATGTATTTCGCCATAGTGATGTGCACCTACATACAGGTTGTGCTGACTCAATCCCCCACATTTTTTCTTTGTAGTATATATTGGAGGCGTGGTGATCTCCTTGGAGTCATGCACACCTGACCAGTCAATCTATCCTGGAGGCTGGTTTTAAAGTCAGTATAAAACTGAGTCTGCTTATATAGAAACTACCAGTAGCCATTTGGCTCCAGGAGAAGTATATGGTGGGCTCAGCATGCATGTTGGTACTTGCATCCCTGGATCCGATGAAAGCTGTAATGGCACCGGACGGGGTTAAAAGCAGAGTGTGCTTGGCGTGCATGCTGACCTGCATTCCCTGGACTTTGTGTGGCTGTTATGGCCCATAAACAGGTAGGAACTAGTGTTAGGGACCACTCAATAGAGGCGACCTTGACGTGGTGAGTGGCTTATTACACTTTGGCCAAAATGTACACCAATGCCTCATCCAGCATGGAGGCAGGGCAGAATGCTGGATGCAGAGTGCTATCACATTTGTATTTTCCATTTAATTCTTTGTGTGTTATTAGTTTAAGCAGACTGTGATTGTCTATTGTTGTGACTTAGGGTTCTCATACTTTTTCTTGCAACTGGAAGTCTTATTTGAAATCTGATAGGGGTCAGGCATGGAAGCCTGATCTGAGGTCTGATGAGGGTCTGGCATGGAAGTCTGATCTGAGGTCTGATGGGGGTCTGCCATGGAAGTCTGATCTGAGGTCTAAAGGGGCGTCTGGCATGGAAGTCTGATGGGGGTCTGACATGGAGTTCTGATGGGGGTCTGATGTGAGGTCTTGATATGGGGGTCAGATGTGAGGTCCTGATATGTGGGTCTGATGTGAGGTCCTGATATGGGGGTCTGATGTGAGGTCTTGATATGGGGGTCAGATGTGAGGTCCTGATATGTGGGTCTGATGTGAGGTCCTGATATGGGGGTCTGATGTGAGGTTCTGATATGGGGGTCTAAACTGAGTTCCTGATATGGGGGTCTAAACTGAGTTCCTGATATGGGGGTCTGATGTGAGGTCCTGATTTGGGGGTCTGATCTGAGGATCTGATATGAGGTCTGATTAATTTGTTTTTCTTATTTTCCTCCTCTAAAACCTAGAGTACGTCTTATTATCAGACATGTCTTATAAAGTGAAAACTATGGGTAGTTTGTATCTCTGTACTACAGATGAGCAAATTGATTCTAAATGAATCGGATTTGTTTTGCGAATTTCAATAAAATTCTGATCCCAAACAGATCTGCAGTTTTTCGGATTCGCTTTGCACAAACTGCGTCTGTGCCATTTTACTGTGAAAATTGGGCAAAAGGGCAGGGACAATGAAGATGGCGGATCACATGACTCTGGGAGGGAGGGAGGTTTCTCTGATGTGTCTGGAAGAAAGAAATCAAAGACAAAAGCCAGCAATCTCAGGGTGTCGTAGGGACAGTTGAGGAACATTATTCATTGTCCCTGCCCTTTTGCCCTCCAATTTTCACAGTAAAATGGTGCAGGTGCCACATTGCACAGTTTGTCCAAAGCAAGTGAGAATGTTGGTGGCTGTAGTTGTGCAAACAGCAGTAGAAGCACAGTAGGCACTACCCATATAACTAGCAGTAGCAGCAAGCCACAGTTTTCCCTCTCCTCTGATAAGTGCCAGATTAATTTCAAAGACAAAGAAGATGTCATTGTAGACTGGATAGCTTACTTATCCTCCCAGTCACAGCAGGATGATGGCAATGTCACATGTCTGCCACTGTGCCTTTGAGCCAGGGTGTAACGCAGTCCTTCTGCTCCTCGTCCTTAAGGCCCCAGAAAAACCTTTCACTTGCATCATCTGTGTCTTCACTGCCCCCTTCTAGTGGGGTGCCTTCTTTATTCTTAAGAAGTGGCAACAACACCACATGTACTATGGAAGATTCTGAAGATAGTCTTCCTGTTGATGACTTGTGTGAGAAACGTTAGAGTTTCGACTGCCATGAGGAGAAAGTTCACGCAGAGGTGGGGGACCCAATGCATACAAACTGAAAAAAATGGCGTGGTGTTAGACCGGCAGGAAGTGCTCAAACCCATATGCAGTTGTGCCTGTATATACAGGGGAGCAAATCCTGCACTTGTGGCCCGTTGTTAATGGCGATCCCCAGCAAAAATGCATACAGTGGAGGATGCCCGCAGCGGACCACAAGTACCACAATAAACATTCTACACAAGATAGCAATTATGTTGATGTTATAACCAATATAATAATATTAGCAAAGACAGGTGCACTCTGCGGTCTTACTAAACCCTCAAACTGATGTTAAAATTGAGAGATTAGCCAACATTTCCTACTATAGAGGACATGTCTGAGCCCGAGCACCACGCCAAGGTTTCTCAAGTAGTTCGGGTCCTAACACTCACCTACCTGAGCCGTATGGGCAATACCTTGAGTGGGACTCGCAAACTCCTCCCTCCTCCCATTGCTAGCATGGCTACATGCTGGAGGTAACTGGTGAGTTGTCTGTGAGTCGGACCTCTTGCTCCTGTAATTCGCCCACTGGCCCCTGGTATTGCCCATACGGCTCAGGTAGGTGAGTGTTAGGACCCGAGCTATTTGAGAAACCTTGGCGTGGTGCTCGGGCACAGACATGTCCTCTATAGTAGGAAATGTTGGCTAATCTCTCAATTTTAACATCAGTTTGAGGATTTAGTAAGATCGCAGAGTGCACCTGTCTTTGCTAATATTATTATATTGGACCCAATGCATAGCTGTGATGGTGGTAGTGATAGTTACAGTTGCACTTGTAGAAATGGTGGTAGGGGCAGTTGTAGCTATGGCAACAGTGGCACTTGGGGCAGATACAGGTAGCCCGCAAATACATATTGTGCGAAACCTCCAAAAGTACATAAAATATGGAAAAGACCACGCAACTCTTATTTTCTGTTGCAAGCTTCCTATTTATTTTGTTATATTGTTAATCCATCCGAATAAGGTTATATTTTAGCCACTGGCCAACGTTTCGGTCTAAACTCAGACCTTGTTCACGGCCTAATTTATACATAGACAAAAGTAAAAAACATCAACATCATTTAGGATGTAGAAACGAGAAGATATTACATCATAATTATAGGGTGTCATAACATATCTCCAGCGGAGATTATAACAAGATTAGTACATTGTAAGAAAATGGTACATGGTGAAAATCATAATTGCAGAGATTCCCGGGGTCTTGTATAATTGTAATACTTGATAAGTTAATGGGATATCACAGGTGAAGAGGACTGGAGACCATCTTGAGTTAAAACAGTGGGAGGGAGTTCCGGAGATGGATACGATATTCCAGCAAGTGCATGACGCGAGTACGAAAGCCTAAAAAACAATTAGTTCTCCTGAAAACGTAAATAAGCTATGTTTCCTTAACCCTTTAAGGACCCAGCCATTTTTCACCTTAAGGACCAGGCCATTTTTAGCAAATCTGACATGTGTCACTTTATGTGGTAATAACTTTAAAACGCTTTTACTTATCCAGGCCATTCTTGTTTTCTAATCACATATTGTACTACATGACAGTGGTAAAATTGAGTCAAAAAAATGTCATTTTTATTTATAAAAAAATACCAAATTTACCAAAGATTTGGAAAAATTAGCAAATTTCCATATTTCAATTTCTCTACTTTTATAATAGATAGTAATAACTCAAAAAATATTTATTACTTTATATTCCCCATATGTCTACTTCATGTTTAGATTATTTTGTGAATGCCATTTTATTTTTTGGGGATGTTAGAAGGCTTTTATGTTTAGAAGCAAATCTTGAAATTTTTTTGAAAATTTCCAAAACCCACTTTTTAAGGACCACTGAAGACTGCCCGCACCCCTGAAGACGCCAAGTTAATTTGGCGAAACATGTAGGGGGGCAGAGTGCTGTAAAGCATGTGTTTTAGACAGTGTATGCCTGCGCCTTACATTTGACAAGATTTAAGCTAGTGGCAGTTAGATAGGAAGATAGTGTGGAGTGAGAGTTTACCAGCTACCGAGATAGATAGTTTGGAGTGAGAGCGTACCAGCTACCGTGATAGACCATAGCACTGTGGATTAACAGTGCAGGTACCAGCAACAATCTGTATCGGCTGCTAAATATAAAGCAGCCTAGCAGAGCAGGGGAGCAGGGCGGATAGCAGCACCTCCACACCTATCCAAAGACGGTTTTATTGGCACTATTTTGGGGTGCGTAGGAATTTTTGATCGTTTGCGATTACACTTTTTATGATCTAAGGTGACAAAAAAAAATAGCTTTTTTATAGCGTTTTTTTTTTTTTACGGTGTTCACCTTTAGGGGTTAGGTCATGTGATATTTTTATAGAGCAGGTCGTTACGGACGTGGCAATACCTAATATATATACTTTTATTATTTATTTAAGTTTTTTATCGCTTGCTATTACACTTTTTATGATGTATTTTTTTACGATGTTCACCTGAGAGGTTAGGTAATGTGGTATTTTTATAGAGCTGGTTGTTACGGACGCGGCGATACCTAATATGGCTATATATTTTTTTTTTTACATTTAACACAACCGGCTCTATAAAAATATCACATGACCTAACCCCTCAGATGAACACCGTTAAAAAAATAAAATAAAATCTGTGCTAAAAAACACATTTTTTTCTCACCTTACATCACTAAAATGCAACACCAAGCGATCAAAAAGGCGTATGCCCCCAAAATAGTACCAATCTAACCGTCACCTCATTCGCAAAAAATGAGCCTTTACTTAAGACAATCGCCCAAAAAAAAAAAAAAAAAACGATGGCTCTCAGACTATGGAGACACTAAAACATGATTTTTTTTGTTTCAAAAATGAAACCGTCTTTGGATAGGTGTGGAGGTGCTGCTATCCGCCCTGCTCCCCTGCTCTGCTAGGCTGCTTTATATTTAGCAGCCGATACAGATTGTTGCTGGTACCTGCACTGTTAATCCACAGTGCTATGGTCTATCACGGTAGCTGGTACGCTCTCACTCCAAACTATCTATCTCGGTAGCTGGTAAACTCTCACTCCACACTATCTTCCTATCTAACTGCCACTAGCTTGAATCTTGTCAAATGTAAGGCGCAGGCATACACTGTCTAAAACACATGCTTTACAGCACTCTGCCCCCCTACATGTTTCGCCAAATTAACTTGGCGTCTTCAGGGGTGCGGGCAGTCTTCAGTGGTCCTTAAAAAGTGGGTTTTGGAAATTTTCTAAAAAATTTCAAGATTTGCTTCTAAACATAAAAGCCTTCTAACATCCCCAAAAAATAAAATGGCATTCACAAAATAATCTAAACATGAAGTAGACATATGGGGAATATAAAGTAATAAATATTTTTTGAGTTATTACTATCTATTATAAAAGTAGAGAAATTGAAATATGGAAATTTGCTAATTTTTCCAAATCTTTGGTAAATTTGGTATTTTTTTATAAATAAAAATGACATTTTTTTGACTCAATTTTACCACTGTCATGTAGTACAATATGTGATTAGAAAACAAGAATGGCCTGGATAAGTAAAAGCGTTTTAAAGTTATTACCACATAAAGTGACACATGTCAGATTTGCTAAAAATGGCCTGGTCCTTAAGGTGAAAAATGGCTGGGTCCTTAAAGGGTTAAGGAAACATAGCTTATTTACGTTTTCAGGAGAACTAATTGTTTTTTAGGCTTTCGTACCCGCGTCATGCACTTGCTGGAATATCGTATCCATCTCCGGAACTCCCTCCCACTATTTTAACTCAAGATGGTCTCCAGTCCTCTTCACCTGGGATATCCCATTAACTTATCAAGTATTTTAGAAACAAAAAAAATCATGTTTTAGTGTCTCCATAGTCTGAGAGCCATCGTTTTTTTTTTTGGGCGATTGTCTTAAGTAAAGGCTCATTTTTTGCGGGATGAGGTGACGGTTAGATTGGTACTATTTTGGGGGGCATACGCCTTTTTGATCGCTTGGTGTTGCATTTTAGTGATGTAAGGTGAGAAAAAAATGTGTTTTTTAGCACAGATTTTATTTTATTTTTTTGACGGTGTTCATCTGAGGGGTTAGGTCATGTGATATTTTTATAGAGCCGGTTGATACGGATGCGCCGATACCTAATATGTCTACTTTTATTTTTTTCCCTATTATTGACAATTATATTTTTTACTTTATTTTGGGAAAAGGGCGCATTATATTTTTTTTTTACTTGAAAGTTGTTGTTTTTTTTATTTATTTTTTTACCTTTCTTTTTCACTTTATTTTTTGTCCCACTATAGGACTTCAAGATTTCAGCGTCTGATCCCTGTTTCAATACAGCACAATACATATGTATTGTGCTGTATTGAACTGTCAGAGTCTTAGGCTACTTTCACACTAGCGTTCGGGTGTCCGCTCGTGCGCACCGTTTGAAGGGGCTCACGAGCGGCCCCGAACGCATCCGTCTGGCCCCAATGCCTTCTCAGTGGAGGCGGATCCACAGAGAATGCATCCGCCTGCCAGCGTTCAGCCTCCGCTCCGCTCAGTGAGCGGACACCTGAACGCTGCTTGCAGCGTTCGGGTGTCCGCCTGGCCGTGCGGAGGCGAGCGGATCCGTCCACACTTACAATGTAAGTCAATGGGGACGGATCCGCTTGAAGATGACACAATATGGCTCAATCTTTAAGCGGATCCGTCCCCCATTGACTTTCAATGTAAAGTCTGAACGGATCCGCTCAGACAACTTTCACACTTAGAAAATTTTCTAAGTTTTAATGCAGACGCATCCGTTCTGAACGGATGCGAACGTCTGCATTATCGGAGCGGATCCGTCTGATGAAACATCAGACGGATCCGCTCCGAACGCTAGTGTGAAAGTAGCCTTACACTGTAAGACGCTAACAGTTGCCTAGGAGACTCAGGCCTGCAAGTTAGGATGAGCATTCTCGTCCAAGGTCCTGAACATGTTAAAGCAAAGTTTTATTAAAGCGAAATAAGCTATGTTTCCTTGAAACTAAATAAATAAATACATTCGCGCCCACAATACACTTATGTTAGTTAAATATTCCTTGTAGATGTCACATTTGTTGAGTAGCTGATTGGGATTATTATATAGTGATGTGGGCAGTTCATCGGCTGTAGAAGCATTGGTGGCCAGTGGTTACATACCTTAGTCCCTATTGAGAAGCTTTCTTCTGTGATCTCCACCCCTTACAGGTGGAGTAACTCTTTCCACTCCTTGAACTATTAATGCTGCCGTATCACCCTCATGGATTGTAGCAAAATGTAAGCTGGCTGCAGAAACATCACGGGTCTTGTAGTGCGGCATGTATGAAATATGTTTACGCACCCGAGTCTTTATCTGATTAGTTATGCAGCCTACATATTGCAATGAGCAAATTTTGCATGTAATTACATAGATGGCAAATTTTGTATGATTTAATCTCATAGTTTTTGCCATTGGCTGTGGATTGAAAGGTCTTGTTCACACCTTGTATGGCCACATTTATAGCTACCTTTACAAGTGAGCCACATGGGTTTAGTATTTGGACGGTCCCGAAACATGCTAGGACTGATCATCTGCCCCAGATTAGGAGCTTTGCGAGCCGCACATCTTATACCTCCTGTTACCAATCCCGTCCATTCTTTATTGTAACTAAGTACCGGGAGATGTTGTTTAACTATTTTGCAGATTTCCCTGTATTCCTCACTATATTTTGTAGTGAAGGTCACTGTATTTTGTTTGGACATATTCACAACATTTTTCTTTTTATGTAGTTGTTGTTTTATGGGGAAAACAAGAGCTTTACAACCCAAGGATAATGCCCAGTTTTTATCACCCTTCAAACACAAATCCCCAAAACTAACAAACAACGAATCATGATGCAAACTGAGTGATAAAGACTCAATGCATGGATTTAAATACAGAGCAAACGATGGTATGTCCGCCACATCGCCTGACCAAACAATTAGCAGGTCATTGATGTAGCGTCCATACCAACGAATGTCCTGAAAAAAGTATGGCGATGAAAAGAAAGTATCTCTCCCACCATGCTATATATATATTGGCTATAGAGGGAGAGAACCTAGCCCCCATCGACACACCTGAAACCTGCAAATAAAAATTGTCATTAAACATAAAGAAATTATGTTTGAGCAGAAAATCCACCACTTCTGTGATAAATTCCTGAAGTACAGGCGTATAATCACTGTAGGTTTTGAGGAACCATTGTAAAGCCACTAGCGCAAGATTATGTGGTATATTTGTTTACAAAGACACCACATCAGCCGTAATTCATATATAATTGTTACACCATTTGAAATCAGCAAAGGATTGCAAGACCGATCTGGTGTCTTTCAAATAGCCAGGAATTAAGGGGATCAAAGGCTGAAGAAGAGAGTCCACCCATTCAGAAAGCCTCTCTGAGTATGAGACGATTCCGGCTACAATTGGCCTCATAGGGGGTGGAAAGGGGTATATAGGAAGTGGAAAGTTTTTGTAATGTTTTGCATGAGTAAGGACCGGCATAACGTGGTCCGAAACGCGTAGACCATCTGTCTTGTATCTGTTTGGATTTTTATACCGCATGAAATAAAGGACTACTTGTTATATGGAGCTGGATCTTGCACCTTTTTCTTCAGTCTATCTACAGCCGTGTCCAGGCTATACCCGTGCTCCTAACAAGTGAAGCAGGTGAGAGCTGCCTTTCTTCTAAGCTTTTGATTACGTCTATGTGGACGAATTGCCCTCCCTGCAATTGTGTATAGCAAGATTTTGCAGTATGGCATGGCACATGCCGCATTACGACCGATGGAGGAAATCCAAGGCCAAATAAAAAAGATGGATGCCATTTTTAATGTTCCAGACCAAACTATGCAAGTGAATATGGACTTGAATATTCTCATGTCTTCATTGGAAAAACTATTAACCAAAGAAATGCGTACCTGGTGGGACTCTACATTTTTACAGAGGTACATTGATAAGCGTATGATCCCATGTGGGTTGAGAATAAGGAAAAAACCTACTGTTTCTTACTCAGATGTTTTTTTGTTGCAATGGCAAGAGATTTTGTCAGAGTGCTCGATGAAATTAATGCAGCTTATAATCCAATCTGAAGATCAAACTCTGGCAGATTTGCGGGAGGAAATTAGAGTCACACAAGAGTCATTACTGGATCATGTGGACAAACAATTATTTTCTGAGCTGGATAACAAATTAAAGGAAAATTTAAATAAAATGGAGAAAAACCTGATACAATTTAAACAAAATAAGTTCAACAGAGATCTTTTGGATCACAAGACCAATACTTTGTGTAAAGGGAGAATATTAATCACTAATATTTATGCAAATATCAATAATTAATATTCATAAATGGGAGGAGCCATCTAGTGATAACTCCGCCCATTTATGCCTTTATATAATAATAATAACACAATACCTTCGCTATGCTTTACACTAGTCACTTATGCTAACTGCATGCGCCTTACTAACTAACTATCGCCAATAACTACACGTTACACAGATACAAATATAACGGTATTTATTAACAATACACTACGCACGCAATACTAACAATACAGCACTAAATATACAATCCTAAACTACACTACCCATTCCCAATTCCACCCATCAACTAACTATACAATTCACACATACAAGTATATAACAACCCACCCCACCTGACTATTCACTGTCCCTACGGGGTACGACGAAGGGTTAATTAATTGTTTGCAGAGCAGAGGCATGCTCCACAGAGGATTGTTTGCAGAGCAGAAGCATGCTCTACAGAGGAACCAAGGCAGGGGACCAGGGTAACCACCAGGGGTTAATCAGGGTTTACCACCAGGGCCACCAGGGTTCAGGGGTCTATGGGGGGTGATAACAGGGTAAACCAGGGGAGAGCAGGCACACAGGGAACCAGGGGATGTATAGGGTTCTAGGGGTAACCAGGGGAGAGTAGGGGAACAGGGCACTGAAGGGGTTAACAGGGGACTGGGGAGCAGAGTTGCAGAGCAGGGGACTGTGACCTGGGGCAGCAGGGCAGGGGTTAAGGGCAGCAGCAATGCTGCTGGGATTGTCATTGGGGGACTGCTGGGCACTGAAGGGGTTTATTGGCAGGGGGGCAGTGAGATATTTCAGGGCAGCAAGGGTTAAGGAGGAGGCAGGACAGGGAAAGCGATACTTAGACTGTCTAACTTCTGCTCCGTCCTTCTGCTCTCCTCCTCAGGGCTGCTCTGGGCTCAACTACTCAGCCTAGTCTCCTCCACTTCTCTTCAGAGCGCTGCTAGCCTTTCGGGTATGTGCAGGAGCGCAGCTCCTTCGCTGGCTGCGCTCTCTCCTCTTAGTGGGGGGGGGGATCTTCACTCCGGCATGCAGGGGGTCCACTTCTGAGCGCAGAGCACAGAGCTCTGCTGCGGCAGGCAGGCAGGGGTTCTCTATCCCAGCGCCGGGTGCGCTCCCCTTCAGGGGGGGGGGGGGGGGGACCGAACTGTCAGAGCGCAGTGCTGCTGGGGTGAGCGGCACACAGGGGCATGGGAACTCTGTTCCCATGTCCCTGTTAGGCATACCATCTCCAGCGCTGCCGGAGATGGTGACAAAGGGCAGAGGATCTTTTTGATCCTCTGTCCTTTGTAGAGGCCAACGCTGAACATAATTGTCCAACTGTCTGTCTCCTCCACCCACCCAGCAGGCGCATATGAACGGGATTACGGCCATATATGCCCATAGATGCTTGGGGCACATCTATAAGCATATATGAACGGACATTATTCACATAGGGGCAGGAATAAGCCCTCCTATATAACTGTATAGGGGCACATATATATATGATAAGGGGGCATATATTAAGGGGGATTATCTAAGGGGCCACATTCATATATAAGGGGGCACAGATAAGGGGGCACAAGCCCCTACAATATAAGAGGGCACAAGCCCCTACAATATAAGAGGGCACAAGCCCCTACAATATAAGGGGGCACATATTTCCCACAGGGGCCACCATGAGCCCCTGGGGATCACCATGGGCAGACGTGCGCAGATGCTGGGCACATCTGCGCACATCGTCCCATGATGCTATGGCTAATGTATGCACATATATACCATACATGCCCGCACGTGTTTGCAGGCATGCATGGATATATATGCATATGTCTTAACCGTTCCTCAACACTTTGTATACTGTACATGGCCAGAATCCAGGTCAAGTACTCCACGTTTTAGTCTGAAAATAAAAACACGCTTCAGAAAGAAGCGCGTTTCAAAGGTTTCCTTCAGCTCCACAGAACTAGACTTATCAGACTCAGTAACAGAAAACAGTCAGGATTCTTCCCACCTGCATACCGCTGCCACACATGCATCCTCAATATCAAAAAATGGAGGGCGGGAAGAAAACATAGAAAAAGCTTGTCGTTACCCGTCACGAAACAAGAAAGATTAGAGGATGTACAAGTGATTAACCTATCGGCTACTATTTTGTCACAGGATTAGATGGATCTATTAAAAATATCCATATGCAAAATAATGTTCAAATCAGTGTTGATCCAATGGGAGAACTACAGAGTTCCATGGACTTTGGGGAATTGGCTCATGTCTGTCATCTTCAGGAGATGCGGTCGGAACAGGAGAACAATGCACTTGTTAATACTGCAATATATTTCTGAATTTTTATTAGGGATTTTTATCCCGTACAGTCTAGGTCTCTTGCTCTGTACCGCTTCCAGGATTTGATAGAAAAGGATTTGTTTATTACATGACAGAGGTAAATTAGAGAACATGCAGATGGGGTTAACTCGCACAGATAAAAAGAAAAAGAAAAAAGATGTCTTCCAAAGAAGACTACAGGAACTAATGATGAGGTCTGATCTGGTTATAAAGGAAGCGGACAAGGGGGGAGCGGTTGTGGTGATGGACAGTTTTATTTACAAGATGCAAGTTCAAAAGATGTTGGACAACTTAACTACTTATATTCCTTTGAGCTGCAACCCTCTACCCCAGTTCCAAAATAAGATATTTCAGATCTTATCAAAAGGTTCTGAGTTAGGCATTTTGAGCAAAAAAGAGGTGGATTATATCTACAGTTGCAAGAAAAAGTATGTGAACCCTTTGGAATGATATGGATTTCTGCACAAATTGGTCATAAAATGTGATCTGATCTTCATCTAAGTCACAACAATAGACAACCACAGTCTGCTTAAACTAATAACACACAAGGAATTAAATGTTACCATGTTTTTATTGAACACACCATGTAAACATTCACAGTGCAGGTAGAAAAAGTATGCGAACCCTTGGATTTATTAACTGGTTGAACCTCCTTTGGCAGCAATAACTTCAACCAAACGTTTCCTGTAGTTGCAGATCAGATGTGCACAACAGTCAGGAGTAATTCTTGACCATTCCTCTTTACAGAACTGTTTCAGTTCAGCAATATTCTTGGGATGTCTGGTGTGAATCGCTTTCTTGAGGTCATGCCACAGCATCTCAATCGGGTTGAGGTCAGGACTCTGACTGGGCCACTCCAGAAGGCGTATTTTCTCCTGTTTAAGCCATTCTGTTGTTGATTTACTTCTATGCTTTGGGTCGTTGTCCTGTTGCAACACCCATCTTCTGTTGAGCTTCAGCTGGTGAACAGTTCTCCTAATGTCTTGATAAACTTGGGAATTCATTTTCCTTTGATGATAGCAATCCGTCCAGGCCCTGACGCAGCAAAGCAGCCCCAAACCATGATGCCCCCACCACCATACTTCACAGTTGGGATGAGGTTTTGATGTTGGTGTGCTGTGCCTCTTTTTCTCCACACATAGTGTTGTGTGTTTCTTCCAAACAACTCAATTTTGGTTTCATCTGGTTTTGCCAGTACTGCTGTGGAACATCCAGGTGCTCTTATGCAAACTGTAAATGTGCAGCAATGTTTTTTTTTTTTTACAGCAGTGTCTTACATATCGTAGATTCACTAACAGGGATGTTAGCATATGCCAGAGACTTTTGTAAGTCTTTAGCTGACACTCTAGGATTCTTCTTCACCTCATTGAGCAGTCTGCGCTGTGCTCTTGCAGTCATCTTTACAGAACGGCCACTCCTAGGGAGAGTAGCAGCAGTGCTGAACTTTCTCCATTTATATACAATTTGTCTTACCATTGACTGATGAACAGCAAGGTTTTTGCAGATACTTTTATAACCCTTTCCAGCTTTATGCAAGTCAACCATTCTTAATCGTAGGTCTTCTGAGAGCTCTTTTGTGCGAGGCATCATTCACATCAGGCAATGCTTCTTGTGAAAAGCAAACCCAGAACTGGTGTGTGTTTTTTTTTATAGGGCATCTGTAACCAACACCTCCAATCTAATCTCATTGATTGGACTCCAGTTGGCTGACACCTCACTCCAATTAGCTCTTGGAGATGTCATTAGTCTAGGGGTTCACATACTTTTTCCACCTGTACTGTGAATGTTTACATGGTGTGTTCAATAAAAACATGGTAACATTTAATTCTTTGTGTGTTATTAGTTTAAGCAGACTGTGATTGTCTATTGTTGTGATCAGATCACATTTTATGACCAATTTGTGCAGAAATCCATATCATTCCAAAGGGTTCACATACTTTTTCTTGCAACTGTATGTGGAGCACCCCATCATTTCCATTTTCCATTCCTTGCTCAAAGTCCATTAGGGGGTATTTCCACCCCCTATGAGGCCAATTGTAGCCGGAATCGGCTCATATTCAGAGAGGCTTTCTGAATGGGTGGACTCTCTTCTTCAGCCTTTGAGCCCCTTAATTCCTGGCTATTTGAAAGACACCAGATCAGTCTTGCAATCCTTTGCTGATTTCAAATGGTGTAGCAATTATATATGGATTGTGGCTGATGTGGTGTCTTTGTACACAAATATACCACATAATCTTGCGCTAGTGGCTTTACAATGGCTCCTCAAAACCTACAGTGATTATATGCCTGTACGTCAGGAATTTATCACAGAAGTGGTGGATTTCCTGCTCAAACATAATTTCTTTATGTTTAATGACAATTTTTATATGCAGGTTTCAGGTGTGTCGATGGGGGCTAGGTTCTCTCCCTCCATAGCCCATATATTTATGGCATGGTGGAAGAGATACTTTCTTTTTTTTTTTCAAAATCTCTTTATTGAATTAAGAAATCACTTTGTACAGCAATGGTTATCAGAACAATACAGTACAGAAAATTGCATCAAAGCATATTTATGCAGGCAATTATGCAAATAAGATTTCTCAATTCACATTTTACCATTTTATTCCCCAACTCCCCTCCCTTCCCTCATTCCATGACCCCATCCCCCCTCCCTCACCCCCCACCCCTGAACACTAATCTAAGACTTTCGGTCTTGAAGTGACTTTGGAACAATGCCTCACCTCCCACCTTGAGTGATACGCTCACCTAAGAGCTGAATTAAAAGGCCAGTCTCCCTAACCTACCTGCAAGCTGAGCCTCTAAATACCACCCAGTAAGTTTGAATGGGGCTATGAGTTCCTGGATTTCAATATCAGAAAGTTGTTTTTCTATGAACCTCCTCCATTGTTTTATAAACTTTTCAACCAGGCGTTCCTTATCCTGTTCTACCTCCAGTCTTTCCAAGTAAAGAACATTTTTCATCATCCCTATGACCTCCTCCCACACTGGTACTTCCTTTTCTAGCCAGTGTCGTAGGAGAGACTTCTTAACCGACATCAGTAGGAGATGTATACTTGTTTTAGCAACCAACGATCCTATTTCCTCGTCCTGGTTTTTAGGTATATAGTGAAATATGTATTGCTGTGGTGTGATACCCACCGTGTCTCCCCAAATGTCATCAATAGAATCTATGGCCTGCTTCCATAACGGTTGCACTTTCGGGCATTCCCATATGGCATGTAATAAACCTGTTTTCGGGAGGCTACACTTAGGACATTCACGCAGATAATGGGCAGGAGCATCATGATAGGATAAATTAAAGGCATACGTCGCTCTATGCATGAGTCTTAATTGTGTCTCTCTCCACTGTTCATTATATGTCGCCCGTCTGACCAATTCCATGCCTTCCCTCATCTTTTTTGATATATTCGGGTCAGATAATTCACTCTCCCAAGGTTTATAGGCCCCTTTTACCAAACCTATTGTCTGAATGCTATGGAGTCTACGTTGTAATTCAGAAAGGGGCATGTGAGAGCCATCATTGCCTAGCAAGGCCGCAAACCATGCTAACCTATCAGAATCACCAACAGAATTTGCCTGAGCGTTGCAGTAGCTTCTAATTTGCTGATAGGGAAGATAGTGAGCATCTTGAAAGTCAAATTGTGTTTGACCTGGTCCCAATCTAGCCAATGGAGACCAGAAGTTTGTAGTAGATCCTTGAGTCTCAGTATATTTTTCTCCCTCCACGTCTGGAACATACTATTCTCCCTACCTTGGGGAAACGCCGGCAGCGACCATAATGGTAATCTGGGTGACAACTAATAAGGAAGACCATAGATTTTCCTAATCGCCTTCCACGCCATTATGGTGTCCTTCAATAAAATACACTGTCTTATTGACACCGGTATGTCTTTTAACCTAGAATGTAATAGGGCCTCCAGGTTTTCTCCATCAGCTAACTCCCTTTCAAATATAATAGCCGAATAATAGCCCATACCCCACACCCAATCACGCACATGTCTAAAAAGCGCCGCCAAGTTATAGTGACGAATATTCGGCAGTTGTAACCCCCCTTCATGTTTCAGCATCGTTAATTTAGCATAGGCAATGTGAGGTCTCTTAGTTTTCCAGAGGAAACGATTGAAAGCTCTTTGCATTCTAGTTACATCTGTGTGTTTTAACAACAATGGAATAGTCTGAAGCGGATAAAGAAGCTTTGGAAAGCTTACCATTTTGATCAAGTGAGCCCTCCCACACACCGACAAGGGAAGGTCCTGCCATTTTTCTAATTCATTCTCTATTTTAAGGAAGAGAGGGGGATAATTCAGAGTATATAATGACGCAAGGGTGCGACCTATCTTAATGCCCAAATAAGTCAGATAATCCTTCCTAACCTCCATTCTATTCTGAAAATGTTTGGCTGCGGGAGACCGATGATCTAGGAACAGTAACTGGCTTTTTTCCACGTTGACCCTATATCCCGTGGCCCTTCCATAGAGATTTAACGCCTCTAGAGTCCTCTCTAAATGGAGTTCCTAGGAACCAAAATATAATAAGATGTCATCTGCAAAGCAACTAACTTTCAACACCTTGACCCCTATCTTAATGCCCTCAAAAGTGTCCGATTTAATTAGCCATCTCGCCAAAGGCTTCATTGCTAAATTGAAAAGTAACGGGGACAAGGGACAACCCTGCCTCGTTCCCTTCTCCAGCGTGATTGGTTTGGATAGAAAGCCCGGTACATTCACTCGTGCCTGGGGATTATTATAGAGCGCTTTCAAGAAATTCCGGAAGCGTCCTGTAATGTTAACTCTGTCCAGAACCATATCCAACCATTGCCAGTTTACATTATCGAATGCCTTCTCGGCGTCTACTGCCAATAACGCTGGAGAAGGCTCGGTTTTGGGATCTCTATATCTACTCAAAACAGTTAGGACTTTACGTACATTAGTTACCGCCGATCTACCTTTCATGAACCCTACCTGATGTGAGCCAACTAGATTCGGTATGCAAATGGCTAACCTATTGGCCAAAAGTTTTGCCAGGATCTTAATATCCTGGTTGATCAGGGAGATTGGTCTATATGCGCTGGGCTGAGTCAGGTCTCTGCCCGGTTTCGGGAGAATTTTAATATAGGCCAATCTGCCCGAGTCAGGTAAATTACCCCCGGCCATAACATTATTAAACAGTCTAGTCAACGTCGGGGAAAGTTCTGGGATCATGGCCTTGTAAAATTCCGCCGGGAATCCATCGGGACCCGGGGCTTTACAATTTGATAGCGATTTAATTATCATCCCCAACTCTTCATCATTAACGTCTTGACATAGCGTTTCCACCGCCTCAGTAGAAAGACGCGCCAAATCCACCCTATCCAAAAGATCCCTTGCCTCCTGAGAGTGGGGGGGGTCCCCTGAATACAATGTTTGGAAGTAATCTCCTAATATCTCCACTATGTCCTTCGGTGGAGAGCACAGTTTTCCCGAACTGTCCTTTAATGGATGTAAGGCCGTTTGTTTAACAAATGGGCGTGTTAGATTAGCTAATAGCCGACCCGCTTTATTACCGACACGAAAAAACTTAGCTTTTTGGTAGTCTCCAAACCACTTTTCCTTTCTTTCCTGACAGTAATCAAAACTGTGTTTAGCCGTGACCCATAAAACTTTATTAGGGGCTGAGTGTACGTCTCCCGCACCTTCTGGGTAGCTTCCTCAAACTTTTTTCTGGCTTCCCTCTTCTTTCCTATCGAGTAAGACATAATTCGGCCCCTAAGAACTGCTTTAGCCGCGTCCCAGAATAAATTCTGATTCGATGCCTGTTCCGCATTATCTTGTGAGTATTCCCACCACCACCCTTTTAGCTTATCTAAGAATTCCCTATCCTTGGATAAATGTTGCGGCATTTTCCACGTAAAATCTTGTCCCCTGGGGACTGTGTCCATTATTTCCATAACCACTGGGGCATGGTCCGAGATTAACAAATCCGAAATTTCTACTAGCTTGACTTTAGAAAGCATCCTCTGCGATGTCAGGAGATAGTCAATCCGGGACCATGACCCCCGGGCATGGGAAAAATGAGTGTACTCGTGATCCACTGGATGATGGTATCTCCAGGTATCTCCTATCTTCCTGTTCGTTATGCACCCTATTCAAATCTCCCGCCACCAGTATCATCTGTGAGTCTTCTTCCAAAATGTCTTTCTCCAACCACTTGTAAAAGTCAGTCTGAGAGGTGTTGGGGGCATAGACATTCTGTAGAACTATCTGACCTACTGGGGAATCCAAGCTTATTCGCATCCGTCTCCCCTGATTGTCAGTGGACATGGAGCGAATCTCGTATTGCAAGCGTTTGTGAAACAAGACCATGGTGCCCGCCTTTTTGCCCACTGATGGTGAACCTACTACCTGCCCCACCCATAATCTACGCATCCTAAAAAATCAGCCTCTTCTAAATGGGTCTCCTGCAGGAATGCCACATCTACTTTGAGCTTTTTGAGATGGCGCAATACCGCCATACGTTTAGTGGGGGATCGTAGGCCCTTAACGTTCCACGTGACTACACGCATAATAATTTCACTATACACGCGTTCTCTGCAGGAGAAGCCACCAAGAACAGATCAAAACAGGATATCACATATTGGTACCAAGGTAGCTGCACCCCAACCACATTTAGATTAGTGTTCACCCCCACCCCTCCCCCCCACCCAACCCCACAACATAGATAAAGCAAATGACGACTTCACTTTTTCCGCACATCTAACAGTGTAGCAGTTGTCACTACATACTTCAAACATCATCAGCTATCTCTTATTATACACCGTTTCCCGGCCCATATTATTCGGCATAATCAATGAGTAATAACACATTAACAAAAGTGAACCAAAAAGTCTAATGATATCTCACGTGACTCTCAAGGACGACCTAATCATACTTTAATGATACTTGGTGTTGTCCATATTCAACTCGGATCCGCTTCCAGATGTCCTGGTTCTGTGGATCTGGGCCCCAATCTCCCCAACTTCTGGAAGGCTCCTCTCCCTCTGACCGAGGAAGTTGATCGCTGGGAGGATGGAAACATAAAATCAGAAAATAAGGGATCCGAATCCAGCATCCCCAATGCTTCACCAGGCGAAAGGAACGTGTCAACCGTCCCATCCTGACGAAAAATTCTCAGGGTTGCAGGGTAAAGTAAGGCGAACTTGACCTTGTTATGAGCAAGAGCGGAGCATACTTGCGAGAATTCCCTCCTGCGCTTGGCCACTTCTGCTGAGTAATCACTGAATAGGAGGATCTTGTTGCCCCTAATCGTTAAGGGCCTCACATTGCGTCGAAACTTCGCTAATATCGCTTCTTTAGCGGCATAATTCAAGTATTTGGCTATAGCAGCTCTAGGTCTCATATTATTGGAACGCGCACCTGCTGTAATTTGCGGCCCCAAACGATGCGCCCTTTACACTGTACAGGTGCCACGCAGTCCCAGTGCTTGTGGGATCTCTACCTCACAGATATCGACCAGTTGGTTCGGAGGAATCGATTCGGGAAGGCCGATGATCCGTAGGTTACTCCTCCTGGATCGATTCTCTAAGTCGTCTAACTTCTCCTTCAGGTACTGGTTATCTCGCAGGAGGTCTCTGACACCATTCTGGGCCTTCTCCAGATCTTCCTCCACTAACGCCACTCTTTGCACCACCTCGGCAATCTAAGAGGTATGTTGCGCCACATCGGTCTGAAGTTGTTGCAGGGCCGACGAGACCGTGGCTTCTAGGGAGGCTTTAATGTCCGGCGCTAGTAGTTTAGCCACTTCTATGGCCATAGATTTACATGAGGCTGTTAATTCGTCAGTCGTGGTTGGACCACACTCTCCTTCTTCCTCCTCTGAACCCGATGCCTCTGCACTTTTCTGGGTCGACTGCGAGGATGAGCGGGTGAACCTGTGTCGCTTCTCAGCCGCCGGCGCCATTTTGCTCCTGGCTTTCAGGTCGTCACCTGGCGGGAGTGGTGTTCGTGATTCCTTTTGAGAGCCGCCTCTGACAACAAACTTTTCCATAGGTGCTCCCTACAGTACCAGGGAGATCTGGGGGTACCTATCGGTCCCGGTATGCGGCGGTTCTCTAGAATTTCGGGCCGGTCGAACGGAGAGCCTCTCACTCACGTCCCTCCATGTGCGCGCCGGAACCGGAAGTCAGATACTTTCTTTTCATTGACTCACACAATTTTTTTCAGGACATTCGTTGGTATGGACGCTACATCAATGACCTGCTAATTGTTTGGTCAGGCGATGTGGCGGACATACCATCGTTTGCTCTGTATTTAAATCCATGCATTGAGTCTTTATCACTCAGTTTGCATCATGATTCGTTGTTTGTTAGTTTCGGGGATTTGTGTCTGAAGGGTGTTATAACAGGATCTAGATTTTGTACATACACTTACAGAAAAGACACAGCAGGTAATACTATTCTTTTGGCTGCTTCGTGTCACCCTCCACATGTAATTCGAAATATATCGAAAGGGGAAAGGATAAGAGCTAGACGCAATTGTTCCAATAAAGATATTTTTTTTACAAGAGACAGAAGATATTGTTAGCAGACTTAGTAAGAGATCCTATGCTACACAAAAAACGCAGGGAGCTAAAAACTGGGCATTATCCTTGGATCGTAAAACTCTTGTTTTTCCCATAAAACAACTACATAAAAAAAAAAAATGGTGTGAATATGTCAAAACAAAATACAGTGACCTTCACTACAAAATATAGTGAGGAATACAGGGAAATCTGCAAAATACACTGGTCAAAAAAAATAAAGGGAACACTTAAACAACACAATGTAACTCCAAGTCAATCACACTTCTGTGAAATCAAACTGTCCACTTAGGAAGCAACACTGAGTGACAATCAATTTCACATGCTGTTGTGCAAATGGGATAGACAACAGGTGGAAATTATAGGCAATTAGCAAGACCCCCCCAATAAATGAGTGGTTCCGCAGGTGGTAACCACAGACCACTTATCAGTTCCTATGCTTCCTGGCTGATGTTTTGGTCACTTTTGAATGCTGGCGGTGCTTTCACTCTAGTGGTAGCATGAGACGGAGTCTACAACCCACACAAGTGGCTCAGGTAGTGCAGCTTATCCAGGGTGGCACATCAATGCGAGCTGTGGCAAGAAGGTTTGCTGTGTCTGTCAGTGTAGTGTCCAGAGCATGGAGGCACTACCAGGAGACAGGCCAGTACATCAGGAGACGTGAAGGAGGCCGTAGGATGGCAACAACCCAGCAGCATGACCGCTACCTCCGCCTTTGTGAAAGGAGGAACAGGAGGAGCACTGCCAGAGTCCTGCAAAATTACTTCCAGCAGGCCACAAATGTGCATGTGTCTGCTCAAATGGTCAGAAACAGACTCCATGAGGGTGATATGAGGTCCTGACGTCCACAGGTGGGGGTTGTGCTTACAGCCCAACACCGTGCAGGACGTTTGGCATTTGCCAGAGAACACCAAGATTGGCAAATTCGCCACTGGCGCCCTGTGCTCTTCACAGATGAAAGCAAGTTCACACTGAGCACATGTGACAGACGTGACAGAGTCTGGAGATGCCGTGGAGAACGTTCTGCTGCCTGCAACATCCTCCAGAATGACCGGTTTGGCATTGGGTCAGTAATGGTGTGGGGTGGCATTTCTTTGGAGGGCCGCACAGCCCTCCATGTGCTCGCCAGAGGTAGCCTGACTGCCATTAGGTACCGAGATGAGATCCTCAGACCCCTTGTGAGACCATATGCTGGTGCGGTTGGCCCTGGGTTCCTCCTAATGCAAGACAATGCTAGACCTCATGTGGCTGGAGTGTGTCAGCAGTTCCTGCAAGACGAAGGCATTGATGCTATGGACTGGCCCGCCCGTTCCCCAGACCTGAATCCAATTGAGTACATCTGGGACATCATGTCTCGCTCTATCCACCAACGTCACGTTGCACCACAGACTGTCCAGGAGTTGGCAGATGCTTTAGTCCAGGTCTGGGAGGAGATCCCTCAGGAGACCGTCCGCCACCTCATCAGGAGCATGCACAGGCATTGTAGGGAGGTCATACAGGCACGTGGAGGCCACACACACTACTGAGCCTCATTTTGACTTGTTTTAAGGACATTACATCAAAGTTGGATCAGCCTGTAGTGTGTTTTTCCACTTTAATTTTGAGTGTGACTCCAAATCCAGACCTCCATGGGTTGAAAAATTTGATTTCCATTTTTTTATTTTTGTGTGATTTTGTTGTCAGCACATTCAACTATGTAAAGAACAAAGTATTTCAGAAGAATATTTAATTAATTCAGATCTAGGATGTGTTATTTTTGTGTTCCCTTTATTTTTTTGAGCAGTGTAGTTAAACAACATCTCCTGGTACTTAGTTACGATATAGAATGGACGGGTAACAAGAGGTATTAGATGTGCGGCTCGCAAAGATAATACTCTGGGGCAGATAATCAGTCCTAGCATGTTTCAGGACCGTCCAAATACTAAACCCATGTGGCTCACTTGTAAAGGTAGCTATAAATGTGGCCTTACAAGGTGTACTTGCTGCGACCACATGAGTGTGAACAAGACCTTTCAATCCACAGCCAATGGCAAAAGCTATGAGATTAAATCATACATAAATTGCTACACAAAATTTACCAACTATGTAATTATATGCAAAATTTGCTCATTGCAATATGTGGGCAGTACAACTAATCAGATAAAGACTCGGGTGCGTAAACATATTTCATACATGCCGCACTACAAGACCCGTAATGTTTCTGCAGCCAGCTTACATTTTGCTACAATCCATGAGGGTGATACGGCGGCATTAATAGTTCAAGGAGTGGAAAGAGTTACTCCACCTGTAAGGGGTGGAGATCACAGAAGAAAGCTTCTCAATAGAGAAGCTTTCTGGATGCTTGAACTAGGAACCTGCTTTCCTACCGGCTTAAATAAAAAACATGACTTGATCCTGCAATATCACTGACAAATTGCTTGCAGCGATTAGAGTTTTTATCTTGACATATATCTTTGGTGTTTTTAATGGGAATTTTCTGTTCACTGTTTATTAACTTTAGTACTTTGAAGATCACGTGATTTTGTAATCCCTAGGGATTGGTGTGACAGGGGTATATAGAAAATGGAAAGTTTTTGTAATGTTTGTCATGAGTAAGGACCGGCACGCGTGGTCCGAAACGCGTAGACCGTTTACCTTGTATCTGTTTGGATTTTTATACCGCATGAAATAAAGGACTACTTGTTATATGGAGCTGGATCTTGCACCTTTTTCTTCATACCTTAGTCATAGTAGCGGTGTTCTTGTTGGATGGCGTGTAATCCCCATTGTGTTGCCTGGATTTTAAAGCGGGCGGCAGTGTAGCGCACACTCCCGGGCGTGTGACATCACGTGCGGGCTCATGTGCAGTGAGGTTCAGAGGCATAGAGTGGGAATTGGTAAGCTGTCGGCCGTGTGTACTGGGTGTGTGGTAGCTTGGAAAAGTTTATGCACAGGAGGAGAAGATGTGGTGCGTTATGGGGACAGAAGAGGGGAACGGATTTATGTATGGGTGCTATAGAAATGTAAATAGAGGTAGATATAGCCAGAATGGTAGTGTGATAGTGTGGGATAAACACATTGGTCAGTGCATAAATTTGTTTATAGAGAGCTATACATTATAATCTATGTTTCTGGATCTATATTTGCTTTATTGTCTGACAGGGATAATTTCGTCTGAGGGAAATAAAAAGTAAAATAGAATTAGTATCAGGGAACATCAGAATGACATTTCAAGAAACCACACATTTCAGTAAACCCTTAATGCAATAAACCAACAGATTCATCATGGAAGACAGCGATCATGAGATACAGAAATCAAAGTCTCTATTTAATCCTCATGGTGTGAGGTTGTTGAGTTCAAATATCCAGAATGCTTTCCTTTGTTTCAGGCGTGCGGTCCGGTTACCTCCACGTCTCGCAGGAGTGACCTGTTCCAGGATCTGAAATTTAAGTTGGTTGATTTGGTGTTTGGTGGAGATGAAGTGGTGTGGCATGGGTTGTCTATGTATAAATTAGGCCGTGAACAAGGTCTGAGTGTAGACTGAAACTTTGTCCAATGATAAAATATAAAATATAACCTTATTTGGATGGGTTAACAATATAACAAAATAAATAGGAAGCTTGCAACAGAAAATAGTGCCGTGGTCTTTTCCATATTTTATGTGCTTCAAAATTACCACTGAGCACCGCCTTCATTCCAGAGGTGTGCCGTTCAACTCTCTTGCTGAAAACCTCCAAAAGGACTGACAGGATCAGATCTGCTTCTGTTGGGGTCATCTTGGGAACTGGTGATGCCACTGATACTGTGAGGCAGGCTCAAAACATGCCATACTGTACCTAGGCCAAGTTTGACTGCTGCAAGCTGTGTGCGAGTACCTCCTGTATGTTTTTCTCCACAAGGCCGATACACAAAACCGCTGCCATGTGCAAGATCTGCAGGATGAAAAAAAGCTGTAGGCGTTCAAACACAAACAAGATAGGTACCAAGGCTTTATTGCTGCACAATAGCTGGCATCATTGGATCCTGCGGGAAAATCGAATTGGCCAGCAGTTGGAACAAGGCTGTCCCCCTTCTTCCTGTCTTCTTCTCTACCACCAGTGCAATGCCCTTGTCCTTATCAGTTACTTGTTTTCCTGCTTAGACTCCTCCTCCGCTCTGTCGTCATCTATCGATAATAGAATGTGTGGCCAGAAAACATCTCTACAAGCTCAGCAATCGTGAGCAAGCTGAACTTCCACCTGGCCAAGTTGCTGGCGGCGCAGTTGCTGCCGTACCAATTAGTTTTCATTGTAGTGCAGTTCCGCTCCTTAACCCAAATGATAGGTTTCTCTATGACATTCATACTTATTGACAGCTGTTTGTAAAACGTGTCTCATCATTCTCCAAATGTGGCACAGTTCTGCTCCTTCACCAAAATATTGTTCAGCAGGCAGTCGTTACTTCTTTTGGTCAGCTGTCCCTAAAAATTCTTATTGTTTTCTAAATGTGGTGTATTTCTGCGCCTTCACCAAAATTGAATTTACCGGTATCAGACAGTAGTATTTCTGGCCAGCTGTCTGTAAAATATGTCTTGTCATTCTCCAACTGTGGTGCAGTTCAGTGCCTTGAACCAAATTTTATTCTTCTCTAAGGCATACATATATTTTGCCAGCTGTCTGTAAAACTAGTCTCATTGTTCTCCAAATGTGGTGCAGTTCCCTGCCTTCCCCCAAAAAACGTAGAGGAGCACTGAGTTTTTAAGCAGGCTGTTATCAACTATGCGTTTACCCATAGCTATATGTCAGTGTCACTCTGACATTATTTACTATTGCTGTCATTGTGTTAAAGAGCTTAAAAGGGCGTGGGGGAATCTGGAAAAAAATGAAAAGAAAGATACAAATCCTATGAGACTCTAGAGTGTCATCTTTGTTTTGTTATAGCACCAAAATATCTAGTCTGGGGTGTTTCCCAGAAGTGATAAACTCAGGGGTATAGCTATAAGAAGGGGCAAAGGTAGCAGCCTCTGCCACATAAGGAGACACCAGTAATATGATTGTAACATGGGGGTGTTGGGGGGTGGTCCCTGTTACAAGTTATGACACTGTATTTAAAGGGGTATTCTCAACACGCTATTTGATACTTACCTGCTCCCAGCGCGCTGTCCACTTCCTGGTTTCGGCACTCGGCAGGGGGCGGGCTCCATCTTGATTGATGTCCTCTCCCGGCCGGGCCGCGCGCTGTACTGAACGCGCACGCCGAGGCCGCGCATGTGCCCCGGTGACTTCTTCCTGGCAAGTATACTATACTGGCCAGGAAGAAATCACCATAGCGCATGCGCGGCCTCGGCATGCGCGTTCAGTACAGTACGCGGCCGGCCGGGAGAAGAGAAGAAGTCGTCTGCGCACGCGCGGCCACCGCGATTCCTGAGAAGAGCGGTGGCCATAACCAGGGGAGACGGAAGACAACAGTCAGGTAAGTATATGTTTATTTACTTCTAATGGGTGGGAATTTGTTAATTAAATATATTTAGAAAAATGATCACTGTTAAATCATTAACAGATTTAACAGTGATCATTAAGATGAGAATACCCCTTTAAGTTATGCCGCTGCCAGATCTCTTTCTATCAGCTCCTTAAAACTATAGGACCCTCATGCTAAAAGTTAAAAAAAAATCTGTTTAAATTATTTATCTGGATAAGGTAGTCTGATTCAATACAATTTTTTTTGAGAATGTGTGCAAGGACTAAGAGAGGATTTATTTCCCTAAAGCAAGCAGCAGACTATAACACATTTAGGGTCCATTTACATGACTGTGTCCGTTTTGTGGTCCACAAATTGCGGATACACAAAACACGGATACCTGCCGTGTGCAATCTAGCATATTCTACCCTGTTAGAAGTGCCTATTCTTGTCCATAAAATTGACTGGAATAGGACATGTTCTGTCTTGAAATGAATGAGTCCACATCCGATCTGCAAAAAATGCGGACCGAAAATATGTTCGTGTGAATTGACCCTAACTGATAAATGGTAATGTAATACTAAATAGCGCACATATTCTCAAGGAATTCTTCTCTATGACCTCTACATGCCCTATTTATAAACATTATAAAGAAATCTGATAAAACAATCCCTTTAATCTTTCTTGTATATTCCCACTGTACAGAGTAGACTATTGCAGGCTTTTATACTACAGTAAATTTCAAAAGAGATTAGAAAAAAGTTGTTAAAGGGGTTTTCATATTGAGAACCGATCATTAGGCTAGGTCAGTAATATCTTATCCATGAGGATCCCACTCCCAGCACCCCTTCCAATCAGCTGTTTTCAGGATTTGCTATGCAGCGGAACACCACAGCTCCGTACATTGTGTAGTGGTCACTACAGTGGTCCTCCTAATTACTGATTAAGGTGGTGTGACCATTTATTAAGAATAAGGGCACAGTTAGGCTAAGTGACCCAGCGTTTGTGCACTACTTAAAAGGTAGATGCTGGGGAAATTGCCCAGCATATATGCTAAAAGTATCCATATAACCCAATACCCTTTTGACCTTCATCAGGGTAGTGCCTTGACAAACCGTATTTTCAACCACATAAACTGTATAGAATAGTGCAAGGGTATGGAAATATATATATATATGAATTAAGGCTGGTTACAGCCTGTATTTGTGGGCGGGGCTGCTGACTATTTCTTCTCACGCGACCTCACCCTGTGGACGGTCGCTTCAGGCAGGCTTTCCTCGGCCCGTTCCCGTCACTTCCGGTTTTTGCGGCCACGTCACTTCCGGGTAAGGTCTCGGCTCTAGGCTTCCCCAGCGGGGGGCAGCGTCCGGCCTGCTCCGGCCGGGCTTCCTCTCCTCTCCAGCTCCATAACCTCACGTTGATGTTACCATTCCCATGGAGGACAACCCAGAGGTGTGCCCTATACCACAGCCAGCGGAGCTCCTCTTCTATACAGGAGATAGGAACGTCCTGCTCCACCTGTGCCTCCGCCATGTTCTCTAGAGGAACATAATCCTGAAAGAAGAAGGAACTGCCTCTATTTCCAGGCTATTAGGGAATTGAAACTCCACTCCCTTCTCCCCCATGTGCAGACCTCTGTCACTTCTCCTAATGTAGAGGCAGCCGGGGCGGCCAGGAGACTTCCCTGTAGAAGAGCTTTATGGCCTGGGCCTCACTCCAAAGTCTACTCTGCTTATATAATAGGTATTGTATAGCTGCGGGGGGAGCCTCCTCACAACCGGTATGTTTCTCTGTCCGCGGCTGGGGTTCGGCGGGACCGGCATCCACAGCACTTCAGGTGGGGCGGACTGTTCCGCTGGGCGGCTGTGATTCGCGTCCCTGCCCAGATTGCGGCACTGGCTGACTCTGTATTTCGCTGCGATGATGATGGGTAGGTTACTGCTGTTTGGGTGACATTGCAATTTTGCAAGAGAATGGGGTTTTATGTAAGTGCACCTGCCTGTCCAGTGTTAAAAAAAAGGGAAACAGCATGCCAGCTCTTTTTCTCGGTATGAATTTGTGTTCTACCAAGCAGGCATGTGCATCGCACCGCATTTTATACGGCACGGTCGTGTTGTGCTGCCCTCTTATGCCATGTCTATGACATCTGGTATGCCGCCCTCCCGTGCACAGGTTCATCACACCGCATGTCATCCCGCCCTCCTGTGCACTTGTTGATAGCCAAGTGGTGTGATGCCGCCCTCCTGTGCACACGTGTTCAGTGCCGCTATTTTGTGCCACCCTTCTGGGCACATTACACGGCTTAGCGGTGTTGTGCCACCCTCCATGCCCGGGTACCTGGCACAGCTGTCCCACGCCGCCCTCCCGTGCTCATGCGTGTGGCACCGCGTGTTATACCACCCTGACGCATGTATGGGGGTGGGCGGGATAACCCTTAACCGTGCCCTTCCCTTCTCATGTGGAGTTGTTGTTTTATGTGCCATTACGAGCTCAGGGCTGTCTTTATGAGCTTTTTGTCTTTACCTAGGTGCTGATAATTTTTTCCAAAATGAACAGGGCTGCAGTACCGCCTGATATCCAGTCTTCCCGTTCAGCCAGTCTCCATGGATCGCCCAGGCTCGTTCCGTCTCTGTCATCCTGGATCCCCCAGGTACACTCTGTCTCTATCATCCTGGATCGCCCAGGCTTGTTCTGCCTCTGTCATCCTGGATCGCCCAGGCGCGTTCTGCCTCTGTCATCCTGGATCGCCCAGGCCCGTTTAGCCTCTGTCACCCTGGATCGCCCAGGCCCGTTCAGGCTCTGTCATCCTGGATCGCCCAGGCCCGTTCTGCCTCTGTCATCCTGGATTGCCCAGGCCCGTTTAGCCTCTGTCACCCTGGATCGCCCAGGCCCGTTCAGCCTCTGTCATCCTGGATCGCCCAGGCCCGTTCAGCCTCTGTCATCCTGGATCGCCCAGGCCCGTTCAGCCTCTGTCATCCTGGATCGCCCAGGCCCGTTCAGCCTCTGTCATCCTGGATCGCCCAGGCCCGTTCAGCCTCTGTCATCCTGGATCGCCCAGGCCCGTTCTGCCTCTGTCATCCTGGACTGCCCAGGCTCGCTCTGTCTCTGCCATCCTGGATCGCCCAGGCTCGCCCTGCTCCTGTCATCCTGGATCGCCCAGGCTCGCTCTGCTCCTGTCATCCTGGATCGCCCAGGCCCGTTTAGCCTCTGTCATCCTGGATCGCCCAGGCCCGTTTTGCCTCTGTCATCCTGGATCGCCCAGGCCCGTTTAGCCTCTGTCATCCTGGATCGCCCAGGCCCGTTCTGCCTCTGTCATCTTTCCTTGCTCCCCGTCCGCGGTCCTCTGTTCCCTCATCTTCCTTCTCTTCCCGGCTCTCCTAAAGCAGTGTTTATTAAAATAATAAAATCTAATTGGTGCAAGTACTTCTTCAGTACGCCGGACCTGGGGGTATCTTCAACTGTAATTAGGTATAATTGCATGTATTGTTTTCTATTTTTATTTATTTTGCAGTTCATTCAGCCGGGAAGCCATGGTTGGCATCAGTTGGCAGGCACGGGGCTGGCCGGCCTGTTTTTCCATTCCGGTGGGAGTGGGCTGGTCCTGCTTCTGCTAGAGGGGGAGTTCATCCTGGATCGCCTAGGCTCGCTCTGCTCCTGTCATCCTGGATCGCCCAGGCCCGTTTAGCCTCTGTCATCCTGGATCGCCCATGCCCGTTTTGCCTCTGTCATCCTGGATCGCCCAGGCCCGTTTAGCCTCTGTCATCCTGGATCGCCCAGGCCCGTTCTGCCTCTGTCATCTTTCCTTGCTCCCCGTCCGCGGTCCTCTGTTCCCTCATCTTCCTTATCTTCCCGGCTCTCCTAAAGCAGTGTTTATTAAAATAATAAAATCTAATTGGTGCAAGTACTTCTTCAGTACGCCGGACCTGGGGGTATCTTCAACTGTAATTAGGTATAATTGCATGTATTGTTTTCTATTTTTATTTATTTTGCAGTTCATTCAGCCGGGAAGCCATGGTTGGCATCAGTTGGCAGGCACGGGGCTGGCCGGCCTGTTTTTCCATTCCGGTGGGAGTGGGCTGGTCCTGCTTCTGCTAGAGGGGGAGTTCATCCTGGATCGCATAGGCTCGCTCTGCTCCTGTCATCCTGGATCGCGCCCGTTTAGCCTCTGTCATCCTGGATCGCCCATGCCCGTTTTGCCTCTGTCATCCTGGATCGCCCAGGCCCGTTTAGCCTCTGTCATCCTGGATCGCCCAGGCCCGTTCTGCCTCTGTCATCTTTCCTTGCTCCCCGTCCGCGGTCCTCTGTTCCCTCATCTTCCTTATCTTCCCGGCTCTCCTAAAGCAGTGTTTATTAAAATAATAAAATCTAATTGGTGCAAGTACTTCTTCAGTACGCCGGACCTGGGGGTATCTTCAACTGTAATTAGGTATAATTGCATGTATTGTTTTCTATTTTTATTTATTTTGCAGTTCATTCAGCCGGGAAGCCATGGTTGGCATCAGTTGGCAGGCACGGGGCTGGCCGGCCTGTTTTTCCATTCCGGTGGGAGTGGGCTGGTCCTGCTTCTGCTAGAGGGGGAGTTCAAGTATGGAGACAGAGAGGGGAGGGAGCGTATGCCAGAGCTTCTATTCCTGGGAACAGAAAACGAGTTTAAAAAAAAAAGAAAAAAAAAAGCTTCATGAATGCAGCGGAGAGACCAGACACCGGTGTGATCAGTAAGGTGCTGCCTTGCGGACTCTGCTGCGGGGTCAGGGACTGCTGCTCTGATTCCCGTCACCTATACTACCACTAGCCCAGGTTAAGTTTAAGTTGGAACCTCCAGTGGACCCCTATACTCACAGTGCCAATCAATTGCTGCACAATCGCTCTATGCCTCCTCGACTGGGGCCAGAAACTGCACCCTCCACTGCTGCTACCAGATGCAACACAAGTTATCCCCTCTAGTGTAGCTAACTCCATGAATGTTGTCTTTGTAGTGGGGTTTTGTTGCCATGCTATTTCCCGGTTCCTAATGTACCATTTTGGGCATCTTTTCTTAATACAAACAGGGCTGTGGCACTGTCTGATATTCAGTCCTCCCGATCTATGCCTCCTCTATCGCTCTATGCCTCCTCGACTGGGGCCAGAAGCTGCACCCTCCACTGCTGCTACCAGATGCAACACAAGTTATCCCCTCTAGTGTAGCTAACTCCATGAATGTTGTCTTTGTAGTGGGGTTTTGTTGCCATGCTATTTCCCGGTTCCTAATGTACCATTTTGGGCATCTTTTTATAATACAAACAGGGCTGCGGCATTGTCTGATATTCAGTCCTCCCGATCAGCCAAGTAGCTGCTCATCAGCTTCCCGAATTCTTCAGGTATCATGCATACGTCTTCTGTCTGTCTTCCCTGCTTCTTGACATACTCTCACGTCATCTGAGGTCCCCTGGCTCGCCCGGTCTCTGTCATCCGGGTTCGCCCAGGCTCGCTCTGCCTCTGCCATCCAGGATCATCCAGGCTCGCACTGCCTCGGTCGTCCTGGATCGCCCAGGCTCTCTCTGTCTCGGTTATCCTGGCTGGCCCAGGCTCGCTCTGTCTCTATCATCCTGGTTCGCCCAGGCTCGCTCTACCCCTGTCATCCAGGATCGCCCTGGCTCGTTCTGTCGTACTGGATCGCCCAGGCTCGCTCTGCGCCTGTCACCCTGGACTGCCCAGGCTCGCTCTGTCTCTGCCATCCTGGATCGCACAGGCTCGCCCTGCTCCTGTCATCCTGGTTCGCCCGGGCTCGCTCTGCTCCTGTCACCCTGGATCGCCCAGGCTCGCTCTGCTCCTGTCACCCTGGATCGCCCAGGCTCGCTCTGCTCCTGTCATCCTAGATCGCCCAGGCTCGCTCTGCTCCTGTCATCCTGGATCGCCCAGGCTCGCTCTGCTCCTGTCATCCTGGATCGCCCAGGCTCGCTCTGCTCCTGTCATCCTGGATCGCCCAGGCTCGCTCTGCTCCTGTCATCCTGGATCGCCCAGGCTCGCTCTGCTCCTATCATCCTGCATCGCCCAGGCCCGCTCTGTTCCTGTCATCTTGGATCGCCCAGGCTCGCGCTGCTCTTGTCATCCTAGATCGCCCAGGCTCGCGCTGCTCCTGTCATCCTGGTTCGCCCGGGCTCGCGCTGATCCTGTCATCCTGGATCGCCCAGGCTCGCTCTGCTCCTGTCATCCTGGTTCGCCCAGGCTCACTCTGCCTCCGTCATCCAGGATCTCCCAGGCTCGCCTACCTCGGTAATCCTGGATCGCCCAGACTCGCCCTGCCTCTGTCTTCCTGGATCGCCCAGGCTCGCTCCGTTTCGGTTATTCTAGATTGCCCAGGCTCGCTCTGTCTCTGTCATTCTAGATCGCCCAGGCTCGCTCTGCTTCCGTCATCCTGGATCACCCAGGCTCGCTCTACCTCAGTCATCCTGGATCACCCAGGCCCACGTTGCCTCTCTCATCCTAGATCGCCCAGGCCCATGTGGCCTCTCTCATCCTGGATCACCCAAGCCTGCTCTTCCACTGTCATCCTGGACCGTCACTTTACTAAATACCCAGTGCCTTCCCGAAGCGCTCAGGTCATTTAACAGCCCAGCTCCTGCCTGAATCACTCAGGCCCTTGATACCTCCCGTGTCGTTCGGTTCAATTAACTATTTCCCTCCTACAGCGTGGGTAGTCTTTTTGCCCACTTATTCAGGCCTACCCCGCACTGGCTCTGGGCACAGTTCAGCCAGATGGATCATGGAGGGTGATAGGCATCCCTCCCGACTCTACGCCAATGTACACCTCAGCCCCTGCCACAAGTATTAAGGCTGGTTACAGCCTGTATTTGTGGGCGGGGCTGCTGACTATTTCTTCTCACGCGACCTCACCCTGTGGACGGTCGCTTCAGGCCCCACCCTCCCGACCCTTCTTTCTTTCATCCCACTCTCTTGGGTGGCCCACTTATTCAGGCCTACCCCGCACTGGCTCCGGGCACAGTTCAGCCAGATGGATCATGGAGGGTGATAGGCATCCCTCCCGACTCTACGCCAATGTACACCTCAGCCCCTGCCACAAATATATATATATATATATATATATATATATACATAGACTAGGTCATTTATTAATTGAGATAAATGTTTTAATACTACACATCTGTGAGTGGCATACTGTAAGTATATGAACTTTTCTTTCAGTATCTGGTTACCCCCTTGTGCAGCAATAACTGCAATTAAACGTTTCCGGTAATTGTTGTTTAGTTCTGCACATTGGACTGGAGGAATTTTAGCCTATTTCTCTCTACAAAACACTTGCACCCTGTTATGCTGGTGGGTTTCCTTCCATGAACTTCTAGCTTCAGGTCTATCCACAACATTTCTATTAGATTAAGGTCAAGACTGACTTGGCCATTCAAAAACTTTAACTCTATCCTTTAACCATTCTTTGGTAGAATGAGTGGCGTGCATTGGGTCATTGTCTTGCTGCATAACCCACATTCTCTTGATATTCAGCACACAGAAAAATGTCCTGACATTTTGCTTTAGAATTTTCTGGTTGTTACGACCAGTGGTGGGACCCACTGGTCAAACCAGAGATAGTATGGATTCTCTGTGCCAACTAAGGGATGGCAGCCACTAACCTTTAGGGTGTTATTCTGCACTCTCACAGGAGACAGGACAGAACGCAGCAAGAGAGAAACTGAACCATTACCTACAGTATTAGCTAATATGGTTGACAACTGACTCACTGAGTCAGACAACAGGTAATGCTCCAGTAGCTCAAGTTGTGGTTAGAACTGCAGTTAGTGTTAGTCCAATAGCAGACACGGTGGTGAGAAGTGGTATTGCAGCGAGGAATGGAGTAAAGGCAGCAGCTGATGATAATGATCGTCAGAAGCTGAAGCATGGTCAGGGACAAGCCAGAGGTCAGAAGCCGGTATCAAATAGTAGCGTGTTACAGAGGAACAGACAGGTCCAGTAGTTGATACAGGCGGCAGGCAAACAGAATGGTCAAACAGGCTGGGTTAAACACAGGAGATTAGAGCAGAACACCTTTGTGATTACTGTTAGTAACTAAATGCTCAGGCAACTTCCTGGAAGAGGAAGCTGCTATTTAAACTTGTAACCCTGCCCAGGGGCCGTGGTGGGAGGCAGGAAGCACGCGCCTCTAGAAACATAAATGTCAGGAAGTGGCAGGCGCGCGCCCCTATGGGACACCAGCATGGGATGGACCATGGAGGTTGCATTGCCTGGAGGATGGATCTGGCAGGCACGCGCCAGTCTTATCTGGCGGAGACAGCAGCGAGGTAGGAGATGCCGGGGATATGACAGGTGAGACAGCAGGAGGTATGGCAGAAGGCCCAGGCCTAACACTGGTATAATTCAAAATTCATTGTTCCATCAACAACTACAAGCTGTCTTGGCCCAGATGTATTAATACAGGCCCAAACCATGATGCTACACCATCATCATGTTTCACAGAAGGCTAGAGGTTTTTATATTTGAATGAAGTGTTTTCCTTTCTCCAAACATAACACTTTTATACCCAAAAATTCTATACTGGTCTCATATGTCCACAAACATTGTTGCAATAGCTTTCTGGCTTGTTCAGGTGATCTTTAGCAAACTGCAGATGGGCAGCAATGTTCTTTTTGGAGAGCAGCGGCTTTCTTCTTGCAGTCATGCCATGCACACCTTTGTTGTTCAGTGTCCTGATGGTGAACTTGTGATCATTAATCTTAGTTAATGTGAGAAAAGCCTTTAGTTGCTTAGAGGTTACCTTGGGTTCCTTTGTGACCTTGCGGACTATTACATGACTTCTTCTTGACATGATCTTTGTTGGTCAACCACTCCTGAGGAATAGTTTTGAATCCCCACCATTTGTTCAAAATCTGTTTGATTGTCTAAACTTTTTAGAGATGGTTTTGTAAGCTTTTTCAGTCTGATGAGCATAAACAACTCGACTTCTGAGGTCCTCAGAAATTTCCTTTATTTGTTACTGTATCTGAAATGCTGAAAGTGTTTAACTATTCCCTTAAACTACAATGAAGATAGTCACACTCATGGCCATCTTATCAACACCTTTCTGGAGTGACATGCAGGAGTCCCCCATTCTTTCAATATATATAGGGGTCCCATTGATTGCCACACAGTGCACTATGAGTACTTACCTGTCCATAGTCCTGTGCTATGTGCCACTGCTCTGACTTGGAAAAAAACACATGGGAGCAGTCACCAGCACAGACAAGCATGTCTGTGACCAAATGGCATTGCAGGTTGTGCATCCCTGTTCTAAATGGAGTAATACTTTAGAAACTATAGAAAAAAGTTCACAAAGCCCAGCTTACATAAATATAAAATCCAGCTTTTATTTTTCCAAGACGTAAAATCCAAATAGCAAAAAAAGTCTATGCGTTTTGGGTCAGACAGCGACACTTAATCATGACAAAGAAAATGCTTCAGATTGCAGGTAACTATGTATCCCCATGCCACTAATCCAAAAAGGTTGGGGCGGGGCATAAACACCTGCAACGTGACATGCAAATAAACCACACAGTGTTACAAAAGAAACAAAAAAATAAATAAAAATAACAATGATAAGAACATACTTTGATAATGTAAAATCAGATCGTGTCTTTTGTTTAACCCCACTGGTGTACGATTATTCATCTGAAAAATCCAATAAGACTCCCTGTTGAGAAGCTTGCATTTGCGATCACCCCCCCCCCCACCCCTGTGCAGGGATAAAGACTCGCTCCACCCCCCCGGAGGTGCGAGGTATTGCCCCCATGTACTACTAGCTGCAGAGAAATTTGTAGTCTGATAATGAGGTATGTCAGACAAATGCTTTCTGAGGGCTCATGCACACAAACGTATTTTCTTTCCGCTTCCGTTTTTTTTGCAGACCGTATGTGGAACCATTCATTTCAATGGGTCCGCAAAAACAACAGAAGGTATTTTGTGTGCATTCTGTTTCCGTATTTCTGTATTTTCGTTCCGCAAAAAAGTGGTGCATGTCCTATTATTGTCTGAAAATCACGGTCCGAGGCCCCATTCAAGTCAATGGGTCTGCAAAAAATACAGAAAGTATACGGAACACATCTGTATGTCATCCGTATTTTGCGGATCCATACTGTAGAAATGCTATATTGCTCATGTGTTTGGTGAATAATAAGTTACTGTTTCTGTTTACGATCCGCAAAAAATGGATCACATATGGAAACCATACAGATATGTTTTGTGGAATAACGGAACGGAAGAGGACTTAAATCAGAGAAAAAAAACCCTCAAATACAGAACAACGGATCCTTGAAAAACGGACACACAAAACAACAACTGTCGTGTGCATGAGGCCTGCTTCGAACTTTTAGCTCATCGGTAGTGCAACCATTTATTGTAGATTACAGGAGATGCAGTACACAACATAATTGGTATTACAATTAATATATTGTTTAATATGAAAGACCTGACCATTAGCCATGGACTGTATCTGCCACTGGACCTGCATGTGCTGACAGCATATACAAATGTGATGTCCGCACTCAAAACTACCTAGATGCTGCAACCGCATAGGTGGCTTTTCCTTTTTCTCTGTGAATAAACTGGGACTAAGTTTTTTTTCGTAATGTTGGAGCCCGACGTGCTACACATTTGACCCCACAAGAGGTCATTTGTGACCAATATGGATCAAGTTGTAATAAAGCAAGATTTTTCTTTATTATTTTGCAAATCTGGGGGTACTCACAGCTATAGCTAGTGGCAAACATTGGCGTGTGTGTCAGTGTTACTAGACCCCATTTTGCTATTCTTTGGAGTAATGAGATTTATTCTTGACCTGAGCTGTGCTAGACGACTGGCTCGTTCTAAAGTTCTTATAGAGTATTTACATTGAGACAACCTGCTAGTGATGTTTGTAGCTTCAGTTACAGTATGTATGAGCTGTCATCTGAGCAGTCCTGCCTAGCTCGTACAAATTCTCCCAGAGGAATATTTCGTTTAACATGAGGGGGATGACATGACGATGCTAATAAAATAGTGTTGCCTGCAGTATCTTTTCGCCGAGTAGTGGTAGAGATTTCTTTAGTTGCTGGATCCCCCTTAAGGCAAAGATCCCCAAAAAAACAATGGTCGACACATCATGGTGCAAAGTGAATTGAAGATGACACATGTTACTGTTGAGGAATATATCAAAAGATGGTATGGTCGCTGGGTTGCCAGACCATATAAACATCAAGTCTTTGATCTATATAGCGACCATACCATATTCTTTGATTGTCTATAATCCTTCCTGTCTGAAAAAAGGTACAGATGTTCCCACCAGGCCATAAATATATTCGCCAATGGCTACATGCACACGACCGTGCCGTTTCTTGCGGTCCGCAAATCGCGGATCCGCAAAAAAACAGAAGCCGCCCGTGTGCCTTCCGCAATTTGCGGCCCATTGTAGACATGCCTATTCTTGTCCGCAAAACGGACAAGAATAGGACATGCTATATTTTTTTTGCGGGGCCATGGAACAGTGCAACGGATGCGGACAGCACACTGAGTGCTGTCCGCATCTTTTGCGGCCCCATTGAAGTGAAATAAAAAAAGAGAGTTGTCGAGGCTCACCTGGTCTTGAGTTAGTGAGGAGGCACGGACTACGCCAGGAACTCAGCGATAGTGGTATCATAAATGAAAAAAAAGGAAATCCAGCTTCCAGACAACGTGTTCAAGCTTTAATAAATAGGTGCTTAAAATCCAAACATGTACATCAGGTCTACGCGTTTTAGATCACTTAATACAGATCCTTACTCATGACAGAGAAAAATGAAAGACACTGGCCTTAAATAAGGGGCAGGTCAAACTTGTCAGGTGGAAACAATCAACAACTGCCCCACCTCTGAGACACTAAAACATGTGTTAAAAAACTCAAAAAACAATGTATCAGGGTCAATAGTGCAGTATAAGATCGTGTCTGAGATTTAGACCCATTGGTACACAGGTATTCATAGAAAAGATCCAATAAGATTCTCTGTTTAAAAAAAACTCTCCTATGATCTCCTCCACGTTTAGGATATTTAACACTTTCCACCCCTTGCACAATGAGACCACTGGTATCACCTGCATGACAAGCCGCATAATGTGTACTGACCGCAGACACATTTCTAGTCAGCGCATGGGGAATGTCGGAGATGTGCCTGCGAATCCTTGTTTTGAGGCTGTTAGAAGTACAGCCTATGTACTGCAAGCGGCATATCGTGCAGGTGATACAGTACACCACAACATTTGTATTGCAGTTGATGTACTGTTTAAGTGAAAAAGTTTTTGGATTGGCCAAGGAAACAATAGTTTGGCCGATTTGTATATGGTTGCAACAAGTACAAATGCGGTGCCTGCATTTGAAATTTCCCCTAAAGCGTAACCAGCTCTGCTGCTTCTGGGGGTCATCCAAAAACAGGCTGGGACTTACTCGTTGAGCCAATCCAGGCGCACGACGGGCAATGCATTTAACACCAGAACTGAGTGTATCAACCCATTGTCCGTCTGTGCGCAACATGGACAAATGCTTCCTTACTATATGGCAAATCTTTGTAACGGTCACGTACACACACACACAGGGGGGAGGGAAGTGACAACTGCGCTCCAGCCTCACCCCTGGCCCTGCCTACTTGCCTCGCGAGTCCTAATGACAGGGGACAACTGGACGGCAATCCCTAGCTTGGAATAAGTGCAGGGATGACAGACAGACAAACAACAGAACGTGAACGGACCGAGTCAATACCAGGAAATATACAAAGTACAAATGGAGCAAGCAGAGAATAGTCAGGAGAAACCGGGGTCATAAATACCAGGAGAGTCGTGAAGTACCAAAGGAGTCAGCAGAGGATCGTCACGAGTTCAGCAGGGGGTCAGTACGCGAGGAAAGACAAAATCGCAGGTGGAACCTAAATAACAGGCAATCTGTGGCCAGCAGATTGCCTGTTTAAATAGGCAGCTAGAGGGGTCATGTGACATGGCCAGCGTCACATGACTTCACACAGACTACACAGCCGAGCACCGAGTGATCAGCTCGGTGCTCAGACCTAAAACCATTAGCATGAATGCAGATAGATGCACACATAGTATTATCAGGGGCGAGGGTGACGCTGGACGCACTGATGATGCGCGCCTACTAGACGGCGCCGTGACAGCACCCCCCCTTTTACGCGGGGCCACCGGACCCAAGGACTCAGGTGACGGCTTATCGGGATGATCCTCATGAAATTTCTTAACCAGTCTAGGGGCATGAACCTCCCTAGCTGGTACCCAAGACCTCTCCTCAGGTCCATAGCCCTTCCAGTGCACCAGATACTGCAAGGAATTACACACTCTCCTGACATCCACAATTTTAGATACCACATACTCCACAGAATCCTTAACCAGAACAGGCAGAGGCGCGGCTTGTGACGGTACAATAGGTTCGATGTATTTTTTTAGTAGGGACTTGTGAAATACATCGTGAATGTGGAACGAGTTGGGCAATTCTAACCTAAATGATACAGGATTAATCACCTCTACGATTTTGTACGGCCCTACAAAGCGAGGAGCAAACTTTCTTGAAGCAACTTTGAGTGAAAGATTTTTAGAGGACAACCACACCTTATCACCCACCTGAAAGTTCACCTCCGTGGAACGTCTCCTATTGGCCTTGACTCTTTGAGTATCTTGAGCCTTTTCCAGGTTCGATTGAACCCCGAGCCCATACTGTGCACAGTTCAGACGAGAGCCTATCCGCCTCAGGGTTAGAGGAGGAGACGGATGACCCAGAAAGAAAATGAGGATGAAAGCCATAGTTACAAAAAAAAGGTGAGACCCCAGCAGAGGAATTAACACGGTTATTCAGAGCAAACTCGGCTAATGGAAGGTATTTCACCCACAACTGTTGATCATCTGCAACATATGCCCTGAGAAATTGTTCCACCGACTGATTGAGGCGCTCAGTCTGTCCATTACTTTCAGGGTGATAAGCAGATGAAAAGGACAGAGAAATCCGGCATCTCAGACAGAAGGCCCTCCAAAACTTGGACACAAACTGCATACCCCTGTCAGATACAATATTTTCTGGAATGCCATGTAAACGTACAATTTGTTCCACAAACAAAGATGCTAGGGTCTTCGCACTCGGGAGTTTAGGCAGGGGAATAAAGTGAGCCATCTTGCTGAATCTATCGACCACTACCCAAACCACAGTTTTACCCTCTGCAGGTGGCAGATCAGTGATAAAATCCATCGAGATATGAGACCAGGGTCTACTGGGAATGGGTAAGGGTCGTAGGTCCCCAGCCGGGCGAGTCCTAGGGGACTTAGACTTCGCACAAACCTCACAGGCCAACACATAAGACTTGACGTCTCTAGTTAAAGTAGGCCACCAGAATGATTTGGAAACCAGCTCTTTAGTGCCCTCAATGCCCGGATGTCCACAAAAAACAGAGTCATGACACTCACCCAGCAGTTGGAGACAAAACTGTACGGGAACAAACAACTTATCTGTAGGGGTGGATGGCGGAGCTAGGTGTTGTTCAGCCTTGATGAGAGTCGTGATGTCCTGAGACAAGGCTGCTACGAAGACCTTAACTGGTAAAATGGTTTCAGGTGGAGTCTCTGTAGGCTGGTACGCACAGAAACTCAGAGAGAGTGCGTCGGCCTTCACGTTTCTACTTCCAGGTCTGAAAGTTATGGAAAAATTAAAGCGAGTAAAAAACAATGCCCATCTAGCCTGACGGGGATTTAACCTTTTAGCCGACTCGAGAAACATTAGGTTCTTGTGATCGGTAACAACAGTAACACAATGTTTTGCCCCCTCAAGAAAATGTCTCCATTCTTCAAATGCCCACTTAATGGCCAGTAACTCCCGATTTCCTATGTCATAATTTCTCTCAGAGGGGGAAAACTTTCTGGAAAAAAAAGCACAAGGTCTCAGGTTAGTGAGGGTAGCAGGACCTTGCGAGAGGACTGCTCCTGCCCCATCCTCAGAAGCATCCACCTCCACGATAAAAGGTTTTTCCTGATCTGGCTGGGTTAGAACGGGAGCGCTACTGAAAGCATCCTTTAGGGTTTCAAATGAATCTAAGGCCTCAGTAGACCAATTTTCCAGATCCGCCCCTTTTTTAGTGAGGTCGGTCAGTGGTCTAGCGATTACCGAGAAATTCTTTATGAACTTACGGTAGTAGTTAGCGAATCCAAGGAAACGTTGTAAGGCCTTTAAGGATGATGGTCTTACCCATCCCTTAATCGCTAAAACCTTGCTAGGATCCATCTTTATGGCATGGGGAGTCAGAACATGTCCGAGAAATATAATCTCCTGCACCCCAAAAACACATTTTTCCTGTTTAGCAGATAATTGGTTCTCTCTCAACACCTCCAACACCTGTCTAACATGAAACACATGACTCTTAAAATCAGGGGAAAATATCAGAATGTCGTCGAGATATACAATGACAAATTTTCCCAAGAACTCCCTAAGAATATCGTTCATGAAATTTTGGAACACAGCCGGGGCATTGCTGAGTCCAAAAGGCATAACGAGATATTCAAAGTGACCAGCCGGGGTATTGAATGCTGTTTTCCACTCGTCCCCCTCCTTGATTCGGATAAAATTGTATGCTCCTCTTAAATCAATCTTAGAAAACCAGGCCGCCCCTAATACCTGGTTAAATAAATCCGGAATCAATTGGGAGGGAGTAAGTATTCCGGATAGTGATCTCATTTAATTTCCGGTAATCTATACAGGGTCTAAGACCACCATCCTTCTTCTTAACAAAGAAAAACCTCGCCCCCATGGGAGAAACCGAGGGTCTAATGTGCCCCTTAATGAGACTCTCCTTAATGTAATCTTCCATGGCCTCACGTTCAGGTTTGCAAAGATTGTAAATACGCCCCTTAGGAAACCTTGCCCCCTTCTCCAGGACTATGGCGCAATCATAAGGTCTATGGGGTGGAAGAGCCTCTGTGGACGACGACGAGAACACATCAGCATACTCCTTTATGACTGCAGGTAATACCTCAGTCTCCACAGAGAACCCAACCCGTATTCTAGCCAAACACGAGCCGCACTCAGATCCCCAACTCACCAGTTCCCCTCTGGTCCAATCCATCGTAGGATTGTGTAATTGGAGCCACGGCATCCCCAATACCACCTCGACTGGTAAGTTCACTAGGACTAACAGGGAACATTTCTCTAAGTGGCACACTCCCACAGCTAAGGAAATCTCTGAGGTACATGACCTCACAGTACTCCCCACCAGGGGAGTGGAGTCGATGGCCATGATATGGATGGGCGTGGGTAAAACAAAAATTGGAATACCCTGTCTAGTAGCATACCCCTGGTCAATAAAGCTGGCCGCTGAGCCCGAATCTATAAAGGCCTGACCCGACCACTTATTAGAACCCAGAGAAATTGTTATAGGAACTAAAAGCTTACTCTTAGTAATAACAGGGAGTACCTGGTCCCTTGGTGGTCTTGTCTTGGAAGCCTTATCAGAAAGGATCCTCTTTGGACACTGATTGATCCAATGGTCAGGATCTCCACAGTAGAAACAGATCCCACGTCTGCGGCGCTGATCCCCTCTGGTCATCCCAATTTGCATAGGTTCTTCAGAGGAGACCTCCACACCACTCCTGGTGCAACCCTCAGACTGGACCAGTACCTGAGAAGAGAACTGTCGTTCCTGTCGTCTTTCTCTCACACGTCGGTCAAGTCGGACTGCTAGGGTCATAGTCTCCTCAAGAGTCTCAGGGAGCTGATAACTCACTAGTAGGTCTTTTAGATTATCAGATAGGCCTGACCTGAATTGACACTTAAGAGCTGGCTCGTTCCACCCTGAGGGAACACACCACCTTCTAAATTGGGTGCAATACTCCTCCGCAGAGAGGTTGCCTTGAACCAATGCTTTCAGCGCAGTTTCGGCTACCAGGGCCCTGTCTGGTTCATCATACAGGATACCCAGAGCCTGAAAAAAAACCTCTACCGTGGTTAAACAACTAGCATCAGGGGGTAAAGAAAAGGCCCACTCCTGGGGATCCCCCTGTAAGCGGGAAATAACAATGCCCACCCGTTGGCTTTCCGACCCGGAAGACAAGGGGTGTAAACTAAAATACAATTTACAGCTCTCCTTAAAGGAGTGAAACTTCCTCCGAACTCCAGAGAAGGGCTCTGGAAGCTTGATCGGTGGCTCCATATGAGGGCTCAAGTTCGGACCAGAGGCCTGAGGAGCAGCAGCGTATTGTCCTATTTCTAAGGAAAGAATCTTCTCCCCTAGCTCCTGCATCATCTGCGTGAGTTTTGACACATGCTCAGTCAGGGTCACTAGAGTATTCATGGTACAGTGGTTTCAGTAGGCCTCTTATTCTGTAACGGTCACGTACACACACACACAGGGGGGAGGGAAGTGACCACTGCGCTCCACCCTCACCCCTGGCCCTGCCTACTTGCCTCGCGAGTCCTAATGACAGGGGACAACTGGACGGCAATCCCTAGCTTGGAATAAGTGCAGGGATGACAGACAGACAAACAACAGAACGAGAACGGACCGAGTCAATACCAGGAAATCTACAAAGTACAAATGGAGCAAGCAGAGAATAGTCAGGAGAAGCCGGGGTCATAAATACCAGGAGAGTCGTGAAGTACCAAAGGAATCAGCAGAGGATCGTCAGGAGTTCAGCAGGGGGTCAGTACGCCAGGAAAGACAAAATCGCAGGTGGAACCTAAATAACAGGCAATCTGTGGCCAGCAGATTGCCTGTTTAAATAGGGAGCTAGAGGGGTCATGTGACGTGGCCAGCGTCACATGACTTCACACAGACTACACAGCCGAGCACCGAGTGATCAGCTCGGTGCTCAGCCCTAAAACCATTAGCATGAATGTAGATAGATGCACACATAGTATTATCAGGAGCGCTGGTGACGCTGGACGCACTGATGATGCGCGCGCGCTCTGGACGTGCCCGCCTCCTAGACGGCGCCGTGACAATCTTATTATATTCAGGACTATAGTTTGTAGCAAAAACTGGAGTCCTGTCCTCAGAGACCTCACTGTTTGAGTTGAAGTGGCCACTATTCTTCTTTTTTGGAAAAACAAAATCCGTCCGTGATTTAAACTTAACTGATGTCCCTGCCTGTTTCAAAATACAATCACTACCCAAGGGCAGCAAGACGGTCTGTGACTCTACTTAACTCTCCCTGAAAGCCCAAATCACTGGAGCAATTCCTTCTGAGGCGTGTGAATTCGCCTTTGGGAATGTTGCGGACAACATGGGCAGGATGACAAGAAGAAGCAAAGAGAGTGCTGTTGCCTGCAGTCTCCTTGCGGTAAGTATGTGTAACAATATTAGAGTCGATAACATTACCAATCAAAATTAGATCCAAGAATGAAATGGATGTGCGATGAAAATTAATAGTACATTTCAGATTCAGTGAATTGTTATTCATAAACTCCCTAAACAGTGGTATGGCAGTATGGTCACCTGACCAAATGAACAATAAATCGTCGATATAACGGCCATACCACTGTAATGAGGGTGCCCATGTATTGTTTTCAGAGAAGAGATAGCACTGTTCCCACCACGCCATGTAGATGTTAGCCATAGAGGGCGAAAATTTTGCCCCCATGGAAACGCCAGTGCGTTGTAGAAAAAAGCGGTGGTTAAACATGAACACATTATGTTTAAACAGAAAGTGGACAACATCGCAGATGAAGTCCTGAAATTCAATACTATAATCCGCATAGGTGTTCAGGAACCATCGCAAAGAGGAGATGGCTGAATCATGAGGGATGACAGTATATAGGGATAGTACGGACATAATACAGAATGCCAAAAAGTGTGCATACCACAAACGTGTCACAAACAACACAATTACCAAACATAAACAGTCACCGTATTCGCCGCCGTATTGGGGAACACTTGAACGATGTCCGGAACAAAAGGGACACATCTGTGGCAAGACATGTGAATGAATGCCACCATGGTCTGACGAGTGTCCTTAAATTTAAGGGCATTGAAGTAATCACCAGACCCCCCAGGGGAGGGGACTGGGACAAACGTATCCTCCAGAGGGAGACCTGGTGGATATATAAGTTGAACACCCCCTGCCCAAACTGACTTAATGAACAGTTGAGTTTTGGCTGTTTCATTTAATTGCCATACTTATCGTATCTGTGTTTTACATATAGCACATTTTGGAATTATTATCTCTTTAGTCCCATTATTTGGGTTCCCCGCAGCCTATAAAACATAGCCGGCGACCCCAAGTTTTTTCTATGCTCTATGGAACGCGTATACTCCTGCTGGAGTAACCGCCCCTTCACCTAGCGATGCACTGATTGGCTGCCTCCAACTTAGCACCATCAGCGCATCAATAAATATATCGCACTCTGTCAATACCATCTCTCTGGTCTCTCTAGCTATAAGGTTTGCCGCCGCCTGTGAGTATAGCCGGCTATTCTAAGTCTCCTCCATGCCCCATGGGATGCACACACTCCTGTTGGAATAACCGCCCCTTCACCTAGTGACGCGCTGACTAGCTGCCTTCAACACGGCACTACTAGCGCATCACTGGCAGCCGCACCCCCACACACGCCCTCTCCGGCTGTCAGTGACGGGCTAATGACGTCACTATGACTCACGCCCCGTGGGGCGGGGTGCGCACTAGTACGCACATTTAAATTGTGGACGGCGATACAAGCCGGCTGCCGCCACACGTGCATAGGGAAGCGCCATACGTTGCCCCTTCTTGCAGTCACTAGCACCAAAGGACCCCCATAACCAGGGATTAGGGTCTGCTCCTTAGTAGCCACACGCCGTTTTGCAGCCCTTATTAGGTCCCCGCTTGGTCCTTGGTTACTGCTGCAATATTTTGTTGATTAGAATGGGGATTGTGTGTAGGTGACACCAATCAATGAGGACACACTCCCTCCCATCCATTTCTAGCCCTTGATCCCCTGATGAGTCCGGGGCTTTAATTTGGTGACGAAACGCGTAGGTCTCAATCGCACCGCAGGAATTAAATTCTTTGTGTACCCCCAGGTAGGGTTGTCTAGGGCTTCTACTATTTTAGGGTTAGCTCCTAGACGTGCGGCCCTTAGCCGGGCCATAGGGCTCTATAGGTCTGGCAGGGATTTCTAGGGACAGTGAGTCTCACCTGGACCCTGCCCCACAAGTAACACTGGCTTCTGGGACTGCGCTACTACACCCAGATGACCGTCACCCACCGGTAAGACTGTTCCCGTTTATTCTTCTCTGTGGAATTTATACCTGTGTTGGAGTATTGTGTTACTTTGTTCACATGGTTGTAACCATACTACTGTGGTTTCCCATGGTGACTGTTTATGTTTTGTAATTGTGTTGTTTGTGACACGTTTGTGGTGTGCACACTTTTTGGCATTCTGTATTATGTCCGTACTTTTTATTTGAGTATTTATTAAACGTTAAGTCCTATAATACGCTACCTCCTCTTCCTGCACATATCCATTAATGTGGTAGCTGGCGAGTGGTATCCATTATCTCTCGCTGGTTGGGCAACTTTATTTATTTGCAGTATATAGGGATGTCACATCCGCAGTGATCCAGGCATACTCAGGCTTCCAAGGAAATTTATAGAAAGACTGTAAAACAGTTCTGGTATCTAAAAGGAAACCCGGGATGGTCTGGACCAATGTCTGCAACAAACTGTCAACCCATGCAGACAGCCGCTCCGTAAAAGATCCTATACCGGCCACAATGGGCCGCATCGATAGAGGGAAGCCCAGGTCCGCATGGATTGAAGTGAATGGGTCCGCACCCGAGCCGCAAAAACTGCAGCTCAGATGCGGACCCGAAAAACGGTCGTGTGCATGAGGCCAAAAGCTGATTGTCAAACATAAAAAAAAAAATGTTCTAAAAGGAACAAAATAGCGTGACAAATAAACGCTTGAAAATCCAATGAAAAAATCTGAATATCTTGACAGGAACCATTTAAGGGTAATAATGGCTAGATCATGTGGGATGACTGTATGAAGCGATGTAACATCTGCTGTTATCCACACTGAATCTGCCGTCCAAGGAAAGTTATTATTAGCGCAAAAAGGAGACCCTTTGTGTCCTGTAGGTAAACCAGGGATAAGTTTGACCAGAGGCTGTAGGAGACTGTCCACCCACTCAGAAAATCTCTCTGAATACAACCCTATGCCCGACACAATGGGCCTCATAGCTGGTGGAAAACCCTTTTTTATGCATTTTTGGCAGGGAATGAAAAATGGGAACGGTAGGGTGATCAACAAAAATATTGTCTCGCTGCCGCTGGTCAAAAAATCCCTGTTCAAAACCTGTCGGAAGAGAAGTGACACAGCTGCCTTTGGAACTGGGGGGGGGGGGGGGGGGTGGGGTTGTGATCCAAAACTCGATAGGTAGTATGTAGACTTTGTTTGCTATTTGGATTTGGATTTTACGTCTTAGAACAATAAAAGCTGGATTTTATATTTCTGTAAGCTGGGCTTTGTGGACTTTTTTCTATTGGATCAGTGCTTTGTTCCTGGCACCGCCCGTGCTCTCAGCCTTCTTCTCTCAGTCTTCAATTACTTCAGAAACTATGTTATGAGAATGTTGAAAGGCTACAAATCATTCAGCGTGACATGGAATGGGCAAATACTTTTTCATGACACCTTAGTTACAGCGTTCTTCATTGAGCCCTGCATTTCTGCATTAGCTGCTGCAAAGGAACTACAGCACCTTGAGCAGAAATTGTACGCCTACCACCTGGCTATAGGGTGTGCTATACGTATGTTTCAACCACACAGATATTATTTAGAATAATGAAGACATCAATCACAGCGCCTTGCCATTGGCTGTCTGTAAAACCCGGGACGTATCATAAATATTGCTAATGAAACAGAACGCCATTTTTGCAGGAGCACAAATATTATTTCTAATTAGCATTTAACTCCTTCATGCCTAGCCATTGCATTGACAGGGGTAGATCAACCCCTGTCATGAAGATACATTGCTGAGTGATAATGAATGTGTTAAGAATGGGATCACCAGTTTTGTCATCTATCTACAGACGGAGTTTGTTAAAGACTGTCAAGAAAGCCATTGAGCTATAGGTCATCTTTAAAATATAACATCAGCATGCAGGCTGATTGCATGCCATAAAAGAAAAATAAGGTGGAGATGAGGGAAAAGAAGAGCGGTTAGCCTTAATCACTTCTTCCACAAGGCATGGGGACTGGGTGCTACTTGCAGATAACTTACACGTTGAAAGCATCATCAACAATAGCACTGACTGACGATCCGGGGATTTGCATATGATTGGAAGCCACTAACATAGCCTGCCATCCAACCATCAATCTTCCAGCAGATGTCCACCTAATGATATGTCTTCTCCTTATGACGCTACTTACTGCCGTACAATTTGTTGTAATCTAATTATTCTGTGAAGCATAGCTCTGGGGGTGGTAGTGGGAGTCTAGGCTCATTATCATTTTCCTTCTATTCACAGTTTCCTGTGCTACCAGAATCTATGCTTTCAGACAATTTCAGCCTTTATTTTCCCACCCTTGATGTACAATGGGCTTGTGCTCATCATTATGACATAAGGTTAATAAATCAAATTATGGATACTGTAATGATTTTCTTCCGAACTGCAAGATGTTTAATAAAGTAAAAAAATGATACCCCTTTAAAGGGAATCTGTCAAAGGCAAAGTGGAGCGATGGCTTCCGGTAGTGAGCAATGATTCTCTGTATCACATTTTATATGGTGTGACGCCGGTTAGCTTCCTTGAAACAAAATAGCATTTCATGTGAGCTCTATTGCTTTCTGTCCAGGCAAGATCAATACTGCTGTATTTGAGAGAGGTGAGAGATTTGCTATTGTAAAGGGGTTGTCCTGCATAATATATTTTTTTTTGTAAGGGGCAGAATAGGTTAAATAAAAATCACTCACCTTTCTGACTCCCCTCCATTGTCGTTCTGTCGTTCCTGCTGGTCTCCGCCCATTGGTTTCCACTTTCTGGTCTGAGCGTATAGGGGTTGTGTCAAGAAACATATTCTACATTTTTAAAACCAGCACCTGGATCTGAATACTAGACTGTATCACACATGATAGGCTTAGATACACACCTAAGAAGACAGTATAAATAAAGACGGGTTTATATACACAGCTGAGCAAACAGAATCACAAATAGGAAGTTTTGAGACAGGCTCATTCAAGCTGTTTATTGGACTCTGGAGATGGTGAGAGGCAGGCCTTTGGACTGTCAGTGATATGATTCAGCAGCCTAACACACAGGAAGACTAGCAAGATTTATGTATGGGTGTACCAACATGGCCAGTGGAGGTATAGTGAGTGGGACTACTGCAGACTGAACAGTATGGCAAGTGGGCAGGTGGGACAAACCCTCTGACACATCCTACGAGAGAAGAGCAGGCTTTACTTAGAACCCCCCCTTCCCCTAGAAAACAGAGAGTGCTAGATGTAAACAGTCCTGCTAAAGTGCTCTGATGCTCAGACAGGGTGAAGGAAAGCACAGACATGAAGAATATGTATTGGGGGCATACATATACAGTGTTAGGAGCACATAAAAATGTCATATTGGGACTAGAGAACCTTTTTAATTGAACCACGCACATTGTGGATAGCCTGCAGAACCCTCTGAACATACATATGTAGGAGAATAGCTGTTTGTTGAATATGTATAAGCACATTTAAAGGGGGGAGCTCATGTAAGTGCCTTGGCATTCTCACTGCTTATCAATCACAGTTCATTGTATAGTATAATAGGAATGACCACGGCACTCGTTTTACAATTGAATTAATAATGATTCTGGATCTAGTTATGTTACTACTTATCATCGTCCTATACATCTCTAATAAAGCGTATTTGCCAGTGCCCTTATTAGTACTCTCCTGCAGTCTGCGCATGCGCGATGACGTCATGTGTCCTGTGACATCACGCACAGTGACGCGCTGACATCAGACGCACGGCGGCACCAGCCGTGCACTCTGTGTACCACATATATTTCCTCGATCTTGCTCATTTGGCACACGCCATCCAGCAAACAAGATGTTCCTAATACTAAGGTATGTCTCATTATATGGGCCTCATGCCAATAGAACCTTCCTATGGCTAATCTCTCTCTGTGGGGTTTTTCTGTGGTGCTGCATGGAGTATATGCCCCTATGCCAATAGAACCTTCCTATGGCTAATCTCTTTTTTAGGACAGTCTCGATTTTTCTGTGTTTTTTTTTTGTGGTGCTGCATGGAGTATATGTCCCTATGTCAATAGAACCTTCCCATAACATAGCCCTTCTTCCTTCATGGCAGTTTTGATAGCCCTGTGGTGTAGCATGGAATATGAATATATTTATATACAGATATATACCAAAAATAGGACTACTTTTTTTAATCCAGAGACTTATTTACACTCCTTATATCCTACAGGTCTGACTATATGTAGCAGGAATCTTCAGAAACTTGTGTTATACTGAGACCTCGCCTAGACCTATGATCTTTGTCGCATATACTTACCTTTTTGGCTAATAATCTCCCTGAGACTCAACAGTTCTCCTCCGTCCATCATTTTCTATACTCTGTATACTATACTTAATATCTGATCTACTTTATGTACCTTGACATATATTATTAATATTTAGGAATATTATTATCTAGGAATTTCATTTTCCTTTGTCTGCCTATGTATGTATCCTCATATGTACCATATCTCTTATTTTGCCTCAGGCCGTGAACAAGGTCTTGGCCAGTATTTATTAATTATTACTTCCTGGATGGATAATAAAGAAGCATTATTAATTCAACATTATTAATTCAATTTTAAAACAAGTGCCGTGGTCATTCCTATTAAATTGTTACTGCAATTTCCGCTGAGCACCAGAAAAAGCAATAGAGGAGTGCCTTCCAAATATATATTTTTGTACATTGTATACAGGGAGTGCAGAATTATTAGGCAAGTTGTATTTTTGAGGATTAATTTTATTATTGAACAACAACCATGTTCTCAATGAACCCAAAAAACTCATTAATATCAAAGCTGAATATTTTTGGAAGTAGTTTTTAGTTTGTTTTTAGTTTTAGCTATTTTAGGGGGATATCTGTGTGTGCAGGTGACTATTACTGTGCATATTTATTAGGCAACTCAACAAAAAACAAATATATACCCATTTCAATTATTTATTTTTACCAGTGAAACCAATATAACATCTCAACATTCACAAATATACATTTCTGACATTCAAAAACAAAACAAAAACAAATCAGTGACCAATATAGCCACCTTTCTTTGCAAGGACACTCAAAAGCCTACCATCCATGGATTCTGTCAGTGTTTTGATCTGTTCACCATCAACATTGCATGCAGCAGCAACCACAGCCTCCCAGACACTGTTCAGAGAGGTGTACTGTTTTCCCTCCTTGTAAATCTCACATTTGATGATGGACCACAGGTTCTCAATGGGGTTCAGATCAGGTGAACAAGGAGGCCATGTCATTAGATTTTCTTCTTTTATACCCTTTCTTGCCAGCCACGCTGTGGAGTACTTGGACGCGTGTGATGGAGCATTGTCCTGCATGAAAATCATGTTTTTCTTGAAGGATGCAGACTTCTTCCTGTACCACTGCTTGAAGAAGGTGTCTTCCAGAAACTGGCAGTAGGACTAGGAGTTGAGCTTGACTCCATCCTCAACCCGAAAAGGCCCCACAAGCTCATCTTTGATGATACCAGCCCAAACCAGTACTCCACCTCCACCTTGCTGGCGTCTGAGTCGGACTGGAGCTCTCTGCCCTTTACCAATCCAGCCACGGGCCCATCTATCTGGCCCATCAAGACTCACTCTCATTTCATCAGTCCATAAAACCTTAGAAAAATCAGTCTTGAGATATTTCTTGGCCCAGTCTTGACGTTTCAGCTTGTGTGTCTTGTTCAGTGGTGGTCGTCTTTCAGCCTTTCTTACCTTGGCCATGTCTCTGAGTATTGCACACCTTGTGCTTTTGGGCACTCCAGTGATGTTGCAGCTCTGAAATATGGCCAAACTGGTGGCAAGTGGCATCTTGGCAGCTGCACGCTTGACTTTTCTCAGTTCATGGGCAGTTATTTTGCGCCTTGGTTTTTCCACACGCTTCTTGCGACCCTGTTGACTATTTTGAATGAAACGCTTGATTGTTCGATGATCACGCTTCAGAAGCTTTGCAATTTTAAGAGTGCTGCATCCCTCTGCAAGATATCTCACTATTTTTGACTTTTCTGAGCCTGTCAAGTCCTTCTTTTGACCCATTTTGCCAAAGGAAATGAAGTTGCCTAATAATTATGCACACCTAATATAGGGTGTTGATGTCATTAGACCACACCCCTTCTCATTACAGAGATGCACATCACCTAATATGCTTAATTGGTAGTAGGCTTTCGAGCCTATACAGCTTGGAGTAAGACAACATGCATAAAGAGGATGATGTGGTCAAAATACTCATTTGCCTAATAATTCTGCACTCCCTGTAGTGGCTGCTGTTCAGCCCTATTCACTTAATAGGACTGAGATGCACCTAGGCCACGTGATCAATCTGCGGGGATGTCATTGCCCTAGAAAGAGGCCTAAGCTCTCACAGAGTGCCAAGACCTCTTTGAACAGCTGGTTGTTTACAGCTGGTAATGTAGATGACCTATCTTGAGGATAAGCCATCAATATCAAATTCTCAGACAAAGGATATCCTCTCTTGAATCAAAGCTTAGTTGAATGCTCAGTACTTCTCAAGTTCCTCTATAAATGTGCCTTCCATGATGCCTATAAAAAGGGTTTTTCCCAAATAGCATACACAATGCATTGAAAAAGTATTCCACCCCACCCCACCAGTATTTTTCCTATTTGGTTGCCTTGCAACCTGGAATTAAAACGGATTAGGAGGGGATGAGAGGCGGGTTGCCTTTGCTGTGAAGGGACACACTGCCCCAACTACTGGTGTGATGATCTGGGGAGTCATCGCATATGACAGTCAGTCACCCCTAGTAGTGATATGAAGGACACTAACAGCTCTGCCATAGGTACAGGACATTCTGAAATCACTTGTGTTGCCTCTCATGGCAGGGCTTCCAACTGGCTTTTTTCAGTAGAATAATTATTCCCCAGACATGGCAAGGTTTACCCAGGAATGCGTCTTCTTTGGCCTGTCTGGTCACCAGATTTATTGCCAATCGAGCATTTATGGGACCAAATGGGACGCCAGCGATAGCAACCTATGAGTGTACAGGATCTACAGGCCCAGCCCAATGTCTGTGGACAAATATGCCACAGGATACTATATGGAACCTGTATGCCTCCATTTGTTCTGATATTGTACGCATTCGAATATATCACTCAATATATTACACTCACACATATAAAGTATTATTCGACTCGACTTGGTGCGTTTTTTTTTTTTTTGTCAATTAGTGCATTTTTTACTGTGACACTAACAATAATAAAGAGGAAAAAAAACATAGAAATGTAATTTGCATATGTTTTCCTCAAACAAAGGGCAATGTCGCACTGGGATTTTTTCCTGTTCGGACTGCCAAAACTGCTCCAACTCTTTCAAGTTAGATGGGTTGTGTTGTGTGCAGCAGTCATCAAGTCATGCCACATATTCTCAATTGGTTTGAGGTCTGGGCTTTAACTTGGCCATTCCAATACATTTTTATGTTTCCCTTTAGACCCCGCCAGTTTAACAGTATGTTTAGGGTCATTATTCTGCTGGGAGGTGAACCTCCATCCCAGTCTCAAATCTGTGGAATGGTGAAAAAAAAGGTTTTCCTCAAGAATTGACTTGTATTCACTGCCATCAATCTTTCCTTCAATCCTGACCGACTTTCCCTTTCCGGCTGATGAAAAGCATTGCCACAGCATGATGCTGCCACTGCCATGCTTGACTGGCACAATAATGGTAAGTGTTGGGTTTACTCCACACATAGCATGTTTGTCTTTAGGCAATGGCTTTTATCTGGTCACTGTTCAATACGGTCCTATGGACAAATACTTTTATCTGTGCTGTGGATCTTTGGAGCTCCTTCAATGTTATGATTGTTGTCTCTCTTGAACCTTTGATTAATGCCCTCCTTGCCTGGTCTGTTTTTGTGAGTGGCCTTCTCTTGTCAGGTTTGTAGTTGTGCCATATTCTTTCTATTTTCTTATAATGGATTTAGTGGTGCTCAGTAGTGATGGATGAACATCAAATGTTTGCGAAACGCACGTTTGTGGCGGGCCCCATTCACTGTAATGGCAGGCGAACCTGAAAAACCTTAACAGCCAGCAAACACTTACTAGAAGTACAAAAATAGTCCCACAAAATGGACAGTGATATACCAGAGGGTGATCATTGGCAAAAATCCCACAAAAAATATATATATATTTTAATCAGGGGCCATTTTTATGCATCTTAAAGGGAAACTCTCAAAAATGTGCCCTGTGAGGAGCCTAGAATTTTTTTTTATTTCCTATCGGTTTGATTTATACAAATGTGCAGCACTCCACGTTTGTATGCTGCAGAATCCATTAAAAAAATGCATACGTTAACGTAATTTTTTTTTCTACCATGGAACTGTATGGTGAACGGACGCCACTGTACGGCATCAGTCTGAGGCATCTGTTAACGCATATATTTTTGGTATGCATTAAATTGGCAAAAATAGGATATGAACCCAGCCCTAGTGTCAGAATAAGCACCAGTACACAGTGGAGCAGTGTACTGACAGAGCGCTAGCTGGTCCTGGTGGTCAGGGATGAGGACTGTGTTTCCCAAGGATTATTTTCTACTGGGAAATACAGGGCACAGTATAATACACTAGAATCAATAAAATATAAAGATATTAGCCCTACCCCTGAATAATAATACAATTAGGTGGTCATTTATTATATAGAAATACGTCTATGTTAGGCGTATTTCTAAAACAGTTTGCGGCGCAAAGGTCCTTAGCACTGCAATCTGCATATTTTTCCCGCTCATGCCAGGTCTAAAAAAGGATGGTGAGGGCAGGGAAAGGGATACAGTTATGGCCATCCAGTTATTGGATACCACCACCATACATTAACCGGATAACACCTCTGTACAGTGCCCGGATAACACCTCCATACTGTGACCGGATAAAAGGGTATAAGAGGGCACTGCACAGGGTGTAGTAAGGGGGCACAAAGCAGGGTATAAGGGGGCACAGTACGGGGTGAGGGGCACAGTACGGGGTGAGGGGCACAGTCACATGACCCTGTGACATTAGAAGGTCCTTATGGGGAATGTGGAGTGAGAGAAGGGAGTGATTATGTGGCTAGAGATAAAAAAATATAACTGTCGGCCAGTACAGTCCCCAAAAATTAGGCAATAGGCGTTCACCTGACAGCAAAGAACTTTGGATTCTGTGGCTGGAGGTACATCAGGCGGTCACAGGATAAATATGTAACTGTCGGCCAGAACAGGCCCCCAAAATTAGGCAATAGGCGTTCACCTGACAGCAAAGAACTTTGGATTCTGTGGCTGGAGGTACATTAGGCGGTCACAGGATAAATATATGATTGTCGGCTAGTACAGGCCCCAAAAATTAGGCAATAGGCATTCACCTGACAGCAAAGAACTTTGGATTCTGTGGCTGGAGGTACATTAGGCGGTCACAGGATAAATATGTAACTGTCGGCCAGTACAGGCCCCAAAAATTAGGCATTCACCTGACTTAAAAGGGCTTTTATGCCGCTGCATATACATAAGGCAAGGACCATTCTTTGTTCTGGGTGGTGGCGGATATGTGTGGGCTGGCATGAGGAAATTCAATTACACATGGTCATCAGAGGTGTTGAATTCCTCCAAGATCCATGCCTCATTCATTTTTTTTAAATGTGATGTAGTCCACACTACGTGAGCTAGGCAAGTGCGCTTATCGGTCACGATCCCCCCTGCTGTGCTAAACGTCCTTTCGAACAGAACATTCGAGGGGCAAGCTAAGAGTTCCATGGAAAATTGTGCCAGCTCTGGCCACAGGTCAAGCCTGCACACCCAGTAGTCCCGGGGTTCCTCGTTTCTCAGAAAGTCCACATCGGCCGTTAACCCGATATAGTCGGATACCTGTTGGTCTAGGCATTACCTGAGGCTGGATCTGGAGGGCGGCTGTTGATGGGTTGGCTGCAAGAATTATCTCATATCTGAAGTGACCAAAACATCTTCAAACCGCCCTCTTCTTGCAGGTGCGGTAGGATTGGTACCCGCACCTGTTTCGCTGTAAGGGGAAATTCCTCTGCTAGCGCCTGCAACAGCAGAATGCCTCATCTCTCACAGCAAGACCTGGAAATGCTGCATTCTGCCAGCCCTCTGATGCTGGTAACATGTCCGCCATTTTGTGTTTGTACCGGGGGTCTAAGCACGTTGCCACCCATTACAGGTCTTTGCCCTTTATGCTTTTTATACGGGGGTCCTCCTCCTCCTCCCCCCAGCCACCATCCTCCTCTGACTCCTCTTCAGACTCCTGCTGACTTGTCTCAGATGGAGTAGCCGCCCCTGAGAATTCATTCAGCATCTTCCAGCTCCTGCTCCTCAATGCCTTGATCAATGACACAACGCAATGCACGCTCCAGAAGGAAGGCGTAAGGTACGATGTCACTGATGGCGCCCTGGCTGCAACTGACCAGTTTGGTGATCTCATCAAATGGCCACAGAAGTCTGCATGCATCACGCATGAGCAGCCACTGGCGTGGTGAAAAGAAACCAAGCTCCCCAGAACCTGTCCTGCCGCAGAGTTCGTACAGGTAGTCTTTAACGGCACGTTTCTGCTGGTGCAGCCTATCAAGCATATTCAAGGTGGAGTTCCAGCACATAGGGCAGTCACAAATGAGACATCTGAGGGGCAAGTGGTGTTGCCGCTAAACGTCAGCAAGGCGAGCCATGACCATGTAAGATCTTCTAAAATGGCCCGAGATTTTCCCGGCCTGCCACAAGACGTCCTGGACCCCGGAGTATTTGGCAATGAATCGCTGCATGCCTAAGTTCAGGACTGTGTGCCATGCACGGCACGTGTGTCATTTTGCCCTGTTTCAGCGGGCTCAGCAGATTGCCACCTTTTTTGCACACCACTTTACCAACTGTCAAATTGAGCGGGTTTAGCCACTGATCGGCCTGTAATCGCAGAGCTGAAAGCAGTGCAGGACTGGTGTGGCTCTTGGCTTCCAGTCACAACAGATGGAGCGGACGACAAATAGAAGGAGAGAGGAGAAGGAGAAGAGGCAGGACGTGGAGCGCCGAGAGTGTGGCTTTGTGGGTTGCTCCCACTGGGCTCGGTGATGGGAGGCCAGGTGCTTTCTTAAGGCGGTCGTCCCTAGGTGAGTGTTGGGCTTATTGCGACTTATGCGTTGACAGCACAGACTGCAGATGGCAACACTATTGTCAGCAGCTGACACGTTAAAAAAAGCCCACACTGCGGAGCCATGTGCCGGCGTCCTGGGAGCGCCAGATGTGACCATGCATGTTGGATAGCTCGCTCCAGATACATTTGCAGTCTGCCTTTTACCTCCTGTGCTCTGCGAGTTCTGCCTGCTTCTTCTCCTTCTCCTCCCTATCTGCTGCTCCGTCTCTCCCTCTAATCTCCTCTTCCTCTCTTGTGGGCACCCACGTGATGTCCATCGACACGTTATCATCGTCACCTTCACGACTACTGACATTCGAGATCTCAGAGTAGGCAGTAACAGCGGGGACCACCCTCCTTGGGCTGATTTGGGTACTGTCGTCAGACCGCTGGGTGGCGGCCGTTGCTACCTCCTCTTCCTCATCTGATGCCAAGAATGGCTGTGCATCGGTATGGTCTGCGAATGGATGGGAAAATAATTCCTCTGACTCGAGTGGAGGGACTATGGTGATGGTGTCTTTGGGGGTGCACACAGCAGAGAGTGAAGAGGGTGCAGATACAGAGGATGAGGAGGGTGCTGCAGCGGAAGGCTGAGTGAGCCACTCAACCAACTCTGGTGAATCCTTTGACATAATCGCACGCACCTTCTCCAACTTCTCACTTAGGCTCCAGCCTGGTGCATCTGCCCGACCCCTACCACCCCTGTGGAACGACCTGCCTCTTCCTCTGCCTGTCATTTTCAAAATGACCCTGTGCCAAAGTCCCTAGAGAAGAGCAGTATTTGTGGAAGCTGATATATGGCAGGCCTCAATCAGTTGTTAGTTGAAGCTGGTAAATGACACTCAAGCAGTAATTTTGTGGATGCAGGTATATGAAAAACCTCTATCACTATTTTGTGGAAGCTGATATATGGAAGGCCTCAATCAGTTGTTAGTTGAAGCTGGTATATCACCCTCAAGCAGTAATTTTGTGGATGCAGGTATATGGAAAACCTCTATCACTATTTTGTGGAAGCTGACATATGGCAGGCCTCAATCAGTTGTTAGTTGAAGCAGGTATATCAAAACCCGCAATCTGTATTTTGTGGACGCAGGTATATGTAACACCTCTACCACTATTTTGTGGAAGCTGATATATGGCAGGCCTCAATAAGTTGTTAGTTGAAGCTGGTATATCCCCCTAAGCAGTAATTTTGTGGATGCACGTATTTGGAAAACCTCTATAACTGTTTTGTGGAAGCTGATATATAGAAGGCCTCAATCAGTTGTTAGGTGAAGCTGGTATATCACCCTCACGCAGTAATTTTGTGGACGCAGGTATATGGAAAACCTCTATCACTATTTTGTGGAAGCTGATATATGGCAGGCCTCAATCAGTTGTTAGTTGAAGCAGGTATATCAAAACCCACAATCTCTATTTTGTGGACGCAGGTATATGGAAAACCTCTATCACTATTTTGTGGAAGCTGATATATGGCAGGCCTCAATCAGTTGTTAGTTGAAGCTGGTATATCACCCTCAAGCAGTAATTTTGTGGACGCAGGTTTATGGAAAACCTCTTTCACTATTTTGTTGAAGCTGATAAATGGCAGGCCTCAATCAGTTGTTAGTTGAAGCAGGTATATCAAAAGCCGCAATATGTATTTTGTGGATGCAGGTATATGGAAAACCTCTATCACTATTTTGTGGAAGCTGATATATGGAAGGCCTCAATCAGTTGTTAGTTGAAGCTGGTATATCACCCTCAAGCAGTAATTTTGTGGACGCAGGTTTATGGAAAACCTCTTTCACTATTTTGTGGAAGCTGATATATGGCAGGCCTCAATCAGTTGTTAGTTGAAGCTGGTATATCCCCCTAAGCAGTAATTTTGTGGATGCAGGTATATGGAAAACCTCTACCACTATTTTGTGGAAGCTGATATATGCCAGGTCTCATTCAGTTGTTAGTTGAAGTTGGTATATCACCCTCAAGCAGTAATTTTGTGGACGCAGGTATATGGAAAACCTCTATCACTATTTTGTGGAAGCTGATATGTGGCAGGCCTCAATCAGTTGTTAGCTGAAGCTGGTATATCACCCTCAAGCAGTAATTTTGTGGATGCAGGTATATGGAAATCCTCTATCACTATTTTGTGAAAGCTGATATATGGCAGGCCTCAATCAGTTGTTAGTTGAAGCTGGTATATCACCCTCAAGCAGTAATTTTGTGGACGCAGGTATATGGAAAACCTCAATCACTATTTTGTGGAAGCTGATAGATCGCAGCCCTCAATCAGTATTTTCTGGAAAAAATAAATGCATTATAATATACTTTCTATGTTAGAAAGTATATTATAAGTATATCACACCCCTCTGTGTATCACACCTATCGATAGCACAACGTTGCCAGTCCTTAAAAGGACTTTTGTGGCCCTATTAGCTAGCCTTTGGTGTCCCTAAGTTCCTAACAGCCTGTCCCTGCTCCAAAATGCAACCTCTGCATACACTGGCAAAACACATAATGTAAAATGGCTGCCAGATCGGGTTCTGTTATAGCGTTGGGGGTGTGTCTATGTGCTAAAACGTCTCAAGTGGCTGTCCTGTCCCACCTAATGGATGTGTCATGGGTCAAAGTTCGGCACAATGCAAAAGAATATGGCGCACGCGGACATCGCCATAAGTTCGCATGTTCGGCAGATTGCGAACACGCAAAGTTCGCCGTGAACCGACCGCCGGGCGAACCGCAAGGCCATCACTAGTGCTCAGCTTCTCCTCAGCTTTGTCTCTGACTTTTTTGAAGAGGACCTTGGCCTTCATGTTGCTTGCATAGTAGTATCAGTAACATGTTATGAGTTCATTTGTTGCTCCCCTTTTTTTCCCCAGACCTATCTGAACTCTTTCCTTGAAGGTGTTGGGAATATGGGTTTATTAGATAAAACATACCTTTTATTGGTTGAACTAAAAATAGGAGGGTTTGCCTTATCAGATGTGACAGTTGTAGGGAATCAATTATTCCAAATTTTGATTTAATATGTGCACAGAGGTCTACTAAACAGGTTCACTTTCCCTGAATGTTCAGTTGTATCGAGAGTCAAAGCCCTAACATGTTTGGCAGCTGATGGAGTACTCGCTCCTAAATGGGTGACCCCCAGCCAATACAGGAACCTCGGGTCTTGCTCTAAATGTTCCTCTCTTTTTCTCTCAGTAAGTAGGCACCTCCTCCAATGGCTCTTCAAGGTGTAACAGTTGGGTAGTGTATATGGCAGTGGCCACATCGCTCACAGAATGGATCTCTTATAAAGGCAAGGCTCCTCCCAACTGTCTGTGACCCCTCAGATAGGATTAGGTGGCTGTGTCTTCGCCAATGCCATTAACCATTACCACACCACACTATTAAATAATGCGGGCGCAGTTGCGCCTGCCAGGCTTGAGCAGGTATATGTGTGAATAGGGAAGATGCTGAGATCCGGTGGTAGCTCACACATACAGAGGAAATAACTCCAGTAATACAGACCCCTCAGATAGGATTAGGTGGCTGTGTCTTCGCCAAAATGCCATTAACCATTACCACACCACACTATTAAATAATGCAGCTGTGCCTGCCAGGCTTGAGCAGGTATATGTGTGAATAGGGAAGATGCTGAGATCCGGCTGTACCTCACAGTGAGTACAGCATCTTCCCTAATCCATATTCACACATATACCTGCTCAAGCCTGGGAGGCACAGCTGCATTATTTAAAGGGATTCTGTCAGATTTAACCCCTGGCTGAAAGGACCTTTACCTTGCCTATGTAGAATAAATACTTCTGTTATTCATTGGGAATGCATCTGACTAAAGAAAGCTAGGGGACAAACGTTTATGTTGCCTTGACAACATGATCCTCACTATCGTGTCTCCCCGCTGGCAAAGCGTCGGAGGGCAGGAGGAGTGATTACCAAGTAGCTCCCACTCCCTTGGACCTGATTGGCTAGGAGGATCAATGAGCCCCCGCAGGGGCGTAGCTAGAAATGACTGGGCCCCATAGCAAAAAATATTTATGGGCCCCCCCCTCCCGGATCTCCCACCCCCACATACCTCTCGGACCTCCCACCCCAACATCCCCACACCACACTATTAAAGGGATTCTGTCATCAGATTTAACCCCTCTAACCTAAACATATGCTCATGTCCAGACTAATAAGAAGAATCCTAAGCTGGCCTTATTAAACCTCACTGTGGCTCTATTTGCCCAAAAAACAGGTTTTTATAACCTGTCAATCACTTACTTAAGGGGCCCAAGGGGAGGTCCGTTAATACAGGGTGCCCGGCCACACCCCTTGCCATCTGGTGCCCAGCACCGCCTTCCCTGTCTTCAGCGCCGCCTTCTACAGCTCAACGCCGCCTCCGCAATCCTCCCTGTCCCTCTGCCAGATCCCGCGCCTGCGCACTAGGCTCAGCCTGATGCGCCCGTGCGGACTCCTGGAAGCGGCAGGCTCGGGATCTGGCAGAGGGACAGGGAGGATTGCGGAGGCAGCGCTGAGCTGTAGAAGGCGGCGCTGAAGACATGGAAGACGGCGTTGGGCAACGGACGGCAAGGGGTGCGGCCGGGCACCCTGTATTAACAGACTTCACCTTGGGCACCTTAAGTAAGTGATTGACAGGTTATAAAAACCTGTTTTTTGTGCAAATAGAGCCACAATGAGGTTTAATAAGGCCAGCTTAGGATTCTTCTTATTAGTCTGGACATGAGCATATGTTTAGGTTAGAGGGGTTAAATCTGATGACAGAATCCCTTTAATAGTGTGGTGTGGGGATGTTGGGGTGGGAGGTCCGAGAGGTATGTGGGGGTGGGAGATCCGGGAGGGGGGGGCCCATAAATATTTTTTGCTATGGGGCCCAGTCATTTCTAGCTATGCCCCTGCGGGGGCTCATTGATCCTCCTAGCCAATCAGGTCCAAGGGAGTGGGAGCTACTTGGTAATCACTCCTCCTGCCCTCCGACGCTTTGCCAGCGGGGAGACACGATAATGAGGATCATGTTGTCAAGGCAACATAAACGTTTGTCCCCTAGCTTTCTTTAGTCAGATGCGTTCCCAATGAATAACAGAAGTATTTATTCTACATAGGCAAGGTAAAGGTCCTTTCAGCCAATCTGATGTGGGGGTGTAAAGTCATTGATGAACATTCTTCACACTGAAAGCCTGCCAGAGATGAGACTGGGAAGTGAGGATAATGTTGTCATGGTAAACTAAACGCATGTCCCCTGCCATCACCACAAAGGTCGACCATGACATTTCTTCTACACAGAGATTACTGTGATCCTGTTTAACGAGGCAATGTCATTCTAATGCATCCTCCTTTGGTCATTTGAACTTCATGCAGTGTTCTTTATCCTCTATATAGATCCATCTCTTATTGCAGTGAGGATAATATCCTAGATTCTATCTGCGATATAACATTTTGCATGCTGTGTTCACTAATTCCAAATCTATTTTTTACATATATTCTAGTATTTGTAGGAAAGTCCCCATCCTATAAACAGTTATAAATATGTGGGGAAATGGGATTGGAGAAAAAGGGATGGGGGGGAGGGAGTTTATATCAGCATTCCTCTTAGGCCTCATGCACACGGCCGTTGTTTTGGTCCGCATCTGAGCCGCAGTTTTTGCAGCTCGAATGCGGACCCATTCACTTCAATAGGGCCTCAAAAGATGCGGATATCACTCCGTGTGCTGTCCGCATCTGTTGCTCCGTTCCGTTGCCCTGCAAAAAAAATATAACCTGTCCTATTCGTGTCCGTTTTGCGGACAAAAATAGGCAGTTATATCAATGGCTGTGCGTGCCGTTCCGCAAATTGTGGAACGCACACGGACGCCATCCGTGTTTTGCGGATCCGCAATTTGCGGACCGCAAAACACACAACGGTCGTGTGCATGTAGCCTTCCGAGAAAGGTTTAAAGTTGAGATGCTCATTAAGACCATGCGGTGACACACTTTTCAGTTTGTAAATCCATCTACATTCGGTCTGTGGTATTCTTTTGTCCCAATCTCCCTCTATCATGCTTGGCGAGACTTCCACGCCAATTAATATAATAGCATTTGCGTCCCCTTTGTGTATTTCCTGAATGTGTCTTGCGATAGGTGTTTCCTTTCTATTTAGAATGTCATTATCATTATCTCTTATCCTACGCCTAAATCCTCTCTTTCTCTTTCCCACATAATCTAGGGGGCAACTGCATTTGGCAAGATAAGTGACACCTTTTGTTTGACAATTTATAAAATCTTTTATTTCATATCCAATCTTAGGGTACTTTCACATTAGTGTTTAAGTTTTCCGGTATTGAGCTCAGTCATAGGGTCTCAATACCGGAAAAAAAAAAACGCTGCAGTTTTGTCCCCATTCATTGTCAATGAGAACAAAACTGAACTGAACTGAACAGAACGCTCCAAAATGCATTCCGTTCCGTTTAGTTCCGTTCCCAGACCGGAGAGCAAACCGCAACATGTTGCAGTTTGCTTTCCGTCCTGGGATGCGGAACAAGGAGGATACGGCATGACCCCCAATGCAAGTCAATGGGGATGGATCCGTTTTCTCTGCCACAATCTGCCACAATAGAAAACGGATCCGTCCCCATTGACTTTCAGTGGAGTTCATGACGGATCCGTCTTGGCAATGTTAAATATAATACAATCGGATCCGTTCATGACGGATGCAGATGGTTGTATTATCAGTGACGGAAGCGTTTTTGCTGGACCCTGCCGGATTCAGTAATATGCTAGTGTGAAAGTAGCCTTAGTGAGTGAGCTCACTATTTTTTTGGGGTCACATGCAACACGGTTTCCACACTAAAATGTTCTATTGGGTTTTTGCGGCATCTATGCGCTTTGTGGCTTTATACTACTCTATCCTTGAGACTGCATCCTTTTTAGTTGTGTTCCAGACTCAGACCCTTCAGAGCAGGTGTTACTGTATCATGTGACAAATCATGTGACACTTTGACAATGGGGCGAGCCCTATGCAACTAATAATGTGACTTCTGAAGTTAATTTCAGGGTTTCATAGAAAAGGAGTAAATGCATATGCCCTTACAATATGCATTTATTTTTTATTTATGTATTAATTTTTTTAAACAAGGACTTTTTTCAATCCTCTGGTACAGTTTGGAATGTTCTATCAGGTCTATTACATAAAAGCAAAATTAAAATTCTAGGTTGTAATGCAGCAAAACAGAAAAAAAACACCAAGGGTGTGAATACTTTCTCAAGGTACTGTACATATGCCCCTATACTTGCAGGATAACAGGCCGAACTGGATGGACAAATGTCTTTTTTCGGCCTTATATACTATGTTACTATGTATATATACACACAGTACTGTGCAAAAAGTTTAGGCAAAATTTTAAATATTTGACAATACCAGAAGGCAGTTTGCCAAAGGGCTGGAGAGCAGTGTGGGGATGAGTGTCTACAGGCAACAATTCAGCAAATGGAGTCAGAGATTTTGTCAGGTTTAATGGTGTCCCCAATGCTAGGAAATACAGACAGATACTTACAGTATCCATCATGCCTTAAGGAAGGCATCTGATTGGCTTCAAATTTATTCTGCAGCAGGAAATTGAACCCAAACATACAGCCAATGTCATTAAGGCCTCTTTCACACGACCGTATGGTTTTTTCAGTGTTTTGCAGTCCGTTTTTCACAGATCCGTTGTTCCGTTTTTTGTTTCCATTGTGTTTCCGTTTCTGTTCTGTTTTTCCGTTCTGTTTTTCCGTATAGCATATACAGTATACAGTAATTACATTGAAAAAATTGGGCTGGGCATAACATTTTCAATAGATGGTTCCGCAAAAACGGAACAGATACGGAAGACATATGGATGCATTTCCATGTGTGTTCCTTTTTTTTGCGGACCCATTGACTTGGGCAATAATAGGACATGTTCTAGCTTTCAACGGAACGGAAAAACGGAAATACGGATACGGAATGCATACAGAGTACATTTTTGGTTCAACAAATGAATGGTTCCGTATATGGACCTTATACTGAACGCAAAAAAAAAAACGGTTGTGTGAAAGAGGCCTAAGAGCTATCATCACCATACAGAAGAACAAGGAGTCCTTGAAGTGGTGATTTGGCTCCCACAGAGCCGTGGTCTCAATATTATCAAGTCTGTCTGGGATTATGTGAAAAGACAGAAGGATATGAGAAAGCCTACATCCACAGAAAATCTGTGGTTAGTTTTCCAAGACGTTTGGAATAACCTCCCTGCCGAGTTCCTTCAAAAACTATCTGCAAGTGTATCTGGAAGAAGTGATGCTACTTTCAAGTCAAAGGGTGGTCACACCAAATAATGATTTAATTTACATTATGTTAACTGATAAAAATGAACTATTCACACGTCCTTACTGTGTTTTGCGGATCCACGGATCCGTGGATCCGCAAAACATGGACACCGGCACGGACACTCGGTCCCTAGAAATGAATGGGTCCGCAATTCCGTTCCACAAATTGCAGAACGAAATTGCGGACGTGTGAATGGACCCTTAGGCCGAGTTCACACAAACGTGTGTGACCCGTGCCCGTGCTGCGGGCCGCAATGCACGATCGCCGGCCGTAGGTCAGCCACATCGGATCGCGGACCCATTCACTTTAATGGGTCCGCGATCCGCCCGTTCCGCAAAAAGATAGGACATGTTCTATCTTTTTGCGGAACGGAAGTACGGGACGCAACCCCACGGAAACACTCCGTAGTGCTTCCGAGGGGTCCCGTTCCGTGCGGCCGTTCCGCAATTCCGGATTTGCGGACCCATTGAAGTGAATGGGTCCGCATCCGTGATGCGGAATGCACACCGGAACTGTGGCCGTGTATTGCGGCCCGCAATTTGCGGGCCGCAATACGCCCACGGATCACACACGTTCGTGTGAACTAGGCCTTACTTTGCAGCATTTTTTCCTTACCTTGCTAAAACCTTGGTGCAGTACTGCAGATATAGATATATATAAATAGAACTGGGCACAGCTGCCAGATATTGTCCTCTTATTCGGTGCAGACACCAGAGGGTGCCCTCACATACAGTTTAGTATGGAGGACTGAACAACCAATATATTTGATGATAGGTGTGTTAGCTAAGCTCATGTGTTTGTTCCCTGTGACGTTGCTGATAATTCGTACATGTTTTATTCTGGATTTTTGGCGTAAAATTTCTCTATTAAATAGTATTGTAATAAATAAGGTATAAACAAAAGCTGGCTTGCACTGTGAGTCAGGCCTGCAATGGCACTGGTGATTATGTGAACTAATCTTTCTCAGCTTCATGCTCCAGCAAGTTGATGTGCTTTAACTTTTTTTTTTTTCCTGAAGTATTCTGGAACTAGAGATGGAACGGTAATAATGTTTTACTGCAGTTGTAATGATAATGTAGTCAAACATGTGCTTGGTTTCCCAGACAGCACGAAGATAATTTCTCTACAATAATGTAATACGTTTAATATGTTAGCTATAGTAATGGCATTGTAGATTGGATATGCATGCATTCTTTCTGATGGCAATTTTGTTCTATATGACTCATGATGTATTACAATTCGGTGTACAACATACTGAAAAAGAACTTTATTAGATACAGCCTCCGCATATAACACTGCAGAGGTTATCTATTGCAAATACGGTATTTTCTCATGCACGTGGCATTTGCCTCCAGCTTCAGTGCAGACACCAGAGATTTTCTAGAAAAGCTTAAGTAGGGTGCATAAGCTTCTGGTACCTCTATATGCCTCTGATTCTATTTCTATATGCTCCATCAGGCACTGTACATACAGTACATATTCTCGCTTCTAAGGGTGAATACATCCGCACATACACAGTCTAGTGGGCCTATACAGCAGTGCACAGTGGATCAAAGAAATAATAATAATCTTTATTTATGTAGCACCAACATATTCCGCAACGCTTTACAATTCAGGGGTTCGTGTACAAATGGTCATAAATAGTATAGCTAAAGATGAGCGAATTAACCGCCTCCGGACCGCAGGATCGCGTTCCGGAGGCGGCAGCTCTGTGCAGAGTCACGCATATACGCGTCATCTCGCGAGATTTCCTGTGAACGCGCGCACACAGGCGCGCGCGTTCACAGGATCGGAAGGTAAGCGAGTGGATCTCCAGCCTGCCAGCGGCGATCATTCGCTGGCAGGCTGGAGATGCGATTTTTTTAACCCCTAACAGGTATATTAGACGCTGTTTTGATAACAGCGTCTAATATACCTGCTACCTGGTCCTCTGGTGGACCCTTTTGTTTGGATCGACCACCAGAGGACACAGGCAGCTCAGTAATAAGTAGCACCACACACCACTACACTACACCCCCCCTGTCACTTATTAACCCCTGATAACCCCATATAGACTCCCTGATCACCCCCCTGTCATTGATCACCCCCCTGTCATTGATCACCCCCTTGTAAGGCTCCATTCAGACGTCCGTATGTTTTTTACGGATCCACGGATACATGGATCGGATCCGCAAACACATACGGACGTCTGAATGGAGCCTTACAGGGGGGTGATCAATGACAGGGGGGTGATCACCCCATATAGACTCCCTGATCACCCCCCTGTCATTGATCACCCCCCTGTCATTGATCACCCCCCTGTAAGGCTCCATTCAGACGTCCGTATGTTTTTACGGATCCACGGATACATGGATCGGATCCGCAAAACACATACAGACGTCTGAATGGAGCCTTACAGGGGGGTGATCACCCCATATAGACTCCCTGATCACCCCCCTGTCATTGATCACCCCCCTGTAAGGCTCCATTCAGACGTCCGTATGTTTTTTACGGATCCACGGATACATGGATCGGATCCGCAAAAACACATACGGACATCTGAATGGAGCCTTATAGGGGGGTGATCAATGACAGGGGGGTGATCACCCCATATAGACTCCCTGATCACCCCCCTGTCATTGATCACCCCCTGTAAGGCTCCATTCAGACGTCCGTATGTTTTTTACGGATCCACGGATACATGGATCGGATCCGCAAAACACATAGACATCTGAATGGAGCCTTACAGGGGGGTGATCAATGACAGGGGGGTGATCACCCCATATAGACTCCCTGATCACCCCCCTGTCATTGATCACCCCCTGTAAGGCTCCATTCAGACGTCCGTATGTTTTTTACGGATCCACGGATACATGGATCGGATCCGCAAAACACATACGGACATCTGAATGGAGCCTTATAGGGGGGTGATCAATGACAGGGGGGTGATCACCCCATATAGACTCCCTGATCACCCCCCTGTCATTGATCACCCCCCTGTAAGGCTCCATTCAGACGTCCGTATGTTTTTTACGGATACATGGATTGGATCCGCAAAACATATACGAACATCTGAATGGAGCCTTATAGGGGGGGTGTTCAATGACAGGGGGGTGATCACCCCATATAGACTCCCTGATCACCCCCCTGTCATTGATCACCCCCTGTCATTAATCACCCCCTGTAAGGCTCCATTCAGATGTCCGTATGTGTTTTGCAGATCCGATCCATGTATCCTTGGATCTGTAAAAAACATACGGACGTCTGAATGGAGCCTTACAGGGGGGTGATCAATGACAGGGGGTGATCACCCCATATAGACTCTGTGATCACCCCCCTGTCATTAATCACCCCCCTGTCATTGATCACCCCCCTGTAAGGCTCCATTCAGACATTTTTTTGGCCCAAGTTAGCGGAAATTTATATATATATTTTTTTTCTTACAAGTCTCATATTCCACTAACTTGTGTCAAAAAATAAAATCTCACATGAACTCACCATACCCCTCACGGAATCCAAATGCGTAAAATTTTTTTGACATTTATATTCCAGACTTCTTCTCACGCTTTAGGGCCCCTAAAATGCCAGGGCAGTATAAATACCCCACATGTGACCCCATTTCGGAAGAAGACACCCCAAGGTATTCCGTGATGGGCATATTGAGTCCATGAAAGATTGAAATTTTTGTCCCAAGTTAGAGGAAAGGGAGACTTTGTGAGAAAAAAAATAAAAAATCAATTTCCGCTAACTTGTGCCAAAATTATTTTTTTTCTATGAACTCGCCATGCCCCTCATTGAATACCTTGGGGTGTCTTCTTTCCAAAATGGGGTCATATGTGGGGCATTTATACTGCCCTGGCATTTTAGGGGCCCTAAAGCGTGAGAAGAAGTCTGGGATCCAAATGTCTAAAAATGCCCTCATAAAAGGAATGTGGGCCCCTTTGCGCAACTAGGCTGCAAAAAAGTGTCACACATCTGGTATCGCCGTACTCAGGAGAAGTTGGGCAATGTGTTTTGGGTGTCATTTTACATATACCGATGCTGGGTGAGATAAATATCTTGGTCAAATGCCAACTTTGTATAAAAAAAATGGGAAAAGTTGTCTTTTGCCGAGATATTTATCTCACCCAGGATGGGTATATGTAAAATGACACCCCAAAACACATTGCCCAACTTCTCCTGAGTACGGCAATACCAGATGTGTGACACTTTTTTGCAGCCTAGGTGGGCAAAGGGGCCCACATTCCAAAGAGCACCTTTCGGATTTCAAACTACTTCTCACGCATTAGGGCCCCTAAAATGCCAGGGCAGTATAACTACCCCACAAGTGACCCCATTTTGGAAAGAAGACACTCCCTGGTATTTCGTGATGGGCATAGTGAGTTCATGGAAGTTTTTTTTTTTGTCACAAGTTAGTGGAATATGAGACTTTGCAAGAAAAAAAAAATCATAATTTTCCGCAAACTTGTGATAAAAAATAAAAAGTTCTATGAACTCACTATGCCCATCAGCGAATAGGGTGTCTACTTTCCGAAATGGAGTCATTTGTGGGGTGTTTGTTGTACTGTCTGGCCATTGTAGAACCTCAGGAAACATGACAGGTGCTCAGAAAGTCAGAGCTGCTTCAAAAAGCGGAAATTCCACATTTTTGTACCATAGTTTGTAAACGCTATAACATTTTTTTTTTACCCAACATTTTTTTTTTTTTATCAAAGACATGTAGAACAATAAATTTTGAGAAAAATTTGTATATGGATGTCGTTTTTTTTTTGCAAAATTTTACAACTGAAAGTGAAAAATGTCATTTTTTTGCAAAAAAAATCGTTTAAATTTCGATTAATAACAAAAAAAGTTAAAATGTCAGCAGCAATAAAATACCACCAAATGAAAGCTCTATTAGTGAGAAGAAAAGGAGGTAAAATTCATTTGGGTGGTAAGTTGCATGACCGAGCAATAAACGGTGAAAGTAGTGTAGTGCAGAAGTGTAAAAAGTGGCCTGGTCATTAAGGGTGTTTAAGCTAAGGGGGCTGAAGTGGTTAAAGCTGAAGAAGTGGAATTCGATCCGAATTTCAGGAAAAATTTGAATCACACCGAAACAGAATTTCCTCGCAATTCGAGGTAACAAATCAAATTTTTTCCTAAAATGGCTGCTGCACATGTGAGGACATGGAGAAAGGAACTCTGGGAAGGCGGGGATCACCCTAATGCCATGCATGCAGCCATCAGCAGCCAGCCAGTCCTGTGATGTCACAGCCCTATAAATAGCGTCAGCCATCTTAGATTCTGCCAATTTACCAGTGTAGGGAGAGATGTCTGAAGATGCTAGGGACAGGGTTAGAAAAACTTACATGTGAAAAAAAAAAAACGATTTACAAGTGCAGGGAAAGATTATTCAATGTGTAGGGAAAGAGATAGGGAGGAATCATTCCTCAGCATTTATGTTGAAAAGGGTTCGGTAGGGGAGGGTACAGCCTTGGTAATAGGAACAATCCTTTTACACCTTGCTGCACAAATTGCCATTATACAGCTCTGTAATTCCAGCAAACGTTCTTATTAGGGTGCAAGTGCTGATTGATACAGGCATTAATAGGACTTATTACAAGGAAATATTTCTACATCTTTATTTGCCCTTGTGTAGTGCAGTTATATGTTCTAAAGCTTTTTTTGGCTTGTATTCGTGGGAAAAAGGGGCTTATTAGCCGTAGTGTGGTGAAGTGCTAAAATTACAGCCTAGGACCCTAGTGCTGCAAGGCACCAGTGCTAACCACTGAGCCACCGTGCTGCCTTTTGTGGCGTGTATTAGCGGAAAAAGTAAAAATATATTTGCCGCTCAGCGGTGCAGTTATCTGTTGTAAAGCCTTTTGTGGCGTGTATTAGTTGCAAAAGAAAAATATATTTGCCTTTCAGTGGTGCAGTTATAAGTTCTAAAGCCCTTTTTTTTGCGTATTAGTGGCAAAAGAAAATATATTTGCCGTTATCAGTGCGGTTATATGTTCTAAAGCCTTTTGCAGCATACAATAGTGGAAAAAAAAATAAGGGCTTATTTGCCATTCAGCGGTGCAGTTAATATGTTCTAAAGCTCTTTTTGTCATGTAATAGTGGCAAAATAAAAATATATTTGCTCTTCAGCGGTGCAGTTATATGTTCTAAAGCCCTTTTTGCCTATATTAGTGGCAAAAGTAAAATCTATTTGCCTTTTCAGCGGTGCAGCTATCTGTTGTAAAGCTTTCGTGGCATGTTATTAGTGGGAAAAAAATAATATATCTGCAGCTCAGCTTTGCAGTTATCTCTTGTAAAGCCTTTTGTGGTGTGTATTAGCGTAAAAAGAAAAAATATATTTGCCGCTCAGCAGTACAGTTATCTGTTGCAAAGCCTTTTGTGGCGTGTATTAGAGGAAAAAGAAAAAATATAATTGCTCTCAGCGGTTGCAGTTATCTGTTGTAAAGCCTTTTGTGGCGTGTATTAGCGGAAAAGAAAAAATATATTTGCCGCTCAGCAAGGCAGTTATATGTTCTAAAACCTTTTGTGGCGTGTATTAGCGGAAAAAAATATATATATTTGCCGCTCAGTGTTGCAGTTATCTGCTGTAAAGCCTTTTGTGGCATGTATTAGCGGAAAAAAATAATAATAATTGTCGCTCAGTGTTGCAGTTATCTGTTGTAAAGACTTTTGTGGCGTGTATTAGCGGAAAAATATATTTGCCGCTTAGCGGTGCAGTTATATGTTCTAAAGCCTTTTGTGGCGTGTATAAGTCGAAAAAAATTAGGGTCTATTTGCCATTCAGCGGTGCAGTTATATGTTCTAAAGCCCTTTTTTGTGTGTATTAGTGGGGGGGGGGGGGAGGGCTTATTAGCCGTTTGTGTGGTGAAGTGAGAAAATAAACTTTTATGGGGTATTTTAATTTCCTTTTTATTTATTTGATCTAACAATATGTCAGACTGAGAGAGAAGTGCCAGTCCCCTGCACAGGGGGGAGTGGCAGAGGCCCTACATGTTACTGGCGCAGGCAGAGGTCACAGCAGAGTAAGGGGCTGTGCAGCAGGGGTCACTTTGAGAGGCCTGAGATCCCAGTGTCAGCTAGTGGTCATGTCTTGACCAGCAACCCAGCGGTTCTTGAACGGTTTGACTCGCTCTTCGACTTCGGACACGCAAGTGACATTAGACACCCCCAGCCAAGAGTCGGTGGGTTCATCAGACACAACCATTAATTGGCATGGCCTGGGAGCAGGCCCTGTGCCCTCACCTGTCCTCAATCTGCCTCTGTCCTTTTCTGTTCCTCAGCCAGAGAAGTATTGTATGATGTGGGCTCAGCTCCACTATACAGTGAGGACGAGCTACTAGAAGACGGTCAGCAGCTACTGGCAAGCCAAGATGTGGAGGAGACATCCGCCTCTTCCTCCACTAGGCGGGCAAGTAGCGATGAGGGAGAGTGGCATGGGAGCTGGTGTTGCGAGCTGTCAGGCTCCTGACCCAGAGATGGTTGAGGAGGACATCAGTGAAGTGCACTTGGGAGCCGGGTGACAAAGGGGCTTATCTATCATGGGAGAAGAGGGTGTGCTGCTTGCCGTGATGGTAGCAGTGAAGCCAGCAAGTCGCTAGTGTGGCCGGGAGTCAGCAGGGTGGCAACAGAGTGGGCGGTCGGGAGCAAAATGTGCCGGGGGTAGACCACCCTCTGCGCGGGAGCCTACCTTGCTTAGGAAGTAGCGGTGCACGGGTTCACGGAGGCAGCGGCGGTAGCAGTCAGTCAGAGTGTAGTGTTGGGAGTCAAATCGCCTACTCGGTGGTGTGGCGTTTTTTGTTAGCTGCGGAGGAGGTGAACATGGCCATATGTAGAATCCTTGGGCAGGTGGTGAAGCATGGCCATGGTGCCAATGTTGGCACTACGGCCCTGCGCCAGCATATGCAAGCATCGCCATAAAGTTGCCTGGGAGAACCGTTGGCTTCAATGTGGTGGTCCAGCCTGCCGCAGCAACCACTGCATCACCCCAGTGGCACGCACCTGATTTCAGGCAGTCAAGGCTCCACCACCTCAGCCGAAGAAAGCTGTCTGTCCTTTCCATCATCTGCTGGTCCTGATGCTCCTGCTCCTCGCCCTCCTGCTCCTCCTGCTCCTCCTAGTCAGTCATTCCATCAGCAATCGATCACCAAAGCAAATGCAAAGAGACAACAGTATGTGTACACTCATCCAACAGCGCAGAAGCTAAACGTGCTCCTGTCCAAGTTGATGGTGCTGCAGTTCCTCGGTGGAATCTGCGCCTTTCAGAGAACTGATGGCTTGTGCCGAGCCCGAGGTGGAGAGTCCCAAGCGTCATTTCTTTGCCAAAAAGGCAGTACCAGCCCTGAACATACTTGTAGAACAGAAGGTGGGCTAGTCCTTGAGCTGTCGGTGTCTGGCCAAAGTGCACGGCAGCGCCGACGTGTGGAGCTGTTACTTCGGTCAGGGACAATATATGTCCTTTACGGCCCACTGGGTGAATGTGGTTCCTGCACAGCCACACCAGCAACTTGGCCAGTGACGGTGCTTCCCGCCCTCCACATTGCCTTGCCGTTGGTCCTGCGACAATGTCCGCCTCTGTCTCCTCATCCTCCACCGTGTCCTCAACCTCCACTTCAGGGACAATTCACAGTGCCCCTCCAGCATATCACATGTACAGGGCATGGCGTGTCACCCTGTTCTGTACCTCGTTTGCCTGGGCGAATGGAGTTACACAGGGGAGGAACTGCTCCATGTCCTTCATCAAGAAATCGAATCCGGTCTTTCTCTGCTACAACAGAATCGGAACCATGGTTGACCGACAACGGGAAGAACATTGTGCGGCGCTGCATCAAGGAGGGCTGGACCCATGCGCCCTGCATGGCACAGTGTTCCATCTGGTTGTCAAGAGGTTCCTGAAGTCCTTTCACCATCTGTAAGATATCCGAAAAATGGCCATGAAACTTTGCATGCACGGTGTTGAGGAACGGTTGAGACATATGCATATATATCCATGCATGCCTGCAAACACGTGCAATCATGTATGGTATATATGTGCATACATTAGCCATAGCATCATGGGACGATGTGCGCAGATGTGCCCAGCATCTGCGCACGTCTGCCCATGGTGATCCCCAGGGGCTCATGGTGGCCCCTGTGGGAAATATGTGCCCCCTTATATTGTAGGGGCTTGTGCCCTCTTATATTGTAGGGGCTTGTGCCCTCTTATATTGTAGGGGCTTTTGCCCTCTTATATTGTAGGGGCTTGTGCCCCCTTATCTGTGCCCCCTTATATATGAATGTGGCCCCTTAGATAATCCCCCTTAATATATGCCCCCTTATCATATATATATGTGCCCCTATACAGTTATATAGGAGGGCTTATTCCTGCCCCTATGTGAATAATGTCCGTTCATATATGCTTATAGATGTGCCCCAAGCATCTATGGGCATATATGGCCGGAATCCCGCTCACATGCGCCTGCTGGGTGGGTGGAGGAGACCGACAGTTGGACAATTATGTCCAGCGTCGGCCTCTACAAAGGACAGAGGATCAAAAAGATCCTCTGCCCTTTGTCACCATCTCCGGCAGCGCTGGAGATGGTATGCCTAACAGGGACATGGGAACAGAGTTCCCATGCCCCTGTCTGCCGCTCACCTCAGGCGCTGTAATTACAGCGCCAGAGATGTGCGATATCTCCACAGGCGGGAGGATCAAAGGATCCCCCTGCCTGGGAGAGCGGGCTGGCGCAGGGCGGTAAAACGGGCGCGAGTGCTGCAGGGTTTAAATACCCCAGCAGCACTGCGCTCTGACAGTTCGGTCCCCCCCCCTGAAGGTGAGCGCACCCGGCGCTGGGATAGAGAACCCCTGCCTGCCTGCCGCAGCAGAGCGCTGTGCTCTGCGCTCAGAAGTGGACCCCCTGCATGCCGGAGTGAAGATCCCCCCCCCCCCACTAAGAGGAGAGAGCGCAGCCAGCGAAGGAGCTGCGCTCCTGCACATACCCGAAAGGCTGGCAGCGCTCTGAAGAGAAGTGGAGGAGACTAGGCTGAGTAGTTGAGCCCAGAACAGCCCTGAGGAGGAGAGCAGAAGGACGGAGCAGAAGTTATACAGTCTAAGTATCACTTTCCCTGTCCTGCCTCCTCCTTAACCCTTGCTGCCCTGAAATATCTCACTGCCCCCCTGCCATTAACCCCTTCAGTGCCCAGCAGTCCCCCAATGGCAATCCCAGCAGCATTGCTGCTGCCCTTAACCCCTGCCCTGCTGCCCCATGTCACAGTCCCCTGCTCTGCAACTCTGCTCCCCAGTCCCCTGTTAACCCCTTCAGTGCCCTGTTCCCCTACTCTCCCCTGGTTACCCCTGGAACCCTATACATCCCCTGGTTCCCTGTGTGCCTGCTCTCCCCTGGTTTACCCTGTTAACACCCCCCATAGACCCCTGAACCCTGGTGGCCCTGCTGGTAAACCCTGATTAACCCCTGGTGGTTACCCTGGTCCCCTGCCTTGGTTCCTCTGTGGAGCATGCCTCTGCTCTGCAAACAATTAATTAACCCTTCGTCGTACCCCGTAGGGACAGTGAATAGTCAGGTGGGGTGGGGTTGTTACTGATATTTGTGTGTATGCGATTGTATTGTATAGATAGTGTGTGGGGTGGAATTTGGGATTGTGCTGTGTAGAGTAGTTAGGTTTGTATTGTGTTTATTGTGGTACCATTTCTATACTGCAGTGTGTACTTCTGTATGTATATATATTCATATCCATTTGATCTATGAATATGTATAGATATAGCATATTGTTAGACTTGTATAATTGTATTGTGTAATAAATATTCCTTATTGTTCATAATGCAGTGTATGGTGTTTTTACTAGTCGCCGCCGTAGTATAGTGATAGTAAGTCGCACGTAGTGTAGTTCAGTGTAGTGTATAGGCAATCAGAGGTAATCAGTAGTGTTTTATGTTTACAAAGGTATAAATGGGCGGAGTCATCAATAGACGGCTCCTCCCATTTATGAATATTAATTATCAATATTTGCATAAATATTGGTGATTAATATTCCCCCTTTAACATTGGCGAGCCAGGCCCACTGCTAGGAATTTGTTTTCTGTGTTTGATTTTGGTGGGGAAAAAAATCGTTTACGCTGTGAACTAGTCAGACAGGAGGGACGCGGTCAGTGGATTCTGAGCGTCCATTGCCTGATAGTTCGTACAGGTAAAGCAGTTTGTTCAATCAGAACCAAACACAGAGCAATCTCTACAGCAGAGAATTTAAATCTTTCTGATTTGTGTATTAACGATTTTCTGATTGCCTTGCACGCCCACTGAACACTGGAGAGAAGTCGTCGCATACGTCACTGAAGAGAGGACCATCGCCGTTGGAGCTGAACAGAGAAGTCCGGCTGAGCGGGAGAAGACGTTCCTGATACTACAGGACCTCCTCCACGCAGCATACAAGGGACAACAAAGGACAACACCAAGGAAGATGGCCTCTCATCAAAACGTGAGTATGAACTTCTCCACACTACACCAGCTAGCTAAACACAGCACATTTAACCCCATCCTCCCCACCACTTACAAGTCAGCAGAAATGCTGTGGTCCGATTTGTTAGCACAGGCTTGTAGTTACGACAAGCTATGTGTTAATAAACGGACGGTGTTGAATAAGTCCACCAAACGGCTTCGGATGCTCGCCAAACTCGTTCATACGTTTGAGGCTAGCACCTGTAAGCCAAAGGAAGTGGCGCTGGTGTCTCGGTCAACGGAGACAATTCCTCCGGCCATTCACTGCCAGTGCTGTACCAGTAATTCGGACCAGGTTTCGGCATTGCGGGCACAGCTGGCGGAGAATGTGCAGTCTACTGTTGACCGAGAAGCGCAGGTGGCTAATATAGAGTCACAGTTAGTAGAGCTGCAGAGGCAGAAGGAGGAAATTGAGGCTAAGTTGACTCAGTCTTATACTGAGCTCAAGGCCTTCAAGGAGCGGACTGCCTCTACTGACGTGACGGTAGCCAAATTGAAGGCTCAGGTTGCTGTAAGGTCCCAGCTAATGTCTGGCATGCAACAGGTTATTACCAAGTTGGTGCCGGCCCTTTCTTTTTCCGTAAAGCCAGGGTCGGAATCTCCCAAAATGTTGCCCTGTGCAGGGCCACAAGGGGGGAGAGTAGTCTGTGACCGGTCTGATCATCAGGTCAAGCCGGTCCAGACTAACAGAGATTTTTCCCTGACTTTGGGAAAAAGAACTGTGGTGAAGAGTGCGTCCCTGAGGATGGAACAATTCAGGAGAAGGGAGCACGGCTGCAGTGTAGATGGACCTGGGCCATGCAGAGCAAGCATCAGATGTTTTGCATGTGGTGGCCTAGGTCACATAGCGAGACACTGCGAAACAGATAGGAACATAACACACAGGACAGGAAACCAAGTCACGTGTTTCAGGTGTGGGAACAAAGGACACATTGCAAGGAATTGCCCTTGTGCAGGTAATTGCAATGTGTCCAACAGTATCAGCCAGGTAACAAATTGTGCAGTGGGGTCTAGTCAGCCTGGCCATAACGGGGTTACCTCTCGGCAGCATCACCAGCTGCTGAGGGGTCAGAATGGCCAAGCTAGGCTAGGCAACATTTGACACCCCTGTACTATTTGTTACACCGTTTGTTCCCTGTGTATGTCCATGTTGTGTGTTTTTGTTATCTGTTTGTAAGTTTTTCTTGATGTTGATGGTGGTAGTCCTTGTCTACGAGTGTGTTCCACCATGCTGATTTATGTAGTGGTGTAAGTCCCATCTGCTGTCTGTTTCATTCTGTGTCCCCTTGCAGTGGAACAGTGTTATACTGTGGATCGAGAACGTATAGGCTTGCGAGCAGATAATTTCACACGGGAAATCCTACACAAAGGATGATGTGATTTTATTCTGGGCAGCCAGGGTCTCGGATCGATACAGATAGCGCTGTTGTGCTCAAGGTTTTCGGTAGGGCTGTGTTGCGCTGGGGACTGGGGCGGACAGACAACATTGGTGTAATGTTGTGCTGCGCACTTAATTCTAGTCCGGTCAGGTAGCACAGCTCTGATAGGGATTGGACGCAGAGTGTTTGGCAGCAGAATGTGGACTGTGTTCTTGTGTTGTGGGGTCCTGGGGAGCCAGGGCATGCCTATGCCATTGGTTCTGCGGGCCTCCACAAGATGGGATCACAGGGGGAAATCGGCCTGGGTACACATGAGTGGACAGGGATGCGGTGCCATCAATAACAAGATGGTGCTTTGTCCACAGAACTCCAGTTATCCTAACCTAGTAGGGCGGCCATCCTTATCTGTTGGTGCAGAGGGATGTGCAGCAGAGGACGCTATCCTCTGAAGGTAGGGTGTTCAGACACCAGTGTTGGGATAACGAGGGGTCCTGTGAGATAAAGGGCAGCCCAATACCTTTCTCTACCCATGGGTCAAAGGTATTGGTGCTTGGAATTTTCACATTTAATTGCACTGTTAGGGGAGAAATTCCCCTGGGAGCGCCTGGTATTTTCTTCAGCCATAGGTGTGATTTTTATATGGAGCGGAAGAAAAACCCAGGAGACGCCACAGAAGAGACCAGCTATTCCCCCTGACACTGTTGTGAAGCTCCAGAGGATCCCACTGGATTTTGGCAACTAAGCGACCTCTGCCTAGAGGTGTTCTAGAGAAGACTGTGCCACAATCCAGCGGGAGCATTATTTAAGGCTCTGGAGGAAGACTTGGGAGACGTTCGGGTGGAAGAACTTATCACTTGTTTCACCCAGTGAAACTTCTTCTGGTTCTGGTCATCGTCGGAGGGTCAAGGGACTTATTGACCAAATACACCAGAACCAGACAGAACTTTACAGAACTATCCGGAGGAGGAGGCTCAGGACATAACTCCAACTTTGTCCTGTAGCCGAATATTTGATGGACACTTTGTTTCCTATGAGGGTTTGGGACGTATAACTTGTACTACCCTGAAACCCCATAGCACATTGTATTGTGTATATATATTGATTATGTTTGTTGGTTGATTGTGTACCTATAGACACTCTAGGTACAAATGTGTGACAGCCTATATAATTGGGCTGTACACATTTGCATCCTATAGTCGTTTCCCATGGACACGGGGGTCTGCGACCTACCTGTGTCTTTGGAGGTGTAGAGATATGCCAGGTTGCATGAGTCTCTATGGGTACACACACATTTAATGGAATTTGGTGGTGTTGGGAGGGATGTGACATGTATTTTGTGTGAATGGGGATAAGGTTAGGTCACGATAGGGACAGGCATCATTCATTTGCCACCTTGAACTCTGGAACGGTGAAGTTCTTAAGGGAAGGGCTGGATGTGTAGTGTGGCGGAGGTGTTCTCCGCAGTAGAATTTAGGTACTGTGACATCGCCGCTTCTGACCTGCCTTGTAAAGACCTATTAATCTGTCCACGGGAGAACCGCACCCATCAAGATGGAAACAGATGTTGGACGAAAGTGGTGATTGAAGAAAGTTAGGACTGAGGTTGTGAGGGTGAACCCGCTCCAGATTCCTTGGAGGCGGGCCATACCTGAAGATCGGCAGAACTACCGAGACTGTGGGGGTGTGGTCACTCCAAAGTGGGGGTGGCCGACACCAAGAGACTGTTAAAGAAAGGCCAGTTAAAGACTGCAAAGAGTGAACCCGCTCCAGATTTGGGGGGGGGGGGCGACACCTGAAGATCGGCAATTACCGAGAGACTGTGGGGGTGTGGTCACTCCAAAGTGGGGGTGGCCGACACGAAAAGACTGTTAAAGAGACTGTGGGTGTGTGGTATTCTAAAGATGTCAAGAAGAAGACGGTGTATCCTGTGCACGGAGGAGTAGGTTACGGTGAAGGGCAGGTCGGAGGAAGAGGGATGTCTAAGTACCTAAAGATCTGGGTGCACTACAGTTCTTCCTGAACTTCCACCAAAGATGGGGTTGAAGGAGGGCAAATATATCTCAACCCGTTCCCCCATTATATTGTCGTATTATATAGTCCGACAACAGGGGGATTGTTGAGGAACGGTTGAGACATATGCATATATATCCATGCATGCCTGCAAACACGTGCAAGCATGTATGGTATATATGTGCATACATTAGCCATAGCATCATGGGACGATGTGCGCAGATGTGCCCAGCATCTGCGCACGTCTGCCCATGGTGATCCCCAGGGGCTCATGGTGGCCCCTGTGGGAAATATGTGCCCCCTTATATTGTAGGGGCTTTTGCCCTCTTATATTGTAGGGGCTTGTGCCCTCTTATATTGTAGGGGCTTGTGCCCTCTTATATTGTAGGGGCTTGTGCCCCCTTATCTGTGCCCCCTTATATATGAATGTGGCCCCTTAGATAATCCCCCTTAATATATGCCCCCTTATCATATATATATGTGCCCCTATACAGTTATATAGGAGGGCTTATTCCTGCCCCTATGTGAATAATGTCCGTTCATATATGCTTATAGATGTGCCCCAAGCATCTATGGGCATATATGGCCGGAATCCCGCTCACATGCGCCTGCTGGGTGGGTGGAGGAGACCGACAGTTGGACAATTATGTCCAGCGTCGGCCTCTACAAAGGACAGAGGATCAAAAAGATCCTCTGCCCTTTGTCACCATCTCCGGCAGCGCTGGAGATGGTATGCCTAACAGGGACATGGGAACAGAGTTCCCATGCCCCTGTCTGCCGCTCACCTCAGGCGCTGTAATTACAGCGCCAGAGATGTGCGATATCTCCACAGGCGGGAGGATCAAAGGATCCCCCTGCCTGGGAGAGCGGGCTGGCGCAGGGCGGTAAAACGGGCGCGAGTGCTGCAGGGTTTAAATACCCCAGCAGCACTGCGCTCTGACAGTTCGGTCCCCCCCCCCCTGAAGGTGAGCGCACCCGGCGCTGGGATAGAGAACCCCTGCCTGCCTGCCGCAGCAGAGCGCTGTGCTCTGCGCTCAGAAGTGGACCCCCTGCATGCCGGAGTGAAGATCCCCCCCCCCCCCACTAAGAGGAGAGAGCGCAGCCAGCGAAGGAGCTGCGCTCCTGCACATACCCGAAAGGCTGGCAGCGCTCTGAAGAGAAGTGGAGGAGACTAGGCTGAGTAGTTGAGCCCAGAACAGCCCTGAGGAGGAGAGCAGAAGGACGGAGCAGAAGTTATACAGTCTAAGTATCACTTTCCCTGTCCTGCCTCCTCCTTAACCCTTGCTGCCCTGAAATATCTCACTGCCCCCCTGCCATTAACCCCTTCAGTGCCCAGCAGTCCCCCAATGGCAATCCCAGCAGCATTGCTGCTGCCCTTAACCCCTGCCCTGCTGCCCCATGTCACAGTCCCCTGCTCTGCAACTCTGCTCCCCAGTCCCCTGTTAACCCCTTCAGTGCCCTGTTCCCCTACTCTCCCCTGGTTACCCCTGGAACCCTATACATCCCTGGTTCCCTGTGTGCCTGCTCTCCCCTGGTTTACCCTGTTAACACCCCCCATAGACCCCTGAACCCTGGTGGCCCTGCTGGTAAACCCTGATTAACCCCTGGTGGTTACCCTGGTCCCCTGCCTTGGTTCCTCTGTGGAGCATGCCTCTGCTCTGCAAACAATTAATTAACCCTTCGTCGTACCCCGTAGGGACAGTGAATAGTCAGGTGGGGTGGGGTTGTTACTGATATTTGTGTGTATGCGATTGTATTGTATAGAAGTGTGTTGGTAGTAATTGGGATTGTGTTGTGTAGTGTAGTTAGGCTTGTATTGTGTTTATGGTAGTACTGTTTCTGTACTGCGGTGTGTACGTCTATATGTATATATATTCATAGCCATTGATCCATGAATATGTATAGATATTATCGTATTGCTAGAACGTGTATAATTGTATTGTGTAATAAATATTCCTTATTGTTCTAATGCAGTGTATGGTGTTTTTAGTAGTCGCCGCCGTAGTATAGTGATAGTAAGGCGCATGCAGCTAGATTAGTGATTAGTGTAAGGCACTCAGTAGTGTTTTATGTTTATTTAGGTTAAATAGCCTATTTATGAATATTAATTATTGAGATTTGCATAAATATCAATAATTAATATCCCCTTTAACACACTTCATCCACTCGTACACGGCAAAGCACACCCTCCTTTGAGCTGCAGCGCAGAACGGCATCCCCCCAACATAGGCTGATATGCAAAGTTTCCCCCGTTGGAATTCCACCCTCCATATGTTGGACCGACTGTACGAACAGAGAAAGGCCATAAATGATTTCTTGATGATCCAAGTGGACAGGAATACTCCCCTGTATAACTTCGATGTCAGCTAGTGGCAGCTCATGCGTGACACCTGCCATTTGCTCAGGCCCTTTGAGGAGACCACGTTATTTGTCAGTTGCCAGGACTACGGGATGAGCAATGTCATTCCACTGCTTCATGTCCTGGAACAGATGCTGGTAAATCTGGCTGGTCAGGGGACTGGAGACGTGGCACCTAGATCTCACGGCCACATGAGGGGCTGAATTGGAGGAGGAGGAAGACATTGGAGCGCAAGCAATGTGTAGCGAAATGGGTGTTTTTTTTACACAGGAGGAGAGGAGGAGCAAGAGCAGCTACAGGGCAATGAGGATGATGAAGCAAAGGAACCAGACATACCGTGGCAGTATGCAGTGGAGATGGAGGCAGGGAGACCCTCCGAGTCACTTGCGCTAATGGCCCGCTGCAAGCTCACTTGCTTGGGTAGTGACAGCCGAATTGTCACCATTCGACAAAGGGATAACTTCTGGCTCCCCACCTTGTTGGACCCTCGCTACTGGTCCAAAATGGGGGCTTTTTTTACACCCGCTGAGAGGGAGGACAAACTGAACTACTATAGAGATATCCTATATAGTCAGTTGGCTTCTGCCTATCTGTGCCATCGTCCATCCTCTTGCAGGTCTGACCGGGGGGGCCCTCTGCACTCAAGTTCCACTGCCATGGCTGCTGGGGAGGGGTGGCAAGAGCAGTACCAGCTCCATCAGCAGCCTGAGTCTAGAGTCACTGATGAGCAGATTTCTTTACCCACATAGTGAAGAAACTACTCACCAGCAGCTAGATGTAGAGCAGAACCTGAACCAGTATGGTGGCATACTTGGAGTGCACCCTGCCAGCCGTCATTGAAGATCCCCTGGACTACTGGGCAGCCAAACTGGATTTTTGGCCGCAACTGCCCTAAAAAAGCTGTCCTGCCCTGCCAGTAGTGTGGCATCAGAGCGGGTGTTTAGTGCGTGTGGAGCCATAGTTACCCCAAGAAGAACTCGCCAGTTCACCCAAATTGTGGAGAGACTAACCTTAGTCAAGATGAATCAGGTGTGGATCAGCCAGGATTTCCACTCACCAATAACTGATGCATCAGACTGGATCATCGATGGTGCCATACCAACACTTTGACAAAAGAGAGCGGTTTCTTCTGGCTACCTGCCTCAGCTACTATTCTAATGCTGCCACCCGCCTGATGCCACACATCTGATTGCTAGTGCTCCTTTTTTCACCCACTATCGTCAGCAGGTACTGGTATTGCCACCGACCTCCACACTATGTCACCTTGCTACTCTGTGGCCTCCTGATGCTTCTGCCACCTCCACACTATGTCACCTTGCCACTCTGTGGTCTCCTCATGCTGCTGCCACCTCCACACTATGTCACCTTGCCACTCTGTGGCTTCCTGTTGCTGCTGCCACCTCCACACTACGGTATGTCACCTTTCCACTCTGTGGTCTCCTCATGCTGCTGCCACCTCCACACTATGTCACCTTGCCACTCTGTGGCCTCCTGATTCTGCTGCCACCTCCACGCTATGTCACCTTGCCACTTTGTGGTCTCCTGATGCTGCCGCCACCTCCACACTCTGTCATTGGGCCACTCTGTGGTCTCCTTATGCTGCTTACACCTCACCACTATGTCATAGGGCCACTATGTGGACTTCTCATGCTGTTCTCAACCTCCCCACTTCATGACTGGGCCACTATTTAGCCTTTTTGGCTTGGCTTTCATCATCATTTATTCGACCCTTCTTCTGATCTGTTAGAAGGAAGAAAAAATGAGAAGCACAACGTATCCTCTTTGTGTAGCAGCTGTAAGGCCTGTATGGTAATTGACTTATGATTTGGTAGCCAAAAGCTGGAGTGGGTACAAAACACAGAAGACTTGCAAATATTCCATTCACGTGTCATCTCTGTTTTGGATCCACTCCTGTTTTTTTGGGCATTAGCAATACTGATGGATTACTGACCAAATGCTGACCGAGTGAAGGTGGATGCTCCACAGACAGGATCCGTTTTTTGTGGGTTATTGTTCTGACGGATCAGAGGAAGGGCAAAATAATCAGTTACATCAACACAAACTTACTGCTGACACTGTCAAGGGGGGCTCTACTTGTATAAGCTTTTAATAGAACAGATTCTGTAGACATCTATGTGGAAACAGCTAACGACTGTGTAAAAGGAGTGCGCTTCGTCTTGGTGCTAACATCGACCTGTAAGGCTGAGTTCCTACTTGAGTTATTTGGTCAGTTTTGGCCCCGTGACTGCCCAAATAAGTGAAGTATGCAGTGATTCTAAGAACGACACCTGTCACCTGCATGTCATACAGACTCACAGTATTATTTTACTACCAAAGCAGACTCCCTATGCGTGTTACTGCAAGGCAGTACCACCACTATAAAGGCTCTCTGCACTGCTATACTGTATAGGTTCTCTGTTGCCAGGACTGCAACCACTATAAATGCTCTATGCAGCCAGGAAATACCCGTTTTTAAACTAAATTCGCCACAAATAAATTCGGATCAAACCTAATTTTTTCAAAAAATTTGGCGAACTGGCGAATCACATTTTTAAAAAATCCGCTAATCTCTAAGTATAGCAACAGACAAGTCAATACTTAGAACCGGAGGAATGAGGGCCCTGCTCACAAGAACTTACGATCTATGAGGAGATAGGGGTGACACAAAAGTGCTTGTTTTTTATGATGGTCCAGCCATCTTGGGAAAATATGGTAGCTGTATGAGCCAGTCACCAGCCGATATCTGTAGTGCTTCTGGGTGCATGGGTGCGTTGGAGAGTTTGGTGGAGGATCAGGTTCAGAAAATGATGAATGATGAAGAGATGTGATAGGCCAAGCTAGAAAGATGTGTTTTTAGGGAGCGCCTTCAACTGTAATTTAACCCAATTTCTTGGGGTAGGGCATTCTGTAGAATTGGTGCAGCTTGGGAGAAGTCTTAAAGCCGGGAGTGAGAGGTTTGGATTATGGTGGATGTCAGTCGTAAATCGTTTGCAGAACATAGAGCATGGGTAGGGTGGTAGACAGAGATGAGGGAGAAGATGTAGGGGGTGCAGCATTGTGGAGAGCTTTGTGGGTGAGAACGAGCAGTTTAAATTAGATTCTATACTGTATGGGCAATCAGTGCATTGACTGGCACAGAGTGGAAGCATCGGAGTAGCAGTTAGATAGATAGGTGACCCTGGCTGCTGCATTAAGGATAGATTGGAGAGGGGAAAGCGTGGTGAGGGGGAGGCCAATTAATAGTTAGTTACAGTAATCAAGGCGGGAATGGATCAGGGCAACAATGAGAATTTTTGTTGTTTCCATAATGAGACAGTGGTGGATTCTAAAGATATTTTTGAGGTGCAGGTGACATAAGCGGGCAAGAGATTGAATATAGTGGGTAAAGAAAAGATCAGTGTAAAAAATAACACCAAGACAGCGGGCGTGCTGCCTAGGCGTTATAGTAGTGCCCCATTCTGAGAGGGAGATATCAGGTTTAGGTAGATTAGTAGATTGAGAGAGCACAAGAAGTTCAGTTTTTTAAAGATTCAGTTTCAGATAGAGAGAGGACATGGAGTTAGAGACACCAGACAGACAGTCACTGGTGTTCTGTAATAGAGCAGGGGTGATATCGGTGGATGAAGTGTGTGTTATAAACATAGAGATAGTACTGGAAACCAAATCTGCAGATAGTCTGTCCAATTGGGGCTGAGTAGAGAGAGAAGAGGGCCTAGGACTGAACCCTGAGGAACCTCAACAGCAAGAGGGAGAGGAGAAGAAGTGGAGCCAGTGGATGATGCACTCAAAGAGCTGTCAGAGAGATATGTAGAAAACCAGGAGAGGGCAGTGTCCTTTAGTCTGAAGAGCATGGTGAGTAGGAGATGGGGGTCTACAGTGTCAACCGCTGCAGAGAGTTCAAGGAGAATGAGCAGAGAGTAGTCACTGCATTTTGCTGTCAGGAAGTAATTTGTCACTTTGGTGAAGTAACATTAACTATATACATTATACAGAACTGATCCAACAATTTTTTGACATATAATGATAACTATATAATAAGAAATATTCTACCAGTGTTTTTTTTTTTATCCAAGCTCAATTGTATTCATTCCTTATGAAAGCTTTCATAATCGCTGTGTCATGTGACCCCTGTCTTACCACCAGACCAGATCTTGCTGTCCTATGTAGACAGGAGATTAGTCTATCCCATGTGGCTGTCTTCCTGTAAACTGCATGATTGCAGCAACATTTACCATATCCCTCCTGGCTTCACTCAGGTACCTCTGACTGTCACCATGTGGCAGGCGCAGCACTACGAAGTGCCTTTTGCGCTGTGGCATTAGAAGAATTTTGATATCTATGACTTTTTAGTCTAACCAGACTGTCTATTACTATGGAAGCAATAGGTTTAAAGATCACACCACATGCTTGAAAAAACTTTATTAACTTCAACTTTTCTTCATATATAACACTGCCGACTCCGCAGCAGATAATCCTTGGACAAAACACGTGTTGAAGAAAGTATCATAAAATGGCGGTATGCATAAAATGGCGGTTCACCTTTTCAATCTTGTCATTCAACATAAAATGGTGGCTATATTTCTCTCTTGAGTATCTGTACTCTCACTTTAAGTTTTTTAAGCACTTTATGATCCCTGTGAGGTATATCTGAGGTTAACCAATAGTTTACTTGCTCTACTTGGTTTGCAGTTTGCTCTATACAATTGCTTATGATATGGTATGAGCAGTTCGCATTTGTATGCAATTTGTTTGGATGGTATGATTGTATGGCTCAGTAGTTCGTTTGTATGCAATTTGCAATTTGTATGGCGGAACTGTAAGTAAACATACATATAACCAGTTCAGTATACAGTTCTAATCACTGTATTAACAGTAAGAACATTATATAACTGTTTTAAATACCTATTTTGGCCTCTTGCTTACATAAAACACAGCTCTTAGTGGAGTGTGTGCCTGTTTAGCTCCTCTCTCTGGTGATTAATGATTCCAGCTGCTCCTGCTAGGGGTATTTCCCACACAAGCTGTGTGTGGCACTGGCTATAATTGGCCAAAGCTCCTGGGCTGTGTGAGGCTGGCTAGGATTGGTCAAGACTCCTGCTCAGCAACAACAGTTTAACTCTATGCTTTATGTTGTGTCTGCTGTGTCATTGAGCTTACCTTACATTATATAATGAATCTTAAAGGCATATTATCTTTTCTGCTTCTGTGAACACAATATATAACAGTTATATGACATCCAAACATGAAGTTACTGTAAATAACTCTGATTTTGTCTTCAACACACAAACATAGGAACTGTAATAAGGTTATTGGCAGGTTTAGCTGTATAAGCATAAAATCTATGTTAGCAACCTAGGACAGGTCTTAGCTGGCCATCTACACACCAAGCTCCATCCTAGTTGTTTTTCTGTATGTTCCCCCATACAAAAGAGTTCATGAAGTGATTAGCTGCAGAGTTCGAAAATGCCCCTGACCTAGTCGTGTGACAATGTCATAGTGCCTCCTGAGAACTGCCACAGGAGGCCACAATAATTTCTTCTCAACTGCCTGTGCTGGGACGCAGGCAACCAGGACCACAGGCTGGAAGAGAATGCTAGGATCCAGAAAATCCCATTTGGAGGGATCTTCATGGGATTATGATTATCCCAAGGGCTGGTATGGAGTTTTTTGGCGGGAGATTTTTCCCCCTGGATGGTTTCCCGCCAAGAAATCCAGTGGCCAAGGTGGCTAAATTTAGCTTTGTTGCTAGGTGGAGGGAAGATTGAGGGTGATTGGCTGGGTAAAGATCCTATGGGTGAATTGTTGCTGGGGCTGGGAAGTTTTGGGTCCCCCAGCAACAGGTTAGGCATTGGAGTTGTTTGGGGTGGGGGGGGGGGGGGGGGGTGATTCTGTATATAAGATGAGGTGGCCGGTATCTGGCTTGCTGCCAAGCTGCGTTTAGGATCCAGCTGCCCTCCCTCCCCTTTATGGTTGCTTGTCACGGTCACTTTATTAGAAGGAGGGGTAAGGTCGCTCGCCAATAAGTGGCAAGCGGACGATTTGATTCAGGTATTTAGGTCGAGATTATGGCTGGCCTAATCAGTGATTATTATGATTGTTATTTATTATTATTGGAATTTTATGGTTATTTAATATTAAGCTGTTCTTCAATAAAGTTGGCCGTGGCCTATTTTTATCCATTATATAATGTGTCCATGTGTCTCTTTTAATTTTATGGTAATGGATTTCTGGTGCCTAGGATAGTATAATCTATAATCCCATGAGTATTTTTTTGTAATCACTACTAGGGTCACTATGGGGGGAGGCGGGCATTATATATACAGAGGGCAGTACAGGGGGCCATTATATGTGAAGAGGATGCTACTGGGGATGTTATATGTAAAGATGGAACTACTGGAGGACATTATATGCACAGAAGGAACTACTTGGGGGTATTATATATAAAGATGGCACTGCAGGGGGGCATTATATATGAAGATGCACTACTAGGGGATATTATATGCACAGAAGGCACTACTTGAGGGCATGATATGTAAATAGGGAACTCCCGGGGGCATTATATGTGAAGATGGCATTACTGAGGGCATTATATGTGAAGAGGCCTCTACTGGGAGAATTATATGTGAAGAGGCTACTACTGGGAGAATTATATGTGAAGAGGCTACTACTAGGAGGCATTATATGTATAGATGGCACTATAAGGGTGTTATATGTACAGAGGATACTACTGGTGGAATTATATATACAGAGGGTACTACTGGGGGAATTATATGTATAGAGGGCACCACTGGGGGGGCATTATACATACAGCACGCACTACTGGGGGCATTCTATGTAAAGAGGACACCACAGGAGGGCATTATATCTACTGTGAGCACTGTATGGGGCTTTATAACTATTGGGCCACAACAGGGGGCATTATAACTTCTGGGTGCACTAGAGGGGGGGGGGACATTATAACTACTGGGGCATTATAACTACTGATAGATGCTGCAGATTTGTTATTACATGAGGGATGCAAGTATCTGCCAAAGCAGACATGTCAGGAGAGGTGACAGGTCCTCTTTAAATGGATTATCTCATAAAGACAATCCCTGTCCATAAGATCTATTAGGGCTTGTGAATAACATGAAGAGTGAACTTCCTTTTGGGACCCCCCTGAGTTAGAACAGAGAGGCACTCTGTAAGAGCGGCTCCCATTCTGGCCATCTCTACTTTATTATGCTGTATTGGATAGGCATAAGGCCATCCTTCATATAAGATAGGGCCAGGGGCTATTCATAGTATTCAGTATATTGGGCAGACTAGATGGGCCAAATGGTTCTTATCTGCCGACACATTTTATATTTCTATGTTTCTATGTATTGTTCCACTTGTTTCGTTGTTAGTTGATGTTCATACGTGTAATGTTTGGCATATCTGCAAGTTTAATTATGGGGAACTGGTGGAATATACGAGTACTAGAAAAAGCAAAAGCTTAATATGACTCCCAATATTTAAAGCAAATAGCAATCCCATGACATTAATATGCCTTAGTAATATACTGAAAAATAGCAATAATACTTGATCATATTCACAAGCAGCAATGCTTTGCAATAGGCTTTTAAATAGTAATAAAGCAGTAATGTGCAAAATACCTCTGGTAATAGGCTATTAATATGACCACTACCTTAATTGCCTGTAATGTGGTTTTAATATGCTCACAGATAAATTGCTGTTAACCCCATTTTTTCTCACTGGCATGTGCCCTTTTATCTTTATGTACACTTGGTAGGCCTATGCTTTAGGCAGTGGCATAAGTTGAGAGGTACAGATGTAGCAGGGGTAACACACACACTCCTAACTCAAATTTCTTCATCGCGTTATCTTGAAACAAAAGCCATTAAAAAGCAATTGCTTGTTGCATTTAGTTTAGATAACATGTCTCATAAAGCATGTGTGTTAACCCTACTACATCCGTAGCTCTTTTCCAGCACAGCAATGTACAGTATGTATTGTAATATATTTTTCATTGGCAAAGAAAGGTTATCAAAAAAAAGAGATTTCAAAGTGAAGATGCCACTATTTGTGAGATGGTCAGGAATTAGGTGTCATTGGGTCTGAAATGTTGGTTTTGCAAGGTAATTGAAGCTGCAGTTGCTAAAAATCCATGCAACTTATGGCATGGACAACAACGTCCCATGAAAAATGTTCTTCATTTTTCAAAGCAACACTGGGATCAGAATATTTTTTTGATTGCATGTAATTAACCTCCAGATGAAGGACCCACAGAGAACTTTATTACAAATGTAATAAGGAACATAACAGTACAGCAGGTTAGGCAATAGTGGTAGCATTACCATAGAACCAAGTGCACTGGAAGACCAGAGGCAAACCCAGAGAGCGGAGAGCCAGTGAGCCCAGTTCTTCACAGAGTCCCTGGTGGTGGGGATGAACTGGGCTGCACCTCCAGGAAGGTCCTGGTACACTTGGCCCCTACCTGCAGAGAACCAGGCTGGTGAAACCCCCAGTGGAACAGATAACAGAACTGGAACCCAAGCAAACACAGGACATGGATCAGACAACAAGACAAACAGGAAGCACAGAAGCAGATACCTGGACCCCATGTGGAATGGAAGCATGGCGGTCTCAGGCAGAGCCGCACACATACTAGAGATTCTCCCTCCAGAGATCCCAGGGGCCCTCTCACGAAGGCAGGACAAACACAGGAACAGAAGCAGTATAGCACTGCAGGACAGACAAGGAACAGACTAAAACAGAAGCAGTAGGCACTGCCAGGCTGGACAAGGAACAGAGTGGATCCAGACAGAGAACAGGTAAAGAAGAACAGGCAAGGCATGGACAAGGATAGCAACATCATCACAGGACAGGTGCAAAATATCAGACAAGGACATAACCTCAGACACCATCACAGAACAGGTACCAACAACATCAGACAAAGCAGCAACAATGCATTACCAGGTGACACCACAAACAAGGGCAGATAGGAAAAAAAAACTGGGTCAGCAGCAAGGGGCTACACCCAGTAAGGCACTGGACAGAGATAGACTGACCCCTTAAGTGATCAGCAAGGTGCAACACCCAGCAAGGCAGAAGATAGATTGACCACAAGCCCGACAGCTCACAGGTAGATATAGCTGCTTAATGAGGGTACCTGATACGCCACACCCAGGAACGGACCAGGGGAAGTTAACCCCATCAGAACCAAACAGGGAGGGGAGCCTGCATGAACAAGGAAGTGAACACACAAGCTGCAGTACTGGACGTTGCCCCTTGCAACCAGCATACACGGAGTCCACCACAGCCAGTACTACAGAGCACAAACTACCTGTGTCACAGTGACAAACAGAGAAGCATCCAAATTCAGACCCAGGTCACACACAAGGCCGCAGCCAGCTTGCATCGCAGAACCAGCATGCATGGGGAAACCCACAGCCAGTACACAAGGTGCATGCAGCTAGCTTGCACGGCACCAGAGACATGAGCCACAGAGATGCCGACACAGGAATATACAAACACAGTACACTGTTCACACACTACACTGCAGTCAGCATGCAGTCCCACACAACCAGCATACACAGGTGTCAGCCTGCAGCCAGTACGCGAGGGAACCTTCAGCTAGCCTGCACGGCAACAGTGATAAAAACTGCACAGAGAAGCAGACACGGGGAGAGCAAACATTCACAGGCAGCAGTTCACAGAAGACACCGCAGCCAGCATGCAGCCCCAAGCAACCAGCCTGCACAGGAGGCAGCCTGCAGCCAGTACGCGAGAGGGCATGCAGCCAGCCTACACGGACACAACTGTCACGGTGAACCGCACTGTGACAGCCATGGAGTTATTCAACAAAATCTATCTGTATAGTACCGCCCACTGTTTGTTCCGTTTATTATTTCTCTGTCCACCTTGCTGAAGTGGACGCATATGCTCAGTGTCATCCTTCAAGTTCCATCTAATTAGATGCTTTCACAGTTACAGGGGGAGAGGTGGAGCAGAAAGGACACCCCCCCCCCCCCCCCAGAGATGTGATAGGGAGACAACTGCAACAGAAAGGACACAAAACCTCAGAAAGGACACACCCCTGAGCTGTAACAAGTAGAGAGCTGAGCACCCAGCCTGAAATTAATCTAGCAGAACAATTGGAGCAATGACTGTAGAGATCTCTAGATCCATGTGAGGTACAGGTCTGGCTCTAGCTTTGTTATATGATTATCTGATTTTCAATGCCTTAAAACTCATGTCTTCCTGGGGGCCTATGTCACATACAATGCATTTGGATTGTCTTAAGACCCTTTCACTTTTTTCACATTTTATGTTCTAGTCTTGTGCTAAAATGAACCCCTTCAGCCACTGTGACATATCTGTACATTATAGTGACTGACGGAATATACGCACCCACTCTCCAGGTCCCCCAATCCCCACTAGGGGGAGCCGTTACAGGCGTGGAAGCATGCGCTTCCATTTGTTTTTGGCTCCCTGAAGCCATAGTCACATTTAACCACATCATCTGAGGGGTGAAATGTATGCAATTGACATTAGGCTCGGATGTTTGCTATTTTAAACAGCAGGCACCTGGCGGCTATGGCACCCACTGCACTCAAAAGTGGCATCATCTTTAAAAACCCACTAAGCAGGAAGAGGTTAAACAGGCTGTTTGTTATGCTACCATCCATTTCCACATGGCATATACACTCACCGAAAGAATTATTAGGAACACCTGTTCTATTTCTCATTAATGCAATTATCTAGTCAACCAATCACATGGCAGTTGCTTCAATGCATTTAGGGGTGTTGTCCTGGTCAAGACAATCTCCTGAACTCCAAACTGAATGTCAGAATGGGAAAGAAAGGTGATTTAAGCAATTTTGAGCGTGGCATGGTTGTTGGTGCCAGACGGGCCGGTCTGAGTATTTCACAATCTGCTCAGTTACTGCGATTTTCACGCACAACCATTTCTAGCGTTTACAAAGAATGGTGTGAAAAGGGAAAAACATCCAGTATGCGGCAGTCCTGTGGGCAAAAATGCCTTGTGGATGCTAGAGGTCAGAGGAGAATGGGCCGACTGATTCAAGCTGATAGAAGAGCAACGTTGACTGAAATAACCACTCGTTACAACCGAGGTATGCAGCAAAGCATTTGTGAAGCCACAACACGCACAACCTTGAGGCAGATGGGCTACAACAGCAGAAGACCCCACCGGGTACCACTCATCTCCACTACAAATAGGAAAAAGAGGCTACAATTTGCACGAGCTCACCAAAATTGGACTGTTAAAGACTGGAAAAATGTTGCCTGGTCTGATGAGTCTCGATTTCTGTTGAGACATTCAAATGGTAGAGTCCGAATTTGGCGTAAACAGTATGAGAACATGTACCCATCCTCTGATGGCTACTTCCAGCAGGATAATGCACCATGTCACAAAGCTCGAATCATTTCAAATTGGTTTCTTGAACATGACAATGAGTTCACTGTACTAAAATGGCCCCCACAGTCACCAGATCTCCACCCAATAGAGCATCTTTGGGATGTGGTGGAACGGGAGCTTTGTGCCCTGGATGTGCATCCCTCAAATCTCCATCAACTGCAAGATGCTATCCTATCAATATGGGCCAACATTTCTAAAGAATACTATCAGCACCTTGTTGAATCAATGCCACGTAGAATTAAGGCAGTTCTGAAGGCAAAAGGGGGTCCAACACCGTATTTGTATGGTGTTCCTAATAATTCTTTAGGTGAGTGTATATTGCTACCATTTTGACATTACCAATGTTGTTTTGGCATTGAAGAGCATTAATTGAGTTCCATACAGCCCTGGGAGACCACAAAGTGTCACCCACACCATTAGGGCACTTAAAGCACTTCCGATTTGGTTAGAATTTATTCTGACCCAAATCGAATCTGAATCATATTTCAAGAAATTTGTTCATCACTATAAATAACCCATGTCCCCAGTAATGACAGGTGGAGCTGCTGTTTGCTTGCCCCAGCACAGTAAAATTGTCGTAGACCCTTTGCCAATCTTCTGTCCTACATCTTGTGGGCAATAGAGGAAGGATGTTTCAGGGAGGGGGGGATCACATTATCATTATCAAGTGGAAAGATTGTACAGATTTTGTAATCCGGAAGGAAATGAGGAGGGAATATTATGATGTTAAGCATTAAACATGAGCAAAGTTTTGAAAAATATGATTTGGCAACTTTGCTGAAGTTAGCCAAGAAATTTGATCAGTCACAAATTAATTGCAAATCAAATTTTTCCTAAACTTCGGACCGAATTTCGCTTAGCTCAACACTATCGAGCATCTTTTCAGACATATAGCTCCTTTGGAAGAGGATATGGAAGACTGATTGGGGCCTTTGAAAATAGAGTACAGGGTCTGTGCACATGGCTTTACTGTGTGCATGAGCCCTATTACTGGATTTATTTTTACTGGATTTATTTTACCTGTTAGTATTATCTCCAAAATGGAAAGAAAATATATTAAAAAAAATGCACTGAAGCAAAGCAGAATCCTCTAGTTAATATTACCCTGCAGTGTGAATAAATGATTAATTATGACTGCATTCTCTTTAAGATTCATATTTCTCTAGAGTTCTGATTTCACTGCTTCGTCTTCCTCTTTAGTTAATGAAGTAAGAACACAGATAAATCAGTCCCTATGTACATTTTCACAACATTACACTTAGTTCTGATGCAGTGACCCAGAAAAGCCATGTTTTTCATAGCAAGCGGCAATTTCCATCAAGATCTTTTCCCATTATAACGGAAGCAAATTGGGTCACTTTGATTTAGCTCCCCATATTGCTCTTAAATTTAGAATTACAATCCTCAATTAATAAGCTCTGCAAATATTACTTCCAGCCTCTTCCCCTCTATGGATTTGGAGATCAGAGTAAGGAAGAAGGAAAAAATAGTACTGACTAAGCAAGACTGGATCTTTAATAAAATATGTTCTTCTAGCTCACAGCCTACAGCCACTCGGAAAAACATATATAGTTGTACAGTTAAAATTTGCCATAATTCAAGTTTATTTATAGCCTACGCATAAATACAGACAGCATCATGATTTTCGTGTAAGCAGTAAGATTGGCTTCCCAAAATAAGATTAGCCTGCTAGACGTCTGTAGAATAATTCCTGCATGTAAATATTGAGCTGAATTGAAGTAAGAACATATCCCTAGAGCTGCGGTTGGTATCCAATCTTGTGTGCAACACTGCAGTATTTAGACAATAAATCATTACTTTGCCCTCAGGTTAGCCACAAATAATGGCCGTTTCTAGTAACACAAAGTCATCTGTGCCGTAATGGCGATCGCGTGAGAAACTGCATCGCATCCTTATCCAATTAGATCATAAGAGTACTTCCAACACAAAATTACACATTTATTGTCTGCATTCTACTCCAGGAAAAAAAAAAAAGATATTGCAGCCAATGTTGAAAATTAGCATTTCAATATATCCCTTCTCCAGGCACAATTTGTTGCATCAACATTGAAAAGTTTTCTCTGCAGATTATCTAGTGCCTGGAGGGGACATATCTCAGATATGATTTAAAAGAAGCACAGTGAGGTCTGTGAATGGAAGGCTGTGCCTAATTTATTTTAGCGGTCTGCAAGCCAGATGGGTATTGGTTTGAACTGCGGCTTGGGTCATATTTCAACTGGATCTGGAGTCTTTCCTCCGTGAATAGAATGAGGTTGCAGCTACCCGCTGATTAATTGCATTGTTGCAATAGTAAACAACCAACAGCTGAGCATAAAACTAACACAAAAGATTAATCATTGCACGGGGCCTTCATAATCAGAATGCTATGCAGGAGAAGGTAAAAGCAAAACTAAGCAGCTCTGAACATGTAGTGAACAAGTCATGTGCATGCAACCTAGAATTATATAAGAAAAAGGTTTTAATACTGTACGTGTACAGAGGGCCATGCCTTCACACTGTCAGCAAAGGCCCTGGTGCAGTAGGCTCTATTTACGGGAGCATTATGTGGGCCATTCCTTCAGGCATAACTAATATGGTGCCATTCATTATGGTGCCATTCCTTCAGGCATAACTACCAACTTTCAATGCAAAGAGGAACAACTCCTGGTGGCAAATTATATTGTACATTAAACTCTGCCCAAACCCTATCCCTACATGCTCAATCCATACCAGAGCCCTTGGCACCCTCAAACAGGAATAGCGTCCTACCTTGTATAACACACAGTAATGGTGCCCCTACATGCCCCCGTACAAAGAAATATTGCCTCACACAGTGATGATGCCTCTCTAGTGGGCCCCCACACTGTAAGGATAACCCCCTCATGAAAGTGATGCCTCCTTAGTGCCTTCCGCTCAGTAAGGATGCCCCTCCTTCTCACACAGAAAGGATTCCTTCTTAGTGCCCCACACATACAGAAATAATGCAACACATACGTTGTTAGTGCTCTGTGTGGTACATGGTAATAGCCACCCCGCACATTGATGATGCCTCCTTATTTGCCCCCACAGAATACGGGTGGCAGTAGTGATGTCTTCTTAGTGCTTTACACACAGTAAGGATGCCCTCTTGGTGCTCATTTCCCATTAAAGATACCACTTAGTGCCCCCCACACACAGAAATAGTGCCCCACACACATTCATAATGTCTATTTGTGTGGCACATGGTAATAGTCTCCTCACACAGTGATGATACCTTCTTTGTATTCAACAGTTTCTATGCCCAGATGAATCAGATGCAGTTAAAATCAGGATATGGGACATGCTTTCCAAGACAGAAACCAGAATTGGGTACCATGCCACTGGATCATGAGGATTGGGAGGAATTCTCTAGGTCCTGTGATACTCCTGATGAGAAGAAAGGAATAGCCTACTGCAGTGATGGGCAAACTGCGGCTCTCCAGCTGTTATAAAACTACAAATCCCATCCTGCCCTGCTGTAGGCTGATAGCTGTAGGCAGACCAGGCATACTGGGAGTTGTAGTTTTACAACAGCTGGAGAGCCACAGTTTGCCCATCCCTGGCCTACTGCATTATCTACTGTGAACGTAAGCTGTGCTAATAGGGATGCTCTCTAAACCAAACATGCACGAAAGAAGGGGCTTAGTGGTCACAGAGACTTCTAGAGTCACCGGGCATCGTATACAAGAGGCTAGTGTGAATGACACCTAGGTGGCAGCATGCTGTAGTTTGGGGATAGCCTCCTTTAGACCCATCAAAGCATCTTGGGTGCAGTCTGACTCTATTCTCTAGTGTGCCAAAAGAGAACTTGTCAGCTCTCCTGACATCTTTTTTAGTAAGTACTCTGTTCTTCATGAAATAAAAGAAACTTATGCTCATGAATACAGCAGGCTCATAATTTTTAAGTCTGCTATATTCTTTCTTATCTATCTATATCACAAATTTTTTGTCATTTTTATAATTGCTAGTTGGACTTGTCATAATAATAAGCTGCCCTTAAATAGGACAGCCTCTTCTGATGACAGATCTACTTTAAATGTTTTAGTTAAAAGTGCAGAAAATTCTTGAAAATAGCTAATCAGTACATAGCCTTTGTAAAAGGTCATACGTGCAGCATATTCCTTATTAGTGAGAGAGGCAGGGGCAATTAGAATTCGCAATATTTCGCAATATTTAGTAGAATATTCGTCATATATTAGCAAATTTGCGAATTCGAGATTATTTTCTTGATTGCGAAAAATCGGCAATGTAATATTCTTGTAATGCGCGCGAAATACAGGCGTGGGTCACTATAGCTACATTTTTCAAGCTACTAGAAGTTTCCTGAGACTGGAGAAAATGGTTGGCACGGCAGAACATTACAATAGCTTTATATGCAGATAGAGTGCTCCAATGATTGCGCAAATCGGCAATAAATGTTGCGCATATTTTGGCACAATACAAGCAACTTCACATTTTAGCAGGTCCGACTACATATTACTGATTGGTGCACTAAGTATTGTTGTGAACTTGTAACATCACAGCACTATGTATGTATGTTATGTATGTAGCATGTATGTATGGAAAGCAGGACCTATCAGCTACACTATATCACTATCTAACCTACACTGACCATCTCCCACTAAACTATCTGTATTATATATATAAGCTAACTAACTAACTAACTAACTAACTAACTAATGTAATGACACAGGAAAGCAGAGAGCACAGCAATAACACTGCTGTCTCTCTCAGAACTGCAAAATACCTGCATACAAGGGCTGCTGGGGAGGTTCTTATATAGTAAGGGGGTAGGCAACTTTCCTATTGGTTGCTAGGGATGTTGCATTGCAGCCTTCTCATTGGCCCACAAGCAAGAAGGGAGGTTACTGATGAAAAAAAAAATCTAGAATATTCGAAAATTACGAATATAGCACTATATTCTAAATATTTGCGAATTGTCGAAGTGCCGATATTCGCGATTATATTCGCTATTCGAATATTCACGCCCAACACTATTCCTTATAGCTCAGAATAGATATGTGTGACTATTATTGAAGTTTTGCTAATTTTGGAGTAGATTTGTAACTTGATGCTCCTATGAATTTAGTAGAATTGATTTTCCAGTTTCAAGATTTGTTTTTGGTAAATTGTGGGAGAAAAATGTGAATCTCTTCGCTTAGTGTATTTAAGAACTTGTTAATCTGGTTTAGTAATTCACTACTCACGCCATTCTTTTTATATATTTAGATTTGGCATTGAAATGACACATGTAATATGTGATGGCTATTGTAGCTTTTTACATAAGTGAAGACACGGACACAAGAAAAACTCATGTACAGTAAGACGTATGGTATCATCTGTAATATGAATAAGGTGAAACATTTTCCCTCATGCATTCATGCCATTACATAGCTGTCATTATTAGGCAGCAATGGTGAGATTCATTTCACATCAAAAAGTAATTTACATTTTAATTCAGGGACAACTCAGCAGAATACTAGTAGTGAGTGACACTTTAATGTTAACAGAGCAGATAAGAGCTTTTATACAAAACATTCCAACTGTATGTAGACAATGCAAGTGCCATTATTAAGAATAATGTTTTGTGTAAAAAAATACCTCTGTCCAAACCGAGAAAAACCCTCTGCATATGTTCTAGAACAATTGTTTTCAAATAAAATCTATTACATAGAGTAAGTGTAAAAGTATACTCCCCATTAAAAGTGGCCTGTCTAACCCAGGAGGAAATGCAACGGTCTCTTATAAAGATTAAAATAGACAAATTACGGGGTCAAGATGGCATACACCCCCAAATTCTAAGAGATTAAGTAATGTCATAGCCAGACCCTTATTTCTGATATTTAATGACAAGGAGTGTTTTACAAGATTGGCACTTAGCAAATGTGCACCAATATTCAAAAAGGTGTCAAAAACAGAGCCTGGAAACTATAGGCCAGTAAATCTAATATCTTTCGTGGGTAAACTGTTTGAAGACTTTCTAAGAGATGCTATCTTGGAGTACCTCAATGAAAATAAGCGAATAACCCCATATCAGCATGGCATCATGAGATATCGGTCATGTCAAGCTAATTTAATCAGTTTCTATGATACGGTAAGTTCTAGACCTGACAGGGGTGAGTCAATGGATGTTATATATCGTGACTTCTCGAAAGCTTTTGGTGAAGAATAAGATGGCTTGGACTAGGAAAAAAAGTTTGTATGTGGGTAAGTAACTGGCTCACTGATAAAAAACAGAGGGTGGTTATTGACAGTACACATTCAGATTGGGTCACTGTCACTAGTGGGGAACCACAGGGGTCAGTATTGGGCTCTATTTTCTTCAATATATTTATTAATGATCTTGTAGAAGGCTTGCACAATAAAATATACATTTTTGTGGATGACACTAAACTGTGTAAAGTTATTAACACAGAAGAGACAGTATTCTACTACAGAGGGATCTGGATAGATTGGAGGCTTGGGCAGCGAAGTGGCAGATGAGGTTTAACACTGACAAATGTAACGGTTATGCACATGGGAAGGAATAATGCAAGCCACCCATACATACTAAATGGTAAAACCCTCTGTGAGGGCCCATGTACACAACCGTATGTATTTTGCGGTCCGCAAAACACAGATCTGCAAAAAATACAGATGACGTCCGCGTTCATTCCATATTTTGCGGAACAGTGTAATAGGACATGTTCTATTTTTTTTCGGAATGAACATACGAACATACGGAAACAGAATAACTTCATTTTTTGGGGGGATCCATTGAAATCAATACTGCCGCATATGGTCCGCAAAAAACCTCGAACGGACACAGAGAGAAAATACGTTCGTGTGCATGAGCCCTAACACTGACATGGAAAATGACTTAGGCCTCTTTCACACGGGCGTAGTGGGTGAGGGACGGATGGGATGCAGGTGCGTTCAGGGAAAATCGTGCGAGTAGGCATGCAATTTCAGTTCAGTTTGACTACGATTGCGTTTCCGTTGTTCAGTTTTTTCCGCGCGAGTGCAATGCGTTTTTGCACGCATGTGAGAAAAAACTGAATGTGGTACCCAACCGGACTTCTTCACTGAAAGTTCGGCTTTGCGTTTGTGTGTTCTGTAGATTTTATTATTTTCCATTATAACATGGTTATAATGGAAAATAATAGCATTCTTTAATACAGAATGCTAAGTATAATGTCAATTGAGGGTTAAAAAAATATAAAAAACATAACTCACCTCATTCACTTGATCGCGCAGCCGGCATCGTCTTCTTTCTTCTTCTTTCAGGACCTGCAAAAAGAAGATAGATCCTTCCATCTTCATTAAGCAGGACCTGCCTATTTTTATTTTTCTGCCAATCGTCTTGTGTAGGGTTTTTCTGCGGGAAAGAGTTGACATTTTTATTGGTTCCATTTTGGGGTACAATATAATTTTTGATTGCTCGATATTACACTTTTTTGTGAGGCAAGGTAACCCAAAAAATGGCTGTTCTGGCATTGTTTTTATTTTTATTTTTTAGGGCATTCATGCGAGGGGGTAGATCATGTGATATTTTTATAGAGGTGGACATTACAGATGTAGCGATGCCTGGGGGCTTGGTCTCACAGGCTTCCATACATAGCAGACTCCAAGGCCTTCGAGAGACCTGGGGCTTGCCATAGCAGCAATGTAACCGCTACGCTGGGGGCCGATGGAGAGGCAGAGGGAGCCCCCTTCTTCTGCGATACTCATATATGCCGCGGTCAGCGTTGATCGCAGCATAAAGGGCTTAATTTGCCAGCATCTGCGTTTACAGCGATAGTGGCGATACAGCAGGCGTCCCAACTGGTCAGTCTGGGCCCATGCATTGATCGGACGTGCACAGCTCCGATGCCCGCCCATGACATCAGATGTACAGCTACATAAATTTGCGCGAAGGTCACTTCCCGCTTTGACGTAGTAGTACGTCAAATGTTGAGAGGGGGTTAAAGATCAGATGTCAGCATGATCAACTCTATTTAAACCAGGCATAATGATCCTGCTGAGTAAAACATACCTGTGATAAATAACTGTGCACTTTGACCACCACCCTTGTCCCCTTGATTGACAGCACCATGGCAGCTACTGTGCATGTGTTCCTACACTGCACTGCGCATGTGCTGATACCGTAGACTATAGCTCAGGCGTCTTCCCTGGAGAGACACATAGCATAAGCTCTATGGATTTAGTGAAGTGTTTATGCTATGTGTCTCTCCATGTCTCTTTTACTTCCATTGTCATGGGCCCTGTACCTTCTGTATCTGCTTGGATTAGCACAAAGTGGTAAGGTACTCTGAGGCAACAATGCACTACCCCTTCTTAGGTTTTCCATTCACGTCGATAAAGGTAAATCCTGTGTGAAACAAGCTATAAAAATGTTGTGCATAAAATATTTGAAAAGTTTAGTATGGCATAGTTTTACTAATGCAAATATCTGCAAGAAATTTGGAACAAATAAATATGAATACACTTTTAAAACAACCTCTAGGGAATTATTACATTCCGAGGTAATTCAGACGTAGAAGGAAACAAGCCTCAAGCAGCATAGAGCTGTACTATCCACACGCCTATATCTGAAAATTACTGGCAACTGCAAATGCTCTATTTTCTACCCTAAAATATACAGGGAACTAAAAATGATTGCCGTCCTTTATTTGTAAATGGTGATATGTATGTTCAATCCTTTCTTTCCGCATTGTTAAATTAGTCTCTAGAAAAAAACCATGTTTTCAATACTAGACAATGGTGCAGGAGTGTGCTTAACAATACAACCAAAATAGTGATCTTGTACTCAACTATCTTGGTAATCTGTGTGTACACAAGCTATATCAATGTTAACTTTAGAGAATTTTAAAGCTGGGCATACAGATTCAAAAAGCTGTCGTTCAGCTGTCGTATTCAATGAGGAGAGAGAAGAAAGCCGCTACAGACACCTCTGGCAGGCAGCTTATCTCCAGGCAGAACAAAAGGATTGGGTTAAAAATATTAATTTCATCCGTTCCTCCTCTTCCCTGACATTATCTTTATCTCGGTGGGTTTGGCAGACAGCTGTGTATGGAGACCTTTAGGCAATGCTCCATGGGAAAACAATATGCAAAGAGAACCACCTTGCTAGTGCCACCTTGTGCAAGTGACACCCTTTGGGTCAAAATCCAACCATTTAAAAAGCCTTGGAAATGACAAAGGAGAATAGCCATGCCAAATAGCCATCCGTAGACAGCTGTTGTGGGGGCTGAGGCATACGGTAGGAATGTGTAAAAAGGGGTGTGGAGATGAGCTAATGGTATATGTATGTGGAAAAGAAGGAAATGTTGAAAAGAGGAACAGGTGAAAGGAAAAGTGAGGTAGGAGAGAGGAAGGACTGGGAAATAGAGAAGCAGAGAAGGAGGGAGAAGAAAAGAAGCAAAGAAAGATGGATGGGAAGCATGAGATGAAAGAGGAATCAAGAGAGAATGGGGATGAAAAGAGAAGGAAGAGGATGAAAACAGGAGAAAAATAGAGAGAGGGTGAGGGTGAGGGGTATGGGAAAGGCGGGAGAGGGGAAGGGAGGAAGGTGAGAAAAGGCGGGTGGAGCAAAAGTGGGGTGGTGGAAGAGGGAAGTTAGGAAATTAAAGTAGCTAGGATGGAGTGCATACTACCTCTCTAGGTCCTGCGGAGGAGCTTAACGGGTCTATGAGGGAAGAAGACAAAATAGACTACATATCAAATGACATGTAGAATATGAAGTCAAAAAAATCACATTTGCCTTTTGGAAAACCTGAATCCATGCTGATTTCCCCAGACATAAGTCCAAATCACAGTTTAACCCTTTTGGAGCTGAACCGTGTAAGGTTTGAATCTAAATAGATGCTCATCATTGTTTCAGTAGGAGGATATGGTTGCCTCCTCTTCTAGGTGTGGAGACTTTTTTGCAATAGTCTGGTGGGCACCATAAAATTCTAAGGAACAGGAAGCCATTTTTTTGCAGCATCAGATGGTGGACGTGTGTTTAAATATCCAGTCACATATAGGCTATGTGGTTTCACCTATGTAAATTAGACCGCCGGGGAATACCAGTATACAACAAACCTAGAGTCACAGGTGAAAAATCCTTTGATCTCAAAAGTCTTGCCAGTGTGGGGATGGAAAAAATGGTCTTCTTTAATAATGTTGGAGCAGCAGCTACAGTACAATGTAGGCAAGGGAATGTGCATTTGGAGTGAAGGAGTGTCTGTTCTGGTGTTCTGATCAGGCTGCCAGTGTCAGCCCGAAGGTACCTTAAGGGGGGGAGGGTTTAAGGGGGGGGGGGGGGGGTTCTTGAATGGTTAAGATATTGGTGGGATAAGACTCCTGGAGGACAGACCAGTGTTTCCTTAACAGTTTTTGAATTCTGTGGACCAAAGGATGATAGGTATGCACGAATGGGACCCAGTTACAGGAATCCCCTCATGGTGACCAGTCTGAAGAATGAGGGTTAAAGTTTAGTTGGTTAAGTCCTGGAGTAAGAAAGACCCTTTCATTGAACTTGACAGTGTTAGCTGTGAGTTGTGTTTGACACAAGTTGGGCCAGATCCTTCATACATGGTGGAATTAGGAGCATGGCAATGAGTTCTTTGTTTTCCTGCGGATGACAGCTAGAGTAGAGGTGAAAGCCATTATGTAGGTGGGTTTTGTGAACAGGTCTCCATGTGCCATCACCCATTTGCCCTTCAACGGTGCCATGCTGTTACACAAGGGCCCCTATTTGTTCTTAGCAGCTTCTTCCTGCTACCTAGCCTGCTCTTTCTATATTTGGGCAAGATCACTATACCTCTCAGCCAGTCGACAGGGCTTCTCCCTCCTAGCTCCATATCTAGTCCATCAATTTGGTTTTTACTTTTCATATCAAGTTCTTACATCATCTCCTGCTTTAATATGTACTATGGTACTCTCCCAGTACCTGAGTGGTACCTTATATTTACCGACTAGTTTCATGTTTTATATCGATTATACTGATGCTCTACCCCCAAGGATGCCCAACCTGCAGCTCTCCAGCTGTGCAAAACTACAATTTAACAGCATGCCTGGACAGCCTACAGCTATTAGGAGCATGCTGGGAGTTGTAGTTTTGCAACAGCTGGAGAGCCGCAGGTTGATTATCCTGCTCTACACTGTATTTATGCATACTGTGCATAAGTTGCCAATTAACTGTATATTACTCAATGTTACACTAGGCTGTTGACATCATCTCATTTTCTATGTATCACATGTTTTTGCATCACACATGCTAATTTATCCTTTATTCCCTAATTTTTATTTCTCCATACCTATTTTATATACATTTGCAAGAATAAGTATGTGAACCTCTTTGGAATGATATGGATTTCTGCACAAAATTGGTCATAAAATGTGATCTGATCTTCATCTAAGTCACAACAATAGACATTGCAGTCTGCTTAAAATAATAACACACAAAGAATTAAATGTTACCATGTTTTTATTGAACACACCATGTAAACATTCACAGTGCAGGTGGAAAAGTATGTAACCCTTGGATTTATTAACTGGTTGAACCTCCTTTGGCAGCAATAACTTCATCAAAACATTTCCTGTAGTTGCAAATCAGACGTGCACAACGGTCAGGAGTAATTCTTGACCATTCCTCTTTACAGAACTGTTTCAGTTCAGCAATATTCTTGGGATGTAGGTGTGAATCGCTTTCTTGAGGTCATGCCACAGCATCTCAATCGGGTTGAGGTCAGGACTCTGACTGGGCCACTCCAGAAGGCGTATTTTCTTCTGTTGAGCTTCAGCTGGTGGACAGATGGCCTTAAGTTCTCCTGCCAAAATGTCTTGATAAACTTGGGGAATTCATTTTTCCTTCGATGATCGCAATCGTCCAGGCCCTGACGCAGCAAAGCAGCCCCAAACCATGAGCCCCCACCACCATACTTCACAGTTGGGATGAGGTTTTGATGTTGGTGTGCTGTGCCTCTTTTTCTCCACACATAGTGTTGTGTGTTTCTTCCCAAACAACTCAACTTTGGTTTCATCTGTCCACAGAATATTTTGCCAGTACTGCTGTGGAACATCCAGGTGCTCTGTGCAAAATGTAAACGTGCAGCAATGTTTTTTTTGGACAGCAGTGGCTTCCTCTGTATCCTCCCATGAAATTCATTCTTGTTTAGTGTTTTACGTATCGTAGATTCACTAACAGGGATGTTAGATATGCCAGAGACTTTTGTTAGTCTTTAGCTGACACTCTAGGATTCTTCTTCACCTCATTGAGCAGTCTGCGCTGTGCTCTTGCAGTCATCTTTACAGGATGGCTACTCTAGGGAGAGTAGCAGCAGTGCTGAACTTTCACCATTAATAGACAATTTGTCTTATCGTGGACTGATGAACAGCAAGGCTTTGGAGATACTTTTATAACCCTTTCCAGCTTTATGCAAGTCAACAATTCTCAACAATTGGAGACGTCCCTGGGCAGAGGACCAGTTTAGGGTACAGTGCTAGGATTTCCTTCCCCACCACTTACCAGTGCATCCCGCTGTATACTGGCCTCTTACCTCGGATTTATTATTTAGATTTCTTGTGTTTATGTATATTTCTATATATCTTATTAAATTTATCCATCTTATGTTATAACAGGGTACCCTTGCTGGACTTCCTTTCCAGCTTTATGCAACGTCAACAATTCTTAATCGTAGGTCTTCTGAGAGCTCTTTTGTGCGAGGCATCATTCACATAGGCAATGCTTCTTGTGAAAAGCAAACCCAGAACTGGTGTGTGTTTTTTATAGGGCAGGGCAGCTGTAACCACACCCTCCAATCTCATCTCATTGATGGACTCCAGTTGGCTGACACCTCACTCCAATTAGCTCTTGGAGATGTCATTAGTCTAGGGGTTCGCATACTTTTTCCACCTGCACTGTGAATGTTTACATGGTGTGTTCAATAAAAACATTGGTAACATTTAATTCTGTGTTATTAGTTTAAGCAGATTGTGATTGTCTATTGTTGTGACTTAGATGAAGATCAGATCACATTTTATGACCAATTTGTGCAGAAATCCATATCATTCTAAAGGGTTCACATACTTTTTCTTGCCCACTGTATGTGTATTTGTCTTTTACTTCTCTTTTACACACAGTGATTCTGTTGCCAAGGTCCATTGCTGGACCGAGACTTCAGGCTTTAGTCACCAAATCTATGTAACACTAAGCTGTTATTGTACCTGAATGAAGACTAGAGGGGTCCAGCTGCTGTACATTTTGCCTCATCAGACCATAATCCTGGGAGTTCTCCAAACCACCAGGACATGCAACGTTGAACAGTGCAGACATTTCAACGAGGTTGCATAGCAATCTCCCAGAGTAGTAAGCCAAGGTCTCTGAGTTCAAGATCTGTCCCTCTTAGTTTGCGATAAGTGCCATTAACTGCCACATTGACGAACAGGAGGCATGACACAATCATCCCACATGACTTGAACTAATTGTTGAGGCTTCATGTTGACTAAAAAAAACTGATTTCTTGGCCTCCCATATGCTACAGATTTAAGCTAGATGCTTAAAATTTTTTGCATCTGTAGATCTTTAGTGACACCTGCTAGTCCCTTGATTTGCATTTGGCTTGTTGTTCTTGGTGCTGCATTTTTAATGTTGAGAAGTGTATAAATACACATACACCATATATACACTGCACAGACAACATTACACATATGCAAACAACCCATATACTGCACTGTACTATACAATAAACAAGACACTATACAGTATATAAATTAGACACAGTCTACATATAGTCTACACCTATAGTAGATACACCTACACATATACATGATCTAAAAATTTGTATGGGAATATTTTGCTCCACAGGAAACTATGGTGATGGAAGAGGGGCAGCAGAGGAGAACCTGGTGGCATTAGAAGTCAGCAGCTGATTGGCTCAATATTCAACTGCGCATCTAATGTAAATGCCTAACTGTTGGAATAATGCCTATGTTCAGCCAGTCCTGCTCCACCTCCACTGCTGCTGCTAGACAAAGGCAGCAAATCAGGCAGGGACGAGCCAAATTCTTGATCCAACTGACCCCAGCCCAAAGCTTTAGCACTGAAGACATATTTGGATGGACTTTACATTCAGCACTACCAAACATACAGGAATATTCAGCACCCCATACCTATTACATCCAATGATTATACACATTCCCTTTCCTCATCTTCTCAATTTAGACCAGACCTCATGATGACTTATTTCATACATGACTCATCTTACAGAGTTTGCCATGCAAAACAATTTAGGTGCTTCACTTTCCCAACATCCTCCCACTCCTGTGCCCCTATCCTACTGCTACCCCAATATTCTACCTTCTAAGCTATTCTATACCGCAAATACTATACATGCAGAAATAAAAGTGCTATACTGACTTAGTTCCCCCTATAGTAAAAGCGTTCCAAAAGTCCTATAATAGATACAATAGTAATGTCTCTCCTAGAGCACATTATTAGTAACAGTGCCCCCTTATAGTTCCCCTAATAGTGTAATTTCTCCTTCAGAGTACCCCCATGGACTATTAGTGTCCTCAGTATTGTGCCCAATATAATGCCCCCATAGAACTTCCAGTAGTAAAAAATACTTCAGTAGGTCCATATAGTAGAGATTATTTTCCTAAAGTGCCCCCAGAAGTTATCATGCCACCTATAGTGCACTAGTACTTATAATTCCCCTACAGTGCCAAAGTTGTTATCATGCCCCCTTTAGTGCCCCAGTCGTTGTAATGCCCCCTATAATGTAGTTTTTATGCCTCCTATAGTGCCCCAGTAGATATAATGCCCCTCCTTTCACGGACCTGTAGTTAGATTGCCCCTGATAGTGCTACCAGTCATGCCCTCAGTAGTTATACTGCCCCTATAATGCTCCAGTAGTTATCCTGCCCTCTGTAATGCCGCCAATAGTTTACAGCCTCCTATCGCGCCACCAGTAGTTATCATGCCCCATAGTTATATTATCACGTAGTGCTCCAGTAGTTATAATGGCCCCCATAGTGTCCCCAGTTTTTATAATGCCCCTATAGTGCCGCCAATAGTTATCATGTCCTCTCTAGTGTCCTCAGTAGTTATTATGCTCCTCTATAATGCCCTCAGTAGTTATCATGGCCCATAAGTGGCACAGTAGTTATAATGCCTCACCTATATAGTGCTCATAGTAGTTATAATGCCCCCTACAGTGGTCTCGGTATATATGTGTCTCCAATAGTTATAATACCACCCATAGTGCCTTCACAGTGCCACCAGTAATTATACACCCTCCATAGTGCCCCTAATCCCCCCCTTTATACCCCCAGTAGTTATATGGCCCATCCCTAAGTTCTCCTAATATATACAATGCCCCTCCGAAGTAACAAATAAAAAATAATCAAATACAAATAAAAACAAAATTGTCAAATACTCCCCTAAGCTGCTGCATCCCTGGTGCAGGCGGTCACGAAGACATCATCATGCTGCCTGAGACACAGCGTGGGTGGTCACGAAAGATGTAATCGCTTTGTGACTGCCTGCACAATTCTACTGCCTCATAGGCTTCAGGCCCAAGTGCCCCCTTAACCTATGAGAGTGAATGGCAGGGATGGGAGCCATTGTCTCCATGCCCTGCCGCAGTCTTCAACTGTAGGACGGTGATACAGTATGTGTGTGTCTTCTTGAAGTGCTCTGTACTGCTGGCAGAGACTGATGGCAGTCAGCACTATCGAGCGGAATCAGTCAACAAATGGTTCTTGTGATCCGGTTGTAATTTCTACAATCAGATTTGCAGAAGTGACTGAATCCCACCCTGAGAACTATGTTATTACATATCAAACAGCTCAAAACATTAACCATTTTTTTTATCGACTAGGAGCGTCCTAGTGGGACACTAAATGAGTTATGAGCTAAAAACAGAATCGTAGCTAGGTTTTTGCTTTACACGAGCCAAAAATTCAGTCTGCCCTATATCTAAATACTCTGGCAGAGTGTGCTTGTAAGTGCCCCCTAGTCACCCAGCACCCAAGCCAAAGCCTTGCTGGTTTCCTCAGCTACAACACTGGCTAGAAGTATTCTCCAAAGCACCCAAAAAATATTATACCCTATTGTGAACTTGGATTGACAGTGTGAAAAATGGACATTCTAAACATTTCATAAAAATTGGAAAGGCTTGGAGTTCATAGATAGTATGTGCCAGCCTGGTATAGAGTATTCAGGCTTTTTTTCTGGCGGAACGCACCGGAAACGGCGTTCCGCCACCTTTTTATCAGCGGGGAGGGACTGGGAGGAGGAGCTGGGGGCCGGTGCGTTCACTGTGCTCCGGCCCCCAGCTCCAGTAGAGACTTATAAAATGTGTAATTACATGAATAATGATTCCTGCTGCCGCTCAGTAAGATAACTTTCAATATATTGTAGTCACAGCCGGCTACTGTTATCGTAATGCAGGCGGCCGGGCAGAGAGCGGCAGCGTCACTGACTGACGTCACCTGCCTGGGCGCCTGCTTCATTGATAAAGTAGGCGGCGCACGCACGTGACGTCAGTCAGTGACGCTGCCGCTCGTCTGGCCCGGCCGCCTGCATTACGATAACAGTAGCCGGCTGTGAGTACAATATATTGAAAGTTATCTTACTGAGCGGCAGCAGGAATCATTATTCATGTAATTACACATTTTATAAGTCTTACTGGAGCGGCAAATGTGGGGTCTGTGGATGGCATGTTAAGGAGGGGGGTCTGTGGATGGCACTGTTATGGGCTGGGGGGTCTGTGGATGGCACTGTTATGGGGTGGGGGGTCTGTGGATGGCACTGTTAAGGGGAGGGGGGTCTGTGGATGGGCAACTGTTACGGGGTGGGGGGGTTATGGATGGCACTGTTATGGGGGGGGGGGGGTTTGTGGATGGCACTGTTATGGGGTGGGAGGGTCTGTGGATGGCACTGTTGTGGGGGGGGGTCTGTGGATGGCACTGTTATGGGGTGGGGGGGTTTGTGGATGGCACTGTTATGGGGTGGGGGGGTCTGTGGATGGCACTGTTATGGGGTGGGGGGGGCTGTGGATGGCACTGTTATAGGATGGGGGGGGGTCTGTGGATGGCACTGTTATAGGATGGGGGATCTGTGGATGCCATCCCCAGATCCTCCACCCCATAACAGTGCCATCCTCAGATCCCGCCATTAACAGATTAACAGTGCCATCCCCAGATCCTCCATTAACAGTGCCATCCCCATCTGGGGGGTTTCTTTGCTGGGCTGGACTTTTATACCCCCCCCCCCCAAATTTTACTTGCGGTCCTAGGGTTGGGTAGAGGGGGCGGTCCTAGGGGTGGGTAGGGGCGGTCTTAGGGGCGGGTAGGGGGCGGTCCTAGGTTTGGGTAGGGGCGTGGCCAGAAGAGGGGGGGTGAGTTCCACCACCTTTTCTCTGAGAAAAAAAGCCCTGAGAGTATTAATATATGATGGAGGGCTAGTGAGGAACGTAGATTACTGATTGCAGATGCATGGCATGTTTATAATGAAATATTGTGCACAAATCTATAAGCTGTTATATTCAGCATTATGTACATTGATTTACATAAGAGATACTCTCTTATTTCACTTTATTGTGAGTAAAGTAGCAATAAATTGGTTCATTAATGAGCTGCTTCTAGTTAAAAATACATATGCATGACAATTTATATTGCTACTAAAATTAAGATTAAGATAGATGACAGGTTTCCAAAAAACAATCTCAATAGCATACCCTATGAGTCCTGGATTGAATGTCTAAGTGTATATTTTCTATGTACTTTCCTATTGTAGCATGCCAAGCGAGCTGTCAAATGTTTTGGTGTGCTGACTTTATTTTGAATTTCTTTGTCACTAAATGTTGGCAAGTATGATAATGTAATCAAATATGAAAAGCTATCAAAGCATCGTTGACTCCTGTTTGAATTTTTAGAGCCTTGAGTAACAAGACCCATTATGCATGATTGTTTGCTTAATGAGGCATTCAATTAAATAGCAAAAACGGTACACTTGCATGAAAGTGACTAATAGATTTAACATGTATAAAGAAATTCTTCTCCTTATACTTAATGCAACTAAGCATGGCAGCTATACAACTTTACTTTTCGTCTAACTTTTTCTGCAATATGATATAGATGGTCAAAATTTTTACCATTCAGCATTTGGTCCTCTTTGTTTATATAAATATATATATATATATATATATATATTTATATATATATATATATATATATAGTGGTGATGTGTACAGTATAAGTGATGGGAGGAGTGTATATCCACCCAGATACCTCAGATGGGTGAGATAACTGAAATTCAGAAAGCTGCAGTGGTTTCAGCAAAGTGTACTTTGCTGAGGCGGTTTTTTCTAGATGTTGTTCTGGGTTGGATTTCATGTGGACTGGGGGATAGGTTTGGTAGTGGGATCTGCCAGTCCACACCCTTCCATACATGTATTGTCTGTTGCCAAAGGTGATCACAGGCGAGACCTGCTGCTGGAATCAAGGAGGGATAAAACAACTCTCTGTATATGACTTAGAGGAAGAAAGGCTGAGGAAGCCTGAGAGGCTCTGTGTGGTCTCAACCAGGAGGGCTGAGGGGCCACGAGGCTTTGTAAAGACTGAAGTTTGGGAGTCACAGCGACGCCTACAGAAAGAGGGTCGCACGGTCACTTGGGAGGATTTCTGGACCATCTCCCCCCATGGGTGCTGGTGTGGTCACAGCCTAGAGGCTGCTGGACCATATATGGCTGAGGAAGCTGGATCTAATCCAGTGTGTGAACGGCGCTCTATAGGTGAGGTAGAGACAACACTTGTATTAGCTAGTGCATAGAAGGGTAGGTGTTTATTTTTGCGATGTTTGTGTGTGTGATGGTGCTGAAGTGCCAAAATAAAGCACCTTTTGGACTTGAACCTCGTTGTCAGAGGAGAAGTCTGTGAATGCGACCCCCTGAGAGAGAGAGAGCGATCCCTTACAATATATATATATATATATATATATACACTGCTCAAAAAAATAAAGGGAACACAAAAATAACACATCCTAGATCTGAATTAATTAAATATTCTTCTGAAATACTTTGTTCTTTACATAGTTGAATGTGCTGACAACAAAATCACAAAAATATAAAAATGGAAATCAAATTTTTCAACCCATGGAGGTCTGGATTTGTAGTCACACTCAAAATTAAAGTAGAAAAACACGCTACAGGCTGATCCAACTTTGATGTAATGTCCTTAAAACAAGTCAAAATGAGGCTCAGTAGTGTGTGTGGCCTCCACGTGCCTGTATGACCTCCCTACAACGCCTGTGCATGCTCCTGATGAGGTGGCGGACGGTCTCCTGAGGGATCTCCTCCCAGACCTGGACTAAAGCATTTGCCAACTCCTGGACAATCTGTGGTGCAACGTGACGTTGGTGGATAGAGCGAGACATGATGTCCCAGATGTGCTCAATTGGATTCAGGTCTGGGGAACGGGCGGGCCAGTCCATAGCATCAATGCCTTCGTCTTGCAGGAACTGCTGACACACTTCAGCCACATGAGGTCTAGCATTCTCTTGCATTAGGAGCAACCCAGGGCCAACCGCACCAGCATATGGTCTCACAAGGGGTCTGAGGATCTCATCTCGGTACCTAATGGCAGTCAGGCTACCTCTGGCTAGCACATGGAGGGCTGTGCGGCTCCCTCCTAAGAAATGCCACCCCACACCATTACTGACCCAATGTCAAACCGGTCATGCTGGAGGATGTTGCAGGCAGCAGAACGTTCTCCATGGCGTCTCCAGACTCTGTCACGTCTGTCACATGTGCTCAGTGTGAACCTGCTTTCATCTGTGAAGAGCACAGGGCGCCAGTGGCGAATTTGCCAATCTTGGTGTTCTCTGGCAAATGCCAAACGTCCTGCACGGTGTTGGGCCTCATATCACCCTCATGGAGTCTGTTTCTGACCGTTTGAGCAGACACATGCACATTTGTGGCCTGCTGGAGGTCATTTTGCAGGGCTCTGGCAGTGCTCCTCCTGTTCCTCCTTGCACAAAGGCGGAGGTAGCGGTCCTGCTGCTGGGTTGTTGCCCTCCTACGGCCTCCTCCACGTCTCCTGATGTACTGGCCTGTCTCCTGGTAGCGCCTCCATGCTCTGACACTACGCTAACAGACACAGCAAACCTTCTTACCACAGCTCGCATTGATGTGCCATCCTGGATAAGCTGCACTACCTGAGCCACTTGTGTGGGTTGTAGACTCCGTCTCATGCTACCACTAGAGTGAAAGCACCGCCAGCATTCAAAAGTGACCAAAACATCAGCCAGGAAGCATAGGAACTGAGAAGTGGTCTGTGGTCACCACCTGCAGAACCACTCCTTTATTGGGGGTGTCTTGCTAATTGCCTATAATTTCCACCTGTTGTCTATCCCATTTGCACAACAGCATGTGAAATTGATTGTCACTTAATGTTGCTTCCTAAGTGGACAGTTTGATTTCACAGAAGTGTGATTGACTTGGAGTTACATTGTGTTGTTTAAGTATTCCCTTTATTTTTTTGAGTAGTGTATATATATATATATATATATATATATATATATACTGTGCCTTAAAAAGTGTCATACCCTTCATGTTACACCCTCAAACTTAAATGTATCTTATTGGGATTTTATGTGATAGACCAACACATAGTAGCAAATAAGTGAAATTCCACATGGTTTTCAATTTTTTTTTATAAATTAATTAATAAAAATGTGTGGCATGCATTAGTATTCAGCCCCCTGTACTCTGATACCTCTAAATAAAATCCAGTGTGACCAATTGCCTTCAGATGTCACCTAATTAGTAAATAGAGTCCACCTGGGTGAAATTTATTCTCAGTATAACTACAGCTGTTCTGTGAAAGCGTCAGAGGTGTGTTAGACAACATTAGTGATCAAACAGTATCATAAAAAGGAATACACTGGACAGGTTAGGGATAAAGTTGTGGAGAAGAGTAAAGCAGGGTTAGGTCATAAAAATATATCCCAAGCTCTGAACATCACTCAATTCATAATTTGAAAATCGAAGGAGTATGGTACAACTGTAAACCTACTAAGACATGACTGTTAAACAAAACATGCAATGCAACAGCTCACTGCAAAGCAAATATAGTACAAAATTGCATCATAATTGCAAATGCTATACTAATAAGTTAGAGATGCTTGGCAAATCGTTTTGTACAAAATTATTTTACCCCGTCTGCCGCACTAAGACATGACCATCCACCGAAACCGACAGCCCAGGCAAGGAGAGCACTAATTAGATAAGCAGCCAAGAGGCCCATGGTCACTTGGGAGGAGCTGCAGAGATCCACAGCTGAGGTGGGAGAATCTGTTCATGGAACAATTACTAGTCGTGTACTCCACAAATCCCACCTTTATGGAAGAGTGACAAGAAGAAAGCCATTTTTGAAAGCAAACCATAAGAGGTCAGATTTTCTTCTAGATTTCTTTACTACATCTTTGTGTGTTGTTTACAGTTATTTGTCTTACTTTTTTCTTTTACTTCACTCCCTTTTTAAAACTTAAATGCCGTTTTCAATCCCTTAATGAAGCCAACAAATTGTTGGTTTTACGGTGCTGCCTGTCTTAGTGGCGTATGTAAATATAGAACAAGAGCAAGCTGTGCAATTTCTCTAAACATCATCACAGCTCAAGTCACTAAGATACAGTACAAGTGAAGGTCTCTGCAGGTGAAAGACATTAACTGAACTATAAATGACTGACATAATGATGTTAATTCAAAGAGCTGCACTAGACATGTTTGGAGTCAGTAACATAAATTGGCATTTAAGAGGCAAAAGCATTTTACATTTTTCTTTTCATCAGTGATAACTTTGCCTACGGAAAGGTCACTTCAAAATGCCTGTGGAATGGTTTAAGAGAAGCAAAGCCCTCCTGGGAATAAAACAGATATATCTTAAAGTGATGCAGTAAAAAACGTACATATATATGTGAACAGTATGTCATATACTTGCAAACTCATTTATGAGCTATCATGTAAAAGGAGAAGAAATGCCCCTGATTTTGGCATTGTATATATGCAGTGTACGGCAGGGACATGTGTGAGTGTAGTGGCTGGGTGGTAGTTGCTTCCTGGGCTTGTGCAGGGAAACTCTCTGATTCTGGGGTTCTCCTGCTTGATGATGGTTGAAGTGCCCTTGGTGTTGCAGGTTTTGAGGTACAAGGCAGGTTCCTAGTTGTCATGATTCCAACACTTTGCAGTGTATTACTAGTACAGGGAGCAATGGGGATGCAGTTGTTTAGCAAAACAGTACTTTAATGAAGATTCAAATGCAAACAGATCAGGACAGTTCTTTAGAATGCAATGGCCCAGTTGGTACACAAAATGCACTTTTTACAAATGGTACAGGATTCACAACCGTACAGGTAGTTGATAGGCCAAAGTGACTTTTTAAAGTAGTCTTCCTTACTTTGTACTTCACTAGCTGACTTGTACTTAAGCATCTAGGCATGGGGTGTACACTTTTTGTAAAGCAATATAATGCAACCACAGGATGGTTCCCCCTCATGGCAGGCAAAAACTCTGCTGCTTTTTTGAACAGCTTGCTTTACTTACAGTACACATTCACAGAACCCACATTAGGATGTGGATATTTCTCACAGTGGTCCAAACCGTTATTTGTATGTTCGGGCACTGGTGGCAACTCCTGAATATGGATGCCATAGAGTCAATAAGTACTTTAAGACAGGTTATTTCTACTGTGCTTTCTCTACACCTCTGTTGCATCTGGTCTGCTTTTATAGTTATTCTCTTTGGCCCTGCTCTGGATAGATCACGGTCTAGGATGGCTCATAAGTCAGCAACATGTTCATACAAAATACAGTAAATACATGTGTTATACAGAAATACATTCTTTTGCACTTTGCAGTGTACTGCAACTCTCGAGCTGGACATTGAATATGTGTGCTAGTTCATCCATTTTATCTTGAACATCGATAACTTTGCAAAGTGAGATTGTATCTAAAGGGCACTGTCTGTGATCACAGCAGTGACTTCTCCCAGCACCTTCGAGGTACAGCTGCTGAGAGTAATGTACAGTAGTAATAAATAGTGTCCATTCAAATAAATAGCTAATGGCCATCCTTATAATTATAATAAAATCATGTGTCAGCCCACCAGAGCAAGAGATGCTCGTACAACAGCGAAACCCCCCTCTATGGTATCTTTATTCCCTAATAGGCTATAGGGGCATATGGGCAAGCATTTTAGCAAAGTCATTTAGTAAAGTCATTAATACATCTGTTGTGCTAAGATAGTAGTGTGTTTCATTTGTACTAATTCTATCACTTTCTCACTCATCTCCATACCACCTTTACGAGCTTAGCATTGTCACTATTAACAAGTGACTCTTGTGGATATATTATGTTTAATCTCACAGTCTGGCCTTTTTTTTAAGGCAATGTACAATTTTTGTACCCATTTTTATTTTGTGTTGTTTCACCAGTAAATTTTTTTCTGAGGCTTAGATATTGATGGCATATCTTCAGGATAAGTGATCAATATCAGATTAGTGGAGCTTCGACAACCCTACCGATCAGCTGTTTTTGGCAGCCACTGAGGCCAGAAAATAAATAGTGGACGGAGCTGGAAGCAGAAGGCTTTTTCACCGTATAGTGGTAATGACCGATCTGATATTGATTACCTATCCTGAGCATAGGTCATCAATATCTAATTCCCAGAAAATCCCTTCAATTAGGATGTTTTCAGTTAAACTAAAGTAACTGCACTGTACTGTAAAATAGATCACACTGCATTCCCTAAAGTAGGTGAAAGCTCTGCATGTGGGACTTTTGAAGACACTCAGGTATCTTTTCAAAATGTATCATGGTGGAAGTCTTGTACGGCAGAATATTTATATCCTAAGTAGATAAGTAGATTTGAAAATAAGCTCTGTCGGGAGTTTTCAAGTGGAGAAGTGAACGGATTAGCCTATTAACCTGTTTCTCAGGTTCCAATATTACTATCAGGACCTGAACAGATCCTATTATAAAATATTTTACCCAATGCTTGAAGTAGCTTAAGAAGTAAGGCTCGTGCCTAGATTAACAAATATTCTATCATATCCAATGTTGAGCATACATTTTAACCACATTCTGAAATGTCACACATCATATTTGGGAGCTTAGAGCTGATAAAATGAGAGAGCAGGTCATACTTGCTCAATATACTTTATGCAAATTAGAATTGCATTAATTAAATACTAACAATTTTAAAAAGTTGTTATATGTAACATAGCAAGCTTTATAACATCTATATCCCTATGTACATTCTGGAGTTAGAAAGCTATTAGATGAATAACATTAAAGCGTCTCTGTCACCAGGATCAACCCTATTAAACCAGACATACTGGCTATTAGGGCTAATCATGCTGATTAAAACATTACCTTTCTTCTGTCTGTACATTAAACGTCTGCAGAGGAATTAGCATTTTTATTCATATGCAAATTAGCAATTCAAGTACTCAGAGGCTGGGGCTGAATATTCTGAGCACTGCTATGTAACACCCCCTGTGCTCTGCACATGCCCCCTCCCCTTGACTGACAGGGCTAGATATCATGCTGAGGGCAGAGCTGTGTCCTGGCTTATACATATCTAATGTATATATGTGTATTATACACACTCTGTGCTACAGCTTCACCACATTGAGATCTGCTCAGAAAGCTGATATACATATCACTGCTGTATTCACAGGTCAAAATGTATGATTATGAAGACTCCTGTACTGTGAGTTTAGGTTCAAGTCCCAGGAGAGGTATACTTTTTTTTCCATTTTTTCTTTAAAACCATATTAAAAGACTATACTATAACTAGAAAAGTTACAATTTCTGGGGAAATTGTGTGAAGTGTTCTAGCCTCCACCAGTAGTCTACAACTGGAGTGGGCCGAGTAACTGGGTGGAGTGGCTTGAGTAACTGTTATGTGGTTGGAGTGGCTGGAGTAACTGTGGAAAGGTTGGACTGGGCAGAGTAACTTTATGGAGTGGGCAGAGTAACTGTGTGGAGTGTTTGGAGTGAGTAAAGGTAGTAAACATTACACTAAATTTAAAAAGTGCACATGTCAAGCTTGATAGAGTGAGAAATGCATTTCAACTTTTTTTTTATTTATATAGCACATTTAATTGCAATGTTGTTGTCCAAAGTGCTTCACTGTTACATTAAAACATATATTTATAAGAACATTAGCAGTCGATTTGTGTAGGTGGGCTTGAAAATGAGGGAGTGGTGGCAGTTTAGAAATCATGTCCTGATTTTTCAACTCACACTCTAGCTTTTGTCACTCTGCTGGCTGCTAACACACCTGGGTTCCTATGGCAACTCACTCTACAGCAAGGGCAGAGAAGAGTGGTTAAAAACAAACTGCTCCAACTTGCTCACTTCACTGGCGGTTGCCATCTTCAAATGGTTGTAGTTCAAAAATTATAAATCCTACAGTGAATAGCTTTATATTGTGAGAATCACAAGATCCAGACCTACATTTTGATGCATAGTATGTCTCTGAAATATTAAAAATAAAGGTACAGTCGCAGTTTAGAAATTGCCCTTCAAATTTGAGGCTAGAGTGGAGTTTCAATGGATGTCAATGGGCGGCATGAGTTGCAAACAAATGGTCATATTGTGAAAACTATTAGTACTATGGCTTAGCCGTGGACATTTTTTGTGGCAGTAGGGATAGCTGAACGTTTTAATATAAGATTTGTGTAGGTGGGCTTGAAAATGAAGGAGTGGTGGCAGTTTAGAGATCATGTCCTGGTTTTTCAGCTCACACTCTAGCTTTTCTCAGCTCCGACTCTAGTTATGAACATTCCGCCATTCATTCCTATGGGACCAATTTTGCCACAAAAACGCTGATATTTCGTGAACCATTCGGCAAAATGTTCCACAAAGTAACAGCACACCAATTGGGAACAATCCGCACATTTAGGTATATTACTGTCTATGTATTGTAAAAACTGTGGGAGGAGTTAGGGTGATAAATTTGGCTATAATAATATCACATATATATGTGAGATAACAGTAAGTGGTGTTGCCATACAACACTTAAATATGTCATCATATAATAATAATAAGGCCTTACTATATTGAGAATAGTGTTTTTTTTTCTAAAACCTGTTACTGCTTTGTTCATAGACACAATATATGATTATGAAGAAACCAGTAATATTTATTAGCTTTCTAAAAATCATTATTCTCAATATAATAAGGACATAGACTTTTCTTATAGGATAAATGTGGAAGAAAAAAAAATCTGAACAAAAATTATTTCAAAGACTCTACTAAGATTCAAACCTGGGATCTTCACATACAAAACCAGTTGAGTAACCTCTGAGCTATTACATTAACACGTAAAAACTAGTTTTTTTCTATACTTATATGCTAACACATATTACCAGTGTCTTTATAATCATACGTTCTGCCTGTGAATACAGCATTGATATGTAGAGATGGCCTTGCAGTTTGCCTGGCATTCGTTTCGCGGCGAACTTTGCTCATTTGGGATTCGCCAAACATGCGAACATATGGTGATGTTCGTATACGCCATATTCTTTTCCATTGCGCTGAACTTTGACCCATGACACATCCATCAGGTGGGACAGAACAGCCAATTGTGACGTTTCAGCACTTGGACACCCCCCACCCAATAACAGAACCCGATCTGGCAGCCATTTTACATTCTGTGTTTTGCCAGTGTAGGAAGAGGTTGCTTTGTGGACCAGGGACAGACTGTTAGGGACATCAAACGCTAGCTAGTAGGGTCACAAAAGTCCTTTTAAGGACTGGTATAGGTGTGCTATCGATAGGTGTGATATACTGAAGGGTGTGATATACTTATACTTTCTATTATAATATACTTTCTAACATAGAAAGTATATTATAGTGCATTTGTATTGTGCAGCAGTTGTGTGCGGTTCTGCTGCGATACTGCAGCTATATAGAGGGACAAACACTATTGGAATAACTAATTGGAACTGGTGTGATATACCTGTTGCCCCCAAAAAAACGGATTGAGGGGTGTGATAAACCTATAATATACTTTCTAACATAGAAAGTATATAGTGCATTTGTATTGTGCAGCAGTTGTGTGCGGATCTGCTGCAATACCGCAGCTATATAGAGGGACAAACGCTATTGGAATAACTAATTGCAACTGGTGTGATATACGTGTTGCCCCCCAAAAAACTGATTAAGGGTTGTGATATACCTATAATATACTTTCTAACATAGAAAGTATATAGTGCATTTGTATTGTGCAGCAGTTATGTGCGGTTCTGCTGCGATACTGCAGGTATATAGAGGGACAAGCGCTATTGGAACAACTATTTGCAACGGATCTGAGATACCTGTTGCCCCCCCCAAAAATCTGATTAAGTTGGGCAATTTACCTGCTTCCACAAAATACTGAATAAGGGGTTTGATATACCTGCTTCCACAAAATGCTGATTGAGGGGTGCAATATACCTGCTTCCACAAAATATTGATTGAGGCCTGCAATATACCTGCTTCCACAAAATACTGATTGAGGGGTGCGATATACATGCTTCCACAAAATACTGATTAAGGGGTTTTTATATACCTGCTTCCGCAAAATACTGATTGAGGGGTGCGATATAGCTGCTTCCACAAAATATTGATTACAGGGTTCTATATACCTGTTTCCACAAAATATTGATTGAGGGGTGTGATATACCTGCTTCCACAAAATACTGATTAAGGGATTTTTATATACCTGCTTCCACAAAAAATAGATTGAGGGGTGTGATAAACCTGCTTCCACCAAATATTGATTAAGGGGTTCTATATACCTGCTTCCACAAAATACTGATTAAGGGGATTAATATAACTGCTTCCACAAAATACTGATTAAGGGTTTTGATATACCTGCTTCCACAAAATACTGATTGAGGGGTGTGATATACCAGCTTCCACAAAATACAGTTTGAGGGGTGGGATATGCCTGCTTCCACCACAAATTGATTAAGGGGTTCTATATACCTGCTTCCACAAAATACTGATTAAGGGGATTGATATACCTGCTGACAAAAAATAATGATTAAGGGTTTTGTTATACCTGCTTCCACAAAATATTGATTAAGGGGTTCTATATACCTGTTTGCACAAAATACTTATTGAGTGTTGTGATATATCTGCTTCCACAAAATACTGATTAAGGGGATTGATATAGCTGCTTCCACCAAATATTGATTGATGCCTGAGATATACCTGCTTCTGCAAAATACTGATTAAGGAGTTTGATATACCTCCTTCCACAACATACAGATTGAGGCGTGCGATATACCTGCTTCCACCAAATATTAATTAAGGGGTTCTATATACCTGCTTCCACAAAATACTGATTAAGGGTATTTCTATACCTGCTTCCACAAAATACTGATTAAAGGTTTTGATATACCTGCTTCCACAAAATACTGATTGAGGAGTGCGATATACCTGCATCACAAAATACAGATTGAGGGTTTGCGATATACCTCTCCTTCCACCAATATTGATAAGGAGTCTATATACCTGCTTCCCACAAAATACTGATTAACCCCTTAAGGACGGGCCATTTTTCACCTTAAGGGACCGGACAAAATTTTTGCAAAATCTGACATGTGTCACTATGTATGGAAATAACTTTAAAACGCTTTTACTTATCCATGCCATTCTGAGATAAAAAAAAAAATACTAAATTTACCCAAAATTTTGAAAAATTTGCAAATTTTCCAAGTTTCACTTTTCTCTACTTCTATAATACATAGTAATAACTCCAAAAATAGTTATTAATTTACATCTCCCATATGTCTACTTCATGTTTGGATCCTTTGGGAATGCCATTTTATTTTTTGGGGATGTTACAAAGCAAATCTTGAAATTTTTCAGAAAATTTTCAAAACCCACTTTTTAAGGACCAGTTCAGATCTGAAGTCACTTTGTGAGGCTTACATGTTAGGCTACTTTCACACTAGCGTTCGGGGCTCCGCTTGTGAGTTCCGTTTGAAGGCTCTCACAAGCGGCCCCGAACCGGATCCGTCCAGCCCTAATGCATTCTGAGTGGATGCGGATCCGCTCAGGAATACATCAGTCTGGCACCGTTTGTCCTCCGCTCCGCCTCAGCAGGCGGACACCTGAATGCAGCTTGCAGCGTTCGGGTGTCCGCCTGGCCGTGCGAGGCAAACGGATCCGTCCCAGACTTACAATGTAAGTCAATGGGGACGGATCCGTTTGAAGATGACACAGTAGGCTCAATTTTCAAACGGATCCGTCCCCCATTGACTTTCAATGTAAAGTCAAAACGGATCCGTTTGCATTATCATGAAAAAAAAAAAAAAAAAAAAAATTTTATTTTTTTTGTTCATGGTAATGCAAACGGATCCGTTCTGAACGGATCTAAGCGTTTGCATTATAGGTGCGGATCCGTCTGTGCAGACACCAGACGGATCCGCACCTAACGCAGGTGTGAAAGTAGCCTTAGAAACCACCCAAAAATGACCACATTTTAGAAACTACACCCCCTCAAGTTATTTAAAACTGATTTTACAAACATTGTTAACCCTTTAGGTGTTCCACAAGAATGAATGCAAAATGGAGATGAAATTTCGGAATTTCACTTTTTTGGCAGATTTTCCATTTTAGTCCATTTTTTCCAGTAACAAATCAAGGGTTAACAGCCAAACCAAACTCTATATTTATTGCCCTGATTCTGTAGTTAGAGAAAACACCCCATATGTGACAGTAAACTGCTGTTATGTGCACACGGCAGGGCGCAGAAGGAAAGGGACCGCCCATATGGATTTTGGAGGGCCAAATTTCGCTGGAATAATTTTCAGGTGCCATGTCACATTTGAAGACACCCTGAGGTACCCCTAAAGTGGAAAACACCAAGAAAGTGACCTCATTTTGGAAACTACACCCCCCAAGTAATTTTCAAGGCATGTAGCGAGCAGTATCACCCAACAAGCGATTCATAGAATTTAGAAAAATTTGGCTGTGAAAACGAAAATTTATATTTTGTTTACAAAAAAATGTCTCTTTAGGCCCACATTATTTATTTTCACAAGGGGTAACAGAGTAAATTACACCCACAATTTGTTACCCATTCTCTCCTAAATATGGCAACACTTCATATGTGGCCGTAAACTGCTGTATGGGCACACTGCAGGGTTCAAACGGCAAGGACCGCCATATGGTTTTTGGAGGGCAGATTTCGCTGGAATAATTCTCAGGTGCCATGTCACATTTGAAGACACCCTGAGGTACCCCTACAGTGGAAAACCCCAAGAAGTGACCCCATTTTGAAAACTACACCCCCCAAGGAATGTTTCAAGGTATGTAGCGAGCACTTTGACCCAACAAGCGATTCATAGAATTTAGAAATATTTGGCTGTGAGAACGAAAATTTTTATTTTTGACAAGAAAATGTCTCTTTAGAGCCACATTATTTATTTTCACAAGGGGTAACAGAGTAAATTACACCCACAATTTGTTACCCTTCTCTCCTGATATGGCAACACATCATATGTGGCTGTAAACTGCTGTATGGGCACACTGCAGGGTTCAAAAGGAAAGGACCACCATATGGCTTTTGGAGGGCAAATCCTGCGAATTTTATCCAAAAATGGCTGGTCGATTTTTTTAGCCAGATCATGATGCATTTACCTTTTGTGTGGAAAGGGCCCACAGATTCCCCTTTAAAAAACCTCCTCCAGGGGCCCTACCCCTAGGCCAATTTTGGCGAAACTGGTTTGTTCAAAGGACCGGGATTGGGTACTCAGACGTAAAAGAGAAGTATTAGACACTCATTTTGATGGTAATCTGATATCGATATACCCAGATTTTTCGCGAGAGACCCAAATTAAAAGAAGATCTTTCCTTAATGTTAAAAAAAGATTGGCTGCTGCCAATATTAAGTACTCAATGCTATTCCCAGCCAAATTGAGGGTGGTACACAATGATTCTGTTAGTTTTTTTTCTGCACAGGCGGATGTGGTTCAATGGCTGGACTCGATGGGGTTATAATGAGAATGTAAAATTGGGGAGGAGGGAGGCTTAGGGTGGAAATGGGGGGGGGGGGGGTTTGGTGGATTGAAAGAGGTTGATGGGTAATGTGTTATACCTTATCAACCATGTAGGGGGTCTTTTGGGTGTGGGTATAAGGGAGGGATTGGCTGTCCTCACTGGCTCTTTATGTCTACGTGTTTCTCTCCTAGATGGGGGACTGGGATTTTCATCTATGCATTGCTTATGCCATGTAATATTCTATTCTGGAATGTGAGAGGGTTGGGAGACCAGAGTTAAGAGGACGGTGGTGTTTGATCTTGTAGCTCGTCATCCCATGCATCAGTAGATGGGCTTCTCTTGAATACCACGTTTACTTCTCCTCTTATGCAAGAGGGGTCAGCGTATATATTTACAGTGGGATGGAGTTTCAACCAGTAGATAATATGATTGATAAAGAAGGGAGATTTGTTTTCCTGCATGGTTTATGGAAGGGGCAGGAGATTATATTTGCGTTTATTTATATTCCTCCACCATATAAATCAACTGTCTTTTCTCTATTATCTAAATATATAGCCACAAAAAATCAATGCCCACTATTAGTAGCCGGAGACTTTAACTCTGTTCTTGATCCTGAGTTGGATCGCTTCTCTACCTCTTCTGAGCGAGGTCGGACTGGATCTCCTTTGAGCACTATTTCTCAGGAGCTGGCACTGGTTGACATCTAGCGCCACCTCTATGGCAATAAGATAATCTTTTCTTGCTTCAGCCAGTCTTATGGGTCTATGTCCCGTATTGATCTGGCTTTCGCAAGCCGTGATTTGACTCATCAAATTGTGAAAATTAAGTATGAACCTCATGGAATTTCAGATCATTCCCCAATCCTGATTTCGTTCAGAGAGATGGGCTTTCCAGCCCCAGGTAGAATCTTTAAACTGAATTCGCATTGGTTTGATGTGATAGGGGAGCAACATCAAATTGATCTGGATATACAGGAATTCTGGGGCTTTAATGTAGGCTCGACACATATACACTATGTGTGGGATGCATTGAAGGCCCATATAAGGGGCTTATATTTTACTAAAATCAATAGGTATAGATCTGAACTTTGCGAAGGGAGCAACAGCTGACAGAGACAATTAGGAGCTTACAGGGTGCATTAGTTGTTCTCCATAATGTGCAATATATAACCCAGTTACAGGAGGCCAACTCACAGCTTAAGACACTTGTGTATAGTAAAGCTCAACATAAGCTTCTTTTCCAAGGTCAAAACCGTTTCTGTGAATCGGGCAAAACAGGTACGTTTTTGGCACGGTTAGTTGCTAATCAGAGAGAGGCTACTAGTATAAGGGAGATTAGGAATTCAAAGGTAATAGGGTGAGGTCCCCTGAGATGATTACGGAGGAATTTGCGAAATACTATTCTTCTCTCTACCAGTCCGACCCTACTCCTAGTCGGGATGATGTGGATCAATACCTACAACAATTGGGGCTCCCCCAGTTAGACCCACAGGACAGGGAAATGTTGGATCGCCCCATTCTTCTGGATGAGTTGCGATCGATACTTCCATTGTTGAAATACAATTCATCCCCTGGTCCTGACGGTCTACCGTTTAAACTCTATAGGAACCATGCCAAATCGCTCCTTCCAATTTTTTGTGCGGGTCTTGAATGAATCCTGTTTACCTGGTTCTCTACCTCCATCATTTAGAGAGGCAGTGATCACCTTGGTGTTGAAAAAACATAAAGATATATGCGATATGGGGTCATATAGACCCATATCGCTCTTAAACACAGATTACAAAATTTTCGCAAAAATTTTGGCTAATCGTTTGAAGAGGGTCATAGCCTCTCTGGTACATCCCTACCAGATGGGATTCATTCCGGGCCGACAAATACAGATGAGTCTTTATAGGGTGTATTTGAATCTCTCTGTTGGGGGTAGTATAGACCACTCCATCCTGTCTCTAGATGCCGCAAAGGCGTTTGACAGGATGGAGTGGTCTTTTCTGTGGTCCACTATGTCTCATTTCGGTTTAGGGAATGTATTCATAGAAATGACCCAAATGCTATATGAACAGCCGTCAACTTGTATTAAAGGGAGTCTGTCACCGAAATATGACATTGTACACCACCGAAATATGACATTGTACACCACTTACATGGCTCTCTAGAACACCTATCCATGATTCAAATGGTACCTTTGTAATTTTCTTCTGAGTTTCACCAGCAGGAAAAACGCACTTTAATCCATATGCAAATGAGGGCTCGCAAGTGCCCAGGGGCAGCGTTCTGTGTGTAGGTGCCCAGGCTGCTCTGCCTTCTTTTTACATTACTCCTCCCCAGCCTCTTCCTTGGCCTGCCCTGCAAGTCCCTTGCGTCATCCACAGGACCGGCCGATATACTGTGCGTGCGCAGTGCACTGCCGGCACGGGCATGTGCACTGTGATGCCCATTGTGGGCACGGCATCGCTACATGTAGTGCGCATGGGCCAGCACAGGCATGAAACCAGTGACTAGGGGGCGGACCAGAAGCAAACAGGAGGACTGGAGGCTGGCGCATGCACTACATGTAGCGATGCCGTGCCCACAATTGGCATCACAGTAAGCATGCTCGCGCCGGCGGTGCACTGCGCACGCGCGGGATATCGGTCGGTCCTGTGGATGACGCAAGGGACTTGCAGGGCAGGCCAAGGAAGAGGCTGGGGAGGAGTAATGTAAAAAGAAGGCAGAGCAGCTCTAATATAAACCAATGGTGTATCAATAATAATAAAAATATGAAACCATATGATGTGATATGAAAAGAGTGTCACAATTTGGTGATTAGGAATTATTTTCCCAAAAGTGATTATCGCTGTTAGTAAGTGACGCTGTAGAAAGTTACTTGCCAAAATATTAAAACAGATGGAATTGGTCTCTTTGGAGGCCAGGCATCAAAAATAAGGCTTGGGTCTGGGGTGTCCCCCTTGCACAGCCTCTTACCTGTCACCTCCGTTTACTGATCACCAGGCTGTGTCTCCTTGGCTCTATGTAACACACGAGTATCGCGCTGTCCTTCAGTCCTCCTGGTTGTTCAGTATGTAGATTCCGGTCACTGTGGTGCGAACTTCCCAGCTGTGTGGAGCGCGGACCTCAGCGTCTCACTTGGTAGAATTTTCAGTCTTTGCCATAGAGCAACAGCTTGGTTGTGTCACGTGATGTGACATCAGACGGATCAGGTAATGCTTTCACTCTGTTTGATTATGAGGTATCTTTAACCCCTTCAGGACACAGCCTTATTTCACCTTAAGGACCAGGCCATTTTTTGCAAATCTGACCAGTGTCACTTTAAGTGGTGATCACTTTAAAACACTTTGACTTATCCAGGCCATTCTGAGATTGTTTTTTTGTCACATATTGTACTTCATGACACTGGTAAAATGAAGTAAAAAAAAAAAATTTTTATTTATAAAAAAATATCAAATTTACCAAAAATTTGCAAAAAATTGCAAATTTCCAAGTTTCAATTTCTCTACTTCTATAATACATAGTAATACCTACAAAAATAGTTATTACTTTACATTCCCCATATGTCTACTTCATGTTTGGATCAATTTGGGAATGATATTTAATTTTTGGGGGATGTTACAAAGCATAGAAGTTTAGAAGCAAATCTTGAAATCTTTCAGATATTTTCAAAAACCCACTTTTTAGGGACCAGTTCAGGTCTGAAGTCACTTTGTGAGGCTTACATAATAGAAACCACCCAAAAAATTACCCCATTCTAGAAACTACACCTCTCAAAGTATTCAAAACTGATTTTACAAACGTCGTTAACCCTTTAGGTGTTCCACAAGAGTTAATGGCAAATGGTGATAACATTTCAGAATTTAGATTTTTGGGCAAATTTTCCATTTGAATCAATTTTTTCCAGTAACAAAGCAAGGGTTAACAGCCAAAAAAATGCTATATTTATTGCCTCAATTCTGTAGTTTGCAAAAACACCCCATATGTGGCCGTAAACTACTGTACTGGCACACAGTAGGGCGTAGAGGGAAAGGTGCGCCGTATGGTTTTTGGAAGGCAGATTTTGCTGGACTGGTTTATTTACACCATGTCCCATTTGAAGCCCCACTGATGCACCCCTAGAGTAGAAACTCCATAAAAGTGACCCCATCTAAGAAACTACACCCTCAAGGTATTCAAAGCTGATTTTACAAACTTTGTTAACCCTTTAGGTGTTGCACAAGATTTAATGGAAAATAGAGATACAATTTAAAAATTTAACTTTTTTGGCAGATTTTCCATTTTAATATTTTTTTCCCAGTTACAATGCAAGGGTTAACAGCCAAACAAAACTCAATATTTATGGCTCTGATTCTGTAGTTTACAGAAAACACGCCATATGTGGTCGTAAACTGTACGGGCACACGGCAGGGCGCAGAAGGAAAGGAATGCCATATGGTTTTTGGAAGGCAGATTTTGCTGGACTGTTTTTTTTTTACACCATGTCCCATTTGAAGCCCCCCTGATGCACCCCTACAGTAGAAAAAAGTGACCCCATTTTAGAAACTACGGGATAGGGTGGCAGTTTTGTTGGTACTAGTTTAGGGTACATATGATTTTTGGTTGCTCTATATTACACTTTTTGTGAGGCAAGGTAACAAAAAATAGCTTTTTTGGCACAGTTTTTTTTTGTTATTTGCAACATTCATCTGACAGGTTAGATCATGTGGTATTTTTAAAGAGCAGGTTTTCACGGACGCGGCGATACCTAATATGTATACAATTTTTTTTATTTATGTAAGTTTTACACAATGATTTTATTTTTGAAACAAAAAAAATCATGTTTTAGTGTCTCCATAGTCTGAGAGCCATAGTTTTTACAGTTTTTGGGCGATTATCTTAGGTAGGGTCTCATTTTTTGTGGGATGAGATTACGGCTTGATTGGCACTTTTTTGGGGTGCATATGACTTTTTTATAGCTTGCTATTACACTTTTTGTAACGTAAGATGACAAAAAATGGCTTTTTGTACACCGTTTAAATTTTTTTACGGTGGTCACCTGAGGGGTTAGGTCATATAATATTTTTATAGAGCCGGTCGATACGGACGCGGCGATACCTAATATGTATACAATTTTTTTATTTATGTAAGTTTTACACAATGATTTCATTTTTGAAACAAAAAAAATCATGTTTTAGTGTCTCCATAGTCTAAGAGCCATAGTTTTTTCAGTTTTTGGGCGATTATCTTGGGTAGGGTATGATTTTTGTGGGATGAGATGACGGTTTGATTGGTACTATTTTGGCGTACATGTGACTTTTTTGATCACTTTTATTACCTTTTTTGGAAAGTAAGGTGGGCAAAATTTCAATTTCCTCAGTTTTTTTTTTATGGCGTTCACCGTGCGGGAAAAGTAACATGACCGTTTTATAGATCAGGTCGTTACGGACGCGGCGATACCTAATATGTGTAGTGTATTTTTTATTCAGTGATAAATGTGTTTTTTTTTATCTTTACTTTTTTCACATTTTTTTTTTTTTTTTGACCCAGACCCACTTGGTTCTTGAAGATCCAGTGGGTCTGATGTCTGTATAATACAGTACAGTACACTATATAGTGTATTGTACTGCATTTTACTTACACTTTGTCTCAACAGATCTATGACTTTAGCACAGATCTGTTCAGCACCATGGACAGCAGGATGCCTGAGAAGGCGTCCTGTTGCCATGGGAACCTTCCCCGTCTGCTCAGTTGTGGCCACAACTGAGCAGACGGGGAAGGGGAAGGAGGGGGGCTCCCTCCCTCTGTGACCCCATCCTGTCTGGGGGCTGCAAAGGCACAGCAGCCCCCCGATGGGAGAGGGAGGGAGCTCCCTGACTGTTAACCTTTTCCATACAGCGGTCCGTACGGACCGCGGTATGGAAAGGGGTTAAACGGCTGACATCACAGCACAGATGTAAGCCATTTATACCAGAGTGTCAGCAATGTGCTGACACTCTGGTATAACCACTGGACGCCAATGAATATTCAAGAGAAGACGGGCGGGGGATCGCGATCCTGCCTGCCGCACCGCCCGCCTCCCGCACCGCAACCCCCCCCTGCACCACCCGCCGGCATAAAATCATTCAGGGGTGCAGGGGGGTGAGAAAACAATATTTTCGGCATATTAAAGTTTCTGATCCCCGCGGTCCCTGACCGCGGGGATCAGAAACTGCAGAAAGCGCAGCAAACCGCAGGTCTGAATTGACCTGCGGTTTGATGCGATCGCTGACACGGGGGGGGTCACAGGACCCCCCCGTGCATTTAGCCGAGGTGCCTGCTCAATGATTTGAGGAGGCACCTTGTTCCGATCACCGCCCGCCGGGCGGCGGTTATCGTAACAACACATGACGTACCGGTACGTCATGTGTCCTTAAGGACTAGGGAAACATGCCGTACTGGTACGTCATGTGTCCATAAGGGGTTAAAGGGCCCAGTGCCCCAAATAAAATTCCAATTAGAAATATGGAGTACAGTCTCTTTAGGGTGGTCTTAGGTGGATAGTTATAAGTCCGATAAGCCTCTATGCCGATGATGTTATTCTGTTTTTGGATCAGGGATGGAAAATCCTTCCCTATGTGATGGAAGCAATAGAGGATTTCGGTAAATTATCGGGTTATCTGATTAATTGGACCAAGTCATCGCTCCTCCCGCTGAACCGCAAGGCCGTAGATGAGGGGAGTGGAGTTCGGGTTCTTGCTCCCAATGAAGCCCTGGACTACTTGGAGGTTACGATTGGGGCCCTGTTTTGAATAAAGTTAAGTCTAAAATATGCGCTTGGCAGAAATAGATATTGGCACAGACTGATCGAATAGCACTGGTTAAAATGATGATTCTGCCTATTGTAATGTATCCGATGTGTGCTTCCCCTGTTTGGATCGGTGATATTTTTTTCCATAAATTGGAGATTCTTATTAACGATCTAATATGGGGAAGGAAGAGGGTGCGTATAAAACAAAGATACCTATGGCTGTCGGAATCGGAGGGCGGGTTATCACTTACTTTTTTTCAAAGTTATTTATGCGCACAGATTCAGCGATGTTGTAATTTTAAAGAGAGTTTACTTGCACAATATTTGACTCAGGTTATGGATAACCCAATAGAGAATATTTTCACATGTTTGGAATCTGGTTATTAGGGATTGAAGAATTCCCTATTGATACCTTGGACCCTACAGAGAGTTTGGAATAAGTTTAAGAGGATCCTTAACCCCTGCCCGACTGCAATCCGTTTATATACGTGATATTTGCACATGCCCCGTGCAGCTATCACGTCTATAAACGTCAAACCAGCTCTTTAATCCAAGTGCTGCAAAGCACTTGGATTAAAGCTTCTGCCCCTGCACTGCTGCTGTCACGGACAGCATACAGTGCAGTAATGCCGGCAAGGGACCAATCAGAGTGGCCCCTTGCCGACAATGGATCCGATTGGTTAGTCTGTGCAGACTAACCAATCGGATCGCGGCAGTGGAAAAAATGCCGGTTTCAGGCTCTGATCTGCGCTCTGCAGATCACAGCCTGAAATCAGGTAGTGTCTCTGTGGCCCCCAATCTGTGCCCCCCGATCTGTGCCCCCCGATCTGCCTCCAACACCCCCCTGTCCATGCCTGCCCCTGGTGCAGTAGTTCCCCCGCCCGATCCATATTCATGTAGTCCCTCCCTGATGCGGTCCGCCCCATGCTGTCTCCCCGCCCCTCCTGCCCCAGCCTCCCTCACCCTCAATGTTGGCGGCCGTACCCCAATACCCCTCCCACCTTTCCAGCGCTGCCCCCGGTCCCTCTGATGTGTGTGATGGCGGCGGCTCCATTCCTGAGCCGCCGCCATCAGCAGCGAGTGTCAGCTCTATGCTGACACGCTGCTGTAACCCCATAGATGCCGCGGTTGCGGCATCCATGGGGTTAATAGAGGGAGCTCCCTCTCTCAACCATCGGGGCTGCAGCGCTGTGATGGCAGTTCCCGATGGTTGCCATGGCAACCGGACACTTTCACAGGAGAATTTATTTTTTGATTATTGTTATGCCCAGACAAATGAGAGGGTTAAGATAGCTAGTTAATACTGTAAACTTCGAATGGCATTGGCAACCGTAACTGTATTTAAAAGCCCAAGTAAATGGGAGCAAGAGTTGCATTGCCCCCCACTACAATGGACCAGTATTTATAGAAATGTAAGAAAGGCTACAATTTCTAATGCTCACAGATTAATTCAATTTAAGATCTTGCATCGATTGTATTATACTCCAAAAATCCAAGCAAAATTTCCTCAAAATAAAGGCCGAGATTTCTGCTGTCCTAAATGTGGATGTGTGAACGCGGATTTCGGCCATTTACTTTGGAACTGCAGCAAATTAAAATGGTACTGGGAACAGGTCTTTGTAGCCCTACAAAAGGAGTCCTTTTCGACATATAACCCTGGGATGTTGACGGTGATGTTGGGATATTTTGCTCCAGACACAGAATTTCCGGTCCGGGTCAGACAGATCTGGATGAGGGGGTTGATGGTGGCAAAGGTCATCTTAATTAAACACTGGGGGTCTGTCTCCCCACCCTCGTTAAGTGAATGGATCCAGTACCTTCAACAAATTAAAAATTATGAGGATATGGAAAGGAAACGGAGAGCGGCACGTGTGACTCTTTAGACACAATTATTACCGTAATTATAGCTGCATCTGATAGAGCTGTAGTGACGACAGCCAATTGGAGGGGGAGGGGGGAGGTTATAGTTCTATTTCTTGTATATTAATCTTGAATCTATTGTGATATTCCTAATTTATGCAAAAAAAAAAGTTAAAATAAAAATAGAAAATATGCATGAAATCCGCTCCAAAACCGCATAACAAAATGCAAAGAAACCTGCAATATTTATAGTTGTTTTGGTGCTTTTTTTTGTTGCAGATTTTCTGTTAACAACCCCATCGAAGTCTATGGAATAAAAATAAATACAAGCAAAGCGCACATGATCAAATACACTTTGCTGCTACTGTACTACGCTGTTTTTTTTTTCCACAGGAGAATCTGCGCTGTCATCTGCAATGTGTGCAGGTAGCCCTACTGTGACTCCAGTGACTATGGAGATTGTATCCAAAATGCAGTTTTAAGCTTCCTTCACAAAAAAAAAAAAGAAGGCACCCTGAGGTACCCCTACAGTGGAAAACCCCAAGAAGTGAAAAACATTTTGGAAACTAAACCCCACAAGGAATTTTTCAAGGCATGTAGCAAGCACTTTGACCCAACAAGTGATTCATAGAATTTAGAAATATTTGGCTGTGAAAACAAAAATGTTAATTTTTTACAAGAAAATGTCTCTTTAGGCTTACATTATTTATTTTCACAAGGGGTAACAGAGTAAATTACTCTCCTGAATATGGCAACACTTCATATGTGGCCATAAACTGCTGTATGGGCACACTGTAAAGTTCAGTGTACTGATAAGCAACAGCTTATGTATTCGGTATCCTACAAATTTTATATACCGTATTTTTCGCTTTATAAGACGCACTTTTTCCCCCCCAAAAGTGGGGGGAAAATGGCCGTGCGTCTTATAAAGCAAATACTTCGCTGGCCGCTATGCTGCACAGCGCGGCCAGCGAAGTATCAGTGACAGTGTGAAGGGAGGAGGCGGGGCCCGGTGCAGTGACTCTACTCTAATACACCGGGCCCCGCAACTGTTAAACATTCAATCTAATAGTATATGCTCTGTACGGGCGGCTCTTACTATAGTACCGTAAGTATAGCCAGAGCGGCATCTCCATCGGTCATGCGCCGCTTGCCGCACCTCCTTCCTCATGCGCCCTCTGCTCCAGCTCCCTTTGTCATGCGCCGCCTGCCCCAGCTCCCTCTGTCATGCGCCGCCTGCCTGTTCATTCATAAAGTGAGATAAGCAGGCAGGCGGCGCATGAGGAGGGAGCTGGGGCAGGCGGCGCATGACAGAGGGAGCTGGAGCAGACAGCGCATGACAGAGGAAGCTGCGGCAGGTGGCGCATGACCGATGGAGATGCCGGTCTGCGCTATACTTACGGTACTACAGTAAGAGCCGCCCGTACAGAGCATATACTATCAGATTGAATGTTTAACAGTTGCGGGGCCCGGTGTATTAGAGTAGAGTCACTACACCGGGCCCCGCCTCCTCCCTCCACACTGATGCATCTGATGGGGGATCTGTAGATGACACTTATGGGGATCTGTGGATGACATACGTGTCATCCACAGAGCCCCATAAGTGTCATGCACAGATCCCCCCTCAGTGTAATGCACAGATCCCCCCATCAGTGTCATTTACAGATCCCCCATCAGTGTCATCTACAGATCCCCCATCAGTGTCATCCACAGATCCCCCATCAGTGTCATCCACAGATCCCCCATCAGTGTCATCCACAGATCCCCCATCAGTGTCATCCACAGATCCCCCATCAGTGTCATCCACAGATCCCCCATCAGTGTCATCCACAGATCCCCCATCAGTGTCATCCACAGATCCCCCATCAGTGTCATCCACAGATCCCCCATCAGTGTCATCCACAGATCCCCCATCACAGTGCGTCATCCACAGATCCCCATAACAGTGCGTCATCCACAGATCCCCATAACAGTGCGTCATCCACAGATCCCCATAACAGTGCGTCATCCACAGATTCCCCCATAACAGTGCGTCATCCACAGATTCCCCCATAACAGTGTCATCCACAGATTCCCCCATAACAGTGCGTCATCCACAGATTCCCCCATAACAGTGTCATCCACACATCCCCATAACAGTGCGTCATCCACAGATCCCCCCATAACAGTGCGTCATCCACAGACCACCATTAGTTCAAAAGCTACCAAAAGCACACCTTTTGGTTCAAAATATTTTTTTCTTATTTTCCTCCTCAAAAACCTAGGTGCCTCTTATCATCAGGTGCGTCTTATAAAGCGAAAAATACGGTATATAAGCTTTATATGGTAGGACATAGTCGCCAAATATAGCAGCTAAAAGAAACAAGGGTCTCAAATTACGGTATATCAAAGAAATATGTTGCATAATATGTGTCATCACATTGCAGAGGCACTGAGCTACCAGAATATACAAAGTTCTAGTCCCCTTTTTTAAAACAACACCCATCAAGGTATTCATCTAGGAGTGTAATGAGAATTTTTAGCTTTGTAATGGGTTTTATTAGAATGCCAATTGAAATGTGGAGAAAAGGGAAATTAGAATTTTTACCAGCATACAGTTTCAAGGGGGTGTTTTATAAAATGATCAAAGGGGGTTTAGTTAAAAGTCAACAGAGGTGTAGTAAATTCTAAAACAATCTTTTATGCAAAGACCTGGCTTTGAGGGGCACGTCTCACAATGATGAATTGTGTCTTTCCTGATTCCATTTCTGGAGCATACCCGACACCTTTTTTGTGGCCTTCTCCGTGGCTCTTTGGGGGGAACTACCCCATGGAAATGCTGTCTTCGTAATATTCTGCTCTTACTTCCTGTGGCCCTGCTCCCTTCCCCTTCCTGTTCCCAAAATAAAAAGGTCTTTATTATTTTTTCTTGAAAGTGCAGGAATTTTCCTCTGTTTCCTGCACTTCTGTATATTACAAAGGCATTGTAGAGGGCAATTTGCGTCAGGTGCAATTCCAATTTTTTATATAATGCTCGAGTTTTGCGGAGGGCAGTGTATGTTTGCAGTACCTGGTCTGACAGATCCACCCCTCCCATAAACTTATTATAGTCCTGGATGCACACAGTTTTGGGGACTGATTCTGTGGATCCACGAACTGGAACAGGGGTGGATCTGTCAACATGTATGGTAATAAGTACAAAGACGTCACGCTTGTCTTTGTACTTAACAAGCGTCATGTTATCACTGCAAACTGCCCTGCTTTCCCTCACTCTTATTCTTTGGTCTATAAAATTTTTAGGCAGATGTTTTTGGTTTCGTCTGATAGTTCCGCATGCAACAGTGTCTCTGGAAAACAGGCATTTCAGTAGGGGAACACTTGTGTAGAAGTTGTCAAGGTACAAGTTGTACCCTTTACCTAGCAGGGGGTGAATCAAGTCCTATACTATTTTGCCTGCTATTTCAAGGAGAGGGGGTCACTCTGGGGGTTAAATTTTTGAATCTTTTCCCTCGTAAACTCTAAATTTATGTGTATAGCCACTTTGGCTTTCACATAGTTTGTAGAGTTTGATGCCATATCTGGCCCGTTTGTTGGGCAGGTATTGGCGAAAATGCAGTCTGCCCTTGAAGTGCACAAGGGATTCATCAATGGACAGATGCTTTTGAGGGGTGTAAACCTGGGCAAACTTGAGATTATAATGATCTGTAATGGGCCGAATTTTGTATAAACGATCGTATCCAGGATCATTAGGGGGTGGACAATCTGCATTATTGTTATACACTCACCTAAAGAATTATTAGGAACACCTGTTCTATTTCTCATTAATGCAATTATCTAGTCAACAAATCACATGGCAGTTGCTTCAATGCATTTAGAGGTGTGGTCCTGGTCAAGACAATCTCCTGAACTCCAAACTGAATGTCAGAATGGGAAAGAAAGGTGATTTAAGCAATTTTGAGCGTGGCATGGTTGTTGGTGCCAGACGGGCCGGTCTGAGTATTTCATAATCTGCTCAGTTACTGGGATTTTCACGCACAACCATTTCTAGGGTTTACAAAGAATGGTGTGAAAAGGGAAAAACATCCAGTATGCGGCAGTCCTGTGGGCAAAAATGCCATGTGGATGCTAGAGGTCAGAGGAGAATGGGCCGACTGATTCAAGCAGATAGAAGAGCAACGTTGACTGAAATAACCACTCGTTACAACCGAGGTATGCAGCAAAGCATTTGTGAAGCCACAACACGCACAACCTTGAGGCGGATGGGCTACAAGAGCAGAAGACCCCACCAGGTACCACTCATCTCCACTACAAATAGGAAAAAGAGGCTACAATTTGCACAAGCTCACCAAAATTGGACTGTTGAAGACTGGAAAAATGTTGCCTGGTCTGATGAGTCTCGATTTCTGTTGAGACATTCAAATGGTAGAGTCCGAATTTGGCGTAAACAGTATGAGAACATGTATCCATCCTCTGATGGCTACTTCCAGCAGGATAACGCATCATGTCACAAAGCTCGAATAATTTCAAATTGGTTTCTTGAACATGACAATGAGTTCACTGTACTAAAATGGCCCCCACAGTCACCAGATTTCAACCCAATAGAGCATCTTTGGGATGTGGTGGAACGAGAGCTTTGTGCCCTGGATATGCATCCCTCAAATCTCCATCAACTTCAAGATGCTATCCTATCAATATGGGCCAACATTTCTAAAGAATGCTATCAGCACCTTGTTGAATCAATGCCACATAGAATTAAGGCAGTTCTGAAGGCAAAAGGGGGTCCAACACCGTATTAGTATGGTGTTCCTAAAAATTCTTTAGGTGAGTGTATAATGTAGAAATTTCAGGAGACTTTCGAATCGGGTCCTGGACATAATGGTGCGGTATATTGGCGTGTGATGTAAAAGGTCAATACTCCAATATGACCGTAGTGATGTTTTTTTTAAATTATCCCCATATTAAGTACTAGACCACCAAATTTTTTCATTTCCAAAGGGGTCGTGGGAGTCCACTGAAGGGGTCTTGCATAGTATGAGTTGGGGTGGGTGGCTAAAAATGTATTGGCATAAAGATTAGTTTGCTCCACCATCATGTCTATCAATTCATCAAAAAAAAAAAGGGTGGAAAATATCAGCTTCCGTGAACCCTGCAGTGTTCACATGAATGCTGTAGTGGCCGTAAAGTCTGGCAACTGAGGTACAAAGTTAGTAGCAGAAGTTTAGCTGGGGTCATTTGTAGAAGCTGATGCGCTGCTAACTCTACTGCGTCTGTGAGAGGGTTCGTCAACTGATGAATCAGAAAAAGAACTATACATAGGAAAAGATTCTTCTTCTCCACTGTCAGAGTCAGGCTCTGAGGCTAGTATGGCATAAGCCTCCTCAGTGCTGTACACCCATTGAGACATTTTGTAAATTTGTAAAATTTATATATATATATATATATATATATATATATATTTATTTATTTATTTTTTATTCAGAAAAAAATTGGAAAAAACTGTTCTCCAAAAGCAGTGGAGCTTTATACCAATGGTGACAGAAATTTGTCACTGCTGGCGAATTCAGTGACAAGGACTGGTCATAGATAGAAGATAGAGGTTCGGAGGTATGGGGGGGGGGGGGTTGAAACTGAGTATTTATAATCGGAGACAAGTACTGACGTCCCCAATATTTTTATATTTTTATTTTATGTTTCAATGGTATTTATTAGGTTTTCACAATAATAAAGTGTACAAAATAATGTACTTAATACAGAGGACTTGGAGTCCAATTATTTGGACATTCCAAACAAATAAAATAAAAAACAAAAAGACATACATAAAATAAGACTTAAATAAAAAAGAAAGCGTCAGGAAATCAGGGGTAATAGACATATAGCTACAGGGTACATAGGTCTGGTGTCAGGAGGCGATCAGGAATAAGAGTATTTATAACTGCATAACCCCCCCTCAGTACACAATACATCCTTGATAATTATCAAAGCCCCCGATAGAGGGAGAGATCAATAGAGTGCGAAGAGGACAACCAGGGCTCCCAGACTCTTTCAAACAAAGCAAATGTATCTGAGCGGATAGCCGACATCCTTTCAGATTGATAAATCTTGTTGACTCTATCAATCACTGCTTGATAGCTCAATGACAAAGATCGCCACTGAGAGGCAATGTGGATTCTAGCTGCAAGCAGGATAAATTGGGTCAATTTGAATTTGGCATTTGGTAATTTCGGCGGCTTGTCGCCAAGTTATATTTTTATTTTAAATGTATTTTTATTTTTTTACAATAAACATCTAACTTACCCTAAAACTAGAGCTCTAACCCTGATAACCCCCTAACTAACCCTAATGAACTGCCAAAAACAGGTTACTGACAGTATGGATGACAGGAACTGGTGTGCTGATGTAAAGTCCCTATTGGCAGACAGCACACAGTGACAGGTACAGGGCACAAATGAGGGGTGATGAGGGGCACAGTGGACAAATTAGGGGCACTTTTGGAGTGTGTGTGTTTTTTTCCCACAGGTCTGTTTCACTGGCTCTGGCTCCGATAACGTATCGAAGGTGAGAGATAGCGTTCTGTACATAACTCATTGTGATTGGTCCACAGTCAGGAACAGACCAATCACAATGAATTATGTACAGAAAGCTATTTCTCATCTCCGATCCTCTCATTTCAGTGAGAGACGGATGCCATTAGAGGAGGAGATGTGTGTGCGCATGCGCACACTCGCACGATCACTCGTAGGTAGAAAATAATGTGTGGTGTGTGATCTGCGGCCGGGACAACAGCTGATTGGTCCCTGGCTGTCAAGGGCAAGTTGTTCACTCCCCGACACAGTGGGGTAAGTTGCGCTTCAGGTGCGCGATCTCGGCCGGAAGCATTTAAATGAACGCCGTGCATGTACGGCATTCTGCGTTCTGGCACAGTTTTCCCCGCTGTACATGCACGGCATTCTGCGCTAAGGGGATTGATATACCTGCATCCACCAACTATTGATTGAGGCCTGCGATACAGCTGCTTCCACAAAATACTGATTAAGGGGATTGCTATACCTGCTTCCACAAAATACTGATTAAGGGTTTTGATATACCTGCTTCCACAAAATACTGATTGAGGGGTGCGATATACCTGCTTCCACAAAATACTGAATAAGGGGTTTGAGATACCTGCTTCCACAAAACGCAGATTGAGGGTTGCAATATACCTGCTTCCACCAAATTTTGATAAAGGAGTTCTATATACCTGCTTCCACAAAATACTGATTAAGGGGATTGATATATCTGCTTCCACCAAATATTGATTGAGGCCTGCAATATACCTGCTTCCACAAAATACTGATTAATGGGTTTGATATACCTTCTTCCACAAAATATTCATTAAGGGGTTCTATATACCTGCTTCCACAAAATACTGATTAAGGGGATTGATATAACTGTTTCCACAAAATTCTGATTAAGGTGTTCTACATACCTGCTTCCACCAAATATTGATTGAGGCCTGCGATACACCTGCTTCAACAAAACACTGATTGAGGGGTGCAATATACCTATATACCTGTTTCCACAAAATACTGATTAATGGGTTTGATATACCTTCTTCCACAAAATACTGATTGAGGGGTGCAATACACCTGCTTCCACCAAATATTGATTAAAGAGTTCTATATACCTGCTTCCACAAAATACTGATTAAGGGGATTGATATACCTGCTTCCACAAAACACTGATTGAGGGGTGCGATATACCTGCTTCCACAAAATATTGATTAAGGGGTTCTATGTGCCTGTTTCCACAAAATACAGATTGAGGGGTACGATATACCTGCTTCCACAAAATACTGATTAATAGGTTTGATATACCTGCTTCCACAAAATACAGATTGAGGGGTGCGATATACCTGCTTCCACAAAATATTGATTAAGAGGATTGATATACCTGCTTCCACAAAATACTGATTAAGGGGTTCTATATACCTGCTTCCACAAAACACTGATTGAGGGGTGCGATATACCTGTTTCCACAAAATACAGATTAAGGGGTTCTATATACCTGTTTCCACAAAATTCTGATTAATGGGTTTGATATACCTGCTTCCACAAAATACAGATTGAGGGGTGCGATATACCTGCTTCTACAAAATATTGATTAAGAGGATTGATATACCTGCTTCCACAAAATACTGATTAAGGGGTTCTATATACCTGCTTCCACAAAACACTGATTGAGGGGTGCGATATACCTGCTTCCACAAAATATTGATTAAGGGGTTCTATATACCTGTTTCCACAAAATTCTGATTAATGGGTTTGATATTCCTGCTTCCACAAAATACAGATTGAGTGGTGCGATATACCTGCTTCCACAAAATACTGATTAAGGGGATTGATATACCTGCTTCTACAAAATACTGATTAAGGGGTTCTATATACCTGCTTCCACAAAAAACTGATTGAGGGGTGCGATATACCTGCTTCCACAAAATATTGATTAAGGGGATCTGTGTACCTGTTTCCACAAAATACTGATTAATGGGTTTGATATACCTGCTTCCACAAAATACAGATTGAGGGACACGATATACCTGCTTCCACAAAATACTGATTAATAGGTTTGATATACCTGCTTCCACAAAATACAGATTGAGGGGTGCGATATACCTGCTTCCACAAAATATTGATTAAGAGGATTGATATACCTGCTTCCACAAAACACTGACTGAGGGGTGCGATATACCTGCTTCCACAAAATATTGATTAAGGGGTTCTATATACCTGTTTCCACAAAATTCTGATTAATGGGTTTGATATACCTGCTTCCACAAAATACAGATTGAGTGGTGCGATATACCTGCTTCCACAAAATATTGATTAAGGGGTTCTATATACCTGCTTCCACAAAATACTGATTAAGGGGATTGATATACCTGCTTCTACAAAATACTGATTAAGGGGTTCTATATACCTGCTTCCACAAAAAACTGATTGAGGGGTGCGATATACCTGCTTCCACAAAATATTGATTAATGGGTTCTATATACCTGTTTCCACAAATTACTGATTAAGGGGTGCAATATACTTGCTTCCACAAAATACTGATTAATGGGTTTGATATACCTGCTTCCACCAAATATTGATTAAGGGGTTCTATATGCCTGCTTCCACAAAATACTGATTAAGGGGTTCTATATACCTGCTTCCACAAAACACTGATTGAGGGGTGCAATATACCTGCTTCCATAAAATATTGATTAAGGGGTTCTATATACCTGCTTCCACAAAATACTGATTAATGGGTTTGATATACCTGCTTCCACAAAATACAGATTGAGCGGTGCGATATACCTGCTTCCACAAAATATTGATTAAGGGGTTCTATATACCTGCTTCCACAAAATACTGATTAAGGGGATTGATATACCTGCTTCCACAAAATACTGATTAAGGGGTTCTATATACATGCTTCCACAAAAAACTGATTGAGGGGTGCGATATACCTGCTTCCACCAAATATTGATTAAGGGGTTCTTTATTAAAGCCTACAATAACCCAAAAACAGTACCTCACTCCCCAACCTACTGCAACTTATACAAAAAAAGAGCAAGGATTTTTACAAGGTAAAAAATCTCATTTTATTCAATATAAATCACATGATCATTACAGGTAATGCTCAAAAGGGACAGGACATGGAGACTGAGCCACAAAGTGCTATACAATGTGGAGAATCACAATGGACACATACCCATGTTGCTGCTGTAGAATGGTAACACGATTCCTGCACTGCTTCAACCTCGACACGTGTTTCGCCACGTAGGCTTCGTCAGGAGGTATATATACCTTTGTGGCTCAGTCTCCATGTCCTGTCCCTTTTGAGCATTACCTGTAATGATCATGTGATTTAATTGAATAAAATGAGATTTTTTACCTTGTATAAATCCTTGCTCTTTTTTTGTATGAGGGGTTCTTTATGCCTGCTTCCACAAAATACTGATTAAGAGGATTGATATACCTGCTTCCACAAAATACTGATTAAGGGTTTTGATATACCTGCTTCCACAAAAACTGCTCTTCTCTAGTGACTTTGGCACAGGGTCATTTTGAAAATGACAGGCAGAGTAAGAGGCAGGCTGTTCCGCAGGGGTGTAGGGGTCGGGCAGGTGCACCATGCCGGAGCCTAAGTGGGAAGTTGGAGAAGGTGCATGCAATTACTTCAAAGGAGGCACCAGAGTAGGTTGAGTAGCTCACTCAGCCTTCCGCTGCTGCACCCTCCTCATCCTCTATATCTGCACCCTCCTCACTCTCTGCTGTGTGCACCCCCAAAGACCCCACCACCACCACCACCACCACGGTCCCTCCACTCGAGTCAGAGGAATTATTTTCCCATCCATTCCCAGACCTTACCGATGCACAGCCATTCTTGGCATCGGATGAGAAAGAGGAGGTAGTAACGTCCACCACCCAGCGGTCTGACGACAGTACCCAGATCAGCCCAAGGAGGGTGGTCCCCACTGTTGCTGCCTACTCCGAGATCTCTAATGTCAATGGTGGAGAAGATGACGATGATGACGTGTCAATGGACGTCACGTGGGTGCCCACAAGAGAGGAAGAGGAGAGGGAGTTCAGAGGGAGAGACAGAGCAACAGATAGGGAGGAGAATGAGGAGAAGCAGGCAGAACTCGCAGTATACCGGAGGCAAAAATCAGACTACAAATATATCTGGAGCGAGCCATCCACCATGCGCTCCCAGGACCCCGGCACATGACTCCTCAGTGTGGGCTTTTTTAACGTGTCGCTGACAATAGTGTTGCCATCTGCAGCCTATGCTGTCAACGCATAAGTCGCGGTAAGCCCAACACTCACTTAGGGATGATCACCTTAAGAAGGCACCTGGCCTCCCATCACCGAGCCCAGTGGGAGCGATGCCGTCAGAACCCACAAAGCCACACTCCTGGTGCTCGACGTCCTGCATATTCTTCTATCTCCTCCCATTTGTCCCTCACTCCACCTTCCACCATGCCGTCGTCGCGTTCATCTGGCAGAAGGTAGACTTCCGTGGCCCAAATGTTCGAGCGTAAAAAGTTGATGATGCCGGATAACCCTCTTGCCCAACGGCTGACCGCTGGCTTGTCGGAACTGCTAGCCCGCCAACTACTGCCATATAAACTGATGGACTCGGAGGCCTTTAGAAAATTTGTGGCCATTGGCACACCGCAATGGAAAGTCCCTGAAAGGAAATATTTCTCCCAGAAGGGCATCCCAGAGCTATATGGCCACGTTCAACGGCAAGTGAATATATCTCTGTTACACAGTGTCGGTGCCAAGATACAATTGACCACAGACACGTGGTCTAGCAAACACAGGCAGGAAAGGTACATAACTTTTAATGCCAACTGGGTGAACCTTCTGACAGCCATCAAGCATGTATCCCGTGGCACCCGTGAGGATTTGGTGTTACCGCCACGGATTGCATGCAGGACTGCCTCTTCTTCTCCTCCTCCTACTCCATCCTCCATACTCCAATTCAGTTGGAGGGGAGACACAGGGCAGACAGCTAAGGCTACTTTCACATTAGCAGCAGCCTTCTCATAGTTTTATTCCGGCCGCCTCTCTGCATGTTTGCCGTGCTGCTGCCGGACCTCCGGCCTGCCCCCATTATAGTCAATGGGGCCGGAGCAGACCTCTGGCGGCACACGTGCACTAGCGTCAGCACAGATCCGGCATGCTGTTCACCAGCCGGAACAGCCTGCCGGAAAAGGCTGCCGCTAATGTGAAAGTAGCCTAAGCCAACAGTTTGGACAGTGCAGGGAGTGTGGCTTGTTCGAACCAACACTGCCTTCACAGTGCTTTTCCATTCACATAGGCTGACCTGCTTCTTCTGCTCCGTCAGGCTTGTGCATGGAACGTCATCAGAGCACGGAAAGAAGCTGACATCCCAGATCATGTGACATTCAGTGAAATATGGAAAGGGGCTACTGTAGATGTGGGAGATTTTTATGTGAAGACAGCCATATTAAGATATAGGACAAAAAGGTCATGATGGAAAAATAAAGAATGCCGAGGTGGGTGTTATGAAACTGTTAGTTCCTCAAGTAGCCCGCAGCCTATTCTGGGTGTGAGGTCAATATAAATGTCAGAATATGCAATTGTTCTGCTTCTGCAAACTTTTCTCGAAGCTTTAATGGTACAGTTCCCAAAATATGGGTATAAATATCTGTCTTGCTTTGCAATAAATTAGGAACTTATGATTCAGCATTGTGCCTGTGTCTAGTTCCTCTGTGTACACATTAAATCTGCAGATAAGATTCGGACCCAAGCAATGATAAAGGTTGGCTGATTGCCCTAACAATTCTTGGCTCCTGAACGTGGGGCTCGACTAGTGGACTCTTCCCCGAGGCATAGAAACCACGCTGAGGCTTGGACAAGGACGCACAGATAACAAACAGCGCTATAAAAGGTAAGAAGCTCATTCTTACAACCATCTGTGTCTCCTGTTGTCTGAAAATCAGCCTTCGAGGTTGAGGGGAAGTTATAAAAGTCTACTCACAGTCAAGCCTAATTTGTAGGTAAGAACCTTATGATTCCTATGATTGCTGGGTAATGAGACATGGACGTTGGAATTGACTTTGGTCATGTGCTGGGTATCTGCATTAATGTAGCTGTTGTTATTTGGATTATATATAGAATTAATGAGAATGCAATGAAAAAGAACCAGGAACCCTGGAACCCTATTAGACATTGTTGAGTAGGGGTAAAAACTTGTCCTGGGGGAATCTTGTTTTGTTCAGTATACACTAACAGGGTGTAGTGAGGAAGTACTGACGGTATAAACAAGGGAAATACAGACGTCTGAATTTATATATTTTTTCTACTGAAGTAATTCTAGGCTAACAGCTATTGAAATGGAGTACTCAGGGAGTGTACCTGAGGGGTACAACTCAGCCAAACAATTGGTGGAGAATATAGGAGGTATAGAAGCTTTGAAGAATGCTGATAAAGTGTTGGAAAAAGCAGGTATGAAGTATGGGAATCTTAACTCTAGGAGTACTAGTACGGTGGCACCCTGAGTTAGGGAGGAAGCCCCGGGGAAGCTAGTCTGGGAAAGATTCAAAAGGACCCATGATGGGTGGATAAAGGATCATGAATGTGAAGAAGTAGTTGATACATGGTGTAGAGTGGCAGAACAGGTGTGTAAAGAAGGATGGAAATCTGTAGTGTATAAAGGGCAACTGTACTATGACACAAAGACAGGACTAAGACAGACCACGGGGACCATACCAAGTAAGTCCGGGGAGCAAAAGAGGAAAACTGACAGACAAAAAGTGAGAGACAGTAGAGATGTATGCAGCTTGAACTGACATGGGTTGGGATCAGACTAGACCAATGGGTGGGAAATTGCTGACATTAGCATTTATGGAAGGCTTGAGATCTGTTTTGCAAGCCAAGCTAAAAAGTCTGTAAACCTGAATGGCGAGTCACCCCACTGTCACAAATGATTGCTGCTCCAAAAGGGTTAGAACTGGACATGAAAAAGAATTCAGGGACTGCAGCTGCGAGGGGAGTGACGTCACGACATTGTAATGTGTGATAGCAAGTACTAGGTCTACAATAATAAGAGGAAATAGCAAGACAATGAGACTTGCTGTGAGGCAACTATACTGTATCTCTTTTAATTTTCCTACATCAGAATGGGTGTAAAGCCTCAAAGCAGAAGCTGCAGTTTTGTAAAAACAAGGTTGTATTTCGATTACACTGCCTCTCCCATGGAGCTCGCCACCTTACCCCAGAAAGAAAGGAGGCTGTTGAAAGGATACAAGTGCCCAAAGAGCACAAAGTCTACGGGTGTTTTTGGAGCTGGTGTCATACTGTCGTCCCTGGATTAGACATGTCTCCATGTTAATGCAGTCTCTGTATGATTGTCTGTCATCTGACCCATTTCACCTTACAGAATAGGCAGTGAATAATTTCCATACATTGAAGCTGTACATAACCTCCGCCCCAGCCCTGGGTATTCCAAAATATGACAATGAATTTACTTTGTTTTGTTCTGAAATGCAGGGCCACAGCACTGCTGTCCTATAACTCAGAAACATGGTGACCGTCAACGCCATGTGGCATACTTCTCAACCTGCCTTGACCCGGTTGCCAGAGGCGCCCCTTCTTACGTCAGGGCAGGGCAGCAGTGCAGACAATGATTGAGAAAGCTTCATAGATAGTGTTAGACTATCCAGTCATTGTACAAACTCCTCATGATATCCAGGGCATTCCCACACAGGTACAGCCAAAACATATTTCCATGGCCAGACAACTTAGGCTACAATGTGCCCTCATCATGCCAGATAATATTTATTTTAAAAGGTGCACTCCTCTGAATCCTGCTACTTTGTTACCAATTACAGATTCAGAAATGGGGGAAGGTAGTGGCACTAGTGAATTTTTGCAAGATTTGTTTGAAAAAGATCCACATGACTGTGTGCAGTTAATGCAACAAGAAACATCTGGTTTTGATCATGTACATGAGAAACCTCCTTGATAACTCTGATTTTGAGTATTTTGTAGATGGAAGAAGGTTTATGGGAGAGGATGGCATGTTCCATACTGGATATGCAGTGGTCACACCACATGAGGTAGCTGTTGCTGAACCACTCCCTCCACACATGTCTTCACAGGAGGCACTCGCTGAGGCATGTAAATTGGCTCTGGGGAAGAAGGTGAACATCTACACAGCTTTTGGTATTGCGCATGATTATGAACCAATATGGTGGGCCAGAGACTTTTTTACATCAGCAGGCCGGCCAATTAAGAACAAAGACTCTGTGTTTGAATTAATGAATTCTTTGTTACTAACTGAAGAAGTTGCTATCATAAAGGTAAAGGCTCATACCAACCACATCACGACAGAGGCAAGAGGCAACGATCAGGCAGATCCAGCCATTGAATGCCGAAGCCACCCTGGTAAAGCCTTGAAACCCGTGGAGGTGTCCAGAGAGACTCTAATCAAGTTCTTTGAGCAAGCTTTACCTTAGGAAAAAGACTTGTGGACTAAGCAAGGAGCTATCCCTGATGGTGAGGGTCTGTGGAGAAATAAGGACAGAGTGTGTCTGCCCTGCGCCATGTATCCAGCTATGGCACAGGAGGCCCATGGGCCTATGCATCTGTCAAAAAGTGCCATGGTAACTGTGGTAAGTGCAGGGTGGATTGCCCCAGGGTTCTCCAGAACAGGTGCTCGATTTGTGCAAGGATGTATGGTCTGTGCATTGAAAAATCCCAGCCAGGTGGTGAAGACTCCAAGCAAGCACACCCCCAGGCCACTTCTGATGACCAGAAGTATAATTCCACAGCAGTCCCCCTTCCAAAAGCTGGGTGGGTGGAGGCCCCTTGGTGGCAAGCAAACGTAACTGCAGTCCACAAACACACCCTCTACCATAGGGCCGCTGATAATATCCTCATGTAGTAGAGATGAATATTGCAAATAAATTCTTCAGCTCTCTGTTCATTTACCCCATGGTGATGCGAATGTGGAACAAATTGGTGGTAGCCACAGATTATTTATATGACCAGATATGGTATGTTTTTGGGTTACTAAACCAAACCAATAGTGTTCAGGCCCAGCTCATAGTAGTTACCAATCAGCATACGTTAGTCCTTGATTATCTTACAGCAAAGGAGGGGGGATGTGTCAGGTCCTAGGCCCTGCCTGTTGTCATTATGTGGATCCTCAGGGAAATTTTCAGATTCGAGCTGATATAGAGAAGAACAAAGAGTTGCGTGAAAGGTGGCTACAAGAACATAATGCAGAAAAGGATAGTTGGTGGGGAAATACCTTTTCATTCCTGAATCCAGCAAACTGGTTCAAAAGGTTTGGGAGGATGGTTTATGGGGATATTACAAATGCTTATGCAAATTGCTCTAATAATCCCATCATTTATGTTGTATTCAAATTGCTGATGATGTGCGTTAGCAAACTGTGTGCAACCAAAGGAAGAGATTATCGTGATATATAAATAAGTGATGTTATTGTCCGAGAAGTCACGAATGGTGCCAAGGCTCGAGGAATCCAAGATTGGCAGGGTGGGAATGTCCCTGAAGTACTCGGCTAACTGTACCTAATGTGCGCTATCTCGGAAATATCATCAAATGGGGGAATTGTGGGAGATGAGAATACATTTTTATGTGAAGACAGCCATATTAAAGGGTTTCTGTCACCAGATTTAACCCTATTAAGCTAGCTGACATGAACGATGTGCTAATGTCAGCTAAACCTAACTAGCCTATTCCTACTTTTATCTATGCCCCCAATACGCAAGAAATCTAACTTTTATAATATGCTAATTAGCCTCTAGGAACAGGGCGGGTGTTGTTCCTGCTCCTAGAGGCTCCGTTGTCCCACCTTTGTCGCCTCCCTCCAAGACCTGATTGACAGGGCCAGTCAGCGCCCGCATCTGTCTGCCAGCCCTGTGCTCTGGTGAAATCTCGCGCCATTCAGTATTCGGCGCAGGCGTTGTAAGGGAAAGACGATTGCCGGCTGCCAGCTTCCTGCGCCGAATACTGAATGGCGCGAGATTATACCAGAGCACAGGGCTGGCAGACAGATGCGAGTGCTGACTGGCCCTGTCAATCAGGACTTGGAGGGAGGTGACAAAGGTGGGAGAACTGAGCCTCTAGGAGCAGGAACAACGCCCCCCCCCCGTCCCTGCTCCTAGAGGCTATTTAGCATATTATAAAAGTTAGATTTCTGGCGTAACGGGGCATAGATAAAAGTAGGATTAAGCTATTTAGGTTTAGCTGACATTAGCACATCGCTAATGTCAGCTAGCTTAATAGGGTAAAATCTGGTGACAGAATCCCTTTAAGATATAGGACAAAAAGGTCAGGATGGAAAAATAAAGAATGCCGAGGTGGGTGTTATGAAACTGTTAGTTCCTCAAGTAGCCCGCAGCCTATTCTGGGTGTGAGGTCAATATAAATGTCAGAATATGCAATTGTTCTGCTTCTGCAAACTTGTCTCGAAGCTTTAATGGTACAGTTCCCAAAATATGGGTATAAATATCTGTCTTGCTTTACAATAAATTAAGAACTTATGATTTAGCATTGTGCCTGTGTCTATTTTCTCTGTGTACACATTAAATCTGCAGATAAGATTTGGATCCCAGCAATGATAGAAGTTGGCTGATTGTCCTAACATAGATGAAGTAAACAAAATTGAAAACCCCTTACATTTGCTTCGTTAGTCTACTTTCACACTGGCGTTTTGGTTTCCGTTTGTGAAATCCGTTCAGGGCTCTCACAAGCGGTCCAAAACGGATCAGTTTTGCCCTTAATGCATTTTGAATGGTAAAGTATCCTCTCAGAATTCATCAGTTTGGCTTGGTTGCGTCTCCATTCCGCTTTTGACAAAAGTGAGCCAAACTAATCCGTCCTGACACACAATGTAAGTCAATGGGGACGGATCCGTTTTCACTGGCACAATAGAAAACTGATCCGTCCCCCATTGACTTTCAATGGTGTTCAAGACGGATCAGTTTTGGCTATGTTAAAGATAATACAAACGGATCTGTTCTGAACGGATGCATGCGGTTGTGTTATCAGAACGGATCCGTTTGTGCAGATCCGTGACCGATACGCACCAAACGCGAGTGTGAAAGTAGCCTAAGAAACATACAAAGAAAAAACATTAAAAAGAATAATAACTTGCACAACCCCTTTAACAATCTGTCACATGCAGTAGTATGTGCAGTAGCTATTCTCCTCTAATAGCTTTGCTTGCACCATTCTGTATGGTTGCAGACTGACTACTAATATCTGTTATATAAACCCACGTACTCTGCACACTGCATACTGGGTTTGTGCTCACGGCTTTGCCATGTGTATACCGTAAGCCTTAAATACAGTGAAGAAAATCTATCATAGATTGGCGTTTTACACCAGTCTATGATATTCCGTACGCTGCCGGAGGATGCGTCTAATTTATGATGAGGTGCCTGACTCATCACAAATTAGGTGCATCCTCCATCAGTCCATGTTTCTAAACTGAAATGTACTCCAGCTAGAAGCTAGCATAGATTTCAGTATTATTTTACACCAGTAAACCAGCATAAAAGAAAATAAATGAGCCTCACCACGTCACCTTCTGGGGAAAGTGGTGACGGCTGAATGAAATGCCATTTGCACCTAAATGTACACTCAATAGCTTGAAAATGCCTCAAACGCAAGGTTCGAGGCATATTTTCCTCAAGAAAACTGATATGGGTGGAATGATACATTCTCGCCAATGGATTTAAGGTTGGTGGAATTGCTTGTCTAACAATAATTTAATATATAATTGTACAATGATCAATAGGTTTACATACTATCTAACAGAAACCTTATGGGTTATACACTTCAAACCCAGCCATGTTTTTATTTTTAATTTGTGGCCTTTTATTTTTCACTATTAAATTTATTATTTTGCATTTTGCCTTTAGGCAGATCTAGGATATTTGTTCCCCACTGTGTAGAAAAAAAGGCTTTCAAATTCATCATAGGAGAACAGAGAAAAGGAAAGTACAAATAGCTGTGCATTGCCGAATCCTTCTTCTGATGCTCTCTGCATGAGCTTCTGTCTATGCTGTTTCCACCTATGAGAAAATGAAGAAATTAAATGAATGTATGTGGTGTATGAATGTGTAGCATGTACAGCAAGTCACCATAACCAATATACACCGTGTGCACAATTATTCTGCAAATATTATTTTATAAAATTCATTTTATTATTGAACAACTACAGTGTTGTCGGTCAGTCCAAAATGTTAATAATAAACCTAAAACCTGAATATTTAAGAACTTAAAGGTGAGGTTTGGGCTTTTTAAGGAGAATACCTATGTGTGCATAATTATTGAGAAAATATTAATGTGCAGAATTATCATGTAACTAAATAAAAAAATGGAAATCTTCCCATCTTGCTTATTTCTTTTCATCTGTTAACCACATATGGACCTCCGCCGTACATGTACGGCGCTGGTGGACGTGACTTAAGGACCAGCGCTGTACATGTCCGGCAGTCACTGATAACCAGACCCCTGCTGTATGCGCCAGCATTGGTGAAAACACTGATACCGACGCATTAACCCTTGATTAGAGATGGCCTTGCGGTTCGCCCGGCGGTCGTTTTGCGGCGAACTTTGCGTGTTTGTGATTCTCTGAACATGCGAACATATGGAGATATTCGCGCCCGCCATATTCTTTTACATTGTGAAGAACTTTGACCCATGACACATCCATCAGGTGGTACAGGACAGCCAATTAAGACGTTTCAGCACATGGACACACCCCCTACCTTATAAATAAACCCAATCTGGCAGCCATTTTACATTCAGTGTTTTGCCATTGTAGGGAGAGGTTGCTGTGTGGAGCAGGGACAGGCTGTTAGGGACACCAAACGCTAGCTAATAGTGCCACAAAAGTCATTTTAAGGACTAGTATAGGTGTGCTATCGATAGATGTGATACACAGAGGGGTGCGATATACTTATAATATACTTTTATAATGAGTCAAAAACACATAGCTCTATATAGTGATCACCTGGAAGTCAGGGGCCTAGGGGCTAGGGGCTTACTAGGGCCATTTCTATATAGGGTAAGGTTCCCGACGGGGTCGCTCTTATCAGGGCGGGTGGTCTGTGGTTAGGCTATCAGGGCCAGAATAGCACCCCCCTGTAGGGCAATATCAGGGACAGTTCTTTGCCCACCCTGTCCTTCAATACCACATCATCATCTAGCCCATGGATAGATGTTTTTTGCTTTCCCTCCGGGATTCATGGATGTGCACTGGTACCCCCCGGATTGTGGTAGGACATATGGTTTCTGATTTGTTGCTGCCGAGCACCTGATTTAGTGCCACCGAGCACTTGTTATTGCCTACCACATCTATGCTTTTTGCTTAACTTTAATAATTAAATTTATTTTCATTTTGAGGGATATCTTTTCCATTCACATGTCCGCAAAATAGGTCCGCATCCGTTCCGCAATTTTGCAAAATGGGTGCAGCAACATTCATTTTCAATGGGGCCGGAATGTGCTGTCCGCAACCGCATTTGCGGATCCGCATTTGCGAATCCGCACTTCTGCATCCATGCTTCCGTTTCCGCAAAAAAATAGAACATGTCCTATTCTTGCCCGCAATTGCAGACAAGATTAGGCATTTTCTATTATAGTGCGATGTGCGGTCCCCAAATTGCGGAATGCACATTGCCGGACGTGTGAATGGACCCTCATAGTAACATTATTAAAGGTTACGTTTTATCTGTATGTATATTCTAATGGATTGCCTTCCATGTACAATGTTATCATATACTTTCTATGTTAGAAAGTATATTATAGTGCATTTGTATTGTGTGACAGTTGTGTGCGGTTCTGCTGCGATACTGCAGGTATATAGAGGGACAAGCGTTATTGGAACAAATAATTTCTACTGGTGTGATATACCAGTCGCCCCCCAAAAAAACTGATTGAAGTGGGGTGTTATATACCAATATACTTTCTTTATAGTGCATTTGGGTACTGTATAGTGCATTTGCGCATGCTCGTACGCGAAAATTATATTGCCGATATTTTGCATTGAAAAAAATATTGAATGGAGAGCGCAAATTCGAATAATAATACATCTGGTATGTCACTGTCCATGTTGTGGGACTATTTGTGCACTTCTAGTAATTATTTCTTGGCTGCAATTATGAGCTGTGGTTTAATGGCCTGCCATTAAAATGAATGGGACCCGCCGCGAACTTGTGGTTCGCAAACATTTGATTGCGTTCACGCACCGTCCCGGCAGATGTTCATCCATCACTAACCTTGATGTGCCGCGGTCAGCGCTGTCCGCGGCACGTGCGATGCCTGTAGAGAGAGGGAGCACCCATCGGGTCCCCGAGCTGCTGTAACGGGGACCTGATGGCAGGAAAGGCAGCCCGATGCCTTCCTTAGGCAGTGTGTCTGCCTTCCGTGACAGCCTGTGAGATACAGCCCCCTGGATCTCACAGGCAAGCAGGCGGTAAGTGTATTACAGTCTGTAATATACTTACAGCCAATGCATCACAATACAGAAGTATTGTGATGCATTTTTAAAGGGGATCAGACCCCCAAAAGTTGAAGTGCCAGAGTGGGACAAAAAATAAAGTAAAAATTAATATAAAAAAAGTTTTCCAAAAAAATAAAAAATGTAAAGAAAAAAAAGCATACTTTTCCCAAAATAAAGTACAATTTTTTTTTGTAAAAAATAGGGAAAAAAAGAAAAGTAGACATATTAGGTATCGCCGCATCCGTGTCCACCGGCTCTATAAAAATATCAAAATGACCTAACCCCTCAGGTGAACACCGTCAAAAAACAAACAAAACAAAACTGAGATAAAAAACATCAAAACACTAAAAGTGCAACACCAAGCAATCAAAAAGGCGTATGCCCCCCAAAATAGTACCAATCTAACTGTCACCTCATCCTGCAAAAAATGAGCCCCTACATAGGACAATCACCCAAAAAATAAAAATCTATGGTTCTCAGAATATGGAAACACTAAAACATGATTTTTTTGTTTAAAAAATGCTGTTAATGTGTAAAACTTAAATAAATGTAAAAAGTATACATATTAGGTATTGCCATGTCTGTAAGGACCTGCTCTATAAAAATATCACATGACCTAACCCTTCAGGTGAACACAGTAAAAAAAAATGAAATAAAAACTGTGTCAAAAAAAGCCAATCTGCCGAAAAAGTGAAATTCTGAAATTTCATCTACATTTTTCTTTCATTCTTGTGGAACACCTAACGGGTTAACAAAGTTTGAAAAATCAGTTTTAAATACCTTGAGGCCGGGTGTATCTTCCAAAATGGGGTCACATTTTTGGAGTTTTTACTCTAGGGGTGCATCAGGGGATCTTCAAATGTGCAAATTAAAACGATCCCACTGAAATCTGCCTTCCAAAAACCATATGGTGTTCCTTTCATTCTGCGCCTTGCCGTGTGCCCATACAGCAGTTTACGACCACATAAGGGGTATTTCTGTAAACTACAGAATCAGGGAAATAAATATTGAGTTTTGTTTGGCTGTTAACCCTTGCTTTGTTAGCAGAAAAAAATGATTAAAATAGAAAATATGCCAAATAAGTGAAATTCTGAAATTTCATCTACATTTTCCATTAATTCTTGTGGAACACCTAAAGGGTTAACGACGTTTGTAAAATCTGTTTTGAATACCTTGAGGGGTGTAGTTTCCAAAATGGGGTCACTTTTTTGGAGTTTGTACTCTAGGGGTGCATAAAATTATGCCAGTAAAATCTGCCTTCCAAAAACCTTATGACATTCCTTTCCTTCTGCACCCTGCCGTGTGCCTGTACAGCAGTTTACAACCACATATGGGGTGTTTCTCTAAACTACAGAATCAGGGCAATAAATATTAAGTTTTGTTTGGCTGTTAACCCTCGATTTGTTAAAGAAAAAAATGGATTAAAATGGAAAATCTGCCAAAAATTTGAAATTCTGAAATTGCATCTACATTTTCCTTTAATTCTTGTGGAACACCTAAAGGGTTAAGAACGTTTGTAAAATCAGTTTTGAATACCTTGAGGGGTGTAGTTTCTAAAATGGGGCCATTTTTGTGTGGTTTCTATTATGTAAGCCTCACAAAGTGACTTCAGACCTGAAATGGTCCTTAAAAAGTGGGTTTTGGAAATTTTCTGAAAAATTTTAAGATTTGATAAACTTCTAAGCCTTCTAAAATCCCCTAAAAAGAAAATGTAATTTACAAAATGATCCAAACATGATGTAGACATATGGGAATTATAAAGTAATAACTATTTTAGGAGGTATCACTATCTGTTTTAAAAGCAGAGAAATAAAAATTTAGAAAATTGCGAATGTTTCCAAATTTGGTATTTTTATAACTAAAAATGAAATATTTTGACTTAAATTTACCACTTTCATGAAGTAGAATATGTGACGAGAAAACAATTTCAGAATGGCTCGGATAAGTAAAAGCATTTTAAAATTAGCACCACATAAAGTGACACATGTCAGATTTGCAAAAAATGGCCTGGTCTTTAAGGTGAAAAATGGCAGGGTCTTGAAGGGATTCATTTCCCTGTCACAGATGCAGTGCAGATGTACCTCACACCAAAAATGGTTATATGTCACCTACTGAACTAACAGACGGATTAACTACAGGGTGGGCCATTTATATGGATACACCTTAATAAAATGGGAATGGTTGGTGATATTAACTTCCTGTTTGTGGCACATTAGTATATGTGAGGGGGGAAACTTTTCAAGATGGGTGGTGACAATGGCGGCCATTTTGAAGTCGGCCATTTTGAATCCAACTTTTGTTTTTTCAATAGGAAGAGGGTCATTTGACACATCAAACTTATTGGGAATTTCACAAGAAAAACAATGGTGTGCTTGGTTTTAACGTAACTTTATTCTTTCATGAGTTATTTACAAGTTTCTGACCACTTATAAAATGTGTTCAATGTGCTGCCCATTGTGTTGGATTGTCAATGCAACCCTCTTCTCCCACTCTTCACACACTGATAGCAACACCGCAGGAGAAATGCTAGCACAGGCTTCCAGTATCCGAAGTTTCAGGTGCTGCACATCTCGTATCTTCACAGCATAGACGATTGCCTTCAGATGAAGGGCGCGGGGCGCCCTGACGTCACTCTGAAGCGCCCTGGGAGCCGCACGGACGGTAAGTATACTGCTCCCCCGCTCCCCACTACACTTTACCATGGCTAACAGGACTTTAGCGTCCCGGCAGCCATGGTAACCATTCAGAAAAAGCTAAACGTCGGATCCGGTAATGCGGCAAAACGACGTTTAGCTTAAGGCCGGATCCGGATTAATGCCTTTCAATGGGCATTAATTCCGGATCCGGCCTTGCGGCAAGTGTTCAGGATTTTTGGCCGGAGCAAAAAGCGCAGCATGCTGCAGTATTTTCTCCGGCCAAAAAACGTTCCGTTCCGGAACTGAAGGCATCCTGATGCATCCTGAACGGATTTCACTCCATTCAGAATGCATTGGGATAATCCTGATCAGGATTCTTCCGGCATAGAGCCCCGACGACGGAACTCTATGCCGGAACCCAACAACGCAAGTGTGAAAGAGTCCTTACTCACATAAAACAAGTAATATATATAATATAGCTTACAGTGAATTACTGTAAATACTTACAGTTCTGAAGACTCCAGTAGGCTCAGGATCAGTGCTCTGGGCAGCTGGACTCAGGGATGGAAGTGGGAACCGCTCTGCAGTTTAGGAAGGAGACCTATAAGACGCACCTAGGGGGACAATAAGAAAAAAAATATTTTTCATTACACCTCAGGTCAGACCACCAATCAGGCCCCCAATGTTAATAAGACCCCATTAAGTCTTCAAATCAGACCCCCAATTAGACCTCAGCTCAGACCCCAATGTAAATGACCCCCCAATCAGACCTCAGATAAGAGCCCCATGCCTCCCATCACCCCCATAATCAGCCCTTATGCCTCTCAGCCCCCATGCCTCTCATTAGCCCCATAATCAGCCCTTATGCCTCTTAGCCCCATTATCAGCCTTTATGCCTCTCAGCCCCCATTATCAGCCCTTATGCCTTTCAGCCCCCATTATGCCTCTCAGGAGTCTCAGCCCCCATTATGCCATTGCCTCGCCGAGTCAGCCCAATTTATGCCTCAGTCCCCCCATTATGCCTCCCAGCCCAATTTATGCCTCAGCCCCCCATTATGCCTCTCAGCCCAACTTATGCCTCAGCCCCCCCATTGTGCCTCTCAGCCCAATTTATGCCTCACCCCCCCATTATGCCTCTCAGCCCAATTTATGCCTCAGCCCCCCATTATGCCTCTCTCAGCCCAATTTATGCCCCCCCACATTATGCCTCTCAGCCCAACTTATGCCTCAGCCCCCCCATTGTGCCTCTCAGCCCAACTTATGCCTCAGCCTCCCCCCCCCATTGTGCCTCTCAGCCAAATTTATGCCTCAGCCCCCCATTATGCCTCTCAGCCCAATTTATGCCTCAGCCCCCCATTATGCCTCTCTCAGCCCAATTTATGCCCCCCCCCCACATTATGCCTCTCAGCCCCCAGCAACCTGGCCATTATGCCCCCATTGCCCCCAGCAGCCTCAGATAAAATAAATAAAACACTTACCTCTCCTGCGATCTTCTTCCTCCTGCTGTCGACTGGCGCGCACAGCGTGACGTCACAGAGCGACTCACGCTGTGCACAGCCCTGGACAGCAGACAGCCGAGGACCAGGAAGCGGTGAGTACAGATCCTTCACTGCTTCCCGGTCCTCTGGGACTAATCAGCGCTTCCAAAATGGAAGAGCTGATTAGTATTCACAGAGTTAAAGGGGAATCAGTGGGGAAAGGGGGGGGGGGAAACCGGGAGCACGGAGGTGACAGGCTTGATTAGGGTGTGCCCAGGCACACCCGGCACACCCCGTGTGCACGCCTATGTTCCTGTCCGTGCACTACTCAGAGCTGATAGGCGGTGCAACACGTGATCCAGCTTATATAGAGGCTGGGTGACATGATGCACTGGCTAATCACAGCCATGACATTACTAGGCATGGCTGTGATGGCTTCTAAGTGCCCACAGCTTAAAAGCTTGTTGATTGGCTGCCCTGCAGCCTTTCAAAAGCTATATTAAATGCCCGAACACCAAACTCAAACCCAAACTTTTCCGGCAAAGTTTGGGTTCGGGTACCAAAGTTCGGTACAGACCCAAACTTTACAGTTCGGGCTCGCTCAACACCAATAGTCTCCCTTCAGCAAATAATATTCATAATGTAGAGAAGGTTAATACAAGGCACTTACTAATGTATTGTGATTGTCCATATTGTCTCCTTTGCTGGCTGGGTTCATTTTTCCATCACATTATACACTGCTCATTTCCATGGTTATGACCACCCTGTAATCCAGCAGCGGTGGCCTGGCTTAAATACGCCGGCCTCTCTGGTGGCTTGAACCGTGGGAGTGCACATAGTTCAGCATTTTTTTCTGTAGTGTGCAAGCACGACCCCGACCACAGCTGCTGGATTGCAGGATGGTCATAACCATGGAAACGAACAGTGTATAATGTGATGGAAAAATGAATCAAACCAGCAAAGGAAGCAATATGGAAAATCACAATACATTGTGTGCCTTGTATCAACTTTGCCTACATGATAAGTGCCATTTGCTGATGTGAGACAACCCCTTTAAGCATATGGTCAAGTATCAGTCCGATTTTTTAGAAGTTAGAGGCCAGAATGCTAGTTTGATCGTCTTGAGGAATCTTCTGTTAAGTTCCACCTACCTTTGCCCCCCCACCCAACCCCTCCAACACCCCCTTATATCCCTGTTTTTTCCCTACCATTCCCCTTCATCCACCTTGGTCCCTTCTCTTAACTTCCATCATTCTCCTACCTTCATTGCAAGCTATATTAGTACTTGGTCTAGTTATTGCGGATTTCCTTAATCTTCAGAACCAGCTTGTTTATATTATTCATCATACCGGTTATGCTGTTAAACAATGATATGATGTACGATGAGTTGGAATGCAACATTGTAGGTCTTACTAACTACCTATTTACTCCTGCTCCATTGTTACCCAAATCTTAATATAATAATGTGTAATTCTCATGTCATTGTATTCACTCCGTATTTGACCACTTTTGACACATGTTAAATCAATAAAAAGAATTTTGAAAGAATGCTAGTTGGTTAGTTAACTAAATCACAACCAAAAAAAAAATAAAAAATGAAAATTATATTTTATTCAATTAATTTTTTTATGGGTCACAGAGAAGCCCTGGTGAGCAGGAAATGTCATTGGAATGAGTCATATTCTTTGGTGCTTTTGTGTTGTGAAATGATTTATGACTGCACTAGAGGAGATTGTGGAACACTTACTAGGATAGAGTTAAGTTACCTGGAATTCTTTTCTTTTTAACCTTTGGGGCACAGTAAACTGGTGATCATGAATGTGGCCATTTATTGCTTAAAACCCATTATGTTGTATTCCTCCTTCAACCTAATCTATGCTGTCAGTTTCCCACTGTTTGAAGAAAAGAGAAAACCTTTTGAAACCTGCAAATAGATTTAGCCACTTCGGCAAACCAGCATGATAGAGCAATAAAGCACACTACATGGAAAATGGTATTGATCCTAACTGAAGTGCATGTAGGGTATATTGTACACGCATGCAATTGCACACACATCCACATTGGCTTACACTGTGCTTCTAAAAAGGAACATAAAGGGTCTGTCTGAGTTATATAAAAACTCGAGTAACCCCTGTAAAGGGCCTAAAATAACAAATTAATGCATGGATACTAGTGCTCGGGTGCTCGAGTAGAACACTTTGGGATTCTCGGTGCTCTACTGAGCACCCGAGCACAATGGAAGTCAATGAGAGAACCCAAGCATTAAACCAGGCACCCCCTGCTCTGAAGAGAGGAGGGTGTCTGGTTCATAAGAAAAGGTCAGAAATTGATGCAAACATCACTGAAATGGTTCAGCAACAGCATGGTAGGATGTCTGGATGCATCTTGAACTCCCAGATCGCTGCTGGGAACGATGTTGTCCGAGTAGTACGCCAGTTTTACAGACTGAAAATAATACGCACAAAACCAAAGATAAAATCGATTTTAGAGGAAAAATTGTTAGGAAACATTCTTTCCTGTATATTTACTTGTATATAAAGTGCAAGTGCTGCCAAAAATTACAAAGAAGAGGCACTCCGATACAACCTGTATATCACATAAAGGAGGGCCTCATTCACATTGTGGTACAATTGTTTAGGTAGTGGGACTCCTACACTCATAAAGCCTATGCATTAAGTGAAAGGGCTGGCAAATATTATAAGGAACCTGCACTCCAATACACCCTTTATTGCACATAAAGGAGGGCATCATACCGGCGGCAGCTGTAGATGACTTTTGGAAATGGCATACAGTACCTGAAAGGATTTGGGCCTTTCTGGACCTCTACGACCACCTTGGTTTGATGTCACTGACGTCAGGAGAGATGTTTCTCAGTTGGCAATAACAGACACGCACACAGGCAATCACTGAGAAACCCTCTGATTTTATTATGCTATTGCTTGGCCTCATATAGGCAACAGAAAAGTTTGCACAACAATAGCGTTAAACCAATCATAAAATGATAAACATTGACGCCCATACTGATACAATTGGAACATCCCTTTTATGGGTATGTAATACGTCACATATAAGAACGTATGTTGTTTTGCCCAATGACCCTGAGTGAATTAGAACATTTGTTCTAATTCTGGGAGATTCCCAGAATCTGTCCTGAGACAGATAAGTGAACCTAACTCACAGGGGGGGAGGATGTGAAGTGCGTAGGTGAGATATTATAACAATTCTGTACATCATAGAGAAGACAACATGGAGTCACATTTGCCTTCAATCCCCTCTTTAGAACCAAATTTCTTAGATAATATGGTTCTTACCCTTGCCCTTTTTCGCTGTATACCGCCAGATATTTTCTATATCCTTCATGTGATTTGTCTTCAGGATTTAGGCAGCGGAGTCTCATAAAATGACATATTTGATAGTCCTTTCATTATCAGTTTCCGTACACATGGTATAATACATGTTGCAACTATTGCTATTACTATTATAATTATCAGGATAATAATTCCCAACTGTACAAGTGCCTGTTTCCAGGTAGTGAACCAGCCAAAATACTGATCCCAAGGGTTATCGATACTTGAGTTTATTTTGAGCTCGATTGATAAATCCTCAAGTTTCTTTATTGCCAGTGTGACCTTACCATTAGGGCCGGTGTTGTTGGGTATGAACGTACAGCATGATGAGGGGTCTGGCAATACCTTACAGACACCACCTCTTTCTGCAAGTATCATATCGAGTACCATGCGGTTTTGAAATGTCATAATGGAATCTGCCTGTAACTGTTCTGCTGCACCCTGTAACGCATCACTGGTGTAGTTTACAAACCTTTGTTGATTATAGTAAATATAGTTGATCCAGTCTACATTTTTGTTGATTGTTATGTGGGGAATTATGGATTCAAATCCTGCTGCCACCTGACCTCTGGCCTTGAATTCATCAGGGACCCCTCTTGGGACCCCGATTGCATCAATATACACATGTGGGTCGAAGCTACCTTTTGGGAGGGCACGACGGTTGCGTATATGTGTGTCGGTGTCTTTTTATGTTCATGATGGCTTTAGCAAGGGCACATTCACCTTTCCAGGAACCCTCTAGTCTAGATCTTATCTTTCCATCCCCACAGATCCAATATACATCTCCAATCGAGTATACTTGATTCTGTGTGAGGGAGGTATCTGTTTCACTGTAAATTGCACAGTATCCTTCAGTGAACTTACCCAGGGATCTTCCTTGATCTCCCCCTCTGTGGCAGGTATAGTTACCAGGATAGATATGTATACCTGCACCAGGGCGGGAGTTTTTATGAGGAGTGGGTATTTTTGCTTCCATTCTTCACATGCAGACTGGTTACTAGATTAGTTTGAGAATAATTGCAAAAAACATTCCTCAACACTGGAGGGCAATATTAAGGGCACAGTACCTAGGTGAGGCTTAGCTGTCCCACATATATAACAATTACTTTTATTTACTGAAGCAGCGCTGTACTTCATCCATTCTAACCATAGGTTGGCATCAGAGAACCCAGTTTCTTCTGCCAGAGCCTCCTCATATGTTGGGTCAGATATTGCTCTCATATTGTTAAAAGTTAAGATACGGGGTTTGAGGGGGTTTGTTTGTCTCTGAGGGTATGTCCATTTTTATAGTGGTTGCCGCATCTCGTGGAAGGACTGCCCTTCATTATGCTGCATAAACAGAAGGAGTAAGTTGCAACGTGAGTACTGGAGGAATTGTACCAGAAGGTAGTGATTCCACCTTTCTGCGTTATTGCAACTTCAGCTTTGTTATCCTTCGGCAGAGTCATTAGGATCGTCAGTAATCCCACAGTCCAAGTGGACCGTCTGTGCCATCTTCCAGAATTGAGGGAGTGCATCCTGGTGGAGGTCAGAGCTGTCTGCTCCCGTTAGTACCTCACTTTGTCCTTTTTCGAGGTCAGAGCTGTCTGCTCCCGTTAGTACCTTACTTTGTCCTTTTTCGAGGTCAGGACTGTCTGTCCCCGTTATTACCTCCTTTTGGGGTGCCTCCTTTAGCAGTTTCACTCTGGTGGCGTGGATACAGGTAGGTGCTTCTTCTGTGAGTACTGCTGTGCGGGTCGCGGCTACCACTGTAGTCGGTGGTCCGTAGGTGAAGTCTCCTGCGAATTTTCCTTTCTTTAATTTCTTTATCAGCACGATATCTCCCACTTGGAATGGGTGAGTTGGTTCCTGTGGAAGACAAGGAGACTTACAAGCAACTTTTTTTCTTAATTTCACTTAGGGTTTTAATCAATCTGGTTACATTGGTGTTTGGGTTTTTCCTCAAACATGTGATACATCTTCCTACATAATCTGACACTAACTGTTTAATGCCTGTAATATAAAAGTTCTGTGCTAGCAGCATGTGTGTTGTTTGAATGCTGTTGTGTCCTACTTCATGAAAATGTGCAATGAACAGAGGGGAGCTGTGCTGTGGTATGCATGATTCCCCTTCTATTCAGATTAATCCTGTCCTAGGATTCTTCTGCAAGATTGGATAACACCAATTGGCCATTTCATCGTCAGTAGCTGAGGACTGGAGATCCACAAGCATCTGAGTTAACTCAAGTGAAGGAGGTACTAATTTCACCATCTGCAATGTGGCCAGGGCCATCAGTGCAGCCTTCTTGGCCTCCGCATCTGCCAGGGCATTGCTTTGGGACACATGATCTTTACCACCAGTATGCGCCCTGCAGTGGACAATTGCAATCTGTCAGGGAAATCTTATGGCTTCTAAAAGTTGTATGACAAGTTGTGAATGTGAGATGTGCTAACCATCAGCTGCAATGAATCGTCTCCTTTGCCAAATGACCCCGTGGTCCCAGACCACTCCATGTGCATACCTGCTGTCAGTGTAAATGGTGACTGGCTTGCCTTCATGTAGTATGCATGCTCTCGTGAGTGCAATTAATTCTGCTGCTTGTGCAGATTGGTGTGTGATGGGTCTGGCTTCCAGGACAATATGTGTAGCATAACAATAGCATATCCTGCATGATAAGTGTTGTCACTTGGTCTGCTGCAGGATCCATCAACAAAAACATCAGGATCCCCTTCTACTGGTACAGATTGTAAATCAGAGCGGGGTGATGTCTCATGTTGTATGGCATGTATACAATCATGTGCCTCTGTCAAGTGATCCTTAGGTCCTTTAAGTCCTAATAGGGCATTCAAGATAGGTGCTGGACCTGAGGTGTGTGTTGCGTATTTGATTTGGAGGGAGGGATTGCTGAGGAGTAGAATCTCCCATCCAGATAGTCTTTGTGCAGACATGTGCTGTGTGTGTATGCCTTTGAGAAGGCCTACTACATCATGTGTGGTGTACAGAATAGTCTCATGTCCCATTGTGAGTGGCGTTGCAAGCTCAACCATCATAGCACAGGCTGCAAGAGATCTCAGACAGGCCGGCATTCCTTGGACGGATGCCGGAACCACCTTTGAGAAAAAAGCACAAGGACGTAACTTGCCTCCGTGATACTATGTCAGCACACCCACCATGGTTTTACAATTTTGTCGAGCATATACGTGGAATGTGAGTTTGTAGTCAGGGAGGCCTAAACCTGGACTTGTCATTAAAAGAACATTTCAAATAATCAAATACAATAAACATTTCCTCAGACCACCTGATGAGATCTGGCATGTCTGCCAGAGTGGCTTGTCTCATTACATTGTCATGGTAGGAACAATCAGGAATCCATTGTCTGCAGTAGTTTATCATACCAAGGAAAGATAACATTTCTTTCTTGGTGTGCGGGGTGACCAGGCCCGCTACCAGACTGGACTCTTTCTGTGCTGATTCTCTTTTCTCCCTTTGCGAGAACAAAGCCCAAGTATTCAACCTGCTTTTTACACCATTGCATTTTCTTGCGTGGCACCTTGTGTCCACATTCAGACAACCATTTCAACAAAGATAAACCATCTGTTACATTGGCCTCCTCTGACATACTGCACAATAACAAATAATCCACGTATTGCAAGAGCACAGAACCCTGGGGGGGGGGGGGGGGGGGGGGTGCCAGTGTTTTAAACTGGCTTGGAGGACAATGCTGTACACTACAGGTGAATCAGCATATCCCTGGTGCATCCTCCTGCACCAGGTGAGTTTACATCCCTCAAAGGAAAAAGCAAAATAAGTCTGGTCCACTTATCAACCGGAATAGAGAAGAAAGCATTTTTCAAGTCTATCACGCTGAAACGGACAGCTTCTGCAGTAGATGGCTGAGAGCAACTGAGAAATGTCTCGGCTGTCTATTCACGGTTTTCCTGAACGTTTGCAACTATGTGTGGGGGTCTGTATCTTTCTGATCTCAAAGCATCCCGCTGCCTCCTTCTAATATAAATGTTTCTCAAAGTCTTGTATTTTGTCTGAGGTCCATGAGAAAATGCGCTGCTTTACAATCAACATGAGATTAGGAAGGAGAATTTGGCTGTCAGTTTTTTTGCAGCCTTCAGTCTCTGGTTGGGAGGGGGAAACTCACACTTAGATTTTCCTTCACCCACATTAAAAAAATGCATCAAATGACAGAGTGATAATATTACAGGGAGATATGTTCTTACACTTACCACCAGAACAATAGCTCTCACACAAACAGATTCATCTTAACACTCTATGTATCTTATACTCTAAATATAGGTATGCATCAAACCAAGGTAGGTCAGTCTCCCGGAGACTGTTCTCTTACATGTACTTCTGGTACAAAAAAAATCTCTGTCGACAGTTAGATAAAGTAAATAGATTCTCCCGGAGAATCTATAGTGTGTCCCTGACACACAACTTACGGAATGGATCATGTGATCCTATGATGTGTCCCTGACACAAAACAAATCTCCCGGAGATTTTTTTCCGTGCGTGGCACTCCAAGTGCCGGCCTTATTCATGAAAGTACTCCAAGTACTCATTATAAACTCCCGGAGTTTATTTTTAAGGCTTAACAATGTATTCCGGATACATAATAAAAACTCACGGGTAGAGATGTGGCCAGTGCCCTCGTACCCGGCAGTGGACAAAAGGGATGTCTCTCTTACCGGACACGAGGATGGCCTTCTCTATCCCGGAACGGAGCCCCCAACTGAAAGGATTTGGGCCTTTCTGGACCTCTACGACCACCTTGGTTTGATGTCACTGACGTCAGGAGAGATGTTTCTCAGTTGGCAATAACAGACACGCACACAGGCAATCACTGAGAAACACTCTGATTTTATTATGCTATTGCTTGGCCTCATATAGGCAACAGAAAAGTTTGCACAACAATAGCATTAAACCAATCATAAAATGATAAACATTGACGCCCATACTGATACAATTGGAACATCCCTTTTATGGGTATGTAATACGTCACATATAAGAACGTATGTTGTTTTGCCCAATGACCCTGAGTGAATTAGAACATTTGTTCTAATTGTGGGAGATTCCCAGAATCTGTCCTGAGACAGATAAGTGAACCTAACTCACAGGGGGGGAGGATGTGAAGTGCGTAGGTGAGATATTATAACAATTCTGTACATCATAGAGAAGACAACATGGAGTCACATTTGCCTTCAGTACCTCAGGCAAATTGGGGTAGATTTTGAGAAACCGCTGAACCACTAAGTTGAACATGTGGGCAAGGCATGGTATGTGTTTGAGCTTGCCAAGCTCCAAAGCCGCCACCAAGTTACGGCCATTATCAGACACAACCATGCCTGGTTGTAAGTTGAGTGGCGAGACACAGCTCAGTCTGGTCCCTTATACCCTCCCACAGCTCTGCGGCAGTGTGCTGTTTGTCACCTAAGCAAATTAGTTTCAGCGCGGCCTGTTGCCGCTTCCCCACTGCAGTGCTACACTGCTTCCAGCTACTGACTGATGGCTGACTGGTGCTGCAAGATGAGAATTCAGAGGTGGAAGTGGAGGAAGTGGTGGAGGAGGAGAAGGGGAGTTGTAGCCATTAATGTAGGTAGTGGCGGAAATCCACCTCTTTAAACACTAATTGCTGTTCCCCACCGTCATGTTCTTGTGACTGTGGATGCTCAAGTGGTTGGGAATCATGGCACAAGATCTCATGTCCCTCTTCAAGCTTGCTTGGCGAGAGGGCCAAATCAGATAATGGCAATGAAAAGCGGTCCTCGGAATATCCGAGTGTGGGATCACTTGTTTGACCAGACTGTACATGGTGGGAGGAAGGAGGATCAGGGTGAGGATTGTGTTGACCAGACTCCTGGCTACTGAGACTGGACTTGGTGGAAGACAGGGTGGTGCTTAACCCAGTGGAAGCATTATCTGCAGCAATCCAACCGACCACCTGGTCGCACTGGTCTGACTTCAAGAGTGGTGTCCTGCGCCGCCCTGCAAACTAAGACATGAATCTAGGTATCGTGGATGATTGTTTTTCTTGTGCTCTGGCAGCAGGAACAGTTTCTCCGCTCCCAGGGCCACAGCCTCTGCATGCACCATCAGCATCACGGCCACTTCCCCGTCCCTTACTGCTCGCCTTCTTCATTTTAAATGTGATATATGCTTGAAAGTATGTCACACGTACAGTAGCGTAGGATTTGGAAGTGTATGCGCAAAATTTTTTACAAAGGTATTTGTGATTAGGAAACGTTATACAGAACAGGTACCACACGTAATGTCACTGTTCGCAGTGTGTACGGAAAAAGGTATACTGGATGTCACTGATATTTTAGGGATGCGCACACTTTAAACAGGAGATGTGGCGCTTATAATTTAACTGTTCGCAGCGGACACCATCTACTGAAAAAGTGCACTGGATGTCACTGATATTTAAGAAATGCGCACGCTTTAAACAGGAGATGTGGCGCGGATAATTTAACTGTCCGCAGCGGACACTGTCTCCGGAAGAAGTGCACTGGATGTCACTAATATTTTATAGATGCGCACACTTTAAACAGGAGATGTGGCGCAGATAATTTAACTGTCCGCAGCGGACACCATCCACGGATAAAGTGCACTGGATGTTGGATGTCACTGATATTTTAGGGAAGCGCAGGGGCGGACTGACTTTTCGGGCACTCGGGCATGGACAGAAGGCCCACAGCCACTAGGGGGCCCCGTCAGGGCCGTCTTCTGGACTCACCTGTAATGGAGCGCTCTGATGGGGCCCGGCATGAAGTACAGTGACCATGCCGGGCCCCGTCAGAGCACTCCTCAAACATGTATAATATGAGGCAAGAAAGGGAAGGGGGGATGTTGGTGCAGAGGCAAGGGAGGGGGGGGGGGGGCGCGCACACTCACACAAGTGACCAGGCAGTTCTTGTCACTGCCGGGCTGTTGTTTCCATAGCGAAGCTGGGAGCGCTCTCCGTTCCCTGCTTCACTGTTCTTCTGAACTCTCCCCCTGCTGGCCACACATCACGCTGCTGGCTGTGGGAGGAGCACTGAAGGCCCGGGAATTGACCTCCAGCACAGCCAGCAGTGCGATGTGAGTGTGGGAGCGCGTCATCAGGAAAAAAGGTAAGTATGTGTTTTTTTTTATTTTTTATAAAGCTGCAGACTGGGGGCAACAACTACTGTGAGGGGGCACATATTTGGGCATATATACTGCGAGAGGCACATATCTGGCATAACTACTGTGAGGGAGGCATAGGGACCCGCACCTATGAGACAATGGGGGCATATCCTAGGGATATGCCCCCATTGTCTGAGATAAGAAAACCCCTTTAAAAATACTTTTAGGTCTCTGAAAAGTTTTTTGTATAAAAATCTTCCTATTACACTCCCTTCACTGTCTGTTCCTTCCTATGCACAGCTCTCCTTAACATTGAGCAATTTAGCGCAGGTTGCGCTACAAACATATATTGCTGCTGTCACACACAATAGTCTTTACAAGAACTTTTGGGTCTCTGAAACGTTCTTGTGCAAAAAAAATATTCAATTACACTCCCTACACTCTCTGTCCCTTCCTATGCTCAGCTCTCCCTGACTACGAATGAGCCGAACATGCGTCACCGGGTGCTATATAGCACCCGATGGCGCGTTCTGGCCAGCCAATCACAGTAATGTCAGTAGCCAACATGGCTACTGGCATTACAGTGAGGGCAGTTCTTACCTGCATGTTTATTGGCTGTGTAGCAGCCAAGAAACGTGCTGGGAGGAGACTCAAGCATGGCACTCGAGCACATACAGTACTTGGCCGAGTACTGCCATGTGCCGAGCATCGAGATGCTCGATCATCACTAACATTTAGGATGTGCAAACGTTATACAGGAGATGTAGCACAGGTAATGTCTCTGTCACCAGCGGCGAGAAAATTAAACTGAATGTAACGGATCTCCTGGCACCCCGACCGGGTACCTCTGTCGATGGATGCTCCTAGTGCTTCCCGAGAACTCCAAGCACTCCACTTTACACCGTAAATGCTGCAGACCCCATGAACCGCCGAAGCTTGGTTGAGGTCTCACTGTCTCCTACCCACCCTGGACCTACGACAAGGCTCCAGGCTCCAGTGGGTGAACCTCTCCTAAATACAGAGAGCAGGAACAGCTCTTACAAGAGCTAGGAGTTATAGCCAGGGGAGTATACAGCGTATAGCAATCCCCATACACATGAGACGAGGCTCTATGTTGAATGTAAAACAGGAACTCTTTATTGAACACACAGCATTGACTTATATACACATGACATACTGAGGACATGACATAGCAGCCAATCCTGTACAGTTTAACCACAAAACTAACCCTATTCAACAAACACAATGGCATTGTCTGTGACGCAATCAACAAACACAATGGCATTGTCTGTGACGCAATCAACAATGAACATGCAAACAGACATCTTCACCCCCTCCATAATGAATGAATAGGGAGGGAGGAGACACATGTGATGGGATTATCTCCTGAGTGTATCATAGGGGAGTCGGCTGCTCTTATAGCTATCTTAATCCCACCACTAACACAATCAGTGGGAGTCTCAGTGCAGAGTTAACCCTTTTTGTGTTGCTGAATCCACACCATGCCTTTTTAATGGCCAATAGGAAATATGTGGCATATAAATTACACACATAAATCAGGGTTCATAGTTCCTTGTAACCCTAAAAGGTCTGAGGGGGTCTCCATAGTTCTCGGTCCATAGTCTGTAGGAAGGAGGCTGGCCCTCAGGCTTCTCCAGCAGCCCCAGTGACGGTTCAGTCCGTCACACTGAATGTCACAGATATTTAGGATGCGCAAACCTTATACAGGAGATGTAGCGCAGGTAATGTCACTGTCAACAGCGGCGAAAAAATTAGACTGAATGTCACAGATATTTATGATGCACAAACGTTATACAGGAGATGTAGCTTAGGTAATGTCGCTGTCACCAGTGGCGAAAATTTTTTACTGAATGTCTCAGATATTTAGGATGCGCGAACATTATACATGAGATATAGCGCAGGTAATGTTGCTGTCACCAGCGGTGAAAAAATTTGACTGAATGTCACAGATATTTAGGATGCGCAAACGTTATACAGGAGATGTAGCGCAGGTAATGTCGCTGTCACTAGTAGCGAAAAAATTTGACTGAATATCACAAATATTTAGGATGTGCAAACGTTATACTGGAGATGTAGCGCAGGTAATGTCCCTGTCACCAGCAGCGATAGAATTAGACTGAATGTCACAGATATTTAGGATGCGCAAACGTTATACAGGAGATGTAAAGCAGGTAATTTCACTGTAACCAGCGGTGAAAAAAATAGACTGAATGTCACAGATATTTAGGATGCGCAAACATTATACAGGAGATGTAGCGCAGGGAATGTCGCTGTCACCAGCAGCCAAACAATTGCGCTGAATGTCACAGATATTTAGGATGCGCTAATGTAACACAACAGATGTAGCAGAGGTTGTGTCACTGTTGCAGTCCTTAAAAGGACTTTTGGGTTTCTAACACCTTTCAACACTAAACAATTCCTGACCCTACACTATCTGTCCCTTCTGCTACAGCTCTCCCCCCGACCGTGGGGCAGCCGCAGTGCATCGCGGACCCATTCACTTTAATGGGTCCGCTATCCGGCCGTTCTGCAAAAAGATGGGACATGTTCTATCTTTTTACAGAATGGAAGAACGGGATGAAACCCCACAGAAGCATTCCGTAGCGCTTCCGTAGGATTCCGTTCCGTGCTTCCGTTCCGCACCATTCCACATCTCCGAATTTGTGGACCCATTGAAGTGAATTGGTCTGCATCCGTGATGCGGAATGCCCACGGAACGGCGCCCGTGTATTGCGGATCCGCAAATGCGGTCCGCAATACGGCAACGGGACACCTACGATCGTGTGCAGGAGGCCTAAGACTGAGCCGAACCACGTGTCATATGACGCGTTTCGGCTAGCCAATCACTGTAATGCCAGTAACCAACATGGCTACGGCATTATAGTGAGGGCCAGTACAACCCGGTGCGGTGAGGAGACTCGAGCATCACGCTCGAGCACACGCGGTGTTCGGCCGAACACCGTGATGTGCCAAGCATTGTAATGCTCGAGTGAAAATGTTGTTTGGCAGAGCATGCTCGCCCAACACTAATGCATACCTGTTTTCTTCATCCTCTTGGCTGCAGTTTTGACGTTCTGTGCAAAGGTAATCAAAATGCAGCCAATCACTGGCCTCTGTCGTGCACAGGGTGTCTCTGCTGAGGCCAGTGATTGGCTGCAGCGGTGATCTGTGTGCAGCCAGAAAAACAAAGGGCAACGTTGGAATCAATGTTATAGAAAACGGCTGAGTATAAGTTCATTTTTTATTTCAGGCAGTTTACAGGGGTTGCCCGAGGATTTATCCTGTGGCCCACAAAAAAGTAGCCTGCCTCCAATATCTCCAACTCAAACTGCCTAATAGTAAATCTGTCTTAGTTGTCCATATCAACCAATCAGAGCTCAGCTTTCATTTTTTCAGAGCCCTGTAGGAACTGAAAGCTGAGCTTTGATTGGTTGCTGTGGGCAACTAAGACTGATTTATTTTTCACTTTGATAAAAGTGGCCTATTGTGTCAGAAAGATGGTGTTCTCCCTGGAACAGCGAATAGTGATTGTGGAAGGCTATGTGCGAAGCACATCCATTAAGAGACCTTTGCCGACAAGTACCCAGGAACAAAACCACCAGCTAAAAGTTGTATTCAGAGTCTGGTTCAGAAATGGCATCAAGCTGGCTCTGTTGCAAACATGAAGAAACCAAGGCCTCCATCGATCAGGACAGCTGAAATTGTAAATGAAATTCAGCAGCGGATTGCAAGTAGCCCCCAAAAATCAACTCAAAGACTGTCTCAGCAAGTTGGCGTATCACAAACGATGTGTTAGCGAGTAGAGATGGCCTTGCGGTTCACCCGGCGGTCGTTTTGCGGCGAACTTTGCGTGTTCGTGATTCGCCGAACATGCGAACATATGGCGATATTTGCACCCGCCATATTCTTTCTCATTGTGAAGAGCTTTGACCCATGACACATCCATCAGGTGGTACAGGACAGCCAATTGAGACGTTTCAGCACATGGACATACCCCCTACCTTATAAATAAACCTGATCTGGCAGCCATTTTACATTCAGTGTTTTGCCAGTTTAGGGAGAGGTTGCTGTGTGGAGCAGGGACAGGCTGTTAGGGACACCAAACGCTAGCTAATAGGGTCACAAAAGTATTTTTAAGGACTGGTATAGGTGTGCTATCGATAAGTGTGATACACAGAGGGGTGCAATATACTTATAATATACTTTTATAATGAGTCAAAAACACATAGATCTATATAGTGATCACCTGGAAGTCAGTGGGCTAGGGGCTTACTAGGGCCATTTTTATATAGGGTACGGTTCCGGACGGGGTCGCTCTTATCAGGGCGGGTGGTCTGTGGTTAGGCTATCAGGGCCAGAATAGCACCCCCCTGTAGGGCAATATCAGGGACAGTTCTTTGCCCACCCTGTCCTTCAATCCCACATCATCATCTAGCTCAGGGATAGATGTTTTTTGCTTTCCCTCTGGGATTCATGGATGTGCACTGGAACCCCCCGGATTGTGGTAGGACATATGGTTTCTGATTTGGTGCCGCCGAGCACTTGTTATTTCCTACCACATCTATGCTTTTTGCTTAACTTTAATAATTTTATTTATTTTCATTTTGAGGGATATCTTAGGCCTCATTCAGACGGCCGTATGCTGTCCACAAAAATGCAGATCCGTTTTTTTCAGCAGTTCAGCATGTTCGTAAAAAAATGGATAGCATTCAGTATTTTTGCGGACCCATAGATTTCATTGGGGCCATGTCCTGATTTTCACGGACAAGTATAGGACATGTTTAATTTGTTTTGCTTAACCGTGGAATAGAAAAGGGCCCCATAGAAGTGAATAGTTGACCATGCCTAACCACAGTGGGCTAGTGAGACCCCTAGTGGTCATATGTTTGCAGCTTATGTTTGGGTGGATGCCGACAAATAATTGCAATAAAGTGATTTACAGATCTGATAATTAGACTCCTTCCTAAGAAATAAGAATACATTATTATATTGTACAGTGACTGTTTCAAGACAACAAAAAACTAAAAAACCCTCAGTCACCTGGAAATAGATGAAGATATAGTAAATTAGTGTCCCCTTTACTATAGTGCTGCCCATGTACTCTTAATAAAATAAAAAAGGACTACTTACATCACACACCACTTGAATTTGTCTCTGATCTAGAGCTTAACAAAGTATAAAATATAAATTTTACTAAAAGCCTTAAAGGGGTTTTGAACCCATTAACACTACATGCAAAGCAAGTGTCTTACCACCAAACTACAACTTTAGACACCAATGATGGTGTTTATTTTTTTATCTATGAAATGTAGCATACCAAAAACACAGTAAACCATAAAAGTCTCACAGCATTTGAATTTACCTCTTATCTAGGGCTTAATAAAATGTAAAAAAAAATTGAGGCTGAAAGGGGTTTTGAACACAGAACCCCTAGATATCAGGCAACAGCATTACAACTGCACTACCAGCTTGCCTTGTATGATCTTGGGATTTTTGTTCATCTATGTGATGTAGCATACAAAAACACAGTAAACCTAAAAGTCTTTGTGACCCTGACAAGTGAAGGAAGTCAGATATCAGGGTCACATATCATTTAAATTTGCCTCTTATCTAGGGCTTAATAAAAATGTATAGTTTTTTACAGGCTGAAAGGGGTTTTGAACACAGAAACCCTGGACATGGGGGCAACAGCATTACCACTGAGCTACCAGCTTATCTTGTATGAGCTTGGGATTTTTGTTCATCTATGCAATGTAGCATACAAAAACCCATAAACTTAAAAGTCTTTCTGACCCTGACAAGTGAAGGAAGTCAGATCTCAGCGTCACACATCATTTGAATTTGCCTCTTATCTAGGGCTTAATAAAATGTAAGAATGTTTAGAGGCTGAAAGGGGTTTTGAACACAGAAACGCTGGATATGAGGCAATTGCTTTACCACTGAGCAATCAGCTATGCGCTCATATAACACTGTAATGTGTTAGCTTACAGCATTTTAGGCACAGAGCTATAAGCTCAGCAATAGACGTTCTTTGTTTGTGTGATTTAGCATACAAATACATAGTATATCTATAACTCATTCTCACTTTGACCCTGACCTATGAAGAGCATAAGTCAAACTTAGATGTCAGAGTCAAGTGTCAAAGTCAGGTGTCAAAGTCAGATGTCAGAGTCAATTGTCAGTGTCAGGTGTCAGAGTCAGGTGTCAAAGTCAGGTGTCAGGGCCAGGTGTCAGGGTCAAGTGTCAGAGTCAAGTGTCAGGGTCAGGTGTAACATTGGCATTATTTTGATACTTGACTATGATATCGGACCATGTCCTAAAATGAACACTGTACTGCACACTAAAGCCTCATTCGTCAGTGTTTTGGTCAGTGATTTCCATCAGTGATTGTGAGCCAAAACCAGTATAGGAGCCTCCACAGGCATAAATTATAAGGGAAAGATCTGCACCTGTTCTGTGTTTAGAGCTGCACCTGGTTTTGGCTCAAAATCACTGATGAAAATCACTGACCAAAACATTGACGTGTGAAGGAGGCATAGGAGATAAGGTTATAGTTCCTACCCATAGAAGTCTATGGAAAGAGAGAGGAGGAAGAAGCTACAAAGAGGGGGAGACACACAGACACACTACTACACTTTCTACTTTCCTGCTTTTGGCCTTGATTCAGTAAAATCAATTCTGGGGTCCCACTGTACAACTAAACACAAATATTACTTGACCCATATTCACAAATCCCTATAAACTGCGCCAACACAATTTTTTGTAGCCCATTACTTAGCCTGTGCTTCAGACTGTCCTGGAGAACCTGTAAGTCTTGTTCTTGCTGACCGGCTTAGCTATGTAAGATAGGAACACATGCTCATATAGTGGCAGTCAGCAGTGAGATGATTGATGATGGGCCCCTGCAGTGAGATCATGAAGGGTCCTTGGGGCAAGAGGGTATTGGATGGCCTCTATACCTAGAAGTCATCTCAGCCACCTGGTGCGTCTATAATAATAAACTGGGTAGTCTGTTAAATAATACACTAAATCTTTTATATGGATGCTGGGGAGATGCTGCCTATCTGCATATAGTACAGCATGTGCCACCTGTGCAGGGCATGGGGACTAGGGACCTGTCCTGGCTCAGGGGTCCACCGGGGAATTCACCTGCTCCCTGTGGGCCAGTCCAAGACTGCTCATTATTGCTGTGTAATGTCCTCCATGCTGATGAGGTTTTTGTGTATGTGCCTAGATAGGGAAACAAGATCTCCTCTTCTCTATGTGAGCTGTGTATAGGTAACTTCATAGTAGATGGCCTCAGCCCCTTCTGAGATGAGCTTTGGGAAAACTGAGGATTTAAGGTAAAGCCTATGGAAAGAGAACACTGGTGAAAAATGCAGGACAAAAGTCTTAAAATGGAGATATATAATGTTATTCCCAGACCTTCCCCACACCCCAACACTGATGGTTGTCTAGCTGTTTTTCAAGTCATTATTCATAAGCCAGTAGGTTGCCTTCCTGTTTTGGGTTTGTAGGTAGATTAACTATTAGTCAATGGGATAAAATCTCATAATGATATCTTATACAGCTTTTTAATGACCATATTATCTTGGCCATAGTAGATAATTCAATTATGTTGCATAAGCTAGAACCCAACAAAAATGAGATGAAGAAAAACATCAGGCAGTGACGAGTTGCTAAAATATGAAGTTTTGGTGGGCACTACAGGATATGTAGTTCTGCACTGTACTGTAGAGAGGTGCTACTAGACAATTAATAAGTGCAGGCACTTCATTAAAACAGGAAGGTGAAATACCCATGATGGAATAGGTGAAATACCCATGATGATTGGCTGGGGGTTTCAGCCAATTGAACATGCTATTGATCTGGATTATCTGTGGCATATTATGTTAAAAATATTGCAAAATATTGCATAATTTATTAATGTCCTTACACCAATTATGTGGCATTAAAAAGTTTCAAATGATGGCACACATCATATTTGTACCATAATTTGCAACCTTTTCAGGTTTTTAACACTTCTAAAGTGACAATAAAATCATGGGGCTTACTGGGAGGGTGTCACGGTCATATTGGTGTTTGACCGTGAAGCGGTTGCCATGCAGACTGGTTGCCGGTGGCAACGTGTTGTTGGCAGTTTGCATGTGCACTTCCCCTTTAAGGTTGGCCTTCCTGCTGTTTGGTGAGCAAGGGGTTAATCTTCTTGCTAGTGGGGATTAAGGTGTTTCCTGGGTGTGGCTGCGGGCTTGATATATACCTGTGGCTTGCTGACTGGGTGCAGTTGTACTTCAGCCTTGCTTGGTGTTGGAGCTTTGCTCCTTGCCTGGGTGTTTCTGCCCAGTCCTTGAGGGCCACCTTATGGATGACATGACATGGATGAACCTGGTTGTCTCTTGTCCCTGTCTCCTAACCTCAGGGATATTCAGGGATTTCAGGGTTCTGAGGTTTCCAGTGTATGGACCCTCCTACCTTAAGGGTCGGCTCATAGTTAGGAGAACTGGGCCAGATTTAGGGATGCTATAGGAGGTGACCAGCTCCCTTTTCTTGTCAGCCTGGTCTAGCTGCTACCCTCTATCCCTTTTACATTATACGGTGTGGGGTTTCCCCCACTCCCTACCATGACAGTAGGTTCCATAAAGGCATCTCTGTTTTGCCTGCCGTTTTCTGGCGCACATGCTTATCCTCCGGAGGGAGGGTGAAAGGGGAATTCTGTTAACAGTGCGGTTCTCTGTAACAGTGGTTGCAGTTGGTGTGAACTGGCACTTGTGTTTGGGTCTCCCCTCGTCCATGTCTCAGTGGTTCTGTCCATTGTGTTGTGGTGCCTGGCTGCATTTCTTGTTGAACTGGCTTTGGTGTATGTGGGTGGGGGATGCATGCTGGCAACGACTTGGTGTGAGTCGTTTCTGAGTGTGAACGCAGTGATCAGTGCGGTCTCTCCTGGCTGTTCGTTTGCTGGCTGCCTGGTTTCTAGGTGGTTCTGGGGGTGGGCAGCAGTCCTGGGGAGACACTTGCACTGACATTGATTCAGCTACTTTTTTTTTTTTCCCTTCCCCCCATCCCTGTTTGTGGGTTCCTCACTAGCTTCCCCTTTTCTGTTGGGGGGGATTTGAGGGGTGGGAGTGTCATGGTTATATTGGTGTTTGACCATGATGCTGTTGCCATGCAGACTGGTTGCCGGTGGCAAAGTGTTGTTGGCAGTTTGCATGTGCACTTTCCCTTTAAGGTTGGCCTTCCTGCTGTTTGGTGAGCAAGGGGTTAATCTTCTTGCTAGTGGGGATTAAGGTGTTTCCTGGGTGTGGCCTCGGGCTTGATATATACCTGCGGCTTGCTGGCTGGGTGCAGTTGTACTTCAGCCTTGCTTGGTGTTGGAGCTTTGCTCCTTGCCTGGGTGTTTCTGCCCAGTCCTTGAGGGCCACCTTCTGGAACCTAAATTGTCCTCCCTTATGTACGCTCCATGTACCTTTACCCTCACTTGTTGTATGTGTGGTGTGGGTTTATGTTTTGGGTGTGTGAAGCGTTTTGTTGGTTGCTACATGTCTGGGCTGTTGTTGGTGTTGGTTCCTGCATGTATGCTATTCGTCACCCAGTATGTTTGACTCCTCCGGAAGGGGGCTGGTTTCCCGGAGGGGTGAACCGTAAGTCTGGATGCAGTGCTGCCTGGTGCTGCCGTGCACCTTGCTGTATGGGGCCCAGGCAGTATTAGGTGTGCTGAATTCCAGTGTGTGGTGTTGTTTGTACGGTGTCCAATTTGGTGTGTAGGCACCTGTACTAATGCACGGGTTCCAGTAGTGGTGGCTGTGGCAGGTAAGTGTGTTTCTGGTGTTCTTACCTGCCGACTCTGTTACTGTATTCAGTCGTCCACTTTTCCCTGCAGCTAGGCCTGTGGAGACTCTGGTTCATCAGTGTCTTGGATGAACCTGGTTGTCTCTTGTCCCTGTCTCCTAACCTCAGGGATATTCAGGAATTTCAGGGTTCTGAGGCTTCCAGTGTATGGGCCCACCTACCTTAAGGGTCGGCTCATACAGTTAGAACAGGGCCAGATTTAGGGATGCTATAGGAGGTGACCAGCTCCCTTTTCTTGGCAGCCTGGTCTAGCTGCTACCCTCTATCCCTTTTACATTGTACGGTGGGGAGTTTCCCCCACTCCCTACTGTGACAGAGGGGCCCACTACATTTACTATAACTTGCATCGGAATCTGGCGTAAGTTATAGCTCAAGTCTACGCCAGAGAGAAGAACAATTTATGTTTTGCATATTTACAATATTATCATACTCCGTACAGTACGTATGGAAACGCCAGTCCTGATAAATGTCCTCCATTTATATTTATGTGAATTGTAAGCATCAAATTGTATATATTTGGAATGCATTTCCATTGCCATATAATTTATATGACAGTGTAAGATTTATGTGAAGTTGGTAAGTCATTACTGAATGATAGGTCAAAATGATGTTCTCTTTGGTCTCATGTAACCTTTCCTCTAGTTTTATTTAGTAATAAATTCATTAGAGGAAATCTAAATGGAATTATCTAGTGTAATCAAATAAGAGGTTTATTTCTGTGTAATCCATTTAGAAATGTCCACCTTTTTTTAGAATCTAATATTAATCTTGGTAAGTTTGATAATCAGTTTCTTTTATCTTTCTGAATCTCCCAGGAATAACCATGTTTATCCATCATATGCTTTAGACCACAAAGATAGGGGGCATTACCCTAGACCTCCCTGGTATTTATTATTACCCCCTCCCCCTAGCCTCGATCACCGGGGATTTCTTTCTGAAAGTCTGAAATATTTTGTTTCTTGTTTTCTGTTGTCTAAACAGGGCAAAGTGGTGGAACATGAAAACTACAGTATTTGTTGTGTGGGCCTAGTAGTGTGATATTTAGAAATTGTAAGCTTAGACTAGACTGTCTAAAAATCTGACAAATTTATTGTGGCTAATGCTGGATGATAAATTTGGTACATCTTTAGACACTTTGATATAACTGGACACCACCTATTGGTTGGAGGTAAAACTAGGGTTTTGGGACACCAAAGCAAACAAGGATACTTTAGTAATTTATTTCTTTATTGCAAAATGTAATGCTTTTCGGGGATTAACCTCTTCTTCAGACAATACATGGACATTTTCTGAAGAAGGGGTTAATCCCCACTTGTTCATCGGATGATCCTATCGTTCATGCAGGCACCACCGCTCATGGCTTCTGGACAGCAGATCGTGCCGTCTAAATAGTGTTCTGCTGCTCAGAGGCCATGATTCTGTATGAGGACAAGGAATCTCAATAGTGATCCCTCGTCCTCATACAGTGAAGGAGATCACTGCATGTAAATCGGACACTCAGTCGGCCCATGTAAATTCAGCTTAAGTTCTAAGAAAAGATGCTCCAGACTTTAGGAGGTATTCTTCTGGTGATATTCACACCTTTTTAAGGAAGGAACAAGAGAATCTGGTGCAGACTGCTTTCACGGGGTAAAAAGTGTGTATTTATTATGTTCGCAAAGATTAAAAAGATAGCGCTTATAATTAAACATGTGGTACTCTCGAACCCAGATTTCGGCTTCTTCGCTTACTTCTGCAATGTACTGTGATGAGCGTTATCTATATGAGTACAATAAATATACTTTTATCACGTGAAAGTGGTCTGCACAACATTCTCTTGTTCCTTCATTTTGAGAATGTCCTGAAGTTTCTGCATCAGCCTACATTATGTATGTGACCAAAAGAAAAACCAATGGGAAATGTTTTTACTTGATGTGTAAGATCTGTATGAAGTCCACTTTATTGGTATCTAGCATCCAACATGTGGTTATAGGAGACTGCTGAGGAGCCAACACGAGAAGGTAATACCCATACACTGAACTATTGAAGGAAAGAGTGATCTAAGTGTGATGAGATCTTCTCATCTATTTACACAGTGTGAACGGTACTCAGTTTTTTACTGTAAATATTGTGGAGTTTTGCTCTGGTAGATAGGGTAAGCGGGCGCAGTACAGAGGCAAAATACAAAACAGCACGTAACTTTGCAGTCTTGGTGGTAACTCACACACAATGGATAGTTCATATATTACAAGTCACCTTGCTGGCAGTTCTGCCTTCAGTAGGCCACAGCAGGCTTTAGGGGGCCTGTTTCCCCAGCGTGCGTCTCTCAACCCTCCAGCACGGCACAAAGCCTCAGATCCAAAAAACAGAGACATCTCTGCCTATTTAAGGACAGCCAGGTGCTGCCAAAACCCTGACTGGCACTTAAACTCCGGTACGGTATTTGACCTCACCTGGCTGGAAACCAGCCCAGCCGCACATGCTGGGAGGAAAATACCTGCCTTGCCAGACACAACCCCTCACTGTGTCACAATATGCACATCAGAATGATCAGCTATGGAGGAGATTATATATATATATATATATATATATATATATATATATATATACTTTTTTTATTTGATGTTTAAGAGATTGTGGAGGGTCCTGTTTTAATCCATTTAGCTCCCATATCATATTGGATTGTGCAGATATTAAGTTAAAGTGTTATATGCAGTAGCTAGTGGTCTCCAATGCTACGCTGGGTTCCCCAGACACTGTCAAAGTGTCACTATGCGTTGCTCTCTCCGGGGGGATGGTAAGGCGTCGTGTACTCCAATGGGAAAGTCCGGAAAGTCAGGGTTTGCAGTAAACCTGTATGCTTCTTTACTGGAGGAGGTTACAAGGTTATTGTAATGACCGGCGTCACGCACAGGGAGGGAATAGGGAAAGCCCTGCCCAAGGGAGAGGGAAAGGTGGTGACCCCTGACTCACCTTGCGGCTGGCACCTGACTGCCCTGACGTCCCTAGACGGGTTCCTCACCCGTGCGGCGATCACGTGCCTAAACCCTGGCTTTCCTTAAAATGAGCCCTACATAGTGAACGGGCTGGTGGGATCGCTAGTCCGCACCACTGACACTAAGAGGGAAACACCAGGGAGAGGACAGACAATACAGACAAACACATACACCCAGGTGGGCGACCACAGCAGACCACAAAGGTCCAACAGGGATCCGGAGGGTAGCGTTCTGGACCAACAACCAGAGAACGCAGCAACACAGCTCCAGAGGGTCAGAATAGATGTCCAGGCAGAAAGCTCTATATCTGGCAACCAGAGAAGTGTGAGAGGGGAATATAAGGAGGTTGGGAGTGCTGGACAAGGAACAGCTGAGGAGAAGGAGCTACGGATCCCTGAGTGAGCCAAAAAGGGTTGCAAAGCAAACCCAGAAAGCTACCATAAGGAAACAGCCCTATCTCACATAGAGCGCGCAGCCAACCGCTGCGACTTCCTGACCCCGGGTATAACGGAGTCAGGCGTGGTTCTTGACACCCTCGTGACAGTACCCCCCTCTCTACGAGGGGCCTCCGGACACTCAGGACCAGGTCTCTCAGGATGAGAGGCATGAAAAACCCGAACTAGCCTGTCGGCGTTTACTTCAGACGCAGGAACCCACATTCTTTCCTCGGGACCGCAACCTCTCCAATGCACCAGATATTGAAGAGAGCGGCGGACCCGACGAGAATTAACAATTTTGGATATCTGAAATTCTAGATTACCATCCACAACAACAGGAGGGGGTGGCAGCGGTGACGGTTCTAGAGGTGGAACATATTTTTTGAGTAACGACTTATGAAAGACATTATGGATTTTAAAAGTCTGAGGTAACTCCAGGCGAAAAGACACGGGGTTGATGATGGCTACAATTTTGTAAGGACCAATAAACCTAGGACCCAGTTTCCAAGAGGGAACCTTCAATTTAATATTCCTAGTAGACAACCACACATAGTCATTCACTCCTAGATTTAGTGGCTGTTACGGAGACATGGTTTAATGAAAGAAATGACTGGGACATAACCATACCAGGGTACTCTTTATACAGAAGAGACAGAGAAGGCAAGAAAGGAGGAGGAGTGGCCCTGTATGTGAAAGATAGCATTAAATCTAACCTAATACAAGTTGGTGAGGCCAACATAGAGTCAGTTTGGGTTACGTTGCAGTTTGCTAACCATGCAGTAACTCGTGTAGGTGTGATATATAGACCACCTGGTCAAGTTAAAGAACTATATGATCTACTAGTTGAAGAAATAGCTAAAATGACAATGAAAGGAGAAGTTATCATTATGGGAGATTTCAATCTTCCAGATATAAACTGGAAAACCAAAATAGCAAGTTCTACCAGGAGTACAGATATTCTAAATTCCCTACTGGGGTTATCTCTACAACAAGTGGTTGAGGAGCCAACCCGGAGGGAGGCCATTTTGGATTTGGTATTCACAAATGGGGATTCGGTATATGATGTCATTGTAGGCGAAACCTTGGGATCTAGTGATCACCAGTCAGTGTGGTTTAATATAAGAACTGTGAAAGAGTCCCACCACACAAAAACAAAAGTTTTAGATTTTAGAAAAACAGACTTTTCAAAAATGAAATTAGTCATAAATGAGTCCTTATCAGACTGGAACGGATTACATGGAGTCCAGGAGAAATGGGACTACTTAAAAGGTGCATTATTGAAGGCAACAGAAAATTGCATTAGACTTGTCAGTAAAAGCAAAAAAAGGAAGAGACCACTGTGGTACTCAGCAGAAGTGGCCCAAATCATTAAAAATAAAAAGCTAGCATTTTGTAATTATAAAAAAACCCAGAGCAATGAAGATAAGGAAATCTACAAGATTAGGCAGAGAGAGGCCAAGCAAGTTATAAGAACTTCTAAAGCGCAGGCAGAAGAAAAACTAGCTCAGTCTATGAAAAAAGGGGATAAGACATTCTTCAGATATATAAATGAAAAAAGGAAATTAAAACAAGGAATAACTAAATTAAAAACAAAGGACGGAAGGTATGTAGAAGAGAATAAAGGGCTAGCCGACTGCCTTAATGAATACTTCTGTTCAGTTTTTACAAAAGAAAAAGGAGAAGGACCTCCACTAGAAAGGATGACTAATAAATCATTTGATGCATGTATCTTTACAGAGGAAGATGTTCTAAGTTTGCTGTCTAAGGTGAAGACAAATAAGTCACAGGGGCCTGATGAGATACACCCAAAATTATTAAAACAGCTTAGTGGTGAGCTGGCAAAACCGCTAACAGATTTATTTAACCAATCATTAGTAACAGGAGTCGTCCCGGAAGATTGGAAATTGGCAAATGTCGTGCCCATTCACAAGAAAGGTAGTAGGGAGGAATCGAGCAACTATAGACCAGTGAGTCTGACATCAATAGTAGGCAAATTAATGGAAACCCTATTAAAGGATAGGATTGTGGAACATCTAAAATCCCATGGATTGCAAGATGAAAAACAACATGGGTTTACTTCAGGGAGATCATGTCAAACAAATCTTATAGATTTTTTTGACTGGGTGACTAAAATAATAGACGGTGGAGGTGCAGTAGACATCGCATATCTAGATTTTAGTAAGGCTTTTGACACTGTCCCACATAGAAGACTTATCAATAAACTGCAGTCATTGAGCATGGACTCCCATATTGTTGAGTGGATTAGGCAGTGGCTGAGTGACAGACAACAGAGGGTTGTAGTCAATGGAGAACATTCAAAACAAGGTCATGTTACCAGTGGGGTTCCACAGGGATCTGTACTGGGACCAATTTTGTTTAATATCTTCATAAGTGATATTGCAAAAAGCCTCGATGGGAAGGTGTGTCTTTTTGCTGATGACACAAAGATATGTAACAGGGTTGATGTTCCTGGAGGGAAACACCAAATGGAAAAGGATTTAGGAAAACTAGAAGAATGGTCAAAACTCTGGCAACTGAAATTTAATGTGGATAAGTGCAAGATAATGCACCTAGGGCGTAAAAACCCAAGGGCAGAATATAGAATATTTGACACAGTCCTGACCTCAGTATCTGAGGAAAGGGATTTAGGAGTAATTATTTCAGAAGACTTAAAGGTGGGAAGACAATGTAATAGGGCAGCACGAAATGCCAGCAGAATGCTTGGATGTATAGGGAGAGGTATAAGCAGTAGAAAGAGTGAAGTGCTTATGCCGCTGTACAGAACACTGGTGAGACCTCACTTGGAGTATTGTGCGCAGTACTGGAGGCCATATCTCAAGAAGGATATAGATACTCTAGAGAGAGTTCAGAGAAGAGCTACTAAGGGAAAGAGAAAGGGAAGTTACAGGTAGTAATAAAGGAAAATGAGTATAATACAACATAAGGTACCTTATAAAAGTAATAAGTAGGAGCTGCTGTGCGAATGGCGTGAATGTACATTGGATTGTAATCCGGAATACGCTGTGGACTCTTTTCTTTTTTCTCTTCTCAGGGACAAACTGCACCTGGACTTTGGGGATGGGGAAGGGGGTGGGGAGGTTGGGGTGGGTTTATGTGTATTATTGCTTTTGTTCACATGTAAAAAAAAGAAAAATTGATCTTAAATAAAAAGATTTGATCAAAAAAAAAGAGAAGAGCTACTAAACTAGTACATGGATTGCAGGATAAAACTTACCAGGAAAGGTTAAAGGACCTTAACATGTATAGCTTGGAAGAAAGACGAGACAGAGGGGATATGATAGAAACTTTAAAATACATAAAGGGAATCAACTCGGTAAAGGAGTAGAGCATATTTAAAAGAAGAAAAACTACCACAAGAGGACACAGTTTTAAATTAGAGGGGCAAAGTTTTAAAAGTAATATAAGGAAGTATTACTTTACTGAGAGAGTAGTGGATGCATGGAATAGACTTCCTGCAGAAGTGGTAGCTGCAAATACAGTGAAGGGGTTTAAGCGTGCATGGGATAGGCATATGGCTATCCTTCATATAAGATAGGGCCAGGGGCTATCCATAGTATTCAGATATATTGGGCAGACTAGATGGGCCAAATGGTTCTTATCTGCCGACACATTCTATGTTTCTATGTTTCTATGTTTCTATGACCTGGCGACCGTCTCTTATCAGCCATGCATTTGTATTTACCTCCCATATTTTTCAAGTTAGCTTGCACCTTCTGCCATACCGATGAAAGAGATGACGAAAACCGTTCCTCTTCGGGAACCCCAGAATTCCCCCCCTCTTTGAAAGTACAGAATTGGGGATGAAAACCATATGCACCAAGAAATGGTGACTTGCCAGTGGATTCCTGACGACGATTATTTATGGCAAACTCAGCTAACGGTAAATATGATGACAACAACTCTTGGTTTTCAGACACAAAACATCTTAGATATGTCTCCAGGTTTTGGTTGGTACGCTCAGTCTGTCCATTCGACTGAGGATGGAAAGCTGAGGAAAAGGACAAGTGTACCCCCAAACGGGAACAAAAAGCTTTCCAAAATTTAGAAATAAACTGGGTACCCCGATCCGAAACAACATCGGAGGGGACCCCATGAAGCTTCACGATTTCACTGACGAATACCTGAGCAAGAGTCTTAGCATTAGGTAGTGCGGGTAACGCAATGAAGTGTACCATTTTGCTAAACCTGTCCACTACTACCAAAATAACTGTTTTACCCGCAGACAAAGGTAAGTCAGTGATAAAATCCATTGACAGATGTGACCATGGTCTATTGGGAATGACGAGTGGTAATAGAGACCCTGCAGGACGTGTATGTGAAACTTTTGCATGCGCACAGGTAGAACAAGAAGACACAAAATCCAATACATCCTGACGCAACCTTGGCCACCAAAAACGACGAGACAATAGCTCCAAGGTTGCTTTACTACCCGGGTGCCCAGCAAGTGCCGAATTATGATGTTCCTTTGATAATTCGAAACGCAGGTTCAACGGTACAAACAATTTCTCTGAGGGGCAAGAGACCGGGGCGTCCCCCTGGGCCTCTAACACCTTCCCCTCCAGAACAGAGTGTACCGCAGAAACAACCACTCCTCTTTGAAGAATGGGCACCGGATCACTCACATTACCCCCTCCAGGGAAACAACGAGATAGTGCATCAGCCTTTGTATTCTTTGCCCCAGGACGATAGGTAATCACAAAGTTAAACCTGGTAAAAAATAGCGACCACCTAGCTTGTCTAGGGGTGAGACGCTTAGCTGATTCGAGGTACAGAAGATTTTTGTGGTCCGCAATCACAGTGACTGGGTGGACTGCCCCCTCTAAAAAGTGACGCCATTATTCAAACGCTAGTTTAATAGCTAATAGTTCCCTATTGCCAATATCGTAGTTCTTTTCTGCTGCAGATAGTTTTTTAGAAAAGAAAGCACAAGGACGCCATTTGCCAGGAGACGGACCCTGAGACAGCACCGCCTCCACTCCCACCTCTGACGCATCGACTTCAACAATAAAAGGCTGAGAGACATCAGGTTGGACTAGTACAGGTGCCAAGGTAAACCTCTCTTTTAGAGAGGAAAAAGCAACTTTAGCGGCGTCAGACCATTTAGAAAAATCAGTCCCCTTCCTAGTCATGTCAGTAAGAGGTTTTACAATAAGTGAATAATTTTTAATGAATTTCCTATAGAAATTCGCGAAGCCCAAGAACCGTTGCAGTGCTTTGAGGTTCTCAGGAAGATCCCAATCTAATATTGCCTGGACCTTCCTAGGATCCATACGGAAACCTGAAGCAGATAAAAAATAACCTAGGAATTGTATCTCCTGAACGGCGAAGACACATTTTTCAATTTTAGCATATAATTTATTCGTCCGTAGGACCTGCAGTACTTGTCTGACATGCACCTCATGTGTTCTCAGATCAGACGAATAAATTAAAATATCATCTAGGTATATTACCACAAACCTGCCAATTAGATGACTAAAAATGTCATTAACGAAATGTTGAAAGATGGCAGGAGCATTGGTCAGACCGAAAGGCATAACTAGATTTTCATAATGCCCCTCAGGGGTGTTAAAAGCTGTCTTCCACTCATCCCCCTCCTTAATACGAATCAGATTGTAGGCCCCCCTAAGATCAAGTTTGGAGAACCACCTAGCACCCGCAATCTGGTTAAACAGGTCAGGAATGAGAGGAAGAGGGTATGGGTCTCGGATGGTTATCCGATTTAATTCGCGAAAATCTAGGCAAGGACGCAGGCCCCCATCTTTCTTTTTAACGAAGAAAAACCCTGCAGCCACGGGTGAAGAAGAGGGTCTGATGTGTCCCTTAGCCAAGCTCTCGGAGATATAATCTTTCATGGCTTGTCTCTCTGGACCCGAAAGATTATATAACCTGGTCTTGGGTAATTTTGCGCCGGGAATAAGGTTAACCGGGCAATCATAAGGACGATGAGGTGGTAACTTCTGACAACCCTTTTCAGAAAAAACATCCTCAAAATCCGAAATAAATTTAGGTAGGGTAGTTATGGAGGCGACTAAGCAATTGCTATTTAAGCAATTTTCTCTGCACTGCTCACTCCACTCCAATATCTCCCTGGCCTGCCAATCCACCACTGGATTGTGCACTACCAACCAGGGAAGACCCAGCACTACCGGAGTGGGAAGCCCCTTCAGAACATAACATGAAAGCATCTCGTTATGGTGGTCCCCTACCCGAAGGTGTAAATTATGAACAATGTGGGTGAGGTTTCTCTGAGACAGAGGAGCAGAATCAATAGCGAATATGGGAATAGGTCTCTGTAGCGTACAGAGAGACAAACCCATAGTGCGGGCAAAATGGGCATCTATCAAATTTACCTCTGCTCCACTGTCTAGAAAGAAAGAAATAGTCTCCGTCTTATCACCAAAAACAATAACCTGCTGGCAACACAAATTGCGATGTACGTATGGAGGAAACGTATACCCCCCGGCTGACATCCTCCACACAGCCTGGGGTTAGTAGTTTTCCGACAGTCTTTTGTTTCTGAGGAAAGAAGGACAGACATTAATGAAATGACCCCTCTCCCCACAAAAAAAACAAACCCCACGCCTACGGCGAGCCTCAGGAGGACGGACCTGACAAGTAGTTCCTCCTAGCTGCATAGGCTCGTCTAAGTCCGTACAGACTAACTGCTGCTTGGGAGGGGTTACCAATTGCTCCGGTTTTTTCAACCTGTCCCTAAGGCGTCTATCTATTCGGATAGAAAGGGACATAACCGCATCAAGGGAAAAGGGGGTCTCATATAATGCAAGCGCATCCTTAACCCTTTCGGATAACCCAGAGCAGAACTGACTCCTAAGAGCCGGGTCGTTCCATTGGGTATCCGTAGCCCACCTACGGAAGTCAGAGCAATACTCCTCTACCGGCCGCTCTCCTTGTAGGAGTCTCCGTAATCTTGATTCAGCCAGTGCGACTCGGTCAGGGTCGTCATATATGAGACCCAAGCCCCCGAAAAACTCATCCACTGACCAAAGAGCCTGGGAATCAGTAGGTAAAGAGAACGCCCAGGACTGCGGGTCCCCCTGCAGCAGGGAAATAACAACCCCCACCCGCTGATCTTCATTACCAGAGAAGTAAGGGCGCAGTTTAAAATATAATTTACAGGCCTCACGGAATGTCAAAAACTTGTCCCTTCCCCAGAAAATCTGTCAGGGAGAGGGACCTTGGGTTCCGCAACAACTTGGTTACCAGTAGCAACCGCTGGGCTTGCGGTCAGTTGTAATTGCTGCTGTTGCTGGAGGACCGACGCCTTCAATCCTGCCATCTCCAAAGACAGGCCATGAAATTGTTTGGACAGAGCAGCAATTTGATCCATACTGGATTCTAAGTAGGTAAAAAAAAAATTTTTTTTTTTTTTACCTACACAAAATAAGGGCCAGATATAATGTAATGACCGGCGTCACGCACAGGGAGGGAAAAGGGAAAGCCCTGCCCAAGGGAGAAGGAAAGGTGGTGACCCCTGACTCACCTTGCGGCTGGCACCTGACTGCCCTGACGTCCCTAGACGGGTTCCTCACCCGTGCGGCGATCACGTGCCTAAACCCTAGCTTTCCCTAAAATGAGCCCTAGATAGTGAACGGGCCGGTGGGATCGCTAGTCCGCACCACTGACACTAAGAGGGAAACACCAGGGAGAGGACAGACAATACAGACAAACACATACACCCAGGTCGGCGACCACAGCAGACCACAAAGGTCCAACAGGGATCCGGAGGGTAGCGTTCTGGACCAACAACCAGAGAACGCAGCAACACAGCTCCAGAGGGTCAGAATAGATGTCCAGGCAGGAAGCTCTATATCTGGCAACCAGAGAAGTGTGAGAGGGGAATATAAGGAGGTTGGGAGTGCTGGACAAGGAACAGCTGAGGAGAAGGAGCTACGGATCCCTGAGTGAGCCAAAAAGGGTTGCCAAGTAAACCCAGAAAGCTACCATAAGGAAACAGCCCTATCTCACATAGAGCGCGCAGCCAACCGCTGCGACTTCCTGACCCCGGGTATAACGGAGTCAGGCGTGGTTCTTGACACCCTCGTGACAGTTATGTGCTGAGGAAAGGTCTGAGATAGCTGTCCCTTTCTTTCCTAGAACACTGCTACCCTGATCAAAGGGCTGATGGTCCAGTGTTTGTGGCTCAGTCGTCCGGATGGTTCCCATGGTCTGTGGCAGAGTTTCCCATCTCAGCATCTTCTTTTGGTCACTGTTGCAGTCTAGCAGAGTCTCACCTGCTAAACACTGGTCCCTTCCTGCAGACAACTAGTGGCTCTAACTGGTCTACTTTTATACAATTTATAACTGATCTAGAACCTTCTAGTAGGAGGGGGAAGCTGGAGAAGCACAGTTTAACATAAAAAATGTCACAGCTGAAAGCTGCTTTACACTTATATTGGGCCCCAATACAAGTCAATGGGAATAACTAAACAGTTTTTAGTCATAAGCAACAGTCTGAAACAGCTAAACCAGATGGTCACAAATGAATAGTGTCTGTCTTTTTACCTCCAAAACTTAGCCCTGCTTAGTCCCTTGTGGTAACAGTGGAAAATTTATCGTTTCTCAGTGAACAGCCTGGAAATTCCCCACATCTTAGCGTAAACTGGCTGTGCATTAACCCTTTGCACAACTCAGTGCAAATACAATGCAATCACTGTGCAAATGAACAGTATAAAACAGAATAAATACAAATAACTACATAAATTACAGTATAAGTTACCCCTTCAAAGTGCACTAAAGTAGTGAGTTGATGGCTTCACAAACATCCAGACTCCAAAGTACCCTTGCTCCAGGGCACTACAATATACAATTATTTACTCGTGCAGACATGTCAGGAGAGGTGACAGCGCAAATTTCTCTATACCTCAAACTGCTACATAAAAATTCTACCACTTATCAAATAAAAATAAGTATTAAAAATAAAAGAGGTTAAGCACAGTGGTTTTAAAGTCCCCCTCTTCTTTAATCTGCGCATCCTCTCTTTCTCTCAGAGAAACATACTAAAAATGTTGCAAAATATGCTAAAATACCACCAAAAACCCTTGTAGAAAAATACTATAAAAACTTGAAATAAAGATCTGTTTTAATAAGTGTTTAAAATGCTAAAAAAAGTAGCTTGTGAAGATTCAGTATTAAGATGCTGAAGATTGCAGCTTCATTGTCAGATTCAAGCCTGTGGCAATATGTGAGAACCTTATCTTGGGCAGCAGGTTTGATCAAAGTGTATCAAATGCTTTGATAAGGTGCATCAGTGCCATCACTATGCCCGTGATCATACTGCCAGTGCCAGACATTGCTTACAAACAGCTGAGATATGAAAATGCTAGCTCTTTATCTGCTAGTAGTGAGTTAGAATTCAATGAACCTCGTTAGAAATCTAGAAGATGCTTCACCACCGATCCGTGTGACATCCTCTTTGTAACTGAGTGGTAAGAAAGACGTATATTTCTTAAAGGGTTATTCCATAATAGGCCAAGATGGCAATAACCAAAGTAAGAGCTAGCCAGTAGAAGCAGAGTTCTAGAAAGGGCTGAGATGCTGGCACTTCGCTGTTGCCATAACTCCAGTAGCTACACCACAGCGGTGAGCAGGTGTAATTACATCTCAGCTGTCCCATTCACTTCCATTAAAGTGAACAGGAAAGAGTTGTCTCACAGAACTGAATGGGATGACTTTTTAGGTGTAATTACACCTGTTCACTGCTGCGGTTGCAATTGCGAACAGGTGAGCGCTGAAGAGAAGCCAACGCTTTTACTAGCTCTGCCTTTTCTTCAAACAGCTGATCGGCGGGGGTGCAGGGAGTCAGGCCTCTGCTGATCTGATATTGATGACTAGAGATGAGCGAAGTTCTTAAAAATTTGATTTGGCTGCTTTGCCGAATTTTATGAAAAAATTTGCATTGTGATGAAGAGCATTCCCCATCTTTAAACCCCTCAGAAGCCACATTCATCTCTGATAGTGGCGTCTGAGATCATTTTTTTTCCAAATTAAATCTTACTTACCTTATCCATTCGAGAGCAAAGAGGCAGCACCGACCATCTTGCTTAAAGATCCAGTGCAAAATCTCACGCAATGTGTGATGACATCATCACGTTGACCGGCAAGGTGACATAATACGTTACCGCGCACAAGATTTTGCGTGATATCTTTAAGCAAGATGGCCACGGCAGCCTCTTTGCACTCAAATTGATGAGGTGGGTATGATTCTTCCCCCCCACCATTTCAGGGAAAATGTATTTGTTATCATGAAGCATGAGGAAATTTGGCTTTGTGGCAAAACTAATTTTCCCTGAAATTCGGCTTGAAGTCCACGGACACTAGTGATGACCTATCCTGAGGATAGGCCATCAATATTAATAAAGTAGACAACTCCTTTAACATATCTAGTTAATTTTGACTTAAGATATGCTGTACTATGGCCTGGATGATTGAATACTCCTCCTGCTAGTGCTATGTTTTCCTTTAAAGGGAGGGTAAAATGATGAGAATGCCACCTTATAGCCAAATAGGCATAGGTTGCGACGTCTTTTTCTCAAAAGGTTTGAAGTTGAAGTAGATGTAATAATCTTCATAACACATGAAAATGTTGGCCTACGCTTTTGAATTCTGTGTTGTAGCCTCAATTTCTGTGTTGATCAGAAGACCATTGTGAGCACTTAATGAAGATATACTTATTAGAGATGAGTGAATCAAAGTTGAAGTGGAATTCGATCCGAATTTCAGGAAATATTAGATTTGCATCAAATCAGAATTTCCTCATTGTTCGTGGTAATGAATTGGATTTTTTCCTAAAATCCCCTGGTGGGCCCCTGAGTAAGGTGGGACCCTAGTCTCTCACCCCCTGCACAAGTGGCACACAACACAGTAGACTTACTGCACTACATACATATATTCAATGTACAGCACCTCAACCAGCCTATGTTCATATAAAAAAACTTCATAGATTATTAAAGAAACTCCCCAGTTTATTATTATAGACACGATCAGAGTTGAGATGACTTCTAGCTATAGAGGAAAGCTCGCCAGTATCCTCTTTTCCCCAGGACCTACCTTCTCAAAGATGCTGCAGGGACCCCGATATTCAATTATCTGGTAGCATCTTGCTGCTATGTGAGCAGGTAATATTTGAATGTATCCGTACGGTGGGCCCCAAAAATACATTTGTAACGCATTACCACTCCTGCTTCTGTCAGTATATGCAATAACTATGTCATCTTATGCCTTTATTCCAGGTCCTCCATGTAGTGTGCATTAATTCCTTTGCATTAGTGTTTGTTCATATAATAACCTGGTTCCCCAGCGGGTGGCAGCATACTTGGCAGTGCTACTCTACAGAGGGTGGAACCTGGCTTTCCAGCTTATACTCTCCTCCAAGGAGAAAGTACGATCTAGTTAGAACCAGTGAGTTTCCTGTACTCCATGCTGTAGGGAGAAACGCAGATGCTCGTCCCCATGGGACTGAGCTCTCCCTAAAAGCCAGCTAGGACAAGAAGTTCACAGTGGAGGATCACAGTGAGAGACAGAACAACAGCATCAAGCATGTAATATTGCTGACATAGCAGAGCGGAGAGAGTACACTACAGATTCAGCAGAGAGAAGTTTGTTTTGCAGAAGTTGTTTGCCTGCCAAAGTCCTGCTAAAACCTGTTCTGTGGATTGTTTGGATTATCGTTTATGCAAAGTAAAGCAACTGTTAAACTTCCATCAGGGCCGGTGCAAGGATTTTTGCCAACACAAGCAAAGCTACATTTTGTCCCCCATGTCAGCCATCAAGCCCCCCATGTCAGCCATCAAGCCCCTCATGTCAGCCATCAAAGCTACATCAGACCCCCATGTCAGCCATCAAGCCCCCCATGTCAGCCATCAAGCCCCCCATGTCAGCCATCATGCCCCCCATGTCAGCCATCATGCCCACCATGTGAGCCATCATGCCCCCATGTCAGCCATTATGCCCCCCATGTCATCCATCATGCCCCCCATGTCATCCATCATGCCGCCCATGTCATCCATCATGCCCCCCATGTCATCCATCATGCCCCCCATGTTAGCCATCATGCCCCCCATGTCAGCCATCATGCCCCCCATGTCAGCCATCATGCCCCCCATGTCAGCCATCATGCCCCCCATGTCAGCCATCATGCCCCCCATGTCAGCCATCATGCCCCCATGTCAGTGTCACGGCCTATGGTGTACGCTGTGACAATTTTGCCACACTTGCGGTTGCCTCTTGCAACGTGTTGCTGTGAGAGCATGTGGTGGCAGTGTCTCGGCCTTCTGGGTGATTGCCGTGACATGGTTGCCATGCATGCTGTTGCCGGTGGTTACATGTTTGGTATGCTTGTGTGTGCACTTCCCCTTTAATTTGTAGCCTCCCTCTGTCTGGTGCTGTATGGGTTAACTCCCTGACTGGGTGTAGTCACTTGGCTTATATCTTCTGTGGTTTCCTGGCTGGAGTGAGTTGTACTTCAGCTGTGGTTGCTGCTGGAGCTCTGCTCCAGTCCAGGGTGTTCCATCTGTCCAGTGAGGTGAACACTATCCAAGTTAACTACCCTTTTGCGCTGCTTCGGATGGCCATGTCTGGGATCCAACAGTATCCACCGTGACACGTGCAACACAACCACTTCAGGGATATTGTGGCCACTTCTACACCACCCTGGCAATCCTACACCTGGGTACCAACACTTCACTTAAAGGGAGCTTTGTGCTTCTGTTGCTGGAAGGCAACTGGCGTCACAACAGTTTACTCTGTCAGAGGGACATATAATCGTAAAAACCTCTTAAAGGGTAAGGATTACCCCAAACGCTGAACCCGTCCGTTGCATCATTTAGCGTCACAAACAGGATTCTGATAATGCAAAACTGTGTGCCACCCCATTGTAAAGCCTACATAATCAACAGAAAACCCTTGAGAAGTGACTTTATTGAATTTACTGCAGAGCGGCAGGCGCAAATCTGTGCGCGCCGGCACCCGAGGGGTTAATCAGTCATATTTAACCGCTTCAATCGAGAAGCTGGAAAGCTGGAGAAATGCAGAAAATCCAGCCCTGCCTACAAGGAGCGACTTCACAGTAAAGAGAAGGGAAGTGGCAGCTCCACCCTCGAAGCTCCTCCTTCATATTCAGCTTACGCCAGCACCAGGGAAGACAAAGGAAATCGATGGCACCCTTACAAGAAGTGAAGCGGCGGCCATCTTGGAAAAGGGCAAAGGCAGTTCTCGCTTCACCGGATCCCGAGAAACTCCGTCCAGAGATCTGAGTGAGTACTACTGGGGAAAGTAACATCGTTAAAGACTGTTTGGGACTGTTGTGTGCCTGCCAGAGCATTATACTCCCCAAAATTGCGCAGTCGCAGCTACTTTTAAATGAGCCACACACAAATTCTGCTGCTGCTGCTCATAGCACAGTGCCCAAAAAATGCAATCTAGCCTATGTTTACCCCTTTAGTCTGGTAGCAAATACCCATGTCTGACAGTGAAGAAAACAACCAGTCGGACTGCAGCGATCCACCTGCAGCAGCCACATGCATTATGCCTCTTACTATGCCATGTTACCCATTCACTCAGGGAATTCCGCCATAAACTGCTGGCTATGTTTAAGCCAGGCATGCTCAACCTGCGGCCCTCCAGCTGTTGCAAAACTACCACTCCCATCATTCCTGGACAGCCTACAGCTATCAGCCTACAGAATGGCATTGTGGGAGTTGTAGTTTTACAACAGCTGGAGGGCCGCAGGTTGAGCATCCTTGGTTTAAGCTATATCCAGTATCTCAGGACCAGAAAGTGGAAATCCTGATTGGTCAGTTACAGGGAGCTGAGCTCCCAGAGGTCACGTCCTAGCCCCAGCTAGAGCAACAGACAGCTGTGCAGATCCTAGACCGACTCAGTACCACCTTTGACACTAGGACCATTAAGAGACTTTGCCCTATCCCTGCAAGAAGCTTTGCGGGCAGTTATCCAGCTAGATGCCCATGAAGCTTAGGGACAAGATCAGACCCTCAGAGAGCAGTTTATCAAAGGTGTCCTTGACGAACCTCTCAAACGCCAGCTGAAGATGCTGTCGGTTCAGCACCCGGATATCCCGTTCTTAGATTTTTTAAGGAGCTTGCTATTGGCATCCTGGGGAAAAATCACCACTCTGAATCACCTGAAGATAGGAAGGCCTGGCCTGTCCTACGATCCGCTGCCCACGGCCAGATAGCGGAGTGTGGGACCCAACCACCTCCCAGATGCTGTGGAAGCCCTGACTGCCCAAGTTGTCCTCCTAGCTGAGAATATGGAGAGAATGAGGAGGGTTAAATGTGTATTATAAACCTTGGATTTTGGTCTAACCTAATTCTCACCACTTTAGCATTATGATATTGTCTGTCTTTTATCTTGTTTTTTGGTGCTCTTTTGAGATAAATTTAAATTTTTCTTGTTTTACTTGCAGTGTGTTGGTGAATTCGATGGGATCGACCAAGCCAGCGTGGATCTTTTGTGTTTTGCAAGCTTTACAAGTTCCCCAAGGCTTCAGATTTCAAGCTACATATATTTCAAGCTATTGACATATTGTGTTGTATGTTTTCTCCCATTTTCAATATAACATATGGTATTTCTAACCTAGTGGTGATTGAGCCACAAGCCCATCATTGTTTATTTTTTTTTTTATTTTTTTTTATTTCAAATGGTGAGTTATACGAGTGCATTGGTATCCCTGTGGGAACAGGGACCAATGCACTTGTAATGATACTGATCGGACTGGTATATTTCACACAGGACGTGTATCAGTCTGGTTGGGTTTAATTCACAGATTTTCATTTTTTAGTTTATATTACTTTATTATGGGGGTTACCGATATACACAGCGTCCGTCCACTAGGTTGCTTTGCATGTGCATCCCCTTGATCATGAAGTCTCTTTGTGATAACAATCATATTGTACTTCATAGGTCTTCAATATAATGGTGGGCTTGTCCTTTTTCTCCATGATGTACTTTTTATTTGAATTCTTATTATTTGCTAGATTTGATGGTGGCATACATGCGACACACTATTGATACATTCTATGCGTAGTTATTTGCAGCATTGAGTGTAATAGATATTTGACATGCCTTTGCCCTTTGACCCATGTAGTCATGTGTTTCTCTCACATGACTTGTAGTTTGTTTTGGAGCACAAAATGTGTGATGTGGGCTGGTGGCTTCGGGGAGGATGACGGGTGTGCTGCAGTCAGGTGACCATGAGTGGCCGCCTCCCTTCCTGGGCTCTGTGCGTGCGGGTACTGTTATTGCCACCCACCTCCCGACTCTGTCACCGGGTCACTCTGTGGTCTCCTGATGCTACTGCCACCTCACCACTCAGGTCTCCTCATGCTGCTGCAGCCACCTCCACACTATGTAATTGTGCCACTCTGTGGCCTCCTCATGCTGCTGCTTCTGCCACCTCCACACTATGTCACCTTGCCAGTCTGTGGCTTCCTCATGCTGCTGCTGCCACCTCCACACTATGTCACCTTGCCAGTCTGTGGTCTTCTCATGCTGCTGCTGCCACCTCTACACTATGTCACCTTGCCACTCTGTGGTCTCCTCATGCTGCTACCACATCACTACTCTGCGGTCTCCTGTTGCTGCCACCTAAACACTATTGTAAATGGGCCACTCTGTGGTCTCCTCATGCTGCTGCTACCTTAACACTATGTCATTGGGCCACTCTGTGGACCTCTTATGCTGTTCTCCCACCCTCCCCACTCCATGACTCAGCCATTATTTAGACTTTTTGGCATGGTTGACATCATCATTTATTTGACTCTTCTTCTGATCTGTCAGAAGGAAGGAAAAATGAGACACACAATGGATCCTGTCTGTATAGCAGCTGTAAGGCTTGTATGGTCCCATCAGAATTGGCTTATGATTTGGTAGCCAAAAGCAGGAGTGGTTACAAAACACAGAAGACATGCAAATATTCCATTCACGTGTCACCTCTGTTTTGGAACCACTCATGTTTTTTTGGGCTTTAGCAGTACTGATGGATTACTGACCAAATTCTGACCGAGTGAAGGCGGTTGCTCAACAGACAGCATCCGTTTTTTGGGGGGTTATTGTTCTGATGGATCAGAGGAAGGGCAAAATAAGCAGTGATGTCAACACAAACTTACTGCTGAAACCCTCTCCACTGTGTCAGGGGGCTCTACACAGTGGCATACTTCTAATATAGGCAGCCCACGCTATGGGGCCCAGAGTGCAAGGAAGGCCCCACCCACTTTTCTTCTGTTCCGGGCCCTGCTTGCTCAGTCAGGGGAATTTTCCAGCTTAGGAGTCCTTGCTCTGACTCCATATATGGATGTGTCCATATATGGAGTCAGTGTTAAGAACATGAAAGAGGTATTCCCAAGCATGGTCACCATGCTTGGGGGACACCCTGTGTATACAAGTCTAATTTAGACTCTATTTTTCAAATATTTCTATTTGATCTCACAACTATCTACATTAAAGACAAGAAGCTTAACCACTGGGCTATAGAGCTCAGTGCTAAGTCATTACTGAAAAACCTCATAGAAATTTCTCTTGTGTCAAACAAGAGAAACTTCTAAGAGCTTTTTCATACAAGAGAAACTTCTATGAGGTTTTTCATCAATGACTTAGCATTAAGCTCTATAGCCCAGTGGTTAAGGTTCTTGCCTTTAATGTAGATGGTTGTGAGTTCCAATTCCCACAGAAACATTTAAAAAATAGTCTAAATAAAACTTAAATACAAGGACTCACTTCATAAAAAATTTTTTTTTTCTTTTCATCGCGATCTTCTGACCCTTCTAACTTTTTTGTAGTTATGCCTACGGAGATGTGTGTGGGCTCATTTTTTGTGGGACGATCTGTCATTTTTGACAATGCCATTTTGGGGTGTGTATGACTTGATCACTTTTTATTCAATTTTCTTGGGCGATAAAGTAATGAAAAAAACGTGAATTGGCCTTTTTTTAAATATTTTTCTGTTATGCCATTCACCATATGGGCTAACTTTTTAAAATATTTTAATAGTATAGGCATTTTCGCATGCGGCGATGCCCATAATGCTATTTTTTTTGTTTCTTTTAATTTTGGGGAATGGGGTGATTTTAAGTTTTTTACGTTTTTTTTATATTTTCAAAACTTTTACCTTTTTTTAAACTTTTTGTTAGGTCCCCCAAGTGGACCACAACTTACAATCATCAGATGTAAATTGCTCCATTAGTCTATATAGAAATCACTATATCACAGTTCAGTGCTGCCACCTGGCCTAAACTGTGATATACTAACAATGAGTCTGGAAGCCTAGTACAGGCTGTGGCTTATTTATAGAACATGGTGCTTTTCCCGATCTCCGCTGGAGGAAAGCGCGCCTGAAGAGTAATCCCACACTTCCGGTTTTTAACACTCTCAGATGCCGTGAGTGAGGGGAACTCATTGATGTGAGGGGAGGGGGCATGTGGCGTATTCTGGGGACATAAGGGTGAAGAACTGTTGCATTTTGGGGGGCATAATAGGGGTTGGATAACCCTTTTGATCATTATGATCCTGGAGTTTTTTCATTTTTTCATTTTCATTTTTTCATTTTCATTTTTCTTCCCTATCTTCCTTGAGCCATAACTTTTTTATTTTTCTGTTCACATATCTATATGAGGGCTTATTTTTTGCGATACAAGTTGTACATTAATATGGCATACAATTTAGTGGGAAGCAGGCAAAAAATTCCAAATAGGGTGGAATTGAAAAAAAAAAACAGTTGCTCCACTGTTTTATGGGTTTTATTCCTACAGTGTTCCCTTTGTGGCTAAACTGACCTGTGCCCTTTATTCTCTGGGTCAGTAGGAATACAACTGGGGTGTGGCAGGGGAGGAGTCAGGGCAGGTGGTGGGATGGGCCAGGGTGGGTAATAGGTGGAGTTAGGGGGCCCAATTCAGATTCTTGCTATGGGGCCCAATGATTTCTATGTACGCCCATGGCTCTGCGTGTATAAGCATTTAATAGAACAGGTTCTGTAGACATCTATGTGGATGACGACGGTGTAAAAGGAGTGCGCTCTTTTACGCTACAGTAGGATCTTGGGGCTCTGCACGGTTCTTTATACCTGGTGCTAACATTGACCTGTACAGGGAGTGCAGAATTATTAGGCAAGTTGTATTTTTGAGGATTAATTTTATTATTGAACAACAACCATGTTCTCAATGAACCCAAAAAACTCATTAATATCAAGGCTGAATATTTTTGGAAGTAGTTTTTAGTTTGTTTTTAGTTTTAGCTATTTTAGGGGGATATCTGTGTGTGCAGGTGACTATTACTGTGCATAATTATTAGGCAACTTAACAAAAAACAAATATATACCCATTTCAATTATTTATTTTTACCAGTGAAACCAATATAACATCTCAACTTTCACAAATATACATTTCTGACATTCAAAAACAAAACAAAAACAAATCAGTGACCAATATAGCCACCTTTATTTGCAAGGACACTCAAAAGCCTGCCATCCATGGATTCTGTCAGTGTTTTGATCTGTTCACCATCAACATTGCGTGCAGCAGCAACCACAGCCTCCCAGCCACTGTTCAGAGAGGTGTACTGTTTTCCCTCCTTGTAAATCTCACATTTGATGATGGACCACAGGTTCTCAATGGGGTTCAGATCAGGTGAACAAGGAGGCCATGTCATTAGATTTTCTTCTTTTATACCCTTTCTTGCCAGCCACGCTGTGGAGTACTTGGACGCGTGTGATGGAGCATTGTCCTGCATGAAAATCATGTTTTTCTTGAAGGATGCAGACTGCTTCCTGTACCACTGCTTGAAGAAGGTGTCTTCCAGAAACTGGCAGTAGGACTGGGAGTTGAGCTTGACTCCATCCTCAAACCGAAAAGGCCCCACAAGCTCATCTTTGATGATACCAGCCCAAACCAGTACTCCACCTCCACCTTGCTGGCGTCTGAGTCGGAATGGAGCTCTCTGCCCTTTACCAATCCAGCCACGGGCCCATCCATCTGGCCTATTAAGACTCACTCTCATTTCATCAGTCCATAAAACCTTAGAAAAATCAGTCTTGAGATATTTCTTGGCCCAGTCTTGACGTTTCAGTTTGTGTGTCTTGTTCAGTGGTGGTCGTCTTTCAGCCTTTCTTACCTTGGCCATGTCTCTGAGTATTGCACACCTTGTGCTTTTGGGCACTCCAGTGATGTTGCAGCTCTGAAATATGGCCAAACTGGTGGCAAGTGGCATCTTGGCAGCTGCACGCTTGACTTTTCTCAGTTCATGGGCAGTTATTTTGCGCCTTGGTTTTTCCACACGCTTCTTGCGACCCTGTTGACTATTTTGAATGAAACGCTTGATTGTTCGATGATCACGCTTCAGAAGCTTTGCAATTTTAAGAGTGCTGCATCCCTCTGCAAGATATCTCACTATTTTTGACTTTTCTGAGCCTGTCAAGTCCTTCTTTTGACCCATTTTGCCAAAGGAAAGGAAGTTGCCTAATAATTATGCACACCTAATATAGGGTGTTGATGTTATTAGACCACACCCCTTCTCATTACAGAGATGCACATCACCTAATATGCTTAATTGGTAGTAGGCTTTCGAGCCTATACAGCTTGGAGTAAGACAACATGCATAAAGAGGATGATGTGGTCAAAATACTCATTTGCCTAATAATTCTGCACTCCCTGTAAGGCTGAGTTAACACTTGAGTTATTGGCCCTGTAAACACCCAAATAAGTGAAGTGTGCAGTGATTCTAAGAGCGACGCCTGTCATCTGCATGTCATACTGACTCACAGTATTGTTTCACTACCACAGCAGACTCCCTATGCATGTTACTGCAAGGCACAATGTTCTACAGCACTATAAAGGCTCTAGCTGCTTTTTAACGCAATTCGCCACAAATAATTTCGGATCAATTCAAATCTTTTCTGAAAATTCGTTGAGCCGGCCGAATCGAATTTTTAAGAAATTCGCTCATCTCCAATACTTATGTAAGATATTTATGACTGTATACTTTGACTTTCAAGATACATAATTAATATCTGGAAAAACTGGTGTCAAGATTCATGGCATTTAAGAATGGAGGAGTGATTATACTAACACAATATATGGTAGAGATTTCATTTTAAATAAATATCCAAAATTCTATGCATTGTTAATTTCCTAAAATGTAGTAGATGACATGTAAGAAGCCATATCTTTTTTGGTTAATGTTGCTATGGATTATTGTTTGACCCTGTTGCATGGCCTCTCCACCTAATTTAAACATTTGAACTATTATGTGACTATGATACGGTATTTCAGGTTAGTGAACAGTATGCAGCATGAAACTGCTGCATTGTTAATATGCCAGTTACCTGCACATCACCACTGTAGCCTTGTATACAAACTCTGGGAGGAAGACTGGGGCTGAGCCACAGGAAATGGCAAGGGAGAAATACTGTAGATGAGTATATTTTATATTTTTATATATATATTTGTTTAA